>NC_139013.1:57405234-58782997 GCF_964374135.1 Grampus griseus
CTGACCAGCAACAGCACTCACCTTCAGTCTCTGCCTGCGGTCTCCCCGCCCACACCTCGGCCGTCCAGCGCGCCACCACTGCCCACGTGCGGCCCCTAAACGTAAGTTCGCTGCAGCGTGTGGTGAACTGGAAGCTTTAGTGCCTTGGTTGCAACCCCCCCCACGTTCCAAGTACCCCCGTGGCTGGTGGCATCCACTGGCCAGAGCGGACCTGGAACCTTCCATCACCACGGGAAGAGCTGCAGCTCCTGGCTCCGTCCCCTCCCACCCCTTCCTGTCACATCTGTGACCTCAGTCCTCACATACTCTAAGGTGGGGAGACAGGCCCAGAGAGGCCCGGGCCACCCAGTTCTCACCTCCAGGAGGCAGGGGCTCCGGGGCTCAGACCCAGGACGTTCCCGCCAGGCCTCAGGGCCGGTGCCACGTGGAGGTGGCTGTGGAGCTGCAGAGGGGGACGCACAGCTTTCTAGGAACACGTCTTTATTCTCCCTTTAGGCCCGAATGGCAGGGATGCACTTTCCGCAGAGGACCAGGAGAAGGTGTGGCCCCGCCGTCGGCCACCAGGGGGCACTACAGGGGTGGCGCCCCACAGCCTGGGCCTGGAGGGACCAGGGGCCCTGGCACTAGAGCTGGAGGGGCCTCCGAGGGCTGCTGGTTCCCACGCCACTGCCGTCAGTGCCTCCCTGGGGCCTCCCCCCAGACCCACAGTGGAGCCAGGATGGCCCTTCCCGCTAAGTGATGGGTCAGCACCCTGCCTCCCTGCCCCCTTCAACACACATTGGGCTCCGCCCCCTTGGACTCGGGGGCTCGGTTCCCCCGGCTGCACGTCGTTCCCAGCAATCGCGATTGTGACATGAACGCGGTTGTGACAACTCGAGCCCTCGACTCAGTGGCTGTTGCTCCTGCCATCACGTCCCCCTCCCTTTCCCTCTCCCCCTCCCCCAGGCATCGGGGCCGCAGAATGTCTTGGGTCATGGGATTCGGATGAGTGACCGGTGTCTGCAGCGCGTGTGCTGAGAGCGATGGGGCAGCGGGGCAGCTGCTCGCCCAGAGGCCCGGTGCAGATGCAGGTGCGCCTGTCCACTGGGCACCCACTCCTGCGCCGCTCTCCCCAGGGCCAGTCAGTGCCCGAGGATGGCGGCTAGAGCTGCCAGCTCCTGACTCCCCCCTCTGCGTGTGGAAACCCTCCCTGGTCCACTGGGCATGCCAGGGCCTGTTGGCATCCTAGCCCTGGCCCAGGGGCTGGTGGGGGGCCACCACAGGGTGTGGTCTCGAGCCGCCACCGTCTGTAACTGCACCTTGGAGGCGGGGGTCCCAGCCGCTCACACAGGGTGCCACGCCTGGACCCGCGAGGTCCTGATCGCTCACAGGCTGGCCCATCAGATTCTGTGGGGTGGGGTAGGGAGTGTTGGGGAGAGGTCAGAAACTGCCTGGAGCCGCTGGGCGCGGCCCTTCAACCGCCCTCTGGCCTCCAGCCCCCGCGTCCCTGGAGGGTCAGAACCTGATCAAGTCCCTGAGCTCTGGTTTGCTGGGGGAATGGCAGCGGGAGGGTGGGAGGACCCTTCTGGAGGAAGGAGGGACCCTGAGTCCCTCATCCTCCCCCTTGTCTCCTGCAGAAGGATGGGCCTTCCCAGCCCCCAGCCAAGGACAGGCCGGGGCGCTTCGAGTCTAGGCCCCAAGGGCGGGCCTCTGGGTTCACTGAGCCTCGGAATTGCCCAGAGAGGAGAGCAAGGGCAAGTGTGGTTGGGGCCTCTGTGGCATGCGGACCCCACTTACAGCCATCGGGGTTGGGGGCGGAGAAGGGCTGCGACTCCAGAGCCCTGGTCTCCCTGCCTCCTGCTACACTGACTGCCCGGTGGGTCCGGAGCCTCCGTCAGGAGCCCAGCTGGGGCGGGCAGGTGGGAGCACAGCAGCACCGGAATGGCAGGAATCCTGGAGGGTGTTTGTGTCCACCTCACCGCCGCAGGGACTCCATCCGGGCCGGGCGGGGCGCCCAGGCCTCCCCCAGCCAGGCAGGCTGCTCTCTGGAGGCCGGCCCTGATGCCCAGCACTTCCTGACTCACCCCGTCATCACCCAAAGGATGCCCGCTGATGCCCCCTTGTCTCTCTGTCGGTCTCTGTGTCTCCGTCTCTCCGTCTCTGGCGTGACACCGTCAGCTCGTGTCAAGGCCCCATAAGAACAGTCACGTTTGGCGTGAGGCTGATGTCCAGGATGTCCTTCCGTCCTCTGTCCCCAGCATCCTCCCTGTGGGGTCTCCGGGGAAGCGATGCTCTGCACCCAGGGAGTGGGATCCGTCGTGCTGACTGGTGTGAGGGGCCCCAGGTCCTGGCTGGGGTGTGAGCCGTGTGTCTGGGGGACAGCAGGCAGCCCCATCAGAGGAATGGCCCCCAGTGGCGGCGGGCCCGGCCCAAGCGCTCCGCTGAGTGGAGGTCTGCCTCCTGGACATCCACTAGGAGAGAGCAGGGTTGGGGTGGAGCGCGTCAGGGACGGAGCTGGAGACCCCGGGCCTGTTATCTGGCCCTGCCGTGTCCCTCCCTCCTTCCATGGATGATCCAGGCCATTTCACCCCCTCCAGCTCCCCGAGGCCTGGCTGGGTCGGGCACCTCCGTGCCCCCCGGCCTGGGATGGCCCACCTGTGATGAGGAGGTGAGGACGGTCGTGGCTGTTTGTTGCATGTGTGGAGTTTGCGGGGCATGAGGCAGGGCTAGGCCTTTGTGGGAGCCAGGTGTCCACACGGATGTTCACAGGGCCGGCTGGGGCCACGCGCTGTGCTGTCACCCAAACAGGACAGCTGCGTGGGAGGGCCGTCCTGACATATGGCCCGTGGTCGTCTGGGGCAGGAGATACAGTCTCCGTGACTCAGCGGGGGCAGACAGCTGCACCATGCCTGCCCCTCATGCCTCCTCCCTGCTCTTGTGCCCGCCCCGCCACTTCCTTGCACACGTTCTGAAGCCCAAAAGGGAGGGTCCGGCTGTGTGGTCAGAATGGGGGTCACGGTTCTCCGCCTGGAAACAGCTGGAGCTCGCCGCTTGGCAGTGGACTGGCCGTGTTGGAAGGCGGGTTGCACCCACCACGCTCAGCGTCAGACGCCCGTGACAGTGCTTCGTGGCCCAAGCCCGCCTGCCCGCAGGCTGCAGAACGCGAGGCCACTGTGGGGACAGCGGGGCGTTGGCGACAGCCTGCGAGGGCACACACGGCCAGCCTCCCCGACGTGGTGGGGCCCACACACAGTGTGACTCCAGGTCCTGGAGCTGAGAAGAGGGAGGGAGGTCCTGGTGCGGGAACGCCCTGTGGGGAGGGCGGCCGGGCTGGCACCTTCTGCTGCTCGCCCAGAGTCCTCACTGAAGGGGTGCCACTTTCACCATCTTCTTTTTAAAGATCGTGTCAAATGTTTTTTAAAAGAACAACATTCTCACCCTGCCATCGATCATTTGATGTTGGCTAAGCCACGGAAATGCTTCAAACCGCCACTTCCTTACCTGTGAAATGGGATTAATAATAGTGCCTTCTGGGGCTTCCCTGGTGGCGCAGTGGTTGAGAGTCTGCCTGCCGATGCAGGGGACGCAGGTTCGTGCCCCGGTCCGGGAAGATCCCACATGCCGTGGAGCGGCTGGGCCCGTGAGCCATGACCGCTGAGCCTGCGCGTCCGGAGCCTGTGCTCTGCAACGGGACAGGCCACAACAGTGAGAGGCCCGCGTACCGCAAAAAAGTAAATAAATAATAATAGTGCCATCTTCACAGCCCCTAAGAAAATGTCCTTGGAGCCCTCAGCCCCGGGTCTGGCCATGTCAGCTAATGAAAAGCTGCTGCTGCTGAAATAAACATCGCCACAGCCCCACGAGGGTCAGCAGTCGACTTGTTCTGCTGAGGAGTCTGAGCAGAGGCAGCCTAGGGCTGATACGGTGTCTGCAGCCTCCGGGAGCCTGCTCCTTCTCCCTGGTACTGTGTTTCTTCAGCGGCCTAAGATAACTGCCTCAGCTCCTGCCATCGTACCTGCGCTCCACTCCCCAAAAGTTGGGATGCAGGCAGGGGAGGGCTCCCCCTGGTGTCGCACACCTCGTTTCCACACACTAGGGCAGAACAAGGCACGTGTCACTCTGGGTTGCTAGGAAAATGGGGAGGTAGTTCAGAAAGAGCATGGGCAGTGGTCACACCACACCCTGTCAGGGACACTGCAGTTACCCCCAGGGCAACCCCCACGTGGCGGGCACCGGGTGAGGGGAGTGAATCAAGGCGGACGTAAGTCTTGGGAGGTGGGATGGTGGGGGAGCTGGGTGCCGGGGAGGGGACAAGCCTGTGAGTGATGGGGCGACCAGTCCGGGGAGAAGGCACTCGTGCATTTCGGCTGGGACATAGACACGTGCAGGGGAGTCAGGTTCAAAGGAAACTCGGAGAACACCCGACACAAATTTCCTGTGGTTTTTATTAAAACGCACGTTCCTGGGCCCTGCCCTTGACCCACTGGTCCAGCCCTGGCGATGGGGTCCAGGGGTGTGCCTGTGAACTGTTACTGTCAGTAATAGGGAGCCCCTGAGGATCCAGGAGCTGGGGAGTAGCACAGTCCCCGCTGGTGAAGGGGCTCCAGAGGGCCCGACTTGCCCCTGCGCTGCGCTTCCTCATCTTTTGAGAACTCGTAGAGATACCTCCAGAGGGAGAGGCCTGGGTCAGAGTCGGTCCCGACGTGGAGAAAGTCGGCAGATAAGAAGGGCGGACAGATGTGACGTGGTCTGATTCCTTCCACCGATCACCCGTGACGACCTGGGGCGGCGGGAGACTTTCTTGAGCAGCCTCGGCTGGCAGAGCTGGAGCAGGGGAGGGGGGGCCGGGGTGTGGGGACCGGGCCAGCCCAGAGGAGCCGGCGGGGAGTTCAGAAGTTCGGAGGGGCGGGACGCCGGGGGCCTGACCCCACGCTCCTCAGAGGGTCTCAGCAGCTCCAGGTCACGTGTCCCAGGATGGGGTCCCCACCTGAACCCTGGGAACCCCTTGGTCCCAGACAGTCCGGGAAGGTTGGTCACTCTGGCTGGGATTGGCTTTTGTTGACAGTATTGGTCTCTTGACTCTCCCAGGGCGGGGAGTCAGGGAAAAGCTTCTTGAACAATGTTTGGGCTTAAAATTTCATGGGGTCCAAAGGGGGAGCAGAGCCAAGGCCAAGAAGTGGAAGAGCTCACCCAGGATGCTCTCAAAGCAGGTCACTAGCCAGGACGCGGAAACAGCCCAGATGCTCGTCAGGTGACGGTAACAAAGGGCGGCCCGCCGGCCGGCCGGAACACTACTCAGCCATAAAAAGGAACGAACGCACCCCAGCATGGCCGACCCTCAGGAACGTCAGGCTAAGTGACACAGGCCAGACACAGACCACATATTGGATGACTCCATGGATGTGAAATGTCCAGAGCAGGCAAACCCAGAGACAGAAAGCAGATGGGTGGCTGCCGTGGGCTGGGGGAGGGGGTGGGGCGAGGCTGCTAATGGGAACAGGGTTTCTTTCTGGATGATGGAAAGTTCTGGAATTCGGTAGTGGCGATGGTTGCACAACGCTGTTGATACGCTGAAAGCCACCAAACGTTCACTTGGAAAGGGAGGATCTGATGGTGTGTGAATTATATCTCAATTAAAAACAGACACCAACATTGAAAAGTTAAAGCCACATGACTGCTCAGCCCTTGCAGATCCGGGGCAGCAAGCCCTCTCCTGGGATCCCGCTGGGGTGCCCGTGGGGTGGAGGGCCAGGGGCCCCCAGGCACAGCCCCCGCCTCGGCCGTGGGGACCCAGGCCAGCACTTCCCTTCCTGAATTGTTCTCGTGAGCATGGATTTCTTCTGTGATTGGCATGCATTCATGGTTTTGAAAATTACACGGACTAAAATAATAATAAGCCCTAAACCGTTGGCAGCGGTCCCATTTGGTGGGAGAGAAACATCCTTTTCTGTATGTTTGACTCTTCCTCGCACTAAGTATCGCTTTGATGGTCTTCAAATTACAAAAGAAAGTGTGGAAGCCCAAGCAGAGGGCTGTGCCCCGAGCTCTGGTTTCTGTCTGGGCGGGATTTGACAGGCGCTGCACGCGTGCACACACGCACACACAGAGGTGAGCCGTGTGTGCGTGTGCGTCCTGAGCTACTGGGTGAGGTGACAGTGGAGGTCGTGCCCTCCCTTCGACTCTGTTTTGGCAAAAGAACTAAGAATCTTGCTGGAAGGCGGGAATTCGAAGAGTTTAGGCGTTTCCGATGCAGATCAGCGTCTCCCTTTCCCGGGTAGTTGGCTGCCATCAGAGGCCGATCCGCACGTGGGGTTGGGGCCATCAGAGGGCCAGCTCCGTGGTCCCAGAGGCACGGGCCGAGGCTGCTCTGTCCCTCTGACCCCCTACATGCCCTGGGGGTCCAGCAACCAGGCCTCCGAAGGGTCAGAGCCCACACGGAGGGCCGTTTGGACGTTGCCCCCGTGACCGGGGCCTGGCAGCCCCAACCAGGGGCAAGGGAAGGAGACCGCAGGTTCTTGCTGCCGGGAAGGTTCCCTGGGGGCTGCAGAGGGCACTCGGCCCCGGAGACTGTGAGGCAGGGTTTGCCACATTCCTCGCAGGCCGCTCGTGGGTTCTGTGTTTTCCCATCTTTTCTCTTTCTCCCCTTCCAGCCGTGCGCCTGCAGCCCCTGCAGCAGACCCAGCACTTCGCAGGCTGGCCGGGGGCACAGGCCAGGCTGCTCAGCACGTCCCAGGCCGAGCCAGGCCTCTCCCCCACAGGCTCCACCCCGACAGTGGCTTCCCCAGGGCAGGTGGCCGGCTGGGGGCAGGGGTGCCTTCCTGTGCCCACGTGGCTGCGGCTGCCGTCCCCTCACCCGGCCCGGCCACCCCTCTGGACAGGCTCCGTCCACAGCTCGGGACGGCCTGCCTGACCCAGATCCGCCTCCACAGAGGATGACATCTCAGAGAGGAATCCTGGCTGGCAACCGCATCCCAGGAGGCGCTTACCGAGGATTAAGGGGGTCATTTTCTTTTTAAAGGGACCGCGGCTGGCTTGGTTATGGACTGGCCAGGAAATTCCACGACCCAGGAGATGGGCCTGGAAACACATGTGCCAGGTCAGCGTGAGGCCGGGCCCCGACGAGTTGGTGGGCCCCTCGGTATTGCCGAGATCTCTGGGATGTCGCCTGGCTGTAGGCGCAGCCACAGCTGCAGGGGGGGGATGGGGACGGGTGCTGGCGCTCGTCCCGACCTAGGGCTGGCAGCGGGTGGAGGGCACTCGAGAGCAGAGCTCGCTGGACCTTCTGAGACCCCGGCACCCACAGGGTGTCCAGTGAGGCCTCCGCATCGTCCAGCAACACTGCACGGTCCAGCCGACATGTCCGCCCTGGGTTTCCGCAGGGGAGATCACGGGGGTGACGCGTGGGACCAGGCGGCGGCTCAGCAGCCACCTACCCGCGGTGCAGACGCTCCTGGTTCTGTGCCTCGTGTCGCCTCCCAGCCCTGTGCCCACCCCCCCGACTGGCACCTTCTCCCCTCCCACCTGCCCGGTGGCTCCTGGCTCTTGCTGACCTGCCTGGTTTGGGGGTTCTGTGTCTGTCTCTCAGGGGCCAGAGCATGTCTGTCGGGGTCACCGCCCCCTCCCCATGATTCTCTGCCGTCACCTCCTGGAGGGCAGCCCAGGGGCTCCACAGACCCCAGCGCCCTCCTCGCCTAGAACCCCTGGTGGCCAGGCCAACCACAAGGCTGGGATGAGCCCTTGTGGTTTGATCCCATCCCTTCAGACAACAGAGCCTCGGGGGGGTGTGGTGAGACGCCCCAAAAGTAACGCAAAGCTGGACCACAGCCAGGGGTGACCGGCCACATTAAACACTAAAAAATCCCACATCCCGGAAACCCTCTCATCGCGGGCAAACCGAGCAGACGTTCCGGCTACAGCCCGATTTCCAGATGCCCTGGTGACCTGCCCGAAGGTGGACCCCACCAGCAAGGCCTCCCACTCCCTCCCCCGACGCCCAGGCCAGCGTCCTGCCATCACACCCTTCGAGACCGCTGTGAAGGCCCCGCTGGCCTGTCTGCAGGGTGCAGAACCCCTGCCTCCTGGCAGCCCCACCTCTGGTTCTCTCTGAACCCTCTTCCTGAGCCCCGACCCTCCACTGAGTGAGCGGCGGTTGGGTGGGGAGAGGGGCTGACCTTCCTGCTTAGGAATCTCACTGCAGGCTTCGGGGAGGGGGTGCAGAACAAGGCCCAGGGGAAGGTCCTCGGCCGGTGCCTTTATTCGTGGCCGTTCTCCATCTTCTTCAAACATAATTTCTTCCCTCAACCCTCTAGTTAAAAGTAGTTGGCAGAACTTCCCTGGTGGCGCAGTGGTTGAGAGTCCACCTGCCGATGCAGGGGACGCGGGTTCATGACCTGGTCCGGGAAGATCCCACATGCCGCAGAGCGGCTGGGCCCGTGAGCCATGGCCGCTGAGCCTGCGCGTCCGGAGCCTGTGCTCCGCAACGGGAGAGGCCACAACAGTGAGAGGCCCGCGCACCGCAAAAATAAATAAATAAGTAGTTGGCAAAGCCAGGGAGAAACCGGGGAATGGTAGGAGCATGTATAGACCTGGTGCTCACCCTTCATACCCTCTTGGGCTCCAGCCCTCACAGCTCTCCTAGGAAGGAGGGGCTTGTCACACCCCGGTTCACAGAGAGGTAAACCGAGGCTGAGGGCAAGCAGTTTGACCAAGACCTTGGCCGTAAGCCCTGGGCTTGCTCCTGTCTGCCCAGCTGTTCACTTAGGCCCTACTAAATCCAGCTCGTGCCCCCAGCACCCACTCACCCCACACTCCTCACTCACCTGCCCCTGCCAGACACGATGCTCAGGGCCAGGGATGCATAGACACAGGTAAGACTCAGCTCCTGCCCACATAAGCCCCAGCCCCTCCCCTCCTGCAGAGAGAATGCTGTTAACACTGATACGTAACCTCCCAGAACTTTCCACGCCTTCATGGGTATATAGTGTCTTTACTAACAGGGTCTGAAAGCATGTCCTTCGCTTGTGACGCCAGGGGACACCTTCCCAGGATGCTTTGAGCCAGCCTGTTGATGGCCATGCAGCTTGCTGCCGTCTCTTGCTACTCCCAGCTGTCCGCTGCCAGGATCCTCTGTCCTGTAAGCGTGGACGCTCTTGCCGGCATGTCTGTAGGATCAGCACCTGGATGTGGGACTGTAGAACATTCACGCCTGTTGCCGGGCCTTCCAGAGGCTGGGCCAGCTGGGCTGCCACCCAGAGCCAAGGGGGCTGCCCGCACGAACGCTGCTGCTGAGAGGCAGCCAGGCTCGGCACAGCCTCACACCGCCTTGCTGCTGTGACCTCGGGCTTACCTTTTCACTCATCGGAGCGTCATCCACAGAAAGGGAGCACACAGACGGAGCAAGAGAGCATGGCTGAGAAAACACGTGGCATGCAGTAGGTGCTCACTAAACACTGGGCAGCTGTATCATCACCTTCATCACCATCATCACCATCACCACCACCATCACCACCATCACCACCATCACCACCATCACCATCATCACCACCATCACCACCATCACCACCATCACCACCATCACCACCATCACCACCATCATTATCACCATCATCACCACCATCACCACCATCACCATCACCACCATCTCCACCATCACCACCATCACCATCATCACCACCATCACCACCATCACCACCATCACCACCATCACCACCATCACCACCATCACCATCACCACCACCATCACCACCATCACCACCATCACCACCATCACCATCATCACCATCTCCACCATCACCACCATCACCATCACCACCACCATCACCACCATCACCACCATCATTATCACCATCATCACCACCATCACCACCATCACCATCACCACCATCTCCACCATCACCACCATCACCATCATCACCACCATCACCATCATCACCACCATCACCACCATCACCACCATCACCACCATCACCATCACCACCACCATCACCACCATCACCACCATCACCACCATCACCACCATCACCACCATCACCATCACCACCACCATCACCACCATCACCACCATCACCACCATCACCACCATCACCACCATCATTATCACCATCATCACCACCATCACCACCATCACCATCACCACCATCTCCACCATCACCACCATCACCATCATCACCACCATCACCATCATCACCACCATCACCACCATCACCACCATCACCACCATCACCATCACCACCACCATCACCACCATCACCACCATCACCACCATCACCATCATCACCATCTCCACCATCACCACCATCACCATCACCACCACCATCACCACCATCTCCACCATCACCACCATCACCATCACCATCATCACCACCATCACCATCACCACCATCACCACCATCACCACCATCTCCACCATCACCACCATCTCCACCATCACCATCATCACCACCATCACCATCACCACCATCACCACCATCACCACCATCACCACCATCACCAACATCACCAACATCACCATCATTATCACCATCATCACCACAATCACCATCATCACCACCATCACCATCATCACCACCATCACCATTACCACCATCACTGCCCTTAGCAGCAGCAGCGCTCATATTCCCCTCCGGGGATACACCCCTGTGTCCTGAAACCTTAGGATGCAGGCTTTGGGGACAGTCCCCTCTTTGTTTTGAGAGCAGAGCTGGGTCTGGCCCCAGCCCCTCTGTCTAGGGCGCTCTCCCTGCAGGCGGGCCTTTGGGTCTCCAGAGTCTCCTTCCGCAGATGGCTGTCCTCACGGTGTTGAGGAGAGGCAGTGAGGCAGGGGCTCTTGCCGCCCTTCCTTTGTGTTGAGTTGTCATCAGCAAGACCACTGAGAGCATCTCTCAGAAATAAACAAACTTGCATTTCTGACAGATGGAGGATGGAAAATGACTCATACGGAGCATATGCCAAGTGCGCCTTCCCATTAGGTATTAAGAGGGTCAGGTTTCGGTGCGGTGGCCAAGAATGCTGTGGCTTACTGCAGGGAATGATGCTGTCAGTGTGGGGAGCTGGCGGCAGCGCCTGCCGCCTGGAAACACCCATGGGAACCCTCGACACAGGCATCAGCGCACACTCTGCACCCGTCCCCACCAGCCCTCACGGGGGCGCAAGCACCTCCACGCCAGGGCACGGCCTCAGAGCCGGGGGTCCTCGTGGGCAGGGCCGGGGCTGGCACGGACATGGTCCCAAATCCAAGTCATGGACTGGGGGCTGTTTAGTAGAAGAAACCCTTTCTGTGCAGTCACCAGGCACATCCTGCACCGCCTGAGTGAATGAAGCAAGGCTGGCCCCGTAACATGTAAGCTGAGGAGGGCCAGCTGGAGGGGAGGATACCCGGGAACGTGGTGGGGGCCCCTCTGGTACCCACTGCCCAGAACCGTTGCTTCACAGATTGCAGAGGTCATCTTCGTGTGGAGGATCTATGCGAACAGTGTCTGCCCGTTCCACAGATGAGGAGACTAAGGCGCCCCAGGTGCCCCTTCAGTCCAAGCACCTGAGACCCAGGGGTCCTGCCTCCAAGCCTGCAGCTTCCCATGCCCTCAGAGCCACCGAGCTGCGCCTCCGGGGAGTGAGGTCCCACCCCGTGAGCCGTCGTCATGTCTGTGCTGCTGCCTCTCGCTGCCTTGGTCCTGAGCCTCAGGGGAAGCAGCCAGCCTCACATCACACCCCCAGCCATGCTCTGGCCTCCGCGGCACACCCAGGCGTCCTTGTGGCTCCGCACCAACCCGGACAGAAACCAGGTCCTGGGGTTCAGCTGAGAGAGGGCTCTGGGTTGGCTGGGCATGGAAGAGGGGTCCAAGGTGACTCACAGGGACGGTTACGAGTTGGGGGCATTTCCTTCCAGCCTGATGGAGACGGAGACAGGGAGAGAGAGCAACGGAGAGAGATGTCGGGAAAATCGGTTTGGTTCCGCACAATTGCTCACGACGGCTTCACCTTTCTTCCAAGAGGGAGGAGCTTCTGTTCTTCTGACGGATTCGGGCCAGGGGTTCTGGCCTGCTCGTAAGATCTGAGGAGGACAAAAACAAACAGGGCAGCTGGGCTTGGAGAGAATGTGGTGTTGGAGGGGTCAGTTCAGTGAAGGGGGGCAGGAGGGAAGTTAAAGAAGTCTTTCTCTCTCTCTTTTTTGTTAGTATTTGTTTGTTTGTCTGCGCTCGGTCTTCGTTGCAGCGCGCGGGAGCTTCGTCACCACGTGCAGGCTTAGTTGTGGCGTGCATGTGGGATCTAGCTCCCTGACCAGGGATCGAACCCGGGCCCCCGGCACCGCGAGCGCGGAGCCTTAGCCACTGGACTGCCAGGGAAGTCCCGAGGCATCAAGTGTCGCCCCCTTTTCCTAAGAAACTGAAGACTTAGGAGACATCAGTTATTTTTCGGACACTGGACTGCGCTTCCGTTGACACGTGTGTGTGTGGGTCACATGCACACGGTACAGATGAGATCATGCTGCCTTACATGCTGCGTCCCATCCCGTCGCTCCTCCGGGTCGTGAAAAGGCCCCTGAACGCGATTCGCTGGCTGCCAGTACGTCCCTGAGGGGGCTGTTCTGTCACGTCCCTCGACGCTGCCCAGGTGTTGAACCTTGGTTGCTTCAGAATCTGCCCCCGTAAAGCACTCTGCAGGGAACATCTCTGTGCTTTAATTTGCGTGCGCTTTGGTTGTTCCCTCGGTTTTCACTCCTTCGGTGGGATTCCTGTATCCAGCGTTTGGATGCCCATAGGTCTGTGGACGTCGTTCCCGGTGGTTTCTACCCACTGAAACTCGACCACCACCAGCATCTTTGGAGATGCCGTGGAAGGTCAGAACCCCGCAGCCCCGGGAGACAGGACACAGGCCGTAAGGCAGCAGCCAGATTGGGCATGTGGGGTTCGACGGCATCGCTCGCGTGAAGCCTGCTCCCCGGGAGGAGGGAAGAAGAGCTGGCTCAGTTCCTCATGCCCCACCTCGGACCCCTTGTCGCTGGGCCATTCTGGGGATATCAGGGTAAATAACACAGCCGAAGGGAGTGACGGCCTGCTGATGGGGACACCTTCTCAGGAAGCCACCAGCAACGCAGGGTGAGAATCTAGGGCCCCTTGAACCCGTGAGCCTTGAGGGCTCAACCGGCCAGGAGGGGGCAGGGGTTGAGATGTGGCCCCTGGTGTAGGTCCACCTGGAACCTCAGAATGGGACCTTACGTGGAATAAGGGTCTTTACAGGTGTAGTTAAGGTAAAGAGATGAGATGAGAGCGTTCGTCCCGGATCACGATGGGCCTAAATCCAGGTGCCCTTAGAAGAGAAAAGCAGAGGGAGATTTGAGACACAGACGCAGAGGGGAGGCCATGTGAGGACAGAGGCAGAGCCCGAAGGGCTGCAGCCAGAAGCCAAGGACGCCTGGAGCCCCCGGAGTTGGAGGGGGCGGGAAGGCCCCTCCCCCAGAGCCTCCAGAGGGAGCCCGGCCCTGTGACCCCTGGGCTTTGGATTTCTCGTCTCCAGAACTGTGAGGGGATACATTTCTGTCGTGTCAAGCCGCTAAGTTTGTGTTAGTTTACCGTGGCAGCTGCAGGGCACTCCTGGGAGGGTCGGCTCCCTCAGCAGGGGGAAGTGGCTGGGTCAGGTCCCCGGGATCTCCTCTGTTCACTCACCCCAAATGAGTCCTCGGACCAGGGAAACCAGCAGAACTTGCCACGGGGCGACCAAGCCCAGAGCCCATAGCACGTGGAGGGCGCCTCTCAAAAGCCCTCGATCTCAGCCTGAAAGCTCTGACGTGAGACGCGTCGCCAGGTTTTGCGGGGTCGCGTCCTTTTGGGTGTTTCTCCAACATTAATCGACTCATCACCAAGTCTGCAGCCTCTCTGTTTACTTAAACTCTTCCTCCCTCTCTTTAATCAGGGTCCCTGTGCCCTGTTGTCATTCTGTGTCAGGTGCCCGTCCCCTCCTCAGGCCCTGCTCAGGAGGGCGCCGTGCGTTTCTCGGTCCCGTTGGCCCCAGTTGGATGAGTCTCCCTCTTCTGCCGGCCGGCGGCTCCGCGTTCTGAGCGCAGTGATAAGGAGTCTGGGTTTTGGAGCCGGGCTGGGGCGGCCGATAGCCGGTGATCAGGCCCGGGGCCGTCCCAGGAGGGTGCGGTGCGCCAAGGGGCTGCAGCAGATCAGCTGGGGACCGGCACGGCCCCAGACCCCGACTTCGCCCGGCACCGGACTCCTCCACCAGGAGGACGCTGGGTGGCGTTTCCCTCCTCAGCGAGATGGGGTGGCCCTGCCACTCCCTGCCGGGGGGTCTCTGAGCCCCCAGCCCTCCCCCAGTTCTCCTTGTCTCGTAGAATGGATATTACACACGTTTTATTCTCTCACAGTCTGGAGGCTGGAAGTCTGAGATCGAGGGGTCCCAGGGCTGCTCTCCCCTCCAGGGGCTCCGGGGAAGGTCCTTCCCGCCTGCTGCTGCCCAGACTAGGCGGCTTCTTTCACCGCTAAGAGACTGGAAAGAGCGAGTTATCCCACCCCAGTCGTGTCTAAGGATATATTGTTTTATCTGCACATCCCCCTGCGTGCTGTCCTTTAAAGCAAGATGCTAATTTAAATCTGTCTAGACGGGTCCAAAAAAGTGATAGGTTAGCCCTTGTTTTTCAGTTTCTGCCACCTGTTAAAGTATGAAAGTTGTTCGTTGCCTGTGCACCTCACGCCCTGCTAGAAAAGAACCTTGCACAAGCTAGTGGGAAAAAATACAGGGCGTTACACCAAGCTTATCTAGGCCTATTTTAATCCAACTATTAACAGAAGAATATTAAAATTCTAAATTCTGGGTCAGATGTCAAATCGGATGGGGTGCTGGGACAACAGACATAAACTGGGACTGTCCCTGCCAAACCCAGACATGTGTTACCTTAGCTATAAGACAAAGTAAGAGTGGACATCTTCGTTTTAAAAGGAAATAAAATGTATAAACGCTGTCTCTCCGTTGTGGGTTCTTATGAATGGATTTATGTAAATAACCAGCTTGGAAGGAGTAGTCCGTTGTCTGCAGGCCTTTGAGCCCCTGGGCCTGAGGCCAGCCCCACCCTGTCTCCTCACGGCCTGTCCTCTGTGCCTGTCCTCTTGTGAGGACACCAGTCCTACTGGGCGAGGGCGCACCCTGTCCCGTGTGAGCGCATCTTAACTCAGCCCCATCTGCAGAGACCCTTGGCGAGTAATGTCACCCTCACGGGCTCCAGGTGGACGCGAGGGCAGCACTACGGGTGCACAGAGGGACTGTAGCATAAGCCACCCGGAGGCTGAAGCTGAAGGTCTCCGGGCAAATCCGGCGACACTAGACAGATGGGACCAGAAGCAGGCCCCAGCCTTGGCGGGGAACTCGGCTCTGGGGGCTCCCACCTCGCCAGGCGGCCCGCAGGGCAGGTGCAGGGCCGGGCAGGGCTCTGTGCAGGTGCGTCCTGCCGGCCACTGGCCTCCCCACCCACCTGGGGCCACACTCGGGCCAACCTGGCGAAGGCGTCAGGCCGGGCCCTGCCGCCTCTGCTGACGACGGCGCCTGATGTCAGCCGGTCATTTTCCTTTCCCTCCCGCTCGGTCCGCAGCCCCTCCTGTGTCCCCTCCCCCAGGCAAACCCCCGCCCCCGGCCACAGCGCACAGGGAGCACAGCCCCCACGTGGGCCCCTGTGGCCGGGGGCGGGGTGTGGACACAGCTGCATCTCTCAGGGAAACCCGAAGGACCAAAGGCCTGGCAGAGCCGCAGAACCGACCACGCGATGCCCCGGGGACCGACATGGGCCCAGCGGCTCACAGGACCCGGGCCAGGGGCTGCTGCCTTAGGGTGAGTGCTCTGCGCCCCGAGAGGTGCAGCAGGCGTCTTCCCACCTGAGCCGCGCGTCAGCAGCCCCATCAGCGTGCCACGTGACATGGCTTTGGTTCCAGGGTGAGGGCGGGGACGGGGCAGGTGACATCGACCCCATGGGGCGCGTCCCCTGCTCCACGGGAAGGGAAGGCAGGGAGGGAGGTGGCGGCGGGCAGCGCAGGGGGAGCTCTCTGCTGCTACGTGATGACCCCCCAAAACTTAGCACTCGGGACAGCCCGGGTCACTGCACCCCCTGCTCCCCAGGGTCAGGGACATGGGCAGGACGACCAGGCGGCTCCTCAGTGCCCTGTGGTGTCAACAGGCGTTCCTCCGTGGTGGTCGGCCGGCAGACAGGCTGCCGCAGTAGGTCCGAGACGGCGGCCCTCCCACGGTGGGCACCTCGGTGGGGACAGCTGGGAGGCCAGCCAGCTGTGACCGTGGGCTGGACTCCAGCAGCCGTCAGACTTCTTCCATGGCAGCTCAGGGCTGATAGGAGCAGCCCAAGGGGCCTCCTGATGGCCTGGACCTTCACTCGCCTTTCCCAGCACCTCCCTTCTGCTGCGTCCCGTTGGCCAAGCACGTGGGCATGGGGCAGGGGCTTAGTGGGAGGAGGAGCAGAGGATGACTTCATCTGTGGCCACCCTGGGGGTCTGGGTCACCCAGGGGTGGCTCAGAGCCACCGTCCCTACTCTCACCTGGTTGAGGATGGCTCACTGGACAGGACTTCTTGGTTCATCAAAGCAGTGATGGGCTGATGGGGGAATGTGACCAGCAACCTGATCCCAAGTCCCCCAGACGAGAGGCCCCGTGGGGGCCGGATCCAACCCACTCATCTCTGCCTCACACAGAACCAGCTTAACAGCTTTCCAGAGCGAGCGGCAATGGACGGATGGATGGGTGGGTGGATGGGTGGAAGGATGGATGGGTGGACAGATGGAAAGATGGATGGATGGATGGATGGGTGGGTGGACAGATGGAAGGATGGATGGACGGATGGGTGGATGGATGGATGGATGGATGGACAGATGGAAGGATGGGTGGATGGATGGATGGATGGGAGGATGGATAGACGGATGGATGGATGGATGGGTGGATGGTTGGAAGGATGGATGGGTGGACAGTTGGATGGATGGACAGATGGGTGGATGGATGGATGGATGGATGGATGGACGGATGGATGGACAGATGGAAGGATGGGTGGATGGATGGATGGATGGATGGATGGATGGATGGACGGATGGATGGACAGATGGAAGGATGGGTGGATGGGTGGAAGGATGGATGGGTGGACAGATGGATGGATGGACAGATGGAAAGATGGATGGATGGGTGGGTGGACAGATGGAAGGATGGATGGACGGATGGGTGGATGGATGGATGGATGGATGGGTGGATGGATGGATGGATGGGAGGATGGATGGACGGATGGACGGACAGATGGAAGGATGGGTGGATGGATGGATGGATGGATGGGAGGATGGATAGACGGATGGATGGATGGGTGGGTGGATGGTTGGAAGGATGGATGGGTGGACAGATGGAAGGATGGGTGGATGGATGGACAGGTGGATGCATGGATGAAGCTTTAAAAATTGAGATATATTCACACACCACAAAATTCTTCCTTTTAAAGTGTACAATTCAGTGGCTTTTAGTGTACTCACAAAGTTATGCAACCACTGCCACCATCTAATTCCAAACAAGTTTCATCATCCCCAAACTCTGAACCCAAGGGGATCACGTTTCCCCTCCCCCAGCCCCTGGCAACCACAAGGCTACTTTCTATCTGTGTGGATTTTCCCTCCTGGACATTTGCTGTTGGTGGATTCATACACTATTGTCCCTTTGTGTCTGGCTTCTTTCACTTAGTATAATGTTGCTAAGGTTTGTACACATTGTAGCACGTGTTAGTCCTTCATTCCTTTTTACGGTTGAATAGCATCCCATTGTGTGGATAGAACATGCTGTATTTACCCACTGATCACTTACGAGCGTTTGGTTTGCTACGAACCTGCGGGTGTGAGTTTCCGCGTGGACCTATGTTCTCATGAACATTCGGGTGTGGGTTTCTGCGTGGACCCATGTTCTCGTCTCTCTTGGGTGCACGCCTGCGTGTGGAATTGCCCAGTCCTGGGGTCACTGTTCATTTACCATTTCAAGGATCTGCTGGACCGTTTTCCGAGGCGGCTGCACCGGTTTGCATTCCCGCCGGCTGAGTAGGAGGCCCTGATTCCTCGACACCCGCACCAACACTTGTTATTATCCACGCTTCTGACCGTAGCCTGCCCCAGGGGCATGAAGCGGCCCCTCACTGTGGTTTGCATGTGTTTCCCCCGTGGCTGATGGCGTGGAGTAGCTTTTCCTGTGCTTCTCAGCCATCCGGGCATCTTCCCTGGAGAAAGGTCCGTTCAGATCTGTCGGGCTGTAGAGCCCTGTAGATTTTCTGTAGCTACTCGACTCCTATCAGATATACTGTGTGTCACTACTTTCTCCCATTCTGTGGGTGGTCTTTTCACTTTGTCGATGGTGCGCTTTGAAGCACAAACATTTGCAAGTTCAGTGAATCCAACTTATCTGCTTTTCTTTTTTGCCTGCGTTTTGGGTGACACATCTCAGAAAAATGATGTAACGTAATCAGCGGTTGTAGCTGTGAGCTCTCCCACGGGCCGCGTGCAAACTGCCTGGCTGCCCCTTCCCAGCTCTGCGTAGCCCTTGCAGTCCCTCTGATTACCTGGGGGGACCCTCCGCCTCCAGGAAGGAGGCCTCCCACGTGGTGCTGGCTACTGCCCGTAGGGAAGGTGGTCTGTGATTTCTTAGTGACGTCTGTCCTGGCGGGAAATGAGGCCGGGCAACCCAAGTGCCACTGATTTGTCAGTGTCTCTGGTGACACGTTGGCCAGTTGCTAGAGGAGGGCCATCTCCTGGGTACACCGGGGCCCCATCCCCCCAGGACACTGTTGTCCCCTTCAGAGGTACTGGACCATCTTCTCTCCTATGGCTGTCCCCATGTAAGACCCACCCGGGTCTATTCCACCTGGGATAGGCGCGGCCTGTGTGCCGGGTGGACAGAGCCCCTCCAAATCCACACCCACCGGCACCCGTGAGGGCGATCTTATTTGGAAACGGGGTCTTGGCAGACGTAATGAGTTAAGAGGTGTTCACACTGGTGCCCTTATGCGGGGGGGGGGGGCACAGACACACAGAGGAGGCCGTGTGATGGCGGCGGCAGAGCCGGCGGGGGGGGCGGGCACGGACACCAGCCTGTGAGCAGGGTCTCCTCCTGGGCGCTCCCCCGGGGGTGGGCTGTGGCCTGGAGGCCGTGTGATGGCGGCGGCAGGGCGGGGGGGGGGCACCGAGGGGGAACGGACGCCAGCCTGTGAGCAGGGTCTCCTCCTGGGCGCTCCGCCGGGGGTGGGCTGTGGCCTGGAGGCCGTGTGATGGCGGCAGCAGAGCGGGGGGGGGGCATCGTGGGGGCACGGACGCCAGCCTGTGAGCAGGGTCTCCTCCTGGGCGCTCCCCCGGGGGTGGGCTGTGGCTTGCAGCGTCACCCTCCAGGCACGGGATGCTGATTTGTCGGGAACAGTCACAACGGATGGAAGACGGGGACCCTGTTCTTACCTCTGCTCCCACAAGTGTGAAGAGGTGCTTCCCTGGGGCTCCCACCCCCCACCCCCCTCGCGCCGATGCCCCCGGGCGTGTCAGAGGCGCCCGTGTGCCCCTTTCTCTTCCGCCGGCTCTCTTCCTATTATTCTGCAGTGTTCTGGTGATATCGCAAGGTGTCGAGAACAAGCTCACGCACCCTCCCAGCGCCTCTCACTCAGGAAATACAACAGGGCAGACGGATGACGCCCCCGCCTGCCCCCCGTCCCTCAGCTCCCTGCCCCCCGGGGCCTCCGCCCCGACCCCCCACGTGTCCCCATAACTAGTAACCGTCCTGTGTGCTTGTCGTCCTTCTGGAGGGCCTCGTTTTGTTCCAGGGCACCCAGTGTCGACCGAGCACCCACACTGACACTCTGACCCCCAGCGCAGCTCCCCTGGCAGGGCTGCAGGCCACGGCGGGGCACAGTCACAAAGCCCTAGGGGGGGCGCGAGAGAGGACGGCGATTACAGGGAAGCAGCTGAGCCATCAGCCCTGGACCCAGGGGCCCTGACGTGAGTGGGCGGCCAGTGCAGGGGAGCAAGAGGGCGGCCTTGTCATAAACATCGCGAGTTTGCGTTCTGTTCTGAGGGAAGAAGGGCCCCAGAATGGAGGCTCAGGAAGACAGCCCACACTGTAAAGCGGGGTCGGCGAGTACCCAGCACTCCTTGTCACCACCTCCCCAGCTCCAGCAGACATCACTGATCCAACGGTGCCGGTCAGGCCCACTCGGCCAGCTGGTGGGCGTGGCCTGAGGATGGGGTCACTGTGGTTCAGGCCAGCACCTCACAGGTGGGAGTGAGATGGAGGTCAGGGCCAGGGGCCACAGGCCAGGCGCCAGAGCCAGGTGTCAGACCCTGAAGTCAGGTGTGGTCCTCAGCTTTGGGGGTTAGGGAATGCGGGCATTGGGAGCTGGAAGGACCCCCCCAGGGAGGGTGAGTCCAGCCGACACACGAAGCGCATGAAGAAACTTAGGCCCAGGAGGAGGCACGACAGGCATGGGACCCACAGCTCCAAGGAGGCAGTGATCGTGCAGGGTGGGCCTCCTGGAACAGAATCTGCAGACCTTGGTCAGCCAGGGGGTAGGATGAAGAGCTTGTCCACAGAACACACATTGCTGGCAGAGCAGCCCTTAGGGGCCATGGAGAGGGCGGGGGGGGCCTCACAGAGGGACCAGGGGCCTGGGTGGAGGAGGTGGACCCTCGAGAGATGCCAGGGATGTGGGTGGAGGAGGTGCACCCTCCAGAGTCTCCAGGGATCTGGGTGGGGGAGGTGCGCCCTCCAGGCTCTCCAGGGATCTGGGTGGGGGAGGTGGACCCGCCAGAGTCTCCAGGGATCTGGGTGGGGGAGGTGGGCCCTCGAGACCCCAGGGATCTGCGTGGGGACGTGGACCGTCTAGAGACGCCAGGTGTCTGGGCAGGTGCGGGGCTGGTGTCCAAGGAGTGGAGCATGTCTGCAGGCTCCTGGCCGCCCCAGGAGGCCCCCTCCCTTGGGGCCTGTGTGCTGGGTCCTCTTCTCCATCCCAGAGGTTGCAGACATTTCCTGTGAAGGGCTAATGGTAATTCTTTCAGGCTCAGCAGGCCACATATGGTGTCTGTCACTTTTTTTTATGAACCTTTAAAAACATAAGGCCATTCTTCCTTCACAGGCAGTGTTAACCCCTGTTTATGAAGTGCTTACTATCTGCTGGTGCCTGTGGCGGCCCACACCCCCAATCTCCAACCCCCCTCCCCCGGGCAGCATGCCCATTGGCAGGGGAAGTGGCCCCCCGACCTGCCGGCCTGTGAGAGGAAGACAGTGGACTGAACTTGCCCCTCACTGGGCAGCCGAGCGTCCCCACTTGGGGCATCACCACCTGGGCATGTGTCTAACCCCTGGGCAGCATGGGCCCCCACCCTTGCTCCTGGCCCCCAGCTTCAAGCCCCCCCAGCAGGGACCCTACCTGGGCCACCTCTGACCCAGGGCCTGGTGGCAAGAGGCTGAGTCACCAAGGGGTAAACTGAGCCGCCCCGGGTGGTGACAGAGCCCATGAGATGATCGGGTCCTGAGATGAGCAGACAGTCTGGCCTGGCTGCCCTGGCCCCACGCAGTTTCCACGGCCCGAGGGAGGGAGCGCGTGAGGTCACATCCCTGGGGAGTCAGCCCTGCTGCGCAGCCGTCGTGGGTGCGCCGTCTGCCCAGCTGCCATCAGAGGCCCCTGGTTCACTCGCAGAGCAAACTGGTGGCAGAGGCAGAGGTGGCGGCATGCTGGCTCCCAGGCGGTCAGGATGGCTAGCCGGAACCCATCCCCGGGAGCCCTGTCCACCAGCACTCTCTGGTCGCTGGGGACGTGCTGTGTGTGCACTGTCGCCTGTGACAGCTGCCAGCCACACGTGGCCTGGGAGCACCTGGAAGGTGGCAAGTATGAGCGCAGACCTGAATCTGTCGTTCTGTCGGATTTAAGTCTTTACGTTTAAGTAGCCACAGGCAGCTGGCGGCTCTCGCATTGGACGGTGCAGATGTAATGGCTGAACACGTGCATTTTGGGGACGTAGACGTGGGTTCAGACGCGGCTCCACCGCGTTCTGCTGTGTGGCCCTGAGCAGGTCACTGTACCGATCTGAGCCTGTTTCCTTGTCTCAGAATGGGGCAGATTGCCCTACCGGCCATCCTCGTAAGAGCCTGGTACTCAGAAAGCACGCTGCAGGTTTCACCCCCCCCCCCGTCGTCCCTGTGTCTTTACCAGGTTTCAAGCTTTATCCACCAGCTACGGCTGTGTAACCGTAACCACAGCGTCGCAGAGCAGTGCGCACTTCCTTCTCACTCACTGGGTCCGTCGGGACACGGCGGGTCCGGTCTGTGCTCAGCTGTACCCGCTCCAGACTGTGGGTTCACTCAGGTCTGCCCCACATTCTTCTTGGTCCAGTGGGGCAGCCAGGGCTTGCTCCTCTTAGCCCAAGGGCAAGTCCTGGGCTCGGATCTCACACTTCATCTCGCCCACCCACACTTTACTGGGCAAGGCCAGCATCTCCGGGGCAGAGAAGTCTGACGCTACCGCAAATCTGGGGAGGAAGGAGTGAACCTTTGCTGAAAAAGCTACCCTCCCGGTCAAGCTTCTGTGGCTAAATGTCATGGGCGCCGGTTTTCGTTATAAGTTGGTGCTGGTTAGGATGACCAGGCGTGAGGAGAGCTGGGTGAGGCCCCGCGGTGGTCACTCACCATGTGACTTGGGCACCCAGCTCCCCGCCCAGCCTCAGGCTCCCCCTTGTAAAATGACAGCGCCCCCAGGACCCGTCCAAGCCGACGTCTCAGAATGCAGGTTCGGTCCTGGGCAGGCTGGACCTGCCCTTCCTCGCCCACGTGGGGATCCTCCGGACCCTCTTTACACCTTCACAGGGGACCTCGTGGGTTGCGGTGCGGTGGACGGTCCCTTTCCAAGAGGCTGCCCTGGAACGTTGGCGTGGGTTCCCTGCTCGCTGGTGAAGCCCCCGAGGCCTGGAAAGAGGCAGATTTTGTGAGAGAGCTTTCCCGTGGAGATGCTGGGCCAGCGCACCCACCCGGGCCGGTATCGGTTTCACGCATGGCCGCCCCTGCCGGCCCGGGGGCGACCTGCGGGGCTGGTCCTGACTGTGCCTTTGTGTGCCCGCCTGCTTGTTCTTCACGGAGAACCGTCTTGCTCTGCTCCCAGTCTGGTATCTCTGTGCCGACCTGGCAGCACAGGGCCCCGGAGGGACCGGGAAAGGCGCCCCTCTTCCCGAGATTCTTGGACGAGGCCGAGCTTTGGAACGGAATTCGGTGTGAGCGCTGCGCTCGGATTTCTGGCTGAAGGGCTGAACTTAGCAGCCGAGAGCATTAAAAAAGAGTTTTTATTCTGTTTCTGCTCCCTCTTGGTTGGTGCCCGGCTGACATCTCTGGGGACCGGAATTCTTGGCGCCGTCCCACACGCGTTTCTCCAGATGCCTCTCTCCACCCCTGGCCCAGCCGCCCGCGGGTGCAGGACGGGGAGGAGCCGGCCTTCGCTTACGGGGGAGCCCGTGTGGGGGAGAGGGGTCGGCGTCCCCGCCCAGCCAGGCCCTCCAGGAGACTCTGATCAGCCTGCCCCGTGCTGCCCTGCCTGAGCCTGGCCGGGGCCCCTCACGGTGTCACCTCGAAGCCACAGGACGAGCCGTCAGGCAGCCAGAGTCCAGGAAATGATGGCCGTGTCGCCCCAGCCCACTGTCACCTCGGGCTCCGCCCATGCTACTCCATCGTCTCCTAAACGTCCCGTCTCCACCCGAGGGTCCTCTCCAGCCCCCAGACCTCCACGGACCAGAGGGTCAGTTCGGGTCCCAGAAGAGACAGGTTGAGGGGAGGAGGGGAGGGGAAGACCCCAGCCGTGCAGGGAAGGAGGGAGCGAAGGGGCAGGGGGCGGAGCCTCTCAGAGCCCCGTGCACATCCCGGAGAGATCCCGATCCCCAGGGTCCCCGTGGACCTGCCGTGCGATGTCGAGGCTCGAGGAAGCCTGGCCTGGGGGAACGGGGCCGTGATGCGGTGCGCAGATCCGCTCCCCCAGGACGGCCCACCCTGCCCCGCCCGGCTGCAGGGGAGTCCTGGGGCCTGTAACGAGTACCACAGACGGGGGAAGAAGAGGAACTTAGCCCCTCCCAGGTCTGGAGGCCAGAGTCTGAAGTCAGTGTGTCGCACGGCCACGCTCCCTCTGGAGGCCTGGGGGAGGGTCCTTCCTGCCCCCTCCAGCTCCCGGGGGCTGCACGTGTCCTTGGCTGGCGGCCGCGTCCCTCCAGCCTCTGACCGGCATCACGTGGACTCCACCTGTGTGTCTGTCTTCTCCTCTTGTTATAAGGACAGCCGTCATGTTGGATTAGGGCCCACCGTAGCGACCTCATCTTAACCAGATTATATCTGCAGAGCCCCCATCTCCAGATAAGGCCGCATTCACAGGTAGGGGTTACGACGTGGACGCATCCCTTGGGGCACCTGCTGCACCTCGCCGTCACCCCCGCCCACCCAGACAGAGCTACGTGCTTTTGTTTCAGGCCTGTGCTGGGTGTGGGCCCCCCAGGGGAGGGACCTTGGCCGGGGACCACGAGCGAGCAAATTCTGTCCCAAAGGACTAGTCAGAGGGGTGAGGGGCAGCGCTGAGCCAGGTCCAGGAGTGGCGGTGCTGACCCGGCCAGGTCCTCTCCAGCACCTGAGGCCCCAGGGGGCCTCGTGATGATGCCATCTGGGCTCCAGGGCCTGGGGTGGATGTGGGAGAGCCTGGGTAAGCCGCCCTACCTGCGCTGGGACCCCGACTCTCCAGGTAGGAGGTGCCGAGGACCCCTCCCTTTCAGCAGCCCTGGGGCTGTGCGAGTGAGCGTCCATGTGGGAGAGCATGGGCCCTGGGCCTCACACGCAGGCCTGTGTGCACGTGCCCAGGGTGTGGATGCCATCCCCTGCCTCCCGGCTGTGGGCCTCTCTGACCCCAGTTTCCATCACTTCACTGGGAAAGACCTGCAGGGGCCGCGAGGCTGCTGGCCAGCACGGACGGCTCCAGCCAGGAGGCAGAGGAAGCCTCAGCAAGCTGGAGAAAGAAGCTGGCGGCCCCTCGCCTCCGTCCTCCAGCATCGCCAGAGCAGACACACAGCCAGTCGGAGGCCGCGTCCCCATTGGACAGATAAGGAAACTGAGGCTGGGAGAAAGGTTCGTGGGGCCCGGGTGCTATTCAGCACAGTGGTGCACGCACACGCTACACGCACACACCAGGCAGGCACACTACACACTACACACAGGCACACGCACACCCACTCCACCCCGACACCCCGGGGGATCCCCGCACGGAAGTCAGCAGCCAGGCCTCTGCGCGGCAACCCCATGTCCAGGTCACCCCTCTCGTTGCCCCACCTTAGGGGCCGACGCTATAAACACAGAGCTGCTTTTAGTTACGGAAGGGAAAATACTTTCCACATTTAAAGAGAAGACAGCCAGCAACGGCCCCTCTAAACTGATCCCTCAGACACTGATGCCGAGGGCGGCCTCCCACCAGCTCCCTCCTCCCCCGCCACCCCCTCCTCGGCCCGTGAGCCTCTGGAGGGACCACGTGGGCTCGGCCCCCAATCCCAAACCCCAGACCGTGGCCTCCCACCTTGGCCAGGAGCGCTCTGGGGAGGGCAGGGCAGCCCACCATCACTCCAGCTGCGACTGGATGGCTGGCCTGGCCGCCTGGAGCCTCAGTTTCCCCCGTGAGAGGCCACCTGGGAGGCCGGCAGCCTGGGTTCAAGCCCAGGCTCCCCTGGTCGGTGGAATAAAGACCCCAGGGACATCCAAACGCTAATTCTGGAGCCTGGGAGTGTGTGACCACACGGCAGGGGGACCTTGGGATGGAAGACAGTTATCTGGGGTCCTGGTGTCATCTCGGGGTCCTTACGAGGGGGAGGCAGGAGGTCAGAGAAGAGAGGCGACAATGGGAGCAGAGGCCGGGCTGAGGGGAGGCCACGAGCCGAGGACCACGGCCCCTCCAGGTGCTGGAGAAGGCCAAGGAACGGACCCCCTGGGGGCATCCAGAGGGAAGCATCCTGTGACGGCCTGACGGTCGTCCATCCGTGACGCTGATTCGGGCTCCGACTCCCAGAACTATCAGAGAATAAACACGTGTTACTTTTAACCACAGACGTGGTGATTTTTCACAGCTCATAGGAACTCGCACACCCCGCCCCCCGCATGGCTGTGTGACCTCGGAAGCGTGTCGTGACCTTGCCGGGCCCCGGTTTCCTTGTCATCAGTGGGGAGCAGTGGTCCGTCCCTCATGAGGGCGGGGACTCAGCGAGGCCAGCACTCTGGGCGCACAGGGAAGAGGATGACAAACGCTTGTCCACGGAGCCCCTCCCGGGCCTCACGCGCCCCGGCCATCCCGAGGGGCCGCGACAGCACAGCACAACCGCGAACGGGAACCACGGCCTGGACCGCCGTCCCTCCCCGCTGCTGGCCCCGGGCGCCCGTTAGCACAGCACCTGCAGCCTGGGCCTCAGTCACCCTGTCCACAAGATGGGCGGGACAGAGGTGGTGATTTTCCCAGGCCTCTCGCCGCCCCTGGGCTCACTTGGCCTCCTCCCCAGGCTTCGGGGTTTGTTGTTAAGAGAACTTAAATCAAAGGACAAGGCCTCAGGAAGGCCCTGAAGCAGACGGTGACTGTGATGTTCTGCCTTCCTCCCCCCCACCCCAAGAGAGGTCCAGGGCTCACCGTTCACAGGGCCCAGCAGCTGTCTTTGTGCTGGAGAAAGGCCTGGGGGCGGCGCTGGCTGGAAGAGGGCTGTAGGGGGCTTCCTCTGGGGAGCTGGGGAGCTGCCCGGCCTAGGGGTCCAGGCCATGCTCTTGCTTGTCTGTGAGGGTGAAACGATTTTTGCTCTAATGTGCTATTTTGACATCCACAAGTGGGTTTAAACCCAGGCTGTACGAGGGATGATGGATAAAAGAAGATGTGGTCCGTCCACATAATGGAATGTTTGTTGGGCCATTAAAAGGGCGAAGCTCTGACACAGGCTGCGACACGGACGGGCCTCAGAAACCTTGTGCAAAGTGCAGGACTAGAGTCACCACAGGCCACATGCTGTGTGGTTGCCTTTATACGACACATCGTAGACACAGAGAGTAGATTGGCGGCTGCCGGGATCACTGTGAATGGGTTCGGGATTTTCTTTGTGGTGATAAAAACAGTTCTGGAACCAGGTAGAGGAGATGATTACACAACATCGTGAACGTACCCGGTGCAGCTGAACTGTGTGCTTTAAACTGGTTGCAATAGGAAATTTTATGTACACGTATTTTACGACGACGATAAAGCCCGTGCAAACATAGAGAAATGACAACGTTACGTAGCTCGAGCTCCCAAACTAAAAACACTATTTTTAATTGAAAGAAAACGGAGTCGTCACCCTTGGGGGTTACGGCTGAAGCAGAGACGTTTCCTCAGCCCCTGCTGAGCGCCAGGTGCAGTGGCCCTGGATACAGATGCGCGCGGCGGGGCCGTGCGTGTGCCGGGCTGTGGCGTGCAGCCTGCGTCCTCACGTGGACCTTCAGGATGACTGTGGGCTCGTGTCACAGTGTCACTGCGGGGGTTGGGCGATCGGCATGTTGGTCACGAGCTGCCCTGAGTAGCCCAGCGTGGGAGCATGCCCGTCACCTCCCCAGGGCGGCCGCAGCCGCATCCTGAGGGTCTTGGCCCCTCTCCTCCGCCCTCCCTGGGCAGCTCTGTGTCTCAGGAAGATGTCCGTATCCGGCCACCCCTGGCCTCCCAGCTCTGACGGCGCCCCCGGCCCCTCAGCGTGGACCTGACCCGTGGGCACCGTGGGGCACCCGTGGGCACACACATTTGGCCCCCCAGCCTGCCAAGTGTGTGTCAGCTCCTCTGGGCTCTTGCCCGAGGCGGGTCCCCATCAGGGTGAGGGGCCTGGGCACCGGTGGGCGAGCGCCGGCCCAGCCTGGGAAGTTGAACCCGATGCTAGTTCTCTGGGGCTGCCAAGGGAGAAAGCAGGCTTCGGGCCAGGCAGCCGTGGGCAGCACAGAGCGGGAGGGAGTCTGCGGAGGGGCTGGGAGCCCAGGAGCTTCAGGTGGGGGTTGGAGAGTGCGGGAAATGCCAGGCCTCCTAAGGACCAGTCAGGCAGACAGTGACACTCTCCAGGCCCCGTTCTCATGGCAGAGCGAGCTTTCTGGGGCCCCTGGCCCCCAAGTTCACACACTCCCGAGGGCTCCACTGGCAGCCAGTCAGCGGGGTTCTCCTCTGGTCAGAAACCGTGGGCGGCTTCTCTCCCACACTCACAACACAGGCCATTTCTCCCGTGAACACGGAGTCAGCCCCTCCGGCCTCCATCACGATGCTTGGAGCCGTGGGTCCCTGCCTCGGGGCCTTTGCACGGCTGGCGCATCCACAAGCTCACACTCTCCCCTCTCTCGGGCCTCCTCCCAGAGGCCCCCCACCCACCTGTCTGTTTTAGACAGCGCCTCCCCACCAGTCACTCTAGCCCCTTCCCTCCTTCATCTTGGTCTGTAGTGGGATGAACAGTGTCCTCCAAAAATTCACGTCCACCCAGAATCTGTGAACATGACCTTATTTGGAAATAGAGTTTTTGCAGAGGTAATTAGTTAAGGATCAAACTGAGATCGTACTGGAGTTGGGTGGGCCCTAAAACCAACGACTGATGTCCTTACAAGAAGAGGAGAGACATAGAGACACCCAGGGAAGACGGCCCTGCAGGGACGCAGCCACGAGCCCAGGACACCTGAGCCCCCAGAAGCTGGAAGAGGCAGGAGGGACCCTCCCGCAGGGCCTCCAGAGGGAGGGGGCCCTGCCCACACCTTGACTCTGGACTTGGAACTTCTGGAACTATGAGAAGACTCGTTTCTGTTGTTATAAGCCATGCGGTTTGTGGTAATTTGTTCCAGCCGCCCCTTTGATAATGCGCCCCCGAGCTATGTGGTGTCTCCTTGCTTACGACCCATCCCCCCACCACCCCCAGAGTATAAGGACACAAGATCAGGGACGTAGTCCATTGGGCTGTGGCTGTATTCTCATCTTTGTTTGTTTTTCATCTTTGTTAGGGTTTGACTGACAGATAATCATTGTATATACTTAAGGCGTATGGCGGTGTTCTGTTTGTTTCTTTGGCCACATAGCGCAGCTTGTGGGGTCTTAGCTCCCCGACCCGGGATCGAACCAGCGCCCCCTGCATTGGAAGCGTGGAGTCGTAACCACTGGACAGCCAGAGAAGTCCCTGCCCATTTTTAACTCAGGTTATTTGTTTTTTTGCTGTTGAGTTATGTAAGTTCCTAGTATATTTTGGGTATTAACCCCTTATGAGATACAGGGTTTGTAAATACTTTGTCCCCTTCTGTAGGTTGTCTTTTCATTTTATTAATTCTTTCCTTTGCTGTGCAGAAGCTTTTTAGTTTGATGCAGTCTCACTTGTTTATTTTTGCTTTTGCTGCCTGTGCTTTTGATGTCATATCCAAAAAGTCATTGCCAAGACCAATATAAAGGAGCTTTTCCCCTATGTTTTCTTCTAGGACTTTTATGATTTCATGTCTTACATCCAAACCTTTCATCCATTTTGAGTTGATTTTAGTGAGATAAGAGTCCAATTTCATTCTTTTGCAAGTGGCTGTCCAGTTTTCCCAACACCATTTATCGAAGAAATCGTCCTTTCTCCATCGTACATTCTTGGCACCTTTGTCAAAGATTAGTTGACCACACATGCCTGGGTTTGTTTCTGGGCTTTCTGTTCTGTTCTAAACAGATACATGCATCTGTTTGTACGCCAGCACTATACTGTTTGATTACTATAGCTTTGAGATATAGTTTGAATCAGGAAGTGCGATGCCTCCAGATTTGTTCTTCTTTCTCAAGTCTGCTTTGCATTTGGGGTCTTTTGTGGTTCCATAAGAATTTTAGGATTGTTTTTTCTATTTCTGTAAAAAAATGCCGTAGGAATTTTGCTAGGGATTGCATTGAATCTGTAGATGGCTTTGGGTAGTATAGACATTTTAACCCTATTAATTCTTCCAGTCCATGTACACAGGATAGCTTTCCAATTAATTGTGTCTTCTTCAATTTCTTTCATCAGTGTTTTCTAGTTTTCAGTGTGTAGATCTTTCATATCCATGGTTAAATTTACTCCTAAGCATTCCATTCTTTTTGATGCTATTGTAAATGAGATGGCTTTCGTAATTTCTTTTTCAGATAGCTTGTTGTTAGTGTATAGAAACGCAACTTATATTTGTATGTTAACTTTGTCTCCTGCAACTTTACAGAATTCATTAGTTCAACGGTGTTCCGGTTGAGTCTTTAGGATTTTCTATGTATAAGATCAGGTCGTGTATACAGAGACAAGTTTACTTCTTCACTTCCAATTTTTAATGACTTTTATTTCTTTTTCTTTCCCAAGTATTCTGAACTAAGATTTCCTGTGCTGTGTTGAATAGTAGTGGTGAGAGTGGACACCCTTGTCTTGTTCTTGATGTTGGAGAGAACGCTTTCAGCTTTTCATCACTGAGTATGCTTTTAGCTGTGGGCTTGTCATACATGGGGTTTATTACATAGAGGTACAATCTTTCTATACCTCATTGAGTATTTTTTATCATGAAAGGACATTGAATTGTGTCAGATGCTTTTCCTGCACCTATTGAGATGATCGTATGATTTTTATACTTCATTCCATGAACGTGGTGTATCCCGTTTATTTATTTGGCCGTATTGAACCATCCTTGCATCCCAGGGATGAATTCCCCTTGATCGTGGTGTGTAACCCTTTTAAAGTGCTGTTGAATGTGGTCTGCTAGTACAGTTGGCTCTTCGTGTACATGGGTTTTGCATTAGTGGATTCAACTAACCGAGGATGGAAAATCTGAGCAGCAGTTGGCTGAATTCGAGGATGCGGAACCCACGAACACAGAGAGCCAACTGTTTATTTGTTGAAAAAACCCACATACGAGCAGACTCACACAGTTCAGACGCCTGTTGTTCAAAGGTCAGCTGTACTTGGCTGAGAATATGGCATCTACGTCCATCCGAGATACTGGTCTGTAGTCTTTTTGTGGTGTCTTTGTCTGGCTTCGGTATGAGGGTAATGCTGGCTTTGTGAATCGAATGTGGAAGTGTTCCCTCCTCTTCAGTTTTTTGGAAGAGTTGAGAAGAACTGGTGTTAAATTCTTTTTTTAAATGTTTGGTAGAATTCACCAGTGAAACCATCTGCTTCTCTGTGTTGGGCAGTTTTTGATTACTCTTTAATCTCCTTACTCATTACTGGCCTGTTCAGATTTTCTGTTTCTTTATGATTCGGTCTTGGTAGTTTGTATGTTTCTAGGAATTTATCTGGTTCTTCTAGGTGAGCCAATGTGTAGGTGTATAACTTGTTCACAGTGGTCTCTTAGGAGCCTTTGTATTTCTGTGGTTTCAGCCGCAACGTCTCCTCTTTCGTTTCTGATTTTATGTGTGTGTGTCTTCTCTTTTTTTCTAAGTCTAGCTAAAGGTTTGTCAATTTTGTCTACCTCTTCAAAAAACCAGCCTTGGGCTTCCCTGGTGGCACAGTGGTTGAGAGTCCGCCCGCCAACGCAGGGGACACGGGTTCGTGCCCCGGTCCGGGAAGATCCCACGTTCCGCGGAGCGGCTGGGCCCGTGAGCCATGGCCGCTGAGCCTGCGCGTCCGGAGCCTGTGCTTCGCAACGGGAGAGGCCACGGCAGTGAGAGGCCCGCGTACCGCAAAAAAACAAACAAACAAAAAAAAACAGCTCTTGTTCTGTGCCTCTTTTCTGTTGTCGATCTAGTCTGTATTTCCTTCATTTCTGCTCTGACCTCTGCTGTTTCCTTCCTTCTGAGCACTTGCAGAACAGGGCTTACTTAGCACATGGTAATCACTCGATAAATGAGCGGATTCAATTGTCGAATGAATAAATCAAAACCTAAGACAGCTCCCTGCGATGCCCCCACGCTCGACCCCAAGAGTCATCTTCCATGGGAAGAAAGTCAGCCCTCGGGGAGCGCAGGGTGGAAACCTGCTACTGTGGGTCGGAACAGCAGGACCCGCCAGCCTGCGGGTCCACGGCCACAGCTGTCCTGAGAGGGCAGGGAGGGGTGAGGGGCAGCCTGCTGACGGCCTGGCTTCCTGCAGCTCCGAGGTCCCCTGAGCCCAGGACGCAGGGTCTGAAGCGGAGAGGCTGGTGAGAACACAGACGGGGGCGCTGGCGGTCTGCACAGTGGTTACCTGCGAGCCGCGTCTCCGGAATGAGAAGGAAGCGGATCGAGTCCCTGTTTTGCCCACTTACAAGCCGTGTAACCTCAGGCGAGCCACACAAGCCGTGCACACCTTGGCTTCCCCCGTCAAGTTGGGAGATTGAAACCTGCTTGAGAGCGACGGTTTTTTTTCAGGATTAAGAGGGTGTCTGTGAAAGGGCTTTGCTCTGGGCCTGGCTCACCGACACAAATGAAATAGCAGCTGTTACTATCGTGCACTAATTTATCTAAACCCTCCTTGAGTTTAATTTCTGTTTTCAGCCTAAATGGCCTCCCGAGGGGACCAGGTCCCCCAAGCCTCCACACAGCCTCTTAAACAGCGCTTCCTTTTCTGTGTCCTAGCACCACCTCTGCCGGCTTCAAAGGGGCCTCTCAGTTCTAATGTTCCACAGCTGATGGGCCGCTGAGATCGGGGTGTTGCCAGGGGAGGGCTGGAGATGCGTCAGGTCTGGGGGGTCCCGAGCGGAGGGCGTCTGGGCTGGAAAGACTCTCCGTTGGTGGTTCCAGCCCCACTTATCTGCTCTGGGCTCGCCTCTCCCCGCTGATATGCAGGGAATGTGGACGCACAGCCCTGTTCCCACACATCTCAGGTGTGCCGAGGGGGCTGGGGCACGGGACACTGGACAGGACAGGGTGCTGGGTCCACCTGGGCCCGTCCGGTGACCTGCTGGCCGCTCGGCCCCACCGAGCCTCAGTGTCTCGGCTCTGAAATGGGACCATCCTGCCTCCTTCTCGGAATCCACGGTGCAAAGCATTGGGTACCACGGCCTGTGGCTCTGGGCTGTCTGGTTTCTCCGTGACCCTGAGTAACCCCCAACCTTCCTGGACCTCGGTTTCCCCGCTGCAAAACCTGAAACTGAAACATGGACTCCGCACTATGGCCTCCCCATGTCCAGCCATTCCCGCAGACAAGGCCGCTCTGCCTTTATCTCCCCGACGGCCTGTACGCGGCCAGTGACGGGGCTGAGGAACATGAGAGAACTCGAGGGACCCGGGCTCCCACGCGCAGCCCGCCAGCAGGGTCTGCTGCAAACCCCGCAGCACTGGCAGGGGCCTCAGCCCAGGCCCCAGCAAGAGGCGTCCCCAGGCCAGCCCACCGCGTGCAAGTGGACAGCGAGTCCAGAGCCCACGGCCAGCTGAGCAGGACCCAGACCGGCCCGGGTCCCTGGCTGCCGGCCTTGGGGCAGGCCGGTCGTCTGATGCCACGTGGGTCCTGCAGAGGCAGCGGAGGCGGGACTCCGGCAAAGCGCTGGTCCTGCGGGGTCTCTGGCGGGCCGCCAGGTGGACAGCGCCCTGCAGCTGGCACTGCTGGCCTTCGTCGTCTCCATCCAACGTCAGCGCAGAGGGCCGCCACGCCCCACGCTGCTCCATGCATATCTCCCTCCGTTTTCATGAAAATCACATCCCCAGGCTTCATTCCCCCCGACCCGGCTCACGGCTGGTTCCCCAACTGGGGCCTTTCCCTGGGGCTCAGGGGGCATCCAGGGCCCCGTGTCCTCCCCTGCCAGCCTGCGGGTCCAACGTGGGAGCCATAGGTTAGAGGTTGGAGAGGACTGGTGGGGTCGGAGGCTCTGGGGTCAGATCCACCGGCTCCCTATGACCTTGTGAGCTTACGTTCTCTGAGCCTCAGGGGGCCTGCAGGGGGCGGGAGTGAACACAGCCCCGCTTGTAGGGGTGTCAGGGTGCAATGAATGGAGCCACAGGAAGAGCTGGTTCTGACTGTGTGTATGTGCGTACCTGTGTGTGTACCTGTGTACGTACCTGGTGTGTGTATACCTGTGGGGGAACGTCTGTGCACGTGTGAGGTGTGCACGGGGCACAGTCTTTGGGAGTGTACCTGTGTGTGTGCACCTGTGCGTGTGTGTCTACCTGTGTGGATGTGTGTGTGCACACCGTTATTTTTGTCATCATCATCGTTTTCCTACGAGCTGCTAGTGGATCTGGATCAGAATTTTCCGGAGGGCCAAGGCAGGGAGTGGGGGGTGAATGAAGGAGGCAAGACGGCGGGAGGGAGCCGCCAGCCTCCTGGCGGCCCTGCGACGGGCAGCGAGCGGAGCCCGGCACAGCCGGGCAGACTCCCGTCTGCACGAGCCACATCCAGCTCGGTGGAGACGGGCGAGAAGCTCCAGGCCAGGGCTTGGCGATCTGTGCTGGATCTCCACCCCTCTTGCCAGCGGTGCAGCTTTGAGCAAGCACCAGAGAACCTTCCGGAAGCTGGGTTCCCTCCGCTGTGAAATGGAAGTGGGGTTAGGGTTGCTGTCAGCACCGTGCCCCCGGCACGTGGCGGGCGCCCGGCCGGCTCCACGCAGAGCCCCCAGCAGCCGGGCTGGGCTGCTTCTGCGTGGATAGAGTTCCCAGGCTGCCCTCTCCTGGGAGGTGGGGGTGGGGGTGGGGAAACCGGGGTATGTCCCCAGGTCAGTGTGAGGGGCATCGGGGGCAGCTTTGCGCTACTTGGGGGACAAAAAGTGAGCCTGGAGTGACAGCATGAAACTCAAAGGTGGGTTTACGTGCTGCTCCCCACTTGCTACCCCCTTAGGCGGCCCCGTGGCCTCAGTATTCTCACCTGGAAAGTGGGCACGGTGACCCCACCTCAGGGGCTGTGAGGCGCTTCCCAGACCCCCAGAGGAGGACCTGCTGCCGTCGCCGGGGGCCCTGGAGCCCCTTCCTGCCAGGGGCCTCGGGGCTGCCCCGCGCGGCAGCGGAGCCGGTGAAGAAGCCGCACGTTGGGTTTGGGTTTAGCCACGGCTCGGCTTAAACTACACCAGCTCTGCTTCCAGCCCATGCGAGCTATTTACTTCCCGTCCGCATTTGTGGGCGATCGTGAGTCAGCGCACCCTTCTGTTGCTCATGTGATGGAAAAAACGTGCTTTAAACGTTTCCCACGCTGTGTTAGTTATTAAGTGAGTGGCTCAGGCGGGAGGTGTTTACAGGGAGACTGGCGGAGCGGGTGGTGAGGACCCAGCGTGGGTGGGAGCAGATGGGCGGAAACAAGAAGCTGCTCCCCTCCCCGCCGCCTTCCTCACCCCCTCGGGCTGCTCGGGGCGCAGACTCTGCCCCAAATGTTCATTTTTAGCCCAGGAGGAAACTGCAGGGTGGGGGGTTGGGAGGGAGGCATCACGTGTACACACGGGGTCTGGGCAGGCTGAGGCCCCGCCCTCCAGCCTCCTGCAGGGTGGAACCATCACGCAGGCTGCGCTGCGCAAGGGGCCACCTCCTCCGTGCGCCCCCAGCCCTGCCCCGGTCGCAGTGGGTGACATCAGTCCAGGAGAAATGGAAGGGGGCATTGGGAGGAGGCCCAGCTAAGCAAACAGAACAGGCCTGGTCTCCCCAGTGCCCAGGGCCTCAGACCCCTGACCCCCGGACCCCACCAGCTGAAAGGCCCACGCACCAGGGCAGGGCTGGCCTTCTCACCTGGCCTCCGGGGGGCCGCCTCCAGCAAAACCCCACTAAGCGAGCACTCTGTAGGCTGGTGCGTGTTTCCTGCAGGGCACTGTAAGATCACTTGTATACAGAAGGCTACACAACTGGAACAGAGAGAGAGAGTGAAACCACCCACCCATGTAACGGCCACTGAGATCCAGACATTCCAGTGCCCAGAGTCCTTCCCAGCCAGGACCCCAAAGGCACCCACTAGTACCCACCATCTGCCCTCCATCATCAGAGGGCAGGCCCACGATGGTGACTTTTACGTACGTGACGTCATGCAGAACGTACTCTTTTGTGTCTGGCCTTTTTTTTTTTAGCCAGCATTGTGTCTCTGAGATTCACCCACACGTTGGGGTGTGTCACGTTCCGTTGTGTTAAGGTACCGCGTTTTAGTAGCGATTCTGCTGTTGGTGGAGATTTGCGTCGTTTCCAGCACAGGGCGATTACAGCTTGCACTGTGTTGAACATTCTTGAATAGGCCTGTGTGCACGTGGGTGCACCCATTTCTGTCGGGACTGTCCCCAGAAGTAGAACCGCTGGGTCATTGAACGGGCATATGCTCGGCCACCAGACACATGTTCAGAGTGTTGGTAGCGAGTTACACTCCGCCAGCCACACGTGAGCATTCCGGGGCTCTGTCTCCCAGCCAACACTGGGTATGGTCTGTTCTTATGGTTCGTTTTCTTGTTTGCTTTTTTTTTCTTTCCAGTTTAGTCATTGTGGTTTGTGTGTGCAAAGGAACATCTTGTGTTTCATTTCAGTGTTGACTAAGGACCTTGAGAACTTCTCCAAAACTTGTTGTCCATTGAGATATCCTCTTTTATGACGTATCTGCCCAAATTTTTGCCCACTTATCTAAGATGCTGTTGTCTTTTTCTTATTGATTTTAGAAGTATTTTAAAATATTTCCTAGATACCAGCTCCAGAAAAAAAGTGCTGCAAATATATTCTCAAACTGTTTTGCATTTTCTTTGTTTTTCTCCAACATTTGATTATGAAAATGTTCAACCATGAAGCTTGAAAGAATGCTACAGTGACCACCCACATACCCACCACCCGGATCCTACAGTCAACTCTGAATATAATTGTTTTAGCGTATCTGTGTGCATCTGTGGACCCATCAATGCATCTTTTTATTTTTTGATGCACTTCAAAATAAGTTGCAGACATTAGTATGCATTGCCAAAAATACTGGAACACGCACATCATTAACTAAGGGTCAGTGTTTGTGTGTGTGGTCTGGGTTTTCTTTTCAGGTAAATTTACATGTAGTGAAATGCACGGATCTTAAGGATGCCATTCAAGAGTCCCAGCAAACGTAAGCCAGAACGTGTCAAGATACTGAACCAGAAATGCCCTCGTGCCCCTTCCCAGGCAACCCATGGCCCCACCAGCACCCCCAGAGGCAGAACGCGCTACATGATTCCGTTTATATAAAGAGCGAGAACATCAAGTTAAGAGACAAGAAGTGTACATTGCTGAGTAAAAAATTTTAGAGTTTCAAAAACAAAAGAGCTAGAACAAGCAAAACGGATCTGTGATGGGAAAAATCCAGAAAGTGAATCAGAGTGAGTTTGCATTTACCTGTCGGTGGATAATGTTGACACCTTTTCATACGCTTATTGACTGTTTGTGTATCTTCCTTTGTGAAGGTTTCAATGTTCAAATTGCTCATTTAAAAAATGTTTGTTCTGGTTCTTTATATATGCTGGATGCTAATCCTTTGTCAGGTGTATGCTTTGCATATGTTTCCTCCCAGTCTGTGGCTTGCTTATTCATTTTCTGCATGATGGCTTTTTTTTTCTTTTTTTGCGGCACACGGGCCTCTCACTGTTGTGGACTCTCCCACTGCAGAGCACAGGCTCCGGACGCGCAGGCTCAGCGGCCGTGGCTCACGGGCCCAGCCGCTCCGCGGCACGTGGGATCTTCCCGGACCGGGGCACGAACCCATGTCCCCTGCATCGGCAGGCGGACTCTCATGATGGCTTTGGATGAGCACTAGTTTTTCATTTTGTTGCAATCTAATTTATAAATATTTTTAGTATATGGTACTGTTTTTATGTCCTGAGAAACTTCTGCCAATCCCCAAGCTGTGAAGGTGTTCGTCTCAATTTTATTTTAAAGCATTATAGTTTTCATCTTTACCCTCAGATCTGTGGTCCATCTGGAATGAATCTGGGTGTGTAGACACCCAGCTGTGCCAGCACCATTTGCTGAGAAGCCTCTCCTTGGATCGCCTTGGCACTTTTGTTGAAAATCAGATGACCAAGTGTGGGTCTGTCTCTGAACTGTTGGTTCTGTTCTGTTGATCTGTTTCTTGACTGTTGTGTCAGCACCCTACTGGCTAGTTCCCGTAGCTTTAGAGTAAGTCTTGAATTCAACTAGTATTAGTTCTTCAACTTCGTTCTTATTTTTCCAACGTTGCTTTGGCTATTCTTGGTCCTTTACGTTCTCATGTCAACTTTCGAATCAGCCTGTCCGTTTCTCACAAAAATCCTGGTAAGATGATCCTTGGAGTTGTGTAAGCTTAAGGATCACTTGAAGACCTCTGGCTTCTGCACAGGATGCGGGAGTCCGGAAGGAGCTTTGCTGCCTCTTGCTCACAACAGTTCACCCACCTGCTTACCATTTCAGCGGCTCTTCTTTCCTTCCAGAAGATCCGAACTTCTGTCTGGTATCATTTCCCTTCAGCCTTAAGAACTTAGTATTTCTCATAATATGGCTTCTGACGAATCCTCCTAGCGAAAATGTCTTCATTTCACCTTCATTCTTGAAGGATATTTTTGCTGGAGACAAAAGTCTGGCTTGACAGTTTTTAATTTTAACTTTAGAACTTAAGGTGTTCTGCTGGCTTCTGGCTCCTGTCGATTTTAGTGAGGATTCAGTGGTAATTTGGGTCATTATTCCCCTGGCTTTTTGGTGCCACTTATCTTCAGTTACTGTCAAGATTCTCTTTTTTATCCTTGGTTTGCAGACGTTTGTGACAAACCTAAGTGTAGTTTTCATTGTATTTCTCTTGCTTGGGATCCGATGAGTTTCCTACATCTGTGAATCTATGTCTTTCACCAAATTGGGGAAATTTTCAGCTGTTGTTTATCCAAATAATATTTTTGCCCCATTCTTACCTTCCTCTCCTCTGCAACTTCAAGTACACGTACAGTGGACCTTTTGATATTGTTCTGTATGTCTCTTGAGTCTCCGTGAATTTTAATTTCAGTCTTTATCTCTCTGCTTTCAAATTAAATAATTTCTATTCATCTGTGTTCAAGATCACTGATTTTTTTCCTCTGTCATCTGCATTCTGCCATCTAGCCCATCTAGTGACGTTTTTTGATTTCACACATTGTATTTTTTTAGTTCTAGAATTTCTGTTTGTTTCCTTTTTATAGTTTCTATTTTTTCTGTTGAGGTTTCCTGTCTTTTCACTTATTACAAACATAATCTCCTTTACATCCTTGAGCCTAATGAAATAGATGCTTTAAAATCCTTGTCTACTGAGTCTAACATCTGGGTCACATCAGGGTTGGCCTCTGTTGGTTGCCTTGAGAAAGAGTCACATCTTCTTGTTTCTTTTGGATTGTATCCCAGACGCTGTGAGTGACATGTTTTAGAAACTCTAGACTCCATTATATTTGTTCCTTTACGTTTCCCCATAAATTTTAGGATTCGCCTGTTGACTCCAAAAAAGCTACTGGGACTTTGATTGGAATTGCATTGAATCCATAGATCAGTTTGGGATGAACTGGCATCTTTAAACCATCAAGTCTCCCAATCCGTGGATGTGGTGTATCCCTGCATTTGTTTGGTTCTCAGATAAACTTCCCTCAGTGATGTGATGCAGTTTTTCTGCTCGAAGGTTTGGCATATCTTTCATGAGTTTATTCCTAGGTGGTTGCTGTTTTGTGATGTTTCAGGTGGTATTGAGTTCTAAATTTCATTTTCCAATTGTATGTGGAGACACTCAGATGGCACTGTTGGGAATCTCGGAGCAGAGTCCCAGCCCTGCTGAGTATTTGCCACGTAATCTCAGGCAGATCCAGACTCCCCTTCTTTTACCTGCAGAGTGGAAGCTAGGCCGAGGGGCTGTATTTGCTGAGTTTTTAACCCTCAACGTTGTCTCCCTCCTTCTCTGGTTTATGTCACTCTCCCTCCCTGCTGGGCTTCAGGCCGGTGTTGTCTCCATCCACAGCTCCATGGATCAGGGCATCCGTCCCCCGGCCACTGTGGCCCTCCGGAGGCTGTGACCACGTACTCTGGGCTGTCAGGGGGGACCATTTGCTGCTGGACCAGGACGGCTTGAGGCTGCCCCATGGGAGAAAGCAGCCAGCAGGGGGCCAGGGCTGCCACTGGTCTTTCCCGTTACGTGAGCCAAACACTCCCTTCCTAGCTTTGGTCCATGTGGGCCAGGTTTTCTGTCACTTGCCACCAGAGGGTCCTGGCCGTGAGAAGTCAACTCCCTGGGACTGGATTGGCCTGGGGGCTGAGCTCGGTCATGAACGTCCTCCACCATCCTTGGCAAACAGGAGCTGCGATGGGGGCAAGTGAGGGGGACCGAGGGTCCCCTTTGACTTATCAGAGCAGAGGGGATGCCATCTCACAAGCCATCAGAAGGAGAGCATTCAGGTTCCTGATCCTAATCCCGTCTCCCCCCATTCTGCCTGCATCCGTCACCATGGGCGCTGACTTTACGTCGCTCCTCCCAGGCTGCCGTATCTCTGGGGTGGGGACAGTTCCGACCATCTGGGCACTCTTGTGGGGATTCAGGTGCTACCGTGTATAAAGCACAACAGCTGGGCACGTGGTTTACACTCAAGACGACCTAATTCATTGTCATCAGTACCGCCTCACTCAGTGCACGCGTGTCCTGTGGCTGCCACAACAAGTGACCCCAAAATGAGTGGCTTCAAGCCCCACGCGTTGCTTACCTTACTGTTCTGGAGGTCAGAAATCTCACTGGGCTAAAATCAAGGTGTCGGCAGAACGACACGCCCTCGAGGCTCCAGGAGTGAGTCTGTCTCCTGCCTCTTCCAGCTTCTGGAAGAACCTGCGTTTCTTAGCTCGTGGCCCCTTCCCCTACCTTCCAAACCAGCCCTGTAGAGTCTTCAGACCTCTCACGGACTCAGACCGTCCTGTCTCCCTCTTACCTGGACCCTTGTGGTGATGCTGGGCACGCTCGCCCCCCATAATCCAGGGTCATCTCCCATCTCAGGGTCGCTGACTTGTCCACCTCTGCACAGGGACTCTGCCGCGCAGGGTAACATTCACGGGCTCTGGGTCAGCGCGTGGACGTCTTTGGGATTCGTTATTCCGTTCTCCACAGGGCCTTTCCCCAGGGGCCCCAGGGGAAGAGGGTTAGGGCTGGGGCGGGGGCTGGGGCAGGGACTCATCCTATTTCCAAGTTTACCGGAGCTGCTCCAGTAAGAGAAGCACAGCGGGCTGGGGATGGGGGAGGTCAGCTCTCCGCCCCCTGGCCCCAGTCCCCCCGTGTCTACACTGCCTTGAGGACGGATGTTGCCACCTGGAGTCCATTCAGAGGCTGTGGCCGGGACGGTGAGGCGTCCACGCAGGAGCCAGGGCCATGCTCCGGAAGACCTAGGAGTGTCCAGCCAGAGGCTATGAGGTGTTTGACCCTGGCCTTCTCATTCACTTATTTATTTTGAAACCATTTTAATTGCAAAACTAGCACAGAGTTCGGATACCTCCGCCGGGCTCTCCTGGTACCTTGCGACGTAGAGCGAGACAATTCATGTGGATTCATGGCAATCCATCCCCCTCCAGCCTCAGCGGAACCTCACCAGCTGACCCGTGACCTCCTTCCTCTGGTTGAGGGTCCAGCCAGGGTCCCACACGGCATCGGTTGGTCGTGGCGCCTTAGTCTCTTCCCATCCGGGATCGTTCCTCAGTCGCCCGTGACCTTGACACTTTTGGAAAGGGAGTACTGGCCAGTTATTTTGAAAACGTACCTCAGTTTGCATTTGTGTGACGTTTTTCACCATGACACAGCGGTTGTGTATTTTGGCGGGAATCCCGCAGAAGTGATGTCATGTCCTGCTCGGCGCGTGAGCCTGGGGTCACCTGTGCCTCTGGGTCCCACTCCCGGCCGTGGTAACGTCCATCAGTTGGTTAAGTGGTGCCGCGTGGCTGCGCTGTAAGCTACTCCTTTTCTCCTTGTAATTACGGAGCGTCTTATGTGACTATGTCAACATCCTCTTTCCCGTGGAGCTCTGGTGTGCTGATTTTAGCATCCGTCGATGGTCCTTGTCGTGGCAGCTCGTCCTGCCACGTTTGAGGCATGAACGGTCCCCTGCACCGACCACCCGGGCTGTGCTGGGCGAGGTCTGCCCTCCCGCACGCAGGGACTGAAGCAGTGCTCTGAACCATTACGGACTCACGGACATTGTTTTATTCTATTGGTTATTACTGTCATTATTACTGTAATTCCTGGTTATTACTCCGTGACTGTCATTATTAATTTTGTTCCTGAAGTTGTCCCAGGCTTGCCTGGCCTTTTTGCACTCAAATAGGAACCATCACTGGGGTTTTGTGCTCAGAGTGAAAGCAAACTCTCCTTTGCTTGGGGCCCTCGGCCCCTGCAGACCACACGGGACCGTCTCTGCCTGGGGCTCGTAGACCTCAGAGGGGCTGTGACAATTCAGAAGGACACACCGAGCGGCCGACGCCCCAGTGACAGTGTTCAACTCTCGAGGGAGGTTTGTGGGGGACGGGGGGAGGAATGGAGGTCCTTGCGGGTCCCCCAAACTGCGGGAGCTGCTGTCATTCTTTCAGAATGAAAATGTGTCTTACCTGCGACCTCAGCCCACCTAAACTGGCCCTCACGTGTCCACGTTTGGTTTGGGAGTTTCACAAAGCGGACTTCTGTGTCCCAGGGGTGGCCAATGGGGCAGAAGGTGGGCGCCTTCTCCAGTCACCCTTGCCGAGGTCTCCGTGGTCCCCAGCGGCACGACCACAGTCCCAACTACGAGGCTGCTTGTTTCCCACTGGAGCACCAGCGAAAGGAACATTGTAACGGGGGTCTCCGGGCGTCGGCCAGGGCCTGGCGGGGTTTGGGGGGCCTGCGCGGGAAGCCGAAGCCAGGGGTTCTCAGAGCCAGTGGAACCATCCCGCCGGAGCACCGTGGTTGCCAAGGCCCGGAGGGCACTGCTGGCCCTGGGACCGGGCTCTCCCACATTCAGCCACGCACCGGCCAGCCCGCGCGAGGACGTGTCGTAGGACCCCTGCCTTTGGAGCGTCCTGCGGCGCCTCCTCGTCTGACTCCCGTTCTCCTTCCGCCACAACACGCACGATCTCAAGGCACCGCCTTTTCCAGGAACACGACCGCTAACTGCATCCGAGGAGGTGCTAATGCTGCTTTCTGGCGGCTAACCAGGAGTCCCTGTCCCCCGGGACACCTCGTGGGCAGCGCTGCTCTGGGCACTAAGCCCCCCTCCTCCTGCAGGTGCAGCTGCCCCGTCACGGTGCTTCTAGCAACGGGAGCAAACGGCTGGGTCTCCCTCCCAGGTCCTGCCTTTGAAACTGCTTCACCAGGAGAGCTGGAGCCCAAGGTGCTGGAACTAGTGACGGGCTGGGATTTGAAAGCAGTCTGAGTGGCGCGGAAGCCTGGGCTTCACCCTCCCCCAGGAGGCCCACGAGGAGCGGCCTCCGCCCTCTTCCCTCGCGCTTAGGGCACCGGAACACTTGCCACGGCAAGGAACCCAGGGAGGCCCTGAGGCTCTCAGAGGGAAGCACACATCCCAGGCGCTGTGATAAGCTAAAGCACACACTTAGAAGGCAAAGCAAAGCCACGCGGCCGCAGGGAGGAGGCTGCCCGTGCGAGGGCTCCCTGTGCCGGCGTCCCCCCAAGTGTGTGCCGACTGCCTAGCACACGCCAGGCACCACCATCCCCCAGGGGCGCCTTCTCGAGCCAGACCTGCCTTCCGTCACCAGCCGGTCACTGGCTCCGGCCCCTGGGGTCCAGGGCCCCGTCTGGAATGCTGAACACCCCGGTGAAGAGACCAACCCTCCGAGAGACGGAAAAAACAGAAGCAGCGCCCCCGTCAGAGCAGCTCCCACGCTGGGGACTCGGGGGACGCGGCCGGCACAGAGCCCCTGGGCGGTGGCACGGAAGCCCCCGGTGCCGCACATGAAAGCACGCCATCCAGCTGGATCCCGGATGCGCGTCCTCCGTCCAAGTGATGAGAGAGGAAACGTGATATTATTTTAGGACTGGCCTCCGCATAATAGCCGACAGGGCAGAGAGAACAATCCAGCGCTTGTGTCCAACACAGGCGGGCCTGCGCGCGCACCCCGCCTCTGCGCCAGGAAGGGGGTTTGGCGTCGAGGGCCTGGGCCTTCGGACAGATGGCCGGGCCTCTGGGTCGGGCTCCGGAGCCCGTGACGGCCTTGACAGACCGAGGAGAGGGGAGGACGGTGGAGACGAGGACCCTGCGTGCCTGCGAGTCTGTGGAGGGCTCCCCCGGGGATGGACGCAGCCCCGCTCCAGCAGCAGACAGAGCAGAGTCCCTTGCCAGGTCTCAGAGGCCTGACGGCTCTGCCCTCGCCTTTGAAGGCTTTGTGATGCCGGCAGGCCCTGCTTCTCCGGGGGTGGAGCTCGGTCGTTGGCTGGGAGCAGCCCAGGGAGCGTGTGGCCCGGGGAGCGTGGCCTCTGCGGTGGCTGTGCTCCTCGTTGAACCTGAGGGCCTGGCCCCATCGTTCTCCTCCTCTGAGGGGAGTGGGGAGTGGCCCAGCCTCAGGGAGCTCTCTGGCCAGGGACTCCCCCTCCCCCGCCGGGGAATAAGCCCTCCCTGGAGGTGGTCTGTCCTGGAGCAGGGGCCGCTTCTGCTGGGCACCCTCAGACAAGTCACCCCGCCCCCCTGGCCTCAGTGCCACTTCCTCCAGGAGGACCCCGTCCGGCTGACCCCAGGCTGGTAACAAGTGTCCAGGAGCCAACACGGAGCCGGTGACACTGAGCCCCACACAGGCTCTGGCCGCACGTCGGCTGACCTCACGGGTCCCTCCCTGGCCGCTTCACACAGGAGCCCACCTCCCAGGCCATGCCCTGCACCCACCGTCGGGGGACCACGTCCAGTCTGGCGTGCAAATGACGTGCAGATCCAGCCCTTGGGATCAGGCCTGCTTGCTTCTTCCCTGGGCCCCTCCACGCCGTCGGTCTGTAGGCAGGGCCGAGCTGATCCTTGTAGGCGCTCCAAATCAGCCTGGGGTCGGTGCAGCAGGTCCAGGGGGCCGCCCATCCACACCTGGACCCGTGAGGCCTCCTCTCCCCCTTCTCCATGTGGAAAGAACGTGGGAATTGAGGTCGGACAAAGTAGGGTTTACTGTTGGCCCACAGCCCATTGCTGTGTGACCTGGGGTGAATCACTTGGCCTCTCTGGGCCCAGCCCCTCATCTGGCGGCGAGGTGCTCAGTTCACATAGCGCTCCCAGAGCACATGGGCATTCTCGTGACAGTTCCATGGGGTGACACTGTCCCACCACCCCGTCTCTCAGATGACAAAGCAGGCTGTCACAGGGCTGGGGGGGGGTGAGGGCTGTGCAGTCACGGAAGCCACCGCTGGACCATCGACCCGAGCCTCAGGGACTTCAGAACAGTCACAACAAGCTGCCCCCGCCGCGGCCTCAGAAACCACAGCTGTCTGCTCCGTCGGTCCCGCCCCGGGGACACCCCCGCCCCCGCCACCAACTTGAGCCCCAGCAGGCCAGCAGGCGGTGGCTTTGAGCTCTTGGGCCAAGACCACTGCTTCTAATTGCATTGTTTTCCTGTTTCAAAAATAATACCTGTTTTTTACACAAAGTTTGGAAACTACAGCAAAACCCAAACAGGGAAATTTCAAAATTCCGCTTGACTCTGCAGCCCAGGGAATGCCCGCTGCTGACTCAGCAGGCTCCCGTGCCCCGAGCACACAGGTCTCGTTGCTTTTTCATAAAATTAGCACCGTTGTCTCTTGTAAGCGGCTTTTCACGCTGACACAGAAGGAACAGTTTCCTGGGCGGCGGACACGGGATTCTAGTGCTTTCTGGCGTCAGGCTCTCTCGCGGCTTTTATGTAGATCACGTCCACCTTAGACATCACGAGGTGGGGGGAGGACACACCTCACCTGGTCTGACGGCTTCCAGGATGAACTCACGAAAGGCAGGAAGGCTCTGGGAAGCAGCCCTGCGATCTCTCCTTGTCGCGTGCCCTGGCCAGACTCGCAGAGTCTGTGTGTTTTAAATCTTTGACAATTTGCTGAAGAAAAACAGCACAGTGTCACATCGCTGACGTGTCCACGCTTCACAGAAGCAGCGTGTCCTGTGCATCGGCCGTGGTATTTCTTCCTCAAGCCGCCTGTTTGTGTCACCGCGTGTTTCTTGGTTCCCCGGGTGGTACCTGCGTTTTCCAGGGCGGCCATAAGAAATCACCACAGACCGGGTGGGTTAAAGCAACAGACATGTATCCTCTCACAGTTCTGGGGCCAGATACCCCAGATCCAGGTGTCGTGCGGCCGTGCTCACTCCAGAGGCTCTGGGGGGTCCCTCCTGCCTCCTCCAGCTCCAGGGGGCTCCATGATCACATGGCCCTTTTTCCTGAGTCTGTCCAAATCCCCCTCTTTTCATAAAGACCCCAGCTATTGGAATCACCACCCTAGTCCGGCATGATCTCATCTTAAGTTGATGACATCTGCAAAGACCCTGTTTCCAAATGAGGCCCACTCACAGGCAATGGCAGTGAGAACTCGAGCATATCTTTTAGGGGGACATAGCTCACTCCGCTGCACTTTGCTTTTCTCTTGGTGAATGAAAGAGACGTCTCCCTGCAGAGATCTCTCATGAGCTGCTCCGAGCGGGGCTCTGTCGGGTTCGAGAAGGATTCAGAGAGGGGACCTGAGACCCCAGTCCTCAGGTGACCGCAGGCTGAGCACCTCGGGACCCACCCCTCCCGGGTCTCCACCCCCTCCAGGGATGACATCTGTCTCCTGGGCTGTGTCCCGGGCAGAGGGCGGGTGTCCCCACGTGTCTGCAGAGCCCAGCCCTCCCCTGCTGTAACCCGTGTGTCCAGCCCTCCTCCAGAGATGGGGATGGTCACCCCGAGGAGGGAACTAGGTCCAGGGGGTTCAGAACGTGCCCCAGGCCACCTAAGCTAGATGGTCAGCTGTACAGCACACTGTCACCACCGCCTGAAGCCCTCCTGTACCGCTCACTCCTTTGTCCCTGGAGACAGGGTGGCTCGTGGGGGGCACAGCTAAGATGCCCCAGAGCCAGGACTGGAGCAGCTGCAGCAAAGGCCCTTCCCATCATGTCCCTCCAAACCCCACAACCTTCAACCCACATCCACTCTGTGAGCCAGTCCTCAGACACTCAGACAGCCCTGAGGCCCTTCTCCGCGGCCGCCGGGGCACAGTTCAGCCCAGCAAGACGCTGAGTGCTCACCTGCTCATCCCGGTGCCCCCGGCTTCCAGCTCCCAGGTCCTGCGGCCCCTCCACCACGCGTGTCTGCATATGTTCAAACACTTAGTCTCCTGCTTAAAACAAAACAAAACAAAACCATTGCCCGGGGCGGAGCCAGCCCAGCACAATGTCCCCTGTGTCCTGCCCCGGGCTGCCCTGGGACAGAGGGACACTCTGCATGTTCTCGGGCCCCGGACCCTCTGCTCAGCCCCTGCCCACCTACCCCTTCAGCAGGCAGCTCACAGGAGGCCCTGGCCACAGGAAGACAGGATGGGGACTAGACAAGCTTCCCTAGGGGACAGCCACACGGCAGCCGTAGCCCCTCAGCTCCAGTACAGCAAGGACAGTGCCGGCGGGGGCCTCAGACCCCCCCCCCCACCTGTAGGCTGTTTTAGAAGCATCTGCTCTGGAGCGAGCTAAGGGCTGGTGGTGTCCATTTGATGACATCACTCGTCCCTTTCCGTGTTTTCTAACTAAAGCATGTCTTCGCTTTGTGTACAACAACAATTAATAATAATGATTATAATGAAGAGGGAGGGGGAGAGGAAGAGGGAGTGGAAGGGGGAGAAGGAGATTCGTTTTCGAAGCTCTTGCTGTGAGCTGGGCACTGAGCATCATGACGTCCTGCATCCCTGGCACAGCCCTGGGAGGAGGTCTGGGGTCGCAGGTGCTCACTTATCCTGAAATGAGTGCAGCCACACACCTGGAAGATCCGCCCCGTGCTCACACGGGGCCCGACAGTGCACGGAGGGTCTGGTGCATGTCCAGCAGTTCAGTCCTCACGATCATCTCGAGAGGCCGGGCAGGACCGACCATCCCCGCAGGGAGCAGGAGGGGACCTGAGCTCCAAGCGGAGACGTGACTCGCTCAAGGTCTCCAGCCACGCTTCCTGGAAGCAGCGCTCCGGTCCAGTCCCCTAGGTCTGTGCTGGAAAGTCACGTCTCTCCAGCGACTGGCATTCACAGGTGCACTGGAGTGGGTGTGGCCTTGGGGGGGCGGTGCTCCTGTCCCCGCCCTCCCCGGGACGCGTAACTACGGATGAACCGAGCCAGCCGCCCAGGAGCCGCGCTGGGGCTTGACTTCTCGGTGAAGTCAGTGCCTCAGCTGTGCTGGATTTGTGGGTCTTGGAGGCACTGGTGTCTGCATGTTGGGATGTCGGGGGTCTGCTGGGTGTGCGTGCACACACACACACACACACACACACACACACACACACGCTCTCTCTCTCACAGAAGTATCCCTGTGTGTATGTATCTCTGCATGTTAAATGCCAGCTTGTTGCTGGATGTCCAGGTAAAGGCACCACCGAGACAGGCTTTGTTGAAACGATGGCAGAAAAGATAAATATCTGAAGGAGGAAGAGGGATCCTTGCAAAACCACTTGCTGTAAAACAGAAACCACATCAGAAAACCTTAAACCCAGAAGGACCCTTTAGGAATCAGCCCGTTCAACCTCACTGTTTCACAGATGGAGAAACCAGAGGCCAGGAGGCGAGGTGATGTAGCTGACATCATTCAGGACACGGGTCTGTTCCTGCCTTTGAGAGCTCTCCTCTCGCCCACAGTCCCGTACCCGCCACCCACCCAGAGATCATCACATCTGTGAAGTTCTGTGTCACAGCAGGAGAGGCAGGAAACAGGAGCATTCCTTGAGGGAGAGAATTTGGAGGTCGTGAAAACATCATCCCGCCACCACCGTTATCTTTATCATCATCACCATCATCCTACCACCACCAGCATCACCAGCATCACCACCATCATCATTACCAGTATCCCCACCACCACCAGCATCACCACCGTCACCACCATCATCCCACCACCACCAGCATCACCACCATCACCACCATCATCATTACCAGTATCCCCACCACCACCAGCATCACCAACGTCACCACCATCATTACCAGTATCCCCACCACCACCAGCATCACCACCGTCACCGCCATCATCATTACCAGTGTCCCCACCACCACCAGCATCACCAACGTCACCACCATCATCATTACCAGTATCCCCACCACCAGCAGCATCACCACCGTCACCACCATCATCATTACCAGTATCCCCACCACCACCAGCATCACCACCGTCACCACCATCATCATTACCAGTATCCCCACCACCAGCAGCATCACCACCGTCACCACCATCATCATTACCAGTATCCCCACCACCACCAGCATCACCACCGTCACCACCATCATCATTACCAGTATCCCCACCACCACCAGCATCACCACCATCATCATTACCAGTATCCCCACCACCACCAGCATCACCACCGTCACCACCATCATCCCACCACCACCAGCATCACCACCGTCACCACCATCATCAATACCAGTATCCCCACCACCACCAGCATCACCACCATCATCATTACCAGTATCCCCACCACCACCAGCATCACCAACGTCACCACCATCATTACCAGTATCCCCACCACCACCAGCATCACCACCGTCACCGCCATCATCATTACCAGTGTCCCCACCACCACCAGCATCACCAACGTCACCACCATCATCATTACCAGTATCCCCACCACCACCAGCATCACCATCACATCACAACGATGGTAGCAGTCCACTGGCTCTGTGTCAGGCTCTCTCTTAAGCGCTTTACAACATCACTTCCTTGAATCATCCTGACAACCAGTGTGTGTTATCCCCATTTTCGAAGGAGAAACCTGGGGCTCAGAAAATGGCAAGTGTCTGAAATCCCGCGGCTGGTGAGCAGCAGGGCTGCCCACGGTCACAGTCTGCCTGGTGCACAGGTCGTGGAGGTGCCTCACGGTGGCGCTGGGCATGTGTACGGAGGTTTGGGGGCAGTAAAATGAGGCACAGACGCCTGGAGGGTGAGCAGAGCAGGACAGGGCCTGCCAGCCTTGCAGCCCCGCCTGGGGGTTGGAGAGGCCGTGCAGGGGGCTCCTCTGGGCTCAGTGCAGAGCATGAAGCCCCGGGAGAGCTGTTCCGTCTCCGACCGGGCCCCAGCTGTCTCTCCCTCTCTGGGCCTCTGTTTCTTCACCTGTAAAATGAAGAGGCCGGACCAGACCATCCCCCAGTGTCTTTCTGGCACTGCCATCATCGGATGCTCTGTGCAATTGCCCATGTCGCGTGGCCACACTGTGTTAAGCACAGATGGCTCCCTGGAGAGGGTGGGGTGCATCCTGAACGGGTTTAAAAGAGGGAAGGGGCTTCAAGTGACAGAGAAGAGAGCATCCCAGGCTGAGGGGCGACCGTGTGCCAAAGAACGAAAGGACAGAATCAGACCATTGTGGACGTATGGAGCTGAGGAGTGAGGTGTACGAACATGAATAAGGCCCCGAGGCGGGACTGGTGCACAGCGTGGTGCGCGCGTGCCACAATTTAAGGGTCTACAAGCAGGCTTCGTAGAGGAGGGGACTTCTTGTGTGCGTCTCGAAGGATCAATGAGAGTTCGCTGGGCTGGCAAAGTTGGCAGGAGGTGAGGAAATGCAGAGTGAGGGGGGGGAGGCGGAGGGGTATTTAGGGTGACGTGTAGCAGCTCAGTGTGGCCTGAGTTGGGGTGGGAGAGGCAGAGAGGAGGGAAGGCACTGAGACCGGGAGGCACTTGGCCCTGGCGGCCAAAGGCCCTGAGTCTACAGCTGACAGTACGTGTCGTCCTAGGGAGCCATGAGCGGCCTCTGAGCAGGGGCGTGACACGACAGAGTCCATGTTTTAGAAAGACAGCCCCCCCCAATGATGTCCTGGATGTTTTTGCAATGAGTTGTTCCGTGACTGACACTAACCTACCTTTGCAGCCCTGAGCAGCTAGACTCTCGGTAGCAAACACCATGCGGGGTTGTGCCGGGCCTGGGGTGCCGCCGAGTTGGAGCGGCTGCGCTCGAGCCCTGGGAGCTGTGTGGGCTCACCATGTGCAGGGTGAGCGGGCACGGTGCCCCGTGTGTTCCAGGGCCTGCACGACACGTGAACGTCCTGTTTATCCGAGTCAGCGCCTGGCAGTGGCCGCCCCGGAGGGCGGGAATCACTGCATTCCCACCAACCTCGCGTGCGCAGGGCACCAGGACCACGCAGGCAGCGGTCAGGTGATCTGCTCGCCCAAGTCAGGTCTTCGAGGGCCTTGGCCAGGTGACAGCCTCGGCCCAGGTGTGAGCAGGTGTCCAATACCCACGCCCCTCCGTGGAAAGGCTGCCTGGGAGGCTGAGAAGGACTTGGGGGAGGGGCTGAGAAGGACTAGGGGGAGGGGCTGATTGGTGACATCACCCTGGGCGCCGGGCTGGCTCTGCTCCCGCCCCTTCCATCCGATGCAGTCGGAAGGGATGGGGCCCAAAGGGGAGGCGGTGGCTTCATCTGGTGAAGGACAAGGGTTTGGTAGGTGCGTGACTGGTTTTTTGCTGATTCTACAAGATACAGTGGGAAGAGGAACCCGGGCCGCTGACTAGGATGCGCTGCTCGGATCTTCCTAACGCCTGTCGGGCCGGCCACGTGCACACCTCTGGCCAGCAGGTCCCATGGTTCTTCCTGCGATGGCGGACGCGCTGTCCCACCGTCCGGCCCAGCTCCTCGGCCACACGTGGCCGCCGAGCACTGGGAGTGGGGCGAGCACAGCGGGAAAGTGAATTCCTACGTTTACTTCATTTGAGCACAGACCACCGCCTGTGGCCCCGATGCAGACAGCACAGCTCGGGGGCGGGGGGGCCAGGTTCTCCCCGCGATGACAGAGACCAGAGCGAGGCTGCGCTGCCGCGGTTTGCTTTTCTCCGGGAGGCTCCGTAGCCCCTCAGGCCCTCCTGAGGAAGGGGGTGCCCTGGGGATGGAGCCCCAGATAAGCCTCTGCTCTCTGCGCAGGCTGGCACCTCGGGGGCAGGGGCAGGAAGCAGGACCAGCTGGAGGCCAGTGGGCAGGACGTGGCAGAGAGCTGTGGGCAAGGACTAGTGGTCATGCTGGGGTCCGAGGCTCGGAACCGGGGGGCACCTGGGGGTGTGCGGATCCTGTGGACACGAGGCCTCTTTGGAGTCAGGCCGCAGCCGCAGGACCGTGCTTCCTGCCACCCCGTGTGCAGCCTGGGCGTCAGGGTGGGGCCGTGGTGCCAAGGGTCCACTGGAGAAGGCCCCTCCACCGCCCGCCCTGTGCTCGGGCCCACGTGTTGCCCACAAAGCTCACTGCTCAAGCCACTCTGCTCGACAGGCAGCCAGGGAGGGTCCAGCCCTTCATGGAAGTGTGTCCCAGGCGGACCCTGGTGACCGAGGCCTGGACAAGCAGAGAGGGCCGGGCGACGCGGGCTCTGAACTGACCTTCCCCGGCCATTGTGAAAAATGTCTGCAGGGCCGGGGCCCTGGGCTCCGCACGTCCCCACACTCACGTGCTGGGCGCCCGCTGCCGACGGAGGGGCGGGAGGTGGGGCTCCGGCTGGGAGACTCGGGGCAGGTCCCGGGAAGAAGGGGGTGGGGGGTCGCTGTCGGGCTGTCCTGGCCACGAGCTGTTAGTCACGACCACTGTGGGAACTGGGGGAGTGTGATGGGGAAGTAAGTCAGCAGGAGAGTCACTGATGGTGACCATGCGAGGCACTGTCCACTAGTGCTCTCACGCAGCCATGGGGACGGGGCAGGGAAACCAAGGACAGGGCGGAAGGAAGGGGCGGGCCTGCGGTGTGACCCGGACCCCGCAGCGCTGCCGCCCAGCACCTTCATGAGTGAGTCAGACTTACTGGGGCGGGTGGGGAAACTGAGGCTCGGGCCACGTGGCTGGACCCTCACTGGCGTGGGCGCAGTCCCAGAGAGATGGGTGATCGGAGGAAATCCTCGCGGGCTCAGCCGCGAGAGGAGCCGTCGGGGACACATTCACAGGCTGCTGCGCGGCTGTACGCACTTTGCTGGTTCGCTTCTCCGCAGATACGAGTGTTCCTGGGCATCGGCCCCGCTGCAGGCACGGGGGGTGGGGGATGGGAAGCAGGGGAGCAGGCCCGGCCCCTGGTTCAGGGATCCTGAGTCCCAGAAGAATAGGTGTGAGCGCACACACACTCACACACGTGGACGTGCACACACGTGCACACATACACAGGCACACTCACGTGTACACATACTCTCTTGAATATACATACACTCTCACATAAACGTGTACACACTCGCACACACACTCAAGCATGCACACGCACGTACACACACTGACACACGTATTCATGCATATTCGTGGATATATATACATATTCACATATGCACATACACATGCTCCTCACATGCGTGTAAACACACACCTACCCACACTCAGGAACACACACACCTCCCCTAACACATGCCTATACACACGTACACACAATCGCATGTGCATGTGTACACACACACTCGGACACACGGTCACACACGCACACCAAGCTGAGGTCAGGTCACCCACCCACCTACCCAGCGTGTTCCCTCCTATCCTGGCCTCAGTGTCCACCCCTGAGGAGGCGTCCGTGACAGGCATGGCCCCCGGGGAGGAGAGGCAGCCTCCTGGCAGTGCCCGGCAGGGGCAAGCGGGGACATCAGGGGCAGCCTGTGCCCAGGCCCAGGGCCGCCTGAACATCCGCTGGCGTCCAGAGAGGGACCCTCTCCCTGGGCTGGTCCCAGACCCAGGCCCGCCGGCTCTGCGCCCAGCCCGGCAACTTGCCCCTGCAGGCGGGCCCACGCCAGCCCGCCATGTCTCTTCAAAGACCCAGGAGGAATGCCTCATCGCTGACCTTCGCCCCCAGGAAGTCAGAGGGAACCATGGTTGGGGCCATCACAGCAGGTGGCGAAAACGGAAGCACGATTTTTCTTTCACGTCATTAAGTGGAAGAGCTGGCTTGTGTCAGGGCCAGACTGGGATGGGTCAGCCGTTTGGAGAGAAAACGATCCCAGGGACCTTGCCACATTTTTTCTAGAAGAATGTTGGACGTTCTGGTGGCCAGGTATGGAAAAAGAAAACCTCTGTACACTGAAGTCATTCATGGCCAGCGGCACGGAGGCGTGTACACAGGCCAGGCGGTGAGGGCGCCGCTGCTCCCAGAGCCGCCCCGGCTAAAAGGGGCAGTTGTGTCCGCGCGCCGTGGCCCGTCACCCCGAGCAACACAAAAACACACATGAATGCGCCCTTTACAGCTGGGGCCTTGCTCGCAGGCTCCAGATAAATGACCGACCTGAGCAAAATGTAAATTTGTAGTTAGCCCTCGGAGACATAATTATAGGAGAAAAACAACGACAGTGGCATTTGGACAGGGGACGGCCGGCTCCTTTCCTGTAGCCGGGCTGGGTGTCAGGGGGGCGCCCAGGACGGGGAAGGGGAGGAGGTTGGGCCCGGACGCCCCGAGGCCGGGGCTGCAGGCCACTGTCCGTCTCCTCCCTGCCCCGGGCCTGCCCTGGGCACTGCCATTCCTTGGGCCGAACGCGGTGATCTCCGCCCCAGGCCCTCGTTCTGTGGCCGCCCCATGAAAGGGCCCATTCATGCCCCAGGCCGCTGGCTTGGGTTACCTCGGCCGGCCGGCTGGTCTCCGCCACCTCTGTTTTCTTTTCATTAGAAGGTTTCCCATATTGAAGGCCTGCGAGAGGCTGAGAATGTCGGGAGCCGCCCGCGGGGCCCAGCACCTTCATGAATGAGTCGGACTTACTGGGGCGGATGGGGAAACTGAGGCTCGGGCCACGTGGCTGGCAGATGGCAGGGTTGGGGTTTGGACCTGGGCCGCCAGCTGCCTGCTGCCCTGCTGGGAGGAGCCTGGGAAAGACTGGAGTCCTGAGCCAGTGGGCAGGGCACGGAGGTCTTTCTGGAGGTGAGGGAGGGCTAGGAGAGCTGTCAGTCCCGGCGAGGGTCTGCCTCAGGAAGTCCTGCACAGCCCAACCCTCTGCTGAGTCCTGGGTCCCTCGACCTGGGATGGACCCCCTCCGGGCCCAAGGGCGCGCAGCCCCCACGTGGGAGAGCGCGGGGCTGTGCGTGACATATGGCGGGAGGGTGTGCCTGTGTCTGTGTGTGACACCCTCCTCGGGAAGAGCACCCTCTCCTCTCCCTCTTTTTGCTCACAAGCAGGGCCACTGGGAAGACAGGAAGACAGGCAGAAACAATCGCGATCCAGGCGGGTGTCTGAGTCACGCCACCGTCAGTCTGGAATGTCTCCTTGGAAAGCGGCTGCCTCTGCTCCAGCCCCACCCGCGCGGCCACCGCTCAGGCCTCCCGCCCTCCCCCTCCCTCCTCCCCCCCACCTTCGCTGGGGGACCCACCCCCATCGCAGCAGACCCTGCAAAGGCCCCAGAAGCTCATCAAAGCAGCTTTTACGCATGCCCGTTGGGGACCTGAGCTGCACCCGTGCAGGAAAGCTCGCGCCATGCTTTGTAGATAAAGATTGATTCATTTGCATTTTGTACTTTCCCTAATGTCCTCTAAGGCCTGGATTTTTTTTTTTTTCCCTGCTGTCAGGAAGGAGACTTGTAGGTAGGTCCTGCCCCCCGGGTGCCTGAAGGGCCAGAGGGGTCATCAAGGTCCCTCGTGTCCTGGGACCACTTGGTCCTCCTCCCCTGGACACCGCTACTATGTCCGACAGCTCAGAGACCCCCGGCCACTGTCTGGAGGAGCTGGGGCTGCCCCGCCACCCCACGGGTCCTGCTTTGCCCTCCCAGCCTCTCAAATCCTCCCTGGCTGGAGGGCATCACTGTTGCCACCTCCCAGACCAGGAGGCAGAAACTCAGAGAGGTTGCTGACTGGCGCAAGGACGCACAGCTGGCCGGGCGCAGCGGGGGACAGAGGCCAGGCCTGCCTGTGCCAGCCTCCCTGCGTTCACGGACTATTTAGCAAATTCTGCCAACATTACGTCCCTAACGTGGGTTCCGTGGAGCCCACAGGGACGGTGCACAGGGCACACCTTCCTCGGCAGGTCGATGTCTGCTGCGTCCGTGCCGAAGAGGCTCTTCGTGGGATGGGGCCGCAGAGCCCCCGAATCCACACTCCCCCGTTAACCAGCAGGACCCCTGAAGAAGTGAGGGGCGCCCAGAAGGCATCTCTGTGAGGCCGGCAGCGGGCTCCCAGGGCTCAGGCGGCCACCTGCCACCATGCCCTCACCCTGGACTCGGCCAGGAGGCCAGCGGCAGGCAGAGGTAGTCAGCGATGGGACAGTCTCTACCATGAACTCCTGCGTCCTTAGGCGGGCCCCCTGCTTCCTCCAGCCTCAGCCTCCCCATCCAGCAAAGGGGGCCAAGGAGCCCAAGATGGCAGGTGACGCTTGCCGGGAAAACTCCAGGAGGGTTGAAACACCCAACCCGGCACGTCACAGCCACAGGCCTGGTCCGGGGTCTGAGGTCTCATCTCCCAGGGACGAGGGTCTCGTCCTTGGGGATCCCACTGGAGAGGACCCACCCTCAGGGCAGGGGTGGGCATCACTTCCGAGGTGGGAGGCTGCCTGGACGGATGGGTGTCCCCATGCCAGGCGCTGTCAGTGCCAAGCTGGAACGGCCACGTGACACTGTAACCCCTGGAATCTGCTGGTTTCACTCCTCCCGCCCCTGCTCTGGCTTTGGGGCCGCGGTTTCATTTTGTCATCGGGCAGAAGTTAGGGGATGACTCAAGAGCTGACTGGCTCTCCCAGCACACGCGTGGGGCCCAGGGAGCCTCTGCCCCTTGGGGGCGGCCAGTGGCAGGCAGCGAGGGGACAGACGGGCAGTGGGAGAGCGGGGCTCCGTGTCTGTGACTTTGGGCAAATCGGGTCAGCACCCCTGCGAGGTTGCCTCCTCTTGGGAAACTTCCAGCTCTGTTGCTTCTCGAGGCAGAAGCTGGGCCTCCCACGAAGGAGACCCTGCCAGCCACGCCCCCTCCGCAGAGCCCCACGGGGGTGTCCTGTCGGGCAGCTCTTCCTGGCCAGGGGGCTGCAGCTCCACATCCAGCTGAGGGGGCAGTGAGGAGGGAGAGAAGGCTCTGGGACCCAGAGGCCTAGGTCACCAACCAGCTGGCGGCCGCTGGCCCCGGGGTTTTCACCCTCGGTACCGCCCAATAATCCTTCGTTTGGGGGCCGACCTGAGCTTCGCAGGAGGTTCAGTAACATCTCTGGTGTCTGCCTGATGGATGTCATAGCAGCCCCCCGACTGAGAAGCGCTGGGTTTCACGCCCAAGCAGGTGCGCTTGGAGGATTGGGGCAGGGGCTTGGGGGCTGTCCAGAGTCGCCAGCCTGGAGGACTGGGCTCCCAGCTGTGTGGAGTAGGAGCGGCGCGCCGCGTGGCCTTGGGCATGTGAGATGGGGAGGGTAGTAGGCTGCCTCCTAGGGTGGTCAAATTCATTCACTCGTGCAGCACCTGTGCATCAGCTCTTAGGACTGTGGTCACAGCGGCAGCACGGAGTGAGGGCCTCTGTCGCTTCTGCACACTCGTGAGAGAGAGCGCGCTTCTCACACAAGGGGTGCACGGGTGTACCACGCTGGACACACACACACACACACACACACACACACACACACACACGGGTGAGCTCTGAAACTGTGGCCTTTCTTAGAAACAAGAATAGACCCATTAGGAAGGATCCGGAAGGAAATACCTTCTGGGAACTTTGTCTGAGCCAGGGGACCCCCGGCATTAGAAACTTTAGGAAACCAACTGATTGAAATACCGATTAACTAGAGGGGGTTTCTTAGCCCCTTCCTGTGCCGCCTTCCATGGAGAGGGCGATCCCAGGACCCTGAGGCCCAGAGTGATGCCTCGGAAACGTGAGCCGGGGCTCGGAGCCCCTGAGCGCCGGCGGGGCCAGGAGGCGGGGCCGCTGAGCCCCCCCTGAGCGCCGGCAGGGCCGGGAGGCGGGGCCGCTGAGCCCCCAGCCCCTTGTCGATTCAAGCTTTCAGGACAACTGGCAGGAATTTCTGGAACCTCCTCAGATGCTGAAACGAGCAGCCGTAGGAAAATCAGCTTTGATTCGTGGTGTGTTTCAGCTGATTATGAATTGTACGTGCGGAGCTCAGCGCTTGACCCCTGACGCAGAGCCATAGGCCGCAGGCGGACCCGGCAGCCCATTCACTGTTTCCACACCCGTGTGCAGGATTCTGGGCCAGAGGCCCTGTGTTACCTATACCTTGCTTTACATAATAAAGGTGTTCCTAAGAGGGTGTGAAACTTGAACTTTGTAGTCCGAGCAGCGCTGGCAGCACCCTCAGGGGGAACGTGGTTCAAACGACTAGTTCTGAAAGGATGCCTTTCTGCAAAGTGAAACGTTCCCCTCAATTTCACTTCTCAGAAGTGCCCTAAGCCCGTGCCTTGGTTTGTCTGAAGTGGGGAGGGGCAGCATCTGTTGGTGGACGCCCCCCATGAGGGCTGCCCCCTGACCTTGAAGGACCCACATGTCCACACCAGGGACCGGCCTCTCGCTCCTGCTTGCCCCAGGATAGCCTGTGTCACACACACTGGGCTGTGTGGCTTTGGGCAGATCCCTTGCCTTCTCTGGCCTCGTTTGTGATGAACCACTGAGCGGCTGACCTGTTAGGGTCCCTCCGGCTCTAGGGACCTGCATGGTTCCAGCTCCCCACCATCTGTGTTCCAGCCTGGCACAGGCCAGAGGCTGGACTGGGGGGGCCCAGAGCAAAGGCACTATGATTTTAGGGACCATCAACTCCCACCTTCAAGGCATGGGGAGACCTCCAGCTGAAGTTTCCCAAGCAGGTGCGAAGCGACAGTGGTGTGTGCGCCCCCCCCCCCCAGCTCATCCTCCCCGCCAGAGGCACAGGGGGAAATGTTTACCCGGTCCGTACCAGGTGAGGGCTGGAGAGAGGGCCGGGCGGGGATGGAGATAGGGGAGCGATGGGAAAGCACATGGGTATGCTCACGCCACCAGTTTGGGAAGTCGTGCTAAACCCAGCCTTTGCCTCTGAGCACAGCAGGCCCTGCCAGTTTTGGGGTGCGCTGGCAGCGGGCCTGGGCAGCGTTTGCTGGCTTACGTACCTTTCCCATCAGGACCCCCATCACTAGGGTGGATCCCCCTGAAACAAACACCTAGGAAGAGCGGTGCTTAAAAATAGCGGGGGGGGGGGGGCGGGGGGGAAGCAAAGTTTGTAACTGAAGCCGCCGCCGGTGCCTGGGGGCAGACCCCGCGGCCCGCCGGAGCACCCAGCCGGCTGCTGGGAGCTTGTTTGGAGAGGACTTGGCCCGCGCGGCCCGACCTGGGAAGCGGGTGGAGGTTGCTTTCCTCCTTTCCCCACCCCGCCCCGGAGGGGCAGAGCGCTGCGCGGCCCGGGCGGGCCTGCGGTCAGGGATGAGGACTGCGCCTCCGCGCCGCAGAGCGCTGCGCGCGGGCCGGGCGCCGGCAGCCGCCGCTGCCGTTCCGGGAGCTCGTTCGCATCCGCCAGCGCGGCGAGCGGCGCGGGGCCCTCGGAGCGGGAGGTGAGTGTGGACGCGCCGCGCCCCGCGCCGCCCGCGGCTCCCGGGCAGCGGCACTAGCTCGGGCGGCTGTGGAGGGACTCGGGGCTCGGTCCCCGGGGTCACCCGGCTGCCCGCTCCCCGCCGCGTCCCCGCACCCTCGGTGGCGCGCCCCGGCGGGGCCGGACGGACCCTCCCGGCCCTCGCTGCTCCGCGGCTCGGCTGCCCCGACCTCGCTCCCCGCCCGGGACGTGCAGCGCCGCAGACGCCAGGGCGCGCCGGGGGCTCGGCGGGGGCCGCGGCCGTGCCGCCTGGCCTCAGCCCTGCCCGGCGCCCTTGACAGAGCTTGGGCCAGCTCCGCGGGACACTTTGCAAAGTGCAGCCCAAGTGGCCGCCGAGCGGTGGGTTCCGGGGAGCTGGGAGCCGCCGGGCCGGACTGCGGGGAGCGGGGGCCGGGCGGGGGGCGCGAGCGGCCGTGGGCCGGCCATTCATTTCGGATCGCAGCAGTTGGTCCCCGAGCCGGGCCGCTGCCTCCTCTGGGTCGCCCCTGGGCGTGCTGGCCCCGTGGCACTCGGACACTGCGGCGGAGGCAGCGCGCGGAGCAGGGTGGGGTCTTCCGACCGGGGGGCTCCGCGCCGCTGTGCTCCTGCGGCGGGAGGCCACGCGGCGCCCCAGCCCGGCCCGCGCCCCTGGCTGGCTTGGCGCGCCGAGGGAACCGGGCCAGAGGGACCCGTGGGGACGCGGCGCCGCACGGCGGCGGCCGGAAGGGAAGGCCAGCCGGGCTCGTGGGGACTTCCCGCGGCCACCAGACCCTGCCCCTGCACTGTTCGCCGCGGGGTGGGGGTGAGGGCAGCGGGGTCGGAGGGACAGGCCTCTGGGTGCAGCGGTGGCGGTGGGGGGCTCCTGCGCCGTGGCAGCTGCTCAGGCCTTTAACCCTTTCCGGACTGGCGCTTGAGCAGACACTATTTGCTGTGTAGGGACTGTGCCACGTGTTACCGCGTTGATCCTCATATCATGAGCTAGGTGGTGCTCCATATTCTAGATGAAGAAACTGAGGGCCAGAGAGGTTAGGTAACTGGGCCAGCGCAGCACAGCTAGTGAGCAGCAGTGGCTGATAGCTCCTCTCCATTCCACCAGATAGACTCCACGTCTGCCTCTTGGTTGAGCAAATGTGCACTGAGCCCTCTCAGCGCCCCACAATGTCCCAGGCATCCCCTGACCCAGCAAAGACCACTGCCTTCCTGATAACAGGCAAAGTAACAGGCAAAATGCCGGGGACAGTATCAGACAGGGAGCTGCTGGGGCGGGGGCGGGGGGGGGGGAGGTGGGGCGGAGTTACAGTTTAAGGAAGGACAGCCAGGGCCACCTCTGAGAAAGTGGCCTGGGAGGGCATGCCCTCGTGTACCTTGTGCCCGGCCTGGCAGGTCCAGAACCACGCGGCAGAGCCTGCCAGGAGCCTCCCTGTGAGGAGGAAGAGGGGGAATCCTGTTTGAAGAAAATAGGAAGGCCAGGCCATCTCAAGGGGGACCGTGGCCCCTACAGCGTCTCAGCCTGGGAAGCACAGCGTCTCAGCCTGGTGAAGGATGTGTGGCCCCGCACCCGAACCCCTGTCTGGCTGCCACCCCGGGCAGTGTGGAAGCAGCAAGTCCCAGGATTTCAGGGTCAGAGGGAACTTAGAGGTCATGAACTTCAACCCCCTCATCTGGGCTTCGGTCCCCACCAGACTCTGCCTCTGGGTTACCGACTCTGCTTGAATACCCCCGGCGACGGGGAACTCACTCCTGTCACAGCAGCCAGGTCCCACCCCCGAGATCCGCCGAAGGGCTCCGAGAAAGCTCTGCCACAGGTAGAGCAGAAAGCCTCCTGCCTGTGGTTTCTGTCAACTCCAGTCCCGTCATCCGGGGGCAGCACACTTGGGTTCACTCTCACACACGGTTGCCTCTGCAGAATGTTAATAGAGAGATTACGTCCCCTTTTAGCCGCCTCTTTTCAAGGCCTGCGCCTTTTGCAACTTAACTTCCAGGCCAGGCGCCCTCCCGCCTCCCTCCCTGGGAGAAGGTCAGCGGCTCTCCACCTGGCTTCACATTTGTGAGCGCCAGGGTGGCCGGGACACAGAGACCTGCCCTCACCTCCTTTCTTCCGGAGCCTTGCAACCATTGATGGTGCCAAAGACACATGTGCTCCTGGGCATGGGCTCACACTTCTGCTTCCTCCAGAGCCCTGAGACTTCCGCGCCAAGCCCCACCCCATCCCTGTTGCTTCTGACTGTAAGAATTCAGTTACCCTCTGCTTCCTCGTCCAAAAGGGAGGGGCTGAGAGTGAGGGGGAAGGCAGTGCAGATCCAGAGCGCAGGCTGCAGAAACAGCTGTCCACGGGCTGTGTGGGCAAGTCACCAGGACAGTGGGGGACTTCACAGGGCGTCATGGGACAGGCTGAGGGACAGAGCACCGGGGCACAGGCGAGCATGTCAAGTGGGCAGATGCTGCGAGGTTACTGCCCTTGGGGTCACGGAGACTCCGAGGGGTCGGTGGGAGGGGTGTGGAAGATGCAAAATACTTGAAAGGGTGCGACGTGCCAGCTGCAAGCCCAGGACAGGGAGGCTGTAGGGAAGCGTCGTGCAGCCGAGGCAGGATGCAGCCTGGGTCCCGGCGGGCCCCGGGCAGTGTGCAAGCAGCCCACCCCCGCTGGCCTGCCCACCTTGGCTTTGGTTCACTGTAGATACGTGGTGAGGAAGAGAGCTGGGAAAGCGCATGACCAGCCCACTCTCCTGCCCGCTGCAGACAGAGCTGGAGCTGGAGCCCAGCATTCAAGGTAGCCACGGTCCCGCCCGTCCTCTGCCAGACAGCCTCCTGGTCCATTCAGCATCCAGGATGCTAGCTCCTGCTTCCCACCTCGCAGCCTGGACACCTGGCGTCCTGTCCCCCATCTCCACCGTCCCACCTTCCCCTGTTCCGCCCGCAGTCTTTCTGGCACCCCACCTGTCATCACCTGTGGGCCTGCCCATCCCCCGCTAGACTGTCCCCCGTGAACAGCAAGATGATGCCGTGCTCAGAGCTCTGTCCCCGCCAAGCCATGCAGTGCACTCCGCACCCCCCGGCTGGGGGACTCTCAGGATTTCTATTGCCAACCTCGTTCTCTGATGGAATCGGGGGCTGAACTGAGCCTAGTGGAGGGAGGAGGGTGGGGACGGGGTGAGCTCTGTGAGACATCCTTGCGATTGCCTGGGGCTAGTTTATCCTCACCTTTCACCTGGTGGCCATAGCTGGGGTGGCAGACGCCGTCTTCAGGGGCTGATCGCAATCTTGTACTTCCCTCAGCCCCACCATCTCCCTGGGTGGAAAGAAAAGTAAGACCGTATGGTTGGGCAGGTTGTTCAGTGCACAAGGGCGCCGAGCCTGTACTCTGCTCAGCAGGCCTCCCTCCGCACACCCAGGCTGTGTCCACCCTGGGGGTGCCTTGTCCTGCACACCCAAAGGTCCTGGAAGCATGAGTGGCAGCCCCACCATAGACGTGTATGCCCCGCACGGACTGCTTTCTTTGCTCGCGAGGACCGCGCACGCGGTGCCGTCACGTGTGCACCCTGGAAGCTGCCCTGCAGCAGGGCCGAGGCCTCTGTCATTTCAAACTCGGGATTTCCTCCTTCCTCGGGTGCTTTCAAGCGCTTCGGCCCCTCAGCCTTCTTGTGGGTCCACGTCACTCCTGCAGGTGCCCCCTTGGACTGGCTCTGCCAGGCCCCCTTGGGGAAGGGTAGGAGGCAGGGGGGCCGGGGGGGGGCGGGCCTGGCTGTGGCCTGCGCTGTGAGTTCCTGCAGCTGGTCTTCAGCGCCCGGGGCCCCGCCCCTGCGCACGGCCGGCCTTCGGTCGCGCGTCCTGGCTCCCAGTGACCAGAAAGTGAGATCAGTGACTGCACTGGCAGGACTTTGGGGGCCGTGACCCCGGCGTCAAACTGGAGGTTTTCTGCTCATTACTCACCCCAGTTCTTGTCAGGATTGAAGTGGTCTCTTAGAATTACATCCTTGTCTAAATAAAGCTGGCATTTTGAAGGACAGTTCCAAATATAAGCTCCTTTTATGAGCGTGGGGAGCCCGGAGAGCTTGAGGATGGAGGGGGGCTCCCTCCAAAATGCGGGGCTAGTCTGGGGGACCCTGGGGGCTTACCTGCCACATCTCGGCACCGTCGTCCCAGGCCCCCTCCCCGCCCCGTCTTCCCCATCACCCAGAGCGAGAAGCAAGAGGGGACCACGGCCTGCCGCCCAGGAGCTGGCAGCACAGCTGTCCTTGCCTCCCCCAGGGGGTCCTCACACCCACAGCTCTCACCCTCCCACACAGGGGTGGGGGTCACTCGAGTGAAAAATGGGTTTGGGGTGAACTCAGAGCCGGGGTCAAGGCCCTCTCAGCCTCCCCAGAGGCCATAACTAGGCAGTGGCCCCCTGGGGGCCCAGTTTGCATCACAGAGAGGGCCAAGGGGAGGTGGCCTTCCAGGTGCGTCCTTACGCAGCTGCCTGTCCTGGGCTCGGCCACCACCTGTAGCCAGGGTCAGCAGCCAGTGGAGGGGGGAGGGACCGTACAGGTGAGGGCAGGTGGACGGGACAGGGACCCGGGACCAGAGCAGCCTGCTCCGCCGTCTCCAGCCCCCTGGCGGGCAGGCAGGCGGGAGCCAGCGGCCGGCTGTCTGCTAACAGCCTCTGTCCTGACTCTGGGCTGCTCGCAGGCGGGCATCCCAGCCAGCAGCTAAACAGAATCCACATTCATGAGCGGCCCTTGAGTCTTTCCAAAGGCCCGGCCCGCCGCCCTGCAGAATGTGACCATTGCATTTTCTGAATTCCTCCGGGGTGGCCGGGCCAAGGTGGCCGTGTGTAAACGGGGACTGCTTCTCCGGGCCCTGCATGTGGCCGGCCGGGCGCTGCCCTCTGGGGACGCTGCAGAACCGGGTCTCTCTGGGTTCCTGGCTAGGGGCGGGGCCCGGGGGGTGGTCAGTGGGGAATTGCCACGGCCGTGGCTGGACGGGGCGAGGGAGCCAGGACCAGGTCCTGGTACTGGAGGAGGTGGCCCCGTGGGTGGAGGCTGTGGTGCTGTGGGCTGGTGGGCACCTCGCGTCCTACGTCAGCCCTACTCAGCAGGAACCTTGTTTTCAAATATATATATATAGAGTTCATGTATCAGAAAATTCACCCTTTTAAAGTGTACACGCCGCCAGTGGTTCTTAGTGTGTTCACAAGGTTGTGCAACCATCACCACCGCGTTGTTCTAGAACATTCTCATCACCCCAGAAAGAAACCTGGTGCCCACTGGCCGTCGCTCCTGCCCCTCCGCCAGCCTTGGCAACCGCTAAGCGCCTTTCTTTCTCTACGGATTTGCCCGTTCTGGACGTTTCACGTGAGCGAAACCACACAGTGCTTTTCTGTCTGTGACTCTCTTCCCTTGGCGTGGCGTTCGCCGGGTCCATCTACACGGAAGCCGGGATTGAAACTTCGCTCCTTTTTAAGGCTGAATAATATTCCAGCGTGTGCACGACCACGCGGTGCGTATCCATCGTCCGCGACGGACACCTGGGCACTTTCACCCTTGAGCTGCGTGGATGACTGTGCTGTGGACATGCGTGTACAGGCGTTTGTAGGGACGTGTGTTTTCGGTTCTCGTGGGTAGACATCCGTGGAGTCACGCGGTCACTCTAACCTGTCCAGGAGCTGCCAGACCGTTCCACGCTCCAGCTGCACCATTTCCCGTTCCCGCCAGTGGGTAAGGGGATGGGGACCTTACCCTCTTTCTGTGGACAAGGAAACTGGGGCAGAGAGGCAGAGGCGCTGGCTTGGGGTCACTTGCCAGGAAGAGGGGCCCGGATTCAACCTCTGCCTGGACGCAAAGGGGAGACGGAGGCAAAGAGTGGCCGTCATGACCCCGAGGCCATGTCTTTAAGGACAGTCCCGCAGTCTTGCAGGAGGCTCTGGCCCCCGCCCCTCCCAGAGGCATCTCCCCTGAATGAAAGGGAGGCCAGGTCCCCTTGAGGCCAGACCCCGCTGCTCTGCTAAAAATGTATGGTTGCCCGCGCTTCCCCCAGCCTTCCCGAGGGGTTTCTTCCCAGGGTGACTGTGCCCTCCGACAGGGGCCAAGCACATCACTCAGGGACACTGGCTCTGAACTGACACTATTCCCAGGAGATACCAACATCACTTGCTGAGATCAGGTGACCTATGCAGTGTTAGCTCAGGTCCGTCCAAAAGTGGGCCCCGTAACCTGTTCCGTGATTACTTCCATGGTTCCAGAGCACACGGTCAGAAAAGACAAGCCCAACAACTAGCGGGGTCCACGGTTCTCACCCCAGAGAGGTTATAACACTTGCCCAAAGCCCACCCAGCAGAGAGCAGTCAGAGGGGTCGGGGGCTGGGGCCAGGTATGCACTCCAGCTCCGTCCAGGGGCGTGCCCTGCCCCGGGCACTCCCAGGCTGGCTCTCGCCATGCAGCCAAGCACGTCATGCTTGGGCCCAGCACAGGGAGCGAGGCGCTGGGGCTCGGTACCCCGACCCGGCAGGCTGGCTTTTCCTTAGCTGTGACACGCGGAGACTGGGGGGAGGTGGGGTCCTCCCTGGCGGCCGCAGAGCAACACCACAGGTGCTGCCTCGTGCCTGCGTCTAGCAGTCAGTCATCTGCGCGGGACTGCCCGGGCCAGGCTGTGCTCCAGGCCTGGGCCGCTGTGACCGGGCCACCCCCTCAGTCCTCCTGGGGGCAGCGACTCCAGGAAAGGGGCGAAGGGGGCGTCTGGGCGGGGTCAGGGGAGGCCGGGAGGAAGAAGGTATTCCAGGGGCCGATCCTAGAAAGAGGAGAGCAGGAGCAGGGGAGGCCGGGGGGCAGCACGGGCCCGGCCAGCCGCCGCCCTGGGGAGAAGAGGGCGAGGTGAAGCAGCCGCCTCCCTCACACAGCTCCGGGTCAGCCGGGCTGCGCACCCGCCCTGGTTCTTACCGCACCCTTCTTTGTCCCAGGGGCCAGGGGGGCCACGCGAGAGCAGCCGCGGGGAGGGTGACGCCCTCGCGGGGCCCTGGCCAGGGCTGCAGGGGGCACGGCCCCCCTTCAGCAGTCACACCCCCACTCAGTCGTCGGGCTGGTCTGCACCATGATGGGAGGGTGGGCACTTGGCAGGCGCCGGAGCGGCGGCCAGTGCCGGGTGCCCGTCCCCCAGGAAGCGGGGCCGCTGAGGCACAGAGGGAAGGGCCTGGGCCCGGCCAAGGGGCAGGTCGGGCCGCCAGCGCATCCGGCCCACCTCCTGGCCTGTAGAACCCCTGAGAGGCCGGAGCTTCGCTGCCCGCTCCCCTGCCCTGCGGGGCCGCCTTCAGATCGAGGGAGCCCGAGGCCGAGGCCTGCCCTCGTCGCAGCCAGTGGCCGTGTGCAGCTGTCGGAGCAGGGGTGTGCGTGCATGTGGGCGTGTCTGTGAGCCTGTGCCTGTGTGTGTTGTGGGGTGTGCACGTGTTGAGTGAGTGTGCACACGAGTGTGTCACGCGTGTGGGTACATGTGAGTGCGCTTGTGTGCGTGTGTGTATGCACGTGTGTGTGCCTGTGTGCACATATGTGAGGGTTGTGTGCATGTGTGACATTGTGTCATAAGTATTGCACGTACACATATAATACGATATAACCAAAGTACACAGGTAAGTTTAAATGTTCTAGAAACTACATTTAAAAACAAAAAAAGAAACGGGTGAAATTAATTATATTTAAAACAGCACGTCCAAAAGGCCATCACTCCGACATGGGATCAGTACAAAATCAGTGAGGCAGTTTAGGTTCTTGAGGTCCAGTGTGTGGTCGTGGCCGCCGTGCAATGCTGGTCTCCAGGTGCCCTTCAGCTGTGGAATCCCTGACGCCCACCCCTAGCACGGGGCCCCTCCCCCATCCAAACCCTCCTCACCCTTCTCACTGCTTCCTCCAGGAAGTCTCTCCAGACTGCACTTCCCTCTCTGGGCCTCAGTCTCTCCAGGTGGGGTTTGTGACCCTGGAACACACTCCTGTCTCACCCAGGTCTGCTGAATCAGAACTGCCAGAGGAGGGCCTGGGGTCTGCATCTTCATAAGCTCCCCTGGTGCCGTTAAGGCTTTACCCACGTTGAAGTTCAAGGCCCTCTTAAGCCCTTATCTTTTTGTCCCTAGATGCCACGTTCTAGGTACGCTGGACAGCAGCTGTGCCCACGCACACCACTTCCTTGCTCACCACCATATCATTACACATGCTGTTTTCCTCTCTTTGGGATGTATGGAAAACTTCTATTCATCCTTCAAAACCCACCTCTAACATTGCCCTGCCTTTCCTCTGAGAAGGCTTCCCTTCCACGGGAGCATGAGTCCCCTCCCCTCCGTTGCTCCTTCTTAATTCTGCCCTGCGCACAGTGGTTCCATGTCTCAAGTCCCTGGTGTGCGGTGGCAGCTCCTCTCCGAGCTCCCGGAGTCTGGCCAGGCCCCAGCATGGAGCGGCCTGTGAGCGTGGATGTGGAATGAATCCGCGTGTGCGTGGGTGGGTCGGTCTCTGCAATCTCAGTAAACATCTGGCCACAGGGCCTGGCAGGAAGCTGACCTCGAGGGTACCACTCGGCTGGCAGCCGTCTATAAATACATTCTAAACTCGGACCAGCCCACATGCATTCCTGCTCCCGGAGTGCTCTCCCAGTGGAAGAAAGGCAGCCGGCGGCCCTCCAGGCCTGGCCGGGGTGGTCGCTCCTGGCGAGCGGGAGCATGCCCGCTCCAGGGTCAGCTCAGGGCCCCCGAATCCGATTGTTATGTGAACAAGCTCACCGGCAGGCCAGCGCCCAGGCTGCGTCTAGCTCTGAGAAAGGCTCCCGGTGCCGGCAGCGTGCTTTTCTTGGATGTCCAGGATGTGTTTATGCCGGGCCGGTGCCTGGGGAATAATTAAAGTCTCAGAGGCTCCGGAAGGGCCTGCCTGCTGTTCGTAGGTGCTGAATCTATGTGTGCAGGCCCGAAGCCTCCTGTGCCGTGTTGCCCGGGGCCTGTTGAGCAAGAGATTGAGGCTGGTGTTCAGGGGGCTGTGAGCTGAGCCCCGCAGGGCCCAGGGGACCCCGTCGTGTCGGGCAGAATGAGGGTCACGGGAAGGGTCAGCCAGGCTGGGGCCCTCAGTGTGTCCCCTCCTGGGCCCTCAGTCTCCCCACTCGCCCCGCAGCACAGCTGTGCCTCCTGGCACAGGGGCACAGACCTGTATGGCCGGCAATCGGTCTGCAGGGGCTTTGCCAGCCAAGGGCCAGGCCTGGTGTGTGGCGATGGACCACTGTTCCCCCAGAAGGTGGAGTGGACGCCATCTGGCAACCAGGCGTCTCGGGCACGTGTCTCCAGGAGAGGTTGTCAGGCCCCGAAGTGTAGAGACCGCTCTGATCTTCTGGTGGCCGCACGAGGAAAAGAAGCAGGTGGCGTGAGCTTTCATGATGTGCTTTATCTAGTGAGCATCTCAACGTGTCGTCTGTAAAAGTGACCGGAGAGCCATTTCACCTTCTTCTGGGCTCATCTTCGAAGGCCGGGTTTGGGGGGCGAGGGGGAGCGTTACTGCGTGCACTCAGGGCAGCCTGGGGGCAGGGGGAGGGGGTCGCGCTCCCATCCCAGCTCCCCAGGGGCGCTCCCTCGGGTCGGGCCTGGCGTGTCCTGGAGCCCGGCTGTGCCTGGTGGGTTCATGGCCCCGGAGGCCCGGGGACGTGCAGGTTCCAGCGGGTGAGTGAAGGAGACTTGCGCTGTCCGCGGGGACTCAGGGCTCAGGGACTCCCAGCGTCGTGGTTTCCATGGGGTCTCCGTCCTCATGGTCCCCACAGACAGCCGTGTCCACCCCGGGCCTGAGAGGCCTGCCTTTCACCTGCTCCCGCCCAGCCCCTCCCTACTCCCCTGGAGGCCGCCTCGGCCCAGGCAGCCTCAGGCTGGCTCAGGCGGCCCCCACAGGGCTGGATCAGCCCTGGGACCCCCCTCCCTGGGACAGACTCTGCAGGCGGGTCCTCAGAAAGTTTCGGAAAGGAGGAAGTTTCTCTGTGACCACAGCCAGCCAGTTAGGAAGCTCTGGAGGTGGGCGGGTGGACACGTAGACGACACGTAGGTGCACAGGTTATCGTGCGTGATATATTGTTACACGTATAACACTGTATATTATATAGTGTCGTATACGGCGTATCACCCTAAACATTTAACTGTGTGTAAGTATATGTGTAATGTTATATAAGGTGCACGTGTGGGTTACTGGGGTCCTGTGCCGTTCCATGTACCACGTGCCAGGCACCGTGCTAGGATTTTGCCCAGATGATTGGTGTTCCTCTCACTCTACCCCTCCGGGCAGGTAATATTAAGACACTACAGTTCCCATTTGAGGCTCCGAGGCTGCAGGGACTCGTCCGAGGTCACACACCCAGCAAGGGGTAGGGGTTGGAACCCCGATGTCAGCTCCAGGAGGCCGTTTGTCCATCCCACCATATGGCCCCCACCACCGAGAGCACTGACGGCCTTGAGACCGTCCCTCCCCTCCGGACACCTGTCCCCGAAGGCCACGGCCCTGGGCTGTCCCAGGTGGGCTCTGCCTCCTCAGCCCACGCTGGTCATCTCGCTGCCGGCCGAAGCCCCTCCGCCCAGGCCCCCGCACAGGCGTGGTCACCCGCGGGGATGTCTGCTGTCCGTTCACTCATCTTCCGTTCCCATCTGACACCCCACTCTGGGTCCTTTCTCCTTGTCACCCCACTTTCAGCTTGACCGCGTTCTCATGCGTCGATTCTCTTGAGTACAGATGACAGAACAATTCCTGATTGGCGTGTGGGGTCGAGAGGGCCCTGGGATGCTCAGGTTCCCCGGGCGATGCCTGCGAGTCGGCCTCTCAGCCTCTCGGCTCCGCCTTTGCTGCACTGGCCTCACAGGAGACCCTCCTGAGGGGGCAGAGAGACCGCATGGCTCAGGCCTCTGTCCCACCCGCCAGCCCAGCAGAAGGTCCTGGGAAGCCTCTCCTTGGTGGATTCGTGCTCACCACTCCCGGGTCTCCGTGGCCTGAGGATGCCCTGGGGCAGGTCTGTGTCGTGCGCCCGCCCCCGGACCTGAGGTGGGAGCGGCCCTCCCAGTCTCACGGCCTGGGCCTTTCCCCCCCGGCATCGTCTGTCCCTCATCACAGGGTCTGCCCGCCCCTCTCCCGGCTGTTGGGGAAGGCAGGGTGAGGACAGAGGGAGGTGGGCAGATTTCAGGGTCCTCAGGAGGAGGGGAGGGCAAGGCTGTGCGTCCTCCTAAGTCAGTAAATAAGAGTGCGAATATTTATTTCTATAGGTATCCTGTATGTATGTGTGAGACAGATAGATGACGGATGGATGGATAGATAGATAGATAGATTCTCTCTGTGAGATTGCTTTTAGACGTGAACCAAGGTTTCGGTGGCTGCAAAAGTTGGAAACCCCCAGGCTAAGATGACCTCAGACCCCTTGTTCCAGACGTCCTGGCACCCTGGCATCTGGGAGTGACAGTCGAGAGAGGAACCTGGCCCTCATCCCCGAGCCTCCCATTTGGGGCACAGGCCCCAGGGTGTTAGGGCTCCAGGACCCTGGGGCACAGGTCAGAGGCATCTCTGTGCCGGCCGGGTTGGCACGTGGCAGACGGCGCCGCTTCCGTCAGCACGCTGGACAAAGCTGAGTCAGGGAAAACAAAACAAAGGCCTCAGAAAGCGCTTTCTCTCAGCAAATAGAGACAGTGCTGGAGGAAGTGAGCGTCCCCTGCCTCGGATGAGGCTTTGATCCCTGCCCCTCCCGCTGCGGAGTCCGAGGGGCTCCTACAGTGACCGCGGGGGGGGGGGCGAGAGGGGCACGGGGCCCTCCCCTCATTTCTCACCGAGGTCCCCCTGCTCAGGACACATCTGGGTGCAAAGATGCGTTCACTGGGGAGGAGGATGGGCTGGCCGGCACCCCGAGGTGCACATGAACTTGGATCTGCGTCCTTGGCAGTAGCCCGGAGCGTCTGGGACAGGGATTGTGAGCAGACGGTCAGGTGGGATCCAAGTCGCTTTCCCACGGGAAAACAGTCATTTTCACGGGTCCCGGGACAGAGCTGATGGTGATGACGTTACAACAGCCGTCACTGGTCTGCACTTACTGTGCTCGGAGCTTGAGTTGCACCATCCTGTTTAATCCACTCAACACCCCACTTAGAGAAGAAGGCTAAAGCTGAGAGGTTTTGAGGACTACAGCTACCCACTGCTGTGTAACAAGCAGCCCCAGCTAGGGGATTCACACAGCTGCAGCTGATCACTTTTCGTCATTCTGCAGGGTGGCAGCGGCGCTTCTGCTGGTCCCGCCCCGGCCCTCAGGGGCAGCACTGGGTTGGCGGAAGGCTGGCTGGTCCCAGCTGGCTGTGCTCGTGTGGCTGGGCCCAGGGCCACCTAAGTGGGAGGGCTGGACCGTGCCCACAGGCCAGCAGGAGCACTGCGACCCCAGGGGCAGGGCACCCAGGAGGTGGGAGCCACGTTCCAGTCTCCACCCCTGCCAGGCTCTGTGTGACACAAGCATAGTGTGGCCCCAGACAGTGCTCCGCCCTCTCTGGGCCTCGGTTCCTCAGGGAGGAGCTGGGGATTACGTCATCGTGCCTGCTCACAGATCAGGCGATGGAGGTGGCAGCTTGGGGTGAATGGAGGGTCCAGGTGAGCTGCTCCTGTCAGCATCTGCCGTCGTGGCCATCGCTGGGGAGCCCAGAGCCATTGGCCCTCGTGGTGGGAGGGAACGGGGACACCAGTGGACGAGCCTGACCTCCAGGGTCAGCACATCCGAGCCTGGGTGCCGCCCCAGCCTGCGGCAGCCTTTGAACCTCAGCATCCTCGTGACCCCAGCTTCCACCGGCGTCTGGCAGCTCGAAAATTGGCTCCATTCTCCAGATGGGGGAACTGAGGCCCCACCTGCTGGCAGAGGGGCCCACACTTAGGCCTTTGCGGGTGACTTCTGCTCTCCTAGGAGCAGCCTACCCAGGCTGGCCGGGAAGGAGCACAGTCCCGCGGTCACTGTGGTTCCTGGAAGCACTTTGCTTTCTGGAACCTCCGCACCCAGTGGCCTCCTCGGGGCCTGGGACCCAGCCTCTCCGATCAGTCCCTCCTCTCAGCTGTGGAAACACAGCAGCGGCAACAGGAGGGCTGCTCGGCTGCGGGTCAGCTGAGCACCACGGTGCAGGGACCCCAGTCGGAGGCGGAGGGTGAGCAGGTATCGCACCCTGGCTCTGTCTGTGCCTCTTGGCATCTTGATAACAGACAGAGGTGCCCTGCTCTCCAGGTGGCACGGGAGGGTCTTCAAGGACCCCCAGCACAGTGGGTTACTGCGGCCGGGGGCTGCGCCAGCCCAGGGAAGGTGCCTAGGGATGGGACGGGGATGGGAACGGCCCGGAGCCAGCAAGGTAGTGTCTCCCTCTGGGAGATGCAGGAGTGTCTCCCTGAGGAGAGCGACGGACCATGTCCTGGGTCTGGTCTGGCTCCCCCACCCCCGGCCCCTTGCCGGCTCTTTGGCCCACGAGGCCCTGGAACCCTCCATAGACTCAAGGAGAAAAAGGACCCAGTCCCCAGATGGCTGCGTAAGGTCCCTCCCCCCATGGGATCACAGAGCTGACCAGGAGTGAGCACTGGGGAGGAGGGCGTGTCCCCTTCCCAGCCTTGGAACAGAGCTGTCGGTGTCAGAGATGGTGTCTGTGCTGCGGGCACCCACGCCATCCAGTGCCAATCATGTCGGGTCCTCTCTGGGGGAGGGGGTTCACCTGGTGGGGGAGGGGGGCAGTTGCTTACTCCAAAGCGTCACAGCACCGGCAGCCCTACTTTGAGCTGGGAGGTAAAGTACAGCACTCAGGGCCCCGAGACTAGAATTCTAGTCCTGGTGACAGATGGATTGTGGGTGGAAGGTGATGGGTGCGTGGACGGATGGATGGTGGACGGATGGATGGTGGATGGATGGATGGTGAGTGGATGGATGGATAGATGATGGGTGGATGGTGGGTGGATAGATGATGGGTGGATGGGGGGTGGATGGGTGGATGACGGATGGGTAGATGGTGGGTGGATGGGTGGGTGATGGATGGATGAATGGTAGACGGATGGGTGGGTAGATGGTGGGTGGACGGTGGATGGATGGGTAGATGGTGGGTGGATGGGTGGATGATGGATGGATGGGTGGATGGTGTGTGGACGGTGGGTGGGTGGATGGGTGGATGGATGGGTGGATGGATGGATGGATGGATGGGTGAATGGTGTGTGGACGGTGGATGGCTGGATGGTGGATGGATGGTGAGTGGATGGGTGGATAGATGATGGGTGGATGGTGGGTGGATGGGTGGATGGTGGGTGGATGGGTGGATGGATGGATGATGGGTGGGTAGATGGTGGATGACGGCTGGATGACCGCCTTTGCCAAGCATTGTGCCGAGCAGCAGGCACGAGAGTGAACCCTTCAGACTAGGCCCTGTCCTCCAGGAGCTTCCCATCCACCTCAGGAGGCTGAGTGACCCAGGTGGACAGGTGGATGGAGGACTCGGGCACCAGGAGTAGATGCTGCCCGCGGCAGGATGGTAAACTCCGGAGCACGGCGTGCTGGGATGAGAATGCCGTGTGGACATGCAGTGTTCGAAGATTCCCATGGAGACAGGCATTTGGCATCCCAGTGGGGCCTGGCCCCCCAGTCACAGTCTGACCCCTCCACTGTCCACCTGGGTCCACACCTGTGCCCCAGGCCTGCAGTGTTCACCGCTTTCTCTGAGCCCTCACGGCTCTGCCAGGAGCAGGGCGTGGTGGGGGCGGGGCACGCCTGCCCCACGGCCTCACTCTGCTGTCTCTGGGGCCTCAGACCGTGCAGGCCCGCTGGCCATTCGTCACCCTCACCAGGTTATTTTCCAGGTGGGGAAACAAGCTGGGCGCGGGGAGGCGGGGGTGAGGGGGCAGGGTGTGCCCAGTGTCACATGGCCAGTTAAGCTTCCCCGGGCTCTGCTGATTCTCTCGTCTGACCAACCCGAACAGAAAGACCCCATAAAAAGACCAGTTCACCCTAGGAAGATAAGACCATAACTGCTACACCAGCCACACATACCAGTGCTCAAATATGTGGAAGATATGTAGAGATCAGGACACTCGACTTTTACAAGGTCCAGACGCAGGGAGGGGAGGGGCGGATGGGTCAGGCAGCTGGCAGGCGGCCTGTGGAGGGCACACGGGGGTTGGGGAGCAGCCCCAGGACAAGGCGCAGGTGCCCCACGCGTGCATCCCACTTTTACTGTGTGGATCTCTACTTCCTTATTTCTCATCTTGATCCGGGACCCTTTCTATTTTGCAATTATTATGAATTAATAGCTTGGATTCTTTCACTGCCCTTGCACTCTCACAGGTGCCCACTTTGGACCGCGCATTCTCTTGGTCTGCGTAGACGCCCACAAGGGACCGCCCCCTGCCCTCACCACGCTGAGGGACCCTCCCTCCAGAAAGCTTTCCTCCTGGAGCTGACGGCGCAGACAGTGTCCACATGCCGTCAGGTGGCCCACAGCTCCCTGGCAATTCTGGGATCCTTAGAAAAACAGGTGGAATTTTTGTGATGGTAGTTGTTTTACAGGATAACTGTTTTTATGGTGGACCTTTCTAAATATAAACAAAGGTAGCAAGAAAGGCATCCCGAGCTCTTGCCCATCACCCGCTGCGATAGTTGCTAACACCTGGTGCCCTGCCCTTGTGCTTATGCTCGCTGCATTTTCTAAAGCAAATGCCAGATGCCGCGTCATTTCGCCTGTGAGGACTTCAAGAAGTGCAGTCAGGGGCTTCCCTGGTGGCGCAGTGGTTGAGAGTCCGCCTGCCGATGCAGGGGACACGGGTTCGTGCCCCAGTCCTGGAAGATCCCACATGCCGAGGAGCGGCTGGGCCCGTGAGCCATGGCCGCTGAGCCTGCGCGTCCGGAGCCTGTGCTCCGCAATGGGAGAGGCCACAACAGTGAGAGACCCGCGTACCACAAAAAAAAAAGAAGTGCAGTCAGCCCTTCAGAGGCGAGACAAACTGGTGCTCAGCAGCGGGGGCGTTTCAAATGGTGTGTTAGTGAGCTTCCGGTGTGAAGGGTTATTTGCCTTTTTAACCTAAATGAGGACGAATCGGAGGCCGTCCTGTCGCCGTATCCCCTTACGGACTCATCCCCTTAGGCCCTCTCGGCGGAGAGAAGGAGGGCTGGGCCCCAGAAGCTCCGGGGCTCCGGGAGTGTGGACAAGAGCAGTTTGGGAATCTCTGGTGCGGGATGCGGCTTCGCAGCCCACGGGGCGCGGGAGGCAGGTGCCAGTGTGTGAACAAATGCACTCGGGGTGGTTTGTTTCTTCTCAGCTGGCAGGTGGGGGACAGTGGGAAGGAGGCTCAGACCACGGGGAGAGAGGCGAGGCCGGGTGGCCGGGTGAGGAGAGAGGTAACGAGCAGATCACTGGGCGCGTCGGGCGCCTCCAGAGAGCCAGCGGCTGACCCAGAGCAAAACTGACACCCAGCAGGGTCACCTGTGACCGCCCCACCCCCACCCCCATGACTTACATTGGTCAGGATGCTTTTCAGCCACAGGGGACTAGAACTCAACTCAAAATAGGTTAAGTAGAAAGGAGACTCTGTTGGCTTACCTTAACTGGGTTATGCAGGGCAAGCTTCAGGCATAGCTGGATCCAGGTGCTCAAATAGTGGCATCAGAATTCAGTCTAATAAAACAGGGGAGGGTCAGCCCCACCGGAACCACATGCTCACAGTAGAGGGGAGGGTGGTTTCCCAGAGGAAACCCAAGGTGCTATTGCCAGGAACAGGAGGATGGGTGCTGGGCGGGCAGGAAGCAGATGTTCCCACAGAGGGAACATCTGCAGGTGCAGGGAGGGTCCAGGAGTAGAAATAAGGCAGAACAAGAAGGGTCAAGCCCTGAGCCTCGGGCGCACCCACAAGCAGGATGGGGATTGCAGACTGGCAGCCCCGGGTCAAATCCACCTTGTGTATTTAGTTGGCCCCAGCTGTTTTTAAAACCATAGAACTCCACAAGGAAATCCAAGCTTCTGGTGGAAACCCCAGAGAAGCTTCCACACTGGGCCCATCATGCCGCCAGGAAGCAGTCAGCTGGGGCCTGAAGCCCCCGCTGGCCACAGTCCCTGCCATTCCCTATTGCCCACCCCCAGCGCACCCACCTCACCTGTGTTCTCGCCCCGCCCCTTGGGGCATTTGCTTCTGCACCTCAGGGCCTGGAGGGGATCGTGGGTGGAAGAGGCTGAGAGAGGGTGGGCCTGGGTCCCCAGCCCGGCAGGATGAACGGGAGCAGCGCAGAGTGTGGCGGGTGGGGGGGGCCCTACAGGCCCCCAGGAAATGCAGACAAGGTTTGGAGTGTCCGGACAGTGAAGACCAGCCCCTCCCAGCCGCCCCAGCGTGGCCACAGTGTCCTGGCCGTCGACAGCCCATCCAAGCCCTGCCGGCCCGCCCCACGGCCCAGGCCCCAAACGCCCTCCAGCCCGCAGCTCTTGGCCCCAGCAGCAGAAAAGCCCCTGCCCTTGAACAGCTCAAGATGGTTCCTGCATTCTTCCCCCTCCCCCCGCCCCCCCAAGGCTGATGCGCGGGTGCTAACGTGGCTGAATTGCTGTTGGGGACTTTGAAGGAAACTAATTAAAAGCAGCTGAGATGTGAAAAGCTGGAAGGTGGCAGGAGCCAGGGACAACTTTCCACGGGGCTCCGGAGCTGGCTCGCTGCCACCGCCAGCCATGGTGCCCAGCCAGGCCCCGCGACGGCCCGGCCTGGCCAGAGGACACAGCAGCCAGGAAACTGCGCATGCGTGGACCCCAGAGCTGCGTTCCAGCGCGGGGGGGTGGGGGTGGGGGTGGGGTTCGGGTGGCGTGGGGGGAGGGGCCGGCATGGCTGCTCACCTCCGGGCCTGCGGGGGGGGCGGTCCTGCCCCTCCCTGAAGGTGCCCTGCAGAGCCTCTGGGGTGCAGCCCCCATCCCCCAGAGGAGCACCCCACATCCTGCATCCCCCATCCCCCACGGTCGGGGACCCGCATCTTAAGCTCAGCAGAGGGGGACGGGCTTCCTCAGAAGGTGCCTCTTGGACTCTGTTCATCATCAAAGCAATTTCTGCTCTGTGTCAGAAACTCAGGCACAGATGTTTAAAAAGTGAGCAGGCGAGGCCCTGTCAGTCGCCTCCAATCCCCTCCGCAAACTTCCAGAATCCTCTCCGTGTGCACGGGTCTGGTGCCTAGACGGCTTCTGTTTGGTTTTTACGAGACAGATTACACCGCGTGCGCCGCTGGTACCTCGCTCCTTTGTTGGGGCCGCACAGGGTGGGCGTCTCAGCCGCAGCCCACTGGCTCCCCGTTAATCTCCAAGACGGCTCCCCAGGGCCCCTGGCGGCTGTGACACGGTGACAGAGTCCTACGGATGGCGTTTTGGGCTTCCAAGTTGCTTTTCTATTATTTCCTCCAATCTTTTTCTTAAAATTAGCATAAGCACATTGTTTTAGGGATAAAAAAGATCAACAGGCCGTGCCTGCAGGCTTGGAAGTGGTGGCATCTGTCGGCCGCCCCCTGCAGGTGCCTGAGGCCAACCTATCGGGATGGCGCCCAGCCTTCGCTCTCCAGCCTCTGTGACCCCAGCGGGAGCCAGCGGCCAGCCTCAGCCGGGCAGGCGGCAGGGCCTTGGGGGGCCGGTGTCCCTGTGCAGAAGCGGCTGGCCCAGAGCTGCCTGTGTGTGTGTGCCAGTGCGTGCGCCTGGACGTGTGCGTGCACACCAGAGTTCCCCACGTGCGTGTGCACGCAGATGCACGCATGCACACTGCCTGCCTCAGAGCCTGCCTGGGCAGGAACCTTGTGACAGGCACGATCTCCTGGACACCTGGGGCAGGGGAGGGGCACAGACCGGGAGGGAGTCACCAGGGTGGGACACCACCCTCCCAGCAGAGCCCCGGGGGTGGGCAGGGCTTGTCATACCCATTTTTCTCATGGGGAAATGGGGTCCCAGAGAGATGTTTTCCTGACATCACTTTTAAAATATCTAAATTCATCTCTTACATCCAGGCCTGTCTGTGCATCCTCCGGGCAATGGGAGAGGTGAATTAATACAAAAATAATAGTAATGAAATAACAGTTTACATTCACTGAAGCACGTAATGAGCTCAGTGCTTTACAAACACTGTCTGAGGTAACCCCACAGACCCTGTGAGGTAGGGACGATTGTCAGGCCCATTGACAGGTGGCTGAATGGGGCTCAGAGAGGTTAGGCCAGTTGCCTGAAGTCACACAGCAGGGAAATGGTGGTGCATGTGCTGTGACCACGACACCACACGGCCTCGGTCCCACTCTCCTGAGAGGGAGCTGACTGGCCTGGGCCCCCAGCGCGTGAGCGGGGCCAGGACCCTTCTCTCTGGAGTCCACCTGCCCCGGGCTGTCGCTCACACCACCTGCCCCTACGGACAATGGCCAGGGCGGGGTCCCTGGTCCCATAGTGGGGAGGCTGCAGAGCCCCCAGGTCAAGGGCAGGGCCTGGCTCTCTAGTGCGTGTAGTGGGGCTCGCTCCCGCTGCCTGGGAGACGGCCAGGGGACCATGGGCACACGCCAGCCGGGCAGGGAGTGGGACAGCACGTTGCCTCCCCTTCCTCTCCCGTCAGCTGGAGCCCATGGCAAGCATGTCCTTCAGCCCCTGAGGCTCTGGTCCCCTCATCCCAGAGCAGCAGGACATACAGGCTGCAGCCTCCACAGGCCTGATTCCAGGTCAGGGTCACCTCAGGTCAAGAGCACTCCCAGGTCAGGGTTACCCCGGGTCATGGCCACCCCCGGGTCGGCGTCCCTGGAGGGTCGCCTTCCTGCCAAAAGGCGTGCACTGCCCCGTCCTTCCCTACTCTATGTTCTCCCCACTCAAGATCTCCTCTGACAATCTGGGTCTCCAGTGGTCCCTCCTAGCGATATGAGAAGCCCCCAGCGGCCTAGGAGGGCAGACCACGTGTGGCAGGTCCCTGTGCCCACGGCCCCCAGAGCTGCCACGCATGCCTTGGGGAGAGACTGGCCCTGGTGATTTGCCCCTCCAGGCTCATGGCAGCTCCAGGACCTCGGCTGGGCACACGGTCAGACACAGGCAACGCCTGGGCCGGGACTCCCCTCCCCCGCAAGAAGGGAAAGTGGAGGACGAGCCCTGGCTGCCAGTCTCAGCACCTGGCCTGCTGTAGTCACTCTCTGTACCATGACCTCGAATGTCATGTGCCTTTCTGAGCCACAGCTTCCTCACCTGTAACACAGAGGAGAGAATTTACAGCCGCTGAGCAAACGCTACGGGCCAGGCGTGTGACACCTGGCGTCTCTTTTTTTTTTTTTTTTTTTACATCTTTATTGGCGTATAATTGCTTTACAATGGTGTGTTAGTTTCTGCTTTATAACAAAGTGAATCAGTTATACATATACATATGTTCCCGTATCTCTTCCCTCTTGTGTCTCCCTGCCTCCCACCCTCCCTATCACGCCCCTCCAGGCGGTCACAAAGCACCAAGGTGACCTCCCTGTGCTATGCGGCTGCTTCCCGCTAGCTATCTACCTTACGTTTAGCTGGCTTCTCTTTTAATCTCACCACAATGCTGGGAGGTAGGGACTGATTAGCAGGGTTGCAGGAAAACTGTTTACGACGTGTGCTCCCCTCTGGTCGGATAACGGAAGAGACAAGCGCACCGTGCGTTGTTCCCTTTTTGCCTTGGTGGCCCGGAAGCGCGGAGCTTACTTGGAACCTCCTATGAGGTTTTTGGCTTTAGGTTTCTGTCTTGGCCACCTGTGGTGTAGGCATCGTTTTTCCTAAGCCCCCTTTAGTCCGTTTTTGGAGCAGCAATACAAGCTTTACAGAAACAAAGGGGAATTAAAGCTTGCAGACAGACAGGGAGAGGGCTGTTGCCATCAGGGCAGTGTAAGGGGACAGGCCTAAAGAGAGGTCAGGGTCACAGGCTCCAGGGCGCTCAGAACGGCTTTGCCGGCCACCCAGAAGTCATTCCAGCAGATGCTCATTTAGCACCAACTGTATGTACAGCACTGCCCTTCCGGAATCTTCTCGCTCCTCCGTGTCTCTCTCAGGCCCCCTTCCGGTCCCCAGGGGTTGGCTCACACAGGCTTCCTGGACGGGACCTCGTCCCCTCCAGTCCCCACAGACCCTCGCTGGCTCGAGGCCAGCCCCCCTCCACCACAATCTCGAAGGCCAGAGGGAGAGGACTCCCCGGGTCGGGCGCCCCGTGGCCATGAAGGCAGCACATGGTCACAGTGCCTTTTCGGTCCCTGCAAAGTACTGCACTTTCTTCCTTTCTTCCCTCCTTCTCTGCAGCTGATGAAAGGAAAACAGCCAGAGGGTTGGGGAGGGAGGGACGTTCCTCGGGCCTCCGCCAGCGACGCCCTCGGAGGCCAACAGAGCCAGGGCTTGTCTGGGATGAATATCTGCGTTATTCGGGCTGCACCCCGTGGGGCCGGGGCCCCTCCCTGGCCAGCCCTCTGCATCGGGCCCCTCTGCAGGGAGGCGAGGGGACGGGGGCTTCACCTTCCAGGACCACAGCGTGGGCCGTGCCTCCAGAGACCCCCAGAGTGCGGTCCATGGAGGTCCCCCAGGAACCCTGAGCTCAGGTCAGTGTGCGGGGAAAGGACGTCCCCCACCTCACTGTGGCTCAGCCCCACCCGCCCCCGCTGCAGCTCTGCAGGTGCGATGTCAGCGCCCCGGGGGACGCCGCAGAGCTAGCCGTGAAATGGCAGGATGCTGGCAAACAGAGTGGGGGACAGAGGAGGGGAACGCGAGACCGTGGAGTCTGATCACACCCGGGCAAAACTGCCGCCTGCGATGGAGGCTGGAGGCCTGCCCGCGTGGGGAAGCCCCGCAGGGGCAGTAGGGACGCAGGGGTCTTCAGGGCGGCGTGCTCCCCCGTACGTGCTGTGTGTGCGTGTGTGTGTGTACACATACTCCCCCTTGTGTGCTGTGTGTGCGTGTGTGTGTGTGTACACATGCTCCCCCTTACGTGCTGTGTGTGCGTGTGTGTGTACACAGACTCCCCCTTACGTGCTGTGTGTGTGTGCGTGTGTGTGCGTGTGTGTGTGTGTACACATACTCCCCCTTACGTGCTGTGTGTGCGTGTGTGTGTGTGTACACATACGTACGCGCACGTATCTATGGATATACGTAAATATGTGCTTCTTTACGTATGATGCACTTCGTGATGACATTTTTTAAATATTTATTTATTTGGCTGCGCCGGGTCTTAGTTGCGGCGTGCGGGGTCTTCATTGCCACGTGCGAGATCTTCGTTGTGGCATGTGGGTGCTTAGTTGTGGCATGTGGTGGGATCTAGTTCCCTGAGCAGGGATTGAACCCAGGCCCCCTGCATCGGGAGCGCAGAGTCACGGAAGTCCCTGAAATTTAAATTAAAACTGGATAAAGCAGGGCAAGGAGATAGCAAGTCCTGGGGACAAGCTGTTGAGGTGGACCCGGTGGTCAGAGGTGCCCGCTGAGCAGCCAGCCTGTGGCCAGAGACGAGCCATCCGTGGCTGTCTGGGGAGCCCGGCTCTGGGCAGAGGAGGCCGAGGTGAAGGCCCTGGGTCGGGTGTGCGAGGGCTCCGGGCAGGGGTCCTGCTCTGGCAGCTGCTGGGAGAAGGCAGTGGGGAGGTGGTGACGGGTGCAGGAAGGTGACCGCAGTGGTCCAGCAGGTGGGAGCAGGGCCACCGAGGTGCAGGTGCCGGGAGGACGTCAGACCCTGGATGTGGTTGAAGGGGGAGCCGACGGGAGCTGCTGATGGATTGGATGTCGGGGTGGAGAGGAGGGGGCAGCATGACCCCAAGCATTTTGGCCAGAGTGGACTGTTCACAGAGAAGTGGACGCTTGGTCAAGCCGCGCTCCCTCTAGAGGCTCTTGGGGAGGGTCCCTCCTGCCTCTTCCAGCTCCTGGGGCTCCAGGCGTCCTTGGCTTGTGGCCACATCCCTCCAGTCTCTGCCTCCGTCTTCACATGGTCTCTCTTCAGTGTCTGTGTCTCTCCTTTTCTGTCTCTTATAAGGACGGTGTCACTGGATTTAGGGCTTCCCTAACCTAGAATGACCTCATCTTAAATCAGTCACCTCTACAAAGACCCTATTTCCAAATAAGGCTGAATTCACAGGTGCCGGGCGTTGGGACTTGGTGGTATCTTTGGTGGGGGACACAGTTCAGCCCACAGCTCCCGTGTGCCCTGCCCCTCGCACTGTCTGGGCACAGACGGGGGTGGAGGAGCCACAAGCAACGAGACACAGACTAGAAGGTGAATCACTCCTGTTCGGACTCTCCAAGGAGGTGCACTGAGCTGAGGGGCCCAGAGCCCAGGCAGCCGACACAGAAGGTCTAAGAGGAACGTTCCAGGCACAGGGAACCTCAAAGCAAAGGCCCCGAGGTGTGCGTGAGCGCGAGGCTTTCTAGAAGGCCCAGGAGGCAAGACCCCGATGGTGCAGGGGCTTATGGGCCAGGGTGGGACTTGATTCCAATACCAGCGACGCTGTGGAGCATTTGCAGGGGGGGATGTGGCCCCCTCTGTGCTTGGAGAGACCCCCTGGCTGCTCTGGGGAGAGTGAAGTACAGGAGCCATCAGGGAAACCAGGGGTGGGGCATCACAGTCACCTGGCAGGAGATGGTGGCCTGGTCCAGCGAGAGAGGGGCCCCAGGGATGTAGCCAGACAGAGGCCAACCCAGGTCTCCGGGCCCTCCAGCTGGCGGCTGTGTGTTCATGGGCAACTGTCTCAACCCCTCTGGGCTCATCTGCAGAGTGAGGAGCAAGTTCTCCTGCTCGTCACACACTGGAGGGGACCCCGTCCCCCCTTCCAGTGTCCTGGGGATCTAGCAGGCCGCGCCGCCAGCCAGCCCTGCCCTCCCCAGGGAGGGACCCCACCCTTACCAGGCAGGCGGCTGGCAGTGGGTCTGGAAAGGGCGAGGCCCGCCTGCTCGTTGTGGGTGGTCAGGTGACGGGCAGTGACAGGCAGCCGCTGGCATCTGCCACCCGGGAGGAGAGCCTGAACGCTTCTGCCCCTGCTGGAACCCAGGCCAGCCTCAGGCCAGGAACATGCCTGGGTGGGGGCCTGGCTCAAGGCCACAGTGCTCAGCTTGCCCCCCGTCTGCTCGACCGCCCCCAGCCGGCCCTCTCTGCAGCCCATGCAGCCTGCTGTGTGACCTGGGGCACGTGGAGTAACCTCTCTGACCCGTAGTGAAGGTTCCGGGAATCCTAGAACTTTCCAGGGTACCGCAGGCCTGCACCAGCCGTGGCGTTGGGGGACCTGTGTTCACATCCTGACTGCCCTAAACTGGGCCTCGTGGACTGGGGTCCGTGTCCATCCTGTTCTGTCCACGGTCCTGTCCCAGTGCCTGGAGGGGAGCTGGCCACCAGGTGAATGAGTGAATGAGCGGCTGGGTGAACCTGGCCGCCCCCCACAGTGGGCCCAGTCTGGGAGGGACCCCGCCCAAAGAAAGGTCACGAGACCAGCCACAGGCCCAGGCGCCCCAGGCGCTTCGGCCCACAGCCCTTATTTTGTCTTATATGAATTTGTTGCCAGAGTTTCAAAATGGGGAGATTTCCCTTTAAAACCTAGATTTCTGGCTTTTCCTAAAAACTCAGAGAGCTGCCTCTGTGCTGCATTTCCTGCTCCAGGGCTGCCCATTTGCAAGCCCGGCAGGCGGGGTGGGCGCCAGGCGCTCTGCAGCCGTGAGCCCGTCAGCGGGAAGAAGAGTGGGGGCGGGTGCCAGCCCCCTCCCCCTCCTTGAAGAAACACGTGCTCATCCGGGCAGGGTCCTTGGCACTGGGGGACGCAGAAACACGTAAAACTAATGAAAAGCTCTGTCCGTGAGGAGAAGCGGCTGAGTAGGCGTGTCCGAGAGGGTGGGGCCGGGTGAGACCAGGGAGGCTGCCCCACCCGGGGGGGCGGGGCAGCGGCACAGGCCTGGTGGTCTCGCTCCGGAGCCCTCCTTCCTTCCTACGGCCCCAGAGGAGGGCGGACGGGACAGCAGGGCGCTGAGCAAGTGAACAGACGGTAGATGAGGGTAGATGAGAGGCTGGGACGGGGCGGCCTCCAGGAAGAGCCGTCGCTGCCCTGGAGGCCCAGCGGCCCTGTTGTCTCCAACACCGGGCTGCGTGGGTGAGCGCCCACCCGTCGGCCTGCAGCCCCGTTCCGCAACCCGCTGACTCTACATTCACCCTCCAGGTCTCGGTTTCCCCTTCCACGCAGAGCTGGTGGGTGCCGGGATGGGGGGGCTCCCTGCCCGGGCCTGGGGCGAGGTTGCCGAGGGGTGTCCGGCCGAGGCAGGGGTGGGTGGCTTAGCACGGGCGTGGCTCCGTCCCCGCGCTGCCCCTGGCTCTGTGGCCTCGGTCTTGGCTTTCCCATCTGTGGACAGTGGTGCCCCTGCGGCCGGGCCCTGGGTGAGCTCTGGGGACAGCGGGGAGGGAGCCCAGTCCAGCCCCCTCCCACCACCACCCCCCTCCCGGCTTTGTGTTCTAGGAGGGGAGGTGACAGGTGCCGTCAGGGGAGGAACCGGCAGGGAGGATGCCGGAGGGGCCTTGGTGAGACGGTGACCCTGAGCCCTGGCAGAGCCAGCGTGAGGGCTGGGGGTGGGCAGCGAGGCAAGCTGGCCCTGCAGCCGGCGCACGGGCTGGAGGCCGTGGGGGGGGGGCCCGGGGGGGGCCCCTGGCTCCCTGCACTTCGTCACACCTCACGTCCCTCGGGCCCTAAGTCCCAAGTGTCTCCAGGAGGAAGGGGCGGCCCCGCCTGGCCTCCTCCCCCGGCCTGCATGCCCCCCGCTACCCACAGATGTCACCCCAACAAGCCAAGGGCTCCCCAGACGTGAGCACCTACCGGGCCTCAGGAACTAGGAATGAATGTGAACAAAGGTGACCGGCCTGGCCCATTGGACAGCCCGACAAGCGCCAGTGAGAGGGAGACACGCGCTCCTCCCCCGCTGCAGCCAGAGGAGGCCCTGCGAGGCTGCGAGGGCCACAGAGCCGGGGTCCAAAGCCAGGTGGGAGCGAACCGGCCAGGAGGCACGGCAGGGGGACGGCAACAGGGGCGAGGCCCTCAGGCGGGTCAGGGCTGTGGGTCAGGGAGCGAAGGCCACCAGGCTGCAGGGGGAGGGCGGCCTGACCGCGGACCCACCTCCACCATCCTGCCCTGTGGCCTCCCGCCCTCTGGAGCAGTGAAGCCTGGAGGACACCCCACGGAGGGCAGCCACCCCCACTCCTGGGATCTGGGGCTCTTCGGAGCCAGGCCGCCGCAGCCAGGGGTCCACCACCACCCAGCTCGGCCCCTCCCAAGCCCGGGTCAGCTGCCCACAGCAAGGGCGCCTTTGGGGCTGCTTCACGGGGGGACTCAGTCAGCTGGATCAGGCCGGCCCGCGGAGAGCTGAGCCAGGCCCTCAGAGCCCAGCTGTGCAGAGACTGGCCGAGGCTGCACTGCCAGAGGACAGCCTCGCAGGAAACACCGGGGGACAGTCCTGTCCAGGGCCACGTCGGGGTGTGTGGCTGTGGGTGGATCACACCCCTTCTCAGAGCCTTGGTGTCCCGTCTGGGCACTGGGGTGATGACAGACGCCCCTGGCAGCTGAGGGAGCCCCTGCAGCCTCGGGGACCCGCAGCAGGACCCCAACCCCTGTGTCCCTCTCGGCACGCGGGCCCGGCTGTCCGTGGAGGACGAGGCAGCAGGAGAGTGGACGGAGCTTGGAAGTGGCCAGAGCGGGGCGCCCATCCCAGCCCGGCCCCTACATGCTGAGCCTCAGTTTCCTCATCTGTAACGGGGGCTGAGTGCCTGCCTGCTTCCCAGGGGTACAGCCCTGAGTCCGGCCGGCGGCAGGCGTCTCGTCGGACCCATTGCCCTCCCCCAAGCCCCCAGCTCAGAACCCCACGTGGGGGCATTCACTGATCTGTGGTCCTGAGGATGTGAAATCATCATCACTTTTAATTGAGAAAAGAGGCCGATAGGATTCTGAACCTGACGGGACAGTAATTAACGCAGCCAAGGAAGCTCGTTAGTCTTGTCCCTCAGGACACAGCTCGTTAAAGCCCGCTGTCCCCGCGCCCCGCCGAGCACAGTGACCTCTGCGTCGGGCCCCGTTTCTCATGTGGAAGCCTGCTCGGGGCGAGGTGGGCTGCTTCCAAAAGCCAGGAGGTTTCCAAACCCCATCCGGGGGTCTGGGGGGCGCAGGCTGGGAATCCCACAGCTGTGTCCCAGTTCGTTTACCTGCCGCAGCCTCAGCTTCTTCTCCTGTAAAATGGGCTGGCGGGTGAGAGGACTGCCCGGGACACCCTGTCCTGAGGCCTGGAGGAGCCAGAACCAAGCCCGGCCCGATAAGCCCGCAGAGCACGCAGCGAGGCCCGGTGCGTTCCGGGCTCCCCAGCCCCGCTCTGCAGCGTTCCCACCTCTCCCTCCTCCCGCCTGGATCCCAGCTCTTCTCTGTCACACGTCAGGGTCACAGGGTGACAGCGTGTAAACTTCCCCGCACACTCTGACCCCAGCCCAGGCTTCAGACTCAGGCTTCAGACCCAGACTGGGCCTCTGGGCACTGGTCCTTGGTCTGCCCTGGGCAGCAAAGGTTTGGAGGTCCCTCTGTCACCCAAGGGTAGTGGAGCCTGAGAGGGCCACGCACAGAGCCGCTCCAGATGCCAGTGCCGTCACGACGGTGCCCGCAGGACTCCATGTTGAACGGTTCAAGTGATGGAGGACAATATCGCTGTTTATAATCAACAGTGGAGTGTGGGTCGTTTGGGAGAAAGGACGGACACAGCCTTTCCCACAAAATCAGAATCACATGGAGCTTTGAACACCCTTCACTCTCCAGGGTGTTCCCAGCCTGACCCTGAGCCCAAGGTCCAGGGCCCGCTGAGGCTGGGGTGCTGGGCTTCCTGCCTTTCTGCTGGGGCCCTCGGGTGGGGGCAGGGTAGTTACGGACAACAGGGATTCAGGTCTCCAAGAGGAGACGTCTGCTCCGGACAGAGCCCGAGGCCTGGGTCTGTAGCCATACCGAGGGCCGGGTCCAACCTAGGGCCCGAGCAGCCTCCACCGTCCAGCTTCCCCTCCGGGGCCCTCAGAACCCCTCCCTCTCACCTACCCTTCCCTTCTCTGCAGACGGGATGGGGGCTTGTGTCGCTGGAGCTCCGAGACAAGGGCAGGCCTGGGCGCTGTTCGTGCTTTTCCAGAACCGCCACCCGGCATGCAGAGTGGTGTCTCCCTCCCCCTCTCCGGGAGGCCGGGGTTGGTCCCACCGACACCCCAGCTTCTGCTGCCGTCTGGTCTGAGCGTCGCTGGGCCGCTGCCCTGGCCTGGCTGTGCCACTGTGTGCCCTTGGGCAACTCCTCGTCTGTGAGGTGAGCGCACTGGACGAGGTGCCCCAGAGGTCCTGGTACTGGAGTTCCGAGGCCAAACTGCCCGCTGGGTGACCCTGAAGAAAACGCCCCGTGCACTGGGGCTTTCCAGGCGGCTTCCATGAAGCCGCCGTCCCGGGTCCTCGCAGCCCCGCTGCCCTCCATGCCCCGACCAGCCTGCCCCGGACGAGCCGCCTCTTGGCTTTGGGACCGTCAGCTTTGTTCACCCTGGACTCGACTGGGGGTTTCCCGGGGCCACTGAGTCCCAGTATGCTCCCTGCACACGGGACCCAGGGGGTCCCTCTAAGCAGGGGAGAAGGACCCTCCGAGGGCCAGGTGAGGGGCAGCCGGAGTGTGCTAGGCTGAGCTTGGTACGCTGCTACCCTCAAGGGTGTGAGACGAGTTCCCAGAACACCTTGCCAGCACACGTTCCTGGACTCGGGCACTACGTGGAGAGATGGGGAGCCCCAGGGCACGGCCTCCGTACCCCCATGCCTGCCCGACAGCCCCCTGCCCACTGGCTGCTGTGCGCGGAGCATCCCCGGGCTCCTGATGCGTGTTTCACCCTGTTCCGTGGCATTGTGTTGAGGGGTCGGGGGCGTGCCCCCTTACCGACGGAGGCCGCAGCGCTTCCCTAGGCGCCCTGTGAGGTCGGCAGCAGGGCTGGGCAGACCCGGCTCCTCTCCAGCCTGGGCCGGACCCTGGGCAGGAAGGGGCAGAGAGTGGGGCCTGAGCCACTGCAGCCTGGGCCCACCTCGAGCGGCAGCTGTGCGGAGCGGGGGACGGTGCAGCAGGAGGCAGAGAGCAAAAAAGGACATTCCCCAAGCGACTGACAGACAGGCCTCGTGGCAGAGGCTGTGGCAGCCCCCAGCTCGGGGAGCCTTCCAGGCGCAGGCAGCACTGGGGCTGCCCCGGGGAGGAGGGAAGGAAGCATCCAGGGAGGGCCTGGCCCGTGCAGGTGCCCGGGCAGGAGCACGCCTGGCCCGCGGCAACGCAGAGGGTGGCAGAGGCGAGCAGGTGCCTGGGCGAGTGGCGGCAGGTGAGGGCAGAGGGCAGCGGGGTGGGAGGGCCCAGGCAGCCCAGGTTGAGACGTCTCACAGGTGGGCACTGAAGCAGGCGCTCAGGGACGAGGGCGCAGGATTCCCCGCGGCCCCACGCGAGCGTGCGTCCCCAGCATCTCGACCTCCGCAGACTGTGCACCTTTCTTCCCCTGAAGTCTCCGGTCTCACTCCTCGGCCCTTCCCTGCTCAGCCTGTGTGGGCCAGTGTGGTCACTCCCATCCTGCAGTTCCGGCACCGAGGCCCCCGGAGAGCTGCTGGTGTCCAGGGGACCAGAGGGCGCCGGTCAGCACAGGTGTCGGGGGCGGTCCCTCGCGGGGGGGGGGGGTGGCCGGGCGGGGATCCTGCCTGTGATTTCTGGCGGCCCTTCCGATGCCAGCCGGCGGTCAGCAGCGCCGGCAAGCGCGTTCCGGATCCACAGGGGTCTTTGGGATGTGCCGGGCGAGCCGCTGCCACCTGGGGGCTGAGGTCAGGGAGCAGCTTCTTGGGCAGCCCAGGCGTGGACCGCCAGCCCCTTCTCCTGCCGCGTCCACTCTGCCCCAGGCCGCTCTGCACCCCCAGCTCCGTCCTGTGCAGCGTCCGCCGGACCCTCCGGGCCCTGCTTGAAATTCCAGGGCTCCCGGCACCCTCAGAGTTAAGGCCCTGGTTCTGCGTCGTGTCCAGAGTGAGGGCGTGTGGTGTCGGCAGGTCGTGGGGTTTGTTCTAGGAGGACTCGGCCAAGATGTGAGTCGGGGGCCTTTTCACACCCTCCCAACGCTGGTCTCAGAGGAACACGAGGACGGAGGCGAGTGGCCGGTACCCGGCGCCGGCCCTCGGCGGCTTCCGCGGGCGACGGGTCCTGCCTTTAAGCACGAATCGCGGCCGCCTCCCTGTCAATTTCGAAGACATCGTTTTCTCCCCACGTGCTCCTCTTATCTCCCTCCTGTTAAAGGATCTCAAATATGCACCCCGATAAGGCGGAACGCACCCCCGCTTCCCGGCCCCGTCCAACGCCAGCCTCCACTTTCCCCCAAAGTAATTAAGATAAATGCAGCTGATAATTTGCCTGGTATTCTTAAACGGACCCTCGGGCCATATCTCAGATATAATTTTACCTGCAGAGGTTTATCTGAGCGCTCGAGTAACAGATAGTTTTTTAAGCAAAGCGGCAGCTTTTGAAGCGAAAGGAAAAGGGAATGTTTGTAAAATAAATGTCAGAACGAGCCGCCGTCATAGCCCCTCAGCTCAGGGTCAGCGAACGGAGACCCCGCGCCGTCCGGGGCTGGCCAGGAAAGGGGCAGGGATGGGCTCAAGGGATGGGCTCAGGGGCACCGAGAGAGCGGGCCGGCGGGGGAGGCTGTGGGTGCAGCCGCGAGGGCCGGCGCCCACGGCCGTGCCCCTCACGCTTTCCCAGCCGCGCTAGTCAGAGCTGACCTGGAGCGGAGGCCCCTGCCTGGGAGAGCTGGCATGCAGGGCACCCATCGGGGAGCGGGCCGGCGGGGGAGGCTGAACCAAGCCACAGGCCAGCGCCCAGGGAGGCGCAGCTCGGAAGGCTTGGCCAGGATGGGGAATCAGTGCAGTGGGCCAGGCTGGTGGCTCCCACTGTGGTGGGGAAGGCAGGGTCCTGCTCCAGGCTCTTCTTCGGACAGGCTGGAGTCCCCTGGGAGCCTCGGTTTCCCCGTCTGCATCCGGTCAGGCTGGAGCCCAGCTGCCCGTCACAGCCTGGTCCCACCCAACAGCACCTACGTCTTGCTTCCTGACGGGTATCCGGGAAGTGGGGCGGGGGCCTGGGGTGGGTGTGTGTCCACGGCACCCCTGACCCGCCAGTAAAACCCGCGCTGACCCGCCTCCTCGCCAGCACCGTGCGCTCACCGCCCCAGCCTCACCGAGCCTCCCACCCGGGACACCCGTCCCCGACGCTGTGCCAGAGGGACCTCACCCGAGGCCCGGCCATGCATCGCTGAGGGTCACCTCCTCACGGGGGGGGGGGGCCTCTCCGACCCCATGTCCCCGCCCCCCTCGGCCAGACCCCTCTCGCTCCCTTTGCCCCGTTCACGCCCGGCTGCTGTGAGCGCCGTCCTAACGGGCGTCACGATGCCTGTGCCTGCCCACACCCCTCTGGGGCCCGACCTCCCCTCTGCAAGCCTCTGTTTCCGGCTGTAGCGGGGGTGAGCGCTGACCTTGCAGGGAGGCCATGAGGTCGAGGCGGTGTCCACGCCGCCCTCTGTGGTCCTTGCTGTTGCCTTGGCGCCGTCCCCTAAAGCTGTGAGCTCCTCGGGGAGGGACGGCTGGTGGAGGAGAGGGTCCAGCAGTCTGGGCCTTCCCCCGTCCATGCCCTCCTCCGCACACCCGTCCTGTCACCCAGCGCCACGCCACACACGGGCGCCGCCGGGCCGAGGCTGGGATAGAGCAGGCACACGGCCCACCCTCACGACCTCGTCCAAGCCTGAGCACCTCCAAGGGCACTGGGGGCTAGGGCTTCAGCACACATTTGGGACAAAGCCAGGACAGGACGAGGGGACAGGGCAGACGCCTCTACCCCACTGAGCCGTGTGGCCTCACTCTCTGGCAGGATGGGAAACGGAAGGCCGGGCCCCTGCCGGTTAAGAAGGTACAGCCCCACCCTGCTGAGAAAGCATCATAACAGGAAAATTAAACCCTCCCACGTCTGGGCACGTCAGCAGCAGGGAGGCCGAGGGGGCCGCAGGGCAAGAGCGAGGTCCGGTGCTGGCCGGGCCCCCAAGCGGCCATGTCACCGGGTCATGGAAGATGGGGGCCGGGGCGGCCTGAGGGGTAGTCAGCTCGAGCCCCTCGTCTAGAGCTGGGGAAACTAAGGCCGGGGGGCCCAGGGGTGCGTGTGGGGTCGAGGCCCAGAGCTCTGACCAGACAGGGCCATCTGTGTGCTGAGCTGCCCAGTCCCCCGGTGTGGGGGGACAGTGCCACGCCCGAGGGCTCCCGAGATCACACCTGCTTTGCAGGTGGACACACACATAACTGGGAGGGCTTCTTGGAAGAGGAGGGCTGGAGAGGAGCCTGGAGAGCAGTGAGCACGTTCAGAGCTAACATCCGCAGGCTCGTGCGTGCAGGGCCGTGTGAATGGTTTGCTGTCCCGTCCACGCCCCTGGCCACAGCCCTTTGACACCAGAGCTGTGATCACCCCGTTTTGCAGCCAGGAGGTGTCAGAGCCAGGATTCAAGCCCGGGCCCAGCTGACGCGCCCCCCCTCCCTCACGGTCTCCCTGGAAGTGGGTGAGAATCGGGAAGCTGGAAGAGGAGGGTACGGAGAGGCCCGGGCTGAAACGAGGCAGGTTGAAAGGGGAGGTGAGGGCAGAGGGTCGGGAGCAGAGGCCGGACACTGTACAGGGCCTGGGGTCCGTGGGGAGGGAACACCAGAGGGCAGGGGCCCAAGGCCCATGGCGGGACGCCCCTCACCAGGAGCTGCCGCCCACACCCCAGAGGGAGCCGGCCAGCACCACCGCGGGCTTGAGTTACCCAGAGGCTGGGGCCAGGTGGTGTTTCTCAGCGAAAAGGAGACGCCTGAACTCGTGGGGTTCCTGGGGGCAGGCCGGGATCTGGGGGATTGGATCTCCCCACTTCAAAGGGGCCCCAGGCCTGCTGAAACCCACACCAGTCAGCACCAAGGGGCTTTGCCAAGAGCCTGGGCAGGGGTGGGAACCCGAGACCCGGGCGCACGCTGTCCCCCACCAGCCCCACAGTCTGAGCACCCAAGATGGGCCCTTGTGCCCCCGGAGGGGCAGCCAGCATGGGGTGCTGCAGGCAGAGGACAGAGGCTGACGGGGTGGCTGAGCCCTGCCCACAGGTCAGCACGTGGAGGCAGGGCCGCCCCAGGGAGGAGGGGGCCCCGAGGCGGGGGCTGAGGTGCAGAGCTGTCCTGCACGGGGCAAGCGTGGGCCCCAGGGGCCTGCCTCACACCCCTACATGTGCACTACATGCTATGTGACTTGGCGAAGTCACACAACCTCTCTGAGCCTTCGCTTCCTCATCCATAGTTCCTGTTGACTTTTCGCAGCAGAGGCAGGATCAGTTGCTCACCACTGTGTGGCCCACCATCCAGCAGAAACGTGGAGATCCCTGAGTGAGTGAGTGAGTGAGTGAGTGAGTGAGTAACTGGGAAGCTGCAGGGAAGGCAGGGCCCTCCCCAGGCCTCGGCCTGCCCGCCTCCAGGTAAGGGCACGCTTCACGCCCTGTGACGCCGGGACTCACTTGAAAGCCTTGGCGTCTCCACATTGTCAGGAGGGCTGCACGTCAGTACAACCCCCGAGAGTTGTCCCCGTGGTTCCCTAAGGCTGTGTGACACGTAGCAGCTTGAAACAATGAACCGCTATATACCGTTGCCGTGGGTTCCGAATCTGGGCGTGTATCCTGTGCGTTAGCCGCGAGTCGCCACCCAGCCCCTGTTCGAGGGGAGGGATTTGGGCTCCACCTTTTGGAGGGAGGAAGATGAGAGAATCTGTGGCCAAATGTCAAAACCGCAATAGTGCTTAACTTGACCATCTCTCTCCAAATCACAAATGCATTTGCCGTTTCTTCTTTGAGTTCATCCTGCTGGTCTCACTTACACGTACTCGTGGCTCTGCTATTTGCAAAGGCCCAAATAGGACAACCTAGCATCCACCCGTCCGGAGGGATCTGGGCATACGAGTAGCTGTTCCGCAGAACATTCCGCAGCTGCGTGTGGGTGGAGCAACGGACAGGCAGACATCAGCCAGACGTCGCTTCATGAGGGTCTGTGGGATTACCTCTAAGATTCACCGTTTAATGCAAAAAGTACAGTGCGTGTAGTAGACTATCTTTTGTTGAAGAAAGGGGCGAATGGGAATATTTATTCATATTTTCTGGTATTTGCATCAAGAAACTCTGGAAGGAAACACAAGAAGCTGCCCCGTGTGCTGACCCAGCAGGGCAGCGGAAGAGGGTCCATGGGCCGGGGGAGCCGGTGGGGGGGGGAGACCTCTCACTGCAGAACTTCAACCACAGGAACGTGTGATCTGTGCACACGAAATACCACGACAAGAAACGTAAGATCACCACCAACCCAGCGGGAAGGCGACCAGCTGACCCCACCCCTGCAGGGCTCCCCCACCCGCCAGGCCGGACTGAGCTGCCCACGGGCCTCCTGTGGTCACCCAGCTCCCCGCAGTCCACGTCGGCTTCCTGGGGCTCTGCAGGCTCCAGGGCTTGCGGCCAAGCACCACATTGATGCTGACATGCTTCCCATTTTCTTTGCAGCCAAGAAATCCCCATCCCTGTGGAAGCTGCGCGGCGACCCAGCTGAGGACCGACTCCCAGGTACGTAGAGGGCACCGCTGGAGTGGAGGCTGGCGGGCCGCACGCGGCCGGAGCTGCCCTGTCCCCGCCCTGCCACCCGTGTCTCCTTCCGTATTGCTCGCTCAGGCGGTAATGGGGGCTGCCGGCTGCCTCCCCGGAGCCACCTCCGGGGCCGGGTGTCAGGGCCGGCCCTCCGCTCCGAACCGCAGCCCTGGGCCGGGCTTGTCACCTGACGCTCTGTCCCCTGGCCAGCTCGTCAGGCCACTGGGGCCAGACCCCTCCTTTCCTGAGGGGCCTGCAGCACAGCTGATTCAAACCAGCAAATGAGCCTCTTACGCCTGTTTTCAGACCCTGCCCAGCCTTCCGCACAAGCCGCCCTGCATCTGCTTTGTGTCCGTGAGCAGAACAGGACTCGGGGGGTGACGGGACGTAGCGGTTACGGTATTCACAGGGAAATACTTCGGTGGCCACCACACCGTCTGCTAAACACCGGTGAGGAGCTTGTCCACTGCACTCTTTAGGGCCAGCATCAGTCCCGGGGCGTGGGTGGAGACCTTGAGCCCACGGAGGCGGGGCAGGGGCCGGGGCCACAGCCAGCAGGGGCCGTCAGCCGCCCAGGCCCGAGCCCCACCCACCCATCCCTCTCAGGGGGCGCAGTTCGGAGCCTGGACCTGCGGGGCCTCCACGGTGTCTGACAGCTACTTGGGCGTGACCGGCCACCCCCAGAAGGCTCCAGAAGCTGTGGGGAGGCCAAGCCCTGGGCCCTCCCCGCTCCTCACAGCAGCGCCTGGGCAGTGTGCGGAGGGGTGGTGAGGAAGGCCCCTCGAGGTCAGGGGCCCTTGCGCATCTGCCCACCTGGCCCCTGGGCCTCACTGCCTGGCAGGTTCAGGAGCAGAGGCCCCACAGACCAGAGCCCGTCCTTGCTCCTAGGGAGGGGCGGACACCAGCCCCAAGTGGGTTCAGAGCCCCTGATGCCTGCCACGCGGGAGCCCCCTCCTCTGACCCTCCAGGCCCTGAGTTAAGTCCCACCTAGCATGCAGTAAGTGCTGCCTGCCCACTGCCCCCCACGCCCAGCCTCTTTGGGCTGTCCAGGAGCTCTGAGCCAGGGTCAGGTGTCCACAGCTGTGCTGTGTCTGCTCCCCTGGACGCTGGGCATGGGGCAGATGTCCAGAAGCGCCATGTGAACCTGAACTTGAGAACAAGGGGTCGGACCCCATATGGGGCCTTTCCACCAGGAGCAGCTAACTCACAGCTGCTGGAACTGAAAGGACCCTTCAGACAACCGGGTCCGACCGTCCCCTCCGCCAATGGAGAAGGGGAGCCAGGAGATGGGCGGCGCTCCTGGCAGACAGGCAGCCAGCCCACCGCAGCCCGTGGCCTCGGCCCTTGAAAGGCAGCAAGGCGATTCCCGAGTCCTGGCTCTGGATGTCTCTGCCTGAAAGAAGCATGAACCACTGCTGCTCGCAGCTTAGCGGCCAGAAGGAGCCACGTGGCCTGTGCTGCTTGCAGCAAGACACACGGACGGTCCTTCCGCAGGGCACAGCGCACTCGTGGGTCATGATGCAGTCTCCCCACCTTGAGCCTAACGGGGAGCCCTCTGGGCAGAGCCCGGGCTTCTGGCGTTCAGAGTGACGAGTGTGCGGGCCCGAGGCCGCAGGTGCCCGAGAGCAGGGGAGGGGCGCCTGGGCTCAGGGCTTCCGCTCCTCCTTAAAAACTCAGGCGGGACAGCCCAGGTGACCCCGACAGACCCCAACTCCCATGTGGCTTCAAGCAGTGCGGGGGAGAAGCAGCTCGGCAGCCCGTGCACAGACGGGGACACGGAGGCCCGGGAGGCGCTGGCATCCGGGGGAGCCCCTGCGTGCCAGCGGCCAGCCAGGCTCTGTGCACTGCTGAGCCTCAGGACGGCCCTGCGAGGGAGGCTGTTACCATCGCTACCCCGAGGGCGTGCAAACCCACTTCCCCAGCCCTGCGCGCCTACTGTGCGCCAGACTCCAGGCCAGGGGCGCGGGCAGAGGAGCAGATGCAGACTCGCCCTCAGGGCTCAGGCGGCAGCAGAGCGAGTCGGCAACCCCCCCCAAACAGCACACATCCCACAAGGGCCTGACCCAGAGTTGGCAGAGTCGTCTCTGCAGCAGCCCCATCGGGGGCTCCACTGGGATACCCATTTTCCAGGCACACGGCGACTGAGGGACTTGCCCCAGCGGCGTCACGGGGGGCCCGCCCTCCCCTTGGCCCCCACGGCTCTCTCGTGAGGGGGCCGTCCTGGGGCCCTGACTGCTGCTGCCCCTACACCAGGCACAGCCCGGCTCTGAACAGGTGTCCGGACCACATGTGGGGCTGGGAGGAGGCCCCGCAGGAACCCCCGGTGTCCTTCGCTAGCCCTGAGGGCTTGGGCGAGTTACGCCCCTCCCTGTGCTCCATAATCCCACCCGTAAATCAGCGATGACAGTAGCGCTTCTGACCTCTCGAGCCACTGTGAGGACCAGAGGAGTGGCTGGGAAGCACTCAGTGTCCTGGCCCCCAGTGAGGGCCCAGAAGGAGCTCAAGCTACTGCTATTGCCATCATTTATTCATTCAGCAAACTTCACCCACGAGCCCTGCCCCAAGGGCTCTCAGTCCACATGTGGAAAGGGAAGCTGAGGACTTGCCCCAGGCAGTGGAGCCCAGAGGAGCGGGGAGGTCCCTACCTAGGAGGGAGGGCGCCCCCAGGCTGATGGGATGGGGAGGGTCCAATGGCGGGGCTGGCCTGGCAGAGGATGGGGGCGGCGGTGGGGCGACGTGGCGCCCACTGCTGGCCAGCACTGGAACCACGCCCAACCTGGGTCAGGAAGCCTCTGCCCCGACCTCAGAGCTGGTGGCCTTCACATGGGGCTGAGCTCCCACGACTGTCTGGGGAGAGCCAAGAAAATCAGCGTTGCTGACAGCCGGCCGCGGGGTTGCTCTGTGGACGAGACCCCCAGAGCCGCCAGGGGGATGGGAGTGGGGTCATGGAGACAGAAGGAAGGGGTGAGGGCCATGCCCCTGGAGGCTCCCCTCACCCAGTGCTCCTAAAGCTCAGTGTCCTGGGTGGGGCCTTTCTCCAGAGGCCCGTGGGGCTGTGCTCCGGGCTAGGGTCACAGGCACAGGCCAGATACGTGTGCCCCCAAACAGGAGCTCAGCTCAGAGACCCAAGAAAGGAGCCGGAACCTTCCGGAGACCGGAGGTCCGCAGGGCGAGGGCCTGGAGGCCGTCCTGTGTGATCCCAGGGTCAGGGGATGGGGCAGGTGAAGGACCAGGTGGGAGCCTCGGCCAGACGCCCCCTCCGTCCTTCCTGGGCTCTCCGCCCTGGCCGTCGGGTGCCCGTCACCCACCACGGGGCCACTGCAGGTCTGGGAGCCACGTGCCACTTGGGGCTTTGCTGCTCAGGGCCCGGCTGGTGCCTCGCATGGCTTGCTTGGGGGTGGCCAGGGGGCTTCTCAGATCTCAGGCCCCAACAGTATTTTCTCTTTTTCCTTCCTTTTCCTCTCCAACCCCAATCCGCCCCCCACTAAGCCCTTTCTCAGTCTGGCAGCAACTCTTTTCCCCTCTCATCTCTCAAGGTGCCGACGGAGCCAAGCCCCCTCCCCTAAAAGTACAGGTCACGTGCCCGCCGCTTCTGCTCCCAGCCTGCCACGCCACCGTGGGAGCCACGAAGCCCCACGGTCCCCGACCCACTCTGTCCTTTCCTTGCAGGCTCCACTCAGGACCATGAGAGCAGGCCCCTCCAGGGCCCCTCGAGGGGCGAGGATGTCCGCCCAGCCCGCTTTCCGCGGCCCGCCTCAGACCACAGCATCCTCCTAGCACCCAGGACGGAGGGGCCATGCCTGGGGAGCAGCCCCTCGGAGCGCCACCCCCAACCATGACCGGAGACCTGCAGCCCTGCCCAGCGGCCAGTGGCACGGGGGGGGGCCCCCTGCAACCTCCCAGTGAGGTCAGTGCCCCAGCCAACAGGACCGCCAAGACCACGGGCAGCGGGGCCCAAGCCATGGACAGCCCTGAGGCCCAGGTGCGGCAGGCTGGGAAGGCGGGGCCCAAGGCCCCACCCCCCAGAGCCCAGTCCCTGAGCAGCGCCCCTGGGAAGGGAAGCAGCCCCCAGGCCCCAGCAGGGAGGAACCTGGTGCAGGCTCGCACACGGCGGGCGAGCAGGCTGGACAGCGGCCCCCAGCAGCTCTACGGTCTGAGCATCGCCAGCTCCAGGCCCAAACCCGCCCTGGACGAGAAGACCCCTGAGGGCCCGCAGCAAGAGGCCCCCCGGCCCCCAGAGGCCGAGGCCCCCCGGGGCCAAGGAACCAGAGCCCGTCTCAGGCCCGGCCCCCCCAGGGCTGAGGCCTCGCCTGGCCCGGAAGAGCTCAGCTTCCAAAAGTGCTTCCAGGAGACCCCCTCCAGCTTTACCTCCACCAACTATACCTCACCGAGCGCCACCCCTGGGCCCCCGCCCCTCAGGGCCCCCCAGAGCAGCGGCGCCAGCCCCTGCCGGCCGGCCTCCTACGTGGAATTCCAGGCCAGCAGGGCCGACGCCTGGCCTCCCACGGCTGAGAACAGCTTCCCAGGTGCTAGTTTCGGGGTGCCGCCCGCTGAGCCGGAGCCCTTTCCCGAAGGCGGCAGCCCCGGGGTGGTTGCCTTCCAGTACCCCTTCCCAGAGCTGCACGGAGCCGGCCCGAAAGCCTTCCCCGAGGACGCGGCCGGGCCCGAGTTCGCCGAGAGGACGCTGGTGTTCGCCTTCCACCAGCCTCGGGGAGCGTGGCCCGAGGAGCCGGTGGGCACGGGCCCAGCCTACCCCCTGCCCGCCCGCTCGGGCCCCCCAGCCCCGCCCTGCTACCCCGGCCGGCCAGGCGGCCTCAATGCCCCCAGCGACCTTGGTGGTGCGCTCCCTCCCCCTGGCGCTGCTCGCCCGGCCCCCAGCCCCTTCTCGGAGAGCACGGCCACCTTCCGGGACAGTTTGCACGAGAGCATGACCAAAGTGCTCCCTGAGAGACCGCCTTCGGCCCACGATGGGCTGGGGAGCCCCAGGGGGCCCCCAAACTCGATGGCCCAGAGGCAGTTTCCCGGGCAGGCGTATGGAAGCCCCGGAGCCGGCGGGGTGGGCGCCAGCCCAGGGCCTCGGGACACGGAGCTGACTGCCTCCAGGCCCCCCGCCACCAGACTGCCCCCGCTCTGGGACCCCGCCCCAGCCCCTTACCCCACGCCTCCCCTGGGCCCCCTGGCCACTACCAGGAGCGCATTCTTCGAAGCCCAGCCTGGCCCAGGCCAGCAGCTCAGCCTCCCCCAGAGCCCCCCGCTGCCCTGGCCCCAGGTGCTCCCGGCCGCCGGCCCCAGCCCCCACCAGATGGAGATGTTGAACCAGCTGCCTTTCCCCCCGGAAGTCCCCGAGTGGCAGGGGGGCAGCCAGGGAGCCCTGGCTGCTGCCGCAGGCAAGACGCCCGGGCCAGGCGAGAAACTGGCGGTCCTGAGAAACAGCCCGGGCCAGCACAGCAGTGGCTCCCCTGGGCTGTTCGCCTACAACGGGCTGAAGGACCCTGGAGCCCAGCCCCCCTTCTTCGGGGCGACCCAGCCCCAGGCCTCCCCCCGGGCCCCCCCCGGCCCGCCCCCGCCCAGGGTGGTGGGAGCCTCCCCCAGCGAGTCCCCCCTGCCCTCGCCGGCCACCCACACGGCCAGCAGCACCTGTTCGTCGCTGTCCCCTCTGTCCAGCAGCCCAGCCAACCCCAGCTCGGATGAGGGCCAGCTCCCCGCGCCGCTCGGGCCGTCCGCCTTCTTCCACCCACCCACTCACCCCCAGGACACCGGCAGCCCCTTCCCGTCCCCCGAGCCCTCGCACGCCCTCCCCATCCACTACCAGCCGGAGCCAGTCAAGGCCTTCCCTTTCCCCACAGACGGGCTGGAGGAGCCCCCGTTCCCTAGCTCGGGGCTCGAGGTGGGCAGCGTGGGCCTGGAGGGCTTCCCCCAGGAGCCGCCCCCCTACTCTGCCCACCACTTCCCCCTCAGCAGCGCCAGCCTGGACCAGCTGGACGTGCTGCTCACCTGTCGGCAGTGTGACCGGAACTACAGCAGCCTAGCCGCCTTCCTGGGGCACCGGCAGTTCTGCAGCCTGCTGCCGGCCAGGGCCAAGGATGGCCACCAGCAGCCCCCCGGGTTCCCCACACCCCCCGTCACCCCCTCTGCACTGGCTGCCCCCAAAGCGCCGGCCAGCGGGACCCCGAGCCCACTCAGCCACACCAGGACAGCGCCCTTCCTGCTGGGTGGGGACGTCCGGCCCGATGGCAGAGATGACCCCCTGAGGATGAGCTTCCTGCCCAGCCCGGCCGCCGCCCCCTTCCCACTGCCTACAGGGGACCTGGACCTGGACGACGCCGCCAAGCTGGACAGCCTCATCACGGAGGCGCTCAATGGCCTGGAGTACCAGTCAGACAACCCTGAGATCGACAGCAGCTTCATCGACGTCTTCACTGACGAGGAACCTTCCGGCCCCCGGGGCCCCGCCACTGGGCAGCCCCCCAAGACCAGGCTGGGGGCAACGCCAGAGAACAAAGCCCAGCTCCCGCTCCCGGCGGTGGCTGCCCCGCTGGAGCCCCAGCCGACCCGGCCCGGCGACACGGGCTACCCGGCCGGCCCCAGGCCCAAAACCCGCTCCCTGGGCCCAGTGTCCTCAGAGGCAGACGGGGCCGGCCTGGCCGGCCAGCAGAGAAGAGGAAAGCGGTTTAAGTTGTTCCGGAAAGAGCTGGACACGGTCAGCACCGCCAAGAGGCCGGGCAGGGGCTCCAGGGCCAGCCGCCTGAGGCCGAGGAGGAAAGGCCGGGCTGAGCCGGCCCTGTCCCGCCCGCGGGACCTCAGAACCCAGGCCCCCAAGAGCCACGCGGACCCGGGGGGACGGGCCCTCCTGGTGGAGACCCGGAGCTCCAGGCGCCTCCGACTGTCCCCCGGCCAGGATTGCAGGCGGAGGCGGCCGCGGGGCGGCACCTGGAGCAAGGAGCTCATCCACAAGATCGTGCAGCAGAAGAACCGGGCGGGCAAGCACGGCCCAGCCCCGGGCACCGTGGACGGCGGGCCCCCCGACTGCGACGGCGCCTCTGAGTCTGAGGAGGAGGTTGGCCCGCGGCTGCGAGGCTCACGCCCCAGAGGCCGGCCCCGCCCCAGCGGCCGGCAGTGGCGCCGGGGCGAGAAGAGGAAGGAAGTGGACGTGGCCCCGGGTCCCAGAGAGGACGGGCAGCAGCAGAAGCCCAGGAAGGCCGTGAGGCAGGAGGCCGTGAGGCCTGGGGGCTCCCCGGGCCCAGAGGAGCCGGGCAGGCCGTGGCCGGGTCCCATCAAGAGTCCCGAGGCCCAGGGCCCGTCGCACGGCTCAGAGGCTGGAGTGGGCCCTGAGGAGAGAGGCCCCCAGTGCCTCCTGCAGGGTCTCACGGGCGCCGAGACCCCAGAGGAGAGCCACCCCTCTCTGGACTTCCCCCGAGACACCGCGAGCCCTGAAATCGCTGAAGACCTTCCCCCCGAGGCCACAGAACTTCACAGAGAGGCTCTGAGCTCCTCTCCAGCCACCCGTGGGGGAGGAGACCCCTGCCCCCCAACCCCAGAGCGACCACAGCTCCGCAAGGAGGACGCAGTGCCGCCCCGCGCGAGCTCGCCCCCGCTGGGTGCCCCCCGGTGCTCGGAGCCCCCTGCCTCCCCGCCAGGAGAGTCACTGGTGCCCGTCGCTAACGCAGCCGACACGGCCCACCCCGAGCCCAGGACCCTCGTTTTGAAGACCCCTGGTCTTGGAGATTCCGTGGGGCTTCCAGCCGCCAAAAAGGGGCCTCAGCCCTACAGCAGCCCTCCCAGCGGATTGTTCCTCAGACCCAAAGACCTGGCTGGCTGTTTCCACAAAGACCTGGGCTCTCAGTCCTCAGCCCCAGACAGCCCACCGGCCATCAGGGCAGGCCTCTGCCAGGGTGGCGAGGACGCCAGTTCCCAAGACCCCAGGCTGCCCAGGAGCCCACCCTACACAGTCGTCACGGGCCCAGGCAAAGCTGAACCGCCGCCGGCCTTGGAGCGCGCGGCCCTTTTCTCGGGGCTGCCCGGGCACGGCTTCGAGCCGCCAGTCTACGTCAGCCTCTCTGGGAACGGGGACACCCAGGTGCCACGTGCGTGTGCTGCCCCTCCCCCGAGGAAACCTCAGCTAGACCCGCCGTTCCCCTCGTTTCTGCCCAAGATGGGCTGGTCCCTGCTGGAGGAAGTGTCCCCCGTGCCGCCTGGCCATCTGCGCCCTTCTCCCAGCCTCTCAGGGGAAAAGGCATTCAGTCAGAGGTGTCCCAGTGAAGGGACTGTGGCCACCAGCCTCCCCACTTCGCCCGGCAAGGTTATCAAATGTAGCACCGCTTGTAGCGGTGACCTGTCAGAGGAGGAGCTCGAGATCAAAAGGCTGGTCACCGAACTGGAGAGTCAGCTGCAAAGCAAAGGCGCACAGGACGGCCCGGGAGAGCCGTGCGGAGCCAGCGTCACCAGTCCTGGGGAACTGAGTCCACACCCGGAGGGGGCAGAAACAACTGTGGCCACCACGGGGGGCACTCCAGGGGGCCCCCAGGAGGAGTGGCCCTCGTTCCACCCTGGAGAAGCAGCCCTGGCCCCCAGCGCCCACAAGGACGTGGTTCCTGGGGGTCCTTTCAGGCCCACTGGGGCCAGCCTCAGTTTCCGGCCAGTGCAGAAAGCCGGGGTCTCCAAGACGGGGCTCCCCGGGGCCCACCTGGAAGTCTGTTTACCAGAGCCCCCATGGGACATGGGGAGTTTAGCGAAGTGCAGCCCAGGCCCTGAGCCTTCACTTCCTAAGGGTAACAGGGCCTCCAGAACACAGCACAGCCAAGACCTCCCCCTGCTCTTTCTCTGCCCACGGAGAGGGGGGCGTTCCCCGGGCTCCCACAGGGCACCTGGGCCCTGCCGAGACCCCTCAGAGCTGGAAGCGTTCGGCGGCCCTGTTGCTCCTCTTGCACCTGGTTTGGCATTTCGGGGGGCCGAGCTTCTGCCCCTGGGTGCCACCCCACATTCTGGGGCCAGTCACAACAGTGCCCCCAAGGGACACTCTGTGAGCAGCACAGGTGGGCCAGGAGGAGCAAGGCTCCTGTCCCCGGTAGCAGGGGGCCCTGGCCCTGAGGGTAATGAGGGGTTTGTACCAGCGGGGGCCTCCCCAGGTCGTGCCTCTGTGCCCGACCCCAGCCCCGGCAGGAGGCCCCAGGACCCAGCCTCGAGCCCCCTTCATCAGCTCCAGCTCCTGGTGGCGAGAGCAGCCGAGAGAGAAGATGACACCCGGGGCTCACAGGGGCCCCCGCCTGATGACACCCGGAGCCCTCAGCACAGCGACCCCTCAGATCCAGGAGAGGAGAGTGTGGAAGGTGGGAAGATGGCCTGCAGCCCCGCCCAAGGCTTCCCGGGGGGCGTCCCTGCTGTGGTCGGACGCCAGCTGGGGCCAGAGGGAGGTGGACATCCAGGCTCACACGGCCAGGCCGAGAAGCCCGAGGGCCAAGCTGGAGCCAGCCAACCGCAGCCAGATGACCGGGGGAGGCCGGGGCGGCCGGCCCAGCCAGCCAGGCAGCTCCAGCGAAGCAGGGTGGCCGTGGGCCTTCGGGACGGGGCACGGGCCACCCCAGGCCCCGCCTACTCTGAGGCGGAGTCTTCTGTCCCAGCCTTGGCAGCGGCCGACACGGGAGATGGGCCCGAGGACCAGACTCCAGAGGCAGTAGCTGGCCCAGGCCTTCAGAAGCATCTGCTGTTCACTGGCGAGCGCCCAGTGCCCCCCACCAGGGACCCGGCCAGCCACACCCCCTCGCCCACCTCTGCAGCCACCCCTGATCCCTGCGGCCCCACGGAAGGCCCAGCTCGCCACCCTCTCCGGGGGGACTGTGGCCCCCGGGAAGACCCTCCTGAGGAGCCCAGCTTCGTCGGTGCCTTCACTCCCGCCCGTGGAGGGGACTGCCCTGGAGGTCGTGTGGCAAGGACCCTAGAGGGTTCCAGAAAGGAGAGACCCAGGGAAGCTCCTGCCTGTGCCACCCCTCCCCCCCCAGCGAGGGCCACCTCCCCGAGAGTGACCATCACGGCCGCTGCCCTGTCCGGCATCCCTACCACTGGTGGCCTGGGGGCAGTCAGAGGCCCCAGGGCCGAGTGGCCAGACCCCAGGGGAGCCCTGTCCAGCACCCACCCCGATGGGGTGCCCAAGGGCCCCTCCTCAGAACCCCCAGGCAACAGGGAAAGCCACGGTGTCACCGCTGTGCCCACTGACCCTTCCACACAGGGGGCCGTGGGGCCAGATCCCCACGCCTGCCAGGAAGGTGAGGCAGAGGCCAGCCTCCAGGAACAGGAGGGCCTAGAGATGCCCGGGGCTGGGCGCCCTGCCGTTACAGACGCCTCCGAAGCCGGCACCAGGGCTCTGAGGGTCACCTGCCCTTCCACAGAGCCCCACCCAGGCAGAACCACAACTCCGAGCGGCACAGCCAGCGACTCCAGGCCACGCTCCCCCCAAAGCCTCGGGGACACCCTCCACCAGAGACCCCAGGGGGATCCCCTCAGTCCCCAGGACCCCAGACAGAAGCCTCGTGGCTTTAAAAAGAAGCCAGTGTTCACTGAGAACGGCCACTGGAGGGGCGGAGCCCCCAGCGGGCAGCCCGTGACCTGTGAGGTCTGTTCGGCCTCCTTCCGCTCTGGGCCGGGCCTGAGCCGCCACAGAGCCAGGAAGCACGGGCTGCACAGGGCTACTGCCTCCCAGCCGAGCCCGGCGGCCCCACCTGCTCCCCGGACGTGCCACCCACCGGGAAAGAAGAGCCGCGGGGCGCCGGGGAAGGAGCGACCGAGGCGCCTGGCGGGAGACCCCCGCCAGGCCGGGAGGCTAAGCCCTGCTCACGGCTCTGTGGCCCCTGAGGGTGCCCTGGGTCCCGGGATGTCCAGGGGGCTTAGGCGGGGGCTCAGCCTTCTGGGAGCACCGGGCTGTCCCCCTCGCTGGGAACCACATCCCCCAGACACGGTCAAGCAAGGGGTGGATGTGAGGCCTGCAGAGCCCAGGAGACGGGACCAGCTGGAGAGGGATGAGTCCCGTTCCAAACAGACAAAGAGAGGCGGGGGCCAGAGGCGGGGCAGGCCGCCCGCAGACTTCCCCAGCGAGTCAGAGGGGAAAGCCAGCAAGAGGGCGAGAAAGCCAAGAGCGAGAAGGTTCCGGGAGGAGAGCGGTCTCCAGGGCCCCGCAGATGTGACTTCAGGGAGAAGAGGCTGGACTCCATCGGCTGCCATTGCCAGCCGCCCAGCTCTCCCGAGCCGCCGTCTCTCACCAGAGGCAGAGCAGGAGACTGAGGCCCCGCAGCCGCCTCTCGTCGCCACGGACCTGGAGGAGACGCCTGCACGGAAGCCTCCCGGGGATCGGGTGGCCTGTCCAGGGATGGTGGAGGGGGCACCTCCTGGGCCAGAAGGGCCCGCGGGGCGGAAAGCAGCCTCGGCGAGAGGGTGCGGGGGACCCCGAGAGACCAGGATGTCTGGCATCTGCAGAGAGCCGTCGAGGGCAGCTGGGGATAAACCTGCAGGGGACAGCAGAGTGGCCGAGAGCAGAGCAGGGCAAGGTGTCCGGGAGGGGCACGAGGCCCCCTGGGACCCCCAGGGCCCTCCCGAGACTCGTGGTGCTGAAGCAGGCGGCACCGTCAGCAGTTGCCTGCGGGACCCCCTGCACAGTCCAGGAGAGGGGGTCCGGGAGCCGGAGAGCACCGCCCCTGAAGCCCCCAGCCCGAATCTCGGAGACCCCCTGAGCTTGTTTGATGATGAGGCCTCCTTTTCCCAGCTCTTCCCCCTGGGAGACCGCTTGGTTCGGAAGAAGAACCCCCGTGTCTATGGGAAGCGCTGTAAAAAGTCGAAGCCACCTCCCCAGCCCGCGCCCAGCAGCCGGGCAGGCGGCAGTGCCACTCTGTCCTCCTTCCGCCTGCCCACAGACCTCAGTGACTCTGGCTCGCTCTGCCTGTCCCACGAGGACCCGTGGGGTGACGAGGCTGCGGGTCTGCCGGAGTCCTTCCTCCTGGAGGGCTTCCTCAGCAGCAAAGTGCCTGGCATTGACCCCTGGGCCATGGGCCCCAGCCTGTGGGCCCTGGAGCCCCACGCGGAGGCGGACCCCTGCTGCGCCGAGGACCACCCGTCAGAAAGCATCCCTGAGCTGCACATGGTCCCGGCAGCTTGGCGAGGCCTGGAGCTGCAGGCCCCCGCCGACGGGGCCACCTCTTCTCCGGGAGGCGCGAGCCCCGAGCCCCCCAACCTAGAGCGAGAGCACCACGAGTGTGGCGTCCCCGGGAGCGCCGCGGATCTGCAGGTGCAGGACCTGTGCTTCCTAGGACCCTGCGAAGACCCCGCGGGTCTCCCCAGCACCAGCTTCTTGGACTTCAAGGCCACGGCCAGTTCCCAGGGCCCACTAAGCAGGACAGAGGGGGCGGCCGGGGCAAGAAGGGCCCCAGGCGGAGGCCGGCCCACCAAGGCCAGGAGGGCGTCCTACAAGTGCCGGGTGTGCTTTCAGCGCTTCCACGGCCTGGGAGAGCTGGACCTCCACAAGCTGGCCCACAGCCCCTCGCCGCCCCCCACCTGTTACATGTGCGTGGAGCGCAGGTTCGGCTCCCGCGAGCTGCTGAGGGAGCACCTACAGGAGAAGCACGTGCAGAGCAAGGCCGGGCTGTGGGCCTGCGGCATGTGCCGGCGGGAGGTCGCCGGCGTCTGGATGTACAACGAGCACCTGCGAGAGCACGCTGTGCGCTTCGCCCGCAAGGGGCAGGCGCGGAGGTCCCTGGGGAACCTGCCCGGATGTTGGGAGGGGGACGGCGTGGCCACGCGCTTCCTGAGCGGCATCGTGGGACAGGTCTCCAAACCCCACCGGGGCAAGCGCTCCATCGGCGGCAAGGCAGGCGGGGGCCCCGCGGAGGCGGCAGGGGCGGATGTGGGAGCTGGGAAGGAATTCCCGGGGGAGAGACGAAGACCCAAGGCCCGCGCCAACGGCTCAGACCCGGACAGCGCCTCGGCCCAGGGCAGCCCGTCAGCCTGCGTGAACCTCGCCCCGCCCGGCGGCTTGTCCCCCGACGGCCGTTCGCACAGCGAGTCCCCGCCCCCAGCCGTCCCGGTGCACCAGGACTGCAAGGACCCCGCCCGCGACTGCCACCACTGCGGGAAGCGGTTCCCCAAGCCGTTCAAGCTGCAGCGCCACCTGGCGGTGCACAGCCCGCAGCGCGTCTACCTGTGCCCCCAGTGCCCGCGGGTGTACCCCGAGCACCAGGAGCTGCGCGTGCACCTGGGCGGCGAGCACGGGCTGAGCGGGGAGCTGGAGCTGCAGCACACCCCGCTGTACGCCTGCGAGCTTTGCGCCAACGTCACGCACATCAGCAAGAGGTCCTTCGTCTGCAGCTCCTGCAACTACACCTTCGCCAAAAAGGAACAGTTCGACCGGCACATGGACAAACACCGGAGGAGGGGGCAGCAGCCCTTCACCTTCCGCGGCGTGCGGAGGCCCGGCGCCCCCGGGCACAAGGCCTTGGCCCGAGAGGGCTCGCTTCCCAGCAAACGGCGCAGGGTGGCCACGTCCAGCAGCCCCCCCGGGTCCGGCGTGGACGGGCCTCTGTCCCGGGACAGCGGCCCCACCCTGAGCGAGCGGTCCCTCCCAGCCCTGCCCCAGCCCTGCCCGGAGGCAGCTCCCAGCACCACAGCAGGGCAGCCCGGGACCCCAGAGAGGCCCACAGACCCCGTGGGCCACCCGGTCGGTGGCGGCGATCTGCCCTCTGCCCTCCAGGAGCTCCTGCCCCCGTCTCTGTCTCCTTTCCCGGCGGCCTCGGCTGATGGCACAGATGGCCACGAGCCGGACCAGGCCCTGGAGAGCTCCGAGGACGAGGCTTCCCCAGGCAGCCCTGGGTGCTTCCTCCAGCAGGCTCTCCCCTTGGGGGGCTCTCTGCCCCAGCCGGGGGCCAGAGACCAAGACGCAGAGGAAAAGAGGGCAGCTGGCCCGCTCTCAGGGAAACACAGGACCCCAAGCGCCCCTGGCAAATGTGCCCCTGACCATCACCCAGAGGCCCCCTCTCTGCTCTGGAAGGAGAAGCAGGTGTCCACGTGTCATGTGGCGCCTGCCGGGGGTGCAGGAGGCCCCTCCCTCAGAGGCAGTGCCAACAAGCCCGGGGGCTGCCAGAGCTCGTCCAGGGACAGGTCAGCCTCGTCCACCGCCAGCAAAGCACCCAAGTTCCCAGTACAACTGAAGAAGGCGGTGCCCAGCCCAGTGCCCACAGAGCTCCCCCATGGCACTGAGGACAGGCCAAAGCCCACCACCCTCAAAGTCAAGCCGGGCCCCGGCTCCCAGGGCGCTGGAGGCCCCCGGCAGGGCACCAAGGCAGCAGGCGGCAGCCAGCCCCAGCCGGCCAGCGGGCAGCTCCAAAGTGAGACAGCCACCACCCCAGCCAAGCCCAACGGCCCGGGCCAGGGCCCTGCCCCAGACAAGGCCCCCCCTCGAGCCCCAGCCAAGGGCTACCCCAAGGGACCAAGGGAAGCCAGTGACCAGGGGCCGCAAGGGAGCCTGGGCCCCAGGGAGGACGGGGACAGCAGTGAGAAGAAGAGGAAGGGCCGGGCGCCGGGGCCAACCAGGAATGAAGCCGTGGGGAGCCTAGGGAGAGGCCCCGCGGTCCCTGACAAACCCCCCCGGGCCCCGCGAAAGCAGGCGACTCCCAGCCGCGTGCTCCCTGCCAAGCCCAAGGCCAGTAGCCAGAACGGGACACCACCCCAGCCCTCAGAGCCGCGGAAGGGGGAGCCCGGCCACACCCAAGGGAGCAGCAGGCGCGGCAAGGAGGCGCTGGGCAAGGCCCTCCCCCAGGCCAGACCCCTGCATAGGCCCCCCAGGAGGGGCGGGGCTGTCCTCGGTGCTGAACCCCCCAACTCCCGGGCCTGCCGGACAGCCGAGTCCCAGAGCCACCTCCTCAGCCAGCTTTTTGGGCAGAGACTAACCAGCTTCAAGATCCCGTTAAAAAAGGATGCTTCCGAGTAATTTATAGGAGCCAGCGCGTGCCGGGAGTGGGGCTGGGGACGGACTGGCAAACGGGGGACCCGGTCTATGCTGAGGAGCTCCAGCCCTCCGAGAGTTTACCTGGTGGCCACATCTTAACCCACCTGCCGTAGCGTGCAGATACTCAAACTTCGGTGTTAGACCTGCGACTCTGATGCCTTGAACAGGGCCTGGGGTGGACAGCAATCCCTTTCTAGCTGGAAGGTGAGGGCGAGGGGCGGGCCAGCTGCAGCCTCTTTGAGACCATGCAGCTGTTTTCTCAGTACCAGGACGTTAAAGAGAAAGCCACTCACACCCACCCCAGCCCCGTGTGCCCCGCAGCCAAGGCCCGGTACGCCAGGGAACCCCTCGCTTTAAAGGTTTGCACAGGGCGCCCCACCTGTGTCGTCTAGCAGGAAGTAAGTTGAGGCAGCCGCCGGTCGTGTGGCGGCAGCCTCCGTCTTAGTGTCGTTGCTGCTGTTGCTGGAATTCCAAAGCGACCCTAGAAATCAGATGGGGGCAGAAGAGCCATCCGTGAGCTGCCCGGCGCCCCCCGCACCACCACCACCCCCGAGCACAACAGGCCTTCTCTGACCACAGGGTCGTGCCGGCCACTGTCCGTGCCACTGACGGAAGCGCCGGTCTCCAGTGCACCTTGACCCCTGGTCCTCCCTCCCCACCCGCGCTACCCCCAGCCCGGCCTCCGCAGTTGCCCTCCCTAGAGCCTGCCTTCTACGTGGACCTCTCTGCTGCAAGTATCAGCAATTTTACTCTGAAGATCCTGGTGCTATTTTCATGTTGTAATGTGAATACAGGCTTCCTTGATTTGTTTTACCTGGGGGGTGGGGTCGGGCCAGGAGGCGCAACGTGCCACCCGGGCGGCCCGAGGCACCAGTGGCCTGAGAAGCCCTTCGCTGGCTCCCGGCCGTCGGTGGGAGGCTCCAGCCCACGGGCAGCTCCCGCGCTGGCACGACCCAGGGGCTGGCTCGCGTGTCCTTTCTACAGAATCGTGTCTCCGCGGGGGCAGGAGGCAGGGAGAGGTTTCCTCCTGTTCTTAGGCGTCTCTGAGGTTTGCGGTTTGTTTTGTTCTGTTCCTTCATTTTAGCCTTGGGTGCAACGTGTGTGTCAAAAGCTTTAATTTTGATATTTCGAAAGAAACCAAATCAGGCCCGTACTGCCTTTGTAGAAGGTGCGTGTGCCGCTCAGTGCCTCTGTAGTGCTGATGAATAAACCCGGGGGCTCTGAGGTTGTAACATCTTAGCGCATCCATGCTGTCAAATATATGTCCACTGTTTTCACGGGGCACCTCCTCTGTGGCCTCTGTCCTCCCGCCAGCCCCACCCTGCCTGCCTCCCCAAGCCGCCGCTTCGTCCGTCCTGTCCCAGGGCCACCTGGCCCTGCAGAGCTGCCCCAGCCATAGGGTGGTCCCACCAGCCCCCAGACTTGTTGACACGGTGCAGACAGTGCCTTAGTGCTGGGCGGGACCCTCTCAGGAAGGCACTAGCACAGCTGGGTTAGGGGACCCAGAGGGCAGCAAAGGCAGCAGGAGGGATCACACTCCCACCGCAGGCTCAGACCCCTGGGGCCCACGTGTCCTGAAGACCCCCGTGTCCGGGACAAGCACCCGGATGGCAGGCAGGGCCCGTCCAGAGTCGGGCACCAGCCCTGATCCCATCCTGCCCCTGACGGCTGCCTGGACACGGGGGTCTCTCAGAGCAGGCCTCAAACAACACATGTCGGGCCGGGGGTGGGGGGGCCTCGCCAAGCCCTTCCACAGGGAGGGATCCTGCACGTGACCCGAGACTGCCGAGCCCACGCCCCCCCACCCCCACGCCCTACGCTCTCCCCCTTGTCCTGCCAGGCCCCGGCCCTGCCATTCCCTCCGCCAGGGACGCCCTGCCCTGTCCTCTCTCTCGGTCTCAGCCGCTCCCACCAAGTCCCCCGCCCAGGTGGGCTGCCTCCATTTCCACCCCTACCGTGGGCCGGGAACTAGCCAGCGGCTTACCAAGTGGTGCAGGCTGGGAGTTGCGCTTTCCGTGGGTGGAGCTGGAGCTGCGTCGGGGAGAGGCTATCTGGGGACTTGGTGGTGGATGCCCGTGGGCCGGCTGAGTCCACGGCACTGAGTGCCCCCCGCCATCGGCTCACCACGCCTCGGGCGGCCTGGGGCCGGCGTCTGCATCCCCAGAAACATGACAGGGCGTCCAGGCCCTGCCCCAGACTGTGAATCCGGGGCTGGGGCGAGCCGGGCGCTCCGCGCCCTCGGGTGCTGAGGCTCACCACGTCGGGGACCCCCGCAGCTCTAGTCTTCTCAGGGCTGGACGTGAGCAAAACCCACCCTGCTGGACCCTGAGCCCACCCCGCAGCCGCAAGCCCCGTGGCGTGGACAGCACCAACCTGGCCAGCAGGTGGCAGCATTCGCCGGCTCAGCGGGGAAGGGGCAGCTCGGCTGCTGGGCCTCAGTGGGCACCGGCCTCCAAGCCCCACATTCACACATCACAGGTACACTGGGCACCCCCGTCCCCACCGACGGGCCCGGAGACACACACTTCACACGGGGGTGCAGTCCTCCACGGCGTCGCACACACACACCCACACACAACCACGTGAGTGACAGTGGGGCACATCCGTGGGACCCAACCCTCGAGGTGTCCGGGGTGGGCATCCCGAAGGGCCCCACGTGAGCCGAGGGAGGGGGCCGGACAGGGTGGGAGAGGGGCCAGGTGGGTATAGGCCTGTGCAGGGGCCATGGCTCCCTGATCCCCTGAGAAAGCGGAGCCCAGACCCCACTGCCCTCGCTGGTCTCGGGCAGAGGCCCCTGGGCCTGGCTTCCCCACCTGGGAGGCCAGAGTGCCCCTCACCCTGAGACTGCAGGTCCCCCGGGGCTGCCCTGCACTGGGCAGGGGGCCGGGGAGACAGAGGGTCAGTAGCACGGTCACATGAGCGCTGTATCATACAACTGCACCCTCCCAGGCCCCAAAGCCTGACCCCGACCACCCCTCGGCCCCCAGCCTGGAGACGGGGCAGGAGAGAAGATGGTGCCTGGGACCAGGTAAGGAGGGCCAGGTGGAGGGGACGGGCGGGGGGAGCGGGCAGGCCAGGCTCCATCCCCAGGCCCCATAAAGGGGGAGGCTTGCCCGCGTGGCTAGAGGGCACATTCGCCGGGACCCTGCTGGAGAATGTCATTAAAGTGGGCTTCCCTAGGCTCAGACAATCCGGTCTCCCAGGGAGAGTGTGTAGACGGCCACACTCACACAGGTGGAAGAATCCGCATGTGCAGGGTCCCACAGAGAAGGCCTCAGAGGCGCAAAGGGCCTCCAGGGAAGGGCTGGATCCTCGTCACCGGGGTCCATCCTAGCACCTCCCGTGCGGGGACAGGAGTTGGAGGCCGTGGGTCCCGTCCACGTCACCTGCGATCGTGCCGCGGGTGGGCTCTAGGATTGAGCCTGAGGCTGTGTCTCCCCAGACCCCGTGTCTCTGCCTGCCTGGTGGGTGGGCAGTGGCCCGAGGCCCCAATGCTATGGCCGTGCCGAGCCCTCGGGGCATTGCTCCTTTCCGCCCGCCTGGGAGCTCAAGGCCACAGCCCCTTCCCACAGGGTAATGTCTACCTTGCTGACCGGCTGGCATGGCCTTGTGGGCTGCAACTCAAGGCCACCGGCCTCCTCCCCGGAGCCTCAGGCAGAGAGAGGATGCAGATGGCCCTCCCGGGGCCCAGGGCTTAGCTGGGCCTGAACACACCGCACCTCGGTCTCAGCTGCCGAGAGACCCAGGACCGTTGCTGGGGCCCAGGCAGGAGGGCGCCCACCAGGGGCAGAGACACCAGGCTCGTCACCAGCCCTCTGGGCCCAGGCAGGAGGGCGGCCACCAGGGCCAGAGACACCAGGCTCGTCACCAGCCCTCTGGGCCTCAGTTTTCCTTTCTTTTTTTTTTATAAACTTATTTATTTATTTTTGGCTGCGTTGGGTCTTCGTTGCTGTGCGCGGGTTTTTCTCTAGTTGCTGCGCGGGGGCTACTCTTCGTTGCGATGCGCGGGCTTCTCATTGCGGTGGCTTCTCTTGTTGCGGAGCACGGGCTCTAGGCGCGCAGGCTTCAGCAGTTGTGGCTCGCAGGTTCAGTAGTTGTGGCTCGCGGGCTCTAGAGCGCAGGCTCGGTAGACGTGGCGCACGGGCTTAGTTGCTTTGTGGCGTGTGGGATCTTCCCGGACCAGGGCTTGAACCCGTGTCCCCTGCATTGGCAGGCGGATTCCAGGGTGGCAGGCGCCACCAGGGAAGTCCCTTCCTGCCTATTTAAATGGGCCCTGACACTCGGGGCTCCCTCCGAGGGCTAAGTGCTGGGGCTCACTGGCTTTGCCCGGACGCTGTCCCTCCGCTGTCCACCTGGCTCCCTCCCTCCCTCCCCTCCTTGAGGTCTTTGCTCAGGTGGCACCTCTTCTCTGTGGCCTCCCTAACCACATGCTAAGATGCCAGCTGCACCCCCATTGCCCCAGGCCCCAGCCCGCTGTACTTAGACCTGATGTGCCCCACAGCCCACTCCTTAATCCTGGCTATTGTCCTGCCGCTGGACCCTGAGTGACGCGTCCTGTGTGCTGTTCACAGTTGTACCTCCAGTGCCCAGTATGGGAGCGCAATCCACGTCTGTGGGGGGAGGGGGGAAGGGGAGGGGGAGGGGGAAGGAAGGAAGGAGGGCGAACGAGGAAGTGTGCGCTTCCTATCTGGTGATGTAACCCACGTGACCCCCGCTCTCTTGGTTGGGAAATGTCCAGATAATCTTTCCTGTCTGCGCCTGGCTGGTAAATGGGCCACACCTGGGCAGCTGCATGAAGGGGTGGATCTCACTAATACCAGAGGACAGTTTCCCGGCAAGAACCTTTGCGTCCCGGGCTCTCAGAGGGTGCAGCTTGTTAGAGGTGCTGGTTTCAGAGAGGACTGCTGAGCCGGGAGGAGACCAGACTCGTTCCCCCGTCTCTGCTCCCCCAAGATGTCTGAGGGGTGGGCGGTGGATATCAAACAGGGACCACCTGAGCCCATCTCCCAGGCCAGAGCCAGTCCGAGCCACCATGGGGGCAGCCCGGGCAGCAGCCCACCGCCCCGTACACCTCCCCTCCCCGCAGGGTGGCCCAGGCGGCATCCAGTTGTCACTGGCATCACCCGGCTTCTCCCCTGCCCCTCCTGCAGGCCGCCTCTGATCCCTAACTTAATTTATTTTGACATCCTTGCTGCCATTTGACCTCCCTATGGAGTCACGTGGTGCTTAGAACTCATTATACCCCCTTGAAACAGGAAGTTAATTAAACCCTTCACAGAGCCGGTGTTGACAAGCATCGGTGAGGGCCCCTGGCACAACGGCCCAGCGGCTCCAGGGCCTTGGGCTGACCAGCAGCGGTGGGAGCGAGGCCTGGGTCCCCTTCCCCCCAGCGCAGCCACCAGGGCCCATTCTGGAGCAGCAGGCGTGGGTTTCCTAGGGAGACTCCCGCTCTGCTGCTAACCTGCTGTGTGGCCTTGGGGGACTGACTTCACTTCTCTGAGCCTCAGTTTCCTTGTCTGGCAAATGGGAATTCTAACCATCCCTTCTTCAGAGAGCTGTTGGGAGCAGACGGTGCTCAGCACGGGCCCTGGCACTGAGGAACCGTCCACAACTCACTCATACCACTGCAAGCGTAAGGTAACAGCGTGCTGAGTACCACAGAAAAGGCACCTGGGCCCTGCAAGCTGGACCAGAGAGGAGCAGTCAGGAGCTCCCTGAGGAAGGGTGGGGGGCCAGGCAGTGGGAGGGAAGGGTGCACCGGGCAGCAGGGACAGCTTGTGCAAGGGCCCTGTGGCCACAGGCCACCGGGACCCACATTCAGGGAGGTTCAGAGGAGAAGGTAAGGGCAGGGCAGGGCCTGAGGTTATCATTCGCTTAACGGAAGGCCCGGCTGGCTTCAGCCTTTAGTGGGGCCAGGAGTGGCTGTGGGGATCCAGTAGCGGTCAGGGTGGTAGGTAAGGGAAGCTTGGAGCGGGGGTTGGGCTGACAACAGTGTCCCCACAGGGCCTCTCAGAGCTATACGGAGGTGAAGTCAGGGACACTGGGGGCACAGTGAAGCAGAAAGAGGGCTCACGGTGTGGCCTGGCCATCAGAGGCCCCTCACCTGACCTGGGCTTGGGACGCGCTCCCCACGGTCTGTCCAGCCCTCCCAGCCTTTCCCTCAGCTGAGAACGCCCTTCTGCCACCACTCTCTCCTGAACAGTCTTCATCGTTCGGTGTCCAGCGTAAGTGTCTAGAACATTCTGTGGTTCCCTTGGTCATCACCTAGCAACCAGTGCAGAAGCTGGGATGTGGGAGGCGCCACAGTCAGCCCCCTCCCCACCGGCAGCCACTGCCCGGACCCGGGTGGTCCTCCTGGGTTGGGGCAGCAGGGAGCATGCCCGTCAGCAGAGCCAGGCCCACGGGTGCCAACCCACAGGGCAGAGGGCAGCGGTGGAGCAGACGTGAGCCCAGAGCCACAGTGGCACCAAGGCTAGGGGAGCCCTGAGGGTCATGCCCCCCACCCCCACTGACAGATGAGGAAGCCAGGACCTAACTGCTTAAGGACTTGCTCAGGGTCGCAGCCTCCAATGTGGCAGAGCCAAGGTTCAAACCCAGTTCTCCTGGGGCACAGCCAGGGTTAAGAACCCGGGCTCTGGAGTGCGACTGCCTGGGGTCACCACTTCTGAGCTGCAGGGCCACTCTGAACCTCAGCGTCTTCATCACCACCGCGACAGCCTTGGAAGCTGTGTCCTAGGCCCAGCTCTGCCACCTTCTGCCTGGGTGACCACCAGAGGTGGTCAAGGACATCATGAGAGACCGTGAACCAGCCCAGAAGAAGGGCTCGGAAAAGGCTGGTGATGCCGACAATGACATCGCCCCTAGAGCCATCCCCAGGAGGCTTCCCTAGGCCCAGACAACCTCGGAGCCTTCTCGAGAGGCCTCCAGACTACTAGACCTTGAAATCCAGCAAAGCAGGAAACATCCAGGCCGTGGTCAGGGCAGCCCAGCTCCACGCCAAGCCCTTCTCAGCTCCATAGTGGGTGTTGCCAACCCCCAAGTGGACTGAATGCAGTTCTGTTTTCTTCACCAGTGACGTTTGGATGTGAATCTTGGCACTCCCACAGGGGATGCAGGTGGCCAGATGGAACCCTCTCCCATCTGAGCAGGGATCCCTGCAAAACTCCACAGAGATGGCACCTCCTCCAGTTAGCCTTCCTTGATTTCCCCAGGCAGAGGCGGTCGCTCCTGCTCTGGGCTGAGCCGGGCCTGCCTTTCCACAGCATTTCTTGCTCCTCTTTCCTCAGTTTATCGTCCGTATCAACAGACCTCCCCTGAGGGTATAGTGGCCTGTGTGAGCAAGGTCCTGTGACACCGCCATCGGTCACAAGCAAGCTGGAGTTTCCTCATCTGTACGGTGGCGGTAATAATATCCCCGTGCAGGGCAGACAGAGGGGGCAAAGCATGGAAGCCAAGTGCCCCAGAAACATCACGGGCCTGGGTCAGGGCTGTCATGGCAGGTTCTTTTGTTTGTTTTTTATAAATTTATTTATTTTTAATTTTGGGTGCGTTGGGTCTCTGTTGCTGCGCGCAGGGCTTCTCTGGTTGCGGAGAGTGGGGGCTACTCTTCGTTGCGTTGCGCGGGCTTCTCATTGCGGTGGCTTCTCTTGTTGTGGAGCGTGGGCTCTAGGCGCGCAGGCTTCAGTAGTTGCGGCTCACGGGCTCAGGAGTTGTGGCGCACGGGCTTAGTTGCTCCGCAGCATGTGGGATCTTCCCAGACCAGGGCTCGAACTCGTGTCCCCTGCATTTGCAGGCGGATTCTTAACCACTGCACCACCAGGGAAGTCCCCTGTCATGGCGTTTGATGGGCACTTGACCCGCGCAGGTGCACAGAGCCCTGCACTTGGCTTAAGGCTCTTCTGTTGCTGCCCGGAGATTCTTAATTTTTGAACAAGGGGCCCCACATTTTCATTTTTCACTGAGCCCTGAGAATGATTTAGTGGATCCTGGTCAGCAGGACCTGCCTCTGCCTCTAAGTCCCTGGGCAACTGGGGTTGTCTCTCCTCTCAGAACCTGAAGTGGCCAAAGTCCTGCCACTCTTTTCCTCCTGCACCTTAGACAGACATCACTAATTGATCGTGGTTCTCCTCCACCTGCTGACCCTCAGAACCCTCCTCAACACAGACCTCCAGGCATTCCAGCAGCACCAACCTGGGCGTCACTTGCTATGCATGGAGCCTCAAACCCAGCACAGGTCCAGCCCGTGGCCACCTCCTCCAGGAATCCCCCTGACTGCCTGACTGTGAGGTTCCCATCCTGTAAAGAGGCCCCCTTTGGGGAAGGCAGCAGGCCCAATGAGAAACCCAGACAGGTGGGGCCCCTTGTCCAGTTGACAAACATGTGGGAGCCCTGGGCTGAGTGAACCAGCCATCCATGGGCCCCATGCTCCCCAGAGGAGGGGTGCAGCACCGGGTAACTCTAGGAAGGCTGTACCCCTTGGCCCTGGAGTGGGAAGAGCTGGTGAGCACGTGACCCCGGACAGGTCTCTTGGCCTCCCGGCCTTAGTGTTCTTCTCTGTCCACTGGCAGTGGCAGGTCCTGGGGTAGACCTCAACCTTCTGCCCTGCCTGCCAATCTCCTGCCCTCCTGGGAGCAGCGGTAGGGCAGGGGAGAGTGCCCAGGTTCTGAGGGCAACCTTTTCCTCTTCCGTGGGGCAGGGGCAAAGGTAACAGGAGTCAGAATGAGGGGGGGGTCTCACGGGCAGAGTACTCAGTACCTAGCCAGCCTCCATATGTGACAGTTGTGATGATTATCTGACGCCATCAGATGGGTGGGCCCAGCTTTCTGGACAGGCATCCAGGTGTCCTGTTTGCAAAGGTCTTCCCATTAGCCCCCGGGCCCTGCTAACTCCCTATTTCTTGTGAATATGGGGGGCGGGGGTAGGCACCAAATGCAGGCCAAGAATGTTAAAAGAATACACTTGAGCCCCCAGGGACAACTCTAATGGTGTATGACTTTGAGCCTCCCTGGAAAATGGGGGGCCTCTGGGATCCCATGAACATATCCCAAAGAACAGAAGGCTCGGTCTCCGTTTCCATGGCTGGAACAGGCAGTACTGACCTCGCTCCCTTCTGACTGTTCCAGGCGGGGAGGGGGCTTAGGGGTTCGCTCAGCCCGCGAAGGGTCTTCTTCCTGGGCCTCCAGCAGGGGCGCCCTTTAGAGGCACGGCCGGGGGAGGAGAGGCCCAGAGGGGCAACGCCTGGGGGCAGCTGCGGGGGGAGCAGGCACAGGCCGCTGGCTTCCACACCACCCCCGCCCCCGATCTCCAGCCATATCTGAGCCCAAGGGAGGGGGACCCGAAGTCCCCCACTCTCCACTTGGGGCTGCAGCCACCGGAGGTGGCGAACCCCAGGGATGCCGCTCTTCCACCACAGCCTTGGGCAGAAGCCCCACCCTGTCAGAGCCGGCTCCAAACCCCAAATCTGGTCCAAGGCAATGTGGAGCGTCAAGGCCTCGGGCTTCCTGACCCGGCCCTCACCGTCCCCCATCCCGCGGGCCGAGGAGGGTGGTCGCAGAGCCCAGAGGTTCTGGGCGGGACCGAGGCCCTGGAGGCGGAGTTACAGAGCGGGGGGCGGAGTCATGGGCGGTGGAGGTCGGAGTCATGGGCGGTGGAGGTCGGAGCCATGGTTTGGGGGCGTGGTCTGGGCGGGGCTTCGGTGTCCAGGAACCGAACCAGGTCAGGTCAGGCTGGGGGGCGGAGCTGCAGCTGCGCCGAGGGGGCGGGTCCAGGGAGGTCTGGAGCCCGGCCGGACGCGGGGCGGCGGGATGCCTTGGGTCGCCGAGTCTGAGCCGGGTCTGGGGGACAAAGCGGCAGGGCCGAAGGAGTAGTCGAGGAGGCCACAGGTCTACCCAGGGCCGGGGGCGGGTTCAGCTCTCTGGGGGCGGGGCCAGAAGGCGGGGCGGGGCCATTGCGGCGAGGAAACAGGGCCAGTCCAGGGGCGGGCCAGGGCGGCGGGGCGGGGCGGGGCCAGGGCCGCGAGGTAACAAGATCCGCCCGGGGGCGGGCCAACTCGGTGCAGGCGGGGCGAGGCCGCGGCGCTGGGGGCGGGGCCAGCGGTGGGGGCGGGCCCGGAGGCGCGGCGCCGTGACGCGGACGCCCCGCCCGCACGCCCCGAGCGCCCGAGCCGAGGCCGCCCGGTTCGCCGCGCGCTGCCCGCAGGTTCCATTGAGAAGAGCCGAGCGGCGGCGGCGGCGTCTGCGCGGAGGCGGAGGAGCCGGCAGCAGCCCGCCGCCCGCCGGCCCCGGCGGTCCGCGCGGCCGCACAGCAGGGCCGAGCCTCCGGCCTCCGCAGCGGCGCCGGGCCGGACGCGGCGGGCTGGGGGCGCGGGCCGGGGCGGCCGCGGAGCCCAGGGGCCGGGGGCATGAGCCGCCCCGCGGCCCCGCCGCGCCCCCGCCGCCCGCCGCCGCCCGCCAGGGGCTAGAGGCGGCCGCCACGAGGGCGCGCGGCGCCGGAGACATGTCCAGGAGGAAACAGAGCAACCCCCGGCAGATCAAGCGTGAGTCAAACTTTGCCCGCCGGCCCCGACCCCCGCCGGTCCGCCCCCGGTCCGTCCCGCTCTGCCCGCGGCGCCCGCGACCTTCACCCCGCGCCGCGCCCCCCACGCTGTGTGCCAAGCGCGCCGTAATCTAATCTCCGCTGGCGGGCCGGTCCCCCGCGTCTCGGCACCGGCACCGGGGGTCCCGCCTGGTGGGGGTGTCCGCCCAGAGGGCCGGAACGGGGTTGCTGGGGGCGCGGCCACCTCGCGGCCTGCCCCTCCCCCGCATCCCCCGAGATGGTGCGGCGATAAGGCGGCCCGATCTGGGCTCAGATAAAGTTTAAAATATTCCATTCTGCAAGTCCCATCCTGATAAGATCGCTCTGTCGGGACGGGCTGAAATTGTGATCTTATCTCGCGCGGTTGACTCTCCCAGGCTTTGTATCTAGAGGGAGAAAGAGAGAGACCTGGGAGGGAGAGGGGGCACCCGGGGCGCGTGGAAGTGCACGGCCAAGAGGCGGAGACCCGCCGGCGCCCACCCCCACTCCCGCTGGCTTGCAGAGCCGCCTGGCTTGGAGGATGGAGGTGTAGCTACCTCAGCCCACGCGCTGGGCTCCAGCCCTGTCTCTGGGTCTCGAACTCGAGCCTTCCCTGCCCGGGGACAGCCTCCTGGAGGTCCTCCCCTCCCTGTGTCCCAGCCAGGACTGCAGGGGCGCTGTGCGCTGGGTGGCTTGCGGTCACACACACCCTCTAGCCGAGGGGTCGGGGAGGGGTCTCCTGGGACTCAGTCCTGGGCCAGGGTCGCCTCCGCACGCGTCCAAGTGTCTCACCCGTCTGGCCCGCAGGCCACTCCCCCGGTGGGGGAGGGGGGGCAGGCAGCTGCTGTGTCCACACTGATGATGCCCCCCGGAGATAAGAGCGCCCCGTACTCTTGGGGCCCCTCGGCTGCCTGAGCAGGGAGAGAGAGGGCAGTGCACAGGAAGCACGGCTCCCCACCCCACGCCAGTAATAACTTCGCGCCTCTGCTGCCAGGGCCAGAGTGCGGGGCCACATCTCCCCGGCCAGACCAGCAGGTCGCTGGGGCTGCCCAGGAGGCGAAGAGGGGGCCAGACCACTGCCCAGCCCCATGTTCCCCCGCACTGCTTCTTCTGTCCACATGACCATTGCCACCAGAACCCTGTGTGCATGCTTCTGGGGGAGTGTCTACTCCCGAGGTCCCAGAGAGGGGGAAGGCAAGCATGAATCCGGGTTCCCGTAACCCGACTCCTCAGTGTGCAAGCGGGACCTGTTTTCCGAAAGTCGCTTTCTATCAAGTCAACTCAAGTATTAAAACCACCCACAGGTCCCGATCTGCGCTGGTTCTCTGGTTTCTTTTTCCCCTCCTCCCCTGTGCGCCTCTGTTCGGTCTGTTCTCGTGTGTGCGTGTGTATGTGTTTCAGCGTGATGAGAAATGCAGATAGCGCGGGCAGGGAGATCGCAGGTTGGGAGCCGATCGCCAGAGCCGATAAGGCCCAGAGCGGAGCGAGCGCCCGGGCTCAGCTGGGTCGACCGAGCGGTGCGTGTTGGGGACAGGGACCAAAGCGGGCGCGAGGGCGAGCCCCCGCTGTCTACCTTCAGCGCGCCCGGTAAGCGGGCTGGGGAGAGGGCCGGCCCTGGGAGGCGGGGCCGGGGCACCCTCCCTTCAGCCCGCGGCCCCGGGCGCCTCCTCCCCCTGGCAGATCTTGGCGCGTTAAGATGCGAGCGCTGATTGTCACCAAGCGGCGGCGCCCGCACGCCCGCCCTCTGCCGCCCGCCCTCTGCCTGCGGCTGTGCGTAGGGCCCTGGCGGCTGTGTGCCCGCCGCTCTGGCCTCACCTGCGACCAGGCCGCGGGTGTGGAGGGGAGGGGCCCGAGCGCTTGGGCCGCCGCCCCCCCCGGGGCCCCCACCGAAGCCGGGGCGCAGCTGCCCGCGCCTCTGTGCGCCTTTTGTTCCGCGCAGAGATAGATGTGCCGCGCTGATAAGGCGCACAACCGATGGCGGCGGCGATAGGCGCGCCCATTTATTAACTTCAAACGTGGGAGCGGGGGAGGGCGAGGCGGGAGCGCGGCCTTGGCCGGCCAGATGGCTGCGACGATAGGCCGGGCCGCGCTGGCGGGGAGCGCGGGGCGGAGCGCAGCTTGGGACCCCCGGCGCCCTGGCCCGCCGAGGTTTCCTCCCGCCCGGGTCGATGTGAGCTCAGATAAGCGCCGGGCCGGTCGGCCGGATGGCGATCTCCCAAAGCGATAAGAGCCCTTATCTATGGCCACCAGGCCCCGCCGGGTTCGAGGCAACAACAGCGCGGGGGCGTCGCGGCTGGGGCGAGTGGGGGGCCTCCGACCTGCCGGGGAGGGGTGGAGGGGCGTGCGTGCCTGGGTCCGTTTGGGCGAGTTTTCATCCCAAACACACTTCATTGCCAGGAAGTTGATCCTCCCCCTGCGGGTGGTACAGTCCGTCAAAATGAAAGAAAACTGACTTTGCACCGGCCAGGAGCGGGGAGGAGGGGAGGGAGGACACCCAGCCCTGATTCCTATTAGATGGTGTGAGATAGCAGAGTCAGGGGTGTCACCTCCAGAAGGAGAGAGGGTGTTTTCCCCCTTGAATCAAGTTGGTGTTGGTGTTCTTCCTGTCAAGTGGTAAGTGTGACCTGCGTGGAGTTTTCTTGAAAAAGGAATCGAAGTGGCTTCTGCTGCCGAGCCAAGGTTGGGGGGAACACAGCGTGCTGGCATCTCTTTGAGCAGGTCCCCCAAATCAGAAGGGAAGGTCTGCTCAGACCTGCCTTCATTCACTCGGGAGGTCTTCACTGAGCGCTTGCTGAATGCGAGTACTGGGTCGTAGCCACTGCCCTGGGGAGCCAGGGGAGGGGTGAGCTGACCAGGGGCCGGCAGAGAGCAGTACGGAAACCGGGGAGGTGGGGGTGGATGGGGGCAGGTGGGGCATTGCCTGCAAGGGGGGACCTCCAGAGGGGGTCAGGAAGAGGCCAGCTGTTGGGGGTGCCTCCAGGGACAGTGGGCTAGCCTCAGTTTCCAACTCTGGACAGTGGGGACAGGAGCAAGCCCCCCGGTCACACTGGGGATGCCGAGGGGACCACAGAGCCCTTTTGCAGTGGGAGGGCCCCTGCGGACCATGGCTCCAGATGCCAAGTGGAAGTCGAGGCCAGCCAGGCAAGGGGCTCCCGGAAGAAGTCCCAGCCCGAACAGCTGCTCCATTGCAGACGGAGGTGTTTTTCACACGTTCTCGGAGCTTGGTTAAGCAAATTATTGGTGGCCACAGGATGACTCATTCACTCCGAGCTTTAAGCCACCTGCCCGCTCTCCCCAGCAGGCAGACGCCCACCTGGAGGCTGGCCGTGCCTCTGGTGAGGGCCGGTTCCGGAGAGAGACTGGGTTGGGCCGGAAGGGGGGTGAGGTGGTCTCTCAGTTTTGATGAACTTGAGAGGATTATCTGCACAGAGCGATGCACCTCCCCCTGCCAGGTGTGGGAGGCTCCTGGGAAGCTGCCTGGTTCCCAGGGGTCACCTTGCAGTACCCACCACCCCACTGTGACGGCAGAGAAGCAAGGAAACACGGGGCTTTGGCAGCCTGGCTGCCCGTAACTCGAGCCCCATGAGCAGGTGGCTGTGCCTTCTGCAGCCTCAGTTTCCCGTCTCTGGAAATCAGGTGTGACCTTGCCTGCCAACCGGGGGTGGACGGGCACCGTGGCTGCCCTCAGCTGGCCTCCGCGCCCTCCTCAGAGCCCTGGGGGCATGGGGGCCAAGCTACAGTGAGCCAGGGCCCCGGGCCTTAGAGACGCAGAGACTGGCTCCCAGCCCCCATTCCCTGAACCTGGCCTTGAGCAGAGTTCTGGTGGGCGGCAGCCGGGCCCGAGCTCTCAGGCCCTGGGGCTGGGCCTTCACGCTGGCTTTCCTGCATTCCTGGGCCTGAGGGAAGACAGACGGCTCATTTGCTCGTTAGATAGTAATAATGATATCTATAGTAGCTAATACTCGTGGGGCTTACTCTGTGCCAGGCCACGTGTTATCTTAAGGCAGGTCCTGTTCTTACCGTTTACATCTTGGAGAAACTGAAGCACAGAGAAGTTAAGTTTCTCACCCAAGAAAATGACAGCCAGAGTTGGAAGGCAGGCAGTCTGGCCCCGCTGTGGACATCACGCTGCTTTCCCACAGTCTCTTGCCTTTGTCTGCCTCTGGGCTTCCCCGGCCTCAGTCTCCACACCTGTGAAATGGGCCTCTGGGAGCAGAGGTGCCCAGGGGTCTTTCCCCAGCCCTGCCCTTGCCGAGTCTCCTGTGACCTCCTTCCGGAGATGTTTCTGCGCAGGGTAGGGGGATGGGGTCCCAGGAGGCTTCATCCAGCCCTGCCAGTGCCCTGAGCCCCAGTCTCATCCCGCCCACCTAGCCAGCCCCTCCCCAGAGGTCACTGGGAGCCCAGCATGGCACCAGCACCGCCAGGGATTTAAATGGGTCAGTTGGGGAAGAAAGGAGGAGGGAACACGATGCCATTAATTGTACCCCTTATCTCCTGTTTCTATGCCAACCAGACGTTCCTGGGGCTTGCCGGGCTCGGGAATAACACTCCCGGGCGGACTATCTACCATCGACAGGCCCTCTCCTGGAGGCAGCTGTTGCGTCCCGGCCGCTGTCGCCAGCCCCCGTAGCCCCGGGCCCGGGTGCCTGGCTGGGCTCCTGCCACCGGCCCCCATACCCTTGGATCCTCCTGGCGCTGCCCCATGGCCCCTGTCCCCGTTTCACAGACGGGGAGACTGAGGCCGCCATCACACGTTCACTCTCTGGACCTCACCTGCTGTTCCCCACCCAGGCAGGAGTGGCCTGGACCGAGAGGGTGGCAGGAGAGGGGGCAGCAACACCTGCAGAGCGTGCCCCTGTGCGTCCGTGTCCTCCACTTTGGCAGCAGGAGGCGGGTGGCCCCGTGGGTAAGGGCTCAGCCGCCTTCAGGCCGCAGTGCACGTGTCCCTGTGAGGAGGGGAGGGCAGGCTCCCGTCAGGCTGCCCCCTCACCCGAGCCTGGGTTCAAGCCGAGACTTGGAGGATTTCTCTCTGGCTTCTTTCAGCCCCTTCCAGCCTCAGTGCCTTCGCCTCGGTTTCCCCATCTGCAGAATGGGGATGCCGACACTGGTGGTCCCTGAGCACAGCTGTGAGCACAGACGGGAAATACACGTCTTCTCAGACAGCTGCCAGCATCCCCATCGTCCTCCCCCGCAGTATCTTTGTGGTCCATCGGTCAAGTTAGATCTGTGGTTTCCAGCTTATCTGTGATGGACAAATCCCTTTTCCCAAGCTGTCCCCAGAGAGTGAAACACATGCAAGGACCCTGCCTAGGAAGTGGGGCCCGCACCTGCCCCCCTCCCGTCTCTCCTCTTCGTGGCTGGCCTTCCCCTCCAGCCGTTCCAGCTACAACTTGCCAGGCAGGTGCCCGGGCTGTGCACACTGCACACGTTGCTTGCCCTCTCGTCAGAGAGGAGGGGCTGCACTGGGGAGTTGTCAGCGAGGTTCCTCTGTCCCCCACCCACCCCTCACCTCCCCGCCTGAGCTCTGGATGGGTTTGGACCAAGCCAGCCCAGAGTTGAGGGGCTGTGGGGTCGGGCAGCCCACTGAGAGGACCCCAGGGCCTCCTGTGTCCCTGTGCCCATTTCACAGAGGAGGAGCTGGAGGCCTGGAAAGGAACGGCGGCTTGCCGAGGGTCCCCGGGCAGCATCAGTGTGAGCGGCCCCTCTCTGCCTCAGTTTGCCCCCTGGTTCAATGGGCACATCCCAGTCCAGTGCCCCATTTTGCAAATGAGGTTTTGAAGACATCAGGAGGCTGGGACTAGAGTCCTGCCTCCAGGCAAGGAGGCGATGAGGGCAGTCTGGGTCTGAGAGAGGCCGCCCCGCCCTTCTTCCCCCCGCCCCGCCCCCCGCCCCCCAACTTTCAACTCGAGCATCACAGCCCCCAGCTGAGTGGTCTCAGGGAGCGTCTCCTATTTTCTCGTCTGTAGAACAGGGGTGACACGTGACACGGCATCTACCCCAGAGGCTGTGTCCGGTACCCACGCGGGGCTGGGACACAGAAGGTGATGAGCTGAGCACACCTGGGATCCCAGGTGAGATAGGGGCTGGGCTGTTGGTTGATGGGTGGCGTGTTGCTCCCACCCACACCAGCTGTCCGTGGGACCACTGGGCGGGCTGAGGACAGGGACCTTTGCCTCCGGGCCCGGGGGTTCCATCCCCACCCGGTGCCCCACAGCAGGGAGTGGGAGCTCAGAGATCGGGGCCCGCACCGTCCTCCGAGGGCTCCGGGCTGCAGGCCAGCCCGTGTCTCCGGAGCGGGAGGCCACTGCAGCGGGGGGCTGCCACGTGGCCTCGAGTCCTGGCCTTTCTGTGACCCTGTGGGCAGGTGGCCTCTCTCCTGCCTCGGTTCCTGCTTTTGGAGCAGAAGCTTAATAAGAGCACCTCCCTCCTGGGGCCTGCATGTGGGGTCCGTGAGATTCCCAGATACAAACTGTAAAGTGCGGTCCCGCAGGCAGGTCCTTGGTGGACGTGGCAGCCCTGGGAGCTGCTGGTTGCACTACTGACGTTTTGCCAGAAGCCCCAAGGGCTGGACGCTTCACACAGAGGCCTGCCTCCCACCCTCCTCCCCTTCGTGTGTTAGTTTCTGAAGAGGAGGGAGTCGTGGGCCGGGTGCCCTGACTGCACCTTAGGCGGGGCGGGCCCAGGCCCCATCAGTCCCTTTCCTGCCCAAGGGTCTTACCTGCTGTTACGATTATCATCGTTATTGACTGACCCATTTTACAGGCAAGAAAACTGAGGCCCTGGGAGACAGTAACATGCTCAGGAACTTGTGATCCAGGAGCTGGGTCTGTGGACCCCAGAGGAGGGCCGAGGTTTCTCTGGGCAGTGCCCACTCGGCCCCCCAGTCACCTGTCCTGCCCTCCTGAGTCATCCTGTGTCCTCCCAGGGCCTCCTGGGCCCAGCTCCTCCCCGCCTCCCCTCCCTCCTCCCTCCTCCCGAGTCTCCTGTTTGGGAGAAGGCAGTGCCCGCTGGGGCAGGAATGTGGTGGCTGACCTTGGGCCAGAGCTGGGGCACAGATAGGCAGGCCCCTCCCCTCTACCTCCTGTCCCTCGATCTGCCTCCCCTGGGCCTGCCGGCTACACCAGGGCCCCATCACCTCTTTTACGGGAGGGGAAAACACGGCTCCACAGCCGTGTTTTCCCCTCCCGTAAAAGAGGTGATGGGGCCCTGGTGTGCAGCTTCCGCGAGCCCCGGCGTGGGGCGAGCTTGGCCCTGGCCCCAGTGCTCCTGGTTCCCACGGGCCCCACCCCAGGACTGGAGCGGAGTGGGGACAGAGACCCAGCCAGTCAGCCTCAGAGCCTACCCCCTGTAAGCACTTCGCTGGCGTCCCCTCCCGTGATTCTCCATACACCCACTGAGGTTGGGGTTCTCAAACCATTTTGCACCCCAAAAAGAGGATCAGAGAGGGTGGACGGTTGCACCAGGGTCACACAGCACTCGAACGATGTGGAGATGGGGTTGATGGGGTGGTCTGTGCAACCCTGTGCCAGCTGCTAGACACCCCCAGAAGTGGCGGGCGGGCTGCTTCCTGGGAGGAGGGGGCTCTGCACTCGGGTGGCTGCCGGAGCTTCCCTGCGGTGGGGCTCTTGGGCTCTGCCGGGAGGCTCACCTTGCCTCCCTGAGCCTCAGTCTCCACCTCTGCAGGACGGGGATGTCTTGGGGACACCGGGCTGGGCGCAAGTCAGTTGGTTCCCCTACAAAGTACAGCTGTGATGCTGAGCTCGCAGGCAGCGAGGCTGCTGAGACCTTACAGCAGAGGTCCAGCCTGGGTCAGAGCCTCTGCGTCGTCTGTCGTTTGTCAAAGTTAAAATGAAGAGGAAGGGGGACACCTCTCCCCTCCCCCATCTCCCTTGCACTGCTTCCTGTCAGTTCCTCTTGGTGTCCCACTTCAAGCCCTCCAGCTTTCCCGATCTGCCCCGGCCACTTGCACCTGCCACAGCCTCCTGCCTTCATTTCCCTTTTCTCCACGCTGCAAGTCAGACCCAGGGAGCGGGAGGCCAGGGGGCCACAGGGCCAGGGGTCTCGGCTCCTTCCTGCGGTGGGCAGCGGGGGAGAGCTGCTAGAGAGCCCTCCACTGGAACAGCGGGCCCATGCTGCACTGCTGGACTCTCAGCTCCCAGGGAGGGCTTGGTGGGCCTGGGGAAGCCCCTCGCTGCTCTTCGGGCTGCTCTGGCAGCGGGCCCTCGGCCCCTTGCAACGAGAGACAGAGCTGGGGCTTCCCCCATCTGACCTGCGTTTACTGGGGCCCCAAGCTCATCCCGAGACTAACCCCAGCTCGTGGTCACTGGCCGTTAGACCAGGCGTTAGCTGAGCATTTACTAAGCCCCTGCTGGGTGCCCAGCACTTGCAGCCGTGAGCGCACGTCCTCCCCTCACAGCCTGTGAGGGGGGCTCAGCAGTTAGCCCGGTGCATGGAGGGGAAACTGAGGCTTAGAGGGTTTAAAGGTCAGACTCAGGACCGCGGCTCGAGCTCCCCACCCTGGGAGTGAGGAGAGGATGGCGACGGTTGTGGTGTCCAGGGCCAGAGCTCTCCCTGCGGGGCTTGGTGCCACCCTTGTTTACATCCAGGAAACTGAGGCTTTCCTGCGGTTCCAGGCAGCGTCCAGCTGTGGTCTCCTTGGTGGCTGTGTGACCTTGGGCAAGTCCCTACCCCTCTTGGGCCAAAGTGGCCGCTGCCCAGCCTTCCAGCTTCAGGAGAGAGACCAGAGCCACAGCTGAACCGGCACACGAAGGCCAGGCCCTCCTGGGGCGGTTCCTGGTCACATGGGCCCTCTAGGCAGCAGGTGGGGGGTGTCCTCGGGTGAGACTCTCGCTCCGCACCTCAGCGGCGTAAGTGCTCCCAGGGAATGAGTGGATTTGGACGCCCTTTCCTCTGAATGGGCAGATGTGTTCTGTTTATGGGCTCTGGGTGCCCCATCCCCTGGGGCATCCCATGCCGGGGCCCTGAGGGCAGGCAGGAAGCCCCAGCATTTTAGGGCCACACTGAGCGTACCCCGAGCCTCAGGTCGGGACCTGCGGGCGCAGAGCCCACCAGGATGTCCCCACCCTGCTCCTGGGGCTTGGGGCCTGGAAGAGGCTTCCAGCAGAGGTGATAGGGGACCCTGCGGGCCACAGGGCAGGAGGGCAGGCTGCCCACACTCCGGTCCCCCCACCATGCCCCCACACCACCCACCCTTTCCACTTCATGGGCCTGGCACGGCTCGGGAGGGCCTGGGACCACCCAGCCCCACTGGGGCTCTGAGGTGGCCTCCTGCCTCAGTTTCCCCTCCTGCACAACATGCACACACCCAGCTCCGCCCAAACCAGACATTTTCCCAGAGAGCAGAGGGACCGCGCCCCGCCACACACACACTCTCGCTGCAGTGGCCTTGATGGTCAGTGGGCACCCAGGCCCTCATGGGCCCCGGCCAGGTCCTCCTCTCCATCCTGGCTTTGCCCGCTGGGGCCTGGTCCGCCCGAACTGTCTCCCCGGTCCAGGCCTCTGGCAGGCGCAGGTTTCAGCTCCCGTGATAACTCGGAAAGTTGAACTGGCCCCATTACCGCGCCGAGATGGTTGGCGAGATACGGCCTTGATAATGGGGGAGATACGGCGTCTCGTGGCCAATGGCCCAGCCTCTCCACCCATTAACATTCCCCACCAGCGATCCCTCGCGCTATCTCCTCCATTTCCACTCCTCCCGCAGATAAGAATGGAAATTCTGACTTCATAGCTCACTGATTAAAGTGTCTGGATTTCTTGATAATACACAGATAAATTATGTTTTTGAAAAAGAAGGTAGGGAGGAGGGTGGGCAGGGTGGGGGCCGTCTCTCCCGGCCTGTCCTGTCCCCCTGGTCCGGCCATCAACCTTGGCACGTCCAGCCTGCACCTCCCAGGCCTCTGCACAAAGGCAGTGTCCGCGGGCCGGGCTGGGGAGGGAAGGTAGAGGCCTCCGCTGGGAAAGGCAGCAGCAGCGGCGGGGACCGTGTTGGAGGGAACGAGGGCCAAGGGTTGAGCCCTCGTGGGAGATTTAAACCTCCCCAGCTCACCGGAGCTGGGTGTGTGGACCCGGCTGCCTCGCCTCCATCTCCTGGGACGTATCTCTGGGCCTCGGTGTCCTCATGTGTCAGATGGGCCCAGGCTTGGGTCTCTCCTCTCCCTCCCTGACCCCTAGAACGAGCGGTGCCTGGTTATACACAGTCGGTGCCCGGTAGATGTCAAGGAGCCCGGCGGAGCCCCACTTGCCAGTTAGTTGGAGAAAGGGAGGGGCTCCCAGCTCTCTCTCCCTGCCCGGTCCCCAGCCACCCTGCCTTCGGAGGCCCGCCCGGCCGCCACGTGTGACGGCTGGCGCCCTGATGGGACTGAGGTACCATCTCCGCGTCTGTCTGGGTAAAGCTGCCTCCTTCAGCTGATGAGATCCGGTGCTGATGGTGCGATGAGTGCGATTAGGGCCACCGTGGGACTAATCCTCCCCGCTGAGGGACAGGTGCGGCAGCCACGGGCGAGGGGACGCTACAGAGGGGAAACTAGGCATCCTCGCCCCCTCAATGCAGAAAGCCCGGCAGAGGAGCTGCCTGGGGCTCCCGGCAGGCGCAGGGCAGCCGGCCATTTTCCTTGCTTTCTGCATTTATCTTTTAAGCAACTCTTGAGATACGAGATTCTCTGTGGTCCCAGAGACAGGAGGCCTGACTGGACAGTCAGTGACATTTCTGGGTGGCTCTGGGACTCCACGCTTAAAATCCGAATGGAGCCATTGTTAGCTGATAGCTCCCTTCCCTGAGCACTTGCATGTGCCAGGCCTGGGCGTGACCTGTGTTATCCTTTAGAGTCCTGCCGGCATCCTGGGAGGGGCACCTCTGGCCTCATTTCTCCTCGGGGGACTCAAGGTTCAGAGAGGTTGAGTAACCCACCCAAGGTCACACAGCATGGGAGGAAGCCGTAGAGACCTGACTTAGAGGCCTGGTCAAGGTCTGGGTCTCCCTCTTGGCTGCAGGCTCTGGGGATGTTGGCGGCCATGAGCTTCCACCTGCCCTAAGAGGACTGCCCTCTCTGTTTTGGGGGAAAATGCCCAGGCACAGAGAGGGTGAGTGACTTCTCAGGGCCACACAGCCCTGTCCAAGAGCGATGGACGATGGGGCGGCTGCTCCTGCTTGCGTCTGGAGGTCATTTCATCTGTCCTCAGAAAATGGGCCCCTTTGGTGATAAAGTTGGTTTCTTTCTGTCTTTGGGGTTTTATTTTGTTTCAGTATTCTAAAGGAAGTCAGCTATTTCCAGTAAAGTGGGTGCGTATGTGGCGGAGGGGGACCAGCATAGGGTGGGGTGACTGGGTCTGAATCCTGCCGCCTGGGGAGGGCGCCTGGGCAAGTGACTTACGGCTTCCTCACCTGTGCAGTGGGTGTGACTGCACTTCCGGCCTCCTCGGCCTTTGAGGCAGGAGACGGGAGAGAAGCAGGGAGAGCGTCCTGGGACACATGCTTTGGGGACGCGGGGTTCTCTCAGGGCACCTGCAGGGGTGCCTGCTGCACCTCCTCCTCGAATCCCACCAGCATTCTTCCTGGGCTGTTGGTGGCAAATGGCTCCAGGTTGCAGAGGCCCAGGCCCCTGTGCTCTCACACAGTGACCTGGGTGGTTCTGGAACATCGGTCCTGTGGCTCTGGGAGCCCTCCTCTTGGACCCTCTGCTTTCACCAGAGCCAGAGAGAGTGCAGAGGGAGGCTAGGGGGTCCGCCCCCATCGCTGTGGCTCACAGGCACTTCCCTGTTCTGAGCCTCCGTTTCCACATCTGTAAAACGGGGCTGAAGACACTAAGACCTGCCCCACAGGCGCCAGGCTGGGAGTCAGTGGCCCCTCTGGTCATCTCCCCTGGGGCCTCCCTGTCCCCGCCCAGCCGTGCCCTCCCGGGGCGCACAGGACTTCTCAAGGAAGGAGCTCAGTACCCGCTCTGCAGACCACCACCTTCAAGGCCAGGGAGGCCCAGATTCAAATCCCGGGCCCCGCACAGCCTTGCGGTGTCACCTCTCTGGGCCTCCCTGCCCTCGTCCTAAAACGGGAGTCAGCCCTCCTCAGGGCCCTTTTGCAGGGCTGGTGAGAGGGATCTGGGTTCTCTCTCGGGCGCAGATGCTCCCCTGCCGCCGCTGCGCTGTCACCCATCTCAGTGGTGACACCGACCCTCGGGACCCCTGCCCTTTCCAGCCAGGAGCTCCGGGCCTGGACACTGGGTGTGTTAGACACAGAGGGAGGGAGCCTGAGAGGGAGGCCCCTCGGCTCGGGTCCCGGGTGTGGGGGTGGGCTGGGGGGTGTGTTCCGCCCTCCCCCCGAACCTGAAAGAAAGAAAAGGGAACTGCGATAAAGAGCAGATAGGCTTGGTGGTGGAGCAGCCCTATCGCTGTTATCTATCTGCCTGCCTCTCCGAGCGGTTCTGTTGTTTCCTCTTATCTCACCCACCAAAATGCCAGGAACAAAGCCTGTGCACACGCGCTCACACACACTCACACACTCACACACCCGCGAGCCCACCGCCTTGCAACTCAGAGCCGCGAAAATGGTGCCACTAGATCTAAGGTGAAAGCAGGGGGGCCGGGTTCTCGTAAAATCATCATCAATGTCTCCATCACTTCGCAAAGAAAGGGGAAAAATAGCCCTCCCTGAGACGAGGCAGCGAAGAATAAGAAGTGGCCCTACAGGCCCTCCCTGGAGGGAAGGACCCAGGCTTGGGGTGGGGAGCCAGGACTGGAGGCGAGGTCCCAGCTGTGCTGCTGCGTCCTGGCTGTGTGACCTTGGGTCAGTATCTTTCCTGCTCTGAGTCATTCATAGTGGCGGAGAGGGGAGGATTTAAGGAAGTACCTGCGCTCTAACCAGAGTTCTCCCCGAGCAGCAGACCTGGGGCTAAGACGGGTCACCCTGAGCCTGGCACCCCTAGAAGCCACCCCCCAGAACCTGGTCCTCCCACCAGAGCTCCTTAGCCCTCAGGCTCCCCGGAATGGCCCAGCAGAGCCAGTCTCCCCGAGAGCCAGCCCAGGGCCCTCAGAGCCCAGTGCCACCCCCCATCCCACCCAGCATGGTCTCCCCAGAATCGAGCCCCCCACGCCCCACCCCCACAGCCAGGGAACCCAGGGCCTAACCTGTGTGTCCTCAGCCAATGGAAACGGGCATGCAAATGAGCAGGAGTGAGGCCTAGGGATTGGCTGAGCACTGTGCGGGGGGGCGGGCCTCCTGCAGGCGGGCCCTTAGTGTGGGGAGACACTGTCCTGGGCAGGACCTTGCCCCAGTGATGGAAAACTGGGTGCAGGGGGATGGACAGGCGGGCCTTTGGGTGACCTCCTGCTGACCTGCAGAGCCCAGACCCCCACAGCCTGAGTTGGGAGGCCAGGACTTGGGCACTCCCGAGATCAGTGCGGCCAGCTCCCCCTCCCACTCCACGTGTCTGGGGTACCTCCAGCCCCTGTGCGTGCTGTCCCCTCCCCCTCTGCCCTCCCCCGCTGGGATTTTCACCTGGACCCTCCCTCTGCCGCCCCGTGGAGCACCAGGCTGGGGGCGGGGCCTCCGCACCATCCTAGGGAGTCGCGGTCCAGCCCGTTTGCCAAAGCTGCCTCGCAAACCTGCGTCGCGGTCTGTACGACGGGAGGCTCTGGCCTGTCTGCCTCCAGGGTTTCTGTGTGCTCCCTGGGCCTGCGTCCCCATTCACACAGTGAGGGCTCACACAGGAGGTTCTCCGGGGCGTCCTCCTCTATCTGTGGCTGTGGTGTATTCTGGAAACAGGGTTCTCCACAGCTCCCATTTTAGAAATCTATCTGACAAGAGGCCATGTCCATAGGAAGCGTTCAAGAAACTTGGGGGGATTCTCACGATGTTCAAAGGCACTTTGCACCTCTGGGATGTCTTGTTGGCAAGATGGGGCCCAGAGTCCAGCCAGAGGCCCCCCCAGCTCCCATGGCACCCACAGGGCTCTGCGACCTGAAACGCAGCCACAGGCGTGGGCGTTTTTCAAAAATGTATAAGTGGAAAGTGGCAGAGGGGCGAGGAGGGAAGGAGTTCGGGCTGAGATCGGGGGGGGGGGGGGGAACGGGGAGGGGGCCGCGAGACCAGAACCAGACTGCCGCTGGGTGACCACGGCAGGGCAGCAGCTCTGCCTCCCCCAGCACAGCGCAGGGCACACAGCCGGTGCTCCATGAATACTCCCTCGACCGGGCTCTAAATCTGCCCCCCACCCTGGGCCCTGTCCCAGGGGAGCAAAGCAGAACCAAGGAGCAGAGGGAACTGGGAGGAGAATAGCCCCTGCGAGGGGTCGCGGCCACGGGGGTCATGCGCAGAGCCTCGGCCTCGCTGCTCCGGGGCTGGCTGCCTGGGAACGGGGTGGACGAGAGACCAGGCAGAGGCAGATGACGTGTCGGGGGAAGAGCGTTCCTGGCAGAGGGAACAGCAGAGGCAAGAGCCCTAACCGGGAAAGAGGCGTGACGGTTGGGGAGAGAGGACAGCAGCTGGGACAGGCCTGGTGCTCGGTCTGGGCTCCCTGGGTATTCCTGGATGGGGGCGGGGAGCGGAGGCACCGGGCTGCAGGGGCTGGAGCCAGGCCAGGGAAGCCTTGGCCCACTCCGTGGGAGAGCAGCAGAGCTGGGCCATGACCCGCTGCAGAGGTTTGCCTGGGACCGTTCACGGGACCAGTCAGCTCATCTGACCTCCGTCATGGACGTGCTCCCCAGCATCTCCAGCCCCGATCCGTGGACGCAGGACCAGACCCCGGCAAGCCCTGGCCTATCTCTGCACTCAGCAGTGGCCTGGGGCAGCGTTGTGGGGAGGGCTGTGTGTCTCTGAATCCCTAAGGAAGGGAACAGGCACTCAGGGAGCACCTGCTGTGTGCTCCACGGCACTGGGCGGCAGACTCGTGTGTGTGTGTGGGGGGGTGAAATACAGATAACACAGAACTTACCGTTTAGCCGTTTCCAGTGTGTACCTCAGTGGCAGTAAGTGCGTTCATGAGGCTGTGCGGCCATCAACGCTATCCATTTCCCGAAATTTTCCGTCTTCCCGACAGAAGTTCTGTCCCCGTGGAACGCTGGCTCCCTCCCCCTCCAGCCCTGGGCGACCTTCCTTCCACTTTCATCCATGAATTTGAAGCTGTTGTTTTAACTCCCAATGTTTCAGTTGAGGAAACTGGCTCAGGGAGGTGAGGGGCCTGCCGGTGGGATTTAAGCCCAGGTGCACCGCCGCCCCCAGCTTCCTGGACACTGTGGCTCTGGGCCCCGTGGAGACGAGGGATGCACTGGGCCAGGAGGTCTGGGGTCCAGCCCTGCACAGCCACCACCTCCCCGTGGGCCCAGGAAGCACCTCGGGACCTCAGTGGGAGCAGAGTAGATTGGCTGCCTATGACCCAGGCGCACCCAGCAGGGATACAGGCCCGGCCAAAGGACCCTGCTTCTTCCTTTCTTGCTGCACGCCATCCCCGGGGCACTGGAGAGACACCTGGGGTAGTGTGGCCCCAAGTCTGGACACTAGAGCCTCCCAGGCCCGGTGTACATCCCGCTGCTGATCTGCAGAGCATCAGGAGGGCCTGCCTGGAGGAAGAGGAGCTAGCCACCCCCCCAGGGCCGTGGCACCATGGTGTGAATGAAACCCAGAGCCCAAGTGGGCGCGGGAGTCCCCGTGACAAGAGGACCCTCTCACGGGGGCCCTAGTGTGGGACCTGGGGCAGTCGTGCCCAAGGGCTGGGTCTGCAGATGAGCCCGGGCAGGCCTGCCCTCCTGGTACCTGGCCACGGGCCCCAAGGGGCTGCAGCCCCAGGGGTGAGAGCTGAGGAGGGCTCGGCGCCTGGCCCATGCCCCTCGGGGTCTCCCACCCCGCCTATCAGATGGCAGGGCCCTGTCACACCGGAGCCTCATTCCCTACCAGGAAGCCGTCTGCCTCTGTCCATCTGACGGCAGGCCACGCGGATGGCTCCATGAGCTGCGGCCCCACTCCCACCTGTCAGTCCTTATCGGCCCATCCGGAGAGAACCACTCCAGAGCCTGCAGCCCCTGTTCTCGAGCACGACTCCCGTCTCCTCCTCCGCGGGCCTCCTTCATACTCACAGCTCTATGCCGTGGCCTCGGCCACCCTGCCACGTGCCGTGGCCTTGGCCGCCGCTCCCGCCCCGCGCTGTGGCGTCGCCCCGCCCCCTCCCCACCAGTCACACGTGGGGTCTCTGTCACATGCTCCGAGTGCGTTCTTGACAACCGCCTCGGCCCACAAGTGGCCTCGGGGCCCTCCCCGCCCCACCCAGGCCACGTGGTCTGCACCCCTCCCCCAGGAGCGTTCGTAATCGGTTCTCCAGAGTGAAACAATCTCGTGTAATCTATCAGCGGCTATCGGGCCCATCGGAGGCCGGGAGTGGCCGGGCCCGGAGATGGCGCCAACCTCTAGCCTTGATAAAGTCTCCGAGTTCAGCAGTGATGAATGTTGAGTAAGTGCAGGCCGCCGATAGGATGTTGACTTGGCAGCCCTGCGGCTCCGGCTGAAACCAATCTCTCCCCTATCAGCCGGGCTGGGCTTTCTGGGCTTTCTCAGGCCCCGCTCTTTCTTCCCGCCTCCTCTGCTCCCCTTTCTCTCCACCTTGCCCGCCTGGGCCCCTGCCCCCAGGGACCGAGGTGGGGGACCAGCCCGCTGGCCCTAGCCCGAGAGACGGGACAGGCTCTGGGCAGGGGAGGATGCGGAGCCAGACCAAGGAGGTGGCAGAGAACTGGGGACTGCCTGGAGGCGGTGGCCGGGCCTCGGCAGCTGCACTCTGGAGTCCTTCCTGCAATCCAGCATCCACATTCTTCCGCTTAGTTTCCCACGGTGCCGAGAATAAACCCCGGCCGGCCACCCTGCTGCTCCGGCTTCTCTGCCTCTCTCAGCCTTGGTGCTCTTTCCTCAGCGGCCCAAACCCACCAAACTCCTTCCCAATTCCGGAACTTTGCACTGGCACTTCCCTCTGTCTGGAGTTCCCCATTCACAGTCCCAGCTTAAATACCGCCTCCTCTGAGGAGCCCTCAGTGACCACTCCCACACCCACCCACCATTCTTTGTCCTGTACCCATCCTGGCCCTTCATGATACCCAAGGTGTGTGTTCACCCCCCACCCAGACTGTTTACCCCCATCTGGACCTGTTTGCTCACGGCTGACCCAGCACATGGAAGGCCTGGTGGAGGGAATCACGGTGCTCCTGCGAAGGACCCCATCTGGGGGCATCTTTATCTCCTGCAAAGCCCTTCCCTGTCCACACTGACAGCGGCTCTGTGAGGTTGGTGGGTCGATACCCATTTCCCATATGGGTAAACCGAGGCCTGGGCAGGTTCCCCGGGCACAGTGCAGTCTCGGTTCTGCTTGGTCCTGAAGAGCCGTGTGGCCCAAGGTCCTGCGCTCTGAGGGCGGCTGCTCCTGGCCCGTTTCCCTCTTCGCACTGTGGAGCCGGTTGCCCCACAGGCTGGTGCTGGTGCAGGGCCTGGCAGAGCTTCGTAAACTGTCGAGGGCTGTGCTTACTTGTCTCGGGTCTGAGCCAGAGGGAGCAATAGCTCCTGGAGGGAGGGGCCCTGGGTGCCAGCTGCGTCACACCCCTGCTGACCCCCTACCACAGCCAGGGGAGCAGGCGGACACCCCCCTGTTGCCTCAGGGATCAGTCCGAGGGGGCAGACAGCAGTCACACAGACCAGGGAGGGGGGCTGCCCACAGGAGAGGGAGCCAGGAAGGGACACTGAGGCTGAGTGAGGGGAGAGGAGGCCTGGGAGCCACACAGACCTGGGTCCAAGTGCCCCCCAAGCAGGCCCCCGTCTCTACAAACAGGGACGGTGGGTTTGGGGGGCCTTGGCGAGAATGCAGGGCTCGGGAGGAGAGAGCAGGTGGCAGCCCGTCGCTCCCGTAGCTGTGAGGCCTTGGGCAAGCTTCTTTACCGCTCTGTGCCTCGGTTTCCCCACCTGGACAATGGGGTGACACTAAGGGTCGTTACAAGGATCAGAAGCCCCTTGTGGTGAGTCCAGAGCCCGGCCTGCTGCAGAGGCCGCCCGAGCCCTTGCTCTGCTACCGTCGTCGTGGTCACGGTGATGGTGGCATTACTCCTGCCTGGGACAGGCCCAGCGCTGCCCGTGGTCCCTCCTGCCCTGGGCGGCCTCGAGGGGTGATGCGTGCCGGGGGTCCGGGCGTGGCCCTGGGGCCGGGGCACCTAAGCCCCCCAGGTTCGCCCGTCAGCTGCAGGCTGGCCGCAGGGGGAAGTGGTGGTGGCTGGGGCTGGTATGTGGTGCAGACCCCCGGGTGTCAGTGCCCCATCTCCCTGCATCCTGTGGGGCCCCATACTCACCCAGGCCTCAGAGCCCCAGGCAGGGCCAGCCAGCTTATCTTCCGCCAGTGGGGGCAGGGGGCCCGCTCAGGGTCCCCGGGGCTGAGTCCCTGCTCACACCACCCCCAACAAGCAGGCTCAGCCCCCAGGCTCCCCTCTGGCCCCACCGCCACCACTGTGGACCCGGGTGGCCCCCAGCCGTGCCCGGCTCTGAGCCCACCTGTTCCCCTCCCCGACCTGTCCCGCAGTCACCAGAGTTCCCGGCGCACCTACTGTGCACCAGAGCTGGGGACGCCCCAGTCTCCAGGTACAGAGACGGAGAAGGCAGTGATGGAGTAAGTGTGCAGCGAGAAGGCGGGCGGTTCTGAGCCGGGACAGTTCAGGCCAGGACGGCCTCACCAGAGCCAGGGGAGGGCGGGCACCGGCGTGGGTCGGGGTGGCCGCAGCCCACGGTCAGGGCTTCAGAGACGGAGAACCGAGGTGCACTCCACACCCTTGCAGCCCAGTCGCCAGACCTCCTGTGAGGAAGTGAGAGCACAGGTGCGAACAGTAGGGGTCTGGGGGAGGGACAGGGAAGCCAGGACAGTGCACAGCCAAGCGGGGGTGCCCGGCGCTGCGTCAGCCGAGGGTGTGGAGAAGTGACTGGGAAAGGCAGTCTCAGATCCTGACTGACCCCTGCAAAGCTTTGGAGAGAAGCGGGTGGGGATTTGGGCTGCTGGAGTGTCTCTTTGTTGAGCCTGGGCTACAGGGGGCCCTGGGTTTTGTCTGGGTTACCTAGGACTGTCCTGCTCATCTTTCAGTGAACATGCCTCCAAAAGGTGAATGACACTTAAAGGATGGATTTTATTGTATGCCACTGATATCTCCCTGCGATATTTTAATGCGTTCAAAGCTGAAGTAGGTTGCAGCACTCGTGTTCCTTGGAGTACGGGGTCCCTGTTCCCGGAGCGCATGGGGCCTCCGCTGGCCTCCGCTCTGAGCACCCAAGCTCTTCCTCGACGCCGAGGGCTCCCCTTGCCCTCCCATGGCCCAGAGTGTGTTGTGCCAGCGGCTGGCCACTCTCCTCGGCCTGGCTTTCTCAGGACAGCGTGCCACCAGCACCTCCCGGGCGTGGCCTGGGTGCACATGGGGCCAGGAGGCTGCGCGCATCAGGTCCAGCTCACAGCCTGGCAGCAAAGGCGGGTGAATCCACGGTCACTCAGCCCCAGCCGTGCTGGGGACCTGCCCACCCAAGGCGGGGGCCAAGCCTGAGAGGCCGAGGGTCCGGGCTCAGGTCTGCTCCTCTGGAAGGAGGAGTGAGCCCCCTGCTGCAGGGTGCGCCCGCGCACCACCCAGCCCACCCTTGGCGGGGAGCCAGGCTGCCCCCCAGCGCCCTCCCGTCTCCTCTGTCCCAGGGCCACGCCTGCCACCGGGTATGGGGCGGGGGAGGACCAGCGTGGGAGGGCATCTGGACCCAGGCCCCCGGCGCACACGGAGGTTCAGACCCTCGCCCTCCCCTCCGCGGGGCAGCCTGCCCACTCGAATAAGCCATTATCTCGCCAACATCCTCTTTGTGGTCGCCCTGGCTGTCAGCAGGAACTGATCCTGGGTTGATGAGGGCCGCTGGCGGGTCACAGTGGAGGCCTGTGGGCCCCTCCCAGCCTGAGCTTGCCGAGGAAGAGAGGCCCCTCTATGCTCCGCGGGGGGGCCCGCATCTCGTCCCTGCTGCCGTGGGTGCAGCCCGCTAGGGGCAACGCCGGCAGCACCTCCCATGGCGTGGGCTGCGGGGCGGGGTCTCCCTCCGTCCTCCGCTGGGCACTGGGGGAGGGCAGCAAAGCATCAGAGCAACACCCCAGGGGACAATGCAAACCAACGTAAGGCTCCAGGGATGACCCGAGTGTGGGAGAGATTTCAGAGGTAGGAGGAGGCCTCAACCAGGCAGGGGAGCTGTCCTGGCAGAGGGACAGCGTGGGCTAAGGACCCAGGCCTGGAGGGGCGTGGACAGCGGAAGCAGTTTGGCTGCCATCCAGGGAGTGAGGGTGGAGGGAGCGGGGAGGAGCTGGGAGCCAGGACGGCCCTGTGCTAATGGGCCTGGACCTCCTGCCAGAGCGGCCCGGAGAGCAGTGGGCAGCTTCTAGCCACGTTTGGGGGGTGGACATGAGGTGGACCCTCCGAGGGTGTCCAGCATCCGTGCTGGGCCTTGGTACCCTAGCGGGAGGGTGGGCACGAGAGGACCCACAGGCGCCCAGGGGGCCTCCCAGATCGTCAGCCTCCCCCCACGATGCCTGCACCCCTGTGCTGTGCGAGCTTCTCAGGGACCATGGGCCGGAACCCACCTTCCTTCTAAGTGCTGGCAAAAGTTTTAAGAAGTTCTGCTTAAATGGGACCCTTGCTAGGCCCTGATGACCTTCCCTGGGGCCGAGGACCTGCCCCTGTCTGCCCGCCTCCCCCCTTTGCCCCTTTCCTGGCAGCCCTGGGCTCTGAGGCGTGGGCCACCCCTGCCCTTCACCAGAGCCCCGTTCGCTGGGCTCCGCCTGCCGCCCCGTCCCTGCTGGGGGCTCCCCTTCTCGCCCGCTTCTCTCCATCCAGCTCAGCCTGGAAATCAGCCCAGCTCCTCGTTAGAACTGGGGGCAGAGAGCAAGTCACATGGTCCCGAGGGGCTGGGGCCGCCTCTGTGCTCGGGGCCTCTGTCTCCTCGTCCCCCAGCCCCAGCTGGACCAGAGCCCGTCCTGGCTGGAGGGTCCCAAGCCCCCGGGACACAGCGCAGCCGCCCTCGGGGAGAACGGAGCTGTCCCCACCGCCTCCTGTCCCTGCCGTGGCCCGAGCTGCCCCACTGCCCGGCGGTGGGAAAGTCTGAATCTGTTGCTATTTTCTCTCTGTTATCGGGCCCTTATCTGGCTGCTGTGTGCCGCCCAGAGGCCAGGGTCTCTCCCTGGCAGCGCCATGCCCCCTCCCGCCCACCGGCTGACCAGGGCCAGCGGGACAGGAGGCCGGGCCGTCCGCCAGCCTAGGGGGAGGTCTTTCTCTTCCACCCACACTGCCCTCCTCAGGCCCCAGACCCTCATTCCCCTCCCTCCAGCCGTGCCCCTTGGTCCCCACGCCCCTGTCCATGCCCCGCCCCCCATCGCACCCCCAGAGGGGCAGGTGTGGCACCTCCCCGGAGAGTTGAAACAATAACAACAGTTGTAATAATAACCCCAGGTCTGTGCTCGGCACCCACGGGCACCACATTGCTGAACCCTGAGCCCAGCCCATGACTCGAGGCTGCTATAACCCACAGCTTTCCGTGAGGAAGCTGGGCTCGGGGAGGCGTGGCCTGCACAAGGCCACAGGCCTCAGCATCCCGCTCCTCCTTCTGCCTGGAGTGCTCTTCCCCAGCCCCGCCCGCAGGCAGCCTCCTGTCCCATCCCAGATCTCCACTCACTCGTCGCCTCCTCCAGGAAGCCTTCCCTGACTGTCACTCCACCTCTCCTTGGTGGCAATGACCACACTTGGATTTTTCACGTTTCTTTCCTCGGGGGTACGTGTTGGCTGCTGCAGGGTCCCCAGGAACTTGTGCAGGGAGATGGACTCGGGGGAGGTTTCACGAGTGAATGAAGAGCGCAGGAGTGAACGGCAGTTGAGAAGGAGGCCGTGGGCGCTCAGGTCCACCGCACCCCAGGCTGTGCAGGTGGGGATGTCGGGGGACGAGCAGGGCCGCGTGCCCACCAGCGTCCACCCCACCCCCAGGCCATCGGGCCTGCGTTCATGCTCCGGCCCTGACACAGAAGGGGGCCTGGCAGGTGCCCCCACCTCTCCTTCCTCCTCTGCATTGGGAACACAAAGGATCTCCCCACAGAGGCATAAATGGCTGTGTAATGGCAGCCACATAGCGGGACCGCAGGAAAGCCCCACGCCCGAGGTCAAGCGCGGAGTCCAGGTGGAGGCTCGTGGGGCTTTGCTCTGGTTGTTCCTCGTAATGTTTCCAGTGGCTGGGGGGGCGGGCACAGCCTGCAGGGGCCGGCGGGGGTTCGGCCGGGGCCTCCAGATTCCCTGTCCAGTGCTCTGAGCCACCCCGCGCTGCACGCCACCTGGCAGGTGCACCCCAGGGCCACCTCGGGCGATTCTGCCCTCCTCGGCTGCCAGCTCCGGCTTTCTTTGGGGCAGTCATCCAAAGGACCCCTCATCCAAAGGCCCCCCAGCTGCCTCCACATCACAGCCGGGAGGGCCATCAATCATCGGCAGCCTGGGCCTTGGAAGGGAGTCGGGTCATCCCGCTGCACAGAGCCTGTCTCCGTAATTCAGTTTTAAAGCATGAAAAAAGGGAGTTGATGAAATTCCGCTATCAGCGCCAAGCCAATATGCAAAATATCTCACCCCCAATCAAATAGCTATTATGTTTTCATTTCCATTTCGGCGTCCGGCTTAATGAGCAGGAGACGGATCGGCTGGCGGGGCGTCTGCTTGCCGTGATAACTGAGGGGCTTCGGGCAGCGGGGGCCGTACCCGGTGCTGGGGACCACCGTCACCACCCGTGGACGCCCCCAGACAGGTGCTCGGCCTTGGGCCCAGGCCTCTCCTCGCGCCGGGCAATGGGGCCAGCGTCACCCTCACCCCAGGTCATCAGCGGGCGGGGGCAGGCATGGGGCCACACCTGCAGCAGAGGAGGGCCGTGGCCTCAGCAGCGTCCACGTGGGTGGTGTGTGTGGGGAGTCGGGCTCCTGCCAAGGGCCACAGGCAGGTCAGTCCACGTGGCCGGGCCTCCGTTGACTAATCTGCGAAGTGGGCATGACTCGGCCTCACCTCTGGGGTGTCGGAAGGCTCCCAGGCACTGGCCCATCGTGCCTGGCATCAGGGCCTGCCTCTTGCGGGCCCCTCCCTCCTGCTGGCCCTCCACCCCCGGGCTGCGAGGTGGGCAGGGGGCTTAAGGGAAGACATTTGTAGAAGGCTGAGCACAGGGCTAACATACAGGCGGCGCTTAATAATAGCAGTGCCCTGCTGGGTACTGGGTGGTAGCAGCTGACGCCGGTGACGGGTGGTGTTTCCTGCGCACTTACTACGTGCCAGGCGCTGACCGCGGCTCCACACAGGTGAAACCGAGTTTCGTTCTGCGGGGCCAGAGCCGTTCTGCTTTCCGACCACAGGAAGGTGGAGTGACTTGCCTGTAGTCACACAACAAGGACACCGCCTGCCTGGCCATGGGTCGGCCTGGCTCCGTAGTTGGGGTGTCTGACCATACAGGGCCCCACAGGGGTCGAGCAGGGTCCTTCCTAGCCCAGGGCACCCCGGGAAGCAGCTGCATCTCACCCCAGCCAGTGGAGAAAGCTTCCTCCCAGGTGGAGTGGGGACCCCGGTGCACAGGTGGCCCCGGGGTGTCGGGGGGCTCCAGCAGTGGCTCCGAGGCAGATGTGGGGCAGGGCTGGGGCAGGATTCGCAGCGTCGCATCCTGCTGTGGGCCTGGAGCCGTTCGCTGGTTGATGACTGTCTGCTGTGTTATCAGCGTGTTAATTGTGCTGGAATGAATTAGCGCATTAGGGTAAATTGCTGCAGCCGCAGCCTTTCTTCACGCTCCTGTCACGCTTTGTGCGGAGCGGGTGCCTTTGTTCTCCCACAAATGGAGCCGTCAGGAGCTCAGGGCCTCCCTGGGTGGCTGAGGCCCACCTGGGCGGGAGAGGCGTGTGCCCGGGCGGGTGCAGGGCTCTGGTCGCTGCAGTCCCCGAAAGCAGAGGCTTCACACCCATTCTCCAGAGCCGGCCGCTGAGGCCCTGGAGTCCCGGCGTCGGCAGGAGAGACCACAGCTCTGGGGCACCATCTCCAGCTCTGAAGGAGCCGCAGAAGCACCTGGGCTTCTAGAAGGAGTTAGGCAAGCAGGCCTGCGAGCTGTCCGCCAGGGCAACCGGCAGTGCGGGCTGGGGGCCAGTCCCACGGGCCGGGGAGCCTCTGCTCTCCTGCCCCGGCGTCTGCCAGGGGAGGTCACGGGGGGTCAGACCTCTCACCTGTCCCAGAGGCACGAGTCGGGTGTGCCCAGCCCGCCGCAGAGCCCACCGTGCGGGCGCGTTGATGAGAGACCGTGAGGCTTAGCCCAGGGCTGGTTCTGTGTGGTCTGAGCCCGGCCTCGGCCACGGGAAGTGACGGGAGGTGAGCGCCTGCGCTCCTGCTATCAGTACAGCTCTGAGGGGTCCCGGGGAGCCCGGGGCCCGTGGGTCTGTGGGGCCAGAGCTAGAATCCAGAGGGTGCAGCCGGACAGGTGTCTGCACAGGAGGAGCTGGGGAAGGTGGTGGGGCAGGGGGCAGCGCTGCCCGGGCACCTGTCTCGGGCCCCAGGGCCCAGCTGAGACAGGGTGGAGGGGGCCTGTGGGGGATTCGCAGAGCAGTGTGAAGCGGGACAGCTGTTCTCCGCCGTTCTCTCCGCCCACAGCGCTGGCACTGCCCCTCTGACCTCGGGGGCACACGTTGCCACCCTGGCCTGCACTCCGGGACACGCTGTGGGTCTGGCTTCGCCACCCTCCTAGGTGGTCTGGGGACTCAGTCTGCCTTCCCACCTGTACGGAGGGCTCCATGGGGCACCCCCCGCGTGAGACCTGAGGGAGGATTAGTGGGCCGCGGAGGCTGGACTGCAGACGCTGCGCACCCACCTGTGTCCCATCAGCCATTTACCCCCTTAATCAGGCTGACGAGCTCTTCCTGTGTGCCAGGCACTGGGGCCCGCCCTCTGCACGTACCCTCAGAACCTCAGAACCTGAGTGTGGCAGCTCCTGGAGGAGGGGTCCCAGGCACAGGGGGCAGGTGTGCAGAGCCCCGGGAGATGTTTACCTGCGGGGGTTGTGGATGTGCGCCGGGACCCTGGGACCCCGCAGAGGGTGCGCCTGCATTTCGGCAGCCCCCAGAGGCCCCGCCCAGAAGACGCCAGCGCAGCGCTGCGCTCACGCGTGGAGCCGAGAAGAGGGGAGGGGTCGGGCTGCCCGGGGCCAGCGTCCCGGCAAGAGCGGCCTGTGGGGCCGGCAGAGGCTGCGGGGCAGGCGAGGTGAGCAGGAGGCCGGGTGGCCCCCAGGCGTTGGTGCAGGGCTTGGGGTGGGTACATGGGTGGGGTTCGCACATCTACTCATGGGGGACCTGGGGGAGAGCCCCCGTGCTGACGGCCGCTCCCTCGAGGCCTCTGACCGCCTGGGGGGCCGAGACCCTGCTCGGACCCCACTGCGCCCGGCCCCGGGGCTGTGCCTGTGCCGGGGGGGTCAGGACGCCGGCTGTGGGGGGCAGCGCCTCACGACTCCCCTGGGGCTGTGTCTGCAGGTTCCCTCAGAGACATGGAGGCCAGAGAAGAGGCCCAGGCCGCGGACACCGGCCTCCCGGAGCGAGAGGCCACAGCCCTGGAGCCCGAGCCCCCGAGCCCTTCCAGTCCAGGTGAGTCGGGCGGTGGACGTGGCAGGCTGGGCCCTGGCATCCTGGCACCCTTCCCCGCGTCCGCATCCTCGCTGCGACTTCACAGGAGCCAGTTCCCGCTGAGGACTCAAGTTCTCACACCTGCGAAATGGGCGTTGCACCGAGCGGTGTCTGCGGGCTGCCCGTGCGCACTGGGGCTTGGAGGAGCTGGTCCGGGTAGAGGAGATGCACACACCTGCAGAGGGTCTGGGAAGCCCAGCCCTAGTGGCAGAGATGGGCAGAGCAAGGCCCCGGTGGGGAAGGTCTAGTCCAGGGTGAGGCAGGGGGTCATATGGGCACTGAGTGACCTGGGGAAAGCCACACCCCTTCCCGGCCTCCGTGTACCCTCGATGAAACGGGCTTGCGTGCCTCAGCACACGTGGGGCTCGGTACCGAGCAGGTTCTCCTGTTAAGGCAAATCACCCCATTTTACAGACGGGCGAATGAGGCCCAGAGAGGTTATGTGACTTGCCCAGGGTCGCACAGCCTGTAAGCACCTGAGCGGGATGCAACCCTAAGTCCGGGTTCAGGTTGGTTCTCCCGTCCCCTCTGTCTGCTCCCCACCCTACCCCACCCTGGACACCTGGAACCTCTCCTGGGGCCCTCCTGGCAGTCTCCCCAGGGTTTGGGGGCACTTTTCTGAAGCTGAGAACAGGACTCGGAAGGAGAGACTCCCACACACACACCCAGGGCTGAATTAACCTGACATTAGGAGGCCTTCTCTGTCTGGGTCCCCGGAGGGGCCTCAAAGCCGGGCCATCCTCTCAGGCCAGCTGTGCCCTCAGAGACCCCCAAAGACCCCCCCAAGAGTCTGGGCCTCACTGCGGTGGAGGCCCTGGGGGAGGTCAGTGCCCTCACCCCTGTTTTCCAGAAGGGGGAGCTGAGGCTGGGGGGTTAGCGGAGGGAGGACTGGCGGGGTGGGCTCTGCCCTGGCCCCTGCTCTGAGCCCCGCTCCCCTCACCCCCCTCGCCCCGCTCCACCCTGCCGGCCGTGGACAGCAATCTCACTCACATCCCCATTCCATATCACGAAGCCCTGTGCACAGAGGCTAGTTACCCCTAGACAATAGTCCCATGGGGGAGATGTAGCCATAAATGGGGCCGTTTTAGTGGGTGGTGTGACCAGGATTGAAGGCAAGATGGGGTGGGTGTGGCAGTGAGCAGAAACCTGCAGGACGGGTAGAGTTCCCCGTGCTACACACACCTGTACGTGCAAAGGCCCTGGGGTGGCACAGAGAGGGGACAGGAGGAGAGCCCTGCAGGGCTGGGACTGGGGGGTGGAGATCCTACACAGACGGTGGGGGGCTCCTCACTGTGGACCCCCATCCCCAGAATGTGCCAGAGTCTCCCCCGGCTGACCACAAGCCCCCAGTAAGCCTCGTCCTCTGAGACCCGCTGGCCTGTGTCCCTTTGCCCCGCGGCAGCCCCTTGGGGTTACTGGGGCTGTGCAGTGAGGAGGAGGCTAGGCTAGCAGGACTTGAAACCAAGGCAGGGGCTACTGTCACCCGCAGCTGCCCCGGGGCAGCAGGCGGGGTGGAGGCTCAGGGCCTGGGCTCTGGCGCTCTGTTCACAGCTGTTACTGTCTCTACCCTCACCGTCACCATAAGTGTTTAGTGCTGCGGCCAGCGTTCACCCTGGCCTGTCCCCGCCCGGGCTCCTGCCCTTTCTGAGCCTTGGTTTCCGCATCTGTAACGGGGCGCCAGCCCCTCCGAGGGCCCAGGGAGTGGCGAGGGGCCCCCCATCACCACCACCGTCATCGGGTGCTGTGTGCTAATGGGGGCCACGCTCTCCAAAGGGCTAGCGGCTGGTTACTGGTGGACTTTGCCCTGGGGAGCCGGGCCTCTTATCTGATCTGGGAGCTGGGCTGCACGGGGTGGGGGCGGGGGCGGGACTGGGGAGGAGCTGGAAAAAAACAGCCGGGGTTGCACCTGGCACAGGCCTCAGTGATAACGCGCCGATGGGCGCGATAAGACGGCAGGAGCAATGTCTGCCTGTCGGGCGGGCCCGGTGCGGCTCCCGCGCAGTGGCTGGAGCTCGGATGCCAGCCGCGTTGATTTATAGCCAAAAATAATAGGACTTTTATACCGTGTGATTGATTTATTCGATGTTAATCACGGCCCTTATCGCGGGTATTAATAATCTGCCGGGCACGTGACGTCACCAAGGGGGGGCTTTTACGGGCGCTCATCGATTGGGGGCCGTGGTGGTTATCGGGCCCAGCAGGGAAGGCAAATATGCCCTTTGGGCTGGAATTGGGTGCGGGGCCTGGCAGAGGAGCCCCCAGCTGTCGGCCGAGGAGACCAGGGATCCGGGCCACGCGTGTGCCTGCTGGCCTGGGCGTGCCGGGCGGGCAGCTATCGCTGCCGCAGTTAATAAGGGGCTGAGGGCTTTTCAAGGCCAAAAATGAAGGGGGAGAAACTGAGATGTCTGACGGCGCCCCCTGAGAGCAAGCTGGTGGGGGGAGGGTGGTGGCCGGAACTGTGCCACGTGCTCACCCACCTGGGCCTCAGTATCCCTCCCGGCCACAGGCTGGGGTGGGCGGGCAACTCGGTGCCCCGAGGCTCAGTAGAACCTTCTGGTGTTTTCCTTCCTGCAGATGCTACTCCTCCACCCCCACCGCTACCACCCGCCCCCACGTCCCCAGGAGGCTCTGAGGAGACGGAGGGTCCGGAGCCAGAGACGAGGCTGGAGGAGGAAGAGGCCAGCAGCCCCTGGAGCGGGCCAGGTAAGCGCGCCTGTGTCCGGGGTCTGGCGGCCTTGTCTCTCCAGGGCAGCCCTGGGGCCCAGCCTTCTGGGGGTCCTGGGAGCTGGCCACCCTGACAGCACGGGTGCAGCAGGCCCAGGTCTGTCCTGTTGCAAAGTCCAGCCAGCCTGTGGGCCAGCGGCTTCCCTGGAGGTGGGCGCCAAGCTGTGCCGGTGCTCAGGGCTAAACCCCAGGCCCCTAGCAGCAGATACGCCTCTGAGGCCTCCCTGGAGGTGGGAATGCGAGTCTGGAGCGGCCCGAGTTCCTGCGCCTTCCCAGCCCAGCTAGGGGCTCAAGCCTGTGTGGGTGGAGAGGACCCACCCCTGGGGTGGCTGCAGCGCGTGGCAGGGGGCCGGAGGCCGTTCCAAGCCACCGGGTCCTGGATCAGGAGTGTCTTTGAAGGCGGTTTCGTGCTCCCAGCACTGCCCCACCCCCGCTTGTAGCTGGAATTCTGACCTCGGAGGGCCCACCAGACGTGTTGTGCCCGCGGCTCCCCGCTTCCACCGACGTATGAGTATAGGGCAGGCTGGGCGTGTCGGCTGTTGTCATGCTTCCTAAGTACAAGTGACGCGGCTGAGGGGAACCGGGGCAGTTCGGAGGGGTCCTGGGAGCTGCTGGGTGAAAGAGGGAGGGCGTGGTCCTCGGGAACAGAGGGAGAGAATGGAGGTTGCGCACTCAGGCCGGGCGCACGTGCACGTAGCAAGCACACGTCGAGCACCTGCTGTGTCCCCGAGGTACAGCTCCGAGCAAACCGGGTCCTCAGAGAGCTGTGATGACACAAATGCAGTCAGTGGCCAGTGGAAAGGAGGCACGTGGCAAGGGCCTCATCTTGCGGGGGGTCAGGGAGACCACACCAGGGCAGAGAGGACCCCCATGGTCTCCCAGGGGTGTCAGAGATGGTCTTCTGCCAGGTTCAATTTGAGTGGCCATGTGGACCCTTCATCAGGATCCCAAGGTGTCAGGGAAAGAGTGCTGGGATCGATTAGTGATGTCTGGGTGGCACCAAGGAGATGAGGTGGCACGTGTGCCTTCTGGTCCCCCTGCTGATTTAACACACCTCTTCCTACAGTAGGGGGGTGTCTGAGGCCCAGAGAGGGAGGGATGGGCCTGGTGGTCCCAGCCTAGATGGTGACCCCAGACCACTGGGAAACAGTCTACTGCCAGCGTCTCCCACCTGCATGGGCCATGGTGCTGCCTGGGAGTGAAGCATCCTGGGTCAGACAGGCTGGGGGTCCCCTCTGCTGCCCCAGGATGGGAATGGGGCTTAGCACAGGGACACCGCTGCCCTCCGGATGGACTCGGCCGCCCCCCACCCCACTTCAGTGACTCAGGGACAGGCAGGGGAGGGGCCCCAAGGGCCCTGGCAGGGACGTCCTCTCCTCACAAGGAGCACCTGGCCAGGGACAGGTCATGTGTGTATGAGCCCCTCACAGCCCGGTCGGGCACAGCTGAGCCAGATACCCACCTGCCGGGGCTGGGCCATTCCGCACACAGGGGACGGTGCTGTGGGACTGGTGCCCGTGGTCAGACCGCTCTGCTGCCTCCGTTTCCCCAGCTCTAGGACAGGGTAACGACGAAGCACCCAGAGACGCTGGCTCAGCGCTGCCTCGGCCCGTGTCTCGCACATTCCAGGGACCGCCTGGTGCCTGTGGGCCCTGATCGGCCACTGGGCAGGCGGGGGGCTGAGAGAGCAGCTGCTGGATAGGGTGACCGTGGGGAGGCATGTGCGAGGCGGTCCTCACACCAGCCCCTCGAGGCAGGGGTGAGGCGACCCTCCCCATTACGGAGGGATCCAGGCACAGAGCAACTAAAGGGTCTGTCCACGTCACCACCCGCGAGGGGGCACAGCCAGGATGCAGACCCGCCGCCTGGATCTGGAGCTCAGGCAGCAAGTGTGTAGACGCCAGCCTCAGCTGTCCTCCGGTCGGTCCCCGCCCACCCTGCGGACTTAGTATCACCGTCCCCGTTTTACAGATGGGAAGGCAGAGGCCCCTGGAGATTGGAACCTGGCCCCGGAGTGGCCGCGGGGGCCGTGGCTTGGGTGGGTGCACCCAGGAGCTTCCTGCGCTATTTGCGTCCTCGGGGGCTGGGGGGCTCCCTATCGGCCCCCACAGATAGGAATTTCTGTGCAGTGGGCAGCGATGGCCCGATAAGCAGCCTCCGGCCAACCGCCATGGTGGCCGCCCCCTATCAGACCCCAAACAGGCCACACTTATCACCCGGCCGGGAAGCCAGAGAGGCCCCGTGGGCTCTTATCTCACAGGGGCCGCCGTACTGGCGATAGGGTGGCAGGCTTGCCTGGGTCGCCGTCCCCAAGGGCAGTGCCCAGCCCGGGAACCGGCGGGGGGACAGGGGTGTCCAGCGGGGCCTTCGCTGCAGGTCCTGGTGCCCTGCGAGCTTCCCCGGCCCTTTCCCTTCACTGTCCCTCTGGGCCCCGCCCCTTCGTGTCTCCTCCCACCCCACCCTCTGAGTTTGTCTTTTGATCTCCACTTGCCCCTCCTGCCCCGTCCCCCATGGGGAAAAGTGCAGCCCTGGGGACCCGACCTGTGCCTGGGGGCACCCCCACCTTTCCCTCTGGGATGGCGGGCTGGTCTGGACCACAGGGCACCCTGTGCCGTCTGGCTTTGAGGAGTGACTGGGCCCCAAGCCTCGGTTTCCCATGTGAGCTGCGTGAGGGGAGGCCCTGGAGGCCAGGGCTCGCACACACCTTGTGCCGCCCCTGCAGGTGGTCGCCCCCATCTCGCCTTTCTGGCCACTGTCTGCTGGCCAAGACTTGGCTTGTGAGTGAGACCCATCACCCGGGGAGGGTGCTGACACTGCAGGGTCCCAGGGGCAGGTGACATCAGCCCGGCAGAGAGGCTGGGTCTCAGTGCCTCTCTCCAGCTGCATGGTGGGTGCAGCGCAGCTGCCCTGCCTACAGCAGTCAAGGCCCCGAGCAGGTGGCCACAAAGACCCCCAGGAGATACCACACGGCACCAGGCAGGAGGGAGGCCTCCCAGCTCCTGTCCTCCCAGGGGGCTCTCGACACGCGCTGCAGACACAGCGAGGTCCTGGACCCTTGAGGGCTTTGTAAACACGAGAGTGCGGGTGTGCAAGGGGCCTGTTCTCTCCGGGCCTTGTTACTGTCCCCACACTAGCTCCCTCCTCCCACCTGTGACCCGGCGACCCCAGAGCTCCCGACCCAGGCTGGGATGTGGTCAGTGTCGTGGTCACTTTTGGACGTTGTGACCATCATCAGGTCACGAGCTGCCGGCGGCCAGTTCTCAAGTGTGACTTCAAGTGGGAACCACCCCCACCCCAGCAGTGCTGAGAGGCCGGAGCCAGCCTGCCTGCCTGCCTGGGCTGGGGTCCAGCTTTGCTGAGCGACTGTGGGCTGGTTACTCGACCTCTCTGGGCCTCAGTTTCCTCATCTGTACAAATGGGACGCAGGGCAGAGCAGCTCCCCACTCAGTCCCGTCATCTTGCCCTGGTGGCCCGGGTGCCTGTGGGTAGGGGAGGGGACGTGTAGGCAGGTTCCAGGGAGAAGCTGCTCTCTGAGACCAGAATTCCGCTGTCGAGCAGGAAGGCACCGCAACCCCTTGGCCAGCTGAGCACGTGGCCATGGAGCGGGGAAGGGAGGGTCCGCCTCTCATGCCCCTACTGGTGATGGGCACCTTGGCCCAGGGGTCCCCACTGACGGTCAGGAACCCGGGATCCAGGCTGGGTCAGAGACCGCTTGGCCTCGGAGATGTCACCTCCCTCCTCTGAGCAGTTTGGGCAGCAGCCGCTATGTGGGTGGGTGAGGCTGGAGCAGAGGCCACGCTGCACGGTGCAGGGTGAACGCCTGCTGCCTCGGGAGAGGCCGGGGCGTCCTGCGTCCTCATGGAGCCCAAACGCCACCGGCGAGCCAACCGTGGACTGGGTGGGAAGGCAGGGGTCCTAGACGGAAAGGTGACCCTGAGGGGCCTGAGGGCACGAGGTCCGCGTGGACGTGGGCGTGGAGAGTGCCGGGCAGAAGCACAGCCCACACCAGGCTCCCGGGGGACTGAGCAGGGTGCCAGGTGGGCGGGGGGGTTGGTCCCGAGGGAGATGGGGGTCCCCTCGGGTTGCCTCAGGGAAAGTGGATGAGAGCAGAGCGGGGGACCCACCCCCAGTTGAGGGTCTGTGGGGAATGGCCCGCCATGGGCAGGGGGCTGCCCTGCCCGGCCCTACCCGGCCCTCATCTTCCCTTGAGCCGCTGGCTGGAGTGTGAAGGGAGAGGGGTTGGGCAGCAGGGACCCGGAGAGCTGGGTATTTTTATCTTTGAAATGACCTTGTGCGCTCGAGGGGCTGGCTGTTTAAAATTCTGATATGCAGATGGCTGAGAGCTAGAATCTGAAATCCCCAAGGTGCATCTGGGAGGGTAGCTGCCACTGCCTTAGCTCTGTGGTCCCCGGTGCCCTCTGCCCATCAGGGTGCGCGGCCCCCAGTGACCCGCTGCCCCCTCTGTCTCCACACTTGACATCCAGAAAAAGCAGAGGGTCGTGCAGACAGGCAGCCCCCACAAGGGCTGAGAGCCCTGAGGGTCCCTTCCGACTGTGGGGTCCTGAGCCTGTCACCTACCTCATGACCCCCGTCGGAGCCTCTGTCCAGTGGCAGTCACCATGACCTCAGGCTCCTGGCCAGGTCATGAGAAAACGGAGGGAGGGCAGTGAATGGACGCTAGGCCTGGGTTTGGGGCCCCAGGCCTGGGTTTGGGGCCCCAGGGGTCCGGGAGCCTCCTCTGCAGCCAGATCTCTTGGGGGGTCCCCTCCCCCAGGGACTTGCCTGGGGTGGACCAAGCAGGTGTCACTCCTCTGCCCTCCACACCCCACTGTGTCCCGCACAGGGGAGGTGGGAACGAGCACACATCCATCCAGGTCTCTGACAGCTTGTCTGGGAGGCAACGTGGTTCAGACATCCCGAGTTCAGGGCTGTCCACTGGGGGTGCCGTGCGGAGCTGGGGAGCAAGGTGATGAACCTAGGGGGCCCACAGGGGCTCCCCATTGGCTCTGAGGGCTAGTCAAGTGGCCTGGGCTCCACAGGTCCAGGAAAGAAGGGGGTGGCCAGTCCTGTGACCTGGCTGTGTGATCACAGCCCCAGGACTGGGGTCCCCTTCACCTGTAAGTGTCTGAGGGCCTGGAACTCTTTCCTGGTGACCACTGTTTACAGAACAAATTTCAACTGACTGAACATCAGGTATCATGTTTTTTTTTTTTTTTTTTTAATTTTATTTACTTTTGGCTGTGTTGGGTCTTCGTTGCTGTGCGCGGGCTTTCTCTAGTTGCGGCGAGTGGGGGCTACTCTTCGTTGCCGTGTGTGGGCTTCTCATTGCGGTGGCTTCTCTTGTCGTGGAGCACGGGCTCTAGGCATGTGGGCTCAGTAGTTGTAGCACGCAGTCTCAGTAGTTGTGGCTCACGGGCTCTAGAGCACAGGCTCAGTAGTTGTGGCGCACGGGCTTAGTTGCTCCACAGCATGTGGGATCTTCCCGGACCAGGGCTTGAACCCATGTCCCCTGCATTTTGCGGCGGATTCTTAACCAGTGCGCCACCAGGGAAGCCCTAGGTGTCACCTTCTTTTGTCTCAGCTTCATCCTAGGCCCTAGAGGCAGAGATGGGAAGGCTGGCCATGTCCCCACTCACTGCACGTCAGCAGAGGGGACAGCCAGGTGGTCGGGCCAGGACAGCACCGTAGGTGGGCCCCCCCACCCCCAAGGATAAACTGGAGTGGGCCAAGGGTGTTCGGGCAAGGAGCTGGCACGCGCAAAGGCCCTGAGGTTTGGACGGCATGGGCGTGGCTGGAGCCTTAGACGCTGGAACAGGGTTGGGGAGAGATGAGACAGGGCACAAATGGCTCAGAGTTTGGGCTCAATGCCATGGACCGTAGGGAGACGCCTCCGTTTTCTTGGCTGTAAAATGGGGCGTGGGGTGTTCAGTGGGACGTTTGGTCAGCTGCCTTGCAGAGAGTGGGTTAGTGGGCGAGAACCTCCAGGCGCACGGGGAGGCGGGCAGCTGGTGGGAGGGGCCAGAGGATGCATCCGTGCCGTTTCCTGCCTGGGGACTGGCGCCCGCTCCACCCCCCACGCCCCCCGCGCCGGGGTTCCGGGTTCCGAGGGCCTGCTGGAGGCTGGGGATCCTCACGCCGGGAGCGTGAGCAAGGGCGATGGGCTGCTATCTGGGCTGCACTCGGTTGACTAATCTCGCCGCCTGGTGTTTCTATGCAAACCTCAAGGTTTGTTATCGGGCGGTGGGCGGGCAGCTGAGGCAGGACGGCCTGTCCTGATGGACAGCTGGGGAGATGGGCCGATACGACTTGGCCGCGCGTCCCCTCCCGCCAGCTCAGCATGTGTGGGTGGGAAAAATCATTTCAGCTATTTCGCGTTATCACTGGGCCTGGCATTGCGGCCCCATAGGCCTGTTTATCTTAGATTAGCGGGCGGGGGGGGGCAGTGAGGGGCACAGGAGGGGGCGATGGTGGATGGCAGGGTTCAGCCTGGGGTCAGACCCAGCAGCTGTGTCAGGAGCCACCTCTTCTCGGTACCCCAGGGAAGGGGGTCCAGCCCAGATGTCCCCCGAGGGCCATGTTCCTTGAAAACCCGCAGGGGGCCCTCCGCGCATCCTGACCCCCCACCCCGACAGCTGAGCAGGCCGAGACTCCCGGAGCTGGGGGGTCCTAGGGAGGGGCCGTGTGTGCCCGCAGTCGGCCTTCCTTCCCAGGTGTTTACTGAGCACCTACTGCGGGCGGAAGTGGCAGGTGTGTTGTGCGGTGGCACGGGCCATAGAAACAAGGAGTGTGGGGTGTACAGCCCAGGGGCGGGCAAGAGAAGGAGGTCGTTTATTCACTCCATAAACACTTGTGTTTTAAGCGCCTGCTCGGTGCCAGCAGAGTCCAGGCCCCCAGAGAGCTGTTGTTCTCATCACGGGGACAGAGACTAAATAATAGAGAAGTGAAAATGTCCCCCGTCCGAGGAGGGGAGGCTCAGAATAAAGGGGGGGCAGTTCTGAGTAGGGTGTCCTGAGCCTCATGTGGGCAAAGACCAGAAAAGGGAGGGGAACCAGCTGCCTCCTGGGGACAGTGTACCAGGCGAGGGCACGGCCAGGGCGAGAGCCCTGAGGCCAGGGTGGGCCCGGCTGGGGCGAGGAGGGAGGGGGTGGGCTCAGAGAGGGGAGGATCCGTTCTGTAGGTGGTTGTCCTGGAAGTGGGGTTCGGGGGTTACGGGCTTCAGCCAGCGTGGGCCGAGGGTGAGCGACGGATACCTCGGCTGCCTGCTGTCTCCTGGGCCCTGAGCCCTTCCATGACACCCTCTCCAGCCCCTCCCCGGAGCATCGGTCCCCAGGCCAGGGTAGGGGCCCAAACCCCGGCCAGCATCCACCACCAAAGCTCAGAGCTGCCCCCCTCTCCGAGCAGGGCCGTGTGGGGCAGAGCTCCCAGGCCGGGGCCGAGGTGGGGACCGAGAGCCCGCGGCCTCTCCTTCGCGGCTGGCCTGGCCTGCACGGATGCCATGTCCTGCGCTGCCCAGTGGGCACCAGGGGCCCAGGCACCGGGCCACACACGGCACCCCAAAAAGGCCCTGAGCAGAGGGGCCTCCGCTCCCTGTACCCTGAGGGGCTGCTGAAGCCGTGGCCTCCCCCGTGGTCGGGCTGCTGACCCCTCAGCCCTGGGCAGTCCCCTCGCTGCGGTTAGCAGTTCTTCACCCTGGAGGTGCTGACCGCCCGGCACCATCAGCCTGGCCAGTGGGGAGCCGCCCTTTGGCCCAGTTCTGACTTCAGCGTCTGCCCCTGACGAAGTCCTGGGCGTCGGGGTCAGGTGGGGGCCAGGACCCATGAGAGGGGCAGGTGGTCAGCGGGCCGCTCTTCAGCGAGACTCAGCCGCCGTCCTGTCAGACTCCCCTGCCGTGGAGCCCGTTCTGCTCGCTCACTTGCAGTTTCATTTATTGAGCACCTACTGTGTGCTGGTCCCTGCGGATGCAGCCAGCCGCTGCCCTCCAGGAGCCACGGCCCAAGCAGAGAATGGTCAGCCGGGGCACAGAGGCTAAGCAAGGAATGTGACTGAGAAGTGCAGGGGGTGGCGAGCCCCTCCCCCTCGGGGATTTGCACCGAGAGCTCAGTGGCGGGGGGGGGGGCAGCCCTGCGGACACCTGGGAAAACTGCCTGCATGGCCAGCGCAAAGGCCCAGTGGTGAGACCATGGGGGGTGACCTGGGGGCAGCGGGAGGGCTGGTTGCCGCATGGTGAGTGGACTGTAGGGGCTCAAGGGTGGACCTGGGACCTGTGAAACGGGTGAGACGGGAACGTGGCAGCCGGTGCTGTGCTCACCGCATTTCACATGTGGGCACTGAGGCCCAGAGAGGTTCGGGGCAACTGAGCAGGGCCGGAGCCCACAGTCCCGCCCCCCAGCCCCGCCCCACGGGGTTCTCCCGGGTCCCCACTGTCCTGGCGGCGGCTGGGGGCCGATGCCTGGCCTCCTGCCCCGCGCTGCCCGCTGACCTCACCGCCTTCCGGGAGTGGCTATCTGCGGCCGTGGGCGCTAATCGAGCCGCTTCCTCCTCCGCCCTCCACCGGCTTCCTGCCCAGGCCGCCCCCCCAGGCTGGGCGTCTGAGCGTCCGCCTTTGCCCCACCAGGGCCTCCCAGACATCAGGGGGTGCAGGTCTGCCCAGCCCCACCTGGGAGCCTCTGGAGATGGCCGCCCCTTCTGGAAGTTTCCTTCCCAGTCGTCCTCCTGGGCCCAAGCTCAGACTCACCGTGGCCCGGCCGTGCGGCCTGGGACCCATCGGCTTCCCTCCCTACCGTTGCCTCCCTGGTGGAAAGCCCACGGGTGCACACGTGGGGGGACCTGGGATGACAGGCTGGCCTTCACGGCAGGCGGTCACGGCCACTCTGCTCTGTCGCCTTTGTCGGTGCCGTTGCCAGTGCGGACGGGTTCTCTTCCCAGGACCAGGGCGGGCACTGCTGCTGGCGCTGTCCCCAGGGCTTGTGCGGTCCCGGTTACTGGGGCCAGTACGGTCACCCTTGCCCCCGGTACCGTCCCCAGCACTGTTACCGTCCCGCTACTCCGGGCTGGCAGGGCCCTCGCCACTGGTGCCGGGGCAGACCTGGCTTCTAGCTGTCACCTCTCCCTCTGGGGTCCTCGGGGCCGCGGCGCCCTCTCTGGGCTCGGGCTGCTCTTCTGTGGGACGGGGACAGGACATTCAGGCTGTCTGGAGGAACCGGATGGGCAGGGCAGCGGGGGGACGGGGGGTGGCAGCGTGTGCGTTGCGGCGGCCCCCTCCAAGCACGCGCGGGGTCCCACAGCCCCAGCTGGGGCGTATCGGGGTCCGGGGCCCACCGCCGGGGTTCTGGGCTCCGTCTGTCACGGGATCTCCCCGAAGCTCAGGGCACGGGCGGCTCTGCTGGGCCCACCTGACAGGTGAGGAGACCGAGGCTGGGCGAGCTGAGAGTGTCTCCCAGATCCGGGACGGGAGCCGCCCGGCCCGGCCCCTGATCTGATGCTGTCCCCTGAGCCCCCACCCCGTGCGGCGCTGGGCTCCTCATTTATTTATTTATTTGTTATTAGGCCTCTATCTCTGCGCGTAACTTATTTCCTCACCGCATGTTTCCATTACGGCGGCGGCGGATGCAGCCGATAAGATCGGTCCCTGGAGATGGGACAAAGGGGCCGCCATCGGCTTGAGGGCTGGTCATATCCTGCCCGAAAGGGCCGAGCGGGGCCTGAAATGAGCGATGCTATCGGGGGTTTATTGTGTGTTGGGGGGAGGGGTCCTGCCTCCTTGGCCACCCCCTCCCCCTGCAGGCGGAGCCTCTGTGGCCACCCCTCCTTGGCCCCATCCCCCCACAGCACGCCCCAGCCCCCGTGCCTCGGGCAGATGGCCCTGGCATCCACCCGGCTGTCCCAGGTCCACCCGTGGTCTCTGTGGGGCTGGGAGCTGCTGGGTGCAACAGGCACCAGGCCGTCCACCCCCAGCCCCGCGAGCGCTCACACACGTCCAGGTGCTCAGACTGGAGCTGCCCGAGCCCCTCAGGGTGCTGAGATGCCCCTGCCTTGACTCAGCAGTTCAGCTTCTAGGAATTTACCCCCGAAAAATCATCTCAGCGCGGACAGGCGTAGGGTGGTGGGGACAGACATCACAGCCGTGTGGAAAATAGCAAGCCATTTATTTTTTTATTTCTGCTCTGGTCGGCTGAATTTCTCCAAGAAAGGGGAGAAATGATTCTAAAAGAAGCAAATTGCACGCAGATACCCGTGCTGCTGTGCCCGTGCGTGTGTCTTCCCACGAACACCCAGATCCGGGGCTGACGTTGGTGCAGCCCCACCGCCGCCCACCACCTTCCCTGGTTCCTGGGCCCTGGCCCCTGAAGGCCCGGGACCTTGCTGGGTCCCAGAGGGCAGGAGCAGTGACCTTGGCGGGTGACAGCACCGGGTCCCGAGGCTGAGACCCTGGCGGTGGCGGCACAGTGCTCGATCGAGGGCCCAGTGGGGGAGCCCTGGGTGTTCCTGGACAGGAGGGAGCTGTGTCTGGGGTGGGGACCAGCCTGGGCCCGGTCTGTCCTCCAAGCCTCCTGTTCCCGGGCCCCTGCCCAAGCATTATTCCTCCTTATCTCCCCCTGAAGGGGCAGGAAGGACAGAGCACTGGACAGGGGTCGGGGGCCTGGGCTTGAACTCAGTCACCCCATCGCACTGTGTGGCCAGGTCCTCTCTGACCGTCGGTCTCCTCGTCTGTGAAGGCGGGGAATAACCACCCCTTAGGGCATGTGGTGGTTTGAGGACTAAGTCATCAGTGCCCTGAGAGCAGGTGTCTGCTGGTTCCACGCGCTACGGTGAGCGCGCACGGCTTACGAGAGGGGCTTTAGCAGTTCCCTCGTGCTGGTCATCCTCAGGGGCCCTGGGGCCCAGTGTGCCAGTTTGAGCCGTGGCACCTTGGGCAAGACATAGCGCTCGCCGGGCTCAGCCTCCTTTGTGGGCGGAGCAGCCAGGGTGCTCATAAAGGACCCGCAGGCGTTCAGGGCCCACCACGTTCTCTGGAAGGAGCTTCTTATTCCCTCAAGGGCCGGTCCTGCGGGGTGGTGCAGTGTCAGGACATTCTCGATGGTGTTGGCCAACCGCAGTGCCCGCTGCTGCCCCTTGGGCGGGGGTAGGACGGGACTGGCCCGAGGCTGGGGGCAGCGCCGAGGTCCTGGCAGCGGCAGGGCGGGGCACCCTCCCTTTACCCCCTTGACCACCCGGCCTCCACCCAGACCCTCGCTTGCCCTCATGCCCACCCCTCCTGCCCATCTGCAGCAGAGAGACGGCGCTCCGAGGGACAGGAGGGTGGGGCCCGGGGACACAGGGAGCAGGGTGGGCCACCGGGCCAGCTGGGAGGCGGTGAGCTGGAGGCTGACCGGAAGGAAGGGCCCTCGGTGGCGGTGGCGTTGGCTCCTGGAAAAACAGGGTAGGGGCCGGGAGGCCCAGGCTGATAGGAGCCTGATAAGCTGCTTGCACGGGAGGTGTTTTCTTTACCTTATCTCACCGGTCCTGCTTCCAGCCCACCCTCCAGGACCAGGCTGGGCTGGGGAGAGCCAGGGGCCCCCACCCATCCCTGTTCTCAGGCCGCAGGGTCTCCCAAGACCAAAGGGCCAGGGACTGCGGGGCCCTCCGCCCACTTCACAGGTGGGAAGGCTAAGGCCCAGGGACCCAGGGCGCCTTTTGTTTTTTAAGCTTTTTGAGAAGGCTGGAGAGACCTCAAGGCCTCCCATTTTGAGGCCCCCGGGGGAGCCGCGGTGCTCAGGCTCTGTGGGACGGGGGGCAAGGCTCTGACCCGGGTGGGGATGGTGAAGGGGCCGTCAGAAACCTGGTGTGGGGCTGGGCCCATGCTGCGCTGTTGGCTATCCCCAGGCGGTCCCAGCTCCACCATTAGCTGGGGCCAGGGTTCAGCCCGATAAAGACAGGCTGTTGTTCTGTGTCAAAAAATCAATAATCCCCAGCGATGTCCCAGTGATAGGAGGAGAAGTTCACGGCACCAGCTGGCGGGGGCGGAGGGGGTGGGCAGGGCCAGGGCTCCAGAACCTGGGGGCCGCCCGCCCTGCCCGGCCATTACCCAGCTGGCTGGTGGGGCCGATCCACGGTGGACTCCAGGCCCAGGGCGCAGCGTGTCCTCCTCCTTGCCCACCCCCCATGCCGCCTCTTTGCAGATGGGAAGCTGGAGCCCGAGGTGAGGCTCTGGGCCTCTGTGCGTCCCGGGGTCAGGGGAGGTGAGAGCAGACAGGAGGAGGACCGCCCCCGCCCGCCCCCTGCCCAGCCCAGCAGGACCAGATGCCCCTTCTCCCAGGCCTGTGGCTCGTCAGCAGGGCCCGGGCGTGCAGCCAGTGTCGTCCAGACTCAGGTGCTCACGGGGGTCCACTGGGCCCAGGCGCTTTTAGGACACAGCCAGCTGACAGTGACCCTGGCCCAAGGGGCTGACATTCTAGCGGAGAGACTGGGAGTCAGTAGAATACACACGTGGACTCCACGGTGCTGGACGTGGTAGCAGCTCAGGGCACCGCAAGCCGGCAGAGGTGGGGAGGGGTCGGCAGCCGATGGCGGTGCCCCAGTGCACGCGTGAGGGGACTCGGGAACACAGGTCCAGCCAGGGCGTGCCCCCAGAGGGCCCTCCCCAGCCCGGGCCCTGTGACAGGCACCGTGCCTAGCGCCCATTGGCCCACGTTGGGCCGGCCGCAGTGCCGCCCTGCCAGCCCCCTCTGCCGTCGGCTCCAGGAACCTCGCCTGCCTGCCGGCTCCACCCCACGCTCGGGCTGCCCCATGTGACGCAGCCACCGGGCAGAGCCTGGCAGGAGACGGGAGGCTGACAGGCAGCAGGTGTGGGGGGCAGGTGTGTCCCACCCCGAGGGAGGGCCTTGAGAGGCTCTCTTGGGTCTGAGCTCTGGAACCCTCTCCAGTGCAGCCCCTGCCACCGGCCACTGTGAGTGCAGGGTCTGTGGGCAACTTCTTAGGAAGGACATTCTGGGCTTGAAGCCCTTTGAAAACCTCTGGCCTGGAATGAGAAGGCCACCCCGTCCAGGCAGGCTCAGGCTCTGCACAGCCTGCCCGGCCCGGAACTCAGGGGGCTGGGTGCCGGCAGAGGGCACCAGGGCCAGCAGAGAGGTGTGAGACTTCCCCAGGCGGCGGTAGGACCAGGGACATCCAGGGGCCGCTGGGGGCAGCTCCCAGGAACGTCCTCTCCTCTGACGTTCCCCGTCAGGGAAATGGGCGTCCATCCATCTTGGTCACGGTCACAGCTCCAGAGCCGGGCCCTCAGTAACATAAACAGCACAACAGTGATGGGGCGAGCTTGGCCGCAGGATGGGCGCGGGCTGGGGCGGCGTCCTAGGGAGAGGTGCTCACCGTCCGAGGGCAGCAGCAGGTCGCGGCCCTGCAGGAACCAGAGCCTGGCTCGGCCATGGTGTCCGCTTCCCCCAACGAGGCCAGAGATCCCAGGCCGTACGTGACATCTGGTATTTAACCTGTGACAGCCAGTCCCCATTTTCATGTGTGCCCTCAACTCATAGCTCCCCGGCCCCTCCAGCTTCCTCTCCCAATTCTGGTCCCTCCTGCCAGGGTCCGGGCCCTCCGAGGGGCTCTGTGGGGACGCCCGGGCTGGTGGAGACCCTCACCCAGCCCCGGAGAGCGCTTGGAGGATTAACAGCTCAAGTGGCTTTGCTCCTGAGCCAGCGCTCACGTGCGCCCACGGCTCCCTCAGCCCGTCTTCCCTGGAGGGTGCACGTCAGCTTGTTCCTGCCATCTAGGCTGTGCTGTCTGCCGTGCGGTCGGGGTCCTGGGGCCGGGCCTGTGTGCAGGGCTGGCGTCGGGAGTGTTTCCTGCCCCACTCAGCTCCGTTGCTGCCACCTGTGAAATGGGGATGGGACTGTGCTTGGGGTCCGGAGCGTCCGGCCCCTTGATGTGCCAGGTTTGCTGTGAGTGACGGCACAACGCCCGCACTGGGGTCGTGGCCTTGGGGTCAGAGGGATCTGGGCTTCACTCTCCTGTGCTACTTGCTGGCCATGTGACCTCAGACGGTCCCTTGATCTCTCCAACTGCTTTTCTCAACTGGAAGAGAGCAGAAGAAACGGACCGCACCCATTTTTACCCCAAGCTTTTTTAACCATGTTCCCTTGACACTTTGTCCCCATGAGTCACACATGAGAGCCGGAGTCTTTCCAAAGGCACCGTGGTCACTGGTGACACCCAGGGTTAGGATCAAGCTCCGCCCCTTTTTGTTTCCTGATGTGGCATTCAGGTGTGGCCTGATCCAGGGGACGGGCCAGTGCCCATGGCCCTGGGTCTCCTGGTCCTGGAGCCCCAGGCTGCATGGGCCTGTCAGCCTTCTTCCTGCCCTGAAAGGCGGCACAGCGCAGAGAAAAGCCTGTCGGCAGCCAGGGTGGGAGTCTCGCCAGGGCCTGGGCCTGGGCCTGGGCAACCAGCCCAGATGGGAGAAGCTGCACGGCTCCGGCAGATGTGCGGGCCGCCTGCGGAGCAGCTGGCTGCCCACCACGCACGGTCCCGCAGCCCTCCGCATGCCCCAGGGCCCAGGTCTCCCCCTCCTCGGGGCCTTGTTGCCCCGTCTGTAAACAGGAATCAGAAACGGGCCGACAGGGTGGAGCCCAGAAGTGGGGGTGTCCCGAGGAGCTGATGGGAATTTGCTGTCTGCTGGCCGTTTCTCTCCAGGCCCCATTTGCCCCCTCCCGCCGGATCACGGGAGGGTCACACGCGAGCAGGGCCTCGCATCCACGCAGACGAACCCTCCCCTCCCAGCCCAGAGGCTCCATGACCACAGAGCAGAAGGGAGGGAGAGCAGCCCCGGGCCTTGAGTGTCCAGACGGGCCCCCGCAGCCTCGGGGGCGCCCGCCCCACATGGTCGGGCTCTCGCCTCTCATGCCGCCCAGGAGGTGGTCTCCTGTGCCTGCCCGGGAGCCCTGTTCGGTGTATCCACGAGATGAGGGCTCTGCCCCGCCATGGGCAGCAACCCCACAGCGCACCGGGGCCGGGACACCCGGGCAGACGGCTGCCGGCGGCTGCAGCTGTGTTCCGCTGCCGCGGCACTTGCCGTGGAGGCGAGCACGGTGGTCACGTGGCACCACGCCTGGGCTGCAGGAAGCCCATCAGCGCTGAGAGCAGCCACTGGTGTCGTCTGTTTGGGGGATGGGTCCCCCCCAGGCCCAGAGGGGCCGAGAGCCTGGCCAGGGTTGTGCAGGGACTGCAGCTCAGCCCAGCCGGCCCCCTGCCAACTTCCCGTGGTCACCGAGCACCCACCCTGCCGGGCCCTGCCCTTCGGCCCTGCACCTGTTGTGTCATGTGACCTTGCAACGAGGGAGGTGGGCACTCTCATCCCCCACTTCACACGAGAGGAAGCCACGGGCAGAAAGGGACACGCCCTGGTACCGACCCAGGTCCTGGAGCCTCGGGGCTGACGGGGGTCAGGCCTCATCCCCTGGCAGCTGGGTTACTAGGAGCTCCCTCCCCCCGCCAGGCATCTCAGTCCCAGAAGGGCAGGGACAGCCCTGTTGCTGAGAGCTGCAGGACAGACACCACCTCCACCCCCTGTCCCCTTATCTCTCTGTCTTCCTAGGGCCTCAGCTGCCACCCAGTCAGGACGGTCAAGTTGGGGGCAGGAAAACGGCTGGGCTTGAGAGCTGGTGACCATGGGCAGGTCCCACCACCCTCAGTTCTGGACCATGGGGGGCCCGGTGAGCTGCATCTGCAGTGGGAGGGGCTGAGCCAGCATATGAGTGAGCAGGCCAAGGGGACAGCGAGGTGGCTCGCCCCGCAGACCCCCACTGACCCCGCTGCCTGGTCTGCTGCGTGACCTTGAGTGAGGTGCTTGCCCTCTCTGGGCCTGGTTCCACGTTGGTGGAACCCCTCGGGGCCCACAGCCTCCCAGCCCGCCCTGCTCTGGGCCCAGGCCCTTGGAGACTTCTAGAACCCTGCGGGGGGGGGGGGGCCTGCTCACCCCTGGCGTTTTCTCTCCCTCTCTCCTTTTTGTCTCCCTTTTTTGTGACTTTTATCAAAGGCAAACAGCGTGATCCTGAGATAGGGCCACTCCCGACAAAGCCAGGGCCAGCTGGCCCCAGGGAGCCGCAGGGTGGGGCCGGGCGGGATTAGATAAGTGGGTGCTGGCAGTGACCCCAGGGTGGGCGCCCACACGCGGATCCCAGAGCCCACTGTCCAGGGCGGGGGCTGCCGGGCGGCTGGCCTTTGTACCCTGGAGGCCAGTGGCCATTAGCACAGAGCCTGGCCCCTGGAAGGAGGGGCCAGCCGGCAGGGCGCAGGAGGCCTCCCTGAGCTCACCAACACTCCTGCAAACAGCAAGGCTACCCGGCCAGCGCTGCCAGCCCGCCTGCGGGGCCATGGCTCGGTGAACCTGGGGCCTAGCGGGGCTGGGCTTGGTGGGCCCCGGAGCCAGATGGGTCCGGGTTGGAGCCCTAGATTCTCTGTCAGAAAGGAGCTCAGGTCTGGTGGGGTGACTGCAGCCCTTGCTGCGCAGCCTGGAGCAGGTCTCGAGCTCTCTGGGTGTTATTGAAGGAGGGCGCCAAGGGCTCCAGAGTGTGGGGCAGAGACAAGTCTGAGGGCAGCTCCGTGCAGCCCTGGCGGGGCCGTAGGCCTCGGGACACCCGGGCGCCGGGGGAGAGGAAACGCGGGGCCGGCCACGCCGACCGACAGGCTGTCTCGACTCTCGTCGCAGCCGCCAGCCCAGCAGGTGAACCGAGGCTCAGCGAGAGCCGGGCAGAGGCAGGCAGGACTCGGCCCGCTTGTTGACTGCAGACCCCATTTCTGCCAGCCGCCACCCCATCTGCTGGGCTCCCAGGATGGGGTCCTGAGCCTGGCCTGGGGCGGCGATGCCCCGTCCTGCCTCCTTCCCCTGGCCCCTCGGGACGCCGTCGAAGGGTTTTAAGACCTAAACAGGTGTTTAAATCGCAGAAATGTGCAAAGGCTGAATTTTCTCATCCGGATCCTCGCAGATGCTCGGGGGTGAAATTGAATCCCAGCGCGGCGTATTTGCTCTGGAAACGACGTGTGTGGGGTTGTACGACAGAATAACTTAGGCTTTGTCCTGACTGTGCCGGTAGTGATGGCCCGACCCCCGTGGGGAGGTCCACCCAGGCAGCGCAGGGCTTGCCCCCTCCTCCAGAGGAGACCAGGCTGCGGATGGGGAAACGTGAGGGCAGAGCAGGGAGAGTCAGCCCTGCAACGGGAGAGCGGGGGCTCGCCTGCCGCCCCTCACCTCCCCTGCAGCAGCCTCTCCCCGCCCTCTTCTCTGTCGCCTCCTTCCTATGACTAGGAAGACCCAGAAGAGGGTGTCAAGGCCCTGGCCAGGAGCATGCTGGGGCTCTGGTTCAAATCCTTCCTGCCAGCTGTGTACCTTGGGCCTCTCCTCTGTACGCTGGGGGGAATAACTGCGGCATGGCTGGGAGGAATCCCTGTGAATTACGCCAAGCGCTTGACCAAGGCTCGATAAACAGAAGCCAGGAAGTGTGTTAGGACTGGGAGTTCCCAGGGCAAATGGCATCACCCCTGCTGTCCAGCTGTGGGGACGGAGGGCATGGTACAGAGGTCAGGGAGCACTCGGCCACGACCTCACTGGAGCTGGAGTTCTCTGTGCCCCGCTCTGGAGCTGGGAGGAGGAAACAGAGACATGGGTCACAGGAGGCTGCCAGGGCAGAGGACATCTCCACCTGGAAGTCCACCCTGACTGGCCCACCATTGGAGCTGCCGCCACCCATGTTTCCTGGGAGCCCTGAGGGCAGAGGCCATGCCTCCCTCAGCTCTGCCCCAGGTACCCACGTCGGGTTTTGTGAGTCCAGAGGCTGGGTTCTGGCCCCACCTCCGGCCCGGGCTCGCAGTGTGGCTTGAGCACTCCTGGGCCTCCCTGGGCCCCAAGTTTCCTGTCAGTGTGGTTGGGAGCTGACCACTTCCATGGCCACCACTGTCTAGGTCCTCCAGCTCTTTCAGAGGCCGTTTAAGAATAGCTGTGTCTTCCTGTCTGTCACTCTCCCAGTCAGCTCCCATCCCCAGCTCAGCATCTCCTGCCCCCAGCCCCTTCCTCATTCATTCATACTTTCATTCATTCTCAACCTTGAACTGAGCCCCCACCAGGTACCCAGTCTGCGAGGAGTAGGTGGCCTTGCCTCTCCTGACCCCCGTTCTTTGGGATACAGTTTTATTTCTTGTTGGGAGAGGGTCTCTGATAGGTGCTAACTGGGCTTTAACACCTGCTTGACTGTGCAAGGGGTTGGGCAGGAACTGGGAGCTGGAAATAGTTTATCTGAGTGGATGGATGTTGAACATCACCAGGGCCACCGTAGACAGTTGCACAGGTTGTGCACTGCACAAGGGCACTGAATGAGCTGGGGCTGAGATCCAGCCATGTTCCCACCATGGAGCCAGGCATCTGCTATGGCCCTGCATCCACCCACATGGGGTACCCTTTCTAATGCCCAGCCTCTCAGGGACGGCCTCCCCTGGACCAGGGAGGGGGCTTCCAGTGGCGACCACTGCGCGATCCTCAGCCCACATCGCTCAGATCCCTGGCCTCCCTGCCTTTCCCAGGCCTCGACCATCCCCCAGCAAGCCCTGAGTGGTGGGTTCTGCCCCGTCGTGCAGAACGGCCGCCTTTATCAGGAGCCGTCCTCCCTCTGGTGGTGCGTGATACCCAGGAGATGGAGTGGCTGCCACGGGAAGCGCCAGCCACGCTGTTATCTGGGAGCTGGGGCTGCCAGCCCTGGGGCGCGATTAGGGGCCACGGCAGTTTGTCTGTGGTGCAGCGTGGGCGGGTGTGGAGGCTCACTGTCTCTGCCCCTTCCTCTGGGGGGCTACCAGTACTGGGGATGAGCTAGGGCCAGGGCTCTGAGAGAGGGGCCTCAGGACCCCACAGGTGCAGCGAGCCAGGGGTAGACTGGGGGCCTGGGGCTGCACCCCACCCCCGCTCACCCGCGGAGTGAGCTGGGCCAGCCACCTCCGGCCCCGCCGTGTCCCTGAGTCTGTGTGGGACTTGGCCCGCACTGGGGAAGACTGGACTGAATTCCCCACCCCTCTGCCCCCCAGGAAGGTGGGCACCGGCCTCAGATGGACGGCACTGTCTCGTACTGGGGGGCCCAAGCCTGACAAGCCAGGAACAGGCCCTGGACACTGAAAGGAAAATATGTGACGGCAACAGAGGGAGTCGTGGTCACTATCCCTGGCTCGTCTGTGGTCCTAGCAGCACAACTGAAGTCCAGAAAGGGTGTGGGCCGACCCCATGCGGCTTAGCGCAGGTCTGGCTGTCTGGACGGGCACCGGCCATGGTGTTGGGAAGCGGGATGATTCCGCCTTGACCCCACCGTCCTGAGGGGGCGGATGGGAAGGGGCAGGTGGTATCCAGCTCAGCCCACGGTGGGCTCCCCAGCCAGCCTCAGAAGGAGAGCGTGGACCCGTCGGATGGCTGGCCAGACCATTTGGATGGACAAGTGAATGCCCAGCAAACCTGCCTTTAGACAGCCTCTCCCCACACGCCCACGCCCTGGGGCCAGCTGGGCGGGGTACCAGAGACCCAAATATACCCAGGACAGCAGCGGCCCGGGCTCAGATCCTGGCATCCCACTGCCAGCTATGTGGCCTCTCGAGGCCTCAGTTTCCTCATCTGTATTGGGGGGGGGACCAGGAGAGGGCCGACATCATAGGGCCATTCGGGCAGGAACGGGCGACCGCATGCCGGCTGGCACCCTGTAGGCCGGGGGGGGGCGCCATGGGCAGAGTCCTGGCTGGGACCCTGGCATCCTGGGTGCACAGGTAGAGGACACGGCCCCTTGTGGGCGGGCTGCAGAGTGACATGGCCGGCCTCTGTCCCCCTCACCGCGGGGCCGATAAAGGGCGCCGCCTCCTGGCCACGTCCTGGTCCCCTGCCATCTTATCTGCCCTGGGGAAGACAAGGACCCAGTTAGAACATTGTAGCCGGGCCTCCTGGTGTATTTACACGTTATCTGTGCCATTAGGCCGGCGGTTATCTGATAATCGGGCCCATTAAGGCCACAGCCCGCCCGATCGGGGATCCAGGAAGCGGGGCCAATGCAGCAGCGCTTGCTCGGGGCCCAGGCCAGGCCACGTGAGGCCTCTGTGGGCCCAGGCAGCCCAGGTGGCACCCGAGGCACAAGGCGGCCCCTCCTTCCTGGGCAGAGGGCGCGTGGCCTGGGGAGAGACTGCCCTGGGAGGGCACGGCCACCATCATCCCCTCGGCTTTGAGGACACTGAGGCTCGAGACGGCAGGTAACGTGCCAGGTGTGCGTCTCCCAGGGTGGCCCGGGCAAATTCACACCCTTGCTGCCTCGAAGCATCAGCAGTCTACTCTCTCACAGCTCTGGAGCCAGAAGTCCCGGATCACGGCGTGGGCAGGGCCGCATTCCCGCAGAGGCTCAGATGCAGCGTCCCCCCAGCTGTATCCCACCAGTCCCCGCCTCGTCTTCAAGTGGACTTGTTCCTGTGCCTCTTTTTTTCTGTGTGTCTCTTACGAGGACATTTGTCATTGGCCGTAGGGCCTACCGGATAATCCGATGGTCTCACCTTGAGATCCGATCTCAGTCACATCTGCAAAGACCCTTTGTCCAAACAAGGGAACATTCCCAGGTTGCGGGCCACGTCCAGCCCCCCCCACAGGTCACGTGGGTCGTGCGCTGAGGCCGGGCTGAAGCTGGGAGCCCACCTGCAGACCCGTGCGACCCCAAGCTCCCTCCCCGTGAGAAGGACTGTGGTGGCGCTCCTGGCAGAGGCCGGTCTGTCCACGTCAATGGAACCGAATCCTGCCGGGGGCCGGGCACAGAGGCCACTCCCCTAGCTGACACAGGAGCCACAGCCCGGGCCACGCAAGCTGGCAGAGTCCGGGAGCTTGGCCCTGATCACAGCACAGGTGGCCGCGGCCTGCGAGCCTTAGGCCCTCAGCCGGGTGACAGGCCGCTCGGACAGGCAGCCGCCGACCAAGGGCCTCGGCAGGAGTTGGGTCCAGACCTTTCCAGAGAGCAGGCGGGGGTCCTGCAGGGAGTGATGCTGGCGCTACCCGAGCGCAGTCCGGCTGTGCCGAGGGCCTCGGCCAGCAGTGAGCGGGGGAGGGGAGGAACACTTGGCTCCAGGCCTGGCTCCCCATGCTGGGCCCTGTGCTGAGATGCTAAGATGATTGGGAGGTTCGGGGTCCCAGCATTTCACAGCTGCCCACACGGTCGTGCTCTGCGGATTCTGGGGCTCAAGCTGATGGGAAGGGGCTGGGAGGACCGTGTGGAGGGGACGGGAGGCGGTCTCAGCGGCGTCATCATCCTCCACTCTGCCTGCCCCCACGTGAGGCAGTAGGGGTGACCCGGCTCCATGTGTGCGCCCTAGGCTGTGCAAGGCACACGCGTCCCAACACAGCCGCCAAGGTCCCGCCGAGCGGTGCGCCCACCTGCTCAGTGCAGCTGCAGGCGCCTTGCTGTCCTATCTCTGCGACCTGCTGTCCCCCAGAACAGGTCTCACTTCAGGGGCTGGCCTGGCCCCCAGGACCCGGCACCAGCCACCATCCCCGTAACCTGGGCCAGGGCCACCCTCCCGCTTCTGCCCTCAGCCCCCCAACTGCTCCTGGGGGGGCGGGTGCCGCAGGACGGGCTGGACCTGGAACCTGGACCTCCTCACACCTCTGACCTCTCTCCCCGCAGATGAGCTGAAGCTGCTGCTGCAGGACGGACAGAGGTGCGTGCGGGCTCGGCACAGCCTCGCCGAGGGCCTGTCCTGGGGCCCGTTCCGCGGGAGCATCCAGACCAGAGCCTTGTCCCCCGGGCAGGCGGAACCGGTAAGGAGCCCTGACCCCGGCCGCAGCGGCCAGGACAGTGTCTGGCCCAGGGCACGGGCCCCGTCAGCCCCCTGAGCCAGGCCCGGGCTAGACTCCCGTGCAGAAGCAACTGCCACTCCACGTGAAACATGTCAGGAGATGCAGGGAGGAGTTAACTGCCTGGGAACACAGGGAGGGCTGCCTGGAGGAGGTGAGGCGGGGCCTCTGGGACCTCGGGGTGACACAGGGAGGGCTGCCTGGAGGAGGTGAGGCGGGGCCTCTGGGACCTCGGGGTGACAGGGAGAGCTGCCTGGAGGAGGTGATGCGGGGCCTCTGCGACCTCGGGGTGACACAGGGAGGGCTGCCTGGAGGAGGGATTCTTTCAGCAGGCACTTAATGAATGAGTAGACGTTGGCGAGGCAGAGAAAGAGAAGGGCTTTCAAGGGAGGGAAGCAATAAGGAACCAAGTGGTGGGACTGGACCTGGCCTGTGGCCTGTGGCTGGGGAAGCAGGCAGGGACTGCCCCCCGGCACTGGGCTTCACGAGTGGGGCCACCCCTCGTGGTAAGCGAGGTGGTCATTCGTTGCGTTTCCGCGCCTGTGGCCCCCAGACGACAGGGAGAGGGTGCTGCCTGAGCGTCTCTAGCGCGTGCCGACGACCACTGGGCTGTCGTTTGTCTCGGGGTTGCTGCTGAGCTGCTCTCAGTTGTTGGCAAGTCGGTGTGGCGTCCTCTCGCAAAGGGTACAAATGCTCATTTTAAAATACGTTTCGGTTAAGCAAGGGCGTTGACGTATGGGAAGCAAGTGTGGGGCGGTGGAATGGGCACGTACGGTGTGGTGGGAACCGGGAGGGGCCTGTGCTGGATGAGAGTTCATGGTGACGCTTGCCTGGGAGGCCGGGCAGCACCCGGGTTGGTCCCCTCAAGCCCAGGCTCAGGTGCCCCAAATGTGCCACGGCCTGGGCCCTTCTGATTCCTAACGTGGCGTTCAGGTGTGGCAGGTGCCCTGTGACGCTGGGCCTCGTGGGCCTCTGATGGGCCTTCGCTGGCAGTGGCGGGGCTGTGGGGGGGCTTCCCGCCAGCCCTGCGCCTGGAGGCCAAATGCTGCCTTAACAGCTGGGACTTGGCCTGCAGCAGGGCTGGTAGAGAGCCGTGGGCAGGATCCCCGGCTGCAGCTCTCGGACTACAGCTCACAGCCCGCACCCACTCCCGCGTGCAGTGAACCCTGAGCCGTGGGTCACGCTGCCTCAGAACCTCAGCGCTGGGGCCCGGGCCTCGGGAGATTGGAGACGTCTCACCTGAGGCCCCTGGGCTGCCCACGCTGCCTCTCCCAGCTGAGTGGCCAGGTTCAGAGGGGCGGTGCTCACCCAGACCACTCAGCCAGGGGGTGGGAGCCGGCCCAGGACCAAGGGCCCCCACTTTCAAGGCCAGGCCGTCCCCATGGCACAGGGTCCAGGTCCTGGGGTCTCCTACCCTGTGCCCCCAGGCAGGCCTCCACCTCTCTGAGCTTCTGTCTCCTCAGCCTTTGGGACCTCAGCGGGGGGACCCAGGGGAGCCCTGAAGGGTCCTTGAGACCTGCAAGTTCCTGCAGGCCCTGCAGCCCCCGCAGAGGAGAGGGTGGGCAGAGCAGCAGTTCCTCTGTGACGTGGTGGCCTCCCAGGGCAGCCGGCGGGTTAAACGCAGTGATCCACGCGTGGTGCTTACCCCAGGGCGTGGCGTGGCAGGCAGCACGCCAGGGAGGGGTGGCCCTCCTGCCCCGTGGCCCCAAGCAGGGAGAAAGCAGTGGGAGCGCCAGCGTGGATTTCGGCTCCTTGGAAGGAGCCGCATTTTGGCTCCATTGTGTGACCAAGGCTGTGGTATTTACAGCAGTCTCTATAGGCAACGAGCTCCCCGTCACTGGAGGTGTACAAGCAGCAGTCGACTCTTAAGAGAGAGGGTAGGCCGTTGGGGGGAGTTAAGAGGAGCTCCGTGACTCTCGTGTCTGGACTCTCAGAGAATAGCCATAAGCAGTGATGGGACAAAGCCGGGACAGCTGAGGACTGGGGAGCTCAGTGTGTCCTGAGCGGGGCCTGCACCTCTCTCCTCTGCTCCCTCCTTGGGGACAGTCAACCGCTTCCAAGATGGACAGTTCCAAGTGCGTGTTCGAGACGCACTGCTGTGCGCCCATCCTTATACTCGGCCCCTCGTTTTCTCCACCCACCATGAGGCGGGTACTGCTGTTCCCATTTCCCAGATGAGGAAACTGAGGCTCCAGGAGGTTAGGTAACTTGCCAAAGTCACCAGGACCAAACAGCAGAGGGGAAATCACTATTTTCCTAACCACAGAGACCCCTGCAGGACGGGGATGGGGGGCTGGAGATGCCCGCACCCCCACCCCCAGGCCCTCCCCTCCCGCCTGCAGCCTCCTCTCCAGGGGTTTTGTCCTCCTTGGGCCCAGGGCGCGGGTCAGCCTGGGGAGACTTGGCGTGAGGTTGAAAACCCTCTCTAAGCGGAGAGATAATCCAGGGAGTGCGCCAGAGAAGCGGGCCTCTGAGGCTCTGAGGCTCTGCAGAGGGGCCCAGGGAGGAAGGAGCTGCCTGCTCTTCCCTGCAGCTTTATCTCCTGCAGAATTAAATCCTTGATTAACCCTTATCTCCCCAGCAGGCACTATCTCCGCCTTGGCGCCGAGTGTCCAGACACACGTACAAGATGATTGATTTCTTAAAGATATGCGTGCCTTTCCGATACTTCATTTATTGTCTAAATATTTTCGCTAACATTTCAGCAGGCCCCTTATCGAGCTCAGCTGATGGGCCCCGGTTCTCTCCCCCGTGTACCTCCCGCCCCTGATCGTCCTGTCACCCGCCAGGCAGTTTGTCTTCGCTGTTTGGAGAGGGAAGCGGGAGAGGGGCGACGCTGGGGTGTGGCAACCCTTTCCCACTGGTCTCCTCAGGCCCAGGCTGCTTGCAGGCCAGAGGGGAGGCAAGGAGTCTCCCCTCACAGTCCCTGCACACACTGGGCGTCGGGGGCGGTACCCCAGAAAGGACACAGCACGCAGAGCCTGCCAGGAGTCGAGAATTGGTTCTGACACCAACTTGCTGTGGGACCTCAAGGTCCCCCAGGATCCAGGTTCCACCACAGAAACCCAGGGCTTGGAGGTGCAGCAGTTCTAAAACTTGTACCCAGCTGCAGAGGAAATGTTCAGGATGGATGGATGGGTGGTGGGTGGAGGGGTAGATGGTGGAGGGAGGGATGGATGGATGGAGAGACAGGTAGATGGAAGATGGATGGGTGACGGTAGATGGCAGATGGATAGGTAAAGGTGGGTGGATGGTGCATGGACTGGTGAGTGGTGGATGGATGGTGGATGTGTGGATGTATGGATGGATAAATGGATGGTGGATGGATGGTGGGTGCGTGGATGCGTGGATGGATAAATGGAGGTGAATGGATGAGTGGTGGTGGATGGATAGGTTGGTTAGTGGATGTGTGGATGGTTAAATGGATGGTGGATGGGAAGATGGTGGATACATGAGTGATGTTTGATGGACAGATGGACGGTGGATGGATGGGTGAATGGTGGATGGACGGGTAGATGGATGTGTGGACAGAAAGATGGTAGACAGATGGGTAGAAGGTGGATATATGTACAGGTAGATGTTGGATGGGTCGGTGGGGACAGGTAGATGGATGGATGAGTAGAAGGTGGATGGTTATGTGGATGGTTGATGGACGTGTGGATGGTGGATGGACAATTAGAAGGTGGAAGGATGGGTGAATGGTGGACACATGGGTGGATGGATGGATGGGTGGATGGTAGATTGCGGGGGATAGTGGATGGACAAGTAGAAGTTGGATGGCCGGGTGGATGGACAGGGGAGAAGGTGGCTGCATGGGTGGGTGATTGGATGTGTGGATGGATTGGTGGATGGTGGGTAGAAGGTGGATGGAAGGGTGCATGGTGGATGGATGGGTGGGTGTGTGGAGGTGTGGATGGATAAATGGATGGCAGATAGACAGGGAGAAGGTAGATGGACGGTGGATGGACTGGGAGAAGGTGGATGGACAATGGATGGTAGAGGGATGGGTGGATGGTTATGGAGGGGCAGTTGAGTGGATATTGAATGGATAAATAGATGGTGGATGGACAGATAAATGGCAGATGGATGATGGACAGTAGATGGACGAGTAGCCAGTGGATGGGTAGGTGGATGGTGGATAGATGGGTAGATGGATGCATGCACAGGTAGATGGTGAATGGAAGGCTGAATGCTACATGGATGGGCAGAAGGTGCATGGATGGCTGGATGGTGGATGGACAGGTGGATGGTTGATGGAGGAGGGATGGTGGATGGTAGATGGATGGATGGACAGGAAGATGATGGATGGACGTGTGGAGGGTGGATGGAAGGGTGGAGGGTGGATGGATAATCAGAAGGTGGAAGGATGGGTGAATGGTGGATAGATGGGTGGATGGATGGACAGGTAGATGGTGGATGGATGGTAGATGGATGGGTGGAAGGTGGATTGCAGGGGATAGTGGATGGACAGGTGGATGGTTGTGGAGGATCAGTTGAGTGGATATTGAATGGATAATGGATGGTGGATGGACGGGTAGAGGGTGGTTGGAAGGGTGTGGTGGATGACGGGTAGATGGTTGTTGGAGGAGTGCGTAGATATTGGATGGAAAAATGGATGGTGGATGGACAGGTAGATGGTGCATGGACGGATGGATAAATGGTGGATATGTTGATGGTGGATGGATGGGTGGATGATAGATGAACGAGTAGCAGGTGGGTGGATGGATGGGTGGGCAGGTGGATACGTGGATGCATAAATGAATGGTGGATGGATGGGAGGTGGGTGGAAGTATGGATGGACACATAGATGGTGGATGGATGGGTCAATGGTAGATGGACGAGTAGCAGGTAGTGAATGGTGGATGGACAGGTGGAAGGTGGATACATGGGTGGATGGCGGGGGGAATGATGAAAGGATGGGTAGAAGGTGGATGGATGGGTGGGTGAGTGGATGAATGGGAGGATGGATGGATGGACAGGTAGATGGTGGACTGATGGGTGGAAGGCAGAACGATGGGCAGAGGTGGATGGATGGGTGGATGGGTGGGTTAGTGAACGGATGGATGGTGGATGGATGGTGGATGTGGATGGATGGGTGAGTGGATATGTGGATGGATAAATGGATAGTGGATTGCCATGTGGATGGTAGATGGAGGATGGACAGGTGGATGGTGGATTGATGGGTGGATGGTAGGTGGACCAGTAGGAGGAGGATGGATGGGTGGTTGGTGGATGGATGGGTGGGTGAATGGATGTGTGGATGGATAAATGGATGAAAGATGGACAGGTGGATGGTGGATACATGGGTGATAGATGGACAGGTGGATGGTGGGTGGACGGGTGGATGGTAGATGGCCGAGTAGCAGGTGGATAGTTGGGTGGATGGATGGACGGACAGGTAGATGGAAGGTTGAATGCTAGATGGATGGTCAGAAGGTGGATGGACGGCTGGATGGTGGGTGGACAGGTGGATGGACAGGTGGGTGAGTGGATGTGTGCACGGATAAAGAATGGTGGATGGACGGGTAGATGGTGGATAGATGGTTGGGGGTGTATAGTGGATTGATGGGTAGAAGGTGGATGGACGGGTGGATGGTGGATAGATAGGTGAGTCAGTGGATGTGTTGATGGGTTAATGGATGGTGGATGAATGGGTAGAAGGTAGATGGATGAGTAGATGGTGAATGGATAGATGTTGGCAGGATGGGTAGATGGATGGATGAATGAACAAATGGGCCCTCACTCACTCGGCCCATCCGTCTGTCCAGTTGTCCTCCCACGGCTCACCCACTTTAGCCACGAGGCCACCGTGACATCAGTGAGAGCTGGGAGGGTGCCCCCTGGATGGCACGCAGGGCAGCAGGTCTGAGCCTGCCTGTGAGGCTGACGTGGGACCATCCAGGCCCAGCCGCCAGCTGACCGCACGCAGATGGGCTCTGAGCGGTGGGGCCCCTCCAAAGGCCGCTGCCAGCGGTCATTGCCTGGCACAGCCCGACTCCCAGCAGGATGATCCCGGGCCAGGGGGTGACGGGGCTGCGGTGCACGAGCCCGGTGCCCTCCTGGCGAGGCCCCTCTTCCTCTGGCTGTGATAGGGAGTAATTCCCAAGGGAAGGCGCTCAGCCCAGGCGTGGTGCATCATGGGTCTTTCTTTGCCAGATGGGGCCATGCCTTGAGCCGCCCGTGTCGTGCTTCTCTTGCCTCATGAAACGTCTGGTGCCAAGGGTGGAAAGCCATTGCCTCTGGCGATGGTGAGTGGGACGCAGGCGGGGGCTTCTCAGGACACGCTGAAAGGGAGAGATGAGTGCAGGCCCCGATCAGGGCCTGCCCCAGGTTCCCGACCTCCCGCGAACCTGCCCGCAGTGCCCTGGGGAGGCGTTCTGCAGGCCCCCACCTCCCCTCGACGCTACTTCACGCGCTGTATGGCGAGTTTGGGAACAACCTCAGATACGGCTGTCACAGCGGATGCGGTAGAGATAGGGTTTCTGATGGCTATCAGCGGGCACAGAACCCAGACACTGACCTCTTTGTTGGGGGAACAAGGAGCGTTCTCAGATGCACCCAGAGAGTTTAAAGTGGCCGTCCGCTGTCCCGGGGCTGGGTGGGGCAGCCTGGAGTCAGGAGGGAGGGACAGGGCGACCCCCAGGGCTAAGGCAGGGTAGGGGCCAAGCTTTTTTCAGACGCCGCACCCGGCCTGTCTGGGGTGAACCCCAGACCCAGCAGTGAGCCTGGGGCGCCGGTGGAGGGGAGGTGGCCGGCAGTACACACATCTCTGATCGTTTTAGGCTCGCACCCCGCTGCCCACGGGCAGGGCCAGGAAGGGAACCTGCCTCAGCCTGGCGCCTCCGACCACCAGAGAAAAGGGCTTCTGTTCCAGGGCTGCTTGGAATTGGGGGATGGGGGGAGAAAATAAATAACGGGGCAGCGAGGCGAGCTGTAGCCCTAGCGCACGGCAGGGTCCAGCTGCCCGGGACAGTGCGCGTTGCCACCCCACAGGGACGGGGACAGGGGCAGACTGGGCATGGCCGTGCTCCTCTCCCCGGAGCCGTGGGGCGCCGGCTCTTGCACCCCTAGGGTCCGTGCGCAGGCAGGGAGGCTGGTGATGGTGGGCCCAGCCTGCCTCATTTAAGTGGGGGCCAGGGGCCCCCAGAGTGTTAAGGGCTGAGGGAACGAGGGTGAAGGGTCTGGTGGTCATACGGCCTGGATCTCCTGGCCCCTCTCCCTCCTGTGAGTCAGGCGCGGGGTGCAGGATGCAAGCCCCCCTCCAGGTCCCCACGTCCCCTGCCCCTCACCCGCCCAGGGCAGCCACCAGGCGAGGGGCCGCTCCCAGCAGGAGGCACACAGCCGGGAACACAGCGCCGCCGTCTCCCCTCCACTCAGATGGACGCGGAAAATTCAGGGGTTCTGCAGCGTCAGCAGAGCTGTGCGCGGGCGCTTTTATCATGCCGCGAACACGCCGCTCGCGGTAGTGATAAGCATTAAACCGACCGGGAGGCTGTCAGTCTCAGTTTGAGGGTTTAGAAATATTGGGACGAATAATTAGATTTCATATCGTTACCGCAGCACCCATCGGAGGATCAGGCAGATTAATTTTTTTCTCCCTCCTCCACTCATTAATATTCATTAGAGACTCAGGGAGACCCTGGCCTCCGCCTCTCTGCTGGCCCAGGTCAGGATAGCTGGGACGTGGGCGCTGCCGGTCAATCGCTGCTGTGCCAGCACCCCCCACCCCGGTCCCACTTTGGCCCCCCAGCCTGTCCGCAGCTGTGGGTGACGGGGACCCCCAGGTCTGCAGCTGCCCGTTAAAGCATGCTGCTTGGTGGAGACACTCGCCCCCAGTTGATACCTGGCGGTTGCTGGCCTGCCGCCCCAGTGGACATCAGCCTCCTAGGTCCGAAGGCTGTCTTCTGCCCACTGTGTCCTGCGGGCCAAAGGGAATGGAGAAGCAAGGGTGGCGGGCTCCTGTTTGTCCTGTGTTTGTCACGTGCCAGGCGGCTTCACACAGGCTTCCACTTCCCAGTGCCCCACGGAGACTGAGTCAAAGAGGGATGTGACCCACCCCCAGAGCAGGTGGCAGCACAAGGACGGTGGAGGGAGCCCACGGGCTCGGGGCATTGCCGTTTGCAGGGAGGGCGGGCATGGTGCTATTGGGCACAGTCAGGGAGTCTGGACTGGACCCAATGCCCAGCTCTGGAGCCCACGTGCTCCCTGCAGGCAAAGCTCAGTAAAGCCGTGGTCTTGGACCAGGCGGGGAGATGCCCAGAACACGTCAGGGGACCTCCCATGTGTCACTGCTCCAGCCATCCCATCACGCTAGCTTCCTGGCCAGCTGCCCCATCCAGGTGACGGCGAGTGACACTGGGCCTTGAGTTAGAGCTTCTGATACACAGTTTGACTAAAAAGCTTTTATTTGCATAAAACAAAGAAAATACTCAGACATGAATGGGCTGTGCCTTTCCACACGGCGCCCAGTGGCGGAGCTTGGGGACCCCCTGCAGGAGAGGAGCCGTCCACAACCCATCCAGCCCTGGGGCTGTGGCCTGAGGGGCGGCTGCGGTCATCACCCTAACTTTCTGTGGCCAGTCAGGGCCAGGGCCTGTACCTCATCGCCTCCGTGTGGCAAGGGCCAGCCCCCTCCCAGAACCATGTAGGACAGGGGACATGTTTGCAGTGCCGCCTGGGGAGGGTGGGGGAGGGTGCCGGAAATCAGGCCACCCCTTCTGGGCGCCGCTGGCAGCCCCGAGTGAGAACCGAGCTCAGGAGTGCTCTTCCACTCCGGGCGCTGCAGAGGCCTGGCTCGCAGACCAGGCCGCTGGAGACAGCGTGTCTGGGCGAGGGGCTGACCACGGTCTGCGAGCCGCAGGGAGGCCAGGTGCTGAGACAGTCCCACAGCTCACTCTGTAGGTCTCTGGGGGCCTGTGTGTGGGAGGAGCCTGCGTCCGGTCCAGTGCCCCACCAGGGAGGGGCAGCAAGAACGGAGGTCCGGGTGTGCCTCCCCGCTCTGCCACTCACTGGCTGTGTAACTTTAGGCAGGTTGCTCCACCTCTCTGGGCCTCAGTTTCCAAGGGAAACCAAGGACCCGCAGCCTGGACAGGGCGCCCACGGGGCAGACTCTCAGGCATCCCTCACAGGGAGCCCCCCACTGCCCCGGCCAGCCTCTCCTCTCTCCTGCTGACTGTGTCCGAGGGCGTGACTGAGTCCTTGCTGACCCCCCTCCCCGCCCCCAGAGCCCGGCCCTGACCCTGCTGCTGGAGGACGAGGCCTGCTGGCTGAGGACGCTGCCCCGGGCCCTGACCGCGGCCGAAGCCAACTCGGAGATCTACAGGAAGGGTTGGTATCCTGGCGTTTCCCTCACTGCCTTCCGGAGGGTGGGGGGTCACGGCTCCCCCTGGGCCGGCTCTTAAAGGGAAACCAGCCTGCTTGGGCCGGGCCGAGGGGCTGGCCACCGCTGCCACCACACGCCCAGTGCCCCCATTAATGCTTGCCTAGGGCTGGACAGGCGTCGGCCCCGGGGGTCGGGGAGAGCGGGCCCAGGCCAGGACTGCCCTCAGGGCCTCTGGGAGACCACAGGGACAGTGGACACTGGCAGGGCCTGGTGGGCCCACCTGGGGGTGCCCACTGGACCAGGGCCCTGTGCGGCCTGACTCCCTCCAGGAGTGGTCAGGAGGGCCATGTCCAAACCCAGCTGGGGGGGGGGCCTGGGACAGGTCCCCTCACCTTCTGGGGCCTCTGTTTTGTGAAGCTGAGGAAAGCTCCACGTCCCTCCTGCAAACCTGCACTTTCCAGGAGTGGCCCTGGGAGGGCGGGGTGGGGTGGGGGGACCCCCCCATTACAGATGAGGCAGCTCAGGTCCCGGGGAGGATGTGGGGAGCCAAACACCACAGCATGGCCACGGGAAATCCACCTCCTTCTTCCGGGGCGGGGGGGGGGCTCCGCTTCGGTAGAATGTTCTGGGGGTGTCACCCTCACCATCGCCTCCTGAGCACACTGGACTAAATGTCCTGTGGGCAGAGCCAAAGGCCCCTGGAGGTGGGCAGGGGCAAGCTGGGCTGCTGCTCCAGCACCTCCCCAGCCCCGCCCTACCTGGGGGCCTCCAGGGCACAGCAGGTGCTGAGGTCAGCATCCGGGGCCCTGCGCGTTCCGTCTGCCCTGCCATTGGCCCCGAGGACCTGGCTAGCACAGCACCTGTGTGCCTGTTTCACCCCCTGGCCCACCCTCCCTGCTTTGGGGTGCCACCCTCCCTGCTTTGGGGTGCTCTAAGGACCCAGAGAGCAGCTGGAAAGCACGGGAGGGCCCAGGGCCCAGGTTGGCAGCAGGTGCCCAGCTGGGGGTACGTACACCTGGCGGGGACGTGGCCCAGTTAGCAGTGCCTGGCCTGTCCCCCCTGCTCGCCTGGTCAACAGGGTTCACCTGCCCGGGCAGATGCTAGCCAGGTGGCCTGGTCCCGTGGGCAGCTCAGCCCGGGTCCTGTTGGCCAAGGCTGCCCCCCGCTGGCCACCGTAGCAACAGCCACGCTGGCTGAGTAGCGAGGAGCTGGGAGGCCTTTCTAGGGCGTGGGTGAGCGGCTCCCAAGCCCTCCCCGCCGCTCTGCTCCCTTCTCTAAGAGGGCCGTCGCGCTCCGACGGACACAGGCAGGGAGGCCCAAAGAGGGCCGTCGCGCTCCGACGGACACAGGCAGGGAGGCCCAAAGAGCAGGCAACACCTAGTCGCCCTGAGGAGGCAGGTGCACCACGGAAACCAGCCGGCCACAGCTGCGAACCGGGTGTGGCTTCGCCCCGGCCACCACACCGGCTTCGGAACCCCCATGCCTAAGCTGGGGCGGCGCAGCGGGCATCAGGAGGATAAGATGGGCAGGGTCTTTGCAGAGGCGCGGCCGCGGTGGCCTGGGGCTGCCGGCGCCCCGTCACAGACGCCCTCCCCCCGCAGATGGCGCCCTCTGGTGCAGGCTCACCAGGCCAGTGGCCGCGGGCGGACGGCTGAGCGTGCTCCTCGCAGCCGAGCCCCACAGTGCCCCCAGCCAGCCTGTGAAGGAGCCGGTGGAGCCCGAGGGCCTGGCCCCCTCCCCCGCCGCCGACATCCAGCTCCTGCCCCAGCAGGCGGGCATGGCATCCATCCTCGCAACTGCAGTTGTCAACAGTGAGTAACCCGCTGCCTGCCCGCCCCCACCCCAGGCTCAGAGCTGCAGGCGGTGCCCAGCTCAGGATCTGCAAAGACTGGTCACCACTGCCACCTGAGCAGAGGTGTGCCCCGGGGGCACGCACGGGGGCCTAGCAGTGGGGTTCCAGGAGGGGCTCCAGGGTGCAGTCAGCGTGCAGGGGGCCACGTGGTGTGCTCCCAGATGCTGACGGGGAGGTGGGCTCTGCAGCAGAGCGGGCTTCTCACCACAGCGCCTCTGGCACACGCTCCGCGGGGTCCGGAAGGCCCTTTTAGGTCGCCAGCTGGAGAGGCCGCGCAGGGCAGGGGTGGAGTCTGGGACACATGCACCGTGGGGTGCCCAGCAGCAGCCCTGCCCTCGCTCACTAGATGCTGGTACCATCCCCACCTCCCAGTTGTGAAGGACGTGGTCAAGTGTCCCTTTGGGGCAGAGCCGCCAGTGTGGAGAGCTGCAGTGGAGGGACCACGTTTGTCACTCCTCCCTACAAGCAGCAGAGGGTCTGAGAACCGATGAGATTCACCGTTTCTCAAATCCTTGTTCAACGTCCACACCAAACCAGGCGGTCAAGGCGCTGGGGTCAGCGAGGTGGGGACAGCTGCCCGCCCTGAGGGGACAGGCGGCACATCCACGAAGGAGGGCAAGTGGTGATGTGGGCAGTGGCTGGGGTGCTTGGGAGACACGCGCGCCGGGGAGAGCAGCTGAGCGGACAGCCCAGGCCCAGCGAGACGGCCACCGTGGCCAGAGTCAGACTCCGAGGGTGGCCCCGGACCAGGGCTGGGATTCCTTCTCAGAGAAACGACCGCGGCAGGGGGCTTTCAGGCAGCAAAGGGTACGACCCCATTTAGTTCTAAAATTGCATGGCTGCTAGACTGTAGGGTTGTAAAATTGGGAGAAAAGTGACCTTTTTAAGCAGGTCAAACGTGAAGACGGCACAGGGCCTGCGGGGGGGCGGTGCGGGGGGGGAAGCGGCAGCGTGAGGCCGGGGCTGCAGCACGGCCGCGGGGCGGACACTGTCCGTCCCATCGCAGTCAGGATGGAGGGCCCGTTCTGAGCAGCCTGACCCAAGACGCCTGTTGGGCACTAAGTGGAGCCCAGGAGGCGACTGGGGGACACGTGCTGGGGCTCAGGGTGCGGTAAGAGTCGGGGAGCTCCGGGCAGGACGAGGCCCCAGGGAGAGACAGGACCTGCAGACACTAGAGCCAGGGGTGAGGGGAGGCCCGCCGTGTCCCAGCTGTTGAGAGCAAAGGCAGGCAGCATGGAGGTCACCGTGACCCAGACACTGGCAGCCAAGTGAGGAGGGTGACACCGGAGGGGTGGGGACAAGCACAGGTGGGTGGGCCGGACAGGGCAAGGCCACTGCCTCAGGGAGAATGGGGTCCTGCAGGGGAGCTGAGAGGGTGGTGGTGAGCAAACAGGGGTCTTGTCTGACGTTGAGGTTTCAGGAAAGAAGGGTGCTGGATAGAAGGGTCTCTCAGAGGCCAGGACGGCCACCCCACCAGGGCAGGGAATGGCATCTGGTGCCCAGGGGGCTGCCTCTCTGTCTCTTTTGGATGGGTAGGTCGGGGGGGGGGGCTGCAGGGAGCCCCAGGTGCTGGAGGGCTTCCTCTCAAGCCCGCCCAGGAGCAGCCTCTCTGGGCCTCGGTTTCCCTCCCCTCGGGTCTGACACTGGTCTGTGAGGGCATGGTGGGCTAGCATCGTTTATACCAACCCCACGTGGGCCTCTCCTACTGGTGGTCTAGAAGGGCTTTCAGAACCCGAGCTCCAAAGTCAATCAGGCCCGGTTTAATTCTTGAGACTCCACCACTCTGGGCCTGTTTTCTCATCTGTGGAAGCAGTAAAGGTAATGCCGGTCTTGAGGTGTCTGTGCAGGTTACCTGGGCTGCATCCACCCGGGACTTGGCCCGAGGTCAGCCCTGGGTTGGTGGGGCGACGACCGTCCTTGCTAAGTTTTAGGGCCGGGGCTGGGGCCCACACGGGCCTCCGAGGCTCCCAGTCCCTTCGCTGTGCCGCAAGCAGCAGCGCAGTCCCCAGCACTGACCCTGCAGATACCAACAGCAGCCCACAGCTGGCCCCTCAGACCCGGATCCCAGCTCAAGGCCTCAGCGCTGCCCCTCAACCTCCAAATAAAAGGGAACTTGAAAACCAGAAATAACACAGTAGGAAGAGTTGAGCCGGAAACACCGCAGGCACAGGGGCATGAGGAGTGCCCACCTCACTTGACAGACAGGCACTAAATTCCTTAAGAGAGGCGGAAGGTAGAAACCTGGCAGCCCCCGGGGGGCAGGCAGACCACGTGTTCAGTAACTACCAACCAGCGGGCTGAGAAATACGTCCCAACCCGCACACGACCCCCAAAAGGTGTCCATTCCGTGTGAAGGTCAAGGTCGAGACCCAGAACAAGGTCTCCCCCCTGCCCTGGGTTCAGCCTAGGGGTGGCTGGCCAAGGAGCAGGGACAGAAACAACAAAACATTCCTTATCATTCTGCTGAAGCAAGCACCCACCAGAGAATGCTCACCAGCTGGCAAATCCACCCCCGCCATCCAAACCCCCAACCGCAAAGGTACTTGGGTTAAATGTAGTGAATTCAGGAAGTTCTGACCAGTAACACAGGTGTATGGGGGGGGCGGGGAAGGGCGGTGCACCGGGAGGCTCCTCCTGCTCTGCAGCTCCTGGCCTCAGCCCCCTGCCTACCCAGAGCCACGCTCACCTCTCGCCCTGCTGCCCCAGTGCTTGGGGACTCAGGCACCCAGCGGCCCACACACTTGCTCACACGCACACACCTGTCTCCTCGTCCTCCTCCACGGGCACCCAGCTCCACGCCAGCCCGCAAGTCCCATCGCCCCCGCCAAGTCACAGAGACAATCAGGTCACAGACCCCAGCCTCGCTTCTTCCGTGGGCGCCCCCAAGAGACCACAGTGTCTCCTTATGGGGTTCCCTGTCCGGACGCAGCCCAGGGGCCACCCACCCCAGGATGCAAGTCCCCATGGCATCCTGAAGATCCGTAGAGAGGGGACACGGAGTTACCAAGGGACACCTGAGAAGGCAAAGCAGTGAAGAGGGACAGCCCAGGTCACAAACCCCACCCCACCCCCAAGCTGGCAGACGCCGGGGCACAGCCCTCGTGTTGCAGAGGGCCCAGGGCCTGCCCCGGGTGCTAGGCGGCCAGCGCTGCTGCCGGGGCACCCCTCAGGCTGCACCCGCCTCTCCCGCCCGCAGAAGACGTCTTTCCCTGCAAGGACTGCGGCATCTGGTACCGCAGCGAGCGGAACCTACAAGCCCACCTCCTGTACTACTGCGCCAGCCGCCAAGGCACCAGCTCCCCCGCTGTGGCCGCCCCCGATGAGAAGCCCAAGGAGACCTACCCCAACGAGCGGGTCTGCCCCTTCCCCCAGTGCCGCAAAAGCTGCCCCAGCGCCAGCTCCCTGGAGATCCACATGCGCAGCCACAGCGGTGAGCCCCGCCCCCAACGGCGTGTCTCCCCGCCCAAGCCACGCATGCTCACTGCATTGTTCCTGGGGTTGCACAACTGCCGTGGACGTGCCCGAGTGGTCCTCCCACCCCGCCGAGCAGCCTCCCACAGGGCCCCAGGCCTCGCGCCCCGTCTGCGACCGGCTGGGTGGTCGGCTGGGGGCTGGGCCCCCGATGGGGTCCTAGGAGGCAGAGCTTAGGGGCCCTCCACACGTGCCCGTGCCGTAGTCCTCGGCTGGCCAGGCTCCCTTACCGGGCCCCATGTTCCAGGAGAGCGCCCCTTCGTGTGTCTCATCTGCCTGTCCGCCTTCACCACCAAGGCCAACTGCGAGCGGCACCTCAAGGTGCACACAGACACGCTGACGGGTGAGCGGGGCCAGGAAGGGGGCGGCGGGGTCTGCGGGACGCAGCCACCGGCAGGGCTCTGACACCACAGCCTACCTGCAGGTGTGTGCCACAGCTGCGGCTTCATCTCCACCACGCGGGACATCCTCTACAGCCACCTAGTGACCAACCACATGGTCTGCCAGCCGGGCTCTAAGGTTGAGATCTACTCATCAGGGGCTGGGCACCCCACTGCCAAGCTCCCCGCAGGTGAGCCCCTGGTGACCCTGCGGACTGGGAAGGGGGAAGCAGGCTCGGCCACGAGGGGTGGGGGGGGGGGTGTCGGTTTCGGCCTCGACGCTCCACCACCTCTGTGCCCAGCCCAGCTCTCCCTTCCCGCCCTCCCCAGCTTCAGGTCTGGCCCAGGCAGGTCCTGCTCCAGGCCTGAAGTGTGGCCCCTGGCGTCTCCCCGCAGACAGCCTGGCCGCCTTCCAGCAGCACACGGCGCTGCACGGCCCCCTGGCCTCTGCAGACCTGAGCCTGGTGCCCGCCCCATCACCGGGACTGGACAGGAAGGCCCTGGCAGAGGCCACCAACGGAGAGACCAGACCGGGCCCCCAGAACGGGGGTGGCGGCGAGCCCCCGGCGACCCCCAGGAGCATCAAGGTGGAGGCGGCAGAGGAGCCCGAGGCGGAGCCAGGGCCCCAGGCCCTGTCGCGGACGCCATCACCGCCCAGCGCCGGCCCCAGCCCCGTCCGCGTGAAGGCGGAGCTGTCCAGCCCCACGCCCGGCTCCAGCCCAGGGCCCGGCGCACTCTTCCTGCCGCAGTTGCCCACGGCGCCGCCTGCCTCCGAGATCCTGGCCAAAATGTCCGAGCTGGTGCACAGCCGGCTGCAGGCGGGCGCGGGGGTGGGCGCGCCGGCTGGCCTCTTCACGGGGGCCCCCAAGGGCGCCACGTGCTTTGACTGCGACATCACCTTCAACAACGTCAACAACTTCTATGTGCACAAGCGCCTCTACTGCTCCGGCCGCCGCCCGCCCGACGACACGCCCCCTGCCCGCCGGCCCAAGGCGGCCCCAGCCCCGCCGCGCGCGCCCCCCGCCCCGCCGCCCGCCGAGGCCGACGAGCAGCGCTCGCCGCCGGGCCCCGGGGCGCGCGAGGACGAGGCGGGGGGCGCGGCTACGCCCGAGGCGGAGACCGAGGCCGAGGCGGGCGGCCGGGGCAGCGAAGGCAGCCCAAGCCCGGGCAGCGGGGCAGACGAGGACGACGACCCCCGCCGGACGCTGTGCGAGGCCTGCAACATCCGCTTCAGCCGCCACGAGACCTATACGGTGCACAAGCGGTACTACTGCGCCTCTCGTCACGACCCGCCGCCGCGCCGGCCTGCGCCCGCCGGGACCTCCGGGACCCCCGCGCCCGCTGCGCCGCCCGTGCGCACGCGCAGGCGCCGCAAGCTCTACGAACTGCACGTGGCCGGACCCGCCCCGCCCCCGGTCGGACCCGCCCCGTCCCCGGTCGGACCCGCCCAGCCCGTCGCGCCAGGCCACGCCCCCACGCCGCCTGCGTCGCCGGCGCCGCGGCCCGGAAGCGGAAATGGAGGCGGAGGTGGAAGCGGCCAAGACCCGGTGGAAGGCCCCATCGACCTGAGCAAAAAGCCGCGGCGCCAGGCTCCCGCCGCCGCCCCTGGCCCTGCGCCCGGCCTACCGGCCCTGGCCGATTACCACGAGTGCACAGCCTGCCGCGTGAGCTTCCACAGCCTCGAGGCGTACTTGGCGCACAAGAAGTTCTCGTGCCCCTCTGCCCCGCGCCGCCTGCGCGCCGCCCCCGAGGACCCGCCCGCCATCGTCTGTCCCTACTGCCCCCCGAACGGCGTGGTGCGCGGCGACCTCATCGAGCACTTCCGCCTGGCGCACGGCCTGCTGCTGGGCAAGCCCCCGGCCGGCTCCGGCCCTGGCGCCGAGGCCCGGACGCCTTCGCCCGCCGCCCCCCGCGACGGCCTCAACGGCCAGGACCCTTGGGAGCCGCCCGCCGGCAGCCCCCGGCCCGGCCCGCCCCCGGCCACGTCCCCCGAGGCCGTGCCGGCACCCCCCTCCCACTCGGACAAAGGCGTACAGACGCCCAGCCAGGGGACGCCGGCCTCCGTGCCCAACGGCAACCACAGGTACTGTCGCCTGTGCAACATCAGGTTCAGCAGCCTGTCCACTTTCATCGCCCACAAGAAGTATTACTGCTCCTCGCATGCGGCCGAGCACGTGAAGTGAGCGCCCGGCGCTGCTGCCCCGCAGGGGGACCCGGGACGCTCCAGGCACAGACCTCGTCCGAGAGGCTGCAGGGGGCAGCGCCCGCCTGGACCTTGGCACTTAATAAAGAAGTTCAGTTTGCTGAGCACAGTGGTGGAGCAGTCTAGTTCTCTGAGCGGGGGGGCCCTGCGGGGAGGGCACAGGCAGGGCCAGCAGCACCTGTAAGTACACGCAGGACACTGCAGGCCGGAGTCCCGCAGTGGCCCTAAGAGCTGGATCTCGCCCTGCACCCGGGGCTGATGGCACTGCTCTGGGCCCCCTTGGGGCACGGGGAGAGCAGGCACTGCCCTTCTGGGTCCACTGTGCCCTCCAGGATCCAGCCAGAAGCTGTGGTTTGGCCACCAGACACCAAAGGGAGGAGCTTAATCTTGGCCAGCGGACAGCTCTTCCACCTGCTCAGTGACAGGCCACCAAGGAATCAGGGAGGGGAGCATGGTGGGGAGGATGAAGCCCTGCAGTTGCCGAGGCTGATGCGGGAGAAGGGAGAGTGGGAGAGTGAGCCGCTGACAGGCACTGGGGCCCACAGCGAGCGGGCACTGGGGCCCACAGCGAGCGGGCACTGGGGCCCACAGCGAGCGGGCACTGGGGCCCACAGCGAGCGGGCACTGGGACCTGGGGGCTGCGGTGGGCACGAGGCTGGGGCCACACCACCCCCAGTCTGCCCTGCTGCTGCTGACCATGACCTGGGCCAAACCCAAGCAGGAGGAGCCCAACTGTGGTCCTGGCACGTGGCTGGGTGGCTGTGGGCACCCTCCAGCCTGGTGTCCCTGTTTGCAGTACAGAATGTCTCTTCCGATATACCAGGCCGCCTACTGCAGATGAAAGTGAAACCTGACCTCTCACCTTTCTCTGCCTCTGAACATCAGATGTGCTTCCTGCCACCCACCCAGACTCACTCACCTGCTCGATCGAGGCAGGCTTCCTCCCGCCCAGCCCTCAGGGGTGACAGGCTAAGGAGCTTGTGTTCGGACAGGAACAGTCCCCACACCTCGCCCACAGGTACATGGGACACGGCCCCCTCCCGCTTGCCCCCAGCTGGCCCTGAGTACCAGGGTGTGACCAGGGCTGCTGGACAGTCGGGGGCCCCAGGAGCCAAGCTGCTTTCCTGGTAAATGCCCCACGTTGTGAAGACCTTCCTGGCTCTGCTCTCCTGGACTGGGGCAGGGAGGCTCCCAGACCCCTCAACTCTGCTCACTGTTGCACCCCGGAGAGTCTGAGGCTCCGCCTCTTGAGTCCCACCACCAAGTGCGGCAGATGTCATTCACCCTAAGGCAGGGGGAACGTCCCTGTGTGCTGATAAGCACAGATGCTCAAAGGGGAAGGATGGGGGAGACACGGGAAGGCAGGGGAAGCATCTGTGCTCGCCCCCACCCTTGCACCACGTGAGTGGAGGACAGCGCCACACAGAAAAGGGCCTCGGTGTCCACGCCCACCCGACCCCCACCCCAGGCCTGAACTGCCAGCCAGGCCAAGCTTTGTGCCAGGGAGGTCCTGCAGCTGGGTCCTGGGTCACATGCCCCCTGCTCTCCCCCCAACCCCGGTGCATGGCCAGCACCCTGCGGCCCTTGCCCCACTCAAGGTCGCCAGTGCTAGGCTCTCCACCCACAGCCCGGAGCCCACCTTCACCCTCCTCAGACCCCCATTTCCCACACACTGCCTCCTCTCATGCCACCCCATGTTCTCCCCGAGAACCTGCCACCACCGTCCCAGCTGCAGCCCAGGGACAGCGCTTGGCCTCCTTCCCACCTCTCTGGGAGCCCTGATGCTCCCAGACCAGCCCCCCGCCCCCATCCCCGAAGCTCACTCCACTTACGGTCCTGGGCAGGCACACGGGTTCCCGGGCCCCTATGTCTCTCTAGCCCAACCATGCCCCCCGCCCAGACCAGGGCCCCTATGTCTCTCTAGCCCAGCCATGCCCCCCGCCCAGACCAGTGCACCCACTACATGTCCCTCAAGGGCCCTGACACGTCCAAGGCTGAGCTCTCCCTGCTGCGTCTTCTCCCCACACCTGCGCAGACGTGGCCATCAACCCTCAGTGTCACAGCAGCTGTGACCACGAAACCCGCCTCTGCCCATCCTGGCCCCCAGGTCCACAAGTTCGCCTCACTTCTCTCTCAGGCCGATTCCAAACCTCAGCGCATCTCACTGCCTCCGGGGATGGCCGCCCCCGATGGACTGCACTGTCCCCCGCCAACACGACTCTTCACCGCCAGGTCGGGTGGTTGGGAGACCAGGTGGGGTCACAGCGGCTCCTGCTGCACAGAGGTGGCCGCCAGGCCCTGGTCGTCGCCCCATGGCCTGTTCATGCTGCTCCAGCATCTCGGCGCCGCCTGCTCCCTGCAAGGGGCTACCCTTCTCACGCTGTTTAGAGACCTTCCCTGACCCTCCGTCCTAACACCCTGCTCATTTCCCCATCATAGTGGTCACTCTTCTTACCCCCTTCTCCCTGCCCCACGGGCCTCGCCGACCTTGACCACTGCCTGCAGGGCACCTGGCCCACGGCCCGGGGAGGGGCACGTGGTCACTGCAGCCCCCCACCACGCCCCAGTCGTCACAGCCCTCTGCAAAGCCAGCCCCGCCTGCCCACCTCCTGGGTTCCCTCCTCCATCCCATTCTCTGCTGGGCTCCTGCCTTCGGCCGCCCCCCAACGCTGTGCCAATTGCACCTCCCCAAGCCAGCTCTTATCAGGTGACACTGTACACACAGCATGCACAGCACTCGGTCCACATTCAAGGCCACTGTCCAACCCCAACTCCTCCTAATTGGGTCGCCCCCCCCCCCGAGTCCTGTGTGCAAACCTCATCCAGGGCTCTGCAGCCCCGCGCACCCTGCGCCCTGTGCTGCCCGTCCACCCCTGGGGAAACCCTGGCACTAGGAATCACTGCAGGTAGACGTTCCTGCCACCAGGGGTCAGCAGTGGCTCGTTTACATGGGCCGGCAGGCCAGGTGCCAAGACCTCTCGGCCGGCCAGGGCACCCGCCCTCTGTCTCCTGAGGACCCAGAAAGGGTGGGAGGCGGAGGCGGGTCCCAGACGCAAAAGGAGAACGTGGAGGAGGGCGGCGTGCAGCCCGAGGACCTGTATAGTCTGGAGCCACGTGGTCTCCACCGAAGGTGCAACAGAGATGACCGGCGAGCAAGGGAGGAGCCCCGAGGGCAGGGCCCTGGGTGCGGGGGCGCACGGGAGAAGGCGGGGGGCCCAGGCAGAGTCCCGGCAGGCATCAGGCGGGTCATACAGCTGCCCGTGCAGCAGCCCTGGAGGTACAGCCTCTACCCTCCTCCCCCATCACCGTCCTCACAGGAGGACGTGGGCTCCGGGAGGGGGCGCGACCGGACATCGATCAAGCCGGTGCTGGGAGCACCACCGCTGAGCGCGCACACGGCTGCCGTGGCCACCTCCCTTCTGAGGCTCCGGCCCAGCCTTGCTCGCAGACCTGCCCTCGCCTGCCTCTCACGGGTAGCAGCTCTGAGCAGCAGAGCCCAGGCCCCCCACTGCACGGCCAAGCCCGGCCTCGGCGCCTCCGTGTGGGGACAGCCGCGGGGGACGACTTAGGAGAGCAGTTCCCTGGGACACGGTTGGTCCCCGTTCCCGAGAGCACGCTTCTCCGGGGCAGCCACGTCGCATCACCCGAGCCCCAGTGGAGAATACACGTTCCAGGGGCCCCGGACGGGCTGAACAGGCCAGGGCCTGGGAATCGGCCTTGATCAGGTCCCAGCAGATTCTTCTCTGGCCAGTCTGAGAAACACCTGCAGGGCAGGTGGTCAGACACTGTTCATGCCTTTATGGTCAGCCCAGCAGGCGCAGGACGGCCCTGCCGAGGAGCCTCTGTCAGCTGGGGCAGGACGCAGCGAGGAGGGGGCTGGGCCCAGACCTCAGCCCTTCAGAACCGCACGTTCCGACACTCCGTCCCAATACCATTCTGCCTTCACTGATCACCAGATGATCCTCGGAAGCCCCGGCCCCGCTAAGTCCAGGCCACGCTGCTGAGCAGAGCCGCCGGGGGCGGCAGCCATGCCCAGACTGCGGAGGTACCCTGGGCAGAGTCCGAAGGGCACGCGGCTGGGAGAGCGAGCTGGGACTCCGAGGAGTCCGGCCGCGTTACTTAACTAGGGGCTCGCAGGTGGGAACCGCCCCCAGCCGCCGTCCCAGAGAGGAGTGCCAGGCAGCACCCCGAGGAAAGGAGGGGACCCCGCCCCTGACGCTGTGCTTGCGGGCGGCGCAGCCCCGAGTCCTGACCGGTGTGACGGGGCACCCTCGCTCCGGGAGCACGACCAGGCCCGAGGCTCCTTTGTTGCCACACGGCTGCCACCGTCACGCTCGCCCCTGATCCCCACCCCCACCCCAGAGCCTGGCAGCACGAGAACTAATGCCCCGATGGAACCAGCCTGAGCATCGGCTCCCTGCGCACCTAACATGCCCAGGGGGCGAGCAAGCCCCTCCCTACGTGCAAACGGCCGCACAGTAGCCCAGGCGCTGTGCTCAGGGGCTGGGCGCTGGGGGCTGGAATCCTGCCACCGCTGTGCTGCTGCGGCCGACCCGTCCCAGGGAAGCCGACCAGGGCACCTGCAGAGGGAAGCGGCCACCGGGACGTCCCCATGACACTGTGAGGTCGCATCAGTGGGCGACGACAGATAATTCAAAACAGAAGCTTGAGATGCAGACGTGTCTGGAGATTCAAAATAGTATAGGACTTTGCACGGCAAGAGAAGACAGGGCTGACTGGGTGTCACGAGTCTAACACCAGCTCTGAGTTACTACTCACCGCCCCCGAGACAGGGCCGCTAGCCAGTATTTCCAAGAACCCCAAAATGCAAAGGCTTTAAAAGACACCCAGGGTCTGAGGACCAAATTCTTGAGGGACACACATGTGACCTGACCCCCGCCCCTACCCAGGAGGGGCCACCCCGGGACCCACGCCACTAACTCAGTGGGAATCAAAGCAAAGGCTGCGGCCAGGGAGGATCCCGACACCACGAGGCGGCTCGAAGGACAGGAGACGACGCCCACAGCCCCGCCCCGCAGGCTCGGTTGGGAGAGGCCCTGCCCCTGCACACGCGGGAGCCCAGCCACCTCTGCCACTGGGGTCGCCCCTCGGACGCAAGAAAGCCGGGGGCGGGGAGTGGGGTACGCTGCATGAAGCCCGACTCCCCACCCCCCGGGCTGGTGGGTCTGTAACGTCTCTGAACGCGGCAGCCCCGATGGCTTGATTCCATCCACAATGTGAAGAGGCCCCAGCGGACCCCGAATCCAGATGATCCCAGCAGCCCCTTCTTGACTCCCAGGTGCAACTCTTAGAATTCTGTCGTTAACAGCCCTCTGATCAGGCCCACGGCAAGAAACGCAGCCGACAACGCCAACCTCTCCACGGAAGCTGAGGAACGAAGCCTGCTCCCCACGCGTCCCCGCCTCCGCCTGGGCCGTGCGTGGCCACGCCCCGCTCCGCTCCGTGCGTGGCCACGCCCTGCTCCGCTCCGCGTGCGGGCCTGCCGAGGGGACTCAAGCTGCTCTTCACCGCCCTCAGTGAGGCCCCGCCCCACCAGGGCCAGGCGGACCCACCAGGGCCAGGCGGAAAACGTAGTGTGGGGCGGGGAGGCGGAGGGCAGAGAGGGATAGCACAGCTGGCCGGCGCTTGAGACCGAAAGCACACCTGCTGCCCCCGCCCCCTGTCCACAGTCAGGTGTTTTCTGAGGCTGTGACTCGATGCTGGGTGGGAGCAGAGCTTCTAGCCAGACGAACGGCCCTCGTACACTCATGCACATGCTCCCAGCCTCTCGTCTGCAGTGGGTGAGCCGTGATCTCGTGGACGGAGCACCTTTACAGGAGCCCCTCGGGCGTGGCCGGGACACACCACTCTGCCCAGTTCTCTGGGTTCCCTGGATGTCACCTTCACGCCGCCCAGGGCCTCTTCAGGGACATCCCTTACAGGCTGGTCTTTGACAGTTAAAGAGTTCCTGCAGGCCCCCTGCAGCTGACACGAATGCCCTTTATCACGCAGAGGGTAGTCAAAGCTGGACCTGCCACCTCATTAGGTCCTGCTCGAAAGCGAGGCCACTCTGAGCTCCATGGAAATCACGTCTCAGCACTCCAGGTGACAGGGCTGACCCCGTGAGTCAGCACAGAGAAATCTCCCTAATGATGCTCGCCTTCCATGACACTCCAGCCACCCAGCAGAGGGCAGCTGGGAAGGAGCAAGGACACGCACACACCTCCTCTGCTTTGACACCAGCGACTCTGAGTGTGCGCCAGGGAATCCAGGGGCGCCCCCAACCTTTCCAGAGGGCCAGCAAGGTCCTCCTTTGACCGAAGTTGCATGAGTGGCACAAAAGCCAAGGCGGGTGTGACAAGTGGACCTTAGCACGGACCGAGGCAGCAGATCTGGCAGATACGGCAATGGGCACCCTGGCCCTCCCACCCCCGTCTCACAGGAAAGCAACAGAAACCAGTTTAAATTAACAATGTCCTTGATGGGGCTTCCCTGGTGGCGCAGTGCTTGAGAGTCCGCCTGCCGATGCGGGGGACACGGGTTCGTGCCCCGGTCTGGGGAGATCCCACATGCCGCGGAGCGGCTGGGCCCGTGAGCCATGGCCGCTGAGCCTGCGCGTCCGGAGCCTGTGCTCCGCAACGGGAGAGGCCACAGCAGTGAGAGGCCTGCCTTACGCCAAAAAAAAAAAAAAAAGAAAATGACAGCAAGGTATCAGAGTTTAAAAACGTGTAGAGGTGAAACTGCGTTTACTGTGTATAAATCACCCCAATTTAAAAAGCTCACAACAGGATACTGAGGTGAAGGGGGGACACCTGGGGCACAGCAGCCCCATGGGACCTGAAACTCCCCGCAAGGGTCTGCGTCCTGTGAGGGTCTCTGAGCAGTGGCCCCGTCATACCTGTGCCTTTCTTCGTGTGTGTGTGTGTGTGTGTGTGTGTGTGTCCCACAGATGCTGACTGCACACCTGCAAGCCGCAGTCCCCAGACCTTCAGAGCAGCCTCACCGCCTCTGGGCGCCCTTCCCACTCCAGACAAGGGACCGTGCCTGGGGAGGGGGACGCCCGTGGAGAAACCGCACCCTGCCACCGCCTCTGCCACGACACCTCTCCGGGAGCATAAGTGCCCTCGCATACAGGCCACTGGTGCCGTCGTGCCCAGCAGCAGCGCCCGTAGACGGCCCGTTGGTGGCAGACTGTCCAGCACCCCCTCAGAGCAAAGGAGCCCCGTGTAAGCGGCTGTGAATCGCTCGGGAGAGAGAAGACCAGACCGTCTTAAGGGCCGAGGCGCTGAGTCATGGGAGCCTTGAGGTGCTGATGGGCATTTGAGAAACTGCCGGACGCCTGTGAGGACGCGGGACACAGAGGGGCCTGGTGGTTGGGGTGTCCTAGGACCGACGGTGGCCGGGCACTCTGCTCCCGGGACAGGGCAGCTGCGCAGGGGCGTGTAGGGCCGCCCCCCGAGGACTGAGCCCCAGGAGGCTCTGGGATGGGGGTGTCTGAACGGTATTCGGTGCAGCGGCGAGCGGCAGGCCTCCCCGGGTCTGCCTCCGCCTGCTTCCAACCCTGGTCCGCTCCGCCCACCTGCAGAGAGTGTCCTGGGGCGGCCAGAGCAGAGGACCGCAGGCTGGGGGCCTCAAGGCAGGTGAGGCTGTGGGCGGGCACGCCCTCCGCAGGCTCTGGGGAGCGTGTGTCTTGCCGGCCTCGCTCCCATGCTGGTCTTGCTCAGGTCTTAGGGTCCCCGGCTGTGGGCAGTTCCCTCCGAGCCCTCTCTCCGCCTTCCCTCCTCTGCGTCTGTGTCTCTCCTCTTCTGTCTCTTTTAGGGACACCCTTACGGGGTTTAGGGCCACCCTAATCCAGGATGACTTCAGTGAAATTCTCACCTTAATCCCATCTGTAAGACCCTTCTCCCAAACAAGGGCACAGGCTGAGGCACCAGGTGGACGTGAACTTGGGGGACACCTTCCAACCCGATGCCCCCTGAGGCTCTCAGGGAGACATGGCCTCCCCTCCTCCCTGGGAGCTCCTGAAGAGTCAGGGCTGCCACCTCCTTCACATCACCCGGCTCCACACAGATGGACGGACGAAAACAGCTCCATTTAATCCCTTTGCTACTCCAGGCTGCGCTGGTTTCCCCTGAGGGAAGTGCTCCGCGGCAGCCGAGGAAGCTGGGGCCGGGCCAGGCGCTCTGTCGCCCGACGATGACATGACGGCTACCGCGTGTCATAGGCCTGTTTCCAAGCTGGGCCCCACGTGGGCTCCCATCCCATGCGTGTAGCTGGGCCTCCAGGCTCCAAGTTGAGCCACCTCTGTGCTTAGCAGCGACCCTGGCTGTGACCTTGGCAGCAAACCCACCCTGAGGCCCTGGTGTGGGGGGGAGATTGAGCCCGTTTCTTCAGCCCAAGAGAGAAAAACAGAGCAGGGTAAACAGGAAGAGCCAGAGAGATGGAGAGAAAAGGGGACGAAGGCGGGGGGGGGGGGGGGAAGGAGCCAGGGCCGCCCGTGTCCACAGCATCCTGGGCAGCCCCCCACCTCCAGGGCTGTGGGCTCGCTGGCCGCCTCGCCCACCCTCCGAAGGGACAGCCAAGCACCCACGCCCTGCTCCGCCCAGGCCACGCCGGCGCCCCGCGGACTGTGCCGAGCTGGCCTCAGGAGGGCCGGGGGGGTCCGCCACGAGTGGTTTTCTAGCAGCTTTACCGAGGTACACCTCACATGCCATACAACTCACCCGCTTACGTGCACCACTCACCAGTTTGCCACAGATGCGCAGAGGTGTGCAGCCACTGCCACCGTCAAGTTCAGAACAGTCTCATCACCCCCAACCTCCACGGCGCCCCCCCAGCCCCCCGCAACGACGGATGGACTCTCTGTCTCTGCAGATTCACCCGTCCCGGCCGTTTCACATGCACGGAATCACTCATGCGTGTCCTCGTGTCTGGCTTCTGTCTCTCAGCGCGTTTTCCAGGTGCGTCCAGGCTGTGTCGGTGCCGCTCTCCCGTTAAGGCAGCGTAGTATTCCGCCGCGTGCCTGAACCGCATTCCGCTGCTCATTCGGTGACGCGCACTGTTTAGCTACGTGAACGACGCTGCTGCCGGCATCCACGCGCACGTGTCTGTGTGGGTGTGCACGTCCATTTCTCTGGGCAGACACCCGGGCGTGGAATCGCGGGGTCCCGCGCTAACCATGTCTTTAACCTTTTGGGGAAACACCAGACCGGTTTCCACCCGCCCCAGCAGCGACAGGGCCTGCTTTCTCCCCGCCCTCATCCACACTCGCTGTCTCTGACACTCTCCTGAGCTGTCCTGTCCCCCAGGTGTGCGGCAGTGCCTCACTGCAGTTTCATCTGCATTTGCTGATGGCTAATGTTGGCCATCTTTTCCTGTGCTTGTTGGTCATTCGTATTTCTTTGGAGAAGTGACTCTTCAGACCCTTCGCCCATTCCTACAAGGTTTTTATGTTCACTTTGAAGTGAAAAAACAGAACCTGGAGGTCATCGAGTCTAAAAATGATAGGAACGGGCTCTGGCCTCAGACACCCAATCCCACCTTGGTGCCTCCCAGCCACACGGCCACGAGCAGCTCACCTCCAGGACCCCTGGTGTCCTCGCCAGCCCAACGGGGTGAGGGCATGCCCACAGCAGGAACTCCGTAGTGAAGTTCACAGAGCGCCACGGCAGAGCCCTTCTGAACCCGAGCCCCAGGGCAGGCGGCGTGACCATGTCCCACCTCTGCAGGCAGAAGAGCAGTCGGGCGCCCAGAGCCAGCAGGTGGAGGCGGAGTGGCGGGGAGAATGAACACCCCTGTCCCCAAGGGGACAGAAGCAGAGCTGGGGGCAACGCTTGTCCTGAACCGACAGATTCTAGGTGGGCTCTGGGGAGGGAGAATAGGAGGAGGACACAGAGGACACGCAGACGACGCAGGCTAGAGGCCCAGCTCGCCAAGCTTCACTCCCTGAGCTCGCCTCGCCGTGTCTGTGAAATGGGAAGGTCTCGCAGGATCCCACCACACCCTCAAGGGTCAGGGGTAGACGCCACTCTCCCAGCAGTACCGTCCCATTCACCCCACAGGAGTCAGAAAGGGCTCCAGGCCCCCAGCCCCGGCAGGCTGGGACCCGTGTCACCTGGCGGGGCCACTGCCGCCCTTCCTTCCACAGGGTGTCACGCAGGGAATCCCAGGGACCTCCTTGGTTCCAGCCCGAGCTCAAGGCTGGACTGCTTGTCCATGGGCCCCTGAGTGGCCCAGCTGAGGGTCCCTGCTCTGCCCACCAGGTCCACCCCCTCCGACCTGGCCTGGCACGTGGCTCATCCGAGGGGGTCAGTGGTGGGTCTCGGAGCTGCAGGCTGGAGAGGACAAGGTCCCCAGAGCAGGGCCCCCAGGCTTTGGAAATTCACAAACCAAAAACTGTTCACAATGACCTCTGGTCTCTCTCCTTCTCTCTTCTCCTTCCTTCCTTCCCCAGATACATTCATTTTTTAAAACTACTGTTTAATCATCTCAGTATTTCATAAAAACACATTTTAACATAAAAATGTTAGGAGGAGGACATAATCTCAGAACAAAACAGAGTCTTTTACGTGAAGCAAATTTGACTTCATGAAATCCCCAATTTTGCTCTAATTTCACTGCAGACTCATAGAAACTCTGCCACAGAGCACAGGTCCCCGGGTCAGGGCTTGGGAACTCTGTTCCCATCTGAAGCTTCCTGCCCCAACTTCCTTTTACAGAGGACGAAACAGAGGGTCCAAGGGGTTAAACGCCTGTCACTGGCAGTGCTAGGCAGGACCCCGCTGCTCCGTGCCACAGCACAGAGACCCAAATCTGGCTGCGTTTAGCCAGAATCCACCCCGAGCTTGCACATTCACCCCGACGTGCAGACACCCCCTTCTACACTTTCAGCTCACTGCATCACCCCCGAAGGAGACGCCCTCCACCAGCACTCGCGCCCCAATCCGCTCACCCCTGCAGCCTCTCATCTGCTCCATCTCTGAGGACTTGCCTGTTCTGCACGCTTCCTGGAAGTGGAATCCCACCTCCCGGGCCTCGGGCACCTGGCTTGGTTCACTTGGCACACACCCGGGGCTGTCCGCACTGCTGCGTGTGTCCAAACCCCCGCCTTAAGGCTGGCCAGCGTGCCGCCATGTGTAGGCTGAGCTCTGTGCAACCACGATCCCGGGAGGCATGTCTGACTTGTCAGGTTTTACGTGTGTTCGTGGCAGCTGGGAGGCGACAGCTCTGAATCACGAGGCTGGTAGCACTGAACCCTGTCAGCCCCACTGAGTGGCCTGTCCTGCTTCCTCTCACCATCCCTAAGATGACGCCCAGGAAAGCCCCTGCCTGCCCCAGGGACACGAGTCATGGCCGTCGTCTCTCCAGAAAGCAGTGACCCTGCCCAGGGGCCCATCGCGTGACACCTGGCCAGCTGCATCCCCACACCCCTGGGGTCTGGCTTCTTGCAAGGCAGACTCTGGCGCAGTTGTCCCTGGTTGCCCCCAGCCGCGTGAACCTGAGCCTCGCCCCTCACTTCCACACGCCTTCCTGTGTGCTGTCCCCTCCGGCTGGGGTACCCCTCCTGATCTTCCCCACCCCCAAGTGTTGCTCCCTCCTCAGGACCCAAGTGCTGTTACCCACTGCTCTCACAAAGGGACCGGAGTAACCTCTCCTTCCTCGGAACGCCCTCCCTTGGGGCCGGTCGTGGGCTGAATTATGTCCCCTCGAAAGGTATGTCCACGTCCTGACCCCCTGCACCCGTGGATGTGGCCTTATTTGGAAATAGGGCCTTTGCAGATGTCAGCAGGTTAAACTGAGGTCATTCTACGTTCGGGTGTGTCCTGAATTCAGTACAGGGATTGGTGTCCATATAAGAAGAGACCGGGACATGGAGAGACCCAGAGACACAGGGCGAGGCCGGGAGGCACAGAAGCGGAGATGAGAGGGATACAGCCACAAGCCCAGGACTCTAGCAGTCTCTGAAGCTGGAAGAGGGAAGGAAGCACCCACCCCTGGGGCCTCTGGACACCTTGATTTCGCACTTGTCGCCTCCAGAACCAGGAGAGAATTGGACGTCTGTGTCTTAAGCCCCCGGCGGGTGGCACTCTGTCAGCTGTGCGAAGCTCATGTGGGGCCTTGTAATTTATACCGTGAATAATCATCCTTTATAAGTGGATTTACCTGCTGTGTCAGGCAGAAGCCTCCTTGAAGACAAAGCCCGCATTTATTATCGCTCCACCCACAGCCTGGCACTCGGCAGCGGCTGGAGGATGGGGCGGGGGGGCGCGGTGGACAGCTGGGCAGCTCCTCCTGGACCCTGCCCCACGGATGAGGAAGGCCCTTCAAAGGCCAGTGTCCCCAAGTCCCCAAGAGTCAACAGCCGTCAGCATCTCCGTGTTTTTTTTCTTTTTTTTAAGTGCTTTCTTTACTTTTTTTTTTAAAGCATATTTCCTTTTTACTTATTTGTATTTTGGCCACATTGTGCGGCATGGGGGATGGTTCCCTGAGCAGGGCTCGAACCCAGGCCTCCGCAGTGAAAGCACCGAGTCCTAACTGCTAGGCCACCAGGGGACTCCTGTGTTTTTTCCTAAAGCCACAGGTTTGAAGCATTGCAGGTGATGTGCGTTCATGTTCCTCCCCCGAACCTGCCGTGAAAAGCAAGTGAAATGGGCATTTGGGAGGTGACACGTCGTCATCCCGTAAGGCCACACGTTAGATATGAGAGCGTATCAACGCTCAGTTAAAGGCAGTGTGTGTCGGGGGGTGCTGTGCTGGCCAGACGACACTTCCCCATCGAGCGGGGTCTGGGGAGGAGGGATGCAGCCGGTCAGCATTCCCTGGACAGGGGTGCACAGGCCCCGGGCTGGCTGGGAGGACCCAGGCCGTGCAGAACTGGCACGGGTGGCCGCTCTGGGAGGGGGCACCCCCGGGACTCCCACTGGCATTCGGAGCTGTCTCCTCCACTCCCTTAAGTGGGGTGAGGGGCAGGGGTGGCAGGATCATCAATCGGTCTAGAGAAAACGACAGGGCTTCAGTGAAAGCACCAGTGTTTCCAGAGCCTCGGCCCGGGCTGGCCGCGGCCACTCCACCACCGCGGAGCAAAGCCCTCCAGCTCTTGCTGGTGCTCTTGTCACAGATGATTCCAGCTAAGAGAGGGACAGGTGTCTGAAGGGGTCACTGGGAGGCCCTGGTTAGGCGGGGACTTCGTCCCCTATGGCTGAAAACAGCACATGCCCACCCACTCATAGTGGGATTCATCACAAGTTTCACAAGGATGGTTCAACATACGCAAAATCAATATGATATGCCACATGAACAAGAGTCAAAAACCACATGATCACGGCAATAGATGCAGAAAGAGTATTCGACAAGATTCAAAATCCATTCACGATAAAAACTCTTTACAAAGTGGGTGTAGACAGAACAAATCTCACCATAATGAAAGCTATTTATGACAAACCCACAGTCAACATAATACTCAATGGTGAAAAGCTGAAAGCCTTCCTGCTAAAATCTGGAACGAGACAAGGAGGCCCACTCTCACCTCTTCTATTCAACATAGTGTTGGAAAATTCTAGCCACAGCAGTCAGACAAGAGGAGGAAGCAAAAGTATCCAGATTGGAAGGGAAGAGGTAAAATTGTCATTATATGCAGATAACATAATTTTATATATAGAAAACCCTAAAGACTCCACACAAAAACTATCAGAACTGATAAATGAATTCAGCAAGGTAGCAGGATACAAGGTTAAGGTACAGAAATCGGTTGCATCTCTTTACACTAACAATGAAAGATCAGAAGGGAACGTAAAACAAAAATTTAAAAACCTCTCAAAATCACAACTACAAAAATAAAATATTTAGGAATAAGCCTGACCAAGGGAGTGAAAGACTTTTACGTGGACAGATATAAAATGTTAATAAAGGAAACTGAAGATGATTCAAAGAAAGGAAAAGATATCCCATGCTCTTGATTGGAAGAATTCATACTATTAAAATGGCTATACTTCCCAAAGTAATCTACATATCTAACGTGATCCCTATCAAATTGCCCATGACATTTTCCACAGAACTGGGACAAATAATCCTAAAATTCATACGGAACCTTAAAAGACCCAGAATTGCCAAAGCAATCCTGAAGAAAAAGAACAAAGCAGGAGGCATAACCCTTCAGACAATACTACAAAACTACAGTAATCAAAACAGCATGGTGTTGGCACAGTAACAGACATATGGATCAACAGAACACAAATAAACCCATACACCTACGGTCAATTAATCTTCAACAAAGGAGGCAAGAATATACAATGGGAAAAAGACAGTCTCTTCAGCACGTGGTGCTGGGACAGCCACATGTAAATCAATGAACTCAGAACATACCCTCACACCATGCACAAAAATAAACTCAAAATGGCTTAAAGACTTAAACATAAGACATGACACCATAAAACTCCTACAAGAGATCATAGACAAAACATTCTCTGACATAAATCGTACCACTGTTTTCTTAGGTCAGTCTCCCAAGGCAATACAAATAAAAACAAAAATAAACAAGTGAGACCTAATCAAACTTACAAGCTTTTGCACAGCAAAGGAAACCATAAACAAAACGAAAACACAACCTACAGAATGGGAGAAAATTTGTGCACAAGATGCAACCGACAAGGGCTTAATTGCCAAAAGATACTAACAGCTCATACAACTCAACAACAACAACAAAAAACCACCCAATCACAAAAAATGGGCAGAAGACCTAAATAGACATTTCTCCAAAGAAGAAATACAGATAGCCAATAGGCAGATGAAAAGATGCTCAACATCACTAATTATTAGAGCTATGCAAATCAAAACTACAATGAGGTACCACCTCATGCTGGTCAGAATGGCCATCATTAAAAACTCTACAAATAAATTCTGAAGAGGATGTGGAGAAAAGGGAACACTCCTACACTGTTGGTGGGAATGTAAGTTGATGCAGCCACTATGGAAAACAGTATAGAGGTTCCTGAAAAAACTAAAAACAGAATTATTCTATGATCCAGCAATCCCACTCCTGGGCATATAACGAGACAAAACTCTAATTCAAAAAGATACACGCACCCCTATGTTCATAGCAGCACCATTCACAATAGCCAAGACATGGCCTGAATGTCCAACAACAGATGGAAAAAGAAGATGTGGTATATATACATACATACACAAGCACACATACACACACACAATGGAGTACTACTCAGCCATAAAAAAGAACAAAATAACGCCATTTGCAGCAACGTGGATGCAACTAGAGATCATACTACGTGAAGTCAGAAAGAGAAAGACAAATACCATGTGATATCACTTATAAGTGGAGTCTGAAACACGACAAATGAACCTATCTATGAAACAGAAACAGACTCACACACATACTAGTGGTTGCCAAGGGGGAGGGAGAGGGGTGGAGTAAGAGGTTGGGGTGAGCAGATGTATGCTTTTATATATGGAATGGATAAACAACAAGGTCCTACTGTATAGCACAGGGAACTATATTTCAGTACCCATGACAAACCATGATGGAAAAGAATATTAAAAAAAAAGAATATATATATATGTGTAATTGAATCACTGCTATACAGCAGAAATTAACACAACATTGTAAATCAACTATACTTCAATTTAAAAAACGAGAAAAATAAGAACTGATAAGACAAAATACATTTCTACAATATAATCAGAATAAACACAGGGTAAGAGATACTTCTATTGAAGTATAGTTGATATACCATATTGTGTTGCTTTCGGGTGTACAGCAAAGTGATTTGGCTATACATTTTTCGATTGTTTTCCATTATAGGTTATAAGATATTGAATGTAGTTCTCTGTGCTATACAATAAATCCTTGCTGATTTTCCATTTTATACGAAGTCATGTGTATCTGTTAAACTTATACTCCTAATTTATCCCTCCCCCTCTCTTTTCCCCTTTGGTAACCATAAGTTTGTTTTCTATGTCTGTAAGTCTGTTTCTATTGTGTACATAGGTTAATTTGTATTATTTTTTTAGATATTACATATAAGGGATATCATATGAAATTTGTCCTTTCTCTGCCTTCACTTAGTATGATAATTTCTAGGTCCACCCACATTGCTGCAAATGACATTATTTCATTCTTTTTTATGGCTGAGTAATATTCCATTGTATACATGTACCACATCTTCTTTATCCATTCATCTGTCAACGGACACTTAGGTGGCTTCCATGTCCTGGCTATTGTGAATAGTGCTGCAGTGAACATTGGGGGACAGGTATCTTTTTGACGCTGTGGGCTTTGCCCCATCCCCCCTCACTCCCGTCTCCCCCCTGCACAACCCAGTGGCCCTCCAGCTCCACAAGACACGCCCGGCTCCCAGCCCCCATCACGGGGGGCCCACTGCTCACAGACAGACAGACAGACAACACTGGCCAGGCCCCCGCAGGCTTAACACTCCTGCTCTTACACACACTTCATGCCCCTGTTCCTCTGCACTACCCCCTTGCTCCCAATTACACCGTGATGCAAGTGGGAATGTCACTTCCTAACCCTTCTCAGGTCACCTGGGGGGCGCTGTGTGAGGGCAAACAGATTAAAATAGGGAAAAAATTAATTCTCCGGGTGCAAAAAGGGAATGGGACCATCCCCTCTCTTTCCTTAGAGAATTTTTAAAAACCTGTAAATTCTCTCTCTGCCTCTTCTGAAATGGATGTCATTTTATAAACAGTTACATAAGCCTCTTGCAGGTTTTACGACCCAGGACCATCTTTCTCAAGCATCTGGGAGCTGCCTCTTTGAATGTGAGCCTTAGGAAGGTGGCTCCCTATCTACTCCCAGTTTCCATGGGGGCAGGTGCCTGGCTCCAGGCTGAAACCCCACCCCCGAGAGATGCTGGAACTTTTCTTGTCCCTTTAGATAAAGGCAATTAGCTAACACAGATGCCCCCAGTTAGAGGCGGAGTTGGCATGAACTGTGTGTGACAAATGGCACTGTCAAGGCCTCCTACATAAGGACTAATTCTTGTCTGTCCTGGGAACGTGTGTCTAATGGGATGAATCTTCTTGGCTAAATGAAAGGGTGAGCTTCCCTCGTGTGTGCAACAGCCTAGTGGGTGTGATGAGCAACCCACTCCAGTTTCACGCTTATTCAATCATGAAACTGTCCTCTCTACTGCACCCTGTGGAGAGGTTTTCTGGGTTGGCAGGAGGTTTTGTTCTAATCATACAGGCTCACCTCAGAGATACTGCGGATTTGGGTCCAGACCATCGCAGGCAGTAAAGCAAGCATGGCAATAAGGTGGGGCACATGAATTCTTTGCTTTCCCAGTGCATACGAAAGTGACGTTTACACTACACTGTAGTCTGTTAAGTGTGCGGTAGCATCACGTATAAAAAATGATGTGCAAACCGTAATTAAAAATACTTTACAGGGACTTCACTGGTGGCAGAGTGGTTAAGCATCTGCCTGCTGACCAGAGGGCAGACAGCAGAAGCAAGAAGAACTACAATCCTGCAGCCCGTAGAACAAAAACCACACACACAGAAAGACAGACAAGATGAAAAGGCAAAGGGCTATGCACCAGATGAAGGAACACGATAAAACCCCAGAAAAACAACTAAATGAAGTGGAGATAGGCCACCTTCCAGAAAAAGAATTCAGAATAATGATAGTGAAGATGATCCAGGACCTCGGAAAAAGAATGGAGGCAAAGATCGAGAAGATGCAAGAAATGTTTAACAAAGACCTAGAAGAATTAAAGAACAAACAGACAGAGATGAACAGTACAATAACTGAAATGAAAACTACACTAGAAGGAATCAATAGCAGAATAACTGAGGCAGAAGAATGGATAAGTGACCTGGAAGACAGAATGGTGGAATTCACGGCTGTGAAACAGAATAAAGAAAAAAGAATGAAAAGAAATGAAGACAGCCTAAGAGACCTCTGGGACAATATTAAACGTAATAACATTCACATTATAGGGGTCCCAGAAGGAGAAGAGAGACAGAAAGGACCTGAGAAAATATTTGAAGAGATTATATAGTCAAAAATTTCCCTAACATGGGAAAGGAAATAGCCACCCAAGTCCAGGAAGTGCAGCGAGTCCCATACAGGATAAACCCAAGGAGAAACACGCCGAGACACACAGTAATCAAACTGGCAAAAATTAAAGACAAAGAAAAATTATTGAAAGCAGCAAGGGAAAAACAACAAATAACATACAAGGGAACTCCCATAAGGTTAACAGCTAATTTCTCAGCAGAAACTCTACAAGCCAGAAGGGAGTAGCATGACATATTTAAAGTGATGAAAGGGAAGAACCTACAACTAAGATTACTCTACCTGGCAAGGATCTCATTCAGATTTGATGGAGAAATAAAAAGCTTTACAGACAAGCAAAAGCTAAGAGAATTCAGCACCACCAAACCAGCTCTACAACAAACGCTAAAGTAACTTCTCTAAGTGGGAAACACAAGAGAAGAAAAGGACCTACAAAAACAAACCCCCAAAACAATTAAGAAAAACGTTAATAGGAACATACTTATCAATAATTACCTTAAACGTGAATGGATTAAATGCTCCAACCAAAAGACACAGGCTCACTGAATGGATACAAAAACAAGACCCATATATATGCTGTCTACAAGAGACCCACTTCAGACTTAGGGACACATACAGACTGAAGGTGAGGAGATGGAAAAAGATATTCCATGCAAATGGAAATCAAAAGAAAGCTGGAGTAGCAATACTCGTATCCAATAAAATAGACTTTAAAATAAAGAATGTTACAAGAGACAAGGAAGGACTCTACATAATGATCAAGGGGTCAATCCAAGAAGAAGATATAACAATTATAAATATATATGCACCCAACAAAGGAGCACCTCAATACATAAGGCAAATGCTAACAGCTATAAAGAGGAAATCGACAGTAATACAATAATAGTGGGGGACTTTAACACCTCACTTACACCAATGGAGATCATCCAGACAGAAAATTAATAAGGAAACACAAGCTTTAAATGACACAATAGGCCAGAGAGATTTAATTGATATTTATAGGACATTCCATCCAAAAACAGCAGATTACACTTTCTTCTCAAGTGCGCATGGAACATTCTCCAGGACAGATCACATCTTGGGTCACAAATCAAGCCTCAGGAAATTTTAAAAAATCTAAATCATATCAAGCATCCTTTCTGACCACAGCACTATGAGATTAGAAATCAATTACAGGGGAAAAAACATAAAAAACACAAACACATGGAGGCTAAACGATACGACACTAAATAACCAAGAGATCACTGAAGAAATCAAAGAGGAAATCAAACACTACCTCGAGACAAATGACAATGAAAACATGATGATCCAAAACCTATGGGAGGCAGCAAAAGCAGGTCTAAGAGGGAAGTTTATAGCTATACAAGCCTACCTCAAGAAACAAGAAAAATCTCAAATAAACAATCTAACCTTACACCTAAAGGAACTAGAGAAAGAAGAACACACAAGTTACTACAAGGAAAGTTACTAGAAGGAAAGAAATCATAAAGATCAGAGCAGAAATAAATGAAATAGAAACAAAGAAGGCAATAACAAAGGTCAATACAACTAAAAGCTAGTTCTTTAAGAAGATAAACAAAAATGATAAACCTTTAGCCAGACTCAGGAAAAAGAGGGAGAGGATTCAAATCAATAAAATTAGAAATGAAAAAGGAGAAGTTACAACAGACACCACAGAAATACAAAGCATCCTAAGAGACTACTACAGGCAACTCTACGCCTATAAGACGGACAACCTGGGAGAAATGGACAAATTCCTAGAAAGGTATAACCTTCCAAGACTGAACCAGGAAGAAACAGAAAATATGAACAGACCAATCACAAGTAATGACATTGAAACTGTGATTCAAAATCTTCCAACAAACAAAAGTCCAGGACCAGATGGCTTCACAGGTGAATTCTATCAAACATTTAGAGAAGAGTGAACACCTATACTTCTCAAACTCTTCCAAAAAATTTCACAGGAAGGAACGTTCCCACACTCATTCTACGAGGCCACCATCACCTTGATACCAAAACCAGACAAAGATACTACAAAAAAAGAAAATTACAGACCAATATCACTGATGAATATAGATGCAAAAATCCTCAACAAAATACTAGCAAACAGGATCCAACAACACATTAAAAGGATCATACACCGTGATCAAGTGGGACTTATCCCAGGGATGCAAGGATTCTTCAATATATGCAAATTAGTCAATGTGACACACCATATTAACAAACTGAAGAATAAAAACCATATGATCATCTCAATAGATGCAGAAAAAGCTTTTGACAAAATTCAACACCCATTTATGATAAAAACTCTCCAGAAAGAGGGCACAGAGGGAACCTACCTCAACATAATAAAGACCAGATATGACAAACCCACAGCAAACATCATTCTCAATGGTGAAAAACTGAAAGCATTTCCTCTAAGATCAGGAACGAGACAAGGATGTCCACTCTCACCACTTTTATTCAACATTGTTTTGGAAGTTTTAGCCATGGCAAGCAGAGAAGAAAAAGAAATAAAAGGAATACAAATTGGAAAAGAAGAAGTAAAACTGTCACTCTTTGCAGATGACATGATACTATACATAGAGAATCCTAAAGATGCCACCAGAAAACTACTAGAGCTAATCAATGAATTTGGTAAAGCTGCAGGATACAAAATTAATGCACAGAAATCTCTGGCATTCCTATACACTAATGATAAAAATCTGAAAGAGAAATTAAGGAAACACTCCCATTTACCACTGCAACAAAAAGAATAAAATACCTAGGAATAAAGCTACCTAGGGAGACAAAAGACCTGTATGCAGAAAACTATAAGACCCTGATGAAAGAAATTAAAGATGATACCAGCAGATGGAGAGATATACCATGTTCTTGGATTGGAACACTCAATACTGTGAAAATGACTATACTACCCAAAGCAATCTACAGATTCAATGCAATCCCTATCAAATTACCAATGGCATTTATTACAGAACTAGAACAAAAAAACCTTAAAATGTGTATGGAGACACAAAAGACCCCGGATAGCCAAAGCAGTCTTGAGGGAAAAAAACGGAGCTGGAGGAATCAGACTCCCTGAATTCAGACTATACTACAAAGCTAGAGTAATCAAGACAGTATGGTACTGGCACATAAACAGAAATATAGATCAATGGAACAGGATAGAAAGTCCAGAGATAAACCCACGCACCTATGGTCAACTAATCTATGACAAAGGAGGCAAGGATATACCATGGAGAAAAGACAGTCTCTTCAATGAGTGCTGCTGGGAAAACTGGACAGCTACATGGAAAAAAATGAAATCAGAACACTCCCTAACACCATACACAAATATAAACTCAAAATGGACTAGAGACCTAAATGTAAGACCAGACACTATAAAACTCTTAGAGGAAAACATAGGAAGAACACTCTTTGACATAAATCACAGCAAGATCTTTTTTGATCCACCTCCTAGAGTAATGGAAATAAAAACAAAAATAAACAAATGGGACCTAATAACACTTAAAAGCTTTTGTACAGCAGAAGAAACTACAAACATGACAAAAAGACAACCCTCAGAATGGGAGAAAATATTTGCAAACGAATCAATGGACAAAGGATTAATCTCCAAAATTTACAAGCAGCTCATGCAGCTCAATATCAAAAAAAACAAACAATCCAATCAAAACATGGGCAGAAGACCTAAATAGACATTTCTCCAAAGAAGACATACAGACTGCCAACAAACACATGAAAGAATGCTCAACATCATTAATCATTAGAGAAATGCAAATCAAAACTACAATGAGATATCATCTCACACCAGTCAGAATGGCCATCATCAAAAAATCTACAAACAATAAATGCTGGAGAGGGTGTGGAGACAAGAGAACCTTCTTGCACTGTTGGTGGGAATGTAAATTGATACAGCCACTATGGAGAACAGTATGGAGGTTCCTTAAAAAACTAAAAATAGAACTACCATACAACCTAGCAATCCCACTCCTGGGCATATACCCTGAGAAAACCATAATTCAAAAAGAGTCATGTACCACAGTGTTCACTGCAGCTCTATTTACAATAGCCAGGACATGGAAGCAACCTAAGTGTCCGTCGACAGATGAATGGATAAAGAAGATGTGGCGCATATATACAATGGAATGTTACTCAGCCATAAAAAGAAACGAAATTGAGTTATTTGCAGTGAGGTGGATGGACCTAGAGTCTGTCATACAGACTGAAGTAAGTCAGAAAGAGAAAAACAAACACCGTATGCTAACACACATATATGGAATAAAAAAAAAAGTCATGAAGAACCCAGGGGCAGGATGGGAATAAAGACATAGACTTACTAGAGAATGGACCTGAGGACATGGGGAGGGGGAAGGGTAGGCTGGGACAAAGTGAGAGAGTGGCATGGACATATATACACCACCAAATGTAAAACCGATAGCTAGTGGGAAGCAGCCGCATAGCACAGGGAGATCAGCTCGGTGCTTTGTGACCACCTAGAGGGGTGGGATAGGGAGGGTGGGAGGGAGATGCAAGAGGGAGGAGATATGGGGATATATGTATATGTATAACTGATTCACTTTGTTATAAAGCAGAAACACACCATTATAAAGCAATTATACTCCAATAATGATGTTTAAAAAAAAAAAGAGTCATTAACCACAATGCTCAATGCAGCTCTATTTACAATAGCCAGGACATGGAAGCAACCTAAGTGTCCATCGACAGATGAATGGATAAAGAAGATGTGGCACATATATACAATGGAATGTTACTCAGCCATAAAAAGAAACGAAATTGAGTTATTTGCAGTGAGGTGGATGGATCTAGAGTCTGTCATACAGAGTTAAGTAAGTCAGAAAGAGAAAAACAAATACCATATGCTAACACATATACATGGAATTTAAAAAAAAATGGTCATGTAGAACCCAGGGACAGGACGGGAATAAAGACGCAGACCTACTAGAGAATGGCTTGAGAATACAGGGAGGGGGAAGGGTAAGCTGTGACAAAGCGAGAGAGTGGCATGTATATATATACACTGCCAAACGTAAAATGGATAGCTAGTGGGAAGCAGCTGCATAGCACAGGGAGATCAGCTCAGCGCTTTGTGAGCACCTAGAGGGGTGGGATACGGAGGGTGGGAGGGAGGGAGATGCAAGAGGGAAGAGATATGGGGATATATGTATATGTATAGCTGATTCACTTTGTTATACAGCAGAAACTAACATATCATTGTAAAGCAATTATACTCCAATAAAGATGTTAAAAAAAATAAAATAAAATTGAAAAAGAAAACTACAATGAGGTATCACTTCACACCAGTTAGAATGGGCATCATCAGAAAACCTACAAACAACAAATGCTGGAGAGGGTGTGGAGAAAAGGGAACCCTCCTGCACTGCTGGGGGGAATGTAAATTGATACAGCCACTATGGAGAACAGTATGGAGGTTCCTTAAAAAACTAAAAATAGAATTACCATTTGATCCAGCAGTCCCACTACTGGGCATATACCCAGAGAAAACCATAGTTCAAAAAGACACATGCACCCCAATGTTCACTGCAGCACTATTTACAATAGCCAGGTCATGGAAGCAACCTAAGTGTCCATCGACAGATGAATGGCTAAAGAAGATGTGGCACATATATACAATGGAATGTTACTCAGCCATAAAAAGGAACGAAATTGGCTCATTTGTAGAGACGTGGATGGATCTGAGACTGTCCTACAAAGTGAAGTAAGGCAGAAAGAGACAAACAAATATCGTATATTAACGCATGTATGTGGAACCTAGAAAATGGTACAGATGAACCGGTTTGCAGGGCAGAAATTGAGACACAGATGTAGAGAACAAACATATGGACACCAAGGGGGGAAAATGGCGAGGGGGGCGAGGGAGGGGGTGCTGTGATGAATTGGAGGTTGGGATTGACATGTATACACTCATATGTATAAAATGGATAATAAGAACATGTTGTATAAAAAATAAAATTCAAAAATTCAAAAAAAATAAAGGAAAAAATTTAATAAGAAACGCTAACCATCCTCTAAGCCTTCAGCCAGTTGTAATCTTTTGTGCAAGAGTAACATCAAAGATCACTGATCACAGATCCCCATAACAACTATAATCATGAAGAAGTTTGAAATATCACGAGGATTACCAAAATGTGACACAGAGACACAAAGTGAGCAAATGCTGTTGGGAAAAAGGCGCCAAAAGACTTGCTCGACACAGGGTCACCACAGACCTGCAATTGGCAGCGCCATAAAGTGAGCTCTGCCTGGGTTTCCTGACAGCTGGCGTAGGTGAGGATGGAGCCTTGGTCTGGACCCGCCGGGCACTTGTGGCCCAGGACAGCCCCGCACAGGTCCTCACTCTCCCAGGACAGTACCAGCAGCTGTCTCTGAGGCCGTCGGGGAAACTCAGGCAGGTGATGGCGTTGAAGGTAGTTTGTGCGTGAAAAGGAGCTCTTTTCACTTTTCTCCACCTTCTTAGGTTTCTGCAGCGGACACTCACTGTTTAGAATTAAGCACCGGCAGTGATTTTCTGTGATTAGGGACATGGATGCAGGTCCCTTGCAGGCAGGCAGGGCTCCTTCCACCTCTGCAGGCACTGCAGTGAGCTGCCCTCTCCTCTCGCGGGGCTCACAGATGTGGGCCGCCGGAGGGGCGGGCGCTGATTCTGACGGAGGGCTCCAAGCTGCACCCCTGCTCTGGCTCAGGAGTCACCAGCAGGAAGGAGGAGGGAGGGGGGGCATCGCCGGGCGGGAGTACGGCAGGCACCTGGCCCTGCCTGTGTCACGGGTGAAGCTTTCCTCTCTGAACGTCAGTTTCCCCAAAAGTAAACCCAAAGAAAGGACACTGACCATTTATCAGGAACAGGACTCGCCAGGTACTACGTTAATCCACACCTCCCGTCTAAGTAACTTGAAATCTTTTCATCTCAGGACCCCATTTATGTTCATAAATTACTGAGGACCCCAAAGAGCTTTGATCCATGTAGGTTGTATCTATAGGTATTTACCGTATTAGAAATACCTGAGGGGCTTCCCTGGTGGTGCAGTGGGTAAGAATCTGCCTGCCAATGCAGGGGATACGGGTTCGAGCCCTGGTCCGGGAAGATCCCACATGCCGTGGAGCAACGAAGCCCGTGCACCACAACTACTGAGCCCACACGCCTAGAGCCCGTGCTCCACAACAAAAGAAGCCACCACAATGAGAAGCCTGCGCACCGCAACAAGAGTAGTCCCCGCTCGCCGCAACTAGAGAAAGCCCGCGCGCAGCAGCAAAGACCCAACACAGCCAAAAATAAAGAAACACTTGAGAGCTTCCCTGGTTGCGCAGTGGTTGAAAATCTCCCTGCTGATGCAGGGGACACAGGTGCGAGCCCAGGTCTGGGAGGATCCCACATGCCGCGGAGCGGCTGGGCCCGTGAGCCACAACTACTGAGCCTGCGCGTCTGGAGCCTGTGCTCCGCAACGAGAGAGGCCGCGACAGTGAGAGGCCCGCGCACCGTGATGAAGAGTGGCCCCCGCTTGCCACAGCTGGAGAAGGCCCTCGCACAGAAACGAAGACCCAACACAGCCAAAAATAAATAAAATAAATTAAAAGAAGGCTCAACATAAAAAAAAAAAAAAACTTGAGAATTTTTAAAATATTAACGTTATTTAAAAATAACAGTAATAAACCCATTACATGTTAACAGAGATAATGTTTTTATGAAAAATAATAGTTTCCAAAGTAAGGAGAAGGACACGGTAGCGCTTCAATTGCTTCACTGTTGGCTATTTACCGGCAGACAATGGGGTCCGCACCTGTGTCAATACACTATCGTGGTTGAAGTACGCGACGAAAATCTGGCCCCATACATGTGTGGCTGGAAACGCAGAGGCATTTTAGTAGCCCTGTCGGACCCCCCAGCAGGCCCTAGAGACTAGCTTCGAGGTGGACTCTGCTACCATATCCCCGACCCTTTCCTCCGCTGTTACATTAAAATCCGTTGGTCTGTTTTGCACACTGAAAGGATTTTTACCCAGGCATGATCAGGCTGTTTGGAAAAATCTAAGTTCACGGGGTCCAGTGGACCTCCCAGTGGAGACGCACCTCCCACAACATCAAACACAGACACAGCACTCTGCCCCGTCACCACCAATTGTCAGCAAAGTCAAACCGTGTGAAGCTGTCAAGCTGTGCACAATTCTGATTTCCACGTGAGAGCCCCAGCTTTATCACCAGCACAGACTCTGAGCTGGTCTCGTGGGCGCGTCCTGCAGGAGACTTGGCCCCGTGCGGTGCACCTCGGCTCACACACCTGCTCCTCCCGTTTCATCACCAAGACCATTAAAAAGACAAAACTCAAGAGCTGAGATTCAGTACGATTAGTATCTTGTTGCTGCCTCATCGAGGACAGCGTCAGCTGTGGGGACACCGTGAGCACAGCCCGGGCAAGGCCATCAGAGCAGAGGTCACCTTGTGACAAAGGCAAGTGGCGTCTGAGTGCCTTTGACGTCACAGACCTTGAGGGTTCCACAGACCAAACTGTGAGAACTGCGAGAGTAACCACTCATCACCTCTCCACCCGGCTCAGGGGGGCGAGCGCTGTTTCCTGAAAAAGAAACTGGAGGCTCGTCCGTGGCCCCTACTCCTACCCCACGCAGCCCAGCTCTCTGCCCCGTCCAGCCTCTGTTAAGGCCCCCTCCCCTCCACTGGGGACCTCAGATGGCCAAGCCCCCGGTAACTCCCCCTCCCCCCGGCCCCCCCGCAGCCCAGCGACGACCCAGGTGTCCGTCGACCCCCCAGAACAAGAACACTTCACCACCGACAAAGCGCAATTCACCCTCTTTCACCCTCAGGACCAGCGTGAGGATTGTTCCAAGTGGCCGCTGAGAGGCGGGGGCCTCGTCTCCCAAGCTTTGGGGCTGTTCCCACCAGAGCACGGCTCTCCTAACCCTCACGCCCCCCGCGCACCTGCCGCCTCCCCAACTTCTCCCCGGCCCTGCTGCCCGAGCTCAAAGTCAGGAGCCACCTCGGGGAGTCCAGAGAGAGCTGGGGGGCTCACATGGGCCACGGACACCTCTCCCCGTGCCTGCTGGCCCCAGGCCCTCCCCTGAGGACCACCCTGGCGGCATCAGTCGCCCCGCCCAGCGCCAGGCGGCAGCTGCCACGCCTCGCGGACAATTCCTTCTCAGTCACCAAACCCCTTCTGAGCCAGGGTCCTGACACGGGCATCCTCACGTGGCTGGACTGAGCACCTGGAACCCGGGGCCCAGGCCAAGCAGAGCAGCCCTGCCCAGAGCCAACCACGCCCCCTGGCAGCCTCCTTCCCACCGAGCCAGCAGGCGCCTGTGGTCTGGGCCGGGGTCCCCAGCTCCTCAGTCAGGCGGGGGTGGGAGAGCCTGAGAGGGCCCCTGGCCTCGCGAGGAGGACAAGGGAGATGCGGGCTTGGGGGACCCGAGCCTCCCGAGGATGCAAGACCCTGAAGGACCAGAGGGGGCGCCAAGCGCCCTGGGCGGCGGGCCTGAAGCGTCCTGGGGTCGGAGGAAGACAAAGTGCTGCGCGTCTGTGTGGCGCTGACACCAGGCACCTGCTGCCTGAGAACACGCCAGAACCCAGCAGGGGAGTGGGCGTCCCATCGCCCCAGGCCAGCCCAGCCCCGCCTGCAGTTAGAGGAGCGGAAAGGCACCTGCGTCCACACACATCTGCCTGTCCTTACTCGTGTCTCTGGTGAACCTCCTTCCCTGGCATTTTGCTCTGCAATTTCTTTAATGCAGGATTCTCAGTCCCCTTGATCCTCCAGAACCAGCTCAGACCGTGAGCTCGGTCTGAGACACCAGAGCCCTGAGGGAGGGGCTCTCCGGGGTCACCCAGCCGTGCGCACCGCGCTAGGCGAGACCTGTCGCACCTGGACGGCCTGACCAGCCAGCCACTGGACACCTGCCACTAGTCTAGGAGCGCTGGAGACTAGAATTCAAAGCCGCTCGCGACGCACTCACTACCCCAGGGCCCATAAATCAATGCTGAGCACCTAGGGAAAAGTGCTAGGGTGTTGGGAGTTTTGGGGGGAGGAAGGAGCGGTGGGGAGGAAGGGGAGGGAGGAGTGGGGAGGGAGGGGAGGGAGGCGTGAGATGTGGGAGGGCTGGGGGTGCCACCAGCTGGGGGCTACCTGAGGGCTTCCTGGAGGGGGAGGCTCCCGGTGAAGGCAGTGGCTGAAGAGGCCCTGCCCCAGGCGCAAACCCGACTGACTGGCTGTAATGACGCGATGCCCCCAAACAGGGAACCGCCCGCTCGGGCTCCGCATGAAGCCGAGCACAGCGTCTCCTCAGCTACCCGGTGGAACGGCCAGGGCGGCTTCAAAAAGTGCAAAGAGCCCTTCGTGTCCACGCACAAAGCTCAAGAAACTGCAAACAGGCTTCTTACCTCCACGATGGTGACTTCAGGTACCCCTGGGCCGTCCACTGAGTGCCGCTGGCTCCACCCAGCCCTGTGACAACCGAAAAACCGCCTCGCAGGCCGGTGAGGTGGGTGAGAGCCGCGCCGGAGGACACCAGCACCGGGCAAATCGAGGGAAAACAAGCTCTGGGCCCAGTGCCTGCTGGGATGTCGGGAGGAGGAGGCGAACACGTGAGCAATTGAGTGGATACTAACTCAGCACACCTGCGCCCCTGCGGCCTTCACAAGAAACACGCGGGCCGCCGTGGGGCCCGCTCAGCCCGCAGTGACAGCCAAACCGCAGACCCAGAGCAAGCGGGGGGCTCCCCGGGGCCGAAGACCAGACGTCCCGGCAGGCGGCCCTGCCCTGGGCTCCTGTGGGGGGGAGGAGAGGTGTGACGGGGGTGCCTGCGGGTGACAGGGGTGGTCTCCAGCTGGGCTTGCTTGGCAATCAGGGGAATCTCGGTCAGCTGAACGGGAAATGGTTTTCTCCGTAGCTAGTTTCAGGGGAACAAGTGGCTCTAATCTCAGCGAATCAACCACGAGATGAAGATCGGGGAGCTGGAGGCTCAGGGTCTGGCCTAGTCGTAGGTAACCCCGGGGGTATCTGGGGTCCTCACGGGGGTCCTGAGGAAGAGTGAATCAACTTCACTTCATTCGGGGGAGGCTCTGCAGTAAGCCTTCTCCCAGGGCGCTTCGAGAAACAAGGCGTTTGTGAGGCTTCTTACTTGCCCCTGTTTCCTGGGAGCACAGGCTCAGAGGGGACGCCGCCCAGACACCCTGGCTGCTCCAGCATTTCCCAGGGGAGCCCACTGCCCCCAGGGCCCAGCGCTGAGCTGGGCAGTGTGGCGATGTCTCTGCACCCACGGCGGCCCCTGCTGGAGGTGGGGGGAGTGGGTGACCCACACAGGCTCCTGGAGAGGGGGCAGCAGGAGTCGCTGGCTCCGCCCGCGCTGGGCCAGCACCGGGCCCCACGCCCTCGGCAGCCCTTTGGCATCCACCCCGAGGGCCACACACACTCATCACAGAGCAGAGCCTCGGGGGGAGGGGGGGCGCTCCGAATGGCACCCAGTAAGCCAGCACCAGACATGCTGTCCCGATGGCCCAAGGGCGCTGCACGGCACACCCCGCCCGGGGCCCTGGCACCGTCCCTTTTCCGAGCACTGTTTTGTGGGCCTGTTCCCAGGCAGCACCCGCTCTAACCTCTAACTGCTGCATCTACTCCCACGTGGCGACAGCTCCTCTGCGTCGTCCAGGACAGCTTGAGTTCTGAGCCGCCGCAGGTCAGGCTTCACACACGTCCCCGCGGGCCTCCCAGCCCAGCTGGGAGTGAACCCCTGGTGTCACCCTCCACACACCAAAGCTGCCTCGCTTTTAGCCCCTTGGGGTGGGAAATCTACCAGAGCACAGTGCTGGCCCGTGTCCCCTTAACCTGGGGGGGCTGCCTGTCACAGGCGCTGTCACAGTTAAGGGCTGGGGCGCCCAGCGGGGGGGCTGGGGCTGTCTGCCTGTCCTGGCGCGTCCCGTAGCGCGGAGCGGGTTGTCGCGGATTTGTTTCCCACCCAGGGCAGTGCTCCCGCCGAGCAGCTCTGGCCCCTCTCCTGCAGGCGCCCAGAACCCCGGGCCCAGGCCCAGCGCTGGTATTTTTGAGGCTCCCCAGGGGGTGGGACATGGGACCGGCTATTGTGAGAACCAGGAAATAGAAGCCGGAGCGACTGAGCGAGGGGCTTCAGGGGGAGGGCCTGACGCACACCAGGTCTGGGGAGCCCTGGACCACCCAACAGCGCTCCTGAGAGCTGTATGTAAAGCGAAGCCACAGCACAGGCTTACTCCTGGGCAGCGGGGCAGCGCTTTGGGGTCCTCTCTGACTTTCAGAAGTTCCCTTTTTTCCTTTGCAGGGGCGTGGGGTGCCCAAATTAACTTATTTCCTGATTTGCGCCCATGTCCTGGGTAGGGACAATAAAGCAGTCACCCTCCCTGGCAGGGACATGTCCCGATGCCAAAAGAAAGGAGCAGAGCGGTTCAGACAGCGGGCCCGGCACAGCGGTGAGGCCGGACCCCCGTGACAAGTACCCTCCCTCGGCCCGGTCTTAACTGCGTGCAGGGGCACCCGAGCCCAGGTGTGTGACGGAGCGACAGGAAGAGTATCAAGAAAGGCCAGGAGGAGACCCGAAGGCTCACAGCGGGGGCTCGGTTTGGCCGGAGAGGTAACCTCAGCGTCAGGAGACCGTCCAGAAGGTACCAGAAACAAAGCCTGAAGCCAGGAACAGAGGAAGCAGGAAAAGCTGTCCCAGCTGTGCTGCGTCCGTCGGCGCCCACGCAGGAAGGCCTGCAGAGCTCGTCTCCATTTCACAGATGAAGGAAGAAGGGGCCACGGCTCAGGTCTCGGGACAGCAAGTAACGCGGCCGGGGCTGGCCTCTTAACACCAGTGCCCAGACTTGGGCCCCGCACACCCTCAGTGGCCACAGGAGATGCTCACGCCCAGGCAGCCTCCATCCCTCGAGCTCAGCCACAAGGTCAAGGTGAGGGCGCCCTCCGTCCAGTGAGGCCCCATTTCTCATCGTCCCCCATCTGTCCCTCGGCTCTCTCTGGGGACAGACCCCACCACGGCCCCAGCTTTCAGGACGCCCTTCCTCCCTGACCGAAGTAATTCCCCATTCCCACCTCTTTCCATCCTGGAAGTCACATTTGGGCGACCTCTGGACACACAGACGTCCTCCCAAACAAGTGTCCACGGAAAATATGCTTTAATGAGCATCACCGGGGCCCAAGAGGAAAATAACTTCGGAGAGAACGGGGATGGGGTCAGGGACCTGTGCCTTTGGCCTAACGAGCTTTGCGGTCAGGAGTTCAGCGGCTCACCCACAGGGGACAGGTGACCGCCTGAAGGTCTCCTGGCCTGTTTCCTCATCAGTAAAACCGGGAGAACTGGAGGTCCCCCTTGACAGGGTCATTGCTGCGTTAGAACGGCTGCTTGTAGCGGGCTGGCCTGGAGCCCCTGACCGTCGGTAAGGACCACCAGGAGGAGGGTCCGGCGTGGACAGGCGGCAGGCAAGGGGCTAGCGGGGCCCGCCGGCTGCGGCTGTCACGTGACCACGGCCACACCCACTCACACCCACGCTCTCCCCTCATTGGTGGATCAGCAGGATGGACAGCCGCGAGCACCAATGGAAGGCCGGGCATCAGTTCGTACTGCTTGGCCGACACCATCCGGCCCCTGTAAATAGGCCGCGTCCTGCCCCGGGGCCCGGACGGCTCAACGCATAGCAGGCCGCCCGCCGGGCCCTTGACCTGAGGGCTAGCTCTGGGGTCCCAGGTCCTGGCCGCTCGCATGTGGCCCTCGGCCCAGCGGAGCTTGGAGTCACAGGAGAGGTGACAACCGCTAATCTGTGTCCCCGCCCGCGACTTTGAAAGCACTTTCCATACAGAGTCTCGCCTGGGAAGTGGCGGGAAGAAACTGAGGCCTGAGGTTCTGAGAACCGGGCCAGGCAACGGTCCCACGCCCCAGCTGGCCCAGAAACACATCTGGCTCCCCCGCGGAGGGCTTCTTCTGCCACCTGACGCCTGAATTGTCAATGCCTTTGGCTGCAGTGTTCCACCCACAAAAGAGATGGAGTCCGAGAGAAGCCTGGGGCCTGGCCGTCCCACGCCCTGACCTGCCCCTCCGGTGCTGGGTGTAGAGGGCGGTGGTCAGCAAAGCGGGCCCCACGAGAGCAGAGCTTGAACACCTCGGGCGAGGGGGTTCAGGAAGGCTTCCTGTTTCTGGCTGAGGGCCCCAAAGAAACACAGCGCTCTGCTCTGTGACCCAAGGCAACACCACTCAGGGCTTGTGGTCCAGGGACAGACAGAGCTCAAAGGGGAGGAGGCCGGAGGCCCGGGTACCGGCCAGCCTCAGCACATGTGAGTGGCGAGTCTGCCAGCGGTGTCTGGGTGTCAGCGGTAGAGCTGGGTACCCTTTCTATGTGGTACCAGGTGGCACCGTCCCGCTTGGAAAACGTCGCAACACGGGCTCTGCCCACAGCCAGACTGACACAGGCTATCATGAGAGACTGGAAATGCATTGCTGTAATACCCATCAGGTGGAAAACAGAGTGCTTAAACGAATGAATAATAACAGATGGAAGGTCCCAACTTTACACCAGTGAAGGCTGGCACCCTCCCAGCTTCTTCCTGCTCCTACTCCCCCCCCCACTTCCAGAGGAGGGGAGGGAGCTACCCAAATGGAGTCCAGCCACCGGGCCAGAACTAGGACACGTGACCAGTCCTCGTTCATGGGGAGGGAAGGCACCGGGGACCCAGAAGAGCCGTTGGCAAAGGAGTGTCTCCCCTCTCCTGGCCCTGCCAGCCACCAGAGGACAGGACCCAGCACAGGAGCAAACCGAGGGAGGCGAGAGGGGCTGGGCAGGGGGAGGGCAGGCCTCAGACGGTGCTGAAACCAGGCCCCTCCTCCTGGAGTGGGGGCCCAGCTGCCTGAGGGCCCGTGACCTCACTCCCGCGGGTCTGCGTCTTCTGGGGTCCACGCCGTAGCTGGTGGAGCTGAGGCCAGCCGTGCGCCTCTCTGGCTCCTCCATCCCGCCCCTGCACAGCCGCTGGAAGGCAGCCGGAACTTCGGGGACGTGAGGCTGTAGATGACGGGGCTGATGGCGCTGTTGGTGTAGACACAGGTGCGGCACAAGAGGAGCCCCCAGGGGTCCAAGAAAGGCCAGGCCACAAAGGAGTAGAGGAGCACCAGTGTGCGGTAGGGCATCCACAGGACGGCAAAGAGTGGCACGACTCCACCAGCATCGGGGTGACCTGCAGGGCGGGAGGGCAGGGGTGGGAAGGCCCTGGCACCCGGCACACCAAGTGACCGAGGGACATGGCTCCTGCCTCAGGGCATGTTTGCTAAGTGATGAGAACGTTACTACAATAATCACTCAAACTACCACTGCGTATGGCTCTGTGCTAAACGTTTCCTGTGCAGGAGCCCGGGGCCGGCATTCAGAGCTGCGCTGGTTGATACGCTCATGAAATAGCCCCACTTCAGGTGGTAAATACTCACTGCCCTGAGCCCCCTGGCGCACCCTATCCCCCAGACCTCTCAGACGCCCAGCAAGTGAAGACCGGATGCCTGGAGCGGGGCCTCGGGCCCGGGGTGACACAGGAAGGCCCCAGGTGGACGCTGTGGCACTCAGGTTACGTCCCCTGCACCGGGCCCTCCAGTGGTTCTGTTTTCATCTCCACATGAAGGACGAGGAAGCAGGGAGTTCCCTGGTGGTCCAGTGGTTAGAACTCGGCACTTTCACTGCCAGACCCAGGTTCAATCCCTGGTCTGGGAACTAAGATCCCGCAAGCCACGCAGACAAAAAAAAAAAAAGGAGGAGAGGAAGCAGAGGCTCAGAGTGAAGGATGACACGGCACATGCACCACGAACCAGCTTCTCCTGCAGCCCGCCTGTGCTCACCACTGTCCTGAGTGGCCCAGCCAGCCATGGTCATATCCCCATTCTACACCCAAATCTGTTCTTTCAGCCCAGGAGTGAGTTGCCAGGCCCAGAAGACAATCCTGTCAGGAGGGGGGCTGAGGACAGGGACACTCTGGGCTCTTCCACCTCACTTCCAGCTGCCAGCCCAGGGTCCCGGCTTCTCTTTGAGGGAGGAGGGTCAATGGTAGGGGAAGGGGCACATGTCCTGGCCACCTCCGAGGGCAGCCTCCACTGACCCACACAAGGAGCTTCCTATGGGCCCCAGAACTGAGGGGAGGTCTCAGGGGGGCCTGTCATCTGCTCTAGGCTTGGGCCCTCCCTGCTGCCACCTTCAGGATGCAGGGGCAGTGGGTGGGAGCATGGGTGCTGGAGCCGGCAGGCGTAAGCTGTGTGACCTTGGGCAGCCCACTTAACCTCTCTGAGCCTCCCTCTTCCACTTGTGGCATCAGGAGAATAGCAGTGTCCTTCCCGGGTCTGTGGAGGGGTAGTGGGGAGAGGGGTCCCCATGAAGTCGTCACTCTTTTGCCCCAGGAAGTTCGACATCTCTCTGTCCATAGCTTTGTGCTGGGGCCAAGCTACACCCCGAGTGCAGCAGGCCTTGGCCGCTCTGTGCTTGTGGCTCTCCCTGTCTCTCCATCTCTCTCTCTGCCTCTGTCTCTCCTTCTCTCTCCGTCTCTCTCTCTCTGTCTCTCTCCCTCTGTCTCTCCATCTCTCCCTCTGTCTGTCTCTGTTTCTGTCTCTGTCTCTGTGTCTCCCTCTCTGTCTCTCCCCCTCCACTCACATCTCTGCTGCTCATCCACAGGGGCCCTCTCTGCTCAGCCTTCCCCCTGCCTCAGCCTCTCCGAGTGCCCGTGTGCTTACATGTAGGACCTGTGCACACCTGTCTGGGGCTCCAAACGTATGGGGATCCCCCTGAAACTGGAGAGGGTGCAGCCCCTCTGCTCAGAACCCCAGCTCCCTCCACTCAGAGCCAAGTGCTTCTGGGGCCCCCCATCCTTGCTGACCCTCGGTGCACCAGGCCCTCTCCCTGCCCCCCTCCCCCGCCACCTGGACCACTTCCCGGGTGTCTGCTTGGTCACCTCATATCTTTATTCAGTCATCACCTCAGCAAGGTCTTCCCGAACTTTCCCCTAAACTCCCACTCCCCCAGGCTCCATTTCTTCCTCTGACAGGGTCCATGTTTACTTGTACTGCCGTGAGCCCCGGGGGCGGGATGTGTATCTTGTTCTGTTCTCCCCTGTGTCCCCGCACCTAGGAACTGGCCTGGCACACAGTCAGTGCCCAAGGGACACCTGCCGAGTGAGTGGGTGGACGAACGAGGAGCCAGCACCCCCTCTCTGTCCATTCACGCCTCTGCCGCATCTCCCTGCCTCTCTGCAAACCAACCCCGCCCACCCCTGCTCCCCACTGGCCACCCCTGCCCACCTGCTTCCTGGAAGAAGGGGAGCCTCTGGCCCCGGAGCAGCTGCCCGCTGCACCCCGCCTGGCCCACGGAGCTGCCTCCCCTGGGTTCTGGGCTCTGGCCAGTCCTCATCACCCCCGTGCTGGCCCCCGAGCTGGTCCCCGAGCTGTGGCAGGTGGGCCGGGGAGCTCTGGAACAAGACCGCTGGTCCCCGAGCTGTGGCAGGTGGGCCGGGGAGCTCTGGAACAAGACTGTCAGTGGCAGAGGTGAGAGGAGAAGCCCGCTTCCCGGCGCCTGCCCCCGCCCTTGCCGGTTTCCTGCAGGGTCCCACACAGCGTCCCCTCCATAAATGGGGAGCAGACTCAGTTTACCAAGGCTCGTGGCCAGGAAGTCCTGGCCTGCAGGAGGGGTTGGGGTGTACCTCCCTCTCCGCGGCGAACGCGGGACGGAGGAGTTGGAGGCACAGATGCCCAGTCGGTGTGGCCGCAGACCCACTGCCCAGCCAAGCTTTGGGAGACGGTGGGCAGCCCGGCAGCCGCCAGCACAGTAAGGTCTGCCAGGGCCAGGCTGACCAGGGAGCAGTTGGTGGGCGTGTGCACGTCCCGTGTGGTCAGCACCACCACGGCGTTGCCCACAATGCCCACGGCGCACACAAGGAACACCAGGAAGACCGAGACCATCGTGTACTCGGGGCTGGGGACGGCATCATGGGAACCAGGGCCACGGCGCTGGGGCTGCCCGGCCCGCTCCCGTCTTCCATGATGGCTGTGCAGGCGCTGGAGGGGGAGGGGACTCTGGGAGGCGTCCACACCAGCGGCCGGGCCTCACGCTGCCTCTCCAGAGAGCCTGGCCCCACGGACACGCAGGGACCGGGCGCCCGTGACGTGACTGCTTGGCCAGGCGAGGGACAGAACAGGGATGCTCCTTCTGGCCTGTGCTGTAAGTACAGTCAGTGAGCCGCTGGCTCTGCCAGCCTCAGTCCCCTGGAACGTAAATGCAGACAACCGTCATACCTAAGATGCGAGACGGAGCGGAGGTTACCTGGGAGGACGCGCCTCCGGAGCGCTCAGCGGCCAGCTGCCCCCTGTCACTAGGAAGCCACACAGCACGTCCAAGCCCCAGCCAGCTCGTCTGTGAACCTGGGGGAATCAAGACACCTGCTTCTCAGGGACACGGTGAGAGTCCCACAAAACGGCAGGCACGGAAATTTTGGGGCCCGGAGCCTGGCACCTGTCGCATGTCCGTTACTAATGTTAAACTTGAGGCTTTAATCACCCTGGGCCTCAGTCTCCCCATCCTTCAGGGGGTCCTAGCTCAATCCCGGGTGGGCTGTGCGGAGCGGATGAGACGGGAACACCCAGGGCATCCGCAGGGCCCCAGCCGCGGCTACGCGGGCTCTGCTCCCTCTTGCTCTGGAAACGCCAGGGTCAGCCAGCCCCCCTCCACCCATCGGGGTTCATAGGCACCCCTCTCCCTTCTCAGCTCCTGGAGTGATGGCAAAAAGGGTTTGTATCGTGAGCGGATTGAGGGGTGAAGTCACAGCTGGGACTCAGGCAAACGGGTGAAGGCCCAGGGCACACGCAACACTGATGCCACACGATACACAGCACACGTACACACGCACACCACGCACCACGCACCTCCAGCCTTTAACCCCGTAGGTGTCACCAGCCAGCAGTGCCGCGTGCCAGCTCCCTCAGAGCGCAGCCTCGCCCCTGGCAGCCCCGCCTCCCCGCTGGACAGGCGACCCAGGACCAGAGCGGAGCCGGAGCTCTGCTGAGCAGACGGATCCAAGGCTGACCCCACCAGAGCTTCACAGGGGGGCCCCCGCTGTGGCCACGGGGCAGGGCCCAGGGCGCAGAGTTAGGGCGGGGCTGGGAGAGAGCTGGTGGCCCCAGGATGCCGGCCACACGCCCACGCACACATACAATACACACAGCACACCTGCACCGCACACGCGTGCAACAGTCACATGGTGTTCACACACGCGCATACGAATGCTGCCCACACAGACAGCCCAACTGCCCCTGTGCACAGCAACACACAGAAATGCAGACACACACAACACACGCGAACCAAACCCCCTGCACAGCATACCCGCCACACACAACGACACACACACACACACACGCACCCACTTCTGCATGCACACACTTACCCACGCACACCTGTACCCACAACACAGGGGCCAAAAGCACACACAAGTACACGAATGCACATCACAACCCAGGCATCTGTGCTGCAGCTAAAGACACACCCCGTCCACGCTCACACACCAGGTGCACAAGCACCAGAACACACGCCACACACCTGGGCCCACAGGCGTCTGCAGACACTCCCACACACGGATCCACGCGGCCTGAGGCCCCTCGCTCTCCCGGAAAAGAGCCTCTCTCCCGTTTAGCTGGAGGAGACGATGGCCCCAGGGTCACAGCAGCCGCCGCGACCCCAAAGCCGGCGGCCCGGGGTCAGGACAGACCCAGAGCTCTCCCAGCAGCCCCCCACCCCCGTGTGCAAGGGCCCCTGCGGCCCGGCGCTCATCCGGCGGTCCCTGCCGCCTCGGTGTCTCGGGGTCCCCCTCCTGCTCACCTCCATCCCCCTCCTGCCTGCGCGAGCCTGTCTGAACAAAGCCTTCCACCGGGCGGGCAGCCGGGACCACCGTCTCCCAGTTGAGAACTTACCCAGCGAAGAGCCTCAGCACCTTGCTCCTGCCAGAGGGGGACAGAGGCAGAAGAGAGCCGACCCCACAGCAAGGCTTCTGGTTCTGCAGGCTGCAGTGCCGCCCACAGACGCGCTGCGTGCTCACACGCATGCGCCCTCGCCAACCTCTCCCCGCCCCCCGCCTGCCGCCCTTGCTGGGCTGGAGGCAGCCGAGGCAGCTTCCCCCGCAGGGACACCTGTGAGAAGAAAGCCCAACCCCCTGCCTTCCCCAGGCCACAGGTTCGCCAGGCTGGGAAGGACCCCGCTAGCCCGCTGAGCCCCTAGAGCCTGACAGGAAGAGGCGGAGACCCAGGGAGGAGGTGGGGAGGGCGTGAGCTGGTCCCCTTACCTGGGAGGCTGGGATTACCGGGGCGGGGGGCGGGGGGCTCCGATGTCTGGAATCTGAAGGTGAGTCTGGTGTGGGGACCGCCCCCCGAGGGCCTTCCACTGTGATCTGGAGAGGCGGAGGGGACCCTGAGCGGAGCGCCGTGCTGGCTGGGAGGCTGAGGCCCGGGCAGGGGTGCAGGAGCGGGACTGGGGCCCTGGCTTGGGGGCTCCAGGGAGCAGGGGTGCCCCGCCCTTCCTGCCGGGCTGGGGCTGCCGCTGTGCACCCCACGGCTGGCACACCTTCTCTTAGCCCGAAGGGGCCCCTCCGCTGGCTCAGAAAGCAGGAATCGCAGCTGGCACCCCCAAATGGCCAGCGGCCTGGCTCTTCCAAGGCATTTAAAGTGCAGATTCCGGTGCCAGGCCCGGATGCCTCAGGCTGGAGGGACCTGGGTAGCGTGCGGTCCCTGGCCACCAAATGGAGCGTCCAGGCGAAGTGCCCTTGAATACGTCTCCCAGAAAGACCAGCGACACCTAGTGTCTTTTCTTGCTTCTTCACGTCTTGATTTTGGAGCACAGTATACGCAGGGAAAGGTGCACGAAACATGAAACCACGGTTGAATGAGTAGAGCGAGCACAAGGCTGCCACGCCCGCCCCCACCCTGGGGGCGTCCCCATCACTGTCTTGTGTCGTGCCCGCCTCGGAGCTTTCTATAACCAGAGCCACTGCAACTGTGTCCTGCTTATTCGCTGACACCGGCGGGTGGGGACTCCCCTGGCTGTGTTAACCACTCATCCGTTTCCCCTGCTGTGTGATTCTCTGCCGTAGGGCTGGGCTGCAGCATGTCCACGCAGGATGGACTCTCAGTGCACTTCTGGGTTGTTTCCAGTTTGGGGGAATCAGACGCCACTGTGGTGAACACTCCTGTATGTGAATCCTCGCTGAGTGCATTTTCATCTGCTTGGTCCCTAAGATGTGATTCCCAGGACCTGGCTGGACACAGAGATGCGTGGAGGCGGGGGGAGGGCCGCTGGGGAGGAGAAAGGGCGGCAGAAGCGACAGCATGCCGGGCTGGCTGTGGTCCCACTGCCCCAAACATGGCAGCCCAGCTGCCCACTGGGGCTGCCTGGAGCACTGGGAGGGCCACACGGAGGGCTCCGCAGTACCTGGTGGGCAGGGGATCTCCCTGGCTCTCCCTGCCACCCCTAGCCCACCTCCTGCACCTCTCCCCTCTCCTCCAGAATGGCCCTCCCCTGGGAATTCCACTCCCAGGACCGCTCTCGACTGCTGTCCTGCTGTCTGGTGCTGAAATCACCAGGCTGGACCACAATCTGTCTCCAGCCTCACATTCGGCCCTCGCGCTACACCACTCGCCTGGCTCTCGGGCGCAAGACTCCTCTTTCTCTCTCTCGGACAGGAAAAAGGTGCCAGAGGGGCAGAGGCATCGCCGCCCGGCACCTATGTATAGACTGCCTCACCCGCCCTGAGTTCTCACCCACTAGCTCACCTGTGGACAGACCACAACCCGCAGACTTGCCTGCGTCTCCACCCGCCGGGTGCCCCTGGAGTCCTGCAGCCAGCAACACCCCGCCCGAGCAGCCCAGAGACCCTCGGTGGCTTCTCCCAGGTATGACGCAGTTACGGAGCTCTTGTTCACAGTAAGGCAACTCGCTGACAACTTAGATGTCCACTCAGAGTGGTAAGGACTTGATGCTGTGTCCCCACAGCTGGATGTCTGGCAGTTAAAACAGATGTGGTTGAGAAAAACTGATTGGCACGCGATCCGTTGAGTTAAAGGGTGGGCTGCAGATCGTAGGTGAGCGCTCTCACCTGTTTGCAAAACGTATTCGTGTCTAGTAGCAGCCATCGTCCAGGAGCTTGGCATGTGCCAGGCGTGGGGCCCGGCCCTGGGCATCTTGTGTGGCCATCACAACTATCCCCTCATGGTGACGACTGTTATTGTCGCCGTTTTTCAGAAGAGAAAGCAGAGCCTCACAGGCACAAGTTGGTTAGCTCAAAGCCACAGAGCTAGTCAACGGTAAAGCTGGTATCTGAACCCAAATCTCTCCTTCTACAAAGTTGGTGTCCTAGGCCACAGGCTCCAGAAATGTCTGGAGAAAAGGGACACCCAGCACTTGGGTCACCTTGTTTCTCTGTCTGCATCGATAAACGTGGGTTGATTCTGTAGTTAGGAAAAGAGACAAGGGATTTCCCTGGTGGCGCAGTGGATAAGACTCTGAGCTACCACTGCGGGGGGCCTGGGTTCGATCCCTGGTCAGGGAACTAGACCCCACATGCATGCCACAACTAAGAGTTCACATGCCGCAACTAAGGAGCCAGTGAGCTGCAACTAAGGAGCCAGCCTGCTGCAACTTAAGACCACGTGCAACCAAATAAATAAATATTTTTTTAATATATTGTAAAAAGAAAGAAAGAAAAGGAGATGAAATGCCCCACTGAAAGGCTGCCTGTCTCATGGGATCCTTCCTGTATTTGGTCCCAAGGCCCTCCACCTTGATGCCCTGCTACTCCCTGGAACCATCTAGACGTCTCCACGGCCCAGGATCCAAAGCGTAAATGTCTGGTCCTATGTCAGAGGCCCTTCTGGCTGGTCGGTGGCCACACTGTCTGGTTATTAATGAATGTTTGAGCAGCACGCCTGCGTATTTGTGGCCATGGGTTCTGCTGGAATCTGGGCAGAGAGGAGTGGATGGCTCCAGGCCAGGTGAGGAAGGCGTGGGGTGGGAGGTGCTCCTGGAGAGTGACGTGATGTCTGTGTCAAAGAAGACGGAGGCAGAGACAGAAGGCTGTAGGTATAAAGAGACTAGGCAGGGTGGTGCTTGAAAGGGGAAAAGTCACACTCAGGCAGTGAGCTCACACAGAGGCTGGGCACCTGTGGGTGGGGCGCCTGGTCCCCGCCATGGCACTGCCCCTGCCGCCTTGGTCGTCTGGTGCCAGGTGACTGGCCACCCCCAGCGCAGGACTGACACTACAGCATGCTTGTTATCCCGCCTTTCTGCCGGCGGCTCTTCTGCACGTGAGGATGGCTGGGACGGTGTCCGGCTGCCTGTCTAGTGCCCACAGGGAGGATGGGCCGGCTGGACGGGGCCTCTGCCTCTCCCTGCAGCCAGACCAGCAGACAACCGGGCTCCCGACACGACAGCTCAGCACCCTGTCCCCTGCGTCGCCAAGGCCCAGCCAGACTGAGGGGCTGCTGGGGAGCTCAGTCCTCGCAGGCAGGCAGGATCCCTTGGGGCCGTCCTGGAGCCCGGCCACCACAGTCTACTTGTCTTCAGCATAGGAAGCTGCCGGCTGGACCACAGCATGGCCTGCGGGTTCACATGGGCTCTGTTGGTGGCCGAAGTGGAGGAGGGTGTTGGGGTGTGAAAGTGCCGCACCCGGGTTGTCCACCGTGGGAGGGAACCCAGGGTCCTCGATAAAGGCCTTGAGGTGGGAACTGAGCTGACCTTCATCCCTTAGCTCAGTATTCACTCATCAGGACCTCCCTGGTGGCCCAGCGGTTAAGACGCCGCACTTTCACTGCTGAGAGCATCAGTTCGACCCCTGGTGGGGGAACTAAGATCCCACAAGCCGTGCGGCGAGGCCAAAAGAAAAAAATCATTCATTCATTCACCAGAACCAGCCTGCCCAGGCCCTGCTGTGCGACGGGCCCTGGGGCCACAGAAACAACACAGCTTCAGGCGAGGAGGTCCCAGGACCCCTTTCCCCTAACCTCCCAGCAGCCTGTGAACCTCATGAGACAGGGGCAGGCAGCCACCCGTTGGCTGGGTTTCAGGGTTGCCCCTGGATGTCTCCAGGGAGGGAAGGAAGCCAGGTGGGGTCAGTGCCGGGAACCCCATGAGGCCAGGATGGAGCCTGGAGGGACGAGGGGTCCCACGGGGTCAGCACCCCTGACGGTGGAGCACATCCTTTCCTGCGTCTGCATAGGGGCTGCTGCGATATGAGTGAGGTCTGGATGAAGATGGGGGAGTGTGCACGTGTGTGCACGTCAGGGCCCGCACATAAGCCTGCGCCCACCTGTGCCCTTCACCACGTGACCGTGAGCTAGTGCAGGGGATGGACAGCATTTGAACGTCCAGGAGCCTGAGGCCCTCCCAGCATGGGACCCCAAATGCCCGGACTGGCGCGCCCTCTGGTGGCTGACTGGCATCCGGTCGCTTGGAGAGGCGAGGACGACTGGTTCCCTCCTCCCGGTGGATCCGTCCAGCAGATTCATTTTCGCATATGGGGCTTTCAGACAGAAGCCCTCGTGCGGGGCTCACCCTCGCCCCTGGACAAATTCATAAAGACACACACGCATACGCTGAGGCATTTGGGGCGGAGTCGAGGGGATGAGCCCTGAGCGAAGGCAGAGGGCAACGTGAGCCCTGCACCCACCGTGGCGTCGGGGCACAGAAAGGAGCAAGCACAGCGGTGCTGAGCTGAGGAGGCGGGACACACCGGTGGGGCTCGAGGGGAAGCTCCCACCCTGGGGAGAACCTCAGGAACCAGCGGAAAGCACCTGGGGGGGAAGGGCCGCGGCGCGGAGCCAACAGTGTGTGGCACTGGGAGAGACAGGTTGCAGATGGAGCCTGCGGACGGGGAGGTGGGCGTAGAAGGCCTCCTCCCCGGGAGCATGGACCAGCCCTGGTGACTAGAAGCAAATCTTAACAGGGCCCAGTGATCTGCTAAAACCACCTGCCGGGAAGCATGAAGCCTCGCCTTCTTTGGGAGTAGATAATTCATCCACAACGTCCCACAGCAAATTGAAAATACAAGGCGTGTGCTGAAAAAGGGCCAGCTCGCTGAAAACCAGGGGAAACGCGGCAGACCCCCGGGTGATCCAGACGCAAGAGCTGTCAGACGGGGGCTTTCAAATAACCGCCTGCCGCGCCCTTCTTGTCAGTGCCTTGCTTAGGAGCCTCCCGTGGCCCCATGGCTCCTCAGCAGGGCACCCAGCGCCCCCTCCCACCTCGGAAGCAGCTTCGCTTCACCCCTGTATAGATTTATGTATAGATTTCTACACAGAAGCTTGGGATCCATATGTTATAATGCTAAACAATTACAATCTTGGGCTTCCCTGGTGGGGCAGTGGTTGGGAGTCCGCCTGCCGATGCAGGGGACACGGGTTCGTGCCCCGGTCCGGGAAGATCCCATACGCCGCGGAGCGGCTGGGCCCGTGAGCCATGGCCGCTGAGCCTGCGCGTCCGGAGCCTGTGCTCCGCAACGGGAGAGGCCACAGCAGTGAGAGGCCCGCGTACCGCAAAAAAAAACAAAAAATAATTACAATCTTGTAAGTATTGTGTGATATTACAATCACCTGTAAACATTTGGGCCATTTCTGGGTTTTGCCTTTGTTCTTTCGGTTATTACGAAGAGACCTATGAACATCGTTGCCGGGATGGGCAAGAGAGTCCCAGGCCAGTGGTTCTTACTCTTTCCCGGGGCCTGTTAACCTGCAGGCCGCTGGCCCACAGCCAGAGATTCTCAAGCAGCAGGAGTGGGGCAGGGCCTGAGAATGTGCATTTCTAACAAATCCCCAGGTGCTGTTGCTGTTGACGATCCAGGGACCCCGCTGTCTAGGGTGGAGCTGCTGATCCCGGGCTCTGCTCTCACTAATGCCATGCTGTTTCCCAAGGTGGTCGTGGCCCAATGCAGATTACCACACCTTTAAGTTCCCATCCAGCGTTCCACGATTATGGCCGTGCAGATGTCTGTCACAGCCCATGGCCACAGCTATTTTAATGTAGGCCCATTGGCTCAGCCGACCCAAAGGCCCTTGCCTGATGGGACCACACGTATTGTCCCACAGAATGTGGGGGGATGTGCCAGTTAATATCACCGTGGCTGCCGGTGACAGTGACCCCAAATGACCAGGGCTGGATGAAACAGATGTTTACGTTTCTCTTTTGTAACAGCCACAGCCAGAGTACCTTAATCTGGAGACAGCCTCATTCACTAGGTCACTTGGGTTTTGTGGTCCGACTGCCTGGGGTGGAATCCCAGCTCTTAGATGTTACAGTTTCTATTTCCCTGACTATAAAACGGAGAGAATGGTGGGGCTGCCTCCCAGGATTCCACGAGATCGCTGGGCACCAGACCTGCTGTGAGTCCATGTAAGGGCAGATGTTTGTGCCTGTCACCTCCTGTCTCTTCCTTCCCTCCTGAGAGGGAGGCAGCAGGGGTGAATAGCCCCACTTCGCAGAGCCGGAACACTGAGGCCTAGAGAGCACTGCTTGCATCGTTATACTTGGGGAGTCAGTGGCTCAAAGTCGAGGATTTAGATTCAGAGAGACCTGGGTTCTAATCCCACCTTGGCCATTTTCTGTCTTTCTAAATGCACCTCCCCGCCCTCCCCCATACACACACACACACACACACACACACACTCCAGATGTTGAAAACACTGTGATTAGTAACCCCAGGTGGGGGGATGGGGGGGGCCGGCAGCGGCCCGGGGGTACAGAGCCGGGGCAGCACACTCAGGGTTGGGTTTTATCTGGGGGCAGAGGGAGCTGCTGGAGGGGTCTCAGGCCGGAGTGATGAGATTGGAACCAATCCGAGATTTAGACACGTGGCTCTGAGTGCCAGGAGAGGGTAGGGCTGGGGCAGTGTCACACTGGGAAAGGGGGGAGGGGCTGGAGCTGTGGTCTTAATCCTGGCAGGTGGTGAATGTGGCTGGATCCAGAGGCGAGGGGAGGGAGAAACGGGAGGACACTCAGAGATTCACCTATGAGGAGTCCCCTCCCCCAAGCCTCTCCCACCGCCTCTCAGCTCCCACCCACCTCCTGTCCTCTACCATCTCCCTTCATTTCTTTCCTTTTGTTTTTTAATTTTCATTTATGTATTGATTGATTTTTGGCTGCGTTGGGTCTTTGTTGCCGCGCACGGGCTTTCTTTAGTTGCGGTGAGCAGGGGCTACTCTTCGTTGCGGTGCGCGGGTTTCTCATTGCGGTGGCTTCTCTAGTTGTGGAGCACGGGCTCTAGGAGGGCAGGCTTCAGTAGTTGTAGTATGCGGGCTCGGTAGTTGTGGCTCGCGGGCTCTAGAGCGCAAGCTCAGTAGTTGTGCACAGGCTTAGTTGCTCTTTTCTTAAAGAGATTCTTAAAAAAAGAATAGCTTTATTCTTAAAGAGCTTTATTTCTTAAAGAGCTTTATTTATTTATTTCTTAAAGAGCTTTATTTATTTCTTAAATAGCTTTATTTCTTAAAGAGATTCTTAAAAAAAGAATAGCTTTATTGAAGTATAATTCATATAACATAAAATCTACCCTTTTTTAAATTAATTTTTATTGGAGTATAGTTGCTTTACAATGTTGTGTTAGTTTCTACTGTACAGCAAAATGAATCAGCTATACATATACATATATCCCCTCTTTTTTGGACTTCCTTCCCATTTAGGTCACCACAGAGCATTAAGTAGAGTTCCCTGTGCTCTACAGTATGTTCTCGACAGTCGCCTATTTTATACCTACTGTCAATAGTGTATATGTGTCAAACCTAATCTCCCAATTCCTCCCACCCCCCAAAATCTACCCTTTTAAAGTGCACAATTCAATGGTTTTTAGTATATTCACGAAGTTGTACAACCAGCACAACTGCCTGACTCTGGAATATTTTCATCACCCCTAAAAGAACTTTTGTCCCCATTAAGTGCTCATTCCCCATCCCACCACCCCCAGCCCCTGGTAACCTCTCACCTACTTTCTGACTCTGTGGATTTGCGTCTTCTGATATTCCATGTAAATAGAACGTATTAGTCAGCTCAGACGACCATAACAGATACCGCAGACTGGAGGGCTTCAACTACAGACATTTATCTCTCACAGTTCTCGAACCTGGAAGTCCAGGCTCCGGGCTCTGGCGAGAGCCCCCTTCCACCTTCTTGTGTCCTCTTACGGTTGGACTACGGCATCTCTTCTTAGACAGAGTTCAGTCTTCTGTATGGCTGAGTAGTACTCTACTGTATGGATGGGCCACATCTTTTTTTTGGCCGTGCCACACGGCTTGTAGGATCTTAGTTTCTGGACCAGGGATCGAACCTGGGCCTTTGTCAGTGAAAGGGCCAAGTCCTAACCACCAGACCCCCAGGGAATTCCCTGGACCACATTTTACTGAGCCATCATCAGTTGATGGACGCCTAGGTTGTTTCCACTCTGGGGCTGTTGTGAATAACACTGCTGGAACATTCGTGTACAGGTTTTTGTGCACACATTTCATTTCTCTGGGAGTGACATCACCGGGTCAAATGGTAGCTCCATGTCAATGCCCTCAATTTCTTCTCTCGCTCATGCATTCACACATGGTCCACTGCAAAGTGAAAACGTGGGCCCCTTGTTGAAAAATGATTAAGAGTCTTAAGGCGATGACAGCAGAGCATTCGACCAAGCCCAGGGTCCCTCTAAGGGCAGGTTCCTATTGTAACATGGACAGTTTGATGCTCTGCAGTAGGCTCGGTGTGGCTCCACCCTGATGGTTGTGAAGGCAGTTGGTAAGCTGTAAAAATACTCCCAATGCCACATGATGTCCTTCTGATCAAGGACATTAAGCTGATTGCATTTAATAAGATACAGAGCTGTTTATCCACGTGGAAAGAGTGTAAAATTTTAAGCTCTGATATTTAAACGCAGTATCTTTTTTTTTTGTTGTTGTTGTTGCAGTACGCGGGCCTCTCACTGCTGTGGCCTCTCCCGTTGCGGAGCACAGGCTCCGGACGCACAGGCTCAGAGGCCATGGCTCACGGGCCCAGCCGCTCCGCAGCATGTGGGATCTTTCCGGACCGGGGCACGAACCCGTGTCCCCTGCATCGGCAGGCGGACTCTCAACCACTGTGCCACCAGGGAAGCCCCTAAACGCAGTATCTTTACAAAATGATTAACTTTTGTGTTGAGCTGATTATTATTTTGTTTTTGTTTCTGTTTTTTGAGCTGATTATTTTTAAGAAATCAGTGTTAAAAATTCAACTGAGTAAACTTGAAGATCTAATTAGCTTTATTCAACAATTTATGAATCAGGCTGCATGCCATCTAGCAAGCAGAAAGGCTTCTAAAAGCTGTACAAAATGGAGGTTGTTATAGGCACAGGAGGGTGGGACAAGGAAGTTAAAAGGGTGGGTTACTTCCAGCAAGGGCACCTTCCTTCTCTTAAGGGATGCAGGGGTCTTAGGCAGATCACCTCCCTAGTGCTGACTGATGGGTTTAAATTACCACTCTAGGGAGAGGCTACAACTTCAATTAAATTAGGTATTAAGTCTTGATAGGCTTAGCATACGTGACTCCATTTTGGACCTGTTGCTACTTTTTAACAACATTGGGAATAGTTCTAAATGCTTAAGCTTTCAGTGGTCTATGTCCTTTTGCCAGCCGGGAGTCCTATTTTTATTATTTGCTATGGGGAAAATCCCACCCTGGAACTCTCATTCTAAGACAGCACACAAAAAAAGTTTGCTTTTCAATTTATAAGCTAATTAAGGTTGATTTTTACTACTGAGAACTTTATGGTGCTTCCAGCAAATAGGTTACAAGCCACAGTGTGGTAAAATCCACCAGGACTCTATGAAATTTTCTTTTTAGTTCATCCTGTTTCTTAACCCAAAGATAACACCACAAAATGATGAAGCAAACTTTTCAACACTGGATGGCCTACAAAAAAATAATAAAAATTAAATGTTTAAGCTTTGACATTTAAACTCAATATCTCAAAAAAAATGATTAAATTTTGTGTTGGACTGATTATACTTGATAAAGCAGGAACTATTTAGTCGCACAGAAATAGTTTTTAAAAAATGTTTAGGCTTCATTCTTTCAAAGATTTCCTAATTGAATCACCTGGATACATCATGCTTAAGATTCAGTCAGAAATACACCAGAGATGCTCTCTAAAATAATCGGTGGGAGGTTGGATGAAACAAAATGATTAATCATCAATAGCATTACGTACTTATTTGTGTCTCGACATCACATCAACTCTGTTAATTTTAGTATGTCGTCATTTCTTAGAATATTTGTTATACAAATAAAAATAGTTTCTTTGTAAAAAAAATGTTTAGTCTTTGACATTTAAACTCAGTTTCTCGAAAATGATTAATTTTGCGTTGCATTGATTATATTTAACAGAGAGGGAGCTATTTAGTCCCCGGGAAGAAGTTTAATATGTTTAAGGTTTGCTATTTAAACTCATTTCCCGGAAAGGATTAACTTTGGCTGGGACCTCTTCAGCCAGAACTTAGCAGGTAAGTTCCGAGCCCCGAGGTCGCAGGACCCACCTCCGCGGGTCCGCTACCGCCAGCAGAGCGCACTGCCAGGTGCGAACCGGCGCTCGCGGGTCACGAGACCGCTCGGCTCGCGAGGCCCTCCCTGCGCCTAGGCGGGCGGAGCGCCGGCTGGGAGATCCGCCCCAGGGGCGGTGCCCCGGCCGCGGCTGCGCCGTGCTATCTCGGGCGGGCGCGCGCCGCGGGGCGCGCGGCCGCGCGGAGGCCGGAAGGAAGCGGACGGAGGGCGTGGCAAGCGAGGGAAGCCCGCCGGGCCGCAGACAACCGTCGCGGCCTGATGACGTCGCACAATGGCCGGCCCCCGCGGGTAGTGGAGCCCGTTTGTTCCGCCCGCGTCGCGCCTCAAGCCGGAGCCTGTGAGGAGCGGAAGGGCTGAGGGACCTCATCTCCGCGCCGCCCCGACACCTGCGAAGCCGTGGCCCCCTCTCTGCCCTTGCGCTGAGGTAAGTGATGGCGATGGCGGGAGGCCGGGCCGGCGGGAGGAGGAGGCCGAGGCGGCCGGGCGGGGAGCGTGGCGGCGGCGCGGAGCCGAGGCCCGGGAGCCCCGCCGCCTCCGCCTCCGCCTCCGGGGAGCGCTCCAGGCTGCCTCCAGCCGAAGCGTGGCTCTCGGGCCCCGGGAAGGGGAAGCTGAGCTAGGCACGATCCCACGTTCCTTCCGGGCGAGCCGGCCTGGGGGTCCTGGACCCCCTCAGGTCGAGCGCCCGACAGCTGCTTCCGCTCTCTGCAGTGGGGTTGATCTCCCGAAGCTGTCATTTCTCTTCCGGGATATTCGCGTGGCATTGCTTTCCGCCCACAAGGATGGGGTGGGGGGCGGAAGGAGGCACACGGGTTCGCCCTCCGGATTGGGGATAGGCTCTTCCGGAGCTTTGAGCTCCCCGGAGCCTCCTGGAACTTGCTCCCTCGGCTTCCCGGAGGCACAGGTAGGACCTATTGGCTGTGTCCCAAGACGCGAGCCACTCTTTGGAATAAAATTCCTTGTGCCCCTTTGGTTAAGAGCCCAAAGGATGCCGGCTCATTGCTGGGAGAACCTAAGACTTAAAGACTTTCAGCCTTACTCCTGCTAAGACTTCAGTGTTACTGACTACTTCATGACAGCTGAGTTTGCCGGCTAGAGTGGTTGATCATCTTAAATGAGCTGTTCAGCTCTCTATCTGTGAGAGCAGGTCAGTTCTTCCGATCAATTTGGGGAGAATGGACGAAGGGAGCATTTAGAGACATAGCAGTGCTGTCATCTTTTCTCCTTTGATTCTCATCTCCTTCGTGTTGCCTGTGGAGTGGTCCTGTCCCAGAGCAGAGGTTGCGATTCTCAGGGTGAGCCTGGACCCAGGCTGATTCCCGCTTCCCAGGCAGGGGAGTCTTTGCCTGATGATTTTACAATCTGAGCACATGTGTGGAGCCCAGCCAGCTCTGGAAACCAATCAGGTGTGTCCCAGAGGCTGGAACGTGTCTCCGGTTCTGGGTGGGAAACGATCAAACACTGAAGAGGTTTTTTCCTTTTTCACAGATCATCTCAAGGTGAGTGCTTCCTCCCTGAGGAGTCGTTTGATGTCAAGTTTAGTCAGTTTGGGGATGGTGTCTATCACCAACCTTGACATCCTTCCTTTGGATGTTGTAAATCCATGAAATTATGAGTCTGAATTTTAACCAGATGTACCAGAACTTGGGCCTTCAGATAGGGACTGCTCTGTTAAAAATCATTATCCTGGAAGGTTAGGCTTGTATTTCATTGGTGCTCCTTTGCCAAAACCTCTTTGGAACTGCTGTTTTGGTAGTAAATATACAAGCCGTAGTAAATATACAAGCCATAGGAGAAAAGTCAGTCTCATTCAATACTCACACCCCATGTTTGACCAAAACCCATCTTACCTGGCTTGGGAACTCACCTCACTTACCAGACCAGGCTCTGAACAGCTTCCTGCCGTTTGTCAAAGTGACCCACCGTGAGAGAGGGAAGACTTGCTGCCACTGAGAGTGCCAGGGGAGTGTTCTGCAGGTTCCAAAGGTTGCTGAGAAGGAAAAGCTCCCACCTGTTGTGTACTGTACCAGTGTCCTTGCAGTCAGGGCGCAGCCTTCCAGAATGACTGCTGGGAAACGAGGCAGCACCCACTCTGTCTCAGTTCTAGAATAGTCTTCTAAAAAGTAGGCAGTTACTTCAAGTTTCTTTCTGGCGTGCAACAGGTAGTTTATCAAGTAATGAGACTTTGTGATTTATTCAAGCAGCGTCTCTCAGTCCCCGTCTGCCAGTGTAGTACGCTGTGGAGACACAGTGATGGACACTGTTATTCTGTTCTCCAGGCAAGTTCACTGTCTTGTGGGTCAAAGGACTAAAGAGTTCTAAACTTTGCCAAGAACGCTCGATGACGGGTGATTGATTGTGTGAGAAGAAAAGACTGAGTAAGAATAGTGAGCCTGGGGGTTGTGAAGACGTGCAGACGACCCTCCATTTCACTGTGTGCATTTAATAGACCACGTGGTTTTCTTGGCTCCTGACACAGAGCACATACTCAGATATTGGCCAACTTGAATTAATCTCAAAACAGGACACCGACGCCCAGAGAGCCAGTTAACTTGCCCAGAGCGGGGCCCGGAACACACACCGTCTTCTGACCCCCAGGGACACATCCCTTCTGTGCAGCGGGGTGTGACTCAGGTTGCTTCTGATAAGCAGGAAGATTCTTTGGCATGTTTTCCTCTGCAAGCTGTTCACCTGTGTGTAGCCTCAGATTGGAAAATCCCAGGAGGTTCCACAGGGAAAGAAGAGATGGGACCCCTTTGCTCAGGAGATTGTCAGAGCCTCCTAAGGGTGACTGTGTGTCCCAGTATGCCTAGGACAGCCAGGCTCATGCCTGCTGTAATGGTTAACAGTGCCCCCTTTCAGTCTCAAACACGCCCCCAAGTTCAGACAATAAGTTATATGGTAGCTCTGCTACCAAGTGCCAGCCATTTGCTGAGCTCGGAGAACCCAGGTGATTCTGAGCCCTTCCACTCAGGACCTTCATGGGGCCGGGGGCGGGGGGTCTCCCAACAGACTTGGCAAACAGATAGTTGGGGTATACAGTGTGGCGAGTTCCGGTATGTAGTAGAATAATGTACAGCGTACTTAGGGCAGGAGTGCTCAGTGGGTGGACCTCAGGAGGTTTTGAACTCTGAAAGTGGGGGATAAATTGTGTATGTCCAGGTTTTTCTAGGGAGAGGAGCCATCCCCTTCCTCAGATTCTCGGAGCAATCCGTGCTGCCCAGAAGGCTGACAGCGCTAGTCCTCCCCGGTAAGAACAGGTGCACACAGGGCCTTTCGCTCTACCACCTTCTGGTCAGCACTGAAAACGGCCGGTGAGAGGAGGGAAGTTAGCTTTGTGCTTGGAAGGCTGAAGTGAATTCCATAGTACAAACTTTGGGGGGCGTGCAGGCTCCGCAAGTACTTCTTTTTTACACACAGTGCAGCAGCCTCAGGGTTTGAATCGGAGGCAGCATTTCCCGTGGTGTCGGTGTAGAAGTGTGCGCCTTTGTGAGGGCTTCTCTATGAGATCCACCTTTAGTGTAAGTGCCTGAGGTTCAAGCTTTAGACACATTGAAAATAAAAGTGGCTGGTGTCACAGGTTGATCCCATATGGTCATCACTGTTCTTTAATAGTCTGTATGGATCATATAGTTACTTTTCCATCTCCGTGAAAATGTGTCTTTTTGGTTCTAGAAGGGCTAAGATAGCAACCTAGACGGATCCGCACAGACCTTTAGAAGGGAGAAAAGAACGACAGGCAAAAGGTACTGCTTCAGTAGAAGTCCCCGACTTATGTGAGGGCTCTGTTGCAAAAAAGAACGTGTAAAGTCAGTTAGAGCTTGGGTCCCATCTTCCTGTCGAAACAAGGGCGGTAGGTGGGGATTAGTCCCTGGGCAGGTAGCAGGAGCTGGTTTCATGCATCGGGCCGGCGCCAGCACTGGGCACCTGCTCCGGCAGCCGCTCGGAGATGCAAGCCCCGATCGCGCCCCGTGGCCACGTGCCTTGGTTTCCTTCTCTGTGAGCGGGGCAGCGCCTGTTTGCAGGGTTGATGCGAGGAGCTGGGTCGAGTGCCTGGTGGAGTAGTGGTCTCTCAGCAGGTGGGGGACTTGATCTTATCGCTCACGTGGTCGTGCACAGGTGACTATCTGGCGTGTGCTGGATGGCTGTTTCCTGAGCACCCAGGAGGCTGACCGCAGGCTGGTGGGGAGAGGGGTGTGGGTATTGGAAGCCAACAGGCTGATCTCATTTAGGTGTCGCAACGACTTCTACAGCGGGTGCTGTTTCCCCGTATTTCAGATGAAGAAACTGGGGTCTGGCAAGTTTACATAATTTGCCCAAGACCCTAAAGCTGGGGAGCAGCAGCGCCGGGATTCGGGTTCTGACTCAGAAGCCCACACTGTGTGCCCTGTTCCATGTGTCCCAGAAAGACATGGCCCACTTGCTTGATCATATAGTTGAAGTTAGGCATTCTCTCTCCCATTTCTTCCCCTAGGATTTAAATCGAAGTTTGCCAGAATAGAAGAGCAGTTTGGTTGGACCTAATCATGACAATGAAACGTTTTGGCACCTGGGCCCCAAGAAGGGGCTGCTATCAAGTTACTAGTGAGGGAGCCTCTGTGCCGTGAACAGGATAATATGTTGCAAAGCTAGAGTATCAGTTTTGTGGATTTTAAACTAGTGTAAGGGGACACTTAATTTTGATTACCAGTTGATTGATTTCAGAGGTGACTTGGTTCCCAAGGTTGCCATTAGCCTGTATGATGTGAGAATCAGAATTTGTCAGGTTTCCAGTAGGGATATGTCTGAGGCTCAGCGACCAGCTGCACGTGACTGCCGGCCTACAGGGTCCCAGGTGCCAGCCTGAGCAGCTGGGGAATGAAAGTCCCTGCCCTTCTGTGGAGAGGTTTCGTTATATACAATGTAATCAGAACTGTACAAGGGTAGGCATAGGACGTCATACACAAAGGAAAATTCCAGTTTTTACTGATGTCATTAGCCAAGGAGCGGGGAGGCTGCCGGTTTGCCACTGGCCCCTGACTGGCTGCCCCAAGGCCCCCGCGCTCTGTCTGGAAGAGGTGCGGGTGCCGGGCCCTGTCCGCGGTCGCCTTCTTGCCTTGCGCGTTGCCCTGGGCTGCAGGGGTGATGTGTGTGGTGACAGGCTCTGCCCTGCACAGGGAAGCCAGGAAGCCACGGGGCAGCAAAATGCACCATTTCAGGGCTAACTTTTTAATAATTCTTTCCAGTAGTCCTACCTCTGGATAGCGTAGTTAGAAGACTGAAAAGTGAATCATTTTCAAAGCTGTCTACTTTTAAGTGACTTTGAATGGATTGGTTGGTTTGTAAATTTCTTTTACTGCTAACCATTTTTTTTATTTATAAAGTGATGAATTTTAAGTAACTTGTCCTCATGTTTGCTGAATTTTAACAATTTCCATTAACAGCAAAAAAACAAAACAAAACTGTTTTTAACTGTGGGTTCAGATACCAACTCTTGGCATGTGCACCTTTAAACATAGGTTCTCCTTTTGAAGGTATAAATTTAAAAGATACACTTTAAATTTTTAGTTATGTAAATGCATAAAGTAATTTTATATAAAGTATGTAAACATGCTGTGCGTTTCCAGATCTCACTGAGGTACCAAGTAGCATGACTGGGGCGTACATTATTTTAAATAAAAAATTTTGAAGAATCAAGTGAACATGAAACCCTTCACTGTCCCTGCTGTCTCACACCAGCTTAGTGGTTACTCGCTACCCGTCGCGTGGCGGACGGTAAATGTTCGCTTGTAGGCTGTTTGGTGTCGACTTCATGCACACACCGTCTCAACCCACCTTCTGCAACCTGCGTTTAGAACCAATGGAACAATGTCCTACCTTTGCACGTTGGGGTGGGAAAACCAGAAAATAGTCACTTTGTAATTAAATCTAGTGAGTAAAAATAGAAATGAAATCTTCTAAAATGATACTGTTGGTCTTTTTATATAAGAAACTCCTTAACTATGTAAGATTTTCTGCCAGAGTTCTTTCCCACGACCTGCCTGTCCTGGAACAGTGGTTCTCGAGAATCACAGTGCACGAAGGCCTTCCGGGCGGCCTTCACGGCCTGACCTGGAGAGACGTGCAGGAACGGGAGATGGCCCATGTCCTGGGGGCTCTCAAAGGCAGGCCGGGTTTCTGTTCCAGACCCTGCGGGTGACTCCGGAAGAGGCCAGGCGCTGCCTTCACTGTTGCCACCTCCTTCCGAATGCACGTTTTCCTGAATTTCACAAGTAATTACTTTACGAACCCAAAAAGCTGTCGCTTGCAATGCCCGTCTTCTTGCCCACTGTCTGATAACCAGTCGGGGTGCCCCATATGGAGGTGGGCACGCCAGCTGTCTCGCTACCCGGTGGCTCCAGACGTGAGGCTCCTGGCACACAGCTCCGCGCGCTCGGCCCGGCTCCGCGGGGGCCTCGGGTGCGGTGCCGGTGGTCTGCGGCCTGGGATCTGGGGTGTGGAGGAGCCGGGCGGGGCCGAGCCCTCCTGCAGGCCGGAGGCAAGCATGGGGCCCAGCAGACCGGCGCGAGATTGACTGGCCCCTTTCTGGATGCTGTGAGTGTGTGTTCTCTTTGTTTTGCAGAACCGTGGGTACCGATGGATGTGGCCGAGAGCCCTGACCGGGACCCTCGCTCTCCAGAGGACGAAGAAGAGGAGCAGCAGGGGCTCTCGGACGATGACATCCTGAGGGAAAGTGGGTCTGAGCAGGATCTGGATGGAGCTGGGGGGAGGGCTTCCGACGCGGAGGACGAGGAGAACGTCGCCCCGGGACTGAGCCAGGAGGAAGAGGAGAGCCGCTCCGACGAGGAGGACCGGGACTCTGAGGCTCCGGAGCTGAGCGGGGGCCCGGCCAGCCCCCCGCGGGCCGAGGGGGACCGGGGGGAGGAAGACCGCACCAGCGACCTGAGGGACGAGGCCTCGTCGGTCACCAGGGACCTGGACGAGCACGAGTTAGACTACGATGAGGAGGTCCCCGAGGAGCCTGCCCCCGCCACGCACGAGGACGACACCGAGAAGGCCGGGCCTGAGGATGACGAGGAGAGGGGAGAAGGGGCTCCCGGGGAGGACGGGAAGGCGGGCGTCCACGGCGTGGAGGACAGGGAGCCCGTGGAGGCGGCCAAGGAGAAAAGAAAAGAGGATGACGACGGAGAGATCGACGACGGAGAGATCGACGTGAGTATGCCCAACGGAGCCGGCAGCGACCCCGGAGGAGGGGGACAGGAGGCGTGTGCTGGGAGCCATCGCCGTGGTGATGAGGGAGCGCCGAAATCAGGGGATGTGGGCTACAGTCAGAAAACTGTCTTCCATTCGGTAGCTGGCAGAAGTCCTGTGGACCCTCACTCATCTGGTGCTGTTGGTTGGATTGCGTTAAAGTTCTAGATTTTTTTTTTTAAAACAAGCAGTAATTTTCTGCCTTTTTCTTTGCTGTCTGTAAGTAACATTTGAGTTAGTATTCAACTAGAACCATTGTGGATTTCAGTTCCTGTTAGGTTCTTTTATTTATATGTATAAATTTATTTATTTTGGCTGTACTGGGTCTTAGTTGCTGCACGTGGGCTTTCTCTAGTTGCGGCGAGCGGGGACTACTCTTGTTGCAGTGCATGGGCTTCTCATTCCCTGGCTCTCTTGTTGCGGAGCATGGGCTCTAGGTGTGCGGGCTCAGTAGTTGCGGCAAGTGGCCGTGCATGGGCTTCTTATTGTGGTGGCTTCTCTTGCTGTGGAGCACGGGCTCTAGGCCTGTGGGCTTCAGTAGTTGTGGCACGTGGGCTCAGTAGTTGTGGCTCGCGGGCTCCAGAGCGCAGGCTCAGTAGTTGTGGTGCGTGGGCCCAGCCGCTCTGCGGCATGTGGGATCTTCCCAGACCAGGGATCGAACCCGTGTCCCCTGCATTGGCAGATGGATTCTTAACCACTGCGCCACCAGGGAGGTCCCCTGTTAGGTTCTTGAGCCTGAAAAAACTTCCTTCCAGCTTCCTCTATTACTTTAGGCATTTTTATCTTTGCCCTTCTTCTCTGCTGAGGGTCACATCTAGGCCAGGCTTCTTTGGGAGTGTCCCTAAAAAGACCCTCAGGACTGGATAAACTGGGGTTGTGTGTCAGAACGCTTTGGCTTTTGACCAAGCCATCACATTGTTGTAACTTATTTAAATTAATCTGGCCTTCAGATTAAGGACAAGGTACCCAGTAATAATCATCTTAGTTGTGCGCAGGTTGGGTTTTTATGACAGATGGTTCTGTTGAAAGAATTTCTGTCACGATCTTTTAAGAAGTTGAGTGTGGGGGGAAGAGCCCGAAGTCCTGCTGAGAAATGCTTTTACTAAAAGGGGTTGAGAGGGGACGGAGCAGACTGACGAGATCTGGGGCTTCTAATATCCCGCAAAGGAGATGCTGCTCACTGGAGAGTCGCTGTGGCGAGAGGTGTGAGGAGTGCCTCGGAACCGCTCTGGGTCGCCGAGAGAGGAGGGGCTGGTCAAGTGCATAACCCCGGCTCGCCCGAAGTGCCAGGCTCCTGCGACAGCTGGTATGGACGCTGCGTCGCAAAGACCGTGCTTCTCAAACTCTGGTTCGCGAGAGCAGAACTTTGTGGGGCGCTCCGAGATCGTGTATGGAGTTACAAGCTTAGAATTTTAGATCTTTTATCTTCTCACAACTAAGTGTAGGAGATGGCCTCCTAAATTAGCAGCCGTTACTTATTGATACTGTACTCATTTAAAAGGGTATTGTCGGGACATTATCTGTGAACGCTCTTAGGTTTCGCCAGCTATGCTTCCCTTCCCATCTGGAAAGTTCACCTTGACCACAGGGTTACCAGAGGAGAAGGAGATGCCATGAGACTCCAGTTAATCAGTTTGGACGACATTTTGGGCAGAAGATGAAATCATTGGTTGAGGTTGCCCGTGAGTTTGGTTTTTCAGTTTACAAAGAGAAAAGCCGCGTCTGCATCCTGCCACCAAGGATTGAGGGGCTCCTGATGCCGGGTGCTGTGGCCGGCGTTCTGGGCAGTCTGTTCCCCGTTACGAAAGGGCCAGTTGCGAGCTCTTCTTGCTTCAGCTGTTGAATAGGCTGTGCGGGAGACTTCATCTGCCTCCCTGCCTCTCCATGGCCACGCGTGGACAGGTAGGCGTCTCCCTGCAGGTCCCGGGGGCCTTGCCGCCATCGCGCCCCCGGGCTTTCCTGCCGCACTGAGGCGTGGCGGCGTGGGACATTGGGTTGACTGAGCTGGCCCGGGAAAGCGCCCATCGTCTGGAGGTTTGCTGGTTTCCCCCAGAAACAGCAGGTGAACTAGAGATCCAGTTTGACTTTCTTGCCCACTTGATCCTAGATGGCTGCTTGGTTTGCCTCGTGCCTGCCTGGCACCTCTCGCAAGGGCCTCACAGCCCTACTGGACCCGCAGGCTGCTGGGACCAGAGCACAGCTTCGTTCAGCCACGGGGTGGCACTGCCCTTCCCACACACAGCCGCACAGACCCTGCAGTGGGTCAGGCTCATTGTAACACGCTGGGGGTGTAACTGGGAAGGGCAGAGCCCATCACCCCCAGGGATAGGCAGGCCTAGACGGGAGTGGGCACTATGAATGGAGACTTGGGCCCTCATGGGAGCGCACCTGCGTTCCAGGCTCCTCCCCATCCTTCAACCATTGGCTTCCTTCCATGTCTGCTCCCTTCTGCAGGCCCTGCCTCCTGCCCCCGACTCTGTTACACCTGGCTCGGTGCCTCTGCTGGGCCTCCACAGTCTGAATTGACTGGGTCCTTAGTGTGTTTGTTTCTCTTGCTCTTCCGTGCCCACACCTCCAAGGACACAAGTTCCCTAAGTCTGGGACCTGCGTGGCTTTGCCCCTCTGTTCCCAGGACCTGGCACTTTGGAGGCAGCCAGTAACTGCCCTCTCAGCAGACGGGCGAACTCCAGCTGCTTTGGGGCACGTTGAAGTCGAGTGCCGTTGAGATAGGGGTGGCAGTGGGTGGAAGGTCTACACCGGAGAGCCATTCGCATAAAGAGGCAGTTCAGGCACTGCGTGTGGGTGACCAGCATCCGCACTAGCCGCTGTTGGAAGAACCCAGTGTAGACACACATTAGCTCGTATTGAAAAACTACTGCTGCTTCGCTTCTGCTCTCTCCATCCCAGTTCCCGTCCGTCCTTCGTCGTCAGAATCTCGGCTAGAGAGTTCGCCCCACGTTCCCGCAAGCACACACTCCTGTATCTTTCTCTCCCGAGATGGACAGGGAGCCAGAGGTGTGCACTTGGGTCCATGAGCAGCCTGCTTCTGACAGGACTTTGGCCTGGTCCCCTCCAGTTTAAATCCGTGCCAAGTAGCCTCTGGTCCAAGTGGAAAGTGTCCATCCCGGGGGGCCTTTTCCCCATTGCTTTCAAGCACATTTTTGGTATCAGAAGTGAGCTACCTGGATGTTATTATGCAGAAGAAAAGGGCAGTTTGGCTCACACCTCAAAAGTGCGTTCACTGAGGCCCCTGAGCTTTTCCACGTCTGGCAGGGGTCTCGCAGCCCCGCTGACTCTTTGAAGAGGCTCACCGTTTCCAGGGCCCCTCCCGCACTTCGCTGCCCGTCTCCCCTCAGCCTCCAGGCCTGAATTGCTGGGAACGGCCAGCTGAGTGGAAGCGTCTCAAAGGCCCTGTGATTTATCCTCCTTTTAACTGAGAAGCACTCTTCTCTCCTGTTGGGGTACACTGTCCCTCTTTTTTCCCTTGTAGATTTTGGGTCACTGGGACAGGTGAATTGATTTGGGGGGAGTCACCCCCACCCTCCCCAGCTTTCCTGCTCTGTTAGTGGTTTCCTTGATAGTGACATCAGTTTGTACAATAAACCTTTGACATTCTTTTGTCTGAAGCACGTAGTTTATAACTCAGGCCTTGAATTACTTTTATATGTCTTGGTGTGCTGCCTTCAGATACAAAGGCCTTTCTGGAAGTGCCACGCCCTGCTGCAGTGGGGATGCGATTTTGCAAACAGGATCGTGGGCCCACTATTTACAGCACCCGGTTTATTTGTGGAGGGGGGCCGAGGGTCCCCGACAACCGACAGCTGAAGTGCGGGTGAGTTCGACTTCGTCAGCGGTCTCACCTGTGCAGGAAGCCACGCTTAGGACAGGCAGACAGAGCACGCGGCCGTGTGAGGCCTGCCTGGCTCACTCCCGCAGCCCTGCTGAGTTCTGCACACAGACCCCTTCCTTCGTGGCTCTGTGATTCACCTTGACAGACTCAGGGCCTTCCATCTTTGGTCCATCCTTTGCCTCCTCCGCTTATGGACTTGGTTCTCTTTTATATCTCTCTTGTCATCTGGTTGACAGAACTTCAGCCGCCTGGAGTGTGCCATCCCCTTGGGAAAGCGTGGCGTAGTTTGTTCCCTTCCTCCTTTCGTCAGTGACTGTCACACTGATAGGGTGCGCGCTCAGAGATGGGGCGGGGTGGGCGCGCCCCGAGTGGACGGGCCACATGACTCCTTGGGCCCAGCCACAGACAGATATACTTGGAGGCATTTTCTTTGCAGGCGGTCTTTTGTCTTTTCTCCTGTTCACATCTGCCTGCTCCTTTCGCGTCTGGACACACAGTATCTTCTGCCAAAGGGCTTCCAGGCAGGTGAGCCCTCGGGCTTAGGGATCTGGGGACGTCCACAGCGCTGTCCCCTGGTGGGAGCCAGGGAAGCAGCCATGGCGGCCTGGCCGCAAGGGACTAAGTAAGGCCTGCCGCCTCCCTCGGGGCGGTTGAGGGGCCCGGGCCACCGTCCCTGCTCAGCAGAGCAGCCCAGAGCTCTGGGGTGGGAGAGCTCTCCTTCTGCCAGCTCACCTGGCCAGAGCCCATGGAGGCCGTTTGTGGTTTTGTATTTACCCGCTGTGAGCTGGTCCCCTCACAGGAGGAAGACTGTCCGTCTCAGGCGCCGCTCCACCCACCCGATCGCCTTTCTGAGGCCAGAACATGACCTCTGGCCCCAAAGGGTGTGAATGCAGGCTTATAGACCCGAATTGCTAGCCCACTTCACAGGTACAGAATTGAGGGTTCGGGGAGCCCCTGGTTGGCCCGGAGGGTGCCTGGGCCTCTGCTCCAGGGCACGTGCCGCATCTTGCTTCCTTACCTGCCGAGACTGCGGAGCTGATGGGTGGGAAATGACTTCTTTTTGTTATTTAGGTCATATATAGGCTTTGTGGTTTTGTTTTCATTTTAAGGAAAATAAAAACCTGCACAAAGGAGAAAGTGAAAGTCACCCATGCTCCCCTCACTCAACGTTTTGACGTGTCGCCTCTGAGGGATTTTTCTATCACGATGATACTCGCGCCCCGGGTGGGAGCTCTGGGTGCTCGGAAGGTCAGTGGGGGAGAGCACGGCGGGGGCGGAGGGCCGTGTCCACGGTCATGGCGGCAGGTGTGATCCACGCTGCCCTGTGCCCCATGCCCTGTGCACACTCACCCCAAGGACACGCTGCCGTGGTTCTCCTAGATTTGTAAACTGTGGAGGGCCTGGCACTCACCCCCTGAGTGAGTTGTTGGTGCCATTTTAGCTGTTTATATGCGCCAGTTTGCTTCTTGCTGGACCTCTGCTCTCTGCTGGCTCCGGGATCAGGGGCTGCCCGTCACAATTCCCACCTGACAGGTACAGCCACGACCTGACAGGACGGCTGTCCAGCCGCTGAGCCCTGGGAGTCTGGCTTCAGAGACCTCCTTCTTGAGCCATAATTGCGGGGAACTCTTCATAAGATTTAAGAACTCCTTTTGTTTGTGCAGCACTTGAAAGGCCATTGTACTAAGTGAGTGGTTAGTTGGCATCTGCGGGTGCTCGATTGCTGAGCGATTTGTGGATGTTTTCGTCTGCTTGGCATCTGAGAAGCCGCAGAGGGCTCCCTCGTGGCTCGTGGTTCAGGTGAGCGCTCCCCGTCTGAGCGAGGGAGCTGGCTCCTCCTTGCTCTTGTGCATGTTGAGAGTGACATCTTTGCAGAGACACCTCTTTAACCGATCTAGTGCACTGACTGAATCTTGATTTCTGAAAAGCAGTCACTCTGTACTCATCATTTCAACTCCTGTGCATTGATTTCCAAACGAAGCAGAAGATTTGAATGAGTTCTGACCTCTCAAAAGAGTTTTGTTTTTCTAATGAGAACAAACAGAACCTGCCTCACCTTAGATGTGAGCTCCTGTGTAATAGATAATAGCACACTGCGCTTATGCCGGGAGGGAAGTAGTGAGAGGACAGCACGGCTGGGAGACCAGAAGGGCTGGGGCTTCTGCCAGATGGCATAAAATCAGCACATTTTCCTCAAGCTGAAACATTTTCGGGGTCGGGAAAATGGGGAGGTGTTGTTCACAGGGTACAGGTTTTCAGTTATAAGATGAATAAATTCTCGGGACCTTTAAAAAAAAACCTTGAATAACTTATTTAATCTTTCTCTCTAAAAGAGATTCTGTTGACTCTCTCTTTTAAGGGATATAACTCTGAGGCATCTGTTCTTTTTTGTTATAAAATGCCTTTTAATAACTTGGTATTTTTAAGGCAAAAATTATACAAATATTTAAGCTTTAAAATAAGTCATCATAAATCTAGGGTTTGCCTTCAGTATTTCTTCATTCAGTAAATATCAATACTTGCTGTTTACTCTGAGCCTGACGCTGTGCTTGGAGTGGTGACCCGTGGTGAGCAGAAAGCAGGGTCCGGTTGGGCAGCCACGACGGCTGGGACCCGTGCTCCAGGGGCAGGGGGCTGTGGAACCGGTTGTGAAGGGAGATGGGGGCCCCTGAGGAAGGGGACTCGAGCTGCGATCTGGACATGAGATGAGTTACATGCCGGGGAAGAGAGGCAAGAGTATGGTCAGGCCAGACTTGCAAAGGTCACGGCACTGTGGGGAGCATGTGGAAGGGTTCAGGAGTGTGGACACCCATCAGGAAGCAGTCCCCAGGCCAGGGGGGACTGGGCAGTAGTTTGGACGAGAGTGGCGCCGCAGGAGATGGGGAGAGAAAGGTCCAGGTGACTCCCAGACCTCTGCCCTGCTTGTGATCCCTTGCTTTGACCACATGAGGGCGCTCTGGAATGGGCTGGGACCCGGGGGGCGGGGTGGGGGGCAGTGAGGAGCTCCATCTTGGACTTACCTACTTAACTATGTTAGCAGGGCGCTGGATACCCGCCCAAGCTGGAGGCGATTCCGGAGTGGGGTCTCAGGGGCACAGGTGGGGACTGAGGAGGGTACAGAGCCGTGGTCCAAGTCGAGGCTGCTCTTTGGAATCCCTGGGGCAGAGACCCACCCGGGCTGTGGTCTTTAAACCCTCCTGCATTATTCTAAAGCCAAGGTTAGGATCTCTGGACCAAGAACCAGAAGAGAAGGGCCCAGGTCTAAGCTAAAGGTGGATACGCTCGCTGGCCTGAGTCGCCTAAATTCCCTCCTCCTTGCCCCCAGACTTTTAAATTAGAGAAAGTGTCTCATTTAAAGGACAAAAATTTTGTTTAAATGTAAAAAATCTTAAAAACCTGAAGTGTAGCCATTTCCTGCCCAGAATTGCTAATTGAGAGAAACATGATGACGCCCTGCTTTTCATCATGCATCACGTACTTCACAGAATGTTCTTTGTCTTGTGTGATGCTGCACTTTTGTGGGTGAAGCTTTGAGAGACCCCCATTGTGTGGATGAGCAGCCTAAGGTTTGGAAAATGTACGTGAACTTGGCCACGTGAGGGGCCAGGACCTGAGTCTTGTGACAGTACCTTTTCTGGTTTAGTGAAGGCCATGCGTGGTGGTAGATGGCCCTCCTGCCTCTTCCCCTCATGAAGACAAGTCTCTCTTCAAGTCACGTTGTCCTCTGTTTCAGGATGATGACCTGGAGGAGGGTGAAGTGAAGGACCCCAGTGACAGGAAGGTGAGGCCTCGTCCCACCTGCCGATTCTTCATGAAAGGTAACTGTCTGAGTGAGGGGCCTTTGCGCGGCCCGCTTGTGTGGCCTCGGCTTTTCCTGGGACTGCGGTGGTGGTTCAGCCCTGGGCCTGTGCAGGGCAGTTCTCAGGGCTGGCAGTGACGGTCTGTGGCGGCAGTGGCAGTGCATCGATGTCAGCTGTGGGCCTTTCCTGGTCACTCTAATGCCTCTCTCGGAGGGGAGCCAGCCTGCTCGTTTCACCCTGGAATGCCAGGCCCACCTGCCTAGCACAGACCTGTATCTTCACTGTAGACAATATTAACTCTTTCTAAGTGGTCCTTCTTATAAGGCCAAATGCCCCAGCCACCATTTGTGACATTTTCCCACCTCTGTAAGGGGAGTTGCCACTTTCTGCAAGGTGTCTCAGAGGCATACCTTTCATTTGGAATGGACTTCTAAATAGAGAGGGTCGGCCTCTGAAGGCAGCAAGGCCCCTCCCTCCTGAAAAGTGGACGGAGTGAGTCCAGTAGCTGTGACAGTGGCAGTGTGACAAGGCTGGTGAGCAGTGGGCCCTCAAGCCCGGGAAGACATGTGTCACGGCACCGTCTGCTGTGCCTCTGTGATCGCACGTTTCCCTCGCATGGCAGGAAGGTGTTCTTCTCCTGCCCTGGGTTTTGTGCTGACCCTAGATGCCTCACACAGTGACCCAGCCCACCCATGCAGCCTAACGTTCACAAGAGCTTCCTGTACTTCTTTTCCAGATGTTGTGACACCATTGTCCACTCCTCCTTCACCAATATCAAATTCCATACCATTCAGAGGCCAGGTTAAAGGTACAAAATATACCATATTCATCTCTTCAGTACCTCACAGTCCCCCTGCCCCGGAGGCCAGACTCCTTGCTCCTGGATCCAGAATACTGCTGTGAAGCCAGGGGAAGGGGGAGACGCTGAGGGCAGAGAGCGGCCATGGCGAGGCCCACGGGAGCTGCGTGCTGCCTGCACGGGGGGTGGGGGCGTGGGGGCGGTGGAGCCCCGTCCTACGAGTGGCCTCGAACAATCCTGTCCCTTGTCCCGAGGTGACCAAGGATGCGGGTGCACAGGAACAGTCGGGACCCCGGTCAGTGCGTGCTGGGGCCGTGTCCTCTTGGCCGTGCTAGTTCTGTGCTGCTGGTTTCTGCCGAGTGGGGGAGTCCGGCTCGTCTGAGTTAGACGGCCACGCGATGGCTCCGTGTGCACTGTGCCCGTGGAACGGGAGTGTGGCCGCCCTCGGGATGCAGATACGTGTGCAGTACCTTGTAGAGAGTAAATTGTTACAGGTCTTCAAAGACTTTGGTATTTTAAGTGTCATTATTTCAGAAAATTTAAACTTAAGACGAAGACTTCTTTTTCATAATGACGTCAGCCCATCTCTGGAATTTCTGGAGTAAAATGATGGAGACAAACACGCATGCATACACATATATGTACTGCAGTCATTTCCAGTTAGCACTGTCCACGAACCGTGTGGTTCAGAAATCTGGCCATCGGTCAAGACCAGCCGGAGGCCCCCATGGCAGCAAGGGCAGGAGGCAGCAGCATCCACTGTTGAGGCCACAGAGGCTCTGGTCCAGGTGCTTGGGGTCCCACTGCTGAAGTACTTCCCAGAATTTAGCCCCAGAAGCGCACACACCATGAAGCGAAGTTGGTGGTGGTACTGCAGGTCAGCATCACCGGGAGGTGCCTGGACAGGCGAGGACAGGGTGCCCTCTCCAGGGACGTCGGGGGGGTCAGGTCACAGTAGGAGGGGAGGTGCCTCCAGGTCACACCGAGCGCCCAGTTGGGGTTTCGGGGAGTGAGACCAGTGGGTCAGGCATTTTGCAGTGGGAAAATCTCAAGCTAGTGGTAAGTGGCCTTTTTGGCAGTTTAATTGGGCCTGTTCCGTAGCTTGTTTCAGGAATGTATTTTTGTAATATTTAGTCACCTTTCCCCATACTGTTTGTTTATTCTACAGAATAATGCGATAGAGTACAGAAGGAGGGTGTTCTGGAATATATCCTGCTTTTTCTTAGTTATGAGAAGGTTTTGGATGTAAATGTTTTTGCTTACCTGCAGTTTGTAAGATTGGTGTTGAATTGAGATGAACGTGTTTCAGTTCTCTCCAGTAGCAAGAGAGTCACTTTAAAAATAAAATGAAGTTTTTCGTGTTTGGGGAGGATGTGGGGAAATGGAACCTCATATCCAGCTGGTGGGAACGTGAACCGGTGTGGCTGCCCTGGGCACAGCCTGCTCAGTGTGATGGGCGGAGCTGCTCTCTGAGCCGGCCACTGCCCTCCTGGTGTCTATCCAGGAGAAATGAAGGCGTAAGCCACGCAAAGACTCGTACTAGCAGCATAGACAAAACAGCTACGTGACTATGTGGAAACAACCCCAGTGTCCATCAGCTCGTGAACGGATAAACAAAATGTGGTCCATCCTGATACTACAACGCGGTTGAACCTTGAGGCCACTGCCAAGTAAAAGAAGTCGGTCACGAAAGGCCCCATATTGTACAGTTCCACTTACAGGAACTGTCCAGAGTGGGCAGAGCCATAGAGACTGAAAGTAGGTTAGTTATTGTCTAGGCCAGAGAGGGATGGGTAGCCCTTGAGTACAGGGTTTCCTTTTGGGGGATGGAATGTTCTAGAATTAGGTAGTGGCAATGGTTGCACAACTTTGTGAATGTACTAAAACCCACTGAATTGTGCAGTTTAAATGGGGGTATTTTATGATATGTAAATTATATCTTTGAAAATGCTTTTTAAAAAATGTTTGTCAGCTATATTTCTGTTGTTATTGTGATCTGCAGGTTTATTGTTAAATTGCCCAGATGGACACGTTGATATTTGTGACCATTGACAACAAAATGTACTTAGGAATACAAACTGAAACGTTTTAAAACACCAATACTTTGTTTATGGTGTATTTTTACCTGTCTTATATTTAGGTTGAGTCATCAGGACATGAAGTTCTATCCACAAAGGCATAAATAGCATTTTCTTTAAACAGTCTTCTGCTTTGGGTCTCTGATTACCTAGCCGTCAGTAGCACCCAGCCCGTTCTGTGGGCCAGGCCTCCTGTATCCTCTCCTTCCTGCTCTCTTTTCCTCTCCCTCCCTCTTTCTTTCCCTTTTTTAAATTGTGGTAAAATACACAATATAAAATGTACCATCTTAGCCGTTTTTAAGTGTACATTTCATTGGCATTCAGTACATTCACGTTGTGGCCATCACCACCATCCATCTTCAGAACTCCTTTCATCATGTAAAACTGAAACTGTCTCCATTAAACACTAGCTCGCCAGCCCTTGGCCTCTGCCTTCTCCCTTCTGTCTCTGTGAATTTGACTGCGCCGTGTGCCTAATGGAAGTACAGTCTCACAGGATCTGTCCATTTGTGCCCGGCGTATTTCACTCAGCACAGCGTCCTCGAGGGTAATCCAGGCTGTAGCAGGTGTCAGGATCTCCTTCCTTTTCAAGCGTGAATAACATTCTGCTGTGTGGATGAGCCACAGTGTGCTTACCCAGCATCCATCAGCGGACATTTGCGTTGCTTCCATTTCTTAGCCGTTATGAATGATGCTGCTGTGAACGTGGGTGTGCAAACATCTCTTTGACACCCTGCTTTCACATCTTTTCAGTATATACTTGGAAGTGGGATGGCTGGTCAGGTGGTAGTTGTGTTTTTAACATTTTGAAGAACCACTCTGCCGTTGTCCACATTGGCTGCATCGCTTTGCATCCCACCACTGAGCACAGGGTTCTGGTTCTTCTCGTCAACGCTTGTTTTCCGATTTTGTGATAGTATCATCGTGGGTGTGAGGTGGGGTTCTGATTTACGTTTCACCATGATTAGTGATGTGGAGCATGTTTTCATGTGCTTTTTGGTCATTTGTGTATCTTCTTTTGAGAAATGTTTACTGCCCTTTTTTTGTTGTTAATTTATTTTGGGCTGCGTTGGGTCTTCGTTGCTGCGCACGGGCTTTCTCTAGTTGCGGCGAGTGGGGGCTACTCTTCGTTGCAGTGCGCAGCCTTCTCATTGCAGTGGCTTCTCTTGTTGCGGGGCACGGGGCTCTAGGCGCACGGGCTTCAATAGTTGTGGCTCGCGGGCTCAGTAGTTGTGGCTCGCGGGCTCAGTAGTTGTGGCTCGCGGGCTCCAGAGCGCAGACTCAGTAGTTGTAGTGCACGGGCTTAGTTGCCCCGCGGGATGTGGAATCTTCCCAGACCAGGGCTCGAACCCGTGTCCCCTGCATTGACAGGTGGATTCTTAACCACTGCAGCACCAGGGAAGTCCCTACTGCCCATTTTTTAATCCCTGCATCCTCTTGTGTTTAAAGCAGCAGGTCTCAAGGTGTGTTCTTGAGACCCAGGGCCGCCCTGAGGTCAGTGCTCTAATGACAGTGACACTGCGCCAGTCGGCAGGTGTCGCCCACTGTATGTGCACCGAGAAATGACATCCGGGGTAGAGCAGGAAGATTCATAGTTAAACTTTATTTTTGGGTCTAGGTCTTTTTTTAAATATATTTATTTATTTTATTTATTTATTTTTGGCTGTGTTGGGTCTTTATTGCTGCGCACAGGGTTTGTCTAGTTGCGGCGAGCGGGACTACTCTTCGTTGAGGTGCACTGGCTTCTTACTGCGGTGGCTTCTCTTGTTGCAGAGCACCGGCTCTAGGCACGCAGGCTTCAGTAGTTGTAGCACACAGGCTCAGTAGTTGTGGCTTGCGGGCTCTAGAGCGCAGGCTCAGTAGTTGTGGCACACGGGGCTTAGTTGCTCTGCAGCATGTAGGATCTTCCCGGACCAGGGATCGGACCCACGTCCCCTGCACTGGCAGGCGGATTCTCAACCACTGCGCCACCAGGGAAGCCGCCCCCTTTTTTTTTTTTAATAACTTTATCGAAGTATAATTTAAATGCCATAAAATTTGCCTGTTTTAAATGTCCAGTGATTTTTATTAATTTACCAAGTTGTGCACCCAGCACCACAGTCCAGATGTAGAACATTTCCATCACCCCACCACGGCCCCTCAGTGTGTGTCTTTTCGAAACTACAAGTGCTCACGGAGCTCCTCTGCTGACACTGAGGCATGAGGGGCGCCTCCAGGGAGGGTGTGCCAGGTGTGGCTGTGAGCCCAGACGGCCAAGTCTCCTCCAGGACACCCAAGAGACCAGGACAGTGACTGTGCTAATGGTAAGGTTCAGGCTCTCAAGTGAAAATCAGAATTTTGGAGAACTTGACGGCTTCGCAGTGTTTGCTGACTTTTCCAGGTGACCGTCATGTGATGTCACAAAAGCATACCTGGGTAGAAAGCCATTCACAGTTCAAGGTGGACTGGTGGACCTCCGCCCAGGAGTCGGAGAAGTTCAGTGATAGGACTGCAGCTCGCTGTAACAGAGCCTCAGAGGACACACAGTGTCTGGAGAGGTTGTCATGGGTGTCCCCGGGCCGGCTGCACCTCCTCTGAAGCCACCCAGCACAGCAGATGGGGTGCAGAGCACAGTTGTCTGTGAGAACCCAGCTGTCTTTCATTCTAATGTCCAATTAAAGAGATTTGCAAAAAGGAAAATAATGCTACTCCTATCGCTAAGTATTCTCAAAACGTTTTCATAAAACTTTTATGTTCACAACTATTGTTAACATAAAATTACATACGTTATATTTTATGTCTTTAAATTTTCTGTTTTAATTTCCAATATAAATATATCAATTAATATAATCAGTTATTAGATATCGATAAATCTAATCATTACAAAGGCTCTTTGGGGGTCCTGAGACCAAAAAGTTACAAGAACCACTGGCCTGTGTTGTTCACAGAGAAGCAGCGCAGAAATTATTTTAATTCTTTCAGCTACCATAATGACTGTATTCCTTAAGAAGTTAAAATATCTCAGAATACTGCTCAGTATGACCGTAATTGTCTGTCACCGTTCTCTGTGAAATAGGAAAGTACTTGAGTTTTTTGTGTTCTTTCATTAAAAGTTTGTATGCGACAGTTCATTGGATTTTATGCCTGTTAGAATAAGCGTTTCTAGATCTTGGGTTGGTCTTTAAGATTTAATTATTTGATTTTTATATATTCTGCCTTCCTTTTAGGAAGTAATTTTTAAAAACCATGAAGCACTTTAAACTTCTTTATTTTATTTCGACAATCCCTATATTTGTTACTTATTCTGAGTTGTTCAGACTAACAGGAAATGGGACCAAAGAATACTTAAGTAAGACCACTATGTCTTATTTAGAAATAAGAAAGTCTTTGTTTAAAATTCTAGTGTGAAGCAAGCATTTTGTATGGGAACTAGAGAGAGAGTAAAATTATTTCCACTGTCGCAGTGGGACGCATTGCAAATACGGTGACATGCGGCTTAGAATGCCATCTGGAGGCGCCACGCTGACGCCGGTCAGACCAGCAGTCAGAATTTTAAGGTCTGTAGTGTTTCTGGACCCACCGGCAGCCACGCTCGCACATGTGCCCGCAGAAACAGGCACTTCCTGCTCCCCTCGCACCGTGAGCGAGCTGGGCTCCTTGGGCTGCTGTGTGTGGTGTGTTTTCCTTTCCTGTCGTCTCTGTGTTCCGGTCCTTGGTTTCTGCTGAGACTCAGGTAGGCTTTCTCTGTGGATGTGTCTGTTTCACTGGTAGAGTTTGGGTTTGTTACTTTTGAGCTTGCAGGTTCCTTTTTTGTAGGTATATTTATTGTGTAGTGAAGAAAAGCAGGGCTCAACGCAGAGCGTATCATACAACCAGGAAAAAAATGGGGCTGGATATACTGATTGACTGATCGATCGATCCCCACAAATGGACCACTGCCTTTGGTGCAGGGCCCTGGAGATGGGGGAACATCACTGAGTACCTTTCTGAGCACTTGGATGCCTTTGCTGACCTGCATGCCCGTGCCTCACCGCGCCCCGCACCATACTGCCACGCTGCATCCTTTTTTTGTTTTTTGGCCGTGCCACGAGGCTTTCAGGATCTTAGTTCCCGGACCAGGGATTGAACCCGAGCCCCGGCAGTGAGAGCGCCGAGTCCTTAACCACTGGACCACCAGGGAACTCCCAGATCCTTTCTCCTTGTTCCCTTTGGGCTCATATCCCTGTCCACGCAGAGTCCTTACAGAATAGTAAGACTCTTTAGTCATCCAGTCACAATTGCAATCCACATAAATTTTGTGTTTGTGAAGTTTCATTTAGAAGCAGAAGACTATACAATTTTTAAACCAGTAGATCTATTTTTGCTTCCATTTCCTGGAGAATTTTTTTTTCCAAACAAATTGCTTTTTAAAATTATGAAAGTTGGGCTTCCCCGGTGGCGCAGTGGTTGAGAGTCCGCCTGCCGATGCAGGGGACACGGGTTCATGCCCCGGTCTGGGAAGATCCCACATGCCGCGGAGTGGCTGGGCCTGTGAGCCATGGCCGCTGAGCCTGTGCGTCCGGAGCCTGTGCTCCGCAACGGGTGAGGCCACAACAGTGAGAGGCCCGTGTACCGCAAAAAAAAAAAAAAAAAATTATGAAAGTAATATGTGCTGACAGAGTCAAAACTAACAGTTTGGGGTGTATCCTTCCAGGCTTTTTTCTGCACAATTAAAAATTCACTTTCCAAAAGGCTGGTGGGATTACACTATTCTTGCTGCTCTTCCTGCCTGCAGGTGTGGGACATCTGTCCTTGCCCATGTGTAGACTGCCCACACTTCTTCCTGGAGTAGTCTCCTCCTTCCCTTTGGAGGCCAGGGGCCCAGACACATGCAGTGTGGACCTTAGCACTCTGGGAGCGGGCGCCCGGGGGCGGGCGTCTCGAGGGCGATGCCCCTGCCCTTGCCTCTCGCCCTCCTGTCTCAGCTCTGCTCATCCACCTGCGCCTCCTCGCTCCCCTGCCAGCATGACGAACGAAGGAGCTCTTTTTGTCAGTGGGCTCAGGGGTGATGTTTTTGTTTTGTTTTGAAAATTTTTTAAATGCAAAAAGAACAGAGAATCACAAATACTCATTTATCTGCTACCCACATATTTATTTTAGATTTTAAAAAATTATAGAAATGCTGTGGTTTACATTGTTAATACTTTTCTGTGCTTACAGTTTTCTACAATGAGCTTTTGTTACTCTTTAACTACATAAGCAGTGTGGACTGTGCCGTGAGTTTATAGGAGTCAAGCGTTGAAGAAGTAGATGATGGTTTGGAATTCTTTATTTAGAGATATGACTGCATAGTCTTTTTTCCTCGAAACTCTCTGAGTCTCTGGGATTTTGAACCCCCTGTAGTATATATGTCCCAGGCTCTGACTTATATGTGATCTCTCAAACACTATTAGAAATTAAAAAGTTAGTTGGTTATTTTTGCATTCTCAGAGAAGCAATTTTTTTAAGCATACTTTATTTCATATTTAATTTGGAGCATTGTATTATTAAGTTGGTTTTAATACAAGTTTAAATATTCATAATGTTTAAAAGGTAAAATTTAGTGTTTCTTTAAATACCAAGTGATTATTTCTCTTTAATTTACATGATACAAGAAAAAACGTATTTTGTTGACAGAAACATTCAAATGGAATATCATGTTTAGAAGTGAATATACATTAAAAGATGGCTTACAGTTTAACTCATGCTAACCAATTGAAAATGTTTTTAAAACCACTTAGATATTGTATGCCATATTTATTTTTTAAGCCTATATACATATTACCTATTCAAAAAATTAAATTTTAAAAAAGTGATTCACTCACTAATTGATTTGAAAATGTAGACTTCTTGCCTCCCGTGCTGGAAAGTCAAGTGGTTTTCTTGAATAATCTTGGTGTTCTGTTGCTGAATAATGCTAAAAGTTGACCTTCTTAATTCTTTGTTATAAAGTATAAACACCCAATTTATCACTGCTGTCTATGTGTTTTCTCTCTAACGCATTTTTTTTTTCCTCACTGACAAACTATTTATTGAATTTTGTCATCAGTGTGGGATGTCTCTTGTCGTATCTTAGAATCCTAGGATTCAGGGAGGTGGTGAAGTGGCAGTGGTGAATTTGGGAATCTGGTCTCCCAAAAGTACCTGCCGCTCTACCCCTGATTCCGCAGTGGCTGCCAGGCGGATCACCCCTCCGCTGGAGCCATCCCGCTCCATGGCCAAAGCGAGAGCATTGGCAGTGAATTGCAGACGTTCTTCCTTGGTCATGCCCTCCCGGTAGGTAGCATCGACATAGCCATAGATATAGGAACTCCCGGAGCCCCCGATGGCAAAGGACTGTCTTACCATCATACCCGCCATGGGTACCGAATACACCTGCCCCCCTTCTTGGGGGTCCCAGCCCGCAATGATGATTCCTGCCATCAGGTCTTCTCGGTATCGGTAACACATCTCCTTAAAGAGGCTGGCTGCCGTGTGTACCAGCGGAGGCTCATTCAGCTCGATGCTGTGGAAACCAAGCTGATAAGTGGCTGCGTCAGCTACTGCCTGGGTATCGGCTGCTGAGCCTGAGCGGCAGCAAAAAATACGGTCGTGAATAGGGGTCAGCTCGTCAGTCACTCGATTGGCGATGCACGACCCAGTGGTTGCTCTGGAGTCGGCTCCGAGAACCACGCCCCCTTCAAATTGCACGGCCATGCTAGTGGTCCCTGTTGAGGCTTCTCGGTTTTCCCAGTCGGGGGTGATGGCCTCAGGCCCCCAGGCTGGTGCTGGCCGAGCTCTCTAACGCATTTTTTAAGTACCAGAAATAGCCTGAAGTGGTTTGGTGGGAGGGATGCAATGTGCAGGGCTGGTGAAGGCCACCGTGGCATGAACGCGCAGACTTCTGGTCACTTTCGTGCTTCTGCTTGATTTCCGTTTCAGTGCGGACAGACTTGAGTCAGAATAACGACCCTGTCGGTGCGCCTGCAGGTTCCCCAGGGCGCGTGTGTCCTGAGCAGCAAACGCCAAGGCAGGGCCATCCCAATCATCAGGGCGCTCTCGGGCTTCTCTGTTTCAGGGGAAATGAAGTGTTCCTATGGTGACTGTGGGACAGGGGCCCTGCGGGAGCCCTTTAGAAGGTGCCGCTCGCAGGACAGTCCCAGACCTTCCAGGCCTGCCTGCTGTGGCCTCATGGGGTGGCCGCGACCGCGCTCGGCCCGCTGCCTGGCTGCCTGGCCCAGCACCGGGGGAGCAGGGGGAAGCTGACCTGGGCGCTTGGGCCGGGCGCCCCTTCTGACCTGGCTTTTATTTCCGTAGGGAACTGTACCTGGGGCATGAACTGCAGGTTTATACACCCTGGAGTCAACGACAAGGGCAACTACTCCCTCATCACCAAAGCCGAACCTTTCCCGCCCAACGGTGCCCCGCCTCTCGGACCTCACCCTCTGATGCCTGCCAACCCGTGGGTGCGTGAACACCTCTTTCATTGCTAGCAAATCACACCTAAGCTCTGTGACCCTCTGACTCAAAACACGCTAATACGCCTTGTATGGCAGGCGTTTCCGCCTTCTAGCTGCTCTGGTGTCTCCAGGTAGAGTTCCCCCAGGCTCAGGGCAGCTGGGTTGGGCGGAGGGAGGCTTGGAGGAGAGAGCAGGCAGTAGCCGGCTGGTGTTCTACTTGGTGTTTTTGCTCCCCCGTTTCTGTATAGATTTTAAAGTTTGCTTGCTCTCTTAACTTTTCCCTTCTCATTTTTTAACAGGGTGGGCCAGTAGTTGATGAAATTTTGCCTCCACCCCCTCCAGAGCCCCCTACAGAGAGTGCTTGGGAACGAGGACTCCGGCATGCAAAGGAGGTAACGGAATCAGCAGAAAACCCGAGAAGAAAACTAGTGGCGGAGTTAGTGCTCCCGCTGCGGCCTCTGCGTCTGGAGAAGCCGTCCTGTCCCTGGAGAAGCGGTGCTATGCCGGCCTCCCCTCTCCCCCCGCACTCTAGGCCGCACCCGGCCTGGGTGCCCGGGCTTACCCTTCTTGGCTCTGGGGCTGCCTTCCCTTCAGGGCGATGGCAGACTGAAGCAAAGCTGTCCCTGCCCTCGGCACACGCTCCCCGCCCCAGCCCTGACGCGCTCCCGGTGCCTCTCTTGTCCGGAGCGCACCTACCTGCCTCCCCACTGAGGGCACGTCTGGAGCCCCCTGGTTCAGTGCCAGTACTGGGAACAGGGAGTCACCACTCTGTCACCTCTTCCCAGACCTGGGTGAGCTCTTGAGTGCAGGGTTCACTGTGTCTGCAGGGACGGGGCACTCCCGTTCCCCAGAAGGGTGCGTGGGGTCCCGTGTCCACCCCCAGCGCGGAGCTTAGGCATGTCCCCAATGAGTGCTCGGTCGTGCTCTCCTGCCACTCCAGCCCAGGCTTCCGGGGTCAGTCGGGACAGGATCCCCTTTGTTTTCCTAACAGTAACTGGTGTTGGCTTCTCTCTTCTTAAAATGGTAGGTTTTAAAAAAAGCAACCATTCGAAAAGAACAAGAGCCTGACTTTGAAGAGAAGAGGTTTACGGTGACCATTGGTGAAGATGAACGGGAGTTTGACAAAGAAAACGAAGTTTTCCGAGATTGGAACTATCGGATCACGAGAGATGTCAGAGACACAGCGTAAGGAACGGCTCTGCCTCTTCCTTCCCTGTTGAGAGAGAATTTGGTGTCCCCAGCTGCGTGGGGCTTGGACTCTGGACAGCAGCAGTGCCGAGGTGACCCAGGGCGCGCTGGGGCCTGTCCACCCGCCAGCCTGAGGATGGCCTCCCCAGGAGCATTTCAGGCAGTTTGCAGCTGACTTTCCTTGTTGTTTTGCTTCTGGGGAGGACATGCTTTAGCTCCGTGGCTCGGAGAGGTTTTACAGCTGCTCCTAAAGCCCCTGGGGCCCCGTGAATGTCCTCCCCACTTTTCCCCAAGTTCCCCAGGAACCAGGAAAAGCTGTGAAATTTGTCACTAAAATCCGGGAGTATGGCAGGTTTCTTCATTGTTTCCTCCAGGCATTTTATCACTGGTCTTTTTTTTTTTTTTTTGGCGGTACGCGGGCCTCTCACTGTTGCGGCCTCTCCCGTTGCGGAGCACAGGCTCCGGACGCGCAGGCTCAGCGGCCATGGCTCACGGGCCCAGCCGCTCCGCGGCATGTGGGATCTTCCCAGACTGGGGCAGGAACCCACGTCCCCTGCATCGGCAGGCGGACTCTCAACCACTGCGCCACCAGGGAAGCCCTGTCACTGGTCTTTTAAAACAAATTGCAGAAGTACATGCGGTTGAAACACCTGTCAGCTCTTGAGGAGCTGTGTAGCGTCCCAGGTGCAGCCCTCGGCTCCCAGCACGTCTGCTCCGGGGCAGGTGCCGCTTTGTCGCGCTCACCTCTCAGGACCGAGCGGGCGAGGCCTCTCCTGAGCAGGCCGGCCCAGCATCGTCTTACCTCACAGTGACGCCGTGCATGGAGGTTTGCTGCTACAAAGCACAACCACCGATTTCTGAGCGAAACGACAGTCAGAGGCTGAGAAAGAGACCCTAGGGTTGGCTCTGCGTTTCCAAGATCACCAGTGCTTGCCTGAGCAGTGTGAGGCTGGGATCGTCAGGAAGGCGTCTGGCTGTTGGGAATGAGAAACAGCTGTGTCACTTGGTAGAGCAGCCCGGGTCACCCCGCCAGCACCCCGCAAGTGCTGGGGGAGAAATTTCCCAGAAAGCAGCCGCTGCAGGCCACACAGACGCAGCGTGGCCTGGTGGGGGCCTCGGACCTCTGCAAGCTCTGGGCATCTGTTTCCCCCAGCAGTTTACCCAACGGGAAGGGTCAGTCTGGAGCCAAGAAGTCCCTGGAACAGCCTCCAGGGCCATCTGCTGCCGGGTGTACACTTCCCTTCCCTGCGCCCCACCCAGGGTTTGAGTCAGGGACCCGTGCAGGTCCTCTGGGTCTGTGTGTGTGGGAGCTGGGGCCTCCTCTTGCGTCTTCCCAGGGCTTAGTCAGCTGTCCTGTCCTTGTGATTGAAGGCCCACCTTTATCACCCGCACAGGGGTCTGCTCCCAGACCTCCTGTTTTATTCAGCGGGTCTGTTTCTTCACGGGCCGGGCCATCTGTGATGTTGTGAGGTCGCGGAGGGTGTGTCTTTTTTTCCTTTTTTTCCTTTTCTATCATTTGGCCACGCCGTGCAGCACGCAGGATCTTAGTTCCCCTACCAGGGATGGAACCCGTGCCCCCTACAGTGGAAGCGCGGTGTCTTTAACAACTGTTCTGCCAGAGAAGTCCCTCGGAGGGTGTGTCTATTTTTTTCCCATGGTTTCTTGGCTAGTCTTACCTGTTTCGGTGTCCTTGTGAACCTGAGGATCAGTTGTCTAGCTGCATAAAGAAATCTCATCAGCATTTTTACAGGGATTGCCCTAAATTTGTAAATTAACAAAGGGCTTTGTAAATTAACTGACTTCTTGGTGATGTTCAGTTGTCCTTTCCAAAGACAAAGGACGTGGTCTCATTTATTCACACGTGCTTTTGTGTCTTTCAGGAGTGCTAAAAGTTTTCTGCAAACAGGTTCTGCACGTTTCTGATTAAATGAATTTTGCTCCTAAATATGTTTCCTTCTTTTTGCTAGGGTAAGAGGGGTTTTCTGTGCCCTCTGTCTCCTGACTGGTTATTATCTTTGTACATAAGGGTGTTGGTTTCTGTATGTTAAGTTCTCTGCATCTGCCTTACTGGGCTCCTCTTGCCACTTGAATCGGCTTCACCGTCGTGTCTTGGCTTTTCGTGTACAGCATCATTTGATGTGCAGATTGAGGTGGTTCTGGGGGTCTCCTTGTAGTCTGACCACGGCGGTGCCTGCAGCACACGGGTGGGCTGCCTGAGAGGCACTGGGCTTCCTCAGCCCGTCCGGATCTTAACGGGAATGCCTCCCTGTTCCCGATAAGTAAGGTGCTGGCTTTAGTTCTAAAGTGCGTAAAAACGTGTTATCACGTTAAGAAAGGATCACTTCCTATTTTCATTGAGAAAGGGGTACTGGATTTTTGTCACAAACGTTTTCATCATCTGTAGGTGTAATCCTGTGACTTTTCTCTGTAGGTCTGTGATTTTTTTTAGTATATTCATTTTCTAATATTGACTCAGCCTTGCAATGGTGGTGTGTTATTTTTTTTAATGTGGTGTCTGAATCTTTGCACATATCTTATGTAATGTTTTTGCATTAATATTCCTAAGTGATAAGCTTGACTTTTACTTGCTCTTTTTCCAGACTTGAGCCTTATGCAGACCCTTATTACGACTATGAGATAGAGCGGTTCTGGCGTGGCGGGCAGTACGAGAATTTCCGGGTGCAGTACACAGAAGCGGAGCCGTACCATAACTACCGGGTACGTGGGGCTTACGTGTGTAGGTCAGAACTTCACTGATGGACCCGTTAAAATCATCCCTTTTTTTTTTTTTTTTTTTTTTTTTTGCGGTACGCGGGCCTCTCACTGTTGTGGCCTCTCCCGTTGCGGAGCGCAGGCTCTGGACGCGCCGGCTCAGCGGCCATGGCTCACGGGCCCAGCCGCTCCGCAGCATGTGGGACCTTCCCAGACCGGGGCATGAACCCGTGTCCCCTGCATCGGCAGGCAGACTCTCAACCACTGCGCCACCAGGGAAGCCCTAAAATCATTCCTTTTTTATTTATAGGACTTTATATGAGCTTAATTGTGTGGGCGTGGTGTACTCATTTCAAGCCCCGGTTGACTGTTCGTGGAGAACTAATTCGGGCCCATGGACTAACTTTGTGGTGATTTGAACAGATTCTTCCTTGGGTTAGTCTGTGCTCTTGCCCTGTTTTTCACCGGAGCTGCTGGTTGGGTGACTGATGCCAGCGGCAAGGGGTGTGTCCCGCCCTCTTGAGCACATCACTCTTTCAGGCTCCTTAGGACCACCCTTTACGGGTCGTGCCGCCTCATGCGCTGGCTGCCTGGGCCACTTCCAGCCATTGCTGTTGGTGCTTCTCTGAGATGTAGTAGATTTGTGAATATATGTGCTTCAGTCTCTGAGTCTCTGACTGTATGCTTTTGGCGTGAAGCTGCCACTTGGAAGAGATCTGTTAAAAGCAGGTTAGCAGGACTTCCCTGGTGGCGCAGTGATTAAGAATCCGCCTGCCAATGCGGGGGACTTGGGTTCGAGCCCTGGTCCGGGAAGGTCCCACATGCTGCGGAGCAACTAAGCCCGTGTGCCACAACTCCTGAGCCTGCACTCTAGAGCCTGTGCTCCGCAACAAGAGAAGCCACCGCAATGAGAAGCCTGCGCACCACAATGAAGAGTAGCCCCCACTCGCCGCAACTAGTGAAAGCCCGCGCACAGCAACAAAGACCCAGTGCAGCCAAAAATAAATAAATAAAATAAATAAATTTATTTTTTAAAAAAACAAAACAAAAAACAGGTTAGCAGTTTTTGTGCCACGACTTAAGTCACATTCGTGAGTTTTTTGGAGCAAAGGGAGCTGACTGTCGGGGAACCCATCAGATGGTGAGCTTGTGGTGAGAAGGGGCCCCTGGTTGACCACGCTGTGCCCTCTCCCCGGCAGGCAAAGCAGACTCCCCGCTGGGGCCGGCCTGCGGTTCCAGGCGCCTCGTGACAGCCGGGGCAGCCTCGAAGGGAGCAGGACCTGCTGGGGTCCCTGCCACCACGTCCCCCGGTGCCCCAGGGCCAGGCTGCCTGTGCAGAGCCCAGTCATCTCCGTCCCTCGACAAGAGCTAAGGCCAGAGAGGGCGCTCAGCTCCCAGCGGCCTGGGTGCTGATGTTGGAAGGGCAGGCTCTGCAGGGCACCCGCCGCCATGTGGCCTCAAGTCCGTTTCTAGCGCTGAAACAAGCCCGCACCCCGGCGGTTCTGTCTCCTCCTGCTCTCGTGTGTCCTCCCCGCGCCTCCCCTTCCGAGTGGCTAATCGCGGCATGTGCGTATGTTTGGCTTTTCCACGAAGGAAAGGGAGCGGGAACGAGAGCGAGAGAACAGACAGCGGGAGCGGGAGCGCGAACGGGAGCGGGATCGGGAGCGGGAGCGGCGGCAGCGGGAGCGCGAGCGCGAGCGGGAGCGCGAGCGGGACAAGGAGCGGCAGCGGCGGAAGGAGGAGTGGGAGCGGGAGCGCGCCAAGCGGGACGAGAAGGACAGACAGCACCGCGAACGCGACAAGGAGCGCGAGAAGGAGAAGGAGAAGCCCAAGGCCCGCTCCCCGCAGCCACCAAGGTGAGGCGCGTACCTTCGCTGTCCCCGGGCCTGGGGGCAGGGACGGGGGCTGCGGGGCGGGTGCGGCCACGGTGTGGCGCTCCAGGAGCTGGGATGCTGGAGCTGGAGGCCCGGGTGGAGGGCTGGTCCTCCCTGCTGGCTCTGGGCTGTGCGCTGGCAGGAGGCGCTGGGCCCAGGGCCGGAGGGGGGGCCCGGCTCTGGGGTTTCGGGCAGCCTTTTGGCAACAACGGCGCAAACACGTATTTGAGTGCCAGCCCAGGACGTGGTCCTCACCAGAAGATCATAGCACTGGCTGAAGTGTGTATGTCCTGTGTGTCTTACAACTTTGTTGAGATGTAAGTCCCATATCATTCGGTGCACCCATGTAAAGTGTCCAATTTCGGTGGTTTATACCATAGTCACAGAGTCGTGGTGCCGTCACCACAATCTTAGAACACTTTTGTCTCCCAGAAGGAAACTCATACCCATTAGCTGTCATTCCCCATTTTCCAGCCCCTGGCAGCCACTCAGCCGCTTCTGTCTCTGTTTCATATAAGTGGGGACATACAATGTGCGGTCTTTTGTGATTGGCTCCTTTCACTTAGCATAATGTTTTCCAGGCGCCAGCCACTTTGTGGCATTTGTCAAGACCTTGTTCCTCATTGTAGCCAAATACTATCCCACGTGGATGGACCACATTTTGTCTATCCATTCGTCCGTTGACGGACACTTGGACTGTCCGGACAGTTTGGCGACGGTGAATGTGGACGTTTATGTGCAGGTCTTTGTGTGGACGTAGTTTTCCTTTCTCTTGCATATCTGTGTATCTAGGAGTAGAACTCCTGGGTCACGTGCTAAACATGCTTAACTGTTTGAGGAGCCACTGAACTTCCACAGCAGCTGCACTGTTTCACGTTCCCACCAGATATATGTGAGGGCTTGGATTTCGTCCTCACCCTTGTCGACACTTACTCTTACCCATTTTTTGGGCCCTAGCCACCCTGGAGGTTGTGGGGCGCACCTCATTGTGGCTTGGTTTGCGTCTCCCTAATGACTCACAGCGTGGAGCGCCCTTTCACGTGCCTGTTGCCTGTTTGTGTGTCTGCTTTGGAGGGATGTCCATGTAGGTACTTCGCTTGGTTTTTCATCTGAGTTGTAAGAGTTCTGTATGTTTTCTAGGGACAAATCCTTCATCAGGTATCTACTTTCCAGCTACATTCTCCCATTCTGTAGGTTGTCATGTCACTTTCTTGATGATGTCCCTTTTCTTCTTTTTTTTTTTAAGGAAGACCTCTTATTTTTTCCAGCTTTATTGAGATACAGCTGACATATAACATTGTGTGAGTTACAGGTGTGTGATGTGGTGAGTTGATATGATTACACATTGCAGGACAGTTCCCACAATATGGCTTGTTATCACGAGCCTCACATAATTGCCTTTTCTTTGTCAAATAGTAATTGACCGGGTGTGCAGGGGTTTGTTTCTGGGCCCTGTGTTCCTCCCATTGGTCTGTGTGTCTGTTTTGACGCCAATACCGTACTGGTTTGATCACTACGGCTTTATCAGCTTAAAATCAGGAAATGCAATGCCTCCAGCCTTGTTCTTCTTCCTCAGGATTGCTTTGGCTGTTTGGGGTCTTTTGTGGTTCCATACAATTTTTTTTTAATACACTGACACCAAGCATTGTAAATGGATGGCCACAACAAAAGCAACAATGTTGCGATTACAAAACACGAAACACACTCACACTATGTCATAATATTGACATTCAGTCCAGGAATCCCCCACTGTAACAGCTCCTTTACTTTGCAGTGAAAATTGATTTGTATATTTTTTGCCTCTGAGTCCTTGTGGGATTTTTTTTATTATTATTCAAACAGAAAGTCACAAAAATTATAATCATCCTCATCAGTTCACTCAGTCCCATCTAATTAATTTTTTTTATCTTGATCTTTTGTTAGCACTTTTATGAGTTCATCAGTTTTCCATTAGAGTTCTGAAAATGCTTATTCATTCAGTTCAGCAGTATAGTCAGTTACCAGAAGCCTGTACTTGTCAGAGTCTTTTCCATGAATTCCTTGAAGATGAAACCCTTTTATAGGAACATATTTGCAAAAGCATCAGAGTACACCCAGAACTGTCTGTAAATGACAAAAGACTTAAAAATGACCACGGTTAAAGATTTGATGAAAGTTCATAATAATGCAATTGACAAGGAAATTTAGTTATTTCTGAGATATACATTTTAAAGTAATAACTAGAATAACTAAATCCTAAATTTTAGGATTGTTTTTTCTATTTCTATGAAAAATGCCATTGGAATTTTGGTAAGGTTTGCATTGAATCTATAGATTGCTTTGGGTGTTACAAACATTTTAACAATATTAGTTCTTCCAATCCATGAACGTGGAACATCTTTCAATATTTTGTGTCTTCTTCGGTTTCTTTCATCAGTGTTAATAATTTTCAGTGTACAGATCTTTCACCGCATTCATTAGATTTATTCCTAGGTATTTTATTATTTTCGATTATCAATAGGATTATTTCTCTTTCAGATAGTTTGTTGTTTAGTGTATAAAAACACAACTGATTTTTGTATGTTGATTTTGTATCCTGCAATTGTACTGAATACATTTATCAGTTCTAACAGTTTTTTGGTGGATGAAACAAGGCTCTCATCCCTAATTCTTGTCCATTCGTTTGGACAAACTTCCGTCCTGTGTGCAGTTCTGTTTCTGAAAGTAAATGCCAGGACTGTAATCTTCCATTTTAGTTTGCGGTCAGCGCCAGATCTCACGGTTTTCATCCTCTGGATTACAATGAGCTGACCTCCTTGAACTTACTGTATTTTTTCCTAACGTTGGGCAAAGTGAGGTTTTACAGAACACTCAGAGTAGGTCATATTTTAGACGCATTGAGAGAGTTCTTTCTTCCGTTTAATTAATTTATTTTTGGCTGCGTTGGGTCTTCATTGCTGCACGCGAGCTTTCTCTAGTTGCGGTGTGCGGGAGCTACTCTTTGTTGCCATGCGCGGGCTTCTCAGTGCGGTGCCTTCTCTTGTTGCAGAGCACGGGATCTAGGCGTGCAGGCTTCAGTAGTTGTGGCACGTGGGCTTCAGTAGTTGTGGCACACGGGCTTCAGTAGTTGTGGCTTGCGGGCCTTAGAGCGCAGGTTCAGTAGTTGTGGGGCACGGGCTTAGTTGCTCCGTGGCATGTGGGATCTTCCCAGACCAGGGCTCGAACCCATGTCCCCTGCATTGGCAGGCGGATTCTTAACCACTGCGCCACCAGGGAAACCCAGAGAGAGTTCTTTCGTTAAAAGGCTACTTTGATGAATCTTTTTACATTACAGTAATCGCTCTTTAAGTTATCTGAAATTTATATATCCGTTTGAGTGTTCGAAGAGCTTTATTTTGATCTTTCTGTTGTTGGTCCCTTTGAAGCCCCTTTTTGGTAGAAGCCGTTTGCCCTTCTGTTCGTACCCGCCAGCTGTTCCACCTCTGCACCGTTCACCGTGAGCGTTCTGCCCCAATCTTTGCTCTGCCATTGCCCCTGACTCCAGGGCTTTACCCACTGCTCAGAGGGGTCACCCCACTCATTCCTGTCTTCTCACCCTGCTTTATTGTTCTCACAGCTCTTATCACCCCCTGACCTCATATTACTCGCTTATTTATCTGTTGTCATCTGTGGCCCTCGTAGAATGGAACCCCCAGAGGGCACTGCAGTCTCAGGGCCCGGCACAGTGGGAGCGCTCATGAGCACTTGACAGATGCCGTCGTGAGTTTTGGGTTCACGTGACACAAGAGAGCGTTCTGCTTCCCAGGTGATGGCTCGGGTCACCGCGTGTGGCTCTGTGGATTCCCGAACCACACGCGCAAGGCCACGCCTGTGCTTTCACAGTTCCTGAGCGTGTTTCCTCCGGCTACAGGCCGCCTTCCCCAGCCCTACTGGGACGTCCTGCTCGTTTCCAAGGAGCCGGCTGACTCTTCCCAGGTTGATGTCTGTATTTCCAGCTCAGGGGCATCTCTACACGAGTGTGGCTTTAGGGACCCTGGGGAAGGGCAGGCCAGCTGCGTCTGCGTGTGACCACAGATCCACCCAACTTACGAGGGGTCACGTCTCGATGGACCCGTTGTCCATTGCAAATGCATCTAACCTGCCAGGTGTTGTAAAGTGTGGAATAGCTCATGTAATTTATTGAACACTGTACCGAAGGTGAAAGCAGAATGGCTGTCTAGGTCCATAAGGGTTGTTTGGTTTAGCGGTTGTCTGCCCTTGTGGTCACGTGGCCGATGGAGACACTGTGGCTTATTGCCCGGGCAGGGATCCAAATGCAGAATTCAAAGGACAGCTCCTACTGAGGGCATGACACTTTCGCACCACTGAAAGTCAAAAAGCCATCGTAACTCAGGGACCATCTGTAGCTCATGGGACAGGCGCCTGTGTTCACATTCCAGGGCTGCCTGGCCTCTCCACAGGGAAGTACAAGCAGATCCAAAAGGAGGGTTTTTTTAAAGGCGGTAGCACGTCTTGGCCTGGCCCCCAAGCAGCAGAACACAGTGAAAACAGCCTCCAGATCTGACGTTTACACAGCCGCAGGGTCTCCCATGAGGCAGGGCTCAGTGAGAAAGTGGCTGAACTATCGGGTCAGGGTTCAGGAAACTTCGTGAATTCTTCCTAAAATCAGATGCAGCTTTTCTCATGGGCCGATCCGCTCTGCTGCCGGCCTCTGACCTGGTTTGCTTCCTTCTGTTGGGCTCAGCTCTGCTCCCATGGGTCTCCACTCCCAGCACCTACTACCCTCGGGGCGGGTGCGGGGGGCACTCCATCACTTGGGTTAGGCTGGCTCACTGGTCTCTGGAGTCTTGAATTCCATCTTTGATCACCCTGGCTGGGGCCCCGCCAGCCCGGTGACCAGTCTGGAGGGTGGGGTTTCACCAGAGCACAATTTCCAACATGGCCTCCTGTTTCCTTTCCCTTGATCAGCCATAGCTGAGTGACCGCTTCTTTAGGAGGTGGCCAGATGCCCTGCTGTGCTTCCTTTATATGACCTCCCTTTTATAGAAGAGCTTGTTTATTTAGCCTTCGACAGGTTGGGAATTTTTCTTTTTTTAATAAATTTATTTATTTTATTTATTTATTTTTGGCTGTGTTGGGTTTTCGTTGCTGCGCATGGGCTTTCTCTAGTTGCGGCGAGCGGGGGCTGCTCTTCGTTGCGGTGTGCGGGCTTCTCGTTGCGGTGGCTCCTCTCATTGTGGAGCACGGGCTCTAGGAGCGTGGGCTTCGGTAGTTGTGGCACGTGGGGTCAGTAGTTGTGGCTCACAGGCTCTAGAGTGCAGGCTCAGTAGTTGTGGCGCACGGGCTTAGTTGCTCTGCAGCATGTGGGATCTTCCCGGACCAGGGCTTGAACCCGTGTCCCCTGCATTGGCAGGTGGATTCTCAACCACCTTCCCCAGGGAAGCCCCCGGGAATTTTTCATCAACAGCTGAATAGAAAGAACTTTTCTCACCTGAGACAAGAGACTGACAAAGCTTCATCCAGAAAGACCACTCGGGAAGCTCTTGTCTCCAGCCTCTGTGTGAGGGGCTCTGGACAGTGGGGCGTAGTCTGTGCCGGGATCTCACTTGTGGGTCCTGCGGATGTACGTGGGGGAAGATGATGACAGACTGAGCGTGGTGATGGGTCTTCCGTTTCATCTGCAACAGCACAAGCTCCCTAAACCCGCCTTGGGGCCGGGAGAGGGAGGGAGGCGGGCGCACAGCAGGGTGGGCACTGCCTCCGCCCGGCGCCGGCAGGACCCAGGGCTCCCTTCTTACACCACCTCCGACCCCTGCCCCTCACCCGCCCGAGCTGTCGCCCTGAGACACGTGGTTGGTGAGCTGCCTTCTTCCTTTTGGCTCTTCTCCAGACCCCCGGGCCGGACGCCGTGCCGCTGTTTGGAGATGGCGCTACTCCTTTCGTCCAGGTTTGCCTTCGTAATTAGGCCTTTGGAGACGTTTTGCGCACTCTGTGGCTGGGCTGTTTCTAGACTAGAGCAGAACCTTTCAGCCAGCTCTGTGGTGGGGAAGTCCCTCCTGATCTTTCCAGCCAGGCCAGGGGCTGTGCTCTGCCGGGTGGGGCGCCGGCGGTGGTTAGGATGTTCTCGGCACGGGCAGAGGGGTTTCATTCCAGACAGAAACGGTAACCAGGACCCTCCTGCGGGGATTGCCCAGACTGCCTGTTAGCTCTAAAGCTGTCTGCTGAACGTTTGGGTGTAGTGTGAGGTTTGGTGCCTCTTGGTTGAAACGGCCCGCTTCTCATTTCCCGGGACACCAGTAGTCCTCGTGAGGGAGCGCTGTCCCCGCTTCCTCACACTCGCTGGAGCCCGGCAGGCTGTCACTTCAAAAGCAGGGAGGTGCCCTGCTCAAGCGTGCCCACCTGGGGATCTGGGGGCAGGCCAGGAGCCACTGTTCTCGAAGGCCCTGGGGGCGGGGAGGTTACTGTGCGGGTGACCAAGCAGCGGCTGGACCCCTGCCCGTGCGTCTCCGTTCGGCTCACGCTGGCCCGTGGGCCGAGGCCGCCTGGCCTTCCGCTGCTCTGGAGACAAGGGTTATGGTCGCTGCGGTCTGCTCTGACCGGTCCGTGGGACTCTGTTGTCTTTGCACAAAAGTGCATGTCAGGTTCGCTCTGCTTTGGGCGCTCTTCCCTCCGTTCCCCTGGATGCCGCTGTTCCCGCTCCGGCTTCAGCTCCTGCCACGCTGGCTCCGCCTTCAGGGCCGTCCGTCTCATGTGTGCAATTCGTGGCTTTCAGGAATTTGAACACCACGAGCTGTGATCTGTGTAGACCCCCGTGGTGGTGTCGCCTGCCTTTGCTAACTCAAGGGTGTCAGACGCTCGCTCTGGACCCCTGCCACGCTGTCCCCCAGCACCTCCCACTCCACTCTGTCTCGGGCCTCGTGCTTAAGGATTAGGTCCCCGGCACTGACCTTTCTGTTAGCAAGAAAGACGCTCCCTGAGAGCTCAGGAAACCTTTCTTTATCGTTCTCATCTCATCCCAATCTATCCTGGTCACGGCTTACCTGCTGACCTGCTCTGAGAAAGTCACTGTGCCCGGGGTGTTTTCGAGGAAAGGTGTACCTGTGTTTTAACTTCGTGCCTAACGCACTGAATTACAGAGACTGCCCGACTGAGAAGGTGGAAAGACTCATGGTCTCTCACGTGTTCTGACCTAACTACAGACGTGCGGGTTGCAGGTGGATATGGAAGCAGTCAGGCCGTGGCTGCACTTCACAGTGGGAACGCCATGGGGCCTGGGGTCGGCACAGAACGGAAGGCAGCTTGGGAGTGGGCTTGGGAATGATGGGGCCTCACCTTGGAAACAAAGTTCTCACGACCCCGCCCACAAATTGAAGTCCAGCCTCGCGTTGGAGTTGAAGTATGTTTTCAGAATCTGAGGATTAAAGCAAGAGGCCTGTGGTCCCAGGTGCCACTCACTGGGCACTGCCCTCACCTTCCCAGGCCCCCTGGGGAAACTGAGTAGGAGTGAGGGGGCAGGAGCGTGAGTAACGGGGCCTCTTCCGTCCCCTTTTCATCTGCGTGCGGGACCCTGGGTGCCGCCAGCCTGGCGGAGGCTGGAGGAGGGCTGCTGACAGCCAGGCAGGTCATGCAGGCTGATGGCCGTCCTGGCTGGGGCCCTGGGAGCCGGCTCCACGTCCACCGGGCCCCGGGGCGACATCGTCCAGCGCTTGGGAGGCCAGCAGCTTCGAGGGGAAGGGCTGAGAGAAGGCCCTCGGGAGGCGTGAGCGAGTCCAGTCGGGAAGAAGCCACCTGGGTGCTGCCCGTTCCCTCTCCCTGTGCCTCTCCCGCTCTTTCACCCTTCCATCTTAGAAGAGAACCTTCCTCCTTTTTATCTTTTCTTATCTTTGACCCCAAACTGGGCTTGCTGCTCAGGCTGGAGTCTGCAGACACCCTCGCTGTGGCCTGCTGTGCCTCTCACCTCCGCCCTGGCATCGCACGGGGCCTCGGGGGCCCTTTCTCCTCAGAGTCCCTCTCTTGTGGCCTTGAACAAAGGGTCAGGTGCCTGGAAGATAAGATTGTTGTGTGGCCATGGTGGGGCGGGCTGCTCGGAGATCCCTAGAGGGTGTTTCCCCCTCTCTGTTCAGAATGCAAATTCCAGATCTGTTCTGTCAGTTTTCGATGCCAGCGTGGCTGGCAGTCGTCCCCCTCCCAGCTGTCCCCGCTCCCTCGGGTTTCCTCCCGTGCATCCCCAGCTTCCCGTCGTGGAGCGGCCCGTGCGCCGGCCTTCGGTGGCTGGCCCGTGGGGAGAGCCTGGCACGCCTGCTCTCTACTGCAGTCCAGTATAGTTGCTTGTCTGGCTGCCAGGCTTTCCAGGTCTCTTTCGGCTCTCCTCTGGGGTGTTGTCAGAAAGCAGAGGGACAGGCTGCGTGTCATGGCTACCGACCTAGGCCCCATCCTCTGTCACGGCTCCCCCGATGCCTGAGTTGGGAGCTGGCCTGCTCGGCCTCTTCCCCGCCCTTCCCCAGTAGTATAGGAACAGTTTCCCAAAACAGGATTGTTCATGAACTCTGTTGACACTCCGAACTGACCTGGCTGCATCGTGAATCACACCGTTGGCTTCTGTCTGTTTCTCCCTGTGTTAGAAGAGCCACAGGTTGACAGAGCTGGGCCATTCTGATGACTTATGAAAAACCTAGTGATCAAGGTGTTCCGCTTTCTGTTGCATTTTTAGAATGAGAACAACACAGGAAGTGTAAGGGTGAAAGCTGCTTGGGATGGCCCGGGCCAGGCCAGTCATCAGGCGGGTTTCACTCCCTTCCTGGACACTTCCAGGAGGACTCACTGAGGAGCTGATGGGGCAGTGGCGCTCAGCATTTGCGGCTGAGACTATAGGGATCTTATGCCTCAGTTTCGTGTGTCCTTGGGGCGATTTTAAATGTTGGGTGTTGTTCCTGGGGTGGGACTCTTAGCAAATAGTAGGCGTAGAGCTTGCTCGTTGGTGGATTGATTGAAAAGTGCTGAAAATATCAACAGGTGTTGGTGGTTGTATGTTACGACGTAATGTAAGTAGATGCTGGTGATACAAAATGTATGTAATTCTACAAATCTAGTCCCGAAGGCAGGAGCACTTTTGAACAAAACTGTGATGTTTTGTTGGCACCCATAGAAGGTGGGAGTCGAAGGCAAGACACAGCTCTTAAGTCTGACAGTGCTCTAACCCAGAGCCCAGCAGGGTGGGGGCAGGGCTGACAGGCACCGCTGCCTTGTTCTTTAGGTCAACGGACAGGACACGCCCAGAACCCTCTGAAAATTGAGAGTATCTAGAATTGTGACAACGCTGTGGTCCTGTGTGCCGACAAGATTCTAGAATAGGAGAAGACAGAGTAATGGGGGAGCACAGCCCCTCGGAGTAAGAATTTATATGCCCCAGAGACGGCATCGCCCACAAGCCATTCTGGAACGGAAGTGGGTCCACTGGCCTGCGGGATAGTGGGCAGGAACGTGCACCAGGGGGTTAAAATAGACAGCAGGTCTAGAGCAGGTAGAAGCGAGTGTGGCTTAGAATGGAGAAAGCTCTGTGAGCCTGGAAGAAGCTGTTACACTTGTAACAAGCGTTAGCACCACCGGCGCAAGTGAAAGCCAATGGCCTGGGAGAAATACAGGACGCAAAAGCGATCCCAGGAAACTGGCCAAGAACAAGACACAACCAGAGCTCAGGTGGCCTCCCCGCCGCCAGGTGCCGCTGCACAGATGGGAGCCCATTTCTGTGCGCGGAGCAGCCAGGGCTCAGGTTTACTTTTGCGTCGGCTGCGCTGTGGCGCCCCCCACCGGTTACACGGGAGCCCAGAATTGATGAGAGGGAGGGAAAGCAGGCACCCCCGCCGTGCTGAGTGCAAGCTGCTTCACTTGCAGGGAACGTGACAGTTTCCCAAGAACCTGTTAAACGCTCTCCTCCTTTGGCCCACTGATTCCCCATCTTAGGAGTTTGCCCTTGGAGAAACATGATGCCCATAAAGATTTATATAAAGGGTGATTTTCTTGTTCTTTGTGTTTTTTAAACACAGAAACAGCTAACCGTAGAGAAATGTCTGAGTTACATAGCGCCTGACAGTGCACTCCTGCACCATCAGGGAGGCCAGCTCCGGGTGGAGCAGTCCCCAGGTGGCCTCAGCTGTGCTTCCAGGGTTCGTCACGGGGAATGAAATAGAGGCAGAGAGGAAATTCAGAGGTGCTAAATGGTGGCTGACCCCAGAGAGCGAGATCCTGGGGTTTTTATTTCTCTGTTTTTACTTTCTGTGTGACTTTTTAATTAGTGAACATCACAGGGCCAGCAGATACCTTCATACTGAACTGTTCTGGGACCCTGTGCTCTGGCTCCCCGTAGAGCAGGGGTGCTTTGGTGTGGGGTGCAGGGCACCCTGGCTTGGAGCTGAGCCTTGTCTCCAGTGCTGAGCTGCTGCCGGGCCCCTGCTCCCCCTCCCCTGCGCGGTTTGGCCTTGTTGCGTTCCCGGCTGGTGGTGAGCACGTGGGGAGTCCGCGTGCCGGTGGCTTGCTCACGGGGCCCAGCAGGTCCTGCTGTCACCAGCCCGCTGGCCCTCAGTCCTGATGCTCTTCGTCACAGCGTTGACCTGTCCTGCTCTCGTCCCTCTCGCTGGGAAACGATGTTCTTTCAGTGAATTAAACCTAAGAGGACGAAGGAAATGTGTAAGGCTTGGGTTTAACTCGTTTGCAGACAAGGAGTTCCTCAATCCCTTGAGCTTCCTAAGTGCTGGTGTGCGGCCACTGTGCACCAGCTCTAGAGAGAACGTGCCAGGCCCCTTCCTCCCTGTGCTCCCGGAGCCCATGCAGCGGGGAAGGCGGGGGTTCTGGGGGAGGATGGCGCCGGATGGCCAGCTACCCTGCGGCCCTGGAAGGCACCGCTCGTGGAGAGAGCCCCGCGTGTCTGGTTCCAGGTGAGGTCTCCCATAGACAGAGCACCTGCTGCCCTGTGTGTCCGGCGTTCCTGGAGTGAGCCGTTAGGTCACAGTCTCTCCTCTGACTCAGTTTCTTTCACCAAACGGCATTGCTGTCTGCCGGGAGGTGGCCCTAGACCTGCTAACCCCTCTGTGATTTCAGCCGTCAGGCTGAGCCACCAAAGAAGGAGACGGCCTCTGCCGGGCCCCAGGTGAAGAGAGCCGACGAGTGGAAGGACCCCTGGCGCCGGTCCAAGTCTCCCAAGAAGAAACTTGGGGTATCGGTCTCCCCTAGCCGGGCACGACGACGTCGAAAAACGTCAGCCTCGTCGGCCTCTGCGTCTAATTCCTCCAGGTAAGGAGGCAGGGAGGCCAGCGGGACCGAGCGGCGTCTGTGCTCCGCGGGGCTGTGGCGTGGCTGGGTTCCAGAGCCTCGCTGGCTGACAGGACTGACACTTCACCCTGGTGGGGCTTCTCATACCCCCCGGAGCCGTGTCAGCCGGGTGCAGGCCGCCCAGAGTGGAGCACAGACCTGGGCAGGGGGCAGCGTGGGGAGAGACGCTGCTGGGCGGAAGACCAGAAGAGCAGCCTGGCCCCAGTGTCTAGTCGGTCCACCTGTCGCCTCTGAGTTTGGGTCAGCAGCTGTGAGATCTGTGTGTGTAGTAGGTCTGCACAAACAAGTGAGGACGCTGCGGGCGGTGAGAGCGGGGGCTCTCCCTTAAGAGGGCCAGGAGGGGCCTGCGGAGGTGGGCGGGGCCTGGACGTGTCTGTGGACTCAGGGTTTCCACTGCCTGCACTGGTGGGCACACAGATGCACACGCGTGTGTCCGCCCGGGTCAGACACACTCACCTACACACACGGGCACACGTCTCCTGGCTCTGTCCCCCGAGGGCCTGGGAGCTGTGTCACCGGTGACAGTGAGCGCACCCAGCACCCAGGTCTTACTTTCTAAGCACCATTCCCACGAGCCAGGGGACTGGAGAGCAGCGTCTGTCCGCGAGGCAGCCAGAGGGCGGGCATGTGTGTGCGAGCCGGGGCGGGCGGAAGGAGACCCCGCCTTCTCTTCTCCCCTGGGCTGCAGGTCGTCATCGCGGTCGTCCTCCTACTCTGGCTCCGGCTCCTCCCGGTCCCGGTCCCGGTCCTCGTCCTACAGCTCCTACTCCAGCCGCTCTTCCAGACACAGCTCGTTCTCAGGCAGCCGCTCCAGGTGCGTCCCTGGGGCCCAGCAGGTGTGGACAGTGCCGGCTCATCCGGGTTCCTGCGTGACGGCAGCTTTCTGCTTTGACGGGGGCCTCCAGGTCCTCATTGCTTGAGGAGGAGTCTCGCTAGGTTAGGTGTCTGGTGAATTCTGAAGAACACACAGCGAGGGGCTGAGGAACCAACACGGGTGCACGTCAGGCCTCACAGCCCACACCGATGTTGGCCTGATTGGGGGCTGTGCTCATAGCACAAACGAGGCAGCCACGGGGTCAGCGCCAGCTCGGGTGACCTCCTGTGGACCTGCACTGGCCACACGTGGTGGGTCACATTCCAGCACACTGGAATTTTGGAGTGTGCGCAACCCCTGTTTGGGGGGCTCAGATACAGAATGTTTCCATCTTCACAGAAGGTGCTACTGCCCTATTCCAGAAAGGTCGGGAGTATTTCCCCACTGAAAATAGGCAAACTGCTTGGAACGTTAGAGAATTTCTGGTCATCGCCTGGGTGGGAGGAGTCACTGGTTCGCACGAGGAATAGGAAACACTGACCCCGTTTTTGCCTCTTCAGCCTTTTCAACAAGTGCAGGCTGCCGTGTGCGCCTCCGCCCCCGGTGCCACCTGCACACGGACCCAGAGTCACTCCCCCGCCCTCTCTGCCTCCTGCCAGCCTGAGACGCGCAGGTGGGGCCGCACCCAGGACAGGTCTGGGACCAGAGGGAGGCTGCGAGTGGAGGGGGCCTGCCTGTGTGGCTCTGTCTCCGCGGTCGCAGACAGGCGCAGCTCTCCCAGGGGCCGCAGCAGGGCGTGGACCCACCCCTACGCGCTCACATGCCCACCACGCACAGACCCACACAGACACACGTGCCCCCCGCTTCCCTGGGGAGCACGTCACAGAGTGTTCTTGGGTAAACTGATGGGTCCTCCTGCGGGGTCTGTGGCCCCCAGTGGCGCCCCTTCCTGGCAGGCTGTCTCACCCTAGGACAGCGTAGAGCGGGTGGGAGCAGCACAATTGAAGCTGTCGCGTCTGAAGGCCACGTTCTTGTGTTCGTGGACTTAGATGACAGCTGGGCCTGCCTTTGCTGAATGTCATCTTGTGCTGAGTGACAGCTGTGAGAAAGGAAAGCCAGCCTTTTGTTAAGGGTATCCAGAGGGCCAGCTGTGGGCACTGGGCCTCACGGCCGTCCTGCCAGGAGTGTAAGCAGTGCCTGGGTGTCCAGGGGAAGGCTGCCTGTAGGAGGCTGAGAGGGAGACAGCGAAGATACCGATCATCAGTGGCAGGAGAAGCCTTCTGTGGTTTCACGTGAAAAATAAGGCTGTTGAGCTGTGGGGAAGAAGCCTGGAACCAAGCTGATAAATTTGGGGGTTCTGGAAATCCAGGGTGTGTGGGGCTTACCTGAGTCTCCCCTCTGTGAGCACTGGGTGACACGGAGACAGACGGAAGAAGGCCCTGTGTGTGGTCTGTATACGGCTGAGCCGTTCTCACAAAGTCGGGGGCGCTTTCTTCGCTACTTAACCTTCCCCTCAGGTTGTGTTTGCGAGCCCCGCCGACTGTCCCAGGGCCTCCCCGCCGGCTCCCAGGTGATGGCTGATGGGGTGCTGCCTGCCCCTTGGCACCTCTTTTCCCCGTGACATGCATCTGAGGAGATGACCGAGACCTGTCCGAGGCTGAGCGGTAGCCCCTGCGGGGGTGCGGCCGGGCGGAGCGCCTCCTCTCACCTCGGTTCACTCCCTATAGGTCCCGGTCCTTCTCCTCGTCCCCGTCCCCGTCCCCGACGCCCTCGCCGCACAGACCTGTCAGAACCAAGGGGGAGCCGGCTCCGCCTCCCGCAAAAGCAGGGTGAGTGCTGCGGCGCCCCGGGAAGTGGGCAGGGGCGCAGGGCGTAGGCCTGGCCTCGCGCTTCCTGGCTGTGGGCCAGGACATCCGTGCTCCAGCGTGCTCACTCTGGCGCTGGAGCCTCACTTGTCAGGAGCCAGTGCGGCACGTGAGGGCCCCTCGCCCTGGGGACCTGCTGTGCTCGGCCCTGGCTGTGTCCGTGGCAGCCTCAGCCCTGCCGTCCTCACCTTGCCTGCTGCTCCTGGGACTGGTCACATCGATCCTTCTCAACAGATGTGACGACGGGAGGGGTAGAAGCATCTAGGACTTAGCACACAAACCTCACAATACCTGGCGTGCAGGGTTGGGGTGCATGGTCCGCCGGGTGAGAGTACGCTCCGCTCCTGCGGCTCTGCCAGGCGCGAGGCCCGTCCTGATGTTGGCCGTCCCCACGCGCGTCTGGCCCCAGCCCCCATGGCAGGTTTTCCTCCTGAACGGGGTCGGCTCCCGGGCCTCAGGCTTAGGGAGTCCTGGGCAGCTCGCTGTTAGAAAGGGAATGGTGTTGGCATATGACTTAGGCCCCAGGCACCGCACCCACCTGAACTGTACTGTTGTGGGGGACCTCGAGCACAGTGCAGGCGCTTCGGGTCCCCAGGCTTCACGCAGATGGCGTCGGGCGGGGTAAGTGCGGGTCTGCCTCCTGGTCGGCACGGGCTTGGATTCAGCCCTGCTGCTGTGCTGAGCAGCTTCCTCTAACGCAGACTCTGCTTCCTGCTGGCGTCAGCGTTGCTGGCAGGGTCTGCTCTGTGGCCCATCTGCACTGTGCGTGTTCAGGGCGCTTAACAAACTGGCAGGGTATCTTCCCCACGCAATGGTGAAGAACAGCTTGGGGGCCATTTTCCCGACTCCCCTGGGGTCCCCAATTACTGAGGGAGCACAGCCCAGCTCTCGCACCGCTCCGGGACTCTTCAGCCGGCGCCGTCTTCCTCCCTGTCCTTTCTTGGAGGGGGAGGCCATGGGATGCTCAGTGTGGGGTGGGGGTCCGCGGGAAACAGCTCCTCACAGGGGAGTGTGCGCATGCACTGCACGCGCCCCGAGGCCGGCCGGCAGGGCCGCCTCCGCCTGCCCAGCCGGGTCTGACCCTCCCTCTGTCCCACGTCACAGAGAGAAGCTGCTGAAGAAGCCAGCCCCACCTCCAGCCCCACCGCAGGCCCCCAAAGCCACCGCTCCTGCCCCCGAGCCCACCAAGCCCGGAGACCTTCGGGAAGCCAGGAGGAGGGAGCGGCAGGCCAGGAGCCCGCCCAGGAGGTGAGTGCCCCGGCCTTCCAGGGCTGGCGGAGGGGTGCTCGCAGGCAGCGGAGGCCAAGGACCGCGGCACGTCGCCGAGCCTCGGTGTCCCCAGCAGCTCGATGGCTGCGAGGGGCCCGGGTGCTCCCTCGGTGCCAAGCTCCCCCGTGCGGGATGCACAGCGTGAGCGGAGCTGGCCAGGGCTGTGATTGGCTCACTTTGAGGGAATCAGAGCCCCGCCCACTGCCCGGTCGGTGGCGAGTCACTGGGGGCGCGTTGGTCTCAGGCCAGCGAGCCCCGGCTTGGAGGAGCACCCGCGTGTCAAGGCCACAGAAACGTGAGCAGCCGGGCTCTTGGTTGTGTTGTAGGCGGACTGTCAGCGGCAGCGGCAGCGGCAGCAGCTACAGCGGTTCTAGTTCCAGATCCAGGTCATTATCACGTCTCTCTGGCCCCGGTCCCATCGGCATCTGCCTCTGTCCCCCCAGTCAGGGTCCAGGGAACCCCGGGAGAGGCCACGTTAGGTGTGAGCACCCTCCTCCCTCGGGTGGCGGCACCGTGGGTCCGAGGAGCTGTTCCCGAGCCGCTCCGGCGAGGAGGGGGTAACGGGCTGAGGCAGCTGGGGGCGGCCGATCGAAAAGATCTGAGGAAAGAGCGAGCAGAAGAGAATGCTGCCGTCTAGTTGTTCAGAGGGCAGGCGGCATCGGGTCAGTCCTTAGGGTCCTTGAAGCCGCTTTCCTCCTTCATTTGCAGGCAGCAGGTGGTGTATATACATTTGCCCAGAGCTGGCAGAGTGGGTCTGGGGTGTGTTAAAGAGCAAACCTTTCCAAAAGGCTGGGCTCTTCCCTTCCGTGTTGCAGCCTCCACACACCTTAGGACGCAGTGCCGCCGCTTTTCTCAGAGGGCGGGAGTCCCTGTGGAGCCTGGGCTGCGAGGGCCCAGGAGATCGGCCACGTTCGGCGCCTCCTGAGCGGCCCGTTGGGTTGTCTGGCACAGCGTCTGCTCGCGCTGTGGCCCATGTCCGCCCTCTGTTGTGCCCCGCCGCCAGGGTGGGTGTCCAGCTCTTGGTCACAGTCAGCCGTGTGTCCCTGCCCAGCTAACAGCACAGTCGCCTGTGAGCACGAGGGCCTGGCCACAGCCACGTGGGCGTCCCCTCCCTGGGCGGCACCTATAGAGTGCCCAGAGCCCCCCACATCTCGGGCTGGGTGGGTTCCCCTTCCCTGGGAACAGGAATCGGGTCTCGGGCTGGGGCCGCGGTGCAGACGTGCTTGTGCGTGCAGGTCCCTGAGCGTGAGCAGCGTCTCCTCCGTGTCCAGCGCCACGTCGAGCAGCAGCTCAGCGCACAGCGTGGACTCGGACGACATGTATGCGGACCTGGCAAGCCCCGTGTCCTCGGCTAGCTCGCGGTCCCCCACCCCAGCCCAGACCAAGAAGGAGAAAGGTAGAGCCTGTGTGCAGGGGAGGGGGCGTGCAGCGGCCCCACGCTGCCAGTGATGACGCCTCCCCCAGACGGCACGCGGGCGGCCGCCTCAGCGGAACAGAGGCTCTGATGGGCGTTTCTCACGGGCAGGAAAGTCTAAGAAAGAAGACGGTGTGAAAGCAGATAAGCGGAAGCGGGATCCGTCCACGCAGCCGCCCAAACCCTCGAGAACCCCCGCGGGCGGCAGGTCCTCCCAGCAGCCCACGACCCCCCAGCAGGCGCCGCCCGGCCAGCCCCCACCGGCCACGTTCATCGCCCACAAGGAGATCAAGTTGACTCTGCTGAACAAGGTGAGGCCGTGGGCGGTGCTGCTGGGGCTCTGAGGCCCAGGGCCGGGCCAGCAGGCGGCTCTCCACGTCACCCGTTTCGTCCTGCCCTCGTGGCCAGCCCTGTGGGCAGTGCCTGTGGGCACAGGGTAGATGGGAGACGGGCCGGTTCCCACACGGCAGCCCTGGGACCTGGGGCAGGGAGCAAAGCAGACTTGGCCTCTAAGTTGACATCCGCGATGCCCTGAGAGACCGGAAGGCCTGAGTCCCACCCCTGGCGTGGAGGCCTCGAGACCGTGGGCCCTGCCCCCCTTGGGGCCACGTGGCGCAGGAGCCCCAGAGGAGTGCCTGCAGCGGCGGAGAGCAGGTGGCCGCCTGCTGCAGGGCCTGTGTTCGCTCAGGCCCTGGTCCTCCTCACAAACACCCCGTCGTTCCAGGCTGCTGATAAAGGGGGCAGGAAGCGCTACGAGCCCTCGGACAAGGACAGGCAGAGCCCACCTCCAGCCAAGCGGGCCAACCTCTCCCCGGACCGAGGTGAGCCTCCCGCGTCTGGAGCCGGCGCCCCATTCACCCTTGAAAAGTCTCGAGGGCCTCAGGGACTTCTGATTGAGTGGGTCGTGTCTATCGACATTGATAGTTTTGGAAGTTAAAACTATATATAATACTTACCTTTAAATATAACATGGGTAAGATTTTTCATAGAAAAAAACTGTATCTTCCAAAACAGACGTTAGTAGGAGTGGCATTGGTCTTTGGTTTTTTACAACCCTCTTATGGCTGGGATCCCATCTCTTCTGGTCACACAAATCACTCGGCCTCTGGAAAACCCCACCCGGGCTTGTGAGGCCGTGAGCATGCGGAGGGCGGGCAGCATCTCGATGTCGCGGGGCGCACCTGACTGCTGCCCCGGCGGTGCTCGGCCGCACCTAGAGAACCGCTGGCCCAGGCAGAGCCTCTTCCTGACTGGCTCTAACTAGTAAAGCAAAAGCCTGAGTGTTTCCAAGCCGTCTTTCCCCCTTAAAATGGAGAGGTCCCGTGAACCCCACCAGGAGCAGGAGGTGGACACCGCCCGGCCCCTGAAGCACACCCCCCGGGGCCGCCTGCACGCCTCTGCGGGGCGGGATCCCCTCCACCTGCCCTCGCTCAGGGCCCCGCACTCGCACGACAGGAAGCACTCCTTCCCGTTCCTGGTTTTGCTTGTAGTTTTTAAGCTGCCGTGCCTTTTTGTTCCCCATTTGAAGCCCCTCACCGTGAGTTTCTTCAAGGCACGGAAGGAGGCTTTTGTCTGCTTGGAGTTGGACGCTCAGAGCTCGGTGGCCTGTTTTGATGCTGGCTCGGGAAACCAGAAACGAAATTAGACCTCGGCTTCCGTGTTTTTCTGGGGCTTCATTATCCAGTGTAATCCATCCTCCCCTTTTCCTTTTCTCACTGGCTCTGCTCCTTACGTCTTTCTGTGAAAATGAGGAAGCCGAACTGAGCTTTGTGGCATGGGGTCACCGGGGGCCAGAGGGGCCACCCCATCCCTGTCTGAGCACACCAGCCCCTGCGCAGCTGGCCCCGTGTGGAACTGGGACCCTTGTCTTACCTGTCCTCTGTCACCCAGGTTCTCGGGACCGGAAGTCAGGTGGGAGACTCAGCTCCCCGAAGCCAGAGCGGCAGAGGGGCCAGAATTCCAAGGCCCCTGCGGCCCCGACAGACAGGTGGGTGTCTCCCCCCGGCCCCCGTGCCCTGGGCACAGCGCGCCGGCTCCTTCGCCACACAGAGGGCTGGCGCAGTTTCCCTCCCCAGGTGGAGGCCAGCATCACTAGCCAGGGGCAGGCTCAGAGGCAGCAGGGATGTGGCACGTGGCTCAGATCCAGAGGCAAGAGGGCGGTCCGGCCCGTGTCTGAACTCTGCCCCACCAGTGGGTCCTAGAGTGAGGAGCGGCCCTGAGCGCGCGGCCCCGGCCAGGGGACCAGGACCCAGATGGTGGTACCCCTTCCCCTCCCTCCCACGTCAGGCACAGGAAGTAGGGGCACGGATCCCCTTTTCCCAGGAAGTGGGCTGAGTCTCTGCACACCTGCACCCCTGGCTTTGGGTCGAGGGCCAGGTGGGAGGGGCCGCGGGGAGGCTGGGCACAGCCCCCGGCCCTCGGCCCACAGCGCGGCTTGAGGCCGGGGTCAGCAGTGTGGGGTTTCACGTCAGCACAGAGCAGGGTGCGTACGAGGACCAGAGTAGGAGGGCGGGATAGCATGGCTCCAGGCAAGCCCTGATGCTGTGCCCCTTCACCCGCGCAGTCTCTGCTCCACGATTGGGGGTGTGGGAGCGGCGTGGGGAGGCCACCTCGACTGTGGCCAGAATCCGGGCTGGGGGCAGGAGGCCAGGCTGGGCCCCACACGCTTACCCATCGTGGGGGGCCTCGTCCAGTGGGGAGGGGCGCCTTCCACCTGGTAGGTACAGCTCCTGGGGTCCAGGCCCCTGGCAGGAGGCTCAGAGAGAGGCCCTCCACCCCTCTGACTGCCTCCCCACCCCCACAGGAAGCGCCCGTTGTCCCCCCAGTCCAAGAGCTCCAGCAAGGTCACCAGTGTGCCCGGCAAAGCCTCGGATGCCAGTGCTGCCGCCGGCGCGCCCACGGGCACCAAGTCAGGGAAGGCCAGCACGCTGTCCCGGCGGGAGGAGCTGCTGAAGCAGCTGAAGGCCGTGGAGGACGCCATTGCCCGCAAGCGGGCCAAAATCCCCGGGAAGGCGTAGCCCGGGCTCTGCTCCCCGAGGCAGAGACGCACTTGTTTCTATAAATAGGGTAAGCGCAGCCATTTTGGAGTTTGCAGTTAATGTCTTACTTTGGCTGTGATTCTTTTTAAAAATTAAAAAAAAAAAAAAAAAAGTTTCTCAGCTGGAAAAGAAGCCACACACGTAACGAAGACGACGCTGAATCCCAGACTGAAGCAGCCCCTTCCCAGAGCAGAAGTCTGGCGAGCCGGCTGGGCGGGCGGCAGCGCGGTGAGGACCGACGCGATTTTATGTAAATGATGAGTCCTCCCTCTGCTCGTCAGTCAGGCGTCCTCACCACCCGTCGGTCGCGCCCTCGGCACCCGCCCTCCTACTGTCGCCAGGAACACCAAGTCTGCCGAGTGTCCTCCCCGCCCCTGCGTCCCCAGGATCAAAAAGTATATATATATTCTTGACTAAAGTCTGATTGGGAAATACTCCTGTCTTTTATTTTAAGCATCAAATTGTTTTAGTTGATTTAAAAAGGAAAAAAAAAATACAGAAAAGACCAAAAAAAAAGGCCGAGGGTATTGTTGGGCATCTGTCAGATGTGGAGGGTCTTTTTTTGAGGGGTCTCCTAAAATAAAATATTTTGATAAACAGCTGTCTTGCCCTGGTGGTGATGTTTGCCTGTGCCTGGGCCCCCGCCTCGGCCCTCCGCTTGGCAATGCCCACTGGGCTGCTGGCTGAAGGAGGCCCCACCCCGTGGAGCGCTCACCTTGGTCTCCTCGCGGGGGCTGGCCTGGCAGGGCTTCCTGGACACCGAGATCTCCGCCTGAGCGAGAGCCCACCTTCCCCAGCAGCGGGCCCTGAGCCAGAGAGGTGACCCCAGCCCGAAAGCCAGTTCTCCACTCAGTGCCTCAACGCACAGTTGGACCCCACTCGGACATGCAGGTATCTGAGCATGAGACACCCCGGCCAGGACCACGGTGCCGTCTCACTCACTGCAGGCTGGGAGAGGCTGTCGTCGAGTCTGAGAGTCACCGCCCGCAGTGCCCTCCTGAGCCCCTGCCCTCCTCCCGGCAGGACCAAGACCACTGGAGGGGGGGGCCCTTTCTTGTGGATTGAACTTGCAGAGCGGTGCTGGGGCCTGGGAGTGCCCCCGCCCAGTCCCCCCATCGGCACCTCTGCTCTCGGGTGACTTACTTTAAACCAAGTTCTGTGAGTCCTTGCAGGCGACATGCCTCCCAGAGCCCTGTTGTGGGCTGTCAGGAGGCTACGTTCAGTTACCTCAGTTACCGGCTGCTCTGTCCCAAGGCTGCATAGCCACTGACCTGTGGGACAGGAGAGCCGGCCAGGAGCCAGTGCCAGGCCGCGGGGCCTCCCGCGTGCCCTGTTTGCAGTGCAGTCCACGCCCGCCCCACAGCACAGCACACGGGCTGCTTCTTGCATCACCAGCCTCAATACTGTGTCTGGGCAATTTCTCAAGACTTATCTGATTTGCCCTCGGGTCAAAGCCAGGTGCAGAGGGAACTCCCATTCTCTGAAGGGCGGCCTTCAAGGACACAGAGCCAGAATCCACGACACCTTGGGTGACAGCCTGTCCCTGCATTCTGCACCCCAGCCGCTGGGCCCCACGAGCCAGCCGAGCAGTGATGGCCTCTGAAGCCAGGAGCCCGCAGGTGAGCGAGTCCCCCACGCAGGTGTCAGCACGCTGCCCCCCTGGCCCGGCTGACCAGCCAGCTCCTGTGCCAAAGGGCTGGGCTGACCTGGCTTCCCACGCCTGGGCTGCATCTACAGCCCTGGGTTCCCTGGACCAGAGCTGGGTTTAAACTAGCAGCTTGCCCTTTGCCATCTGGCGGCAGGGGTGTGTCCTGGGAGGGGTGAGAGTCACACCCCGAGCCAGCTCTCCCCCAGGTCTAGTGGAAAGAACAGTCCAGGCCAGGCGTGTGGGAAAAGGGAGGCTCTGTGCTATAATGGGTTCTCAGCATCTTTGCCCCCCAGGGGACGTGAGGGCTGAGGCCCTGCCAGGCGGTTAATATGCAAAGGTGGGAGTGATTCCCAGTTCCTCAAGCTTCTTTTCTGCCTACTGACCCCTGCCCCTCCCTCCAGCCCTCCTCCTCCACAGCTGCAGACCCCGACAGAGCCCCTCCCCTGCCTGTTTACATTCCTCCTTCCCACCCCGGGCCTTTGCACGCACTGCTCCCTGTTCCTGAACTGTGACCCAGCTGCACCTCACCCTTCCTCTCCCAGCTCAGGCCAGGCCTGCCCCGGCCCCTCATGCCTTCCCCTGTCTGCTGCGCCAGTGCTGCCTGGAGCTGGCCTCCTCGGGGGAAACTCTGGTGTGCTTTCCCCGAGTGTAAAGCAGAGGCAGAAAGCCCAGCCTCGGCCCTTCTGAGTTTTCTCATACTAACCCTCCTCGTCTTGAGGGAAGGGGAGCCACACCCCTCGGGCCGCCCTCCCCAGGCCAAGGCACCCTCCAGCTTCTAGAGTGCCCGTCTCTCCTCCTCTCGCTCTTGAACGGGTGAAAAAAAAAGATTTCATTTTTTCAGTTTGTAACTTTCCTAACTCAAACGTGAAGTGTCGTCTCCAGCGTCATGACTGAGTACATTGAACTAGTGGGCAGCTCAGTTCAGTGAAAATCAAGTTCCTGTGGGTTTCGTACGCCTGCTGGTGACTTACAGCCGCTGCCAGCCCCCTCCCCGCAGCGCCAGCCCTGTGCCCCCGGTTCCCTCAAGGCCTGGGCCTCCACCCTCCTCTCGCTCTCTGCCAACCGTCCAGCTCCCCCCGTGACGGCTCAGCCAGCGCCTCAGCCCCTGCGGGCCCATCAGCCCCCACCGGGAGGAGGAGCTGGGCGGGAGGGGGCTCAGGCCCTGGGTCAGCGGGCAGGGACCCCTGCCTCGGGCAGCCACCCTTGAGGGGCCGTGGACAAGCGTGAGGCGAAGGGGTCGTTCCCGACGGTGCAAAGTTTGGGGAGCACGAGAAAACTGGGCTGTGTCCTAGGTTGACTGTGGGCAGGACTGCCTGGGGCCCCATGGTCGAAAAGGCCACGCCACAGGAGGGAAGGGGGAGAGGGTGTTGCCACCCCCACTTCAGACGGGACTGCGGCCTGCCACTGGGCTTCCCTCTAGGACGGGGGAGAACTTCGAGCCTGGAGCTGGCAGGGCCTGGAGCAAACCCCTCCTGCAGGCCACGTCCCCAGCCCAGGCCCGCTTGGGCTGCTCGGGCTCCGAGCCACAGGCAGGGCCACCCCAGAGGCACTGAGGGACTGGCCCTGGTGAGTGTCCCTGTGGTTCCTGTGTTTCTGCCTTCCTGCCCTGGCTCTGTCCTTTTCTCTCTGCCCCGCCTTCCATCTGTGGTCTCTGCATTTGTCTGAGTCTCCCTAGATCTCTGTGCCTGTCTCCATCCATCCCTCCTCCCCTACCTCCATCCACCACCCCCCCCTCTCTGTGCCCCTCCGTCCCCTTTCTGCATCTCTCCAGACAGGGGGACTTGGGAACTTGGTCGAATGGGTGTGGTCTGGGGGCAGAGATGTGGTGGTTGTGCTTTGAGGGGCGGAGCCATCCAGGGCGCCTCCTCCAGGACGCCCTCCAGCCTTCCTCCTGCAGCTGCCTTTCCAGTGTTGCCTAACCCTGTACCGGTGTGCTTGCCTCAGCCGCCCGCAGGAATGAGGCAGTGCTGGGCTCCGCCCTGTCCTTCCGTGGGTGCCGGGGACTCTGAGGCCGGGCGGGCCACCAATGCACGCAAAACAGCTCGAGCTTGTAGTGAGGAAGGAGGCGCGAGGCCCGGCCCCGGGGTTTGTCCCCGCCTTGCCCACCCAGAGACATAGAAAATGCTGACGCTCCGCCCCTTGGCGTAGGGACCCCTGAGCCTTTCACTTCTGAAGATCCTTGGGGGGGCCCCAGCCCCACGAAGGCAAGGACACTTCCCCTTGGATTCCCCCCAGGGGCCAGTGCCAGGCATGGGTGCCCCCTCCGCTCACTCTGCGAGGGCAGCTGCACGCCTGGGGACAGGGCAGGTCCACTGCGCGGTGTCCCTGCCCTGGAGGGGATCACACTACCTTTGGGGCCGAGGCAGGAGGAGGGGACGGGAGAATCAGCCCTGGGGGAGGACTGGGCAGTGGCGCAAAGTGAGCACGCTCTCGCCTCAGGTCACCAGGTCCAGACAGCAAAAACGTACAAGGGGTTAGGACTTGGCACTTGGAGAAGGTTCGAGAGTTCCTGTCACACGGGAAAGACCGTTCTGAGCCCCATCGGCAAGTGCTTGGCCTGGGGTAGGGTCCCTGGAGATGGGGGAGAGGAGGGCGACTGGGTCCACCCTGTCCTGGAGGGGAGGGGACAGTTGCAGGGAGGGGAGGAGGAAGCAAGGCCAGGCCCTTCCCGAGGAGGGAGGGTGCCGGATTTTCCCCAGGCGTGGCCCGGGGTATAAAGGGCGCCGCAAGCCGGCTGCAGCCAGGGCAGCCACGGGTACGCCGCGACCGCCAGGTGCCCGGAACCCAGCCCCCGCTGCGATGGTGAGCCGCTCCTCTCCCCGCCCTCCAGCCTGGACGGTGCCGCCCGGCCTGCCGCCCGACACCCAGGCTGAGGACGTGGCGGCAGGGTCCAGGAAGCCGCCCAAATCTGGGGGCAAAAGGGAGCCAGGAGCCCAGACCCCCCCGGGCCTCCGTTTCCCGACCTGTAGAGGGAGGCTACGTCCCCCTGCCCGCTTTCCACAGGGAGCAGAGCCCGCGGCGGGCAGGGCGGGGCCCCTCCCCGGGGCGCCGCTGACCCCCCACCGCCTGGTCCACCAGCCGCTCCGTGTCCTCCTGCTCCTGCTCTGGCCGCCCACCAGCCTGGCTCTCCACAGCCCCCCACTCCGGCCAGGGGCCCGCACCCACACAGCCGGGACCCCGCGCTGCTACTCGGCGGCGGAGCTGCCCCTGGGCCACACCCCTCCCCACCTGCTGGCTCGAGCGGCCAAGTGGGAGCAGGCGTTGCCGGTGGCGCTGGTGTCCAGCTTGGAGGCGGCGGGCCGCAGGGGCCGGCACGCGGGATCGCCGGCCGGGAACCAGTGCCCCGTGCTGCAGCCCGAGGAGGTGCTGGAAGCTGACGTCCACCAGCGCTCCATCTCGCCCTGGAGATACCGGTGAGAGCAGGCCGCTCTGGGCACGGGCCCCTGGGCCCCCCCAAGCCTCAGCGCTCTCACATGCTGACCTCCGGCCGGCCCGCCCCACCACTGGGAGGTCAAGGCTCCCCCGCGAGCTGGTCCTCGCCCAGTGTCTCAGCCCTCAGCCCAGACCTCAGACACCAGGGTCCCCCGGGAAAATTTGGGGGGCCCCATTTGAGTTCTTGCAGGGGTGGGGCTGGGACTGGCAGGGAGAGAGGGGGACTTCTGGGCTCTGGGAGGGCCATGGGGCACACGCACAGTCTCACTTCCTGGGCACCAGCTGCGTGCCAAGCCCTCCCAGCGCCCCATACCTCCCACCCTGCGGCCCGGAGCCGCCCTGAGAGCATGGGGCAGCCGCGGGCAGGGAAGGGGGCGCCCGCCCGGGCTCGCTTACACCCCGCCTGTCCCTCAGCGTGGACACGGATGAGAGCCGCTACCCCCAGAAGCTGGCCTTCGCCGAGTGCCTGTGCCGGGGCTGCATCAGCGCCAAGACAGGCCGCGAGACGGCTGCGCTCAACTCGGTGCCGCTGGTCCAGAGCCTCCTGGTGCTGCGCCGTCGGCCCTGCTCCCGGGATGCGGCGGGGGTGCCCACGCCCGGGGCCTTCACCTTCCACACCGAGTTCATCCGAGTGCCCGTGGGCTGCACCTGTGTCCTGCCCAGGTCGGCCCGGTGATCACTGGCTCGGCTCCTGGACTGGCCTCCAGGGACGCCCCTCCTATTTATGTGTATTTATCGGGTATTTATGTGCCCCCCTGGGGCCCTGGGTGGGTACCGAGGCTCCAGGCCTCTGCTTTGAGACCTGGCCTGGGAAGGGCCCAGCCCCCGGTGCCTGGGGGATGACCCTGTGCTGGGCAGCCCCCAGCTGGAGAGGCAGTTTATCCTTTGACAGACACAGCTGGGCTAGAAGGAACATTCTCACTCTTCTGGAACTTGCTAAAACACCTACAGAAAAGGGAAAAGGTGTGCTGATGGCCACCTCCACTTCCTGGCCTCCTGGGCTCCCCTCACCCCAGCCCCCCCGGGAGGAACAAGCACCCCTGTGTTTCTAAGACAGCTATTTATTTTACACGTGAATACGCGTTGTCTCACGGCTAAACAGTATCTCAGAGCACAACACTGGCTGGCACAGAGGGCAGTGGGTGAAGCCACTCTCTCACCCTCTACGCTGCCTGGTCGTTAACACCCAGCTGGTCCCCCAGGGGCAGCCACTGGCCCAGATCGTGGTGTGTCCTTCTAGGAAGGTCTATGCATGGACCCAGGTGCACCCAGGGCGGGGTTATGTTTTAACAGAGTGGAGCCCAGGTGTGCCCCGCTGGCCATGCAGTAGCTCCCGGGTCTGGCGATGGGACTCATTCCCAAAGCCCAGCCCTCTCCCCACAGACGTGGGTGTGGCCCCTGGGGACTACCTCCCTACCCCATGGACAGGTGTTCTGGGGTGACTTCCCGGGGGTCCGCTCAGGGGGACATGTCTCTGTAGCCTGGCTGAGTCATGCTCCCCCAACCCCAGCAGAGGCCCAGGCAGCTCTGGAAACCCCCTTGGGCTTCTGTCCACCACGGGTGACCTGCCAGACGAGGGGCAGCCAAGCTAACGGGCACCTCCCAGCTCAGGCACCCAGCCAGCCACCTGAGAACCACCTGACCTATCACGACAGAAGGTCCTGGCTCAGAGCACGTTTTGGGGCAATGAGTTTAGGGGCCCAGGAGTGCGTGGCCTCAGCAGTTCTCGATCAGCTACGATGCCCGCTTTGGAGCCTCAGTCCCCACACCTGTGACGCACGTCAGCTCTAAGGGCTGTGGGGCTGCAGGGCAGTTGTCTGCACCCCCCTGCCACTTTCACCTGCTGATTGACACCTACTGTGTGTAAGGCCCAGGAAGAGGGGAGGGGTCTCAGAAGGCTACCCGGAGGAGGTAACCTTTATCTTGAGCTTGGAAGGAGTCTTCAATCAGCACTTACAGAGTTTCTGCCCTGTGCCCAGGACCAGGATCAGAGCTGTGAACAAAATGGATAGCTCCCCACCTGCCCCGTGGGTGACCGACCACCACGGCCCCATCAGCGAAGCCCTGGGCCGGTTGGTGGTGAAGGGATAAGGGAAGGGAGAGGGGCTGCAGTGGTGGCCACCTGGGCACCACCTGAGTGGCCATCCGGGGCCCAGTGCTCCAGGCAGAGGGGATGGCCTGTGCAGAGGCTGAGAAGGTGGCCTGCCTGTGCCCGGGGGGCAGTGTGGCTGGAGCCCAGTGGACGGGGTGACAAGGGCCACAGCAGGTGCGGGCGGGGGCCGGAGACAGTGTCCGTCCTGGGCTATGGGAGCCTGTGGGCTCCGAGCCGGGCACCGGGCGGGACAGGGCAGTGCTGGGAGTGGTCTGGGAGTGGGGGCGGAGGAACGGTGGGCCGACTGGATTTATGCTGAAGACGAAGCGTGTTGGCTGACAGGCAGTGTGCCCTCCAGGCCAGAGGTCCCTAGAGACCCCCAGCTCTGAAAGTGTGAGAGCAGGAAGCGAGCGATTTAAGGGCTTTTCCAGACTTCGGGGGAGTGGGTGCCGGGGAAGGAAGGGGCTTCCCAGGCTGGGGTGTGAGCTGAAGCCAGGCAAAGCTTCGGGGCCACAGGGGCTCCTGGGCCCGCCATGGCTACTGTGGTGTGTGTGCGGTGTGTGCGCGGGGGCATGTATGGTGTGTGGGTGTGTACGTGTTAACCGAACCCACTTTGGGTTCACTCACCCGCTGATGACTCCCCCACGCTCCCTCCCTCCCTCCGTCTGTCTATAAAAGCCTTTCCCTGAAAGCCACCAGGGAGTTGGGGGCTTTGGAGCACGAGCTGCCCGGACTCCTTGCTGGTGCCTGCAGTAAACCCCGCACCTGCCTTCACCACAGCACGTGTCAGCAGACTGGCTTTGCTGTGCACGGGTGAGCAGACCCGAGTTTGGTTTGGTAACGATTTTGGCGACCTGGCTGGGGCGGAAGTCCCAAGTGGGCACCTTGCCCACGGCACACTGGCCCCAGGGTGGTCCAAGGGGTGCTGCAGCAGGTGAGTCCTAGCAGGTCAGGGAGCTGGGGGGACACACACACCCTCCCCCCAGACCTGAGACGTTCTTTTCCAGAGTAGAAACACAAACAGTTGGAATTCCAGATACGTGTTTCGTGGAACAGGCGATGCACTGAGATCCCAGTGCCCGTGAGGAAGATGACAGCCCTGTTGCCGGTGAACCTGAAGGAGTCTGCAGAAAAGGGGGTGCCCTGGGCTGGGGGCTGCCCACCCCCACCCGTCTGCAGGAGAAGCCCTCGAAGCTTTGGCGGGATGGGAGTGGCTCGAGGCCCTGGTCACACGACCTCATCAGTCACCGGCATGGGGTTTTCCTGGGGGCCACCCCCAGGGACCCCTGCCACCTCCTCCTCACTCGGCTTCTTGCGGGCCTCGGCTGGTGGCCGGGGCGGGGGGTTGCTGGGTGGCTGCTTGATGGTGCCCCCCACCTGCGGCCGCTCCTTGGGCTTGGTCTCGATGGGGGTCCAGTGCTCCCCGTGGATAGCCGCCTGCAGGACATGGAGGGGCTGGGCTGGGGTCCTCCCAGGCCGCCCTGCCCCGCCATACGGCCTCCCCGCCCCTGCGCTCCCCCACCCCCGCCAGAAGCCAGGACACGACCGAATTCAGTGAGACCTGAGGGGACTGGAGCTCAGAGAGGTTATTTGATGGGCCTGAGGCCACACAGTCAGAACCCAGCTATTTCACCACAACACAAGGGGCCCCACAAGGGCGAGGGGTGCTGAACCCCGGGGCTCCTGAAAGATCCCCTGGAGGCAGCTTCCAGGTGCACAGCCCAAGACCAGCCTTCTTCCCAGGGACTAAGGGCCAGGAGCAGGCCAGAAGCCCAGGCCTGAGTGGCCATGATGCTGAACTGAGGCCGGCAGCTCTGGGTGAGGCGGGTGGGGAGAGGCCCAGGAGGGTGGCCAGGGAGGCCCGGGGCCCAGGTGTGTTGAGGAGGAAGAGTGCACGGCCCAGGGAATTTGCTGAAATGCAGACTCCAGGGCCAGAGGCCAAGCGGACCTGAGAACGTGTATCTTTCATTTTGTCTCCCCTAATACATTAGTTGATACAAAAAATATGTGACAGCATATACTTTATGAAGCATAAGAATAAAGTGAATTTCTAGAATCACGCCTGCTAAGTTAAAAACTAGAACGCTGGGGCTTCCCTGGTGGCACAGTGGTTAAGAATCCGCCTGCCAATGCAGGGGACACGGGTTCGAGCCCTGGTCTGGGAAGATCCCACAGGCCGTGGAGCAGCTAAGCACGTGCACCACAACTACTGAGCCTGCGCTCTAGAGCCCGCGTGCCACAACTACTGAAGCTCACGAGCCACGACTACTAAAGCCCGTGAGCCACAACTACTGAAGCCCGCACGCCTAGAGCCTGTGAGCCACAAAGAAGAGTAGCCCCCGCTCTCTGCAACTACAGGAAGCCCGTGTGCAGCAACGAAGACCCGACGCAGCCAAAAAATAATTAAGAGAAAAAAAAAACCCAAAGGAGAACACTCTATCCCAGAAGGTAAAACTAGAAAGTTGAAGGAAAAGAATGGAGGAAAATATGGCATATGGGCAGGAAAAGCCATTTTTAAAAAGCACAAACTATAAAGCAAATAAATATATTAGACAGACAGACTTCTGCTCAGTGAAGAATTCACGGACAAAGTTAGATCCTTAATAGAGAAGGAGGAAGTACCCACAGTGGCTAAAACTTACAGAGGATTCACAATTAAAATACACATGACACTCCTGCAAACTAACAAGAAAAAGACAAAACCCCCGTAGGAAAATGGGCAAAAGGTCTGACCAGGCAGCCTAGAAGCACTGAGACAGCTGGAGCAAATGAGGCGGCGGCCAGCTCGTCATCAGCGGAGCAATCAAGTCGAAATCATCAGGCCCTGTCGGCCTGACTGAAGCTGGTGGCCGTGGTGGGGCTGGAACCGCGGCTCGGCGGGTCAGGGGCACCACGCGCAGGAGAACAGCGAGCGTCCGGCAGCCTGCGCCTGGTGGGGCCCCCGCCCCATCCCTGCTGCCCCCTGCCCTGCCCAGCCTCACTGACAAGGGGCCCTTTGCGTAACCTGGACTCCAGGCAAACCCAGCCCCAAGGGTTTTGCACATGGCATCTGCCCTGCTCACGAGCTCCTGACGGCATCCCGAACTGGATGAGAAACCTTTGAGCAGCGGATCCCAGTCCAGGCCGGGCCTGCCGGCCGTGTGACCTGGGCCAGCCACGTCCCCTCTCTGAGCTTCCGCCGCTTGTCTGTGAAGTGGGGGCCCCACCTCCCACCGCGCAGGGCTGCAGCGCAGGTTACAGAGGACGTAGGGGAACGGCCAGCACGCTAGATGGGCCAGAATGGAGGCTACATTGGAACTGTCCCCACGACGTGAGCAAGGACACGGGCTTGGCCTGCAGGGCCAGCCACGGGGCCAAGGCTGTCAAGGACCGGCGGGGCTGACCACGGAGGACGCTACTCACCAGCAGGTAGATGCTGCTTGCGATGGCCAAGCAGGCTGTGCCCAGGATGGTGGCGAGCAGGAAGCCAGCAGGTACCGACAGCCTGGGGAGGGGGTGGAGGACGGAAGACAGTCAGAAGGGGGGTCTGCAGCCCCAGGCCTTGGTCAGAGACCACAGGATCTCAGGACAAAGCCCCCAGGACCTTGAGCGGAGGGGATGCCCACTGCTGCCCAGGCTGGGCTTCTAACTTCGGCCCCGGAGCTGTTCTCTGCCTGGTTTGCACAGGGCAAACCGGGCAGACATAGGGGCAGGGCGCTGGGCCCCCCGCCGCCACCCAGGGAGGAGGCCCAAGCAGCTGCAGGGGCGCTGCGCGTGGCGGTCTCCCCGGCGGCGACCACCAGACTCATTGTGGGACGGCTGAGCAGAACCGCCCAGCTGAGCCCAGTCAACCCCAGAACACTGATTATTCCTGACTTAAGCTACCAGGCTGGGGTGAATCATTACCCTGTAAGTAATGACAGATACAGGTTTAGGGAACCTCTGGCAGAGCCCGGGAGGGGCCTAACTTGACGCCAGCAGTCCTCTGCCGGCGGTGCTGGTGATCCCAAGTGGGCAGAGACTCACCCGAGGTGAAGGAAGGCCCGGATGTAGTAATTGCTGGTGAGGGGCCCGAACACCTTCACCGCTCTGGTCAGGTACTTCTGTCCGCTAGGCAGAGGGAGGGAGGGGAGACAGACTGCGTCCAGCTCAGCACACCCCACCGCCCACCCCGGCCCAGAGCGCCCAGCTCTTCCTCCCAGGGGCCCAGGGGCTCAGCGGCTGGGCAGACACCCAGTGGGCTGGCGCTGGGGACAGGACCAGGCTCCCGCGTGGTTACGGCTCCTGGGGAGGCCGCCAGGGCAGGGCGGGGAGACTCACCACCTCTCCATGGTGGAGCCCTTGCTCCTCTTACCCCGCGGGTACTCTAGCAGGCAGATCAACACACCTGCCGCTCTGAAGCTGCGGTTAAGGAAGAGCCCAGCTCAGCCTGAGGGGCCACAGTGAGCCCCCTTTGCTGATGAGAAAAGAGAGAGGTGCGGCCGCTGCCTGAGGTCATGCAGCTGGGAAACAGCTGGATGGGATTCCCATAGCTCTGGCCACTTTGCTGCCTCCTTTGCTGTCCTGTGCCCTCCCTCCCCCCATGCCTGCCTTGGCCTCCAGAGAGCCTGTAACAGCTGGGCCGGCGGGGGGAAGGGGGGACCCGGTCCCCTCGTGGATAGGCCCGGCCGGCTAGGGAGGGTGGCTGATAGACGGGGGTGTGGAGGGGATCCCGAGCATTCCCGAGGCCTCAGTGCCACCCTCAGGGGGCACTGACACCTCCCACCCCGCCAGGGCCCAGCCCGGTGGTCTGTCACCTCCCTGCTATGAGCCCCTCCTGCCTTCCAGGGGCAGCGGCATCTCTATCCCCCCGCCCCGACCTGGGGTGTGCAGCGGGAGGATACATGGAGTATGCGCCCAGGTACCACTGGGCAAACTGGCCGGCCGTGGCCACAATGCCCCCGGTGATGAGGACTGTGGACAGAGGAGAAGCAGGTTAGCAGGTGCCCCACCCCATGCCTGCAGGGGCTCCGGCCGCCCCCCTGTGCTCCCCCTCCCCCAGAGGGGCCACCAGTGCACCACAGAGCTGCCCTCTGTCCGCCACCGTGTTAGCCCAGGAAGGGGACCCAGGTGGGTGCAGCCCCTGGCCGGTGATGGGGAATGGCCGTAGGCAGAGGGGTCGGGACGCCTTCCCCTGGGAAGCAGCATTCGAGCCAGGGAGGGGCCTGAGGAGCTGCTGAGGGATGTGTGGGAGAGGAAAGGCCTGGGCTCCAGCCTGGACACACTCCTCAGGCCCCTGACCCTCAACACGCTGAGTGTTTGCTCGATGCATTTAAAGACTGCACTGTTGGTTGCTGACTCTGTACCGGCTGCGTGGACGTTCTCTCCCGGCTGGGGGTGTCCTGGACGCCCCCATTCATGTGTTTTGTCTCATGCAGTTCTGAGTGGACTTGGTCTCTCCAGCCCTTTACCTGCAGCCCCGTGTGCACCTGCCGCGAGCAAGCGTATCTCTGTCTTTCCTCCCCAGTAATCTTTTTCTTTTCTATTGCGGTAAAATCAGTGAACAGCTCAGTGCCGTGAAGCACATTCACATTGTTTTGACACCGTCACCACCAGCTGTCCCCAGGATTTCCAGTCATTTATTGAGGTACAATGATTACATAAAGTGCACAGACTTTTTACATGTGTGACCCCCTACGTGATCTCCCCGAATCAAGATTCCCGCCACCCCAGAAAGTTCCACGAGGGCCCTTTTTTTCTGAACCGAAGGTTTGTCCAGGCCCTTCCTGCGGTGGTTTGCGTGGAGCTCCAGCTCACTCTTTGTCTTGTTGGGTAGTTTCCTACTGTGTGATGTGTTTATCCATTCTCCCGTCTTTGGGATGCGTCAGTTGCTTCTGGTCGTGGGCTATAATGAATAAGCCGATAGAGCTAGATTCTTTATGGTTTAAGCAATCTGATAGTGAACTTAACACCTTTTATCGACTGTGCTTGCAGGTAACTTACTTCGCTCTCTTGTGTTTTCTCTTGAAGTAGCTTTTCTGTTGCTTCTTCTGCCTTCTGCTGACCTGATCAAACTTTAATTTTAAAATTCCTCTTCCTGAACCGCATGTGGACTTTAGAAGGTTTAACTTCAGTCTCACCCCAAACTACCCACGGTTATTAATGATTTACAGCCAGTGTCTTCACGCTGGCGCTGCCGTCCTTCTCTCTGGATCCAGCTTCGCTCTCGCTGTAGCACATCCTTCAGTAGTTCTTTCCGGTGACCTGAACTTCCTGGTCAGTGGGACCTGTGGCAGCCCCCCCCCCACCCCACGCGCAGTACAGGCCTGAGTTCCCAGCGGTTTTGTCTTGTTTGAGACTTTCTTCGTCCAGGCTCCAGTGGCAGATGGCACAGTTCCTTGCGGGGGATGATCTTTTGGTCTGTTTCTTCCCGGCTCTGGCCTCAGAATCTCACCGGGTAAAAGCCCTGACCCCTGGCGCCCCTCCCTTCGGCCCCTGAACCCTCATCATCTTCCGCAGGTGTCAGGCTCAGCTACGTTCATGTTCACGCTTGCTGTGCTGTCGGCGCCTCCCTGAGCTGCGGGAGGGAAGGGACATCTCCCCTGCATTGAGGCAGCACCATGGCCACTCGACCTGGGGGTGTAACTTCCTTGGCCTGGGCCTCTATCACTAGCAAGAGCCTCAGCTCCCATGGGGCTGTGGTCTCACGATGGGGGTGGAAACTTCAGCTAGTGGTGAGCAAGGTGAACACGGGCAGAGGTGCTGGCTGCGTCAGGCTGTGCGCTCTGGAAAGACTTCTCCGAAGCCGCTTCCGCAAAGGCCAGGGTGGGTGGGCCCCAGAGGACTAGAGGGCCAGGGGTGGAGCGGTCGGAATCGGAGGGGACATGGTCTGATTAGATGGGACTTTCTACAATAAAAAGGGCCCACGGGCTGCTGGGCCGCTCGTCGGGCCTGGCCTGGTCAGCCCGGAGGGCTGTAGTTAGTACTGAATCGGGAGGAAAAGTCAGCAAAAGGAGGAATTTGGAGCCAAAAGGGGGACCTTCTGACAAACAGCCCCTTCTGATGGTGGAGGAAGCTGAGCCATAGTCATTGCAGGGGGGGTGGTGGGGGGAGAGCACAGCTCTGGGCAGAAGCGAGGAGAGCCAGGTACTGACCCACTGAGTTCTCAGCCACTGAGACGCCAGAAGGGGGCCTGTCTGCCTGGGCACAAATCTTGGGGCTGGTGCCCCAAAGCTGCCCACCTCCCAAAATGCAACCTTACAATGCTCCCCTCCGCACCCAGCTCTGCCGGCTCCTCCAGTCCCCAGGATGGGCGTGGGGGCCTCGGGGTGGGTCCCAGGTAAGCAGGGGTGGGCTGAGACCCTCCTCATCACCGTATCCCCCAGTCCTCCCACCCGCCCACTCGGACTAGGTGTGAGGCCTTCCTGGGAGGGGCAGAGCCGTGAGCGGCTTCTTCTTGCTTCAGGCCTCGCCGCCTCCTGAGAGGTTCCTGCGTCTGTACAGCACGGGCTTCCGCCCCATGAGCGCAGGGCGGCGGGGTGAGTGCGCCGTCCCTCCCCAGAAGCAGCCGCAGGGAGCTGGGTGGGAGGAGGTCACATGGCTGTTTCCGGCCGCCTTGTGCAATGGCCTTCTGAGCAGACTCAGGCCTGGGCCCCAGAGACAGAGCGGTCGCCCCCCATGGGCCAAGTCCAAGGCCAGGAGGCAGAAGGAGCCCACCTCCACACCCCAGGACCCCTGGGGCAGGAGGGGCCAGTCCAGGCAGGGGTGGGTCAGGCCAGGTTTTCCCAACCCTGCTGGGCAGTGACTCTCCGGAAACCACCGGGGGCTAACGCTTCTTCCCCCGACTGTAACTTCCTCTTGTGACGGGGGGTGGGGGGGGGGTGGAAGAGTGAAGGGACAGAGGATGGGGTGTGGGTGTGCACGGGTCTGCAGGGGCAGGAGGGCCCTGGATCCCCCTCCCCAGCTCCAAGGCTCCTCTAGGAGGCTGCTGCCTGCTCCCAACACAGGCCCCCAGACTCCTTGCCGCTGGAGTCTCCAGTCTCAGGGCCCCCACCCCCAGGCCTCAGTTCCCACTTCCTGGCCTGCAGCGCAGGGTCTCTGGCTCCTCAGGACCCTCTCCCGCCTGCCCCCTCCCCCTTTCCTCGGCCATAGCCTGAGGCCTCCAGGCCCCCACTTCCCCAGCCCGGGCTCCAGCCTGGACTGCCGCGGCACCCCTCACCCCAGGCGCAGCCGCCCTCTGCAGCCCCGCCCCCAGCGCGGCAGCCCCCCACTCACTCAGGCCGGACGCCAGCGCCTGCTCGTTGGCCCACATGGCCCACTCGATCTGCCCCATGGTGGCGACCCGGCTCGGACACGGCTAAGGCACTTCGGATCCCGCGTCCTCAGAGCTCCGCCTGCCTCCCGCCCCGAGTCCCCCGAGTCCCCCGAGTTCCGGCGCCGCCCGGCCCCGCCCCGCCGCTGGCCCCGCCCCAGCCCCGGTTCCCCAGGTGGCAGGCAGGCCTGGGGGCAGGTGGGGTCCCGGTGCTCCCGGGAGCCGCGTCCCCCACCCCCGCCACGAGAGCCTGGGACCTGGAGCTCAGGAAGGGGCCCTACCCAGCCGGCCCAGGCCTTCCCCCGTGCAGACCCAGCCAGCTCGGCCGCGGTGGACTCGAGTGGGGGCGGGGCTTCCAGCCAGGACCCCTGAGCCTCGTGTCAGCGCAGGCCCAGCCTCCGCCTCATCTGGCCCTGGGCTAGCGCGGGTGTGGACAGGTGTGGCCTCTGCAGGCAACCCTTTGCTCAGAGGCTAATTTGGGAGGGGTGGTGCTGAGAGTGTGGGAGGCTTCAGGGAAAATCCGGAGTGCAGGAGTGCTGGGCAGTCCTCTCACCTCCCTCCTCTGACCCCCCTTCAGGGTCAAGGTCAGAGCGCTCAGATGCCCTCCCTCTCCTCCCCGCAGCTGGTTAGGACAATGGGGAGGGGTGCGAAAGGGGAGGTCACTCAGCTCAGGAATGGAGAAGCTCACTTGGAGCGAGGGCTCTCGTCGCAGACCCACAGCTTCGGGCTGAGTAGGGGCTCCTGCCCGCAAAGCCGCTTCCCACCTCCCTTCCTGGACGGAGCTTAGAACCAGGCCCAAACCGCGTCCCCAGCCCGTCAGCCTGAGTGACCACGTCCACCACGGTGGTGGCCATGGCCATGGGGCAGGGTCAGCTGAGCAGCCTATTATGTGGCTGGGCAACAGAGGGCGAGCTGGGGGCAGAAGTCGAGTCCCCAGCCCCATCTCCCGCCGCGCCCTCCCAGCCCCCTCGGTGAGCTCTGCCTGGACCAGGAGAAAGCATGCTCGTCAAACTGCCTTTACTGCGGCCTTGGCGCTGCTCCCCGGTCCCCACAGACACAACACTGGTCTTTCTGTGAAGACACCCTGTACCCACTCGGGGGCCTGGGCTCAGGGCCAGGCGGAGCACTTCACAGGGGTGTCCTGAGGTCGCACCCTGTGCGGTGGCCCGTGCTCCAGCTCCGAGGGGGGACCCCTGACACGCCGTCATCTCCAGTGGTCAAGCTGCTGTTGGGGGCAGTGGGCGTGACCCCCGAGTTCAGGGCCAGAGCCCTTTATTGGCGATGCACCGGCAGCTTCCCACTGGCCGGCTCGGTCCCCCAGTGCTTGGATCCGGAACCAGGCTCCCATCTCAGCAAGGTGCTGGGCGCAGGTCGGGGAAAGGTGAGGCACCTGGCGGCCCCGCTCCTGACCGCCTGGGCACCTGCAGGCGTCGTCCCACTGTCCAACTCGGCCACAGCCCAGAGCCAGGCGGCCACGCACAAATCCCAACAAGCACGGCCGGGCAGCCGCCACACCCGGTTCCCAGTCCCAGCAAAGCGGCCTCTTCTCCCAGCGGTGGCCAGGGCTCCGTCGAGGAGGCGGTCAGGCGGCTGCCTTCGGCAGACCATCGGGACCCAGGAGGTGAGCGCCAGGGTCATCCAGGACTTGAGGCCCGGGTCCCACCTAGGGGGGTGAGGAATCAACATCAGGGCAGGTGACAGGGAGCGACTCCCTTCCAGGAAGTGCCAGTCAGATAACACCCTGTTGGTGACGCCGGGCCCAGGGCCCAATCCTCCAGCACAGCCTCGGCCCCTCCGGGCAGACCTGGGGTGGACGGCAGAGGCCAAGGCCTGGGTGCACAGGTCACAGGTCTGGGAATTGGATGGATGTGGCGGAAAGCCCGGCCCTGCCACCCGAGTAGGGCCCCTGATCTGTTCTGGGGGTCCCCACATTCCAGACCCACCCTCCCCTCCCCTCAGCCTGGGGCTGAGCCCGCAGGGCACGTGCGGTGCGCGGCCAGGACTCACCTGAGTGGCAATGATGTATTTGATGCCGCCGGGGATGGGGTCCGTACCCAGCGCAGCCTTAAGCTCATCCGAGAGCGGGACAGGCTCCACGGGCAGCCCCTTCAGAAACCTAGGAGACAAGGCAGGACTGGACGGGGAGGGCAGGGATGGGGCATGTGCAGAACAGGCAGATCCGGGACGGAACACGAAGCGGCGGCCGGGGGCGGGGGGGTCGTGACTACCGACGGAGTCGGGGCCTCTGGGGCTGACGGACGAGGGTGCCCAGCACGTTCTTAATGCCCCGGGCTGTACACCGCAGAGCGGTTAAATGGTGCCTGACGTCACGAGCACTGACCAGGCACACAGACGCCGCGCGGGAAGGCCGAGGGCCTGGCGCCGTCGCTGAGGGGAGGGTTTCGGGAAAGCTCCACGAGGCTTTGCTGCCGCCTCTCACCCTGGCCCACGGCTGCTGCTGCGCCCGTTGGGGGACACAGCTTGAGAAGCAAAGGCCTCAGCTGACGCTCGGGTTGGTGTTAAACCTACAAACCACCCCCAGGGTGACCAGGGCGACGAGTCCTCGGTCGTGGGGCCGGTCCCACGTGGCGTGGAAGGTAGCACCCGGCTCTTCCCACCAGAAGTGGCACCGCCCCCCCTGGGTGGCAGATCAAAGGGCCCCACCCACACTTCCCGTGCCCCTCGCGGGCAGGCGTCCCCTCACTGAGAACTGGGTCCCTTAAACAGCGGCGAGGAAGAAATCCAGACGCCCCGCCGTCACAGGAGATGCGGGCGGCACGTGCGCACCCCGGGGCTGGACCGAGGGGAGTAGCGCCCGCGATCACACAGAGGCACACGTGGGACACACCGCCTGCCGTGGCCTCCCAGGAGGGGACCCACAACTCACTTGTCTCCGTTCAACTCGGGGGGGAAGCTGTGCCTCACGGCAGCCACAAACTCGGCCACACTGTCGTCCAGGGTGAAGATCACAGCGTTGGCGCCCGCGTCAAACGTGTACGCCACCTGGAACCACGAGGTCAGACCGGCTCAGACCAGCTCCCGGTGCCTGCTGGCCACCCGCTCGAGACGAGGGTGGGGGGCCGCGCAACCAAAACGAGAGCGAGAGGGAGATGCGGCCCCCGGAGGAGGGCTTGCGGCCCGGGGCGCCCCGCCCGCCCCTGCCTTGGTCTGCCCGTGGTGCGCGTTGAAGCAGTGCGCCAGCTGAATGATGCGCCGGGACGTGTCGTTGAGGTAGGAGATGGGCGGGAAGGTGTCCATGCAGGTGGCGTGGAACTGGTTGCTGTCCTTCATGGTCAACTGGCCGAAGGCCTGGAAGTCGCGCTCCCTGACGCAGCGGGTCATCTCGGCCATGCGTGCCGGCACCAGCGCCTCGGCCCGGAACTGCAAGGCAGGCGGCCTCTCCGTGAGCCGAGCAGAGCCACGGGGCCCGGCTTCCAAGCGCCCCGGGAGCCACCCGCCCAGCCGGCCGCGGCCTCACCCTGAGCAGGGCGCTGGTCTCCACGCTGGTCTGCATGCCCGCCGTGCTGCCCGTCGGCTTCTTCTCGGTGCTCACCTGTGGCGAGGGAGGGAGGTTTGCGCCACGCCCACGGCCCCGGGAGCTGCGGAGGCCCTCCCGCCCCCAGCTTGGCCCTCCAGCTCACCACGAGGATGAGGACACGGAGTTCCGGCCAGTGTGACTCGGGGGCCACCTGACGGGCGATGCTGTCCTTCCCGTCGGCCCGCTCCCCCATCTGCCACTCCACGAAGCCGCCGTACAGGCTGCGGCAGGCGCTGCCCGAGCCCCTGCGGGCCACTTCCGACAGGTCACTCTCCACGCCATAGACCCGGGCCAGGGCGTAGGCTGCAGGCAGTGATGGGGGCGGGGAGGCTCAGACAGGCTGGAGGGGCGCCGGCCTGTGCTCAGTGCCACGGGAGGGGGGCACTTGGGGGAAGGAGGCTCGGCCCCCAGCTCCACGGCTGGCATCCAGCACCCATGTGCTCACGCACTCAGCCTCCGCAGGGGGCTCTGGCGGGAGGGGAAGCCCCCTGGGGACTGGGAGGCCTGTGTGCCGAGGGGCCAGAGAAAGCTTCTCTGAAAAGCTCTGAGGGGTGCTGATCGAGGCAGGGCCCAAGCACAGAGGGCAAAAAGTGTGCATGCACGCCTGGGGCTGCTGGCAGCGCTGGGCACAGGGCCGGAACTGGTCAAGGGTCTGATGCCAGGATGCGGACCTGGGGGTCCACGAGGCAGGCCGTCTGCCCCCGATGCAGCCTGGCTCACTGGTCTTAGGCTACATGGAGGACGTGACTCAGCTGCCCACCTCTGTGGTAAGTGCCTTTGCCCCCAGCTTGGGGGTGGGGGTCCCTGCTGGAGAGTGAGCCAACAGAGAGGAGGGCAGAGCAGAGATTCAGAGGGAGAGATGGGTTCCCAGTAGGCCGTCTGAGAGCCTGGAGCTGGCCACAGCCCTTGGGATTCTGCTACGTAAGCCAAGAAACCATCCCCACTTAGTTTAAGCCAGTCTGAGGGGCGTTCTGTCACGCACAGGGTCCTATACACAGAGCTCAGCATTCAGACATATTGCACAGCCGAGGCCACGGCCCTATGCCTGGGGCACAGCACTGGGACCCATCCCGGGCACCCACCTAGGCAGGCGTAGCCTGCCGCTGAGGAGGCCAGGCCCGCGGCCGTGGGGAAGTTGTTCACCGAAGCCACGTGCACCTTGTAGCTGAGGCTGAGGGGCAGCGGGTCCTCGTGGCCGTCGCTCCTCCGCTTGCGGGCCAGGCGACGGACTGCAGGGACAGAAGACAGCGCCATGGGTAAGCATGGTGGGGACCGGCCTCTGTCTGAGCTCCACATGCAGACCTCCTTCTCGGGAGACCCCAGGCCCAGACCCAGCTGTGCTGACGGGCGTCCGCGGCCCCTGGGGCGTGGGGGAGGTACGGGGGGTGGGGTGGGGGGTGGCGGTGGCAGCGCCTTCTGTGCACTCGGACCCGCCCAGCACGAGGAAGGGGCACAGGGGAAGGAGCGGGCCTGGCCTGACCCCAGCATCCCCGGGGCCCCCACTCACTCTCCCTCAGGCAGGCCTGGAGGCGCGGCTGCCCCACGTCCTCTTCCCGGCCATTTAGCCAAATCCGGTCCTCTGTGAAGTCCCTGCTGATGGCGGCTGTTGTGGTGGTTTTTAACTGGGAAAGAAAGTGCAGGGCCTCCTGGGTGGCGGGCATCGGCCAAGCACCCCTCTCTGCAGGGGCCTTTCCGGCCCTGGTCCCTCCTGGGCGCCCACTCAGGGCAGTGGCTTTGCTGGAGGTGAAGGCCAAGGCGGGCCGGGCTCAGGCAGTGGGAACACCCCATGGGCGTCTACTACCCAAGGCACGGCCCATACTCCCATCTCCTGGCAGAGAATGCAGGGCAGGGACCTCCTAGGAGGGGGCCAGGCATGTGCATGCCTGTGCGCTGAGCACTCCTCACAGCGGGTGATGGGTCGAGCAGCATTCGTTGGCTGGGGATTTACCGCCACCATCTGTAAACAAAGGTTTTGTAAATATTTTTTCGGTGTGTATCTCCGGCCCAGGCTCACCTGATCCTGGTGCAACGTGACGCTCAGAGAGGAGTTGATGGGCAGGATCAGCTCCTCGTCTCGCTTTCCCCCTGGAACACATGGCCCACGGCAAAGCCAGTCAGTGTCCCAGCCCAGCAGACGGGCGCACTGTTGCTCCCGCCCACCAACGCCCCACCCCGCCCCACCCCTCCCCACCGCCACTGCCACCCCACAGCTCCCCAGCTGCCGGGACCCAGCTCTCTCACTGTACAATCTAAGTCCTCTTCCTGCTGTGCCCCCACCTTCAGGAAGCCCTCCTGGATTGCTCCCCCACTTCACTTAGCTCCCGAGAGCAGTGCTGGACCCCTTGCTTCACTGCTTCTTTCACTCATTCAACAAATAGCCGTGCTGAGTGCTCTGATTATAAGGCCCTTGCCTTTTCCTCCCAAACAGGAGCCCCAGTTACTGAAAACTCTTCAAATCTCCCTGTTCGTACCCCCTAGAGACAGCATTCCCCCCACTTCCGCTGAGCACTTCCACTCCTGTCATATCACAGCAAACACAGGAAACCTTCCAGAAAGTCCAAAATTTCAAATCCATTGTTAGGCACAGGTGCTGCACTTTTGTGCAGGATCTTTGGGGTGGCAGACAGTTACGGGACACAAGAAAGACGAATCGTGTTAGGTAATACAGGAAAGTCCAGAAGGATCCCCCATAAACACACCCAACTGGTTTCTGGCAGCTACTCGGAGGAGGAGGCACAGCCTCTTCCAAAAAGACTGCTGGGTCACTGGACATCCACCACTGAGCAGAGCTGAGCCCCACATCTCAGACCTTGGACAAAAAAGTCACTCAGAATGAATCACAGACTTAGATTTAAAACGTAAAATCCTAAAACTTCTGGGAAAAAACATAAACAGTCTTCAGGACATAGGACTAGGAAAGACGTCTCTGACTTGGTACCAAGGATGGAGAAGATGACCCACTGGGCCCTTTGAAAGACCCTGTTAGGAGGATGGAGAGAGAAGCTACACGGTGGGAGAGAATATCTGCAAAGCACACATCCAGCAAGAATTAGTATCTAAAATACAAAGCGAACTTTCAAAACTCAACGGTAAGAAGCAGACAATTCAGTTAGAATGTGGACGAAAGTCCTAAAGAGACATTTCACATAAGACTCTCAGAGAGCAAGCAGATGAGCACTGGGAGACCCGTTCAGCATCACTGAGCGGCAGGAGGACACAAACTAAAGCCACGGTGAGATGTCACCACACACCCATTAGAAGGGCTAAAATAACAGCTGGTGACAACACCGCATGCGGAAAAGCTGGATCACACCTACATCACATGTTGTTGGTAGGGATGAAAAATGGTACAGCCACGCAGGAAAAGTTTGTTTCTTTAAAAAACCAAACATGCAACCACCCTATGGCCCAGCAACTGTACTCCGGGCCATTTATCCAGAAAAATGAAAACTTACGTTCACACAAAAACCTGTACAGAAAAGTTTACGGCAGCTTTATTCAAAATTGACCCAAACTGGAAACAGCCCAGCTGCCTTGAAAGGGCATATGGCCAAGCAAACTGTGGCCCCTCTACGCTGGGGACGGAACAGGACAGAAGAACTGACTCCAAGATTCACCCGGGCGACTCTCCAGAAACTAGTGAGCAAGGAGAACGAATCCCAAGAGCATTCCTGAGACCAGAACCAGACAGACACGGAGAGCAGGTCGAGGTGGCAGAGTGGGCGTGACCATGGGAGCCAAGCCCCCGCGGGGACGCGCGTCCTGTATGGACTGTGTCTCCCGCTGTCTAGCCCCGCGGGGACGGATGTCCCGTAAGGACAGTGCCCCCAGGTGTCCCGGCTGCAGGTGGTGCCCAGCTCCGCGATCGCACTGCCCTGCCGGGTGGAGGGCGCGGCGGGTCCTCACACCTGCACGCGGACACACAATCTCATCCAGACGAGGGCCCAGCCCACCTGCCGCGGGCGGAGGACCCGGTCCACCGCCCAAACCGGCCCCTCCGAGCCTCAGTTTCCCCGTACGCAGGGCCCCCACATCCCGGGTCCCGAGGCCCGCCACTCACAGTACTTGATGACCGCGATGTTGACCGGCGCGGTGCAGGTCACCACCTCGAGCCGCTTCTCCGAGGCCATGGCCGAAAAACAGCGCGACCCCAGCTCCCGGCAGCAGGCCTTTCCGACCCGCGCCGCAACCAGCCCCACGATTGGTCCGCGTCGCCCCACCTGCTCGCGTGCCGCCCAATCAGCGGCGGGCCCTGTTCACGCTCCACTTCTCAGCCAATGAACGGGATCGGACGATGGACTGCCGAAGCTGAGCCCGCCCCCGCTGGCCAGCGGCCGCGCTCCGGCTCTGCGCAGGCGCGGGGATCTGTCCCAACGCGGTGTCCGCGCAGGCGCCGGCTCTGCGCGGGCGCGGGGTGTGCGCAGGCGCGTGGCGGCGGCCTTACCGGTAGCGCGCGGGTCCCTGAGGTGGAAGACTCGAGGTGAAAGCTGAACTCAGCTCGGCAGGACGCGGGCCCCGCCGCCCGGGGTTCCCATAGACTCCCCACCCCCTGGGCGACCAGTTCCTGGGTGGCGGGCTGCTAAGGGAGGAGCTCCTTCGGAGATAGGTGCTTTCAAACCCCGCTCCCATTTTAAGCAAGGATTCTTTTTTCCTGGTTGAAATGGGTTGCCACATTTATATTGACTCTTTTATTGCTGTAAAATGTACCATTTTGACCACTTTTAAGCGTGCAGTTCTGTGGCATTAAGTATCTTTATATCGCTGGGCAACCATCCCCACCCTCCACCTCCGGAACGTTCTCATTTTCTTAAACTGGAACTCTATTCCTTACACAGTAACTCCCAATTGCCCCCTTCCCTTTGTAAAAATTTATTTTTAGTTTTAAAATGATTCAGGTGTCAGTGAAGATAGGAGTATGTGATATAAATTCTCCCACTCTGGAGGCTGCTCCCCCAGTTCCGTTCCTGAAAGTATCAGCAAATAGCTTTCTTCCCCTTCGGTGTTTCTTGGAGATCATCCCCGATGATCTAGACTTGCCATAACTTGTCCACCGTGTCCCCTGTTGGTTGACAGTCGGGTTGTTACCAATGTTTGGACACAAGCTGCTTTTTTGTGCAAGTGTGAGGTCTTCTGTGGGAGGAATCCCTGGAATTGGCATTGCTGGGCCCGGCAGGATGTGCCTAAAGTAACGTTGATAGCTCTTGGCAAGCTCCCTCTGGAAGCTCCATTGATCATTGAAGCCCAGCCACAAAAGTAAGGGAGCCCGAACCTTCCCCGGCACGGCGGCTCCCCCTCTGCCTGACGCGTGAAAACTGGTATCTCACTGCCGTTTACAGCTGTGTTTCTGATGGTGGTTATTTTAAGGTTTTCTTGGAGTCGCTTTTCGGTTTCATGCAAAGCCACTGAAACCTTTTTGAAGAGTTGCTGGTGGATTCCTCTGGACAGTGGTCGCGGTGTGTTCTCTGAGCCACAGAAGAAGGGTCACCCGTGAACCTCAGTGATTTATGCTCTGCCGTGGTAGTGACGTGAGGGGCAGCACAGACGTTCATGACACATCTGTTTTGCGCCAGGTATTGTGCTAGGTGCTCCACCCTACATCACCTGGGTAACTTCAGTTTTATGGTTTATAATTTAAGTATTTACCGTAGAGTGAATGTCACCCCAGATTCGTATGTTGAAACCTAACCCCCCAGTGTGATGGCGTTAGGAGGGGGACCTCTGGGGGTGATGAGGTCATGGGGATGGAGCCCTCATAAAAGGGACCCCTCACCCCTTCTTCCAGGTGAGGAAACAGCAGGAAGACACCACCCGGGAACCTGGAAGGGGCTCTCACCAGACACTGAATCTGCCAGCACCTCGACCTTGGACTTCCAGCCTCCAGAACTGTGAGAGCTCAGTGGTAGTTGTTTAAGCTGCCAGCCTGTGCTGGTGTTTGAGATAGCATCTTGAACAGACGTAGACAGTACTACATGGACGTGATTTAGAGAGTGAATTACCAGATCCCCTTCTCTGCCCCCCGCCCAGGTTCCAGCTCACCAAAGGCAGCCACTTTTAAATCTCTTATATTTCTCTGTGTTTCTAAATAATCTGCTTCTTTTCCCTCTTTCTTTCTCTCTTTCCTTTATTTCCGTTCTCGATGGTGTCTGTTGATTACCACTAAGTAGGAATGAGGAATTCTCTTCCAGCCCCACCACAGTCCTTCCTCCCCCATACAGTTAAATGTTCTCAGTGTTACGATGGTGTAAACCATGTTCACGGTTGAACATGTAGGCATAAATGCCTGACTGTGTGCATGTGGGCAAAGGCTCCCCTATGTAGTGGGGAACCTTGAACAAACAAGCCCCCTGAAGGAGGGCTGGACGTAGACCCCCAGGCTGACACCGTGAGCCCCAGGTCTCCTGAATGGTCAGTCTACATGCATGTATAAGATAAACTCATCATAGGGCCTCTATTTTCTTTTTATTTCTTTTTTTTTTTTTTTTTTTTGTCAGAGAGGTGTGGGTTAATGCCTGTTGGGTCATGGTGAGGGTGAGAAACCAGACGGAGAAACTTTAAGACCCACGTCCACACGTTCTGATTTGCTCCATTCAAACGTGTTTCACAGGCGTGGTGGTAGGTGCAGGGAAAATGGAGTCAGCTTGAATTGTCAAGGTCGAGGGGCAACAGCGAAGCCTGGAGCATCTCCCATAGTCCTCAGATTTCCTGTCTTGTTTCAAAGCATTTTTTTTTAATGTGGTGAAATATACGTAACGTAAAATTTACCATCTTAACCGTTTTCAAGTGTGCAGTTCAGTGGCAATAAGGGCACTCACGTTGCTGTGCGGCCATCACCACCATCATCTCCAGAGCTCTCTGATCTTCCCAAACTGAGACTCTGTCCCCACTGAATGCTGACTGCCCACCCCTCCTCCAGCCCCTGGCAGCCACCCTTCTACTCTCTGTGTCTGAATGTGTCCACTCCAGGGGCCTCGTGTAAGTGGAATCCTATAGGATTTGTCCCTCTGTGTCTGGCTTATGTCACTGAGCATAATGTCCTCAGGGTTCATCCACGCGGTAGCAAGTGCCAGGATTTCCTTCCTTTTTAAGGCTGAGTAATACTATTCCGTGGTGCGGACGGACCATTGCTTATCCATTTATCCATCAGTGGATTTCTGTGGTGCTTCTGCCTGTTGGCTGTTGTGAGGAATGCTGCTGTGAACGTGGGTGTCAAACATCCCTTCAAGTTCCTGCTTTCAGTTCTTTTGGGTAGAATTGCCCAGTGGTAGGATTGCTGGCTCATGTGGTAGTTCTGTGTTTAATGTTTTGAGGAACCTCCAGACTGTTTTCCCCGCGCCTGCACCATTTTACATCCCCGCCAGCAGTCACGAGCTTCCCGTTTCTCTGTGTCCCCGCTGACCCTTGTTCTTTTCTTTCGTTCTTTTTCTGTGGTAGCCATCCCAAGGGCTGTGAAGTGTGAGCTGGTGTCTCATTGCGGTTTCATGTGCATTCCCAGGTTTCCTTTTATTTGTGGGGATTTCTCAGTGTTGATGAGAGAGCATGTGGGATGGCGTTTCCCAAACGTTGGCATGCGTACCCGTCACCCAGGGAGTGTGCTTGCAGTGCAGGTTCTGAGTCAGGAGGTCTGGGAGTCTGCCTGTGTAGCCAGCGCCCCAGGTGTCGACGGCAGAAGCTGCTGGGTGAGGACCACACCGTGAGTAATAAAGACAGATAACACAGTGCACAGAGGCCCTGCAGTCAGGCCAACCCAGCGTGGGGGTAACTTTCGAAGCCGCAGAGAGCGTGTTTCCTACAGCAGGGCAGTGCTCCCTGAAGGGACTTAGTGGATGGGAGGTGACTTGAAAAGATGATATGTGTCTGTACGTAGATCTTTCCTTATTGCCCTTTCGTTTCAATTCAGTCCACTCTGGAGATCCTCAGCAGCGAGGTTACTCTGGAACCGGGGACGTGTGAAACACCAGGGAGTGAGGCAGTGGGAGATGGAAAGGGAGGGAGTCTCCTGTCCCGGGGGAGATTACCTTGGTGGGGGGGATTCGCTACTTACAGAGAAGGTGACATTGCAGAGGTGGTGAGGTACAGGGAGACTCCACTGTGAGGTGGTACACGTGGGCGATGCAGACGGTGTGGTCCAGGGCAAGCGGACGGAAGAGGAGTCCGGGGGGGGCGGGCGGAGCCGGGGGGTCGGAGCGGCGCTGGTGTCGGGGACGTTCTGGCAGTGGAGGCGGTGGGAGCCACTGAGCAGGAGAACATAGGAGGAAGCTCCTCTCTCCTCCAGGCCAAGCCAGCAGCCCGGCGGCAGCACCCATTCAGAGCGAGAAGGGCCAGTGCCCCGGATTTCACTGCGCGCCTCGTTTCTCATTGTCCTCTCCGTCACCTTCTGGAGTCCCATGGGGCTTCTCATCTTAAAGGGCTTGAACTCGACGACCTCTAAAGGCCCAAGACTCTGACCCTGCGCCCGCACAGCGAGCCCGTCTCCGTGGGTCCCGGCACTGGCTCGAGGCTTTTCTGCAGAAGGCTGGGTGGCAAACACCATTGGCTTCCTGCCTCTTCCAGCTCGGCCGCCACGACCTGCCTTTGCTGTGGCAGATCCAGAGCAGCGCTAGAAAACGAGCAAGTGACACGGACACGGAGGTGTGCATCTCAGAGAATTTTCAGGCCACAACGTCTTCTTTGGATTTTGTTGGTATTTTTTTACAGTGGTAAAATACACATAACACACAACGTCCCTTTTAACCGGGTTTGAGTGTTCAGTTCTAAGAGCGTTCACACTGCGGTGCAGCATCACCACCGTCCGCCTCCAGAACGTTCTCACCCTCTTAAACTGAGACTCTGTCCCCAATAAACGCCGACTCCCCGGCCCTCACAGCCACCATCTACTTTCTGTCACTCTGACTTTGGCTCCTTTAGGTCCCCATGTCAGTGGAATCATATAGGACCTGCCTTTTTGTGTCTAGTTTATTTCACTGTGCATCGTGTCCTCAGGGTTCACCTGTGTGGCGAGCATCACGGTTTCCTTCCTTTTTATTGCTGAGCGACGTTCCGTTGTACAGATGGACCACACTTTATTCATCCATCCGTGGATGCTGGGCTGCTTCCGCCTCTTGACCATTGTGAATAATGCTGCTATGTCTTTTTTTTTAATATTTATTGATTGTTTTGGCTGCGCTGGGTCTTAGTTGCGGCACGTGGGCTCCTTAGTTGCAGCACGTGGGCTCCTTAGTCGCGGCATGCGGACTCTTAGTTGCGGCACACATGCGGGATCTAGTTCCCTGACCAGGGATCGAACCCGGGCCCCCTGCATTGGGAGCACGGAGCCTTAGCCACTGGACCACCAGGGAAGTCCCTGCTACGTCTTTTGCTTTTCTTTGATATGAGCATCCCCAGCTCTTGGGCTGTCCAAAACAGGTCGGGAGGGCTCGGTCTGGCCCCTGGCCATGGCTCACTGACCCTGCTCTCAAGCAAAACGGTCCCAAATCACATTCTGTGCTCTGCTTTGCATTGCCTTGTAAGTATCCAGGAACTGCCCACGCTCACCAGCCATCCCCATCTAGAGAAAACGGATCTCGGTGGACTGGCCCAGGGCTGAGGGCTGTCAGCTGGACCATGTCCCGGTCATCACTGCAGGGGACGCCCGCCCTACCCTTTTCTTCTTGATAACTTTTTTTCCCCCACAGCCATTGTTTCTCGGTAAAAGTTTTCCTGTTTCTTAAGGAACGTTTGATGCACATAAAAGAATACAGGTCATGTGGTCATTTAAAGCGTCAAAAAATGAAGCCCTAGCCTCTACCACTTACTTGGAGAACTCCCACCAGTTTCCCCAAGTACCTGGTGCATCTCCCATCCTGGTCCACTCGCAGATGCAAGGAGGTGGATGGCCCTCCTTTCTGTGAGGTCTTGTTCCTGCACAGCACTTCCTGTGTCTGAGCCTGGCTCTTCTCGTAGTTATGTCTCTAAGGACCCCTGACTCTTCCTTATAGGATGAATTGAGTGTCAAGATGACCCAGCTGCAGAGGACCTGCTGGCATCCTGGGAAGGTGAGGATGACAGACTAGTGGGGTTGGTAGCAGAAATGGAGAAACAGAGCTCAGTTCACGCTCCGCGCGGAGACTCGTGGGAGGTCACCCCGGCCTTCATGCTTTCAGGCTTTCAAAATCACCTTCCATTGTCTCTCTCTTGAGGGAAGAGTGTAACTTCCTAGTAATCACAGAACGGAAGTTCTGAAGCCTTCAGAGTCCTTTTAAACTTGGCTACGTTGTGCGTGCCCCTCTGATCGTTCACGAACTTTCGTTGGGGTCCTCCTCCAGCAGGTGCTGTTTCGGGTGAGGGGGGAGGTTGGCAACCTCCTTGTGGAGGTGAGACGGCTTCTAAAAATTGAACAAAGGGGACTTCCCTGGTGGTCCAGCGGTGAAGACCCCGCACTCCCAATGCAGGGGGCCCAGGTTCAATCCCTAGTCAGGGAGCTAGATCCCACGTGCCCCAACTAAAGATCCCGCGTGCCGCAGCTAAGGCTTGGCGCAGTCAAATAAATAAATATTTTTTTAAAAAAAGACTGAACAAAAGCACAGCAGAGAGAGTGGCACGGGAGGCCACAGGTGACAGCGGTGGGTCGCCGGGAGATGCAAATATATGCTGTGGTCCCACGGGCGTGGCGACAGCCTGGAGAACGATGTGATTGTAACTGTGTCTTGAGAGCAAAGCCAGTCGGTGACATGGATGCATTGGAGCGAGGGCTGTCTGTGGCCAGCGAGACCTCTAAAAGGTCACCGCGGTGGTCTGTGCCACTGTCCTCTTCTGTGACGTAGGCTAAGAGATAAAGTGTCACAGACAGTGACAGTCTGGAATGGAAGGTCTGGACCAGCAGGGGAGTGGCAGCGAACAGAGCCTGAGGCCTGGAGGAGTGAGATGGGAAGAAAGCACAGGGCGAGTCGAGGGCCCAGGGCTGGAGACAGAGGGAGGGCAATCGTGGCAAATTCCACCCGTGGGAATTCCAGAAAGCGCCATCGCATCTGTAGTGACAGAAAGCAGACCAGTGGCTCCCGAGGGGGTGGGTTGGGCGGATGAGGAAGGGGCAGGAGCAAGCTTCCTGGGGGTGGGTATGTCCCTTCCGTCGGTGGGGGCGATGGTGTCACAGGTGCGCATCACACGTGGACGCCAGCGTACGTGCAAGTGAGCATATGCCAGCCACCTCTCAGTGAAGCAGGTTTGATTGTGCAGGATTTTCTGTGAGGCCCAGGTGGATGACTTTGAACTGAAGGGCTCAGAGAGGGTGGGAGAGGGCTCTCGCTGTTGTCTGAGGATAACACGCTCATGGTGTCAGAGGCGCTGTCTTTGCCCAGCTGCTCATCTAAAAGTACTTGCCTTCAGTCTTGGAACCGAGAGGGCAGCGCGGGAAGAAGTTCCACAAGTGGGGAATGAAGCTGCATCTGGAGGAGGGCGGGGTGTGGGTGGTGAGCCCCCTCCCCTCCTCCGGCTTGCGTCTCTTTTTTCTTTTAACGTATGGATTTTAAATGAATTAATTAATTTATTTGGCTGCGTCTGGTCTTAGTGGCAGCACGCGGAATCTTTGTTGCGGCACGCGGGATCTTTCACTGCAGTACGTGGGCCCATCTTTGCAACATGCAGGCTTCTCTCTAGTTTTGGTGTGCAGGCTCCAGGGCACGCAGCCTCAGGAGTTGTGGCGTGCGGACTCTCTAGGCTCTCTAGTTGTGGCGCGTGAGCTCTAGAGCGTGCCGGTTTAGTTACTCCACGGCATGTGGGATCTTAGTTCCCTGACCAGGGATCGAACCTACGTCCCCTGCGTTGGAAGGCAGATTCTTAACCACTGGACCGCCAGCTAAGTTCCTCGCGTCTGACGTTTGCGTCTCGGGCCTCGAGTATAGGCCCAGCGCACGTATGCACATGTTCAAGAAGCATGAGTTTCAGGAGCATCGCCTGAGTGCAGGGCCTCCTGCGGGGCCTGATGCCATCGTGAAGAGACACAGAGGCCCTGTTTCCACCATGGTCTGAGCCCTAACCTCGTCCGTCTGCATGGCCCCTGCTCCCCCCCTGTTGAAATGAGTGACGTTTTCCCAGGAGCAGCTCACTCTACCCTGGATCCCACTCCCAGCTGCCGTGTCTGACCCGAGTTTGGATCTCTGCTCTGCCATTGGCCAGTGGGCCTCTCACAGTCCCAGCCTCTGTGCGCTCCCATTCCCTACAGAGTCCTTCCTCTTGGGGCCTGTTGGGAGATGACACAGCTGGCAGGGAGCCAGCGCCAGCATCACCCTGCAGGCCCCGTGTTTGGACGTGGGATCTTTACAGAGCGGATTAGACTAAAGTGAAGCCAGAGATAAGAAAAGAGATAAGAAAATAGGACCCAGGGCTTCCCCGGTGGCGCAGTGGTTGGGAGTCCGCCTGCCGATGCAGGGGACACGGGTTCGTGCCCCGGTCCGGGAAGATCCCACATGCCGCGGAGCGGCTGGGCCCGTGAGCCATGGCCGCTGAGCCTGTGCGTCCGGAGCCTGTGCTCCGCAACGGGAGAGGCCACAACAGTGAGAGGCCCGCGTACCGCAAAAAAAAAAAAAAAGAAAAAGAAAATAGGACCCAGACACATAGGCGGATGACCACGTGAGGAACTGGGGAGAAGCCGGCCTCGGGAGGAGCCACCCTGCCGACCCCTGGATCTGGGACGTCCGGTCTCCAGGACGCTGAGACAGGAAAGGTGTGTGTTGAGCCGCGGGCTTGTGGTACTCTGTCATGGGTTATAACACACCAGTTCCCCAGATCTTAGGAACAAAGGCACAGAGCAGGCTGCTCTGCGTGTGTAACTGTAGCCGTTAACAGGGACCCTCTGTGGGCTCTTCAGCGGCCCCGGGGTTATCCCCGCTCTTGCAGGTGTTTGGCGAATCTTGAGAGGTGCCTTCCGGCCGCGTCTGCCAGCGTCTTGTTGCCGAGCTTCCCGTGAGACGTTTACGGTTCCAACAGACACGCTTAAGGTCTCACTGAGACCCAGGGCGCTGGGCTCCCGGAGGCAGAGTGCGGAGGGCTGTTCACCAGGGGCTGCGGGCTGCCTACCTGCCTTTAGCCCCCAAGCCCGGCTCGCAGCAGCCCACGTCAGCCCTCCGGTGGACCAGGCGCTCCAACCTCCCTTTCCTCTTTCTCCTCAGCTTCTCTCTCCTGTTTCCCAAAGCCCGGTCAGCTCTGAGATGGTGAGTGTCTCCTGCCGTTCTCCTTGCTTCCAGCCCATCTTCCCCCCCCCACCAGGCGTGGGAGGGGACCCGCTTCCCATGTGGATTCCAGAGCTCCCCTTCCTGCGCGTCTGGCCGCCCTCTGACCGTCTCACCCCACGCCCTGGCCCTGCGTCAAAAACGTATCTGCTCTCCTGATCTGGCGCCTTATTTGTGGTTTCCAAGGGAAAGGAAAGCTCGGGATTGCTTACTGAGCAGCAACGTGGTTTAGGAGCCAAGACTACAGACTCCGGAGCCAGAAATCCCAGCCCTGCCGTGGACCCGCCGTGAGACTCTGGACAAGCTGCTTGGGCCCTCAGTGCCACGTCCTCCCTCACGGGGATAAAGCCGTGAGAGGGGTCGTGTCGGCGCCATGCCACGTCCGTCCGCAGTAACTGTTGATTACTGTCGGTCCCCAAAGAAGCTCTCAGGTGAGTACAGTCGCCCTTCAGAAGAAACTCTTCATTAAATCAGGAGTAAATAACGCAGCCTCTGCAGCTTCCAGTTTTCTGAAACGAGGGCTCCAAACACGGCGTCGTCCACTGTATGCACGAGGCTGGGAAGCCTCGCCAGCTGGGTGGACAGCTGGCATCCCGCCCACACTCCTTGGCCTCCCTGTTCGAGCCAAACACCGTGGAAAGTATTTCCCTCATCAGGGGACATGTGCACCCGGCTTACCTGCTTCCAGACGCCCGCACATGTGGTCCTGCAGCCCGGCTGCCCCTGTAACTAGATCTGGGGCTTGATCCATGCAGCCTGGATGAGCCCAGGAGGCTGCTTGCCGGGCCTCTGGGGCTGACGACGGTTATCACGTTTGTGCTAAGCACAGCAGACCCCTATCCAAGGGCGGGAAAAAGCCGCGATTGTGAGACAAGCCCCAGAGCTGGATCGAAGGGGCAGGAAAGTCTGGTGTAGACCAAGGCTCGCCCTGGTCCCTCTTTATTCCCCCATTCCCTCGGTGTTTGTCCAGGGCCTGTCCCGGATCAGATAGAGGTTAGGCACGTGGGATGCAGAGGCTGCCGCCACGTGGGGGCTTCGTGGGAGAAAGTGGCCTCGTGTGCGATGCGAAGGGCGACAGGCTTGAACTTGAGACTGCGGGGCAGGCAGCCTGTCTGAGGCTGGAACGGCGTGAGCTGAGGAGGTCGTGGAGCCGCCCCTGGGGCGCAGGATGCAGGCTGAATGGGAGGTGGCAGCAGGGGCCGGGAGGATCCTTCCACTGTCGGCCTGGGAGGTGGCCGTGAAGGTCGAGGTGAAGATGCTGGTCTGAGAAGGCCTGAGAGGTGCAGCTGGCTGACTGTGGGGTGGGAGGGTGAGTACAGGGCCCGTCTCTCGTGATGCACGTGTGAGGAAACCACGTGGCCTCGGAGAGTCATTTCTGGAGTCAGTGGATAAAGCAAGAAACACGTCAGGGCAGAGCTGCCCCGTGACCGGTGGATGGCTCCCCGGAGCGGCGGACCCCCTCCCAGCTCCTCCCCGGGCGGCCCCCCTGCCACTCCGGCCCTGAGGGCTCACGTTCACACTCGAGGGTCCCGGGTAGGGCTTCCCACGCCCGCCCAGACGATTAAAGGCCCCCGAGAGCTAGTTTGTGTGGAGGCTTCCATCTGTTTTTACGCACTTCGGAAGTTCAACTTGCGGAATTCGTTCACTAAGTTCATTTAAAGTGATCAGTGATAAACCCATCACGTGTTAACGTTTTGTGAACAGTAGACATTTTCTGAGGCAGAGTTGTAGCGTGGACAGTGGTGGTGGTTCGCATCTTTGCGAGTGTCCACGTGCGGCCCCGTGGACGTCTGTGGCCAGGCTGTCCCCTCAGCCTCCTCCTTCTGACGCTTTGGCTGACGTGTGGGAAGGAAACCTAGCCGTGTGGCGGGGACGCGCTGGAACCACTTTCGGACGATGTGGCTCTTGTTTGAAAGCACCTGAACTCTGCCCGTTGTGCTGTGATCCCGGCGCCGGCAGTGAGCTTCCCGCAGTCTGCTCCACTGGCTTCCCTGGTCTGTCTGGTGCTTTGTGTCTTTGGTCCAGGCGGGGCTTTGTGACATCCACATCGTCATTTGGAAAATATTGCTTCACTGACTACACAGAGCTTCCAAATGCTGACGTTTCTTTTTTATATATATATAAATTTATTTATTTATTTTTTGTGTTGGGTCTTCGTTGCTGCGCGCGGGCTTTCTCTGGTTGCGGCGAGTGGGGGCTACTCTTCGTTGTGGTGCGTGGGCTTCTCATTGCAGTGGCTTCTCTTGTTGCGGAGCATGGGTTCTAGGCACGTGGGCTTCAGTAGTTGTGGCACCCGGGCTCAGTAGTTGTGGCTCACCGGCTCTAGAGCACAGGCTCAGTAGTTGTGGCGCACGGGCTTAGTTGCTCCGCGGCATGTGGGATCTTCCAGGACCAGGGCTCGAACCCGTGTGCCCTGCACCGGCAGGCGGATTCTTAACCACTGCGCCACCAGGGAAGTCCCTGACATGTTTCATTTTACAGTATGAAAAACTCACTTCCTCATCAGAAAAGTCTTTAAGATTGGGAAGTTGCCAAGCTTTTACGGAAGACAGACGTTTCCAAAATTGCCGTTTTCTCTTGAAAGCGCAAGTGCTATCATTGGCAGTAAATACTGTCCGTCCTCCCTGAAGTGGCAGGCTCACTGGTCCTTTTCTGAGAAGCCGTCTGCGAAGACTGTGGTCGAGGTGACCCTGCACACCTCACACGGCAGGTCCCCCTCCAGTGGCAGTGGAGGGCCGCGCACACTCCCCACATCTCCACTCAGAACGTCGCAGGGACCAGGACTCAGGTTGGAGGACGTCCTGAAGCTGCACTGCTCTGCGTGAGTGTGTGGTGGTGAACGTTGGCGCCTCGGTCTGTGCGGAGCCGCCAGTGGTGCAGCCCCCTGCTTTTGCACCGTCGATGTTGTGAGGAATGTAACGAGCCTCCCTGCGCGTGGCCCCCTGGACAGGGGTCTGCAGGCCACCTGTGAGAACTACTCTGCTGGAGGAGGAGGGAGACGACCCCTGGGGTGAGCGGAGCCAGTGAGACGGCGGGCCATGCTTCCCCGATGCCCAGCAGGGTCACCTCGACTGTCCTCAGCCTCTTTCTGGCCAGTTCAGAGCAGCTGCATGTCAGAGGTCACGCTGCAGCATTCCCAGAGAGCCCCTGTGACTCCATGATCTGCCTTCCCTATAGAAGTACAGGTGTCACTGTGTCCTGGGCCCCAGGCCTGTTCCCGGGAGAAGGAAAGGGGGCAGGTGTTGGAGCTGGGAGCAAGACTGAGGTGATTCTGCCTCTGCCTGAGGACCAGTTACAGGTGACCCTTATAGGGGGCAAAAGCAGCCCTGAGGGGCAGAGGTGTGGGGAGGGGGAGGCCTGGGCACAGCTGGCTGTGAAACCCTGGGTGGTGGGGAGCGCTGACTGGCGCCTGGGAGGACGGTCTCTATTCCACGTGACACCCAAGGATGGCCCGTGCTCACCCAGCAGGATGGACCCTGGTGGGAGCCCCGCCCTCACACCTTCTGCCCTCCTGTCCGTCAGCTCTCCCCAGCGCCCTGCTGGCACCTGAGGACACCCTGGGCAGCTGCCAGACCATCTCTTGGGCAGCTCGGCTTGGGCTGGGGGGTGCAGCTGGGAGGAGAGGTTTCCTGGAGCCAGAACTTGGTGGTCGAGAAATGGACGCAGAGTCTAGGAGGGGTTAAAGGCCGAGGGTCTCCCTAGAGGTAGCGATCGTATTTTATGTTTGGTGTGCCACGTGTCTTCTTTTGCTGCTGTGTCTCCCGGGCCCCTCCTGAATTCTGGAACAGAGGGTAGCCCACTTCCCTTCGCTCAGAAGCAGGAACCAAGGCTTCACAGTGGAATGAAGCCACTGTAAAGGCTGGAGCCGGAACGCCTCACTGCTGGATCTGGTGGAGGCTCTGTGTTTGCAGCGGACTCCCACAGACCCCGGCTGGGGGAGCGGTGCCGCCTCGCCCCACATCAGCTCCAGCCTCGCCCCGCGCCTCTGAGTCCTGGCAGCCGGGGCGCTCTCCCTGGAATCCTCCGCCATCCACAAGGTGATGGCGGCTGGAAACTTGTTCCACTGCACTTTGCCAGGGAGCTATACTTAGCCGCCAAGTGGAGGCCAGGAGTGGGCTCGCTGAGTATAGATAGTAACCAGCGGACTATTTTAGAACTCCCAGAGAACCCCCAGCACGGTATTTATAGAAGCCTCTGGGCTTCTGGAAGGGAAGCCATAACCTTAGCGTGCCTGGGCCTTCAGGAGAGAGGTCTCTCCACGGGGAGCGGGGCAGGGAGCTGGGCCCCCGAGAGGCTGGGTGTCCCTCTCACACCTGTTCTGGGACCCGAGCCACGGGGCCGAGCGCTCGCGTCCCAGTCAGAAGGCAGCGCGCGCGGGTTTTCTGTCCGCTGCCTGTCACGTGCCTCCTGGGAGCGACTTTCATGTGGTGCTGACGCCGCCCCGCCCTCGGCTCATTCCGAGATTCTCGTCCAGAATCCTGGCGATTTCTCAGGCTCCTGCTTTTGCCCAGACTGAGCTGGGCTGCCTCTGAAACACCCGCCTCCAGCTCCTCTGGCCCTGGGGCTCCTGTCCCCCAGCCTGGCTCCTTCCCTGGAGAGAGGCACCAACAACGTGCCTCAAGCTGTGTGGCCAGAAGGCCTTCTTTACGGAGAAAAGGGGAAATGTAATGCGTAAAATTGGGTAGAGAAAGCCTGTAGCTGGGGGGACCCAGGTAGCAGTCCTGCCCTCACCCGGGCCGGTGTGAGGGATGGTTGCACCCCTCCTGATTCCCATCTGTGGGTGTTGGGAGAGGGCTCCAAAAACCCAGATCTTAAGCGAGCATCCCGGGTCAATGCTGCCGACCAGGCAAAGTCATGAGGAATGAGGAACGGAGGGTGGGAAGCTGTGAGGCCTGAGTGGCCGGTGGGGACACGGCCCCACGGCGGGGACGAGGCATGCTGACTGCAGCCGCCCTCCTCGGAGGGGAACATCTCCCCCACTCGCTCCACGTCGACTCCCTGCCAGGTGCCCGGGCCTCTCTTCATCCCGCCTGCCAACCCACCCTCTGCCACCCCTGCCCTCCGCCAGCCCAGATATAAATATAAGAGCATTTTCCATGGGCCGGCACAGAAGGGCAAACATGGACTTTATTTAGGCCTGTGAAATTCCCTTCCTCCATCCCCAACAGGTGCCTCGCTTCATTTAGATATTGGTGCTCAGAAATAGAACACAATTTACAATATAGCTTCCTTCAGGCATCTGGATGCCATTAAAATAAAAAGCCCTCCAGTGCGATGGGCACAAACACGAGTGCGGTTGGAGCTTAGCCTTCGCCAGGGATGAGAGGCTCCCCAGCCCCGGGCTGCCCACCCTGCTCAGCAGAGGCCCAGGCATTCGGGAGACAGTGGAGGGATGTCCCTGGAGGGCAGAGGCCTGTTCCCACCCGCTGTGGGCCCCTGACCAGGGTAGCGGAGAGGAGGGGTCAGGCACCTGCACACTCGAGAGGGGCCGTCCGGGTGGGTCACAGTGCGTTTGGAGGATGCGTTTCTAGTAAGTCGGTCGTGGGCTCACTGCCCCCTTGATCCTTTGTGGCCTGGGGGGAACGGCATTCCACTCTCCTCTCCATAAGTCCAAGCACTGGGACCCGCCAGGTTTCTCTAGGCAAACTGTGTGCTCTCATCAGCTGTTACAGGGTGAACGGTGCCCCCCATTCACATACTGAAGTCCTAACCTCCGAGTACCTCCGAATGCGGCCTCATCTGGAAACAGGGTCTTTGCGGATGTTGTCGGGATCATCAGGGTGGGTCCTCACCCAGTACGACTGGTGCCCTTATAAAAAGGGGAAATTTGGACACGGACACAGACACGCACACGTGAAGATGGAAGCAGAGAAGGGCGTGACGCTTCCGCGAGCCACAGAACATCAGAGGCGCCAGCAGATGCGGCAGCTGGGAGAGGCCTGGGGCAGATTCTCCCTCGGCCCCGGCAGGGACCAGCCCGGCCGGCCCCTCGGTCTCGGACTTCTGGCCTCCGGGGCTGTGGAGGAGTCTGTCTCTGTGGTCTGAAGCCCCCGCTCTGTGGGTTTGTTACGGCCGCCCCAGCGAACTGACACGTTAGCTAAGCCTCCCGGTCCCGCCGTGTGTCCCTCGGGGGAGGCTGATCCCTGTGGGGGGTGGCAGTGGGACTGGGAGTGCAAGCGTGGCTTCCTTGGAGAGGTTCTCTGTTCTGTGGGCAGGTAGATCAGTCTGCTCTAGGCTAGAGCAGCGGCTCTCCTGGGTGCTCAGTTTCATCAGGGTCGCCCTCGATCCAGGGAAGCCCAGTGTCAAGGTCAGTTTTCCTCTGGGATGTCCCCAGGCCCCCTCTGATTGCCGTTATCAAACCAGCCACCCAGGGACCTTCAGCCCCCGACTTCGGCATTAGGAGGGATCTGCGGGTGGGGACCCAGGGTTGGGGCTGCAGAGCTGGCAGCTGTGTGGGCCTGGTGAGCGCTCCCAGCATCCTGTCACACGGGGAGGAGGTCAGCAGGTCTGGTGGCTCAGGGCCGAGACGGGGCCTGTGCTGCTTGCCGTGCGGCACCATCCCGGGGGCAGGACCAAGGTGCCGAGCCCTGTCCCTTGGCTGGGGCCAGCCCTGCTGCAGGGAGGAGCAGGTGTCCCCTCCTGCACCGAGGATCCGGCCCTTCTCCGTTAGACTCAGGCCTCCTTCCTCCTTCCTAGACGCCACCCTCCGGGGTCTGGTGCAGACGACTCAGACACTGCTGAGAGGCAGGGCCAGCCCAGCGTGTGAGCGCCCGGGGCCTGGGGGTGAGGGGAGGCCACCTGTGAGAAGGAAGTGGGCTCTCAGCGTCTGAGTCGGTTTGGGGAGGTATGTGTCTTGGGTGGGGTCAGAGGTCGGCTGCTTGCTGGGCTGGGGGTGCTGCAGCCTCAGGAGAGGGCGTGCAGGAAGGAGGCCGGGGCGCTAGGTGAGGGGCCTAGTGCCTCGGGGAGGTGGCTGCAGTGACGACGCGTCCGTGGTGTTCAGTAGAGATGCTGCAGGTGCAGGGGGGACTCCCCTCTAAATTAGACTTCGGGGGGGCATGAACGCCTGCCACAGACACGCGGCCTCGGTCCCCCTCTCGCACCCTCACCCCGCCGCTGGTCCTCGCTGTACTGTCCCCACGTCCGCTCCCTTCCTTCCAAGGGAAGGCGCCCTGCTCACCTGCTGCTCCCACCCGGTAAGGACCGCACAGCTCGAGGCCCTTCCCCCTCAGCTCCCCCCGCCCCGGTCTGGCCACAGGGTCCCGTTATCCAGGAGCCCGGCTGCCTCAGCAGAGGTTGTCCGAGCTCGGCCTCCTCTGCGGACCCAGGGGACTGGGTGAGCCTCATAGCCTCAGAGGATGTTGCAGCAGGAGTGCGGGCTCTTTATCGCCCCAGATCCACCCGCCGCGGGGCCTCCCTCGCTGCCCCATCCTCAGGACGGCCTAGTGAGGAGGGGAGGGTGTGTGCGTGTCGCGTGTGTGCGCCTGTGCACGTGTGACATGAGACAGCTTGGCCCAGATGCCATCAAAGGCAGGTGGAGGGGAGCCTCCAGGTAGCTCTGCCCACGCAGGTGGCCCACACGGATGTGCTCGGCCCAAGTCAAACTGCCGGTCCGGAGTGGAGGGCATCCAGGGCAGCCCCGCTGTCAGCCTCACGTGGGGATCTTCCGTGCTGACGACTGGCTCCCGACCGGCTGTCACTGGGAGGAACAGAACCGGAACCAGAGCTCGCTGGAAACGGCGTGGACGAGGCTGTCAACCGGACGAGAGTCGTCCCCGGAGAGAAGTCCCTCACGTGGGCAGGGAAGGGCAGCGCCCTCCCAGGACGCCCAGCTCCGCGGCCCCTCCGCCTCTCAGGGGGCGCAGCAGCCGGACTCCTCGTGCCGCGCCAGGAGCGCCACGCGGGAGAAGGTCTTGGCGCAGCGCTTGCACTGGTATTTCTTGGTGTCCGAGTGCGTCTGCAGGTGGGCCCGCAGGTTGGAGCGGTCAGCGAAGGCCCTGCTGCAGTGAGGGCAGGTGTAGGGCTTCTCACCTGGGGGAGGGGAGGGCGACAGGTGAGCGACCGGCTGCAGCGGCCAGGACAGCCCTGCGGAGGGTGGCCGCTGGCTTGCAAGCGCATAGGCCGTCCCCCATCTCAAGGCTCCTGAGCCCTCACAGTGAGGCCGATGCCTTCCTCTGTGTCGCCCGCTCCCTCGGGGTCAGTGACGGGGGCCTTAGCACCTGCCCTCCGCTGAGGGGGTCGTGTGCTTGATAACCTGGGCGAGACCGCAGCAGCTAAAACACAGATCTTGGCTGAATGGCTCTTGGCTTCTGCTGGAGCTCCCCTGGGGCGCTCTGTCACCAGCCCTGGACGGAGCGGCACTGCAGGCCTCCTGGCAGCTGTACCCGCCCCCCGAAAGCCGTGGTGGGAACCTTGAAGGCGGCTATGCGAGGGCAGGAGCTCAGGACCAGTGAGGACTCCCGTGTCCCCCAGGCCACCTCCAATCAGGGCGACCAGGGATTTGGACAAAGTCCTTCTGTTGGGGCTTTGCCCTCCAGGCTGACCCCCAAGTGTAAAAGAAAGCGTCAGTGAGAGTCATCTGTTCAGCTCTGCCTGTGTGGGGAGTCCTGCAGCCCTAGGGCCCTGGGAGGCAGCAGCCTGTAGTCCCGCGGGGCCCAGAGCATCGCGTGCTGGCCGCCTGACTGTGCGCTGTGATGGGGCGCTCAGGGGACATCCTCAGCGAGCGGTCGGGGAAAACCAGGTGGATTTCCAGCCTGGAAAAAGGCTCCTGCAAAACCCTTCTATCGTGTGAGTCACAGAGCCGTGACTGAGGGTGAGGGAGGGTCCAGTTCCAGAGAGTGTTTGTTGTAAGTGCCCGGCCTGTTCCTGTCTCCCTTTCACCGCGTGCTTGACAAAGTCCTAGACTTAAGAGGAAGGCCTGGGGTGGGGTCCAGCTCAGCCCCTGGCTGCCCTTGGACAGAGCCGGCCCTTGCACTCTTTCTGGGCCGTAGTTTGTAATCTACAGAATGAAAGACCGCGAGCTCCCTGCCCAGTATCCCCCCTCCTGTCCCTGTCTCCTGTCCGCAGCTGCTCCTCTCTCCTGCATGGCCTGTGCTCTGTGACCACCCTCTCACCCAGGGACGGGATTGCTCCTGGGTAAACCGCAGCCCGTCAGACAGGCTGTGTGAGCCCTGGGGTCCTCACCCCCCAGCCAGGCCTTTCTGGCTACCCTCCTCCCCCGCTGCTCCAGAAGTGAGGAAGGCCACGGACTGTTTGAGAAGTCAGCCCCGCGGAAGCCCTGTGCATCCCACGCTTTGCCAGGTGTTACGAGTTGAATCGTGTCCCCCCAGAAAGATACATCCGTGTCCTAAACCTGGGTGCCTGTGAGTGTGACCTGATTTGGAGAGAGTCCTTGCAGATGTGATCAAGTTCAGTTTAAGTTGTACCGGAGCACGCGGGCCCTGAACCCAATGTGACTGGTGTCCTCATAACGAGAGGGAAATCTGGACACAGACACGGGAGAGGCCGTGTGAGGACAGAGGCAGAGACTGGAATGACATGGCCACAAGGAACACCTGGGGCCCCAGGAGCTGGCAGAGGTGGGAAGGATCCCCCTCTCCAGATCTGGAGGGAGCCCGGCCCCGCGGCACCTTGATTCCAGACTTCCGGCTCTAGACTGTGAGCATTTCTGATGTTTTGAGCCCCCCGGGGTGTGGCTCTTTGTGCCACAGCCTCGGGACACCAGGAAAAAGACGCCCTGTGTGCCCATCCATCCTCTCGTTTATGAACCCAACCCCTCCCCTCCTTTGAGGCCCGGACCCCCCCGCCCCCCAGCCAGATCCCTCACGGGCCCTGGCGCCTACCTGTGTGGGTCCGGATGTGGCCCTGCAGCAGCCAGGGCCTGGAGAAGGCCTTGCCGCACACGGTGCAGAGGCAGGGCAGCGTGTGTGTGCGGATATGCATCTTGAGGGCGCCCAGGCTGCCGTACTCCTTGTCGCAGAACTTGCAGGTGAAGCAGCGTTGAGCCTGCAGGTGGCACTGCAGCTGCTGGTGCCTGGCCAGTGCGGCCGGCGTGCGGAAGCCCACTGGGGTGCAGGGGGCCCGCTCGGCCCCCGGCAGGTGGCCCGGAGCCTGGGCCCCATCTGCGCCCAGGACCGGGGGCCAGCGCGTGGGCAGAGCCAGCAGCGGGGGCAGGCCGAGGTGCTTCAGGCTGTCTCTGAGAGGTGCGCCGAGGGCCCGGCCGGCCCGAGGGTCCGCCAGGCTGACTTCCAGGGGGTCTGGCCCCGAGGCCCCCCGAGCTTCCTCGTTACACAGGAAGGTGGGGAGGGGCAGGGAGGCGTGGGCAACGACGGAGGTGAAGTCCCAGGGCCGGGGAGGGTCGCCAGGCGTGGACGGGGCCGCCTTGTCTGGGAGGACGAGGGGTACCACCAGCCCCCCGCAGGCAGAACAGGCGCCATTGGTTTCTAGAAGCGGGAAGGGGAGACAATGCACGGTGAAGCCTGAGTCCCAGCGCTGCGAGTTTGCCAACCCGCGTTCCTGGCCGAATCCCACCACTAGGCCATCCATAGCCCCGCGGGAAGGAAGAGAAGGTCTGACGAGCCAGGCGTGGGCTGCGGAAGTGGCGGCTGCAGCCTGAGAGCACAGCGTCCAAGCAGGAACCTCAGTTCCTCCTTACAAACAAGGGAAGAGAAGCATCTCACAGGGTCCCAGACGAGCCCTCAGGGGCCAAGGAAGGGTCCCCAGCCGCCCTCTCTGAGCCCCACCCGCCGCAGGGCCAGCTCGGAGCTGCACCCTGGGACCCCACGCAGCTTTAACTCACAGCTCATCAGCCTCCGGCCACCTCCCGACCGCCCCTCGCCCGCCGTGGCGTGCGTGTGCACAGCCTCCTGCAGACGCTCCCAGCTCAGGAGGGACTGTTTGTGGTGGTGTCCACTGCCTCCTGGCCCGGCCCACCGTCAGGCTGTTGCTCCCATACGTGTGGGCCACCACGCCTCACGCCTGACCCAGACGGCAGAAGCCCCCAAAGTAAACATGTTAGCAAGAGTGAAGTTCTGCATTTCCCCAGAGACCCGATCTCCAGCCCTCAACCCATCTCTTATTTCATATGTGTTGAGATAAGTCTCTGGCCCCATTTCTATGTCCACACCAAGGCTTTGGGTTGAGAAGGACAACCCACAGAATGGGGGAAATGTTTGCAAATTAGGGATCTGATAAGGAATTGGTGTCAGAATATATAAAGAACCCTTGCGACTCAACAATAAAAAGACAAACGGTCCACTTTTCAAATGGCCAAGACTCTGAACAGACGTTTCTCCAAAGAAGATGTACACACAGCCCTTAAGCACAGGAAAAGGTGCACCACGTCATGAGCCACGAGGGAGATGCAGATTAAAGCCACAGTGAGGTACCACATCATACCCACTAGCATGGCTAGAATTAAACACAGGCCAATTACAAGTGTTGATGAGGATGCAGGGGAATGGGGAAGCCCCCACACTCCACTTTCTCCTGACCTCACCGTTTTCCACTCCAGTCTTCCCAATTATAAAATCAGCTTGCCAGGTTTCTGTCCTCCCAGAAATGGAGGCTGGACCAGCTAAGAGATGAAGTCCAAGGAATTTCTGGAGACAGCACTGGGGTGCCCGGAGAGTCTAGGACCCCCCACTCCACACAGAAGCTCCAGTAGGGGCCCTTGTATGGGAAAAAAGTCACCTTAAGGCTTTGAGGCTGAGCCACTACCCTGAGCCCAGGCATCACCTCAGAGCCTAACCCTGTCTAGGGGGCCAGTGCCGACTCCAGTGGGAGGGCAGGAGAGAGGCAGCCATATGCCGGGTGCTACTGCTAATAGCTTGAAATGCTTCCCCATAGCCCCTGGGTTAGCTAGATTTTTTTAATTCATTCTGCAGCTCAGATTCCTGGGAGAAGAGACTTAAGTTCCTTTCTGGCTTCAGGGGTTCCCTGGGGAGGCCTAAAAAGGCACTTATTTAAAAGTGACGAGTGGGGGACCCCAAATCCAGCATCTCTGGCCTATCTTGGGGTAACTGCCTGGCAGAAGGAGGATCGCCGTGGGCCATTTGGCCCTCAGGAAGCTGGTGCTACAAGGAGGGGGGAGCACTGAGGGCCCTGAGGCTGTTCCCTGACAGTCACCGGACCTTGCTCGGCTGCCAGGATTTGCACGCTCAAAGGGGTTCGCTGTGTGACTGGAGTCCAAACAATAGTTTTTAAACGTTCAAAGCCACGACCCGTGTGAATTACATGTTCTGTCATACACGTATATCTGAAACAAGTTTCCTTCACCGCGAGCACTGCGCTCTGATGGCTTCTGTTCTTCTTTATTTTATAAAATTGCTGGTGGTGACTCATGAACTGGATTTCAAAATGTGGAGTTGATGATCCCGTTCCTAGAAGGTGCCCCCTGGTGGCAGCCCAGTCCCGGGGACCCACCAGCCTGGACTCCCTCCCCGCTCCCAGTCCTGAGAGGGCTAAAGGGCTCTGGACGGGCACCAACTGTGTGCCCTGGTCTCCGTAGCGTCGCTCCCCTGTCCCCCTCTAAGTCACTGAGCCATCCCCCAGAGGGTCCCCCCCCCAAGAAGCTGTGGAGCTGGGGGCGCCTCTGACCCCTCGAGAGAGGCCTTTGCCGCGGGACCTCTGCGTGTCCCTGACCCTGACAGGGAGTGGGAATGAGTGCACAGTCCTGGTTCCTGGGCACCTGTCTCCCCACCTGGGTAAGAACTGCAGCCCCTTAGCCCAGCCTGCCCTGGGCAACCTCCTCTGGGGTGAGGGAGGCGGGAGGGAAGGAAACCCCAGGAGGGGTGAGGAGGCATTGGAGGGGGCACAGCAGAACGCTGTGCGAGCTGGGCCCTGGCACCACAGGGCCCCTGGGTCACTCTGTCTGGCCTCTCTGCTCACCACCCAACCCAGGATGTTCTGGGGCGCTCTTGGAGAACAGCCTGGGCTCACTTCGTCTCTCTCTGCAATATCCGTGGGGCTCTCTCAAACGTCCTGCAGGAGGAAGATGGCCCTGGGGTCCCCTTTGCTGGGATGGGCATGCCGGGCCATAGCGGGAGAGCCCCAGAGTGACTGGGGGCCTGGAAACGTCTCTAAGTGGAGAGAAAATCCCCACCCAATCTGCCCGACGCGAGGCTGGGGTCCCTGAAGCGGATAAGACGCCCGCGGGCCACCTGTCTACCTCCAGCCTCGTGGTCTCGGGCCCCTCCTCCCGCCTGGGACAGGTGTTCCCGTTCCCGGGGTTCTCGCCCCTCCTGCCCCGCGGGAGTCGAGCCCTGGGCAGGGCAGGGGAGCCCGCAGCCCCTACCTCTCTGCCTCTCCAGCTGCCCGTAGTTAGGGACCCTGTGGCCGGAGTGCGTCTTCACCAGGAAGGAGCGCGGCATGGTGCCCTCCCGCGGGTCGCACTGTGCCTACGCCGGCGCCCGCGGGCAGCGCGGCCCACAGGTGCCGGGAGGGTCAGGTCATTAACACAGCGCGCCGCCTCGGCCAACCAGCGCGCCCCGCGGCCGGGGCGAGGCGGGGCCTCGGGGCGGGGCATCGGGCCACGCCCAGGACAGGTGCGCGGGCCGTAGGGGAGGGAGCGCGTGGCTGCGTGTCCACCCCACGGGACTTCCCTGGCGCGCACTGCGAGTCACGCCGCCCCCGGGGCCTGGCGCGCCCACTCGACGTGGACTGAAGGGCGGAGGTCAGGGCTGGGCGGAAGCCGAGTTGGGCTCAGTCCACCCTGGGGTGGGAGCCTGCGCCGAGCCCAGCCTTGGAGAGCCCTGCTCTAGCCTGTTACACCGGCCCCGCCTCCTGCGCAAACCCGCAGCGGTAGGTTTGATGAGCACCAGCCCTGAACCGGCTGACTGGCCAGAGTGGCGTCCAGGGGGTCGGCCGGCCTGGTGGAGGAGACCGTGCTTTCGGAGTTGGCCCCAGGCCTCCAGAAAGCTCATTTGTGGGAGAAAGGACACCGCTTGGCGTTCCGGAATTACCAGGGGTTCAGACAGGCGGTGTGGGAAGTGTAATCACAGAGGGCGGCGCATGTGCCCGCTGCTGCAGCCTGGGCTATGACCCGGACAGCCTCACCTCCTTCAGTACCCTTTGGAGTCCTCGGTGCCTCCAAGAGCCAGCCTTGCCTGGGTGTCAGGTACCTTTTTTTTTTTTTTTTGCGGTACGCGGGCCTCTCACTGCTGTGGCGTCTCCCGTTGCGGAGCACAGGCTCCGGACGCGCAGGCTCAGCGGCCATGGCTCACGGGCCCAGCTGCTCCGGGCATGTGGGATCTTCCCGGACCGGGGCACGAACCCGTGTCCCCTGCATCGGCAGGCGGACTCTCAACCACTGCGCCACCAGGGAAGCCCCAAATAAACAGACCGATTCTTTTTTTTTTTTTTTCTTTTCTGGTCCCTTTTGATGTGGACGTTTCATGAGTTCAGGGGTCAGTCTCTGTGTGGGGGGGTGGGGACACACTGCCAGGCTCCGGAGAGCCGCCAGGCGCTTCCATGTCTGTGCAGGAGGCCTGCCTTCAGAGGCCCAGGTGCCACGTGCAGCCTGGTGCTCTTTGCCAGTTGTGGGCCTGGAGACAAGGTGGAGGTGGTGGGGAGTCTGAGAGGAACCGCGGAGAGCGTGAGGAGGGAGGCCTGCGTCACACAGGGTCTTACGTGCCTTCAGTTTCGCGGGAGAGAAAACAGGCTCTGAGAAGTTACGAAGCTGTGGGATTGGGACCCGGGCAGGCACTTGCAGCCTCACAAGGGGCGTCTGCTGCTCGGTTAGGGCGCGCGGAAGGATAGACAGGTGGTGCGCAGGCGGGGGAAGGCGCGCGTCTCTCCCGCAGGCCGGGCCTGGCAACGTGTCGCCGTGCACGTGGCTGCCTTCTGCTGTTCACCTGTTCCGTGGCCTCCCAAGCTTACCATGTGTACCTTCCCTTCCTTCTCCCCGTCCCAGACGTAGGTGACACTTGCAGATACCTGGGCCAGCCCTGCACCCACGCTGTCCTTCCTCGCCCAGCCACCCACGGTGTGGCCACTGGCCAGGATGACCTCCTTAACCCCCAGAGGGACACTCGTGTTCTCGAGGGGCGCTCATGCACTCCCGTGGAGAACCTGCTGATCTCATCCTGGAAACGCCCCAGGGATCCCAGGGGGCCTTAGAGCACCTCTGCGGTGGGGTGCTCCTTTCCGAGATGGCTGCCATAACCAGTGACCCTAAGGGAAGTTTGAGGTCCTTGTCAACTGCTCAGAACTGCCCTCCTGTGGTCATACAGACTCACTGTTGGGCTGTGACTCACAGGGTTGTGTCTGGGACAGACCAGGGTACCACTCACAGAGGAAAATCCGAGTGTCTGCCCTGTTCTCACCTGTGCAGCCCCAGGGAGGCGGGGGGCTGTCCCCACCTGCTCTGCGTCCCTCTGTCCTCAATACGACCGCCTTGCCTTGCAGCTAAGCCCCGCGCCTCGCTGTTGGAAACCAGCTCCCCCCCGCCGGCCTCCTGGAACCGGGCTCTCCACCAGAGCAGGACTTGCAGGGACCAAAGTCCACGCTTCCTGCAGAAACCCCAGGGTCTCCCCTTGACACTTGGCGACGTCGGCTTGTGGCCATCTGCCCGCCTGCCTCTATCAGACAGTGAACAAGCGGAGCCCAGGTAAGATTGTTACAATTTCTCTTATGTTGATATTTTCTCTTTCTTCAATTAGTTTTTTTTGGCTGCGTTGGGTCTTTGTTGCTGCGCGCAGGGCTTTCTCTAGGTGTGACGAGGGGGGGCTACCCTTTCTTGCGGTGCACGGGCTTCTCATTGCGGTGGCTTCTCTTGTTGCGGAGCACGGGCTCTAGCACACGGGCTTCATAGTTGTGGCACGTGGGCTCAGTAGTTGTGGCTCGCGGGCTCTAGAGCGCAGGCTCAGTAGTTGTGGCGCACAGGCTTTGTTGCTCCGCGGCTTGTGGGATCTTCCCAGACCAGGGCTCGGACCCGTATCCCCTGCATTGGCAGGCGGATTCGTAACCGCCGCGCCACCAGGGAAGCCCCTCTTTCTTTTTGTGGGTGTGTTTTTGTGCTCTTTTTCTGGGCTTTATGTGGCGATGGTGCTTGGCTGTCCGCGTAGTGTGTACGTGTGCGCCTGTATCCTTTTGCGTCTGGTAGTTTTGTTTGTTTGTTTTTATACTGCAGGTTCTTATTAGTCATCAATTTTATACACATCGGTGTATACATGGTTTCTTTACTAATTGGGTTTCATGGCCCAGCGAGGACGCCCCTTCCCTGTTAGATGCAGCCCTAGGGCCTGCCAGGTGGGAACCGCCTTCCTTCCCTCACAGCACCTGCACAAGGTTGGGTCCGTGGCAGAGGCTCAGCAGTGCCTGCCGGACCAGATGGAAAAGCGTCAGGAGCCCCCGTACAGTGCGGCCCAGGCACGCTCCCCCCTGGGGGTCTCTCGAGTATAGACACGTGGGTGAAGGTACAAAGGCCCCGTGGTGGGCCTGGCTCTGGGACTCGGAATAGCGCTCAGAGCTGGGCCTTGAAGCTGGCGCTCGGCCGTCCCAGGACTCAGGGGCCCCCGCTGTGGTGATAGTGCCCCCGCTGTCAGTGTGTGGTGTGTTTGCTGTGGGAGGGTGGGTGTGGCTGGACATCCTGCGTTGGAGCATCCCCGTTGCTGTCCACGGTCGTGGACCCAGTACTCCAGCTCCCAGCACGTGGTCAGATTGGTGGCCAGTGTGCCTTTGGTCACCCCCAGAACGGGGACTCACAACTGCTCACAGCTGCCTGTTCCCTCTTGGGTCCTGGTTGTTAGAGGTGATTTTGGTTCTTAAATGGGGGTTCAGGGAGGGGACGTTGACCCTTCCCACACAGCTGTGGCACACAGTAGAGTCCCAGACGCTGAGCCCGGGAAGGTGATCTGGGGGCTGAGGAGGGATGTACGTGTGTGCATGTGTGTCAGCCTCGGGTATGTGCGTGTGTGCAGGTCTGCGCCCTGGTGTGCACACGCACACGGGTGTGCGCACGCGTCTGTGTGTGCGTGTGAGGTCGCAGGAGCTGTCCGTGCGACACAGCGGTCAGGCTTCAGCGGGTGAGCCCGGCGCCTAGAGGGGAGGGTCTGTTGCTGCACAGCTCGGTTCCCAGCTCCGAACTCCACAGCGTCCTCCCGGAGCTTCTTCCCCGTCCGCATGTGGCCCTGGGCCCTCGTTCCCAGAAACTTGTTGGAGAGCCCGGAGGGTCACGGGCCGTGCAGCTCCCTTCTCCGGGACCGGAAGGGGCCTGATGTCCCCGGAGCTCCCGCCGGCACCTCCAGGTCAGGTCCCGGCCCCTGGCGGCGGGGTGGGAGCAGCACAGACACAGACCACGAACGCTGGGCGCGGAAGCTTTGCTGCCAGGGGTTGATTGTGCGCCGCTGGGGACGTGGCCTCAGGCCCACTTGTGTGGTGGCGCCTTTGGGCCTGTGGGTCCCTGCTGCCTTGTGGTGAGTGAGTTCAAGGATCCTTCCTGGGAGCGTGTTTCGCAGGTAGGTGTGGGGAGCCCCGGTGTGTGAGAGTCCAGAAGGAGGCGCCGCGGCCTGGGCGTCAGCACCGGGGGACCGCCGCCCGCCCGTCCGCTGTGTCCCGAGGGTGCGCCCTCCCTGCTGGACCGCAGGCCTCAGGCCCCGTGGCTGCCTGGGGGCTTGTCGAGGTGCGGCCCTGGGGCCCTCCACTGGTCCGAAGGGCTCAGAACCTCGTTCTTCCCCTGTGGAACGGGGGCAGCGAGCTAGTAGGAGGTGGCCCTGCGTCACAGGGACCCCGAGGCCCCACCCGAGGGGTGAGGGGTGGGCTTGGCCCTCTGCGGCAGGTGGACTCCCCACGCCTCCCTGGACGAGGTAAATGGGGTAGACGCGCGTGTTCGCAGTTGGCTGCCAGGCCCCGGGCACACTTGTATTTCCTGAAGGCGGGGCTGCTCGTATTTCCTGAAAGGCTGGGCCTTTCAGGAGGCCCCTCCGCTGGGGGCTGCATGGCCGCGCCTGGCCTCTCCATCCACCCTTCTTTACTCAGAGCCCAGAGCTCGGAGGCGCGGCTCCTGCAAGACCCAGAGGTGACCCCTGTGGCCAGTCCTTGGGGGCCCTGAGGCTGGTGAAGAGAGCGGCCTGGGGCAGGCGCTCATGCTCTGGGCACCCTGCCTTCAGGAGTGCTGGCTGCCTGTCCCCTTCCTGATGGCCGAGGGCACAGGTTCCCAGGGACCTGGCGGCGCCGTCTAGGCGACAGGGTGTGTGCGGACCCCCCAGGCCGTTGTGTGACTGGGGAGGTGAGGGTGTGCAGCCTCCCGTCAGGGACGCCCTGGAGTCGGTTGGGGTGCGGGCCTCCCACCTCCACCTCACTTTTCATGCAGACTCAGAGCGGCATCCCGCGGGCTTCAGCCTGAGGTGTCCTCGCCGGACACTGCGGCGTCTGCCGCGACCCAGCTCCCACGCAGCCGCACACCGCGTTGGGGCTCGCTCCACTGCTCCGCCCTGGCATCCGTCCAGGACGCTGGGTCGCCGAGCGGCCACGTGTCCGCGTGCCCAGGGCCCCGTGCGTCCTGGGCCCAGGGTGGAAGGGATGAGGTCAAGGCCACGTGTGGATGCTGCCCTGTGGCTCTTGGCCTCCGTGGCCTCTGGGGGTGCCTGGGGGGGGCTGAGCTTGGCAGGCGTCCTTGGGCGGGGGAAGGGACTAGCCACCAGCCTGTGCTGGTGTCCAGCAACTTTAAGACGCTCCTGGCTCCGCCCCCCCTGGGGCCCCACTGTGGCCAGGAGCCCTCGGTGATGTGGTGACGTGGTGGGCGCTGAGGCCTCCACAGGGTGAGGCGTGGGGACAGTCACTGGGCGTCACCTCCTTCAGGGCACCGGTGAGGTCAGGACCTGCCGAGACAACCCTGAAACTGCGCCCAGGACTCCGTGGGCGCCGAGGGTCGTGACGGGCGTGTGAGAGTAGCACCGTCCTCCCCCAGGCGGTGGGCGGGCAGCGGACAGGCTTGGCTGGTGTCCAGGTGGTGGACAGACAGCTGGTACCAGCTGCGCTCTGAGGACTGGAGGGTTAGCTGGGGATGGGCGATGGGCCCGAGTGACAGCCCAGAACCACAGCCGCTGCATGTCCCAGATGGGATGTGCTGGCAGTGCTGGGGGAAGAAGCAACATGTCCTGGACAAGGGGAGGGCAGCCGGGTGCAGGGGAGGGTCATGGGGCAGTGAGGTGCTGAGCTGGGGGTGGGGGAAAGGAGACGGGGCGGCATCTCCACCTGGCATCTGGAGCCTGGCTGTCCCAGCGCTGCCACCACTGGCTCCAGGCCCCAGGGGACTGGCCGAGGCCACCCTGAAGCTCCCCTGGGTGCTGACGGGCCCTCATCCCTCTCCCCGCTCGGTGAGGCCCGGGAATGTGGCCTGGAGTTTGCAGTTGGGGGCCGTGTGCTGGCAGGCTGGTCGGCAGGGCAGGGCAGGAGGTGCACCTCCCTGGTGGCCGAGGTCCCAGCTCCCCCATCCTCCTGCAGGAGGGGGACTTCAGCCACATCCTTCCTTTCCCATTAGCCCTGAGGGAGGCTGAGGCTGGGCCCAGGTGGCCCCCCAGGGACCATGTCACGGGCCTCCTTCTGGAAGGCGGCAGAAAGGACAGGCTGGCAGGTGGCATCCTCGGCCGGTGGGGTCAGAGTGGTCAGAGGGGAGGGTGGGCCAGTGGCTCCTACGAAGGGTTCTAAAGTGGGGTAACGCACCCCAGGTCACAACTCTTCTCTCGTGGAGACTTTTGCTTGCCCAGCCCTGCCACGGTCGAGCTCACGAGATCCAGCTTCTCCATGGAGGAAGGGTCTGGAACACTGCGTGGGGGGCAGACACGGAGAGCGAGGCAGGGGCTTGGCCTTACCCTGATGACCTGCCACCTGGGCACAGCCCAGCAGGTGATTCTCGTCAGCTTTTAAAGGCCTGTGGCGACTGGGAACAGCAGGGGCCCGTGGCACTGATGGTGGCCCGAGACCACCGTCCCTGGGTGGATGTTTCAGAGGGCCAGGTGCCGGCCTGGGGGCTGAGGGCACACGCTGGGGCACCAGGCAGGCTGCCCGGGGAGGCAGAGGCACGCCTCGAGCCAGCAGTGGGGAGAGCGGCTGCGGCACGGGGACCGGGGTGGGGATAGTGGGGCTTCACCCCGATGGCATCCAAAAGGCCACCTGTAGGCCACCATGGCCACCTCTGGGCCCCAGCACCAGCCCCATTCAGACTACCCCGGCCGGGGAAGCTCAGGACGGTGCCCAGTCTGCCGGCCTCAGGTGGACCCCGTCCCAGGACGAGGAGGTGAGCGTCGCAGCCCAGCAAAACTTGGCCTGAGCTTGTTGCAGGGTAGGTGGCCAGGCCGGCAAGTGAGGGCACAGGTCGAGGGGAACAGGGTCCAGGGGGCGGGCAGGACCAGCAGGGGCTGCAGTCCAGCCCACCCCAGACGCGGAAACGGCCTCTGCGGGGCTCCAAGGCCAGCTGCTCTCTGAGCCGGAGCTGCCTGGGGACGGACACGTGCCCGCGGACCTCGAGTGGAGGACGGTCCGGTGGCCGCGCTCCAGCCCTCTGCCTTTAGTATTCACTGAAGGAGACGCACCAGCCAGGTCGCTGGAGATGCTTTGAGACATTTTATTTAAATTTTTTTTAAAGACAGCAATAATTTATGCCACGAGCCAAACGAGGGTGCCGATGAGTGTCTTGTGAGCTCTGGTCACTGCCCCGGCCCCGCGCTCTGCCACTGCCGGGGCGGCCCTGCTGGGGGCGCGAGGTGGTCGGCTTTGGACCAGGGAGAGCAGGGCCGAGGCCAAGACCCAGGCGGGAGGCCAGGAGCAGACACAGCGCCGCTGCAAGTGGCTGGGCGTTGCGATTTCTTCCCGTGATTATCCCAGTGACCCTGGGGAACAGCGAGGTGACCTGGGGACGTGGCCACCTCGGTCCCTGCACACAGCGATTGCCCCGTCTCTCCTCTCCTCCCCGACCAATCCCACAACCGTTCGTTTTTTATTGTTTTTTTAAAAAATATAATTCTGTAAATGTTGCATAAAAATACTATTACTCCTAGTCAGACACGGATATTGCAACATGAAGGGCAACTGCTCTGTCTGTGCTCTAGAAAATGGGAAAAGGTCATCACACCGCATAATACAGAAGAGTGTGGAGCCTCTAGGAATCATAAAAGCCAGTACCGAGCACGCGACGGGGAAGCGTTGCCAGGTGCTGGGCCGGGGCCCCCTCCGCGCTTCCCTGCTCAGTGCGGGGGCCTGTGGACGCGGCAGGGCCTGAAGGGTCCTCTCTGCAGGGAGGACATCATGGCTTTGAGACACAGTGGCCACACTCCATCCCAGTGGCCGGCCCCCCGAGGCCACCTGCTCAGCGCGACAGGGACGCGGCCTCTCCTCCTGCAGCAGTGAGGCTCCACCTGGCCCTCAAGGCGCCTTCCCAGGCAGGCCTGGGCCGCAGGAGCTGGCGGGGCGTGTCCCTTGAGGCGGGAGGCCTGGGCCAGTGGCCACGCCTTCAGTTCTCGGAGAGAGACAGGGCCAGGGCGGCCTGGAAGGCGGCCTCCTCGTCGATGCTGTAGTCCTGGAAGACAGGGAGTGGAGCTGGGCCAGGGACGCCAGGGCCTCCCAGAGCGACCCCCCTGGCCCTGGTCCTGTCACCTCAAATGGACCGGCTCTGCCGCGTCCAGCCTCCCCGCCCCCCTTCGGCCCCGCACGGTCACGGGGTCCCAGGCGCTGTGCGGCAACTGCGCTGCGGGGATGGTCTGGCTGCCCGGAGGCCACCGCGCCCAGTGACTGAGGGCTGGGCGGACTGCGTGGGCTGGACGCCCGGAATCGGAGCTGTCCTTTCTCCTCAGACTCAAGAACGGGGCTTGAGATGAGCAGAGAAGCCAGGGATCCCCGTGGCATCCACCCATCGGGACCAGGCACAGGCGGAGGGAGCGGAGGGGTCGACTCCACAGGGTCTGGCGCCTGGAGGCTGGAGGCTGGCGGGGGACGAGAATAGCAGGGCTGGGGGTGCACGGGAGGGAAGGGCCTGCAGGAGGGTCTGCAGGTGGGAACCGCAGGTGGGAGAGGGAGAGGAAGAGCCAGACCCCCGTGGAGGGGTCTGTGTGCCGAGGCCCTGGTGCAGAGCTGGGGAGATGGTGGCCCTGCGACGGCGCCTCCCCAAGAGGAGGCCCTGCGTGAGGAGAGCTCGCTGGCCCAGCGGTGAGGGACCCGCAGGACAGGGGGCCGCTGTGGGCCTGGTCTGCACAGCCCCAGAGCCCCCGGGCCTCTAGTGGCCACGTGGACCTACCCAGCACCGGCACCGGGGGAGGGGGAGGGGAGGGGAGGGGAGGGCACCCACCACGAAGGTGTCGTAGGAGAACTTGTGCCGGTGGAGCAGGTGCTGCAGGAAGTTGGCACTCTTGTAGCTCGGGTCGCCCCAGGGCATGGCTGAGCAGATGGGACACACCTGGGATAGAGCAGGACGGTGAGCCTACAGGGCCCGGGCGGGCGGGCGTGCGGGCGGGCGTGCGGGCGTGCGTGCGTGCGGGCGGGCGTGCTCACCACGCGGCTGGGGTCGCTGCGGTGGCTGTCCACGCAGTGCTTCACCAACTCCTGCTGATCCAGGTTGCGGGCACCACAGTAAGGGCAGGCGAAGGTGGACCTGTTGGGGACGGCACTGGGGCGGGGGTGGGGGTGAGTGGCACTGCCCACCTTCCTACAGCCCGGCCGGCTCGCCCTCCCCTGCCCTGTGGGCCGTAGCTGCCGCGGGGCTCTGCCCCCGTCTGCACATCCCACCGCGACCTCCCGCCACCTAACCCCGGGCCGCCTGCTTCCCCGACATGGCTGCCCACCCTGAGAGGAGGTGTCTGTCCAGCCCCAGCCTGTCTGGGGACCGTGCATCCCTGCTGGGAGGTGAGCCGTGGGGGCCTGGCTTGGGCCCTCCTGGGGTCCCCTACCCGCAGGGGGCGAGGCCCTCCGCCGGCAGCCCTCCCACCTCCTCAGGGTGGGGCCCCACTGTCCACCCCGCGAGGTAGGCCCGGAGCTGCCCCACAGAGGGGGCCCCGGCGAGGCGGCCTACCTGGGGATGGGCTGGGACGTGGGCACCACAGGGACGAACTTGGGACAGTTGGCCATCTGCTCCTGGACCTTCACGCAGGAGGCAACGTGCACTCTCATCTTGGCCAGTGTCACCTGGGGAGGAGAGGAGGGGAGGGGCCGGGCAGCAGGGCTGGGCCTCTGGCTCCCGATGCCGCGGCCCGGCAGCGCTGCGCAAGTGGGGCCCAGAGGCCGAGTGAGGGAGACACAGACTCAGGACCCCGAAGGCTGCAGATCCGCACCCAGAAGCAGGCGCTCACGGCTTCACGATGGGGCCATGCGGGGGGCAGTAGGCCTCTGGTCCCTGGGGAGCTGCAGGCGAGGGAGGCCCACGAGGGGACAGGGAGGGTGTCTATTTGGGAAAAAATACCCTTTGTAACGGGAGCCAGCAGGCAAAATTCTGGACAGTCGAACGTCCAGCAAATTCTTTACCAAGAGGTAGGAAACGGAACAAGATACAACCTTCTCGGCTGCCCGAGTGGCCGTCCTGGCCGAAGGTGGGAAGCGGCTCAGCACAGGGCAGGGGAGGGGTGCCGGCGCAGAGAGCAGGCGGAACGACCCGGGGAGGACGCCCGGCAGCCCTCCCGGTGGCGGTGGCGCACACAGGAACCTAGTTCCCAGAACTGCGGAGGCGAGAGGGAGCAGGCGGGGCAGCTCCGCCTCGAGGGGCCCTCCTGACGCCGGCCCGCCCCCGGCTCTGCCCAGGGCTGGGACATTGAGCAAGCCTGCCACCCGGGCCCGCACGAGGCCAAGGGTGGGGGCCGCCTCACACAAGGGCCGACAGCCTGCTCCGCTCTCATGCCGGGAGGGAGGGGCACGTGCTGGACAGTCTGACCTTCGACCTTGAGGACAAAGCAACAGGGCTGCTGCCTACTGTGATAACTCAGAAGAACTCGTTAACCCGAGCGATGGCAAAATCTGAAAGTCTAAGTTCAAACTCCGTTCCCGGGCTGGGTCCCCCACAAAGTGGTGTGCCCGCCTGAGTGGGCAGCGGGTGCCGGGACAGGGTGAGCTCAGCTCAGCCTGTGTCCCTGCGCCAGCCACAGCCCGGAGCCCAGGCCACATGCAGAGCCCGCAGGAAGCGAGTGGAGCAGCGGGCTGCCCAACAGGGAAGGGACGTGGCCCCTGCCCAGCTCCCCTGCGAGCCCATCGGAGCCCCCCGGGCCAGGCAGGCTGCGGTACCTTCTTACTGCAGCCCCGGCAGGGTGCCTTGTAGGACGAAAGCTGCTTCTCCACGTGGGCGGCCTTGTCCACTTTCTTGGGGTCGAAGGGCAGGCGGCACAGTGGGCACAGGGGGGATGGCACCTGCAGACACGGCTGGAGGCACTCCCCGCAGAACCTGCAGGGCAGACGTGGGCCTGAGGGCTGCGCTCCCCTCCATCAGCAGTAGCTTCTGGGCCAGGGTCCTACGGGTTGAATGGGCACCGTCTGTCCAGAAGATGACCCAGGTCGCTGCCCAGCTGTGGGCTTCTGGGACACTCCTGCCGATTCTGCGATGAGGGCTGAGCTGCAGCTGTGACCCCCGCCCCCCAGGTCCCATGCTGGCCCCGCAGCCCTGGTCCCAGCAAGAGCTCTGGCTGCAGGAGGCCCAGGGCCCAACCTGTCCGTCTCACTGCCAAGCGGTGACGATGCCACCTCAGGGGACTCCAGGACATCTTGGGGGACCCTGGAGACCCTCTACCCACGAAACTCTGGGGAGTGAAATCACTAACAGTGGTGAGAGGAAACCGCAGGACTCACTGCATGGAGCAGGGCCAAAGCTGGCCAGGGGGTGTCACCAGCCTTGGGACAGTGCCCTCTCCCCGGCAAGAAGGGCTCTGGCTCGGCCCTTGGCCGTGTCCGTGGAGACGCCACGTCGTGAGGCACAAGTCCCGGCACCCGTTGGCGCTTGGCCCCAGCAGCTGGTGTTTACAAACACCCCAGTGCCGCAGAAGAACGTGCACCGCCCGATGGGCAGTGGGGCAGCAGCTCGAACACTCTCAGTGGGGGCACGAAGGGCCAGGAGCCTGACCGCAGGACCAGCTCGGTCCACCTTTGCAGGAAGCGCCAAGGGGACCGCTTAGCAGACGGGAGCCGTGGAGCGGAGGCTCCACGGCCCAGAAGAGCACGCGCTCGGCCCCAAGAGAAAGGCGGCAACTTGGCGGCCTGCAAGAAACCCACGAGGTGTCGGGGTGTGCACCGCTCTGCGTGCGTCTAGCAGGCTGGGCCTGCGGCTCACCTGAGCTCAGGGGTCCCTGTTCTTTTGCCTCAGACTTTCACCTCATTTTAGGAAGAGGCAGCCGCAGGTGATCCCGAGGCCGTCCTCCTACACGCTGGCTTCCCAACAGCCACCACTGGGTCGTCACCGTGGGTGTCACTGTTTGCACACAAGAAAGGCCAGGCTGGGCCTGAGGCCCATCAGAAAGTGCAGGGTTCCTGACACCCTGTTCCTGCGCACCTGTCACTTTCCGCACCTGTCGAGGGCCCACCAGGCACTATCAGCAGCGCCCACCCCGTAGTGCTCCAGCAAGTCCTCCAGGGCCGTCCCTCTCACTGGCCTCACAGCCGGGGCAGGCCTCGCGTGCCACCCTGTCACTGGAAGAAAGTGGCGGCTCCATGGTCCCCACGGGGAGGCCGGGGGAAAATCCGCACAGGAGCGCTCCCGGCAGCACTGGTCACGAGAGCTGTGGAGAAGCCCAGTGTCCACTGACGGGCGAGGGACACACAGGAGGTGGCCGATCCTTACGACGGGACACCCCTCAGCCCAGAGGGAGCGCGGCGCAGCTGGATGCTGGCGCTCAGAGGACCCCGAAGGCGTGCTCCGTTCAGGACAGAGGTACAGAGGCTGGAGGCAGCCCCGGCAGAACCAAACACTGGCCCTCAGGGAGGCCTCATCAGAGGGTCAGAAACAGCTGTACAGGGCTTCCCTGGTGGCGCTGTGGTTAAGAATCACCTGCCAATCCAGGGGATGTGGGTTCGAGCCCTGGTCCGGGAAGATGCTGCAGAGCAACTACGGCTGTGCGCCACAACTGCTGAGCCCGCGTGCCATAACTACTGAAGCCCACGTGTCTAGAGCCCATGCTCCGCAACAAGAGAAGCCACCGCAATAAGAAGCCCACACATCGCGACGCAGAGTAGCCCCTGCCCGCTACAACTAGAGAAAGCCCGCGTGCAGCAATGAAGACCCAACGCAGCCAAAAATGAATAAAATAAATAAATTTTTTTTTTTAAAAAAAGAGGAAGCCATACAAGGCTGAATTCCTTTATAAAAAGAAAAAAGAAACAGCCGGGCAGCTTCTGGTTCCAGATGTGGCTCACCGCCCAGGCCGTCCCCTAAGTATGGCAGATCACTGGCTCTGTCTGGGGCCCTGGGGACTTCACGGGAGCGCTTCCATACTCTCTACAGAGGCACCTCCTGCCTCTGGGCTCCTGCTCAAAAGCCCTCCCTACGACCTGTCCCCTTCTGTCTCGTGCTGGAGCATGAGTCCCGGCCCCTGGCAGGGCTGCTGTCACCTCCAGAAAACCTATTTGGTGAAAGGAGACTGCTACAGTTAGGGAGCTGGGGGTGGGGGCGAGGGGTGGATAACCAGACCACCGACAAACTTTTTAGAAGGAGAGATGTGAGTCTTCAAATCTTTCATGTTCATTTGCACACATGCCTTCAAAACACCGGAAGAGGAACTTATGGAAGGTAAGAGGCAGAGACGGAACAGCCAGGAGGCTTGTTTGCACCAGCAGGTAGAGCCAGGGAGAAAGTCTTTTTAAGGCAGAAGCTGAAGAAGAGGCTCTTGCAGGACCAGCCTCAGAAACAGAAGAGGGGACAGATTCTGCCAAGAAGAGCACGGGGAAGCGGGGTTTATAGAAGAATATGCTTGCACAGCAGTTTGTGTATTTCTGTATTCTGAAAACCACCTTTTAAGAAAAGACTTATTTGGAAAAATAGAAACCAGATTCGTGCTGACCAGAGGCCCGAAACACCGCAGCCCAGGGCTGGGTGAGTGTTGATACAACCCGAAGCCCGGGAAAGGCTTTCTAAAGTTGGGCCTGGGACAATCGCTACAGCTCTCCCAGGGATGGGCTGGAAGAAGCTGAACACACTTGACAACACCCACTGCCGTGTGCTGACAAGAGAAGTGCTGTGCAGGGGCTGCCCCTGCCGAAACGCCACACACAGCATGAAAGAGTGAGGCGCAGCGCCTTCAGGACAAATCAGCAGTGCTCTCCCAGTGTGGGCAGGTAGGTCCCTGTGCTGCCTGCCAGTGTGTGTGTGTGTGAAGGCTTGCTGGCTCCTGACACGGTTCCTGCCACCTCCCTGGGTGAGATGAGCAGCACACACACCCAGCAGCTGCAACTCCCCCTTTGTATCAGGAACCTTCCAGGTCATCTGCCTTTGTTTGCAAAACGTTCAAAGACCGAGCCTGGGTGAATCTCGGCCCCACCTCCTCAGCAACTCCGCTGGCAGCCAAGCCCTCCTGCCCCCTCTCCCCACCCTGCTAATTTCACTCAAGAGCTGTATTTTTCAGCCACTCCAGAGAGTTGGAAAGCCGACACCCTGATCTCAGCCCCTTCCCAAACAGGCTGGCAGCTCCCAGAAGCCTTGAGTGCAGCACTTGGCTGGGAGGAGAGCCACATCCTCAGGTTTCTGTTCCTGAAACAACCCGGCCCTGGCACAGCCGGAAACCCTAGCAAGATGTGTGGCATCTGGTCCCCCGAGGGCCAGCCTGCCTGGCTGCTCAGTGATCGATGTGACCCAAGTTCTCCAACAGAACAAAACAGCACCAGACTCCAAACAAGCCCCTGCCCAAACTTTAGGGAACTCCTCTCTTCTGCAGTCAAGACAAGCAGACAGCGGGTCCAAAACAGAGTTGACGGCAAAAGGCACAAGGCATTTATTCACAACTGCCCACCGCAGTCTCCACGGGACCAGATGGAAGGCGACCGGCGCAGAGGTCGTGCCCGCTGCCCTGTGAGTCCCCGGGGAGGCTCATCTATGCCGTCAGCGGCCCCGGGCACTGCCCGTTAGAGATCGGGCAGGGCTGCAGGTCGGTCCTGTCTGCCGACGGGGTGATCGGATCGAGAGCCCGGGGTGGGCGGACGGGCGGGCAGGAGGATGGGCTGAGGGGGATGGACGCGCCCAGAGGGCAGAAACGGCCCTGCGCGGGGAGACCCGCGCCCCCCGAGTCCTCGCGCGCCGAGGCGGCTGCAGAGCGCTCCCCGCGGCGGCGCCCGACCCCGCGGCCTCCCGGAGGCCGGCGCACTCACGTGTGTCCGCAGCTGCCGATGGCCACGGGCCGATGGTAGACTTCCAGGCAGATGGGGCAGCTGTACTGCGCCTCCAGGCCGCTGTCGCCGCCCGCGGGCCCGCCCGGCGGCTGCCGCTGCTGAGCCGAGGCCACCAGGCTGCGGAACATCGCCATCCCCGGGGCCCGGCCCGCCGCCGCCGCCCCTGTCCCGGCCAGGCCCGGCCCGGCCCGGCCTGCGCGTCACGGCCGCGCCGGCTCCGAGTTGGCGTCATAGGGAGCGCCCGCCCCCGGCCTGCGCGTCACGGCCGCGCCGGCGCCGGGATGACGTCATAGGGAGCGCCCGCCCCCGGCCTGCGCGTCACGGCCGCGCCGGCGCCTGGATGACGTCATAGGGAGCGCTCGCCCCTCGCCCGCGCGTCACGGCCGCGCCGGCGCCTTGATGATGTAGTGGGGGCGCGCCGCCGCCGCCGCCGCCGCCGCCGCCGCCGCCGCCGCCGCCGCCGCCGCCGCCGCCGCCGCCGCCGCCGCCGCCGCCGCCGCCGCCGCCGCCGCCGCCGCCGCCGCCGCCCTGTGACACGGAGCAGCCATGTGCGAGGTGGGCGAGGACTATCGGGAGCCCGCGCCCGCGGGGCCGCCGCCGCCACGGCCCTGGTAAGAGTTGGACGGCCGCACCCGCCGCTTTCTTTCCGGCGCTCCCGCAGACGGCGAGCCCTGCCCCGAGGGGCCGGCCCGCGCTTTACGCTCAGGGCCCCGGGAAGCCAGGAGACCGCCGAGGGCGGGGCCCAGGAGCCCCGGAACCTCAGGTCGGCGGTGGACCTCACTCCGCAGCACCCGGAGAGTGCCTGGCAAGCCCGTGGTAAACACTGTGCGCTCTCGCACCTCTAATTCTTGCAGCCAGTGGGACGGCTTCGCCCCTGACCACGCTGTCCTTACAGGGAGGCGAGGAAAGTCGGCCTCCCTGTCTCTTCTACTCGCTGGCTCCACTTCTCCCTTCCAGGGCCGCAGAGAGCGAGTTGGCTCTGTACTTGTGCCAGCCCCTGAGAGATTGAGCCCACTGAGCTGGCTTTAACAGACTGAAATCTCCCCAGGGCCCTGGTCTTTCCCCACAGTGGTAGTTTGGATAAGATACAAGCCGTGGTTTGTGTGGTTCCCCGCCCCCCGCCCCGGGCCCCAGTGACCTCGTACAACAGTTTGGGGTGAGAAACAGGCTACGGTCTCCCTGAAGCCCCCGGGAGAGGGTTGTAACCTGTGTTCCTGTTCTCTCCCCCCCTCCCCCCCCGCCCACGTCTCAAGCCGTGAGCAAAAGTGTGTGAAGTGCAAGGAAGGCCTGCCTGTCGTGGTGATCCGAGCCGGAGATGCCTTCTGCAGGTGAGGCATGGAGGTGGCAGGCGACCTGGTACACGCGGTTTCACTCAGTAACCAGTACTGCCCCCATATCTGTGGCTTTGTTTTTTTTTAAAAAAAATTATTTTATTTTTTATTTATTTTTTGCTGTGTTGGGTCTTTGTTGCTGCGCACGGGCTTTCTCTAGTTGCGGTGAGTGGGGGCTGCTCTTCATTGCGGTGCGCAGGCTTCTCATTGCGGTGGCTTCTCTTGTTGCAGAGCACAGGCTCTAGGTGCACGAGCTTCAGTAGTTGTGGCACGTGGGCTTCAGTAGTTATGGCTCACGGGCTCTAGAGCGCAGGCTCAGTAGTTGTGGCACACGGGCTTAGCTGCTCCGCTGCATGTGGGATCTTCCCGGACCAGGGCTTGAACCTGTGTCCCCTGCATTGGCAGGCGGATTCTTAACCACTGTGCCACCACGGAAGTCCTGTGGCTTTGTTTCTTGCTTTTGAAAGCATCTTACCACTTTACTCCTGCTTCTAACATCCTGCTGGCGTGTCTGTGTGTGTGCAGGTTTCTTGTGTGAATGCCATTCTCCCAACATCCAGCCGTTGGTCAGGTGGCAGGAAGGTATTGATGGAGCTTACGGGGAGAGTTGGGAGTGAACGTGGAGCGTGGTGTGCGGGAGGAGCTCTTTGGGGCAGCTGGAACGCATATAGGGGCAGATTGGAGCATCCTGGGGTCTCTGGCAGCTGTTCTTCATGATGCTGTTTGACTTGCGAGAGAGAGAGAGAGAGAGAGAGAGAGAGAGAGATGGAAGGCGGGCTGTAGTCTTCTCCCAGCTCTGGGAGAACCTTTGGACAGCAGGGGCTTATTCCCAGAGAGGCCTGAGCATATTCGGTTTTATCTGAAGCTCTCTGTGGCCCTGCCACATCGCCCTTGAATCATAACTTCCAGTGTCTGATCACGTTCACTGGATTCATAGCTCCACAAGGGCAGGGCCTGTCTCCCGTTTTATACCTATGAATTTTTGGTGACATTGCATGCTTTGTATAGCGAGTGAACGCATGTTGAATGAGTGATGGGCTCACATTTTTAAATTGGTCTTCCAGAGTACTGGACTCTGCTTTCTAAAAGTTTCCGGAAGAGAAACCAAAGGGACGGAATAAGTTGTTTTCCCTGGACTCTCGCATGCTTGCCCGTCTTTGGGGGGGCCTAGTAGACTTGATGTGTGCCATCAGGAAGTACGTTTTAGGCAAGGAAGTCACCGCTTTAAGCACGTAAGAGCATCTAGAAACAGTGAACTCTCCAGTCTGTTTGGAGAACTCACAGATAAGAAGACAGGCCGCAGCGACTCCTGCTGGGCCCAGAGCTCCCCCTCCCCCGCTTGCCGAGTCCCGGGAAGAGACGGGAGGCTGATTTTCCAGGTTGCAGGTCCTGCAAGCTAGGTTTTGAGCAAGTTTCCTCAGTGACGGAGAGGCTCAGCGTGTCGGAAGCCCTGGCCTGGCCCGACCCACAGGGCGCATGTGGCTTCAGGAGCCTAGTGGTGCTGGGGAGGCGTGGGTGCAGCAGCCGCGGGGTCCTCGGTGCCGCCGTGAGCATCTGTGTCTGCTTGAGGAGCCTCCCCGGGCCCTGACCTTCCAGGAGTCACTCCCATGGCTGGTCTCCTGGGGTCCCGGAGCCCCAGTGATTTGCTGCTAAAACCGAGTTGAGTTACCATCCACAGAGGTGCCTCGGGGTGTTTGGTCGGCATTTCGTAAGTGGTGCCTGCTCGGGGTTGGGGGAACTGCTGTGATACCAGCACGTGCGTACAGGAAGAAGGAAATAGATATGGGGGCAGAGCCCCAGGCTTGGGGCCGCTCCGCTCCCTGCTGCGCCGGGCACTGTTGTCCACCTTGGCTGCCTGCTGGGGAGCGAGCTTGCTCCCTCTCTCTCTCTCTCTCTCTTTCTCTTTCTTCCTTCCTTTTCCTCCTTTCCCTTTCTTCCCTTTTTTCCTTTTCTTCCTTCTTTTCTGTCTCTCCGTCTGTCTTTCTCCCTCTCTTTTTTCTCTCTCTTCTGTTTCTCCTTTCCTTCCTTCCCATCTTTCTGTCTTTTCGTCTCTCTCTTTCCTTTCTTTCTTTTCTTTTTTCCTTTTTTTCTTACACTTCTTTCTTTTGTTTATATTCACCGTTTGTTAATTTATCTTGGCCGTGCTGGGTCTTAGTTGCGGCATGCGGGATCTTTGTTACAGCATGCAGACTTCCTGGTTGTGGCATGTGGACTTCTTAGTTGCCACATGTGGATTCTTAGTTGCGGCATGTGGGATCTAGATCCCCGACCAGGGATCGAACCTAGGCCCCCGGCATTGGGAGCGTGGAGTCTTACCCACTGGACCACCAGGGAAGTCCTTGTTTCTTTGTTTTTTTTTTCCCTCCCTCCCTCTTCTCCCTTCCCTTCCCTTCCCTTGCTTCCTTCCCTTCTTCTCATCCCTTGCGGCTTGCGGGATCTTAGTTCCCCAACTGGGCGTGGACCCCGGGCCACGGCAGTGAGAGCGCCGAGTCCTAACTGCTGGACCGCCAGGGAGCTGCCCTGGGGAGCTTTTAAACGTGGGTGCCTGGGTCTCACCTGATACATCCTGACGTGGTCAGCCTGAGTGATTCTCATGTGCGGCCAAGGCTAAGAACCTCTGACCTGGTGAGCCCCAGGCTCAGCTGGAAGGCTGGCCAAGAATGCAGAGTCCCAGGCCCTGTTGAAGTTATGGTTCTCCGCGTTTGTGGGAGCCTCCTGGGCATTTCTGGAGGCCAGTGTGGGGCTTTAGGACGCTAGTCCCCTGACCCCACAGCCTGCTCAGTGCCTCCCCACGGGGGTCTTGGAAGGGGTCAGCTACTCTGCCTAGGGAAGGGTCAGGGTGGCCTTGCCCCGTGCATGCCCTTCCATCCCTTCCGCCAGCTGGGCCTGCCTGAGTAGCTGCAGTTCACAGTGGTGAGAATTGGGGGTGACCCAAGCGGGCCTTTCAGTGTGATGTGAGGCCCATCCTGGGGCAGCCACAGTTGGTGAGAACCCCTCACCCCTGGCTCCCCTTGCCAGTCTTTGGGCGCAGCCTCGACGTCAAGACAGTGCTTTTAAGGGTGGAAGTTGCTAGAAGAGAACGTAACCCGGCGGAGCGTTAGGCTGTCCTTCTACGAGGCAGGGGTGGACAGCTTCCCCATCCTCACGGCGGGCGGGTGGCCTGGGCGGTGTTGCCGCAGCTGCTGCTGCTCTGTGTTGCAGGGACTGTTTCAAGGTCTTTTACGTCCACAAGTTCAGAGCCGTGCTTGGAAAGAACCGGCTGGTCTTCCCGGGGGAGAAGGTGGGTGTGGCGCCCCCCCCCCGCAGGTGGCCTGTCCCGGCCGCCTCCCTCACGCCTGCACTTGGGGGGTGGCCTGACGTCCGTGGGCGGGGCTGGGGCATGTTGGGGGCGCAGTGCCTCCGGTGATGTTCCTTCTCCCCCAGGTGCTCCTGGCGTGGTCCGGGGGGCCTTCGTCCAGCTCCATGCTCTGGCAGGTCCTTGAGGTACGCCTGCACACCGTCCTGCACCCAGGCTGTGCGCGGTCGAGCTCCAGGGTGGGGGGCTGGCACTGAGGGGCTCTTGCTTGGGGCTGGGGGGAAAGGCCCACTCCCCAGCTAGGACACCCGAGGGCTCTGGGACGTGTGCACAAGAGGCACAGGCCCCCGAAGTGGTGTCCAGAGTGCCAGCCATTTCCCGGTTTAGCGCCCCATCCCTTTGCTGGACTGCGTTAGAAGCACGTTGCTGGGAAGCCGTGTGTGCCACGCCAGAGCGCCCCTCAGAGTGTCCCGGGGCCCAGGGCCCTCCCCGCAGTCCTGGTGGTGTGTCAGGACGGTGAAACGAGCAGGCGTTTCGGGGGCCTAGAGGGCCTGGTTCTGGCGGGGGGCAGGGTGGCTTCCCTGAGAAGTTTGAGGGGAGACCCGGAGGAGCCGGGGCGCGGCCGGGTGGCGGAGGGGCGCGGGGCGGAGACTGGCAGGGGGCGTGGGGGCGGCGCCCGGCAGGCTCAGCTTGGGCGTCGGAGGCCTTGGCCCGCGTGGGACACGCACGGGTTCCCTGGGCTCTGTGAGGGGCTGTGGGCCGGCCTGTACCAGGGCCAACAGGAGGCGGCCCAGGGCTTCGGCACGGTGCTCTGTGCTTGGCCTTCTGCGCTCGCCTCCTGGTGCCCTAGCCCTGGCCGGAGGCTGTGAGAGCAGCGGCCCGCCCCGGCTCTGTCCAGCGCCTGGCTGTGGACCTGAGGCCCTTTTATGTCCACCCCAGGGCCTGAGTCAAGATTCTGCCAAGAGACTGCGTTTCGTGCCAGGGGTTGTCTTCGCCGATGGTACGTGTCGCTGCTTCTCCTGGGCCGTGGTGCTCGGTTGGGCCCACTGACGGCTGGCGCTGTGCCCACACAAAGCCCTGGTGGGGGCGTTTCTCTCGAGATGATGCCCGTGTTCGACAGGCAGCACCGCTGCTGTCTTAAATCTCAGACCGTCCAGGTTTGGGCGGGAGCATCTGCCTGGCGTCTGTCATGGGGTCAAGGGCACTGAGTGAGAAGGGCGAGTTCTTTGCCCTTCTCTGTCCCCCTTTTTTCCCCAACCAAAACAGAGAACCCACCAGCCACTCTGAAAACGACCTGCAAGGACACAGGTCAGCGTCCAGAGACTGCTGCCCTCCAGGGTGCAATGGCCTTGGCCCTGACCTTGCTCTCCTTTCTGCCTGCGGTTCTCAGAGGGAGCAGCCTGTGGCCGGAGCCCGGAGGACCGAGCAAAAACCCTGGCCGAGGTGAAGCTGGTCCTGCAGACCGTCGGCTTCCCGTGGCACATTGTCGCCTTGGAAGAGGTGGGCAGGCTGTCCCTGCTAGAGCGCCCCGGGGTGACTGCTGGGTGTCCAAGAGGGGCGCCAGCCTGTTTCCCCACGTGGGGTGGGCTGGCCCTCACGCACTCCCCCCGCCTAAATACACACAAGGTGTTCAGCCTGCCGCCGTCTGTGCTGCGCTGCTCTGCTCGGGAGCCGGTCGGGACCGAGGGAGCCTACAAGGCAGCCGTGGACAGTTTCCTGCAGCAGCACCATGTCCTGGGGGAGGAGAAGCAGAGCCGGCCCTGCCCCCAGCACCCCCAGGGCCGGGCTGGGCCGCCCACAGCCGGCCAGACTGAGGCTCTGTCCAGACTCTTCAACTCAGTGAAGACGCTGACGGCCAAGGAGGAGCTTCTGCAGACGCTGCGGTGAGTTCCCTGCCACCCCAGGGTGCCAGCCCTGTTCCTCCCACCCAGGTCCTGAGACCCTCTCCCCCCTGCCCCCCGGAGTTCTGGGCCTACCCTACCTGGGCTCCTGAGACCCCCTGCCCTGCCCTGCAGGACCCACTTGATCCTGCATGTGGCCCGGACCCACGGCTACTCCAAGGTGATGACGGGGGACAGCTGCACCCGCTTGGCCGTCAAGCTCATGACCAGCCTGGCACTGGGGAGAGGGGCCTTCCTCGCCTGGGACACGGTGCGCCTGCAGCTGCCCAGGGCCCCGTCCCCACCCTCCTGGCCCCTTTCTCTTGACGCGGCATCTCCTGAGTCGGGTTGCCTGCGAGGCGGGGGGAGCCCATGACCCCCCCAGCTGGCAGGGAAGGAGGGGGTGCTGTGAGCCGGTCAGCTGCGGGCGGCAGGGAACGCTGTGCCCCCCGCCCCCAGGGCTTCTCAGACGAGCGACACGGCGACGTGGTGGTGGTGCGGCCCATGCGCGAGCACACGCTGAAGGAGGTCGCCTTCTACAACCGCCTGTTTGCCGTCCCCTCCGTCTTCACGCCGGCCGTCGACACCAAGGTCAGCGGTGCCCGCGCCACATGTCATGCTCTCCGGGAAGGGGGGGCTCTCGAGGGAGGAGGGTGCCCAGCTGGGGGTCATGCACGTGGGGAGGGACAGTGGGGCAGCCTGACATTTGTCGGCGATGCTTTGTCTAACGACAGGGACGCTCGAGAGCAGGGGCCCTGGCTGGCTGCACCGCAGGCTCTCGGGCTGGTGTTGTAGAGAAGCCCGTGCTCCCTGCTCTCAGTGGGTCCTGACCAGCCCCCTTGTCTCATTGCTCCCAGGCCCCGGAAAAGGCCAGCATCCACCGGCTGATGGAGGCCTTCATTCTCAGGCTGCAGGCCCAGTTCCCCTCCACGGTCAGCACTGTGTACAGGTGGGTGTGTGTGGGTACCGGGAGGGGGTCCTGGGAGGGAGTGGAGCCCCCCAGCCGACGGTGCCCTGTCCCCCACCCCCAGGACGAGCGAGAAGCTGGTGAAGGCGCCCAGGGACGGCTGTGCCGCCGGCACCCCCGGGCCCCGCTGCCTGCTCTGCATGTGTGTGCTGGACGTCGACACTGCTGGTGTGTCCCTGCACAGGGTGCCAGGGGAGAGGCACCGGCGAGTGGGCGTGGGGGTTCCGTGGCCCCCGAGGTCCCCTCAGCTCCTCTCTGCTTGCAGACAGTGCCACAGCTTTTGGGGCTCAGACCTCCTCGCAGCTCCCCCAGACGCAGCCCCCCATCGCAGAGGCTGAGGCGCCCACCGTGTCCTGCTGCCACAGCGGGATGGGCAGGGCCCAGCACTGCTGCAGGATGTGAGTCCCTGCCTTGTCCTGTCAGCCCCACCCGCCACGGTCGGCACCTCGCGGCTGCACAGGGGAGGGGTGCCCTCGGGCCCTTATTGAGCCTTCTGCTCCCGCAGGGAGGAGGACGACCCCCGCGCCTGTGTGATGGAGCAGCTGTGCTATGGCTGCCGTGTGAATATGAAGGACTTGGTGAGTGGAAGCCTCTCCCCCGCGTGAGGGAGCAGGCGGGCACTGGCCTGGGTTTGTGCTTGCGCAGCCCCGGCACCAACGTCAGCTCTCTGTTGCAGCCCTCCCTGGATCCCCTGCCACCCTACATACTGGCCGAGGCCCAGCTCCGCAGCCAGAGGTACTGCCTGCTCTGCTGGGGTGGGTGGGGTGGCTAGGAGGGGTCCTTCTGGGTCTCGGTTCCCAGCGTGCGGCTTCCCCAGGGCCGAGGCTGAGCAGGAGATCCAGGAGCGTCTGCTGGAGGCCGAGGACGGGGCACGGCCTGGCGCGACCTCGGCGGAGCAGGCCCACGAGGACGGGGCACGGCCGGGCGCGACCTCGGCGGAGCAGGAAGGCGCGGATGGCCTGTGATCACCCGCTTGTATAAATAAAAGGTTTTAATTAGAAAACTCTACAGTACGAGTGGGCAGGGGGTGCCGGGCTGCTGGGCTGCCGGGCCCCACAGGGAGGACGGTAAGAGACAGCAGTCCTGCGCCGGGCCGGGGCGTTCCTAGTCCTTGTCGCGCGTCCACGCGATCAACGTCTCGGGCGAGCGGTACAGGAAGATGAGCTTGGCGTACAGCTCCTCCTCCAGCTTCAGCTCCCGAGTCTCCCGCACCAGGAAGATGTCCTGGCACAGCTTGAGGATGCGGTCCACGCACGGCAGCTCCTCAAACATGATGGAGTGCGAGATCTCGCTGAAGAAGCCGCGCACGAACTTGCCGATGACCAGCACGATGGACACGTACAGCCCCATGATGCTGCAGGTGGGCGGCGAGTGAGCGTCGGGGCTACGGCCTGGCCCGTACCCCAAGCCCGCACCCCGGCCCCGCCGCACTCACCCGTAGCCGGCCAGGAAGCCCAGGCTGGGCGGGCTGACCTTGTCGCTGAAGATGACCATGGGCAACAGGTTGCAGTCAGCCTGGCAGTCCTGCAGCTCGATGACCCACCACTCGAGGAAGCCAGCCGCCCCCGAGCCCACGCGCTCCCTGCGCAGCTGGATGCGCACGCCCAGGTAGTCGGCCTCCTCGTCTGGGTCGGAACCAGGAGGCGTCAGGCCACCGCCCCGTCCGGGGCCGAGGCCACGGCCGGCACCCCCGCCCTGGCACCCCCGCCCCACTCACTGGGCTGCAGCTGCTTCACGGGGTTGGCTTCAGGCCCGTTGGGGGCACGGATGTACTTGGGGAAGAGGTGGGGGATGACCCTGCGGGAGGAGGCCGGCAGGTCAGGCCCAGCCCAGCCCTCGTGCAGCCCCCCCGGCCCCCAGGCCCCACTCACACGGACTGGTCTGAGGTGCCCTCCAGCAGGCTGGCCAGCTGCCTCCGGGCGGTGCTGTTGGGGGCCAGGCCCAGGGTGTGCTTCTCGTTGGTGTACTCCACCGTGCCGCCCTTGGCCAGGTCCCTACGACAGCACGAGGTGTGACCCCCACGGGCGTGCCCCGCCCCCCGCCAGCCCGGCCGCTCCTGTCCCGGGACGCACCTCTGGAAGTTCCAGGTGAAGCGCAGAGTGATGTCGGCAGTGCCGTTGTACAGTTCCCGTTTCATCTGCGCCCGGCTTGGTGGGCTGATGCGCCAAAGGGCCCCGGAGCTCCCCTCGATCTGCGCCGTGACGATGTCCTCGGGGCTGTACTGGCTGATGAACTGCATGGCCAGCTGCGCAGAGGGCGGCACCTCAGCGGGGCGCAGCCAGGCCCCCTCCCATCCCGGCGTTTGCGTTTGGGGGCACTCACCGGGTGGGGGTCAAACTGCTTGGACAGCTCCTCGTAGGCCTGGTGCGTGAAGGGCACGATGGACGGCTGCTGGGCGCTCATGGTGAACAGGGGCTGGCGGTGGAGACACGGTGACGTGGCGCTACGGGAGCCCCCGCCCCAGGCCACCAGCAGCCACAGGAGGGCGAGCTCGTCTCCCGGGCAGGGGCCGCTCACCTCGTAGCCACCCAGCTTGAGGGTGACGGTGACGTCAGTGGGCTGGTTGACGACGCCGACCACGGACCGCACGAGGGACATGAAGAGCAGCGGGAACCAGATGATGGCCACGAGGAACAGGATGATGAGGCCGCCCATGCCGTACTTGACGACCTTCTTCTTCTTCTGCCCCTTGGGCTGGGGGTATTTCTGGGGGTGGGGGGCGTGGGGCAGTACAGGTCACCCAGTGCGGCTCTGCGCCGTGCCGAGCAGCCTGCCTCCCTGCTCTGTGGCGGCGGGCGCCGTGGTCTCAGGCTCCGCCTTGACTGAGCACTGAAACTGAAGCCATGGCAGTGAAGACAGTGGGGACCGGGGAGTAGAGCCCAGAGCCAGAAACAGACCTTTCCTCTGCGACTCTGCAGAGGGGCGGCTGGACACCCACGTGCTGAAGAGTCACGCTGGGCCCTTAAACCCTCGGCAAAAGTGAACTGGAACCTAAGACCTAAAACGGGAAAAGCCTTCGGGGCAAACCTCTCTGAGAAGCATCTAGTGTTCGGGATACACAAAGAACTCTCACAGCAATAGAAACCACCCAAGAAAAAGCCGGCAAGACATGTGAGCGGACGTCTCCCCAAAGGTGACACACGAGTGACCGACAAGCACAGGAAAAGATGCTCGACGTTATCAGTCACCAGGAAATGCAAGCAGAACTGCAGTGAGACACCGCCTCACCCTTACCAGGACCGGCGAGATCACACAGTAACACGTGGGCAGGTAGGATGGTGCCCCCGCCAGGCAACACCCACGCGGCAGTTCCACTCCTGGGTGTGCACCCGGGAGAAAAGGGGGCCTGTGGCCACAGTTCTGGACGTGAATGGCCATGGGGGCGTTTTTTAGGGCACCCAAAAGGTGTCCTAGGCCACGTCACGCTGAGAGAAGCGTGAAGTCAGTCGCGGAAGGCCACGCGTCCCGTGACTCCATGTAAACGGCACCACAGGCACAGGCACATCCGTGTAGAAGACGAACAGGGGCCGGGGCTGGGGACTGACTGCTAGTGGGAGGGGGGCTTCTCCCCGGATGACGGGCACTACCTTAAGTCGACTGTGCTGACGGTCGCCTCAGTCTGAGACTAGAAACCCCCAAACGGGGTGTGTGAATTTTATCAATAAAACTGCTAAAAAAAAAAAAAAAAAAGCACGAAAACCCAATTAACATTTTAGTGCCCACACCACGACCCGTGCTAGTGGACCAGGGCCCAAGAAGCCAGGCCTCTCTGTGGTTGGCCACCCCAACACGGCCACATTCACTGTCCCCTCGAAGAAGCCCCTTCTGGCCTCCAGGAAGTTTTTAGGATGATGCTCTCGGGACTCATGTTTCCTGGGCTGTGAACCCCAGGAGGGACCCCAGTGGGGAGTCCCCTGCTACCCCCACCCCAGGGCCCGGGCACCTTTTCCATCTCTCGGCTACACTTGATGATGAAGATGTTGGCATAGATGTCCTCCACGCACATCCAGTTGGACAGGGACAGCGTGGTGTCCGTCCATACCCAGTCCATCACAGCCCGCAGCTCCACCAGGAATGGTACCAGCCGGAACCTGCCGGACACCGGGGCACCGTCAGGAGGGCCGGTGGGGAGGGCAGCCCTGCCGCAGGTGCCCAGGCCGGCCACGCTCACCCCTGGAAGAGGAAGAGGTTCAGGTGGTTGTACTTCTTGGTGAGGAAGTTGCCGAGGATGCGGGTGGGGTAGCCGCAGCGGATCTGGTAGGCGGACAGGGCGAAGTAGATGCACTTGACGAAGTACCACAGCTGGGCCACCGCGTTCTGGCTGAACATGCTGGATGGGACAGGAGCCGGGGCAGGTGCCTGTTGTGAGGCCGGAGCTCCACGGTCCCCGCCCCGGCACCTACCGCTCGCTGACAGCGGGGAGCCCCGGCACCTACCGCTCGGTGACGGCGGGCAGGATGAAGAACATCCACAGGTGCACGGCCAGCACCAGGACCACCTGGAAGGCCAGCTTGCCCAGCACGGTCTTGCGCAGGTAGAGGGCGCGGTCGACGACCATGGTGCCGAACTGGATCAGCAGCATGACCAAGAAGGCCTCCGGCACCTGGTCGTCTGACAGGGAGGACGTGATGGCTGTGGCCGCCGAGTGCTTCTGTGGCCAGGAGAGCAGAGGTCAGGGGCGTGGCCGCAGATGTGGGGCTATGCTCGTGGGGGCCCTGAGACCCAACTCACCCCAAAGGCCCAGAATCCGAACATGATGATGACGAAGTCGACGACGTCGGCCAGGAACATGAGAGCGTAGACGTCGGTGGCCGCGCGGTACTTAGTGTGCAGAATGTCGTGGAAGAAGCGCCTTACAGGCCAGTACACGCTCCGGGCCCTGCAGGCGAGTGGCCTCAGTCCAGGCCCCACTCCTCCCACCCACCCTGGCCTGGGCGCTCCGGGCCGGGTCACTCACAGGGACAGGCAGAAGCTCTGCAGCCGGAGCCCCAGGGCCCTCACTCTTGTGCAGTGGCGGCTCTGCCTCTCCTCGCTCTCTGCAGCCACCGCCTCTGCTCCCACCTCCTTGTCGTCCTCGCTTTCTGGGGGGGGGGGGGGGGGAGCAGCCGCTGCTGACGGAGCCCATGGTACGGGCTGGGCCCGGCTCAGACCCCACAGGGGCTGCTATTGCCCCTCCCTCACAGACCGGACTGAGTGCAGGGACCCCCTCCCCCCACTGAGGGTCACCAGCAGTGGCCATCAGGGACGCTGCTGGGCAGTGGCTCCACCAGGTGGGCCGCGATGGCTGCACGTGGCCGGGCCCTCGTACCAGTGGCTTCCCGTCCTCTGGGTCCTGTGCTCTCCTTCCTTCTCTTCCTGAGACGCAGGCTGACGCGCCTCTCGTCACGGGGCTCTGGGGACCTGTCCTTTGCTTCCACTGGGATGTCGTCCTCAGTGGGGGCCCTGGCCACCCCTGGCTCCCCCTGGGGTCCCAGCAGGGCCGGCTCCTCCTCAGCCGCCTTGTCCTTCCCACCACCCCTGTCACGCTCCTTCGGGACAGGGTCCTCGTCGTGATCCCAGAGGCCATAGCACTGTGGAGGGATGTGCAGGGCTGGTGAGGAGGCCGGCGTGGCAGCACTGGGCAGCACATGGCGCGGGCGAGGTGGCCAGGCCCACACTGGGCCTCACGGCATCCGGCCTGCCTCGGAGCAAGGTGGCTGGGCGTGTGCGCGGCCGTGTGTGCTGTGTGCCCGCACGTGTTGTGCGCGAGAGGCGGCAGCCGTGTGTGCTGTGTGCCCGCATATGTGTGTGTGCGAGAGGCAGCGGCCCTGTGTGCCCATGTGTGTGTGCACGGGAGGCAGCAGCCCTGCGCGGCGCGTGCGCTCACCAGCAGCTGGGCACGGTGGAAGAAGAGCACCATGAGCTGCGGCAGGTCGTACTGGATGTAGCTGTTGCTCTTCTCCAGGCCCAGGATGCGTGGCGGGAAGTAGGGCTTGTTTTCATAGCGCCGCAGCACGGCGTAGCTGTTCCAGGGGAAGAAGCCGAACTGGAACAGGTACTTGGCGACCACCGTGACCTGCAGGCGAGAGGAGTCAGCGGGGCGCCAGCCCCCGACCCCCACCCCCACTGCCAGCCGCGATGCCCACCTCGGTGAAGATGATGGCCGTCATCCAGAAGCGCTTGCTGGGCCGTGGGATGGACAGCATGGCCCACAGGAAGACCAGCACGGGCAGCATCAGGGAGGCGGCCGAGGCGGTGACCATGTGGTTGAGGATGATGACGAAGTAGCAGAGCAGCTCCGAATGGGCGGCCACACACTGGTACACGGCCTCCAGCAGCCGCAGCACGCGGCCCTGTCCCGCCGCGAATCGCTCGGCCTCCTCCAGCTCCGGGATGTGCAGGCACCTGCCGGGGGACCAGGCTCAGAGCCTCTGGGGCCACCAGGCGGGCCTGGGGCCACCAGTCCTCCCACCGTACACCCCTCCCCGCGCACCTGTCCAGGAGCAGCTCGCTGGCTGTGCGCATTCTGGCGGGGCCGCTGGTGGGAAGCTCCCGGGAGCCGTGCAGGGAAGCCCTGGGCTCGGTGACCATCTCCTCGCCGCTGCTCTGGGTGTTACAGCTGGTGCTCAGAGGGCTGCTGATGTCCTCGGTCATGCTGCTCTGTGGCTCCTCCGCCCCCAGCCCGCTGCAAGACGGGCGGGTCACAAGGGGGCCTGTGTGCCCCTCAGGCTCTGGGGCGGCCCTGGAGGGCTTCGGGGTCTCGGTGGATGAGGGCCCAGCCGGCTGCCTGGCCCTGTGCAGCAGCTCAGGTGCCGGGGCTGGACCTCACTCTGGGCCAAAGACAGGCCGGGCGGGGTGGGTCCCGCTCCTACCTGGACGGGGTGCTCAGTGCATCACGGATCATCTCAGCTTCGCTGGCATACAGCTGGTCCAGCACGTCCCGGCGCACCTCTCCGCCCTGCAGGGCAGCGAGGGGCTCAGGGCAGCCGCGGTGGGCGAGAAGGCGTGGGGGTGCCCGCAGTGGGCGTGGTGTGGAGTGCAGGAGGCGGGGCGGGGCGGCCCACTCACCCGGAGCAGCTCCTGCGTGAGCAGGTAGCGCTCAGCACGCAGCACGTCACTCATGGCGCGGTGGTGCCGCGTGAAGTCGTGCAGCCAGCGCGTCAGCTCGTCCACGAGCGCCTGGCCCAGCACCCACAGGAACTGCACGGTGCTCAGCACTCGCTGCATCACGTGGCTGCGGCCTGCGGCGAGGGCGAGGCATGCGGTGCTGGAGGGACGGCTAGTGGGAGCCCCGCAGCGCCCCAGCCCCTAGCCCTCGGGCCAACTCACCGGCTACCTCATCCTCCAAGCCCTCTGCCAGCTCTGCCTCCTGGCTGGGGTCACCGCCTGGGCACAGGGGTGCTGGTCAGCGCCTTGCAGCCCCACCTCCCTGCAACCCGCCAGCCGCTGGACTCACCCGTGGGCAGCGGCCCTGCCTGCTCCTGCCGCTGCTGGTGCAGCACCGTCTGGGCATTGGTCACCCACGCCTGGTACGCCATCTGCAGGCCAGGGCCCCGGGTTAGCACGTGGCCTCCCCTGACCTGATCCCGTTAGCCGAGGAGCCTGGGGCCAGGAGGCCCAGCTGGGGGCCGTCAGCTCCCTGCGCCTGGGCAGGAAACGGGCCACGGAGCTGTGGGGGGAGGACTGGGCGGTGCATGCCACCCACCCAGCATGTCCTGCTTGTCAGCGCCAGGCCCCGTGCTGAGAGCCAAGGGCCCGAAGACGGACAGGAGAATGTGTGTCCAACATACGCTGAGCCCGTCTGCAGGCCACAGCGGCCCCGCCAGCCCGCATGCTCACTTGGAAGGCGCTCTGTGCTGACTGCTGGGCGTCCTCGGGCTGCACCTCCTCCTCCTCCTCGCTGTCCGACTCGAACAGGAAGTAGTCCCCGGACTGGATGACTGCGAGCAGGGGTCACTGAGAGCCGGCCGCCCCCGTGGCTGGGCTCCGCACCTCCCTCCTCCTCCCCCGGACCCTCAGGTCTGTCTCCTCGGTTCAGGGTGGGTCTGGGAACAGCCTAGCCATGCTGGACTCCCTCAACAGCCTACGACCCTGGACTAAGGCCTGCATGCCACCCTCCCCCCAGCGATGGCCACGGGGGCAGGAGGTGGTGAGCGGCACGCCAGGGGACTGTGGCACGTGTACGGGGCACGGGCGGGAGCAGTGGCACGGGACCAGACTGGGCGAGAGAAACGCGTGAGGGCAGGGCGAGAAAAGCAGGGGCAGTGCCGACCGGCAGCGGGGATCCAGCCTTCCGAGCCCGCGTGTCAGGAAGGAGACAACAGAGCGTTGTCGGGGACGTGGCCCGACGACAGCAGGGCTCAGCAGGGAACCTGAGAGCCCACGCACGGGGCTCCTGGGGGTGCTGGCCAGGTCAGCGCAGGGCGCGCCCCCTCCGTCCCGGCGGAGACGGCGGCCAGGGTGTGGGAGGCCTGCCTGGCGCACAGCAGCTCTGAGAGGGCAGCCAGGGCAGGCCAGATGGGGGCAGTACCTGTGGCGTGGTCCAGCCAGGATCGCCACCACTGTGGCCGTGGCGAGGAGCCCCTTGCACTGCCGGGCCCTGTGGAGGGGCGGGGCGAGCGTGAGTCAGCGGGGAGCCCCCAGGGCAGCGAAGGGGCAGGCCACGTGTGGTGCCGTGTGGGGCGCAGGACAGACCACAAGTGCGGACGGACAGTCACGGGCCGGCCCACGTGGCCCATGGGGACAGAGAGTGACCAAGCAGCACAGGGTGGTTGGGCTGGAAGCCCCGTGGGATGCCACACGGCACAGATGCAGGCAGGCTCCACCAGGCGTGGACACACTCACCTGACTCCTGGCTGGGGTCCAGGGAGCCCTGTGGGTGGCCGCGCCTGGCCCGGCTGTGCCTGTGCTTCTCCTGCTTGGCCTGGATGCGCTCCATCCTGCAGGGCGGGAGGTGGCTCAGCGCAGGGTAGGGCGGGGCCAGAGAGCCCGTGGCCCCACCCACACGGCACCTACTGTCTCTTCAGCTGGGCCAGCGACTTCTCCTCCGCCCTGCGGTGGAGCTCGATGGTCTTGAGGTTGGCAGCGTTGTAGAGGCCAAAGCCCCTGTGGGGCAGCAACGGGGGTGGGGCATTAGCTCCGGCTCAGCCTGGTGTCCCAGGCCCTGCTCACTCACAGCAGCAGAGACCCAGCCCACAGAGCTCAACACCGCCTTGTTGCATGCTGCTTCTGTGAGAGAGAGACCCTCCCGCAGCCTCCAGGGGTAGAAGATGGGGGGGGTGGGAGAGCCGCTGGCCCATCAGCCAAAGTGCAGGGATGTGCCCTCAGGCCAGCGCGGTGGCCACGACCGGCCCAAAGCGCCAGCTGGTGGCAGAGCCGGGGCCGAGGCCACACACCACCGGGGTACTGAGAAGGTCCTAGCGGGTCTGTCTCCTTGGTTCTCCCTCTAGGGGGCGGGTCACGTCATGGAGGGACGGCCCGGGGTGCGGCGGGGGGCCCACCTGGAGGCCTGCAGGGCAGTGGCGCGGAGCTCGGCCCGGACGTGCAGGAAGTAATAGCTGAGGAAGACGCGGCGCTGCAGCAGCAGGAATAGGAAGCAGACGCTGTCCCACAGGACGCCCGCCTCCTCCACAGGCAGCAGGCAGTCCTGGTCGCGGCCCAGCATCTCCTTAGCTGCGGATGGACGCCAACCAGGTCAGGGTCCTGGAAGCCGCGTACGTCCCCACGCGCCTTGGGGCCCCGGCCGCCTGCCTCGCCCACTCACGGTTGTAGTAGCCTTTGACCGTGCACACGAGGCTGAAGAGCTGGATGACCCAGCAGAAGCTGCTCTGCATCTGCTCCACGAAGACGCAGGACAGGAGCTGAAGGCGGGAGGAGGGTCAGCCTGGGCGCCCCTGGGCGGGGGCTGGGGGCTGGGGGCCGGGCTCACCGAGAGCATGTTCTTGGAGACGATGACGGTGACGTTGTAGAGAATGAGGCAGTCCCATAGCACGAGGCGGGTGCGCGTGTCCTTCTGCTGCAGGCTGGTGCCAAACAGCAGCAGGTAGAAGCAGGCCAGCAGGTAGCCCAGCCCGAAGATGCTGACGCGTGTGGCCCCCGTGACAAACACCACCACCAGCACCAGCCAGAAGAGGTAGCGGAAGACGGCCACCTTCAGCATGTCGAGGTAGGACCTGCCGGGAAAAGCGTCACTCTGGGCCCTGGTCACCGCTGCCTCTGCCGCAGCCCAGGACCAGGGGAACTCCCGGGCGGCCCCTCTGCTGCGGGGTCAGCATCCGCCACTCGTCCCGGCCGCAGAGACACCCCTGGCAGCGCGCGTCCTGGCTCGGTCCCGCTCGAGCCCAGGCGCGTCTGTCGGCCCCGGGAGCCGTGCGGCCTCTGCGACGCCCACCTGCAGTGGATGAAGTTGGGCACGGGGTTGGGCTCCCCCTGCAGCGGCTCCAGGTCATCAGTGTTAATGCCTGCCACGTGCTGCCACTCCTCCGTGCGCTCGGCCAAGAACACCTGCCACTGCTGGGAGGCGCAGAGCAGCAGGAGGACGTCATCTGTGGGCACACAGGAGGCCACTGCCGCGCCGCGCTGCGCCCCGGGGAGCGCTGGCTGCACAGAGGCCTGGCCCACGACGGGGTGCAGGGCACTTCCTGCCCGGCACTGCCCTCATCCCCCAGGCCCTGGGCGGAAGCATGCATGCGTGTTTACACCGGCATCTACACACAGCGTGGATGCGCACACGGATGTCGGGGAACACATTGCCTGTGTGCATGTTCTGCATATGTACACGTGGGGGTCTACATGCACCACACGACTGTCAGGAAGTGAGGCCAACGTGAGCCTGACTGCACACCACGTGGCATCAGTCTGCACACCCGTGTCCTCCCCCACATCCATACCTGTGTGCACACCTGCGCCCACACCGTGTGGCAGGAAGCGCACATGTGAGGTGGACCCGTGGGACCAGGCACACGGAACACGCCCCTGCGGGGAACTGTAGGACTGGACTGGCCACAAGGCCTGGACGGTTCAGCCCTCGCTGGCCGCACAGGAGGGTCAGCGCCTGCCTGCCCCCTATCCCGCGGGAACCCGCACAGCTTCCTGCATGGCCAGCAGTGCCGTGTGTGCACGAGGGGCCCCAGGGGACTCACTGATGAGGTTGGTGGCGTTGGGGGCACTGAAGAAGTCCGGCAGGTACAGCCACCTGATCAGGGCAGAGTTCATGGGGATAGCGCGGCTCCAGCGCCACGGGTAGTCTGTGGGAAGAGGGTGCACGTCACCCACCACCCCAACCCGTCCCCAGCGTCCCCGGGAGTCGCTTGGACACCCACTCCCACCCGGAGCCTCCAGAGCACACAGGACCAGCGAGCCCAGGTCTCACGGACGTGGGCGCCAGTGGCTGGGGAGGGGTGCATGGGCAGGTGGGCGGGGCACGGCCTCACGTGGTGGGCGGGGCACAGCCTCACGTGTGGGCCACAGTCGGCGTGGACCCGAATGAGGCTTCATTGTGCACCTGTCAGAACGGCTAAAATAAAACCATGTGGATGCCAAGTGCTGGCGTGGAGGTGAAGGGGCGGGACCACCCTGGGTGGTCATCCCAGAGAACTGAAAACCACGGCCACACAAACACCTGTGCACCACCCAACGAACGAACGTCCGCAGGAGCTTATCCCCGACATCCCAGACCTGGAAACGGCCCAGTGCCATCCGAGGGGGGAAAGGTCAAGCCAGCTCTGGTGCACCCAACCCGTGGAAAACTGCCCAGCAAGGAACGTGAGTGAGCAAAGCGTCATCCAGGCCACAGCCCAATGCACCTTAACTACATCTCATGAGATAAACCAGACTCCTAGGTTACACCATCCAAAGGCAAACCATAGGAATGGAGACCAGGGTGGGCGCTGGGGATGGGAGGGAGGCAGGGACCTGGGGACGGACACAGCTCTACATGCTGGTCAGCACCACACAGTGAATTCTACTACGTGGTTGAGGGAGCCCAGGACGGAGCGCAGACTGACAGGTGATCTAATTGGACAGCGCGTGTATAACGCGCCTCCTGGGAGGGGCCAGGAAGAAAGGAGCTGCCCTAAGTAACTTTGCAAACGGCGTCTTGACAAAAGACAGACACTATCCACCAAGACGGAGGAGGAGCAGTGACACCGCATGGCAACACGCACGCCCGGGGCCCAGGTCTTGGTTTCTGAATTCCACCCTCCAGGGTAAGGAACCAGGCGCCAGGGCGGGGGGTGGGGGGCGACTTCCTGGGATGGGGGCAGGCAGGGGCGGCTCCTGAGGCAGCAGCACCCGGCGGACCCAAGACTGAGGACATATCCCAGGGCCAATGCGGGTACAGTGTGGACACAGCACCAGCGACAGGAGTGCAGCAGAAGCCTGGGGATACAGGCCCAGAGTCTCTCTCTACAGATAAAGTAAACAACCGGATAGATCAGTAGGGAGAAGGGACACAGCTCTTCTTTACAGATGATGCCAATCGATCACCACAGGAGACAGAAAATCACTGTGAGAAACCAAACAGCCCCTGCGGGCGGATCCACCGAGCGCGCTGAAACCAGCGGGCGAGAGTTTACAGGGAGACAAGACTCCTGCCGGGTCCTAAGCCTGCCCCGCAAGTGAACATGCGACAGCGACGAGCAGCGGCGAGACTGGCGAAAAGGGGGTGTCACCCGCGATGAGACACACCAGCCCCAGCGTGACGCACTGTGGTTTTCTTGCCAAAAGTGCTTAACCTGGTCTAAGGAAGAAACGCCCATCGATGCTGGGGTGAGGGGTGTGCTACAAACGACCGCTTCCTGCTCCCCCCAGTCTCAAGGAGATGAAAGACAAAGGAGGCCAAGGAGCCGGCAGAGGACAGAGAGCGGTGGGGGCCCCTGGGGACAGTGGCTCCGGCCATGGTTGGTGGCCTGGCCCCCATTTTGGTTCTTAACTTTGGGTGCTGTGCTGGGTCGCTTCAGAGGCTGACGTTCACGTCGGGGAAACTGGGTGGAGAACGTTTAGGAACTCTGCTCTGCTTCTGCTACCCTTCAGCCAGAACTCAGAGACCGTAACCCAAAAGGGGCCTTTCCCAGGGCAGGGGCCTGACTTCCAAAAACACTGACGAGGACGTCAAAGGGCCTGCCTGCAGGGCTCCACGGGCACCTCTGAGACGCTCTGAACGTGAACGGGAACACAGGATGGATTACAAAGCGTTCAGACAGAACCCTGCACCCGCTGACAAGACAACAGGAAACAGAGCAGGAAGGGAGAGAAATCAAAGCTCCTCGCAGAGAAGCCAAGTAACAAACGTACCAGGAATAACAGAAATCAAAAACGTCCATTTTGTGAAGTCCTGCCAGCATGAGAGTCAGCAGACGTGGACGCGCGGGGCAGAGTGCTGGTCCCCTGACGGGGTGGGCTGGGGGCCCCCAACGCCCCGATGGCCACTTGACTCCCCGTCATGGACCGTTCCTGCCCAAGCATTCCCCGGTGTCTACGCTCTGGGGCACAACCCACAGAACCAAGTTCAGGGCTTTCTGTGAGGCCCCTGGCCTGACACTGGCAAGGTCACAAGAGACAGAGGCTGGGACAGTCTTGACCAAAGGCGATGGGAGAAGAGGACGGCCAAGCACTCCCGTCAGCTCCTGGTCGAAGCCAACAGCTACCAGGGACGTGGCCCTGAGGACGAGGCCGCTGAGTATGGATGGCGTATCAGACCGGGGGTGGATGGCCGTGCGTGGCCACCGTCCTGAACACAGAGGGTCCAGGGTGGCTGTACTGAGCGTGGAGCCCAGACTGACTCCCATTTGCCTGGGAAGAGCGTACAGCTGCTCCTTGGACTATTCTCCCAACCTCTCCGGTTGTTTGAAAGTTTTCAAAATAGAACGTTGGGCAAAAAGAAAGCAGAGGATGAGGAGAGACCAGCGAGGGAGCCAGCACGACTGCAGCCCACAGAGTCCATGCACGGGGAGGAGGGGGCTGAGGCCACTCCAGGGGCTGGGATGCCCAGGTTGGGTGCAGCCACGCACGCCCAACTCACCCCATGCCCACCCCAGCCCGCAGGCCACCCTGCTCACCGATGCACAGGGCAGGGGGGATGCCCAGGCACAGCAGGTACTGGTAGAGCAGGAAGAGTGCCAGGAAGAGGCAGTAGCTGGGCCAGAGGCGGGCGATGGCCTCACGGCGCCGGCGGGTGAGGACGGCCACCAGCCAGCAGCCATGCAGGATGACCATGAAGTTCATGCGCTGTCCGATCACGTTCACGGCCATCAGGAAGCAGATCTGGGGGTGGCACAGCGGGACAAGGTGACCAGGATGGGGACGCAGTGAGCCGGGGGAGGAGCCCTCCTGGCTCTGCCTCTGGGCAGCCTCGGGCGGTAGGTAGTGCTTGTGCCCAGGGTGGGGGGCAACGGCCCAGGCTCACGACGGCCCAGGCCACCCTCCTGGAGGGACGGAGAGGCTGGACACGTCTCGACGGTGGGGGGAACCAAGGTAGGGGCACCATGGCGGAGTCGAGACGGAGCCCCTCCCCAGCCGGGGCCCCAGCCCCCTGCCCTCACTCCGCAGGCCCCTCTCCAAGCAAGGCCAACTTAGCTGGAGGACCTGACGCCCTCGGTGGTCCCCCCTCCCCCCGCGCTGGGCCTGCCCGTTGCAGAAGACCCCACGGGGGGTGGCAACGACCCCCAGTGGCTCAGGCCTGCCCAGGGCGGGGCGAGGGTCGACGCCCGCCTCACCTCTAGCCCGAACTTGTAGAAGAAAAAGTTGGCGAAGTACTTGAGGCAGCTGGGCAGGTCGCGGTCCAGCTGCTGGCGGGTACCATCGGCGCAGACGGCCTGGGCCGGCAGCGGGGCCAGCTGGCGCCGGCGGCGGTGGTAGTCCTGGCAGCGGTACACCACGGCCTCGAACACCAGCAGCAGCAGGATCTGCAGGTGGCTCTGGGGGGCGTGGCCAGTCAGGCCCCGCCCAGCCCCTGGCTCCACCACCCACCTGGCCCACCTGCCCCGCACTCACTCGGATGTAGCCCAGGTTCGGGAAGCCCTTCCGCACCCCGAACCAGTTGGCGGGGTCGATGGGTCCGCGGTACAGCAAGGACTCGTGGATCTCCGTCTTCTGCAGGTTCGTGCTGTTGGGAAAGGGCTGGGGGAGGGGCGGCGTCAGCACCTGCTGCCCACCAGGAACCGGACGCTGACCCCAGGGACCGCCAGCCCCACGCGACACCCCCGCTGCAGCCACAGCTCCGATGGGTCTGCGCCGGAGCACAGCTGTCCCCAACCAGGGACATGGGGCACTGTCAGCCTCCAACCCACCTCAGTGGGGAAGGGAACATGGATGGTGTTTGGGGACAGGGAAGCCACCAGCAGGGGCTGGGAGAGTGAAGAGAAATCTGTGGGTGGGCTTCCCTGAGCAGCCCCGCACTTCTCTCCAGTGGACATCAGGCCTCTGTGCCCCTCACACCAGGACCTGCACTTCCGTCAGGAAGTCAGCCGGGTCGGGACACATCTCTGAACCCAGATGTCTCGACCTGGAGAGTGGGTCCTCCGCAGGAAGCGCAGGCCCCAGGGACAGGCCCTCGCATCCGTCCCTCCACCCGAGCTGGAGCAGCGGCCGTACCTCGGTGCAGTTGCTGGCGTACTCGTGGGGGCTGACGACCTTGAGCTGGTACAGCATCTTGCACACGATGATGATACAGGTCCACACGGTGGCCAGGCAGGAGGCCATGGGCCGGAAGCGGGGGTAGGGCAGGGCGAAGGCCCACAGCACGACCAGCAGGAAGTTCAGCACCGACACCTGTGGGCAGGCGGGCAGTGGCGGCGGAGCTGCGCCCTCCCCACGGGCCCACGATCCGCAGCCACGTGCCGGTACCGGCTCAGCGAGAGTGCCTGAGCGTGCCCACACTCACCTCATTCAGGGCCACCCACACGGTGTACAGGGCCACCATCTTGAAGACGTGCAGCTCTAGCAGACGCCGCGTGAGCAGTTGCGCGCGGGTGAGGACATCCGAGAAGCCGGCGGCCAGGTCCAGGAGCCGCTCAGCCACCAGGCCCCACTTGCTGGCTGGGGGGTTGGGGGGCCAGTGAGGAGCGGCGGACAGGGCCTCTGTGGCCTGGGCCGTCCCGTCCCATGTACTGACGGGGCTCCAGGCACCTTGAGCTTACCCTCCGGGACCTGTATGGCCTGGTGGGGGCTGGCCACGCCCAGCCCCTCGTCTCTGGGTGCCGCCTCCTCTTCCTCTTGCTGCAGCAGGGGGGTCCCGCTCACCGTGTCCTGCCTGGGACAGGACCCTGAAGTGTCCTTCCCTCCCACATTCCTGGGGTGCTCTGCAGCCCCTCCCATTCCCGCCTCCCCAGGGACAAGAGAAGCCCCACCTGCCATCCCACCCCGGCGCTGGGACCCCTGTGCTGCAGCCACTAGGTGGGAGAGTGGGGCCCGGCTTGACGCCGTGAACCCCGCGGGTTGGAGAAAACATCCAGTACCTGAGGCCCCGGCATCTACAGGCAGCGGCCGAGGGCTCAACCCTGTTCCGGGTCTCCCGCCCTAACCATACAGACTCCATTCCTGCCCGAGACCGGCCTTCCCCTGTGCGGGCTCAGGGGACACTCTGCAGACCCCCAGGCCCCAGGAGGGAGGACGGGCGCACCTGTGAGCCCAGCGCAGGGTGCGGGCGCTGGGCGGGGGGCGGTGCTCGGGGTCGGTGAGCTGCATAAAGGGCCTGTGGAAGTAGTGCAGCTGCAGGATACAGGCGAGCAGGAAGAAGCCCGGGACCAGGATGCTAGAGAAGAGCTCGGACACGCTGAACTGCTCCAGGCCCAGGTCCCCCAGCCTGCGTGGGAGGAGCTGTCAGTGCCACCAGCGCGGCAGCCGCCCCCCCCCCCCCCGCGCCCAACACTCACTGCTCATCCGTGAGGCCGGTCAGGTTGCGCCAGTAGGCGGGGAAGTCCTGGAACTGGAAGGTGTAGACGGCCACCAGCACCAGCATGGTGTAGGCCACCACCAGCCACCAGAACGCCTTGAGCAGCTTCCGCCACAGGCTGTAGTAGACCTGCCGGCGGCCAGGCGCGGTGAGGTCAGCCCGCGCGGCCCTGCACGCCCGCGCCCCGCCCATGCCCCGCCCCCATGTCACGCCCGCGCCCCGTCCCCGCTCCGCCCATGCCCCGCCCCCACTCCGCCCCTGCAACCCGCGCCCCGCCCATGCCCCGCCCCCCACTCCGCCCCTGCATGCCCGCACCCCGCCCCCGGTACCTGGAAGAGGGTGAGGCAGAGCAGGAAGAGCAGCATGTAGACAATCTTGTACACGACAAGGCGGCCGGCGAAACTGACCACGATGAACATGCCACCGCACACGTAGACCCAGTACTTGGCGTACACGCCCCTGACCAGCTCCCCCAGGCTCCGCAGCAGCGTCCGCGTCTGGGTGGGCTCTGCGGGCCAGGCGGAGGGGGGGGCGAGCGGGGCGCAGCTTCAGGACCGGGCGGGTGGCGGAGGGGCCGCGCCCCCCTTCCCCCCTCCCCCCACCGCCCGGCCCGCTCACCTGCGGCGGCCACAGTGACCTCCATCAGCGCCACGGGGTCCCGCGCCCTCTTCAGCAGCTTCTCCTTCACAAACTGGCGCAGCAGAAGCCAGAAGGTGAGGGTGCACAGCAGCTGGGGGGCAGGGGCGGCGGCACTGAGTGGGGCCCGGCCGGTGGAGCCGGGAGCCGGGGTGAGACCGCAGCAGGAAGGCGGCCTGCCCGGCCCCCGCGCGCCAGCCTCCCTGCAGGCAGAAGCTCAGCCTCTCGTACGCGCGCACGAGTTCACGCACAGATGCACACGCTCCCACACAGCAGCCCCTGCACTCACACGCCACCTCGTCTGCACACAGACCCGCAGGTGAACGCGGGGTCACAGGTGTTTGCACACTTGCAGGCTCCTGGGCTTGCACAGTGAGATATAACTAACTCACGGGCCCCCAACACGTGACCGGCAGCAGCACGGCCGTCCAGGTGCAATGGCCTGTCCCAGAAGGGGGCATGGCAAAGACACAGACGCCCGCTGAGACCCAGGGGCCGCGTGCGACGCTCACAGAGCCCGTGTCAGGCAGATGGGGTGGCACCCCCAGGAACACGAGATCATCACTCATTCACTCAACAAACGCTCTTCAAGCAACTACTCCGGGCCGGCTGGGTGACCCCGGTGACCACCAGACATGGGCTCCGGCCTCCAGAGCGCCCACGGCACTAGAAGCTGAACAGGCAGCATGGCGTCATCACTGGCACGCAGAGGGCGGGAAGAGGCTCACCATGGCGCCCAGGTCCAGGCAGGGGTAGCGGGTGTGCTCCAGTCCCAGCTGGCGCAGGCTGACGGGGCCCAGGGCAGTGGGCAGCTCGGGCCGCAGGTCCATGGCCCACACGTAGCGCAGGCTGCAGAGCGCCAGCCCGTAGAGCAATATGAAAGGCGAGCAGAGCATGGCCATCTGGTGGCGGCTACGCACGGTCCAGATGAGACAGGCCCAGAGCAGCAGCACGAAGGTCAGCCAGCTGTGGTAGGTGATGCTCCACACCTGGACGGCCAGGGTGTGGGTGGGGCTGCGCAGGACACCCGCCCGGCACCCACACCCCATTCCCCCAGGCTGATGAGGTGGTGGACCCCCGGGGCCGGGGGTGTGTGTGCTCCGACAGGAAGGCCAACCTGCCCCGCTGGCCCGGAGAGCTGCCCAGGCACACCCACACCCCCACCGCACGTATGCGCACACTCACACACGCGGCTGGGGGCTGGCCGGGGCTGCTCCTGGCCTAGCAGGTCACAGTCCCAACCGCTTCTGGTGACAAGGCACCAGGACACCATCTGTGGCGAGGGGGCCCGCAGGAAGCCCCAGCCCGAGGGGTGGCCCAGGCCAGCGCCCTTACCATCATGGCGATGAGGGCACATACGTAGCTCTGGTCCATGATGAGGTGGCCCAGGCCGTGCAACGGAGACGTCTCCTTAGGCCCAGTCAGCCTGGGGCGCGCTAAGGGGTGAGGGCAGGGGTCACCAGAGAGGCGAGACCCCTACTGGGGAAACTCCAACGTCAGTAGGCCCGAGCCCCTTGCCTACACCCGAGTGGCCCGAAAATGCAGACAGCACGCTGGAGCCACAGCCCAGGTGGAGGGGGGCCACACCTGGCACAGGCTCACGGGGCATTGGGGGAGGAACACACGGGCAAAGGGCCCGGGCTCCCGTCCGACCCTGTTCCCGATGTGCTGTGGGACCCTGGCCAGTCCTCGCCCCTCTCCAGGCCTTGGCTTCCGAGACTCTGAAGGGATGGGGTGGAGGAGATTGCCCTGATTCCCTTCCAGCTCCGTGAGCACCCACGTCCCCAGATGCCAGCCCCCGAGGCCAGCGGCTTGAGCCTCTGTTTTGTAAAATGGAAATTGAAGCTTAGCACAAAAACAAAAAGGAAAAGGAAAGAGCACCCCAGAGCCCTGCCCTGGGGACACTGTCTTCACAGCTCCCAGGGCCGCAGAGGCAGCCCAAGGCAGAGCAGTCAAGGTCTCGGGGGACTGGGAGGCAGGTGGGGAGCGGGTGGGAGCCTGGAGACCCCCGCAGGGTCTCGGGTTCCATGAGCATCACAGATACGGCGCCCGCCCTGGGCAGCCGCTGGACAGGCTGACCGGGCGAGGCCACCAGGGGGCAGCACCCGTGTGGCCGCATCATACTCACGGGGCCGCTGCTGGACAGGGCTGTGGCCCGTGAGGTCGTGCACGATGCAGTTGTCCTCAGGGTCCGGCGGCACAGGCATCGTGTGCTGCAGACAAGCCAGGGCCCGTGAGCCGAGCCTGGAGGCGTGGGGGCGCCAGCCCCGCCGCTCGGTCCGGACCCCTCACCTGCGTGGCCTCCTCCTCCCTGGTGGCTGGAGCCCCGGCCTGGCCCTGGGGCCGCTGCTCCACTTCGGTCAGCTCCACCTCCAGCTCCATGTCGCCCCCGGCCGCCTCCTTCCCCTGTGGAGGCCGGAGGGGAGAGCTCAGCCCCCCGCCCCGGCCTGAGGGGTGCGGGGACGCGGGGCGCTGGCCTGGGCACTGACCCGGTCCGCGGGCCGGCGCGCTTGCAGCTTCAGGAGCGAGGTCACGGTGTAGCAGAGCAGCAGCAGGATGCCGGGGCTCACGTACACGGGCCAGTCATGGCTGGTGTTGAGGACCAGCGCGTTGGGGCTGGAGCAGTTGGGGGGGGGCACGAAGTCCTTGAGCCCGAACACCCTGCCCACAGAAGGCGCGTTACTGACCGCGACGAGGAAGTTCACGGGTGCGAGGCGGGCAGGGCCGGGGCCCCGTGGGCGAGCCCTCACCTGGCCCAGATGCTGGCAGGCGGGAGCATGGACTGGGCGAGGGGCGTCTGGTAGCAGTAGAGGCAGAGGAGATGGCCGGCGCCGAAGCAGCCCACCGTGACGCAGAGTGCACTGAAGCCCAGGGGGCTGATGGGAAAGTGGCAGGCCCACCAGGTGCAGACGGCCAGGAACAGCAGGAAGTAGACGCTGGAGAAGGCTGACGGGTGGGCGATGCCTGCGGGCCAGGCAGAGGCGCACAGGGTCACGCCCGGCCTGGGCAGCCTGACCGCCGTCGCGCTGCTCAGTGGGGAGCTTGGCTGCCGAGACCCCTGCCGGTGTGACCGCCAGCGGTGGGGTCCCAGCTCCCTGCCCAGTGGGTACCTGCCAGCGCGAGGAGCACTACGGCCAGAGTCCGCCCAGCGGCCACCAGCAGCCAGTGCGCTGTGATCCGGAACCGGGCGGCCAGCCAAGATCTCCGCTTGTGGGTCAGTGCAGGGGCTTCCTGCAGCCCCACCAGGGAGCCGGTGTCCACGCCCCCATCATCATGGTCCTGCCGAGGTCACAGGGCGGGCGCAAGTCAGGTGCGTGGGGAGGAGCCACCCCTCCTCACGGATGTGAGGCCTCGGAGGGCCCACACCCGCCGCGGGCCCTCCGAGGACACGGGGCCGCCAGCCTGAGCATGGCCGTGTGCTGCCCTCCAGGCCCAACTCCGCCCACCGTCTTCCCACCGCGTCGCTCGGGTTCACAACCCTGGAGGGCGCCCACTGCGGCAGCAAGACACGCTCCTGCCAAGGCTTGGCGCTCAGATGACCGACCCGCGCAGGCTGACCTCACAGTGCTCTGAAGCCCCTCAAGGGCCTCTTCACTCCCCACCCCCACCAGGGGACCCCCAGGACAGGGCAGGCCCACAGGCTCCTGCATCTGTCCCCGGTGCCCTTGGCCTGAGAGGGCCCGCGTGGGGATCTTTAGGGAAAAGGAAAGCAGGGCACAGCACAGCCACGTGTGCAGCTCACTCCACAGTCACAGGGCGCCTCTACACCCTAGCCTCGGCCCCACGGCACCTTCCTCGTCAGCACAGCGACGGAGGCTCGGAGCGGACCCCAAATCACACGGCCAGGGAGGACAGCGCCCAGGGTGCCGCCGCCTCCTGCTCTGCTGCCCAGTGGGGCTTCTGGGGAGTGAGACGCACACCTGGGCGGCCCTTCCCGGCCTCAACGGCCTGCGGGGCGCAGAGACCCACCAGGGCCTGCTGCCCTGGTCCCACCTCAGGGTTCCCCAGAACAGAGCAGCTTCCTGGAACCAGGGAGGCCAGGGGGAGGCAGAAAGAACACAGACTCTTTGTCAGACGCCAGCTGTACCATGGGCGCCGTGCCTATGCCCTGCCCCAGGGCGGAGGCGGCCCTTGGTGTCCAGGCTGACAGCACGGGCTCAGGGGCCCGGCGCCCCGGTCACTCACACACCGGCTTCGAGTCGGGGGTTAGGGGTCTTGCCTGTGCAGCCTTGGTGAGCCCCCTAACCGCTCTCAGTCTGTTTCCTGCCTGTCAAATGAGGGTGGGGCACGGGGCAGGCCCCAGCCCTGGGGTCAGAGCAGTACCCAGGGTCCCCCCATCATGCACCAGGACGGGGGGATAGGGGGACAGCTGCTGGAAGGCACTACAGCCAGGCCCGAGCTCAACCCTGCCCACAGCCTGGCCCCGGCCCTGGGAAAGCTGCCGTGGAAAATGAGCGTTTCTGGGAGTGGGAAGAACAGAGGCAGCTGCTGGGCAGAAGGACAGCTGCTGGGGGCCGCCCGCATGGTCCAGCCCACCCAGGCCCGGCTCCAGCCCCGCCTCGGCCGGCCCCCCGGGACGCACCTCCCACCGCAGCCCCAATGACCCCCTCAGGGCAGGCACAGACCCACGTGTGCCAAGTCAGGATGGGCGCGTGTGCACAGATCGTGTGCAGCCGCGTGTGCCGCGGCCCTGCCGGTGGCAGCATCCACACGGGCGCTGGGGCTGCTTCTGGCCTTGAACGCCGGGCGCCTGTGATGGGCCCCCATGGCCTTGCTCTGACGTCTGTCTACACCAGCCGCCCCGGGGCCGGAGGTCAGCCCCCAGGGGCTGCCAGGACAGCCCTGTGCTCCGAGGGGTGATGGGCAGCGTGGGCTGGGGAGCTGGCCCCTCCCGCCCGCCCCAGGCGTGGGAAACAAGTGAAGCTGTTCTGGGAAGCCCCGGCTCTGCTAACGAGGAAACCAGAGGCCTCCCTGGCCCCTGCGCCCACCGGTGCGCCCATGCACCGGGGAGATGGAGGGGGATGGCCAAGTCAGGGAGCCACCCCGAGGGCAGGCAGCAGGGCGGTCCCAGCCCCACTTGACCCCCACAAGTGCCTGGAAAAGCCACTCCACCTCCAGGCCCCCGTCTCCCCCTCTGAAATGCGGGTGCCAGCCTTGTCCTGCAGGACTCGGGGGACAGGCAGGTCAGCTGTAGGCTGAGCCCCGTCTCAACCTGCGGTAGGAAGTCCCCTTCTCCCTGGGGACTGAGGCCCTCGTTTCCGCAAGCATCAGCTGCTGGGCCAGCGGACACTGGGGCTGAAGGCGTGAGCCTGGGGCCCCCCAGGGCCTCCCAGGCAGGGACCCTGGATGGCCACAGACCCGGCCCAGCCCTGGAGACCAGGTCCTACTCGACAGAGGCTGAGGCCGAGTGTGAGGGGCCCAGACTGGGCTCGAGACCACAGCCCTCGTGCAGGGACAGGACAGGACACGGAGGGTAGAGCCCACGGGGACCCCGAGGACTCTGGCGGAGGGCCCTGCTTCAGGTCTCTGAGCCGACACAGCCCCTGCCTTGACACACACGGCCCACCGATGGCCCCACTGTGGGCACGGCTGCTCAAACATCGTCTGTCCCTCTGTCGGTCTGTCCTTTCACCCATCGGCCCCTAGGTGCTCCCTGACGGCTGGCGCAGGTCATCCTCCAAGAGCGTTGACTCCCTACTGCCCTGCGGCCCCGAAGACCCTCTTCCAGGGGCAGCTCGAAAGGCGCAGGCGCTGCCTGGGGTCCCTGCACGCGCTAGGACCACGCGCTGCAGTGCTAGCAACCCCCCACAGGGACGTGCACTGGACCTCCTCCATGGCCATGTCTCTCCATGATGGGCACATACGGACTTTTACAACTAAACCGTCCACGTTTGTAGAAAGAAAGAGATAGAGAGAGAGGAACAAAGAGAAGTACAATAGTCCTCAGGTGGCTGGGACACAGGCGCGCCCCCATCCCTCACCGGCTCCTGGGCGCGCTGGCTCCGCCGGGCCGTCCGCGTACGGCGCCCGCAGACGCCAAGGCACAGGGAGGAGGCCACCAGGACACCCAGGTCGGGGGCCACCAGGCGGATGGCGTTCGGCACGTCCTTCAGGTCCAGCCTGTGGAGGATAGGGAAAGCCGGTGGTCGGCTCAGGGGGGCAGGTGCCAGCAGGGGGCGCCCCGGGAGCTGGAGGCCCAGGAAATCCCCGAGGGAGGCTGGGGGACTCACCTCGTGACCCCAATGTGTCGGGAGACGGTGTCCCAGGTGCTGCCTGCAGAGAGAGGCACGGGGGAACCGGGTCAGGCGGGCGGGTGCTGAGAAACCCCTCCTGTGTTGCCAGGAGGGCCACGGAAGCCCTGGTGTCTGGGGGTGCTTGAGAACGCTGCCTCCGCCGGTAGGGTACTTCCGCCTGGCAGAATGGGTTTCATGGCCCAGCCGGGCGCTGTGTGGCCCGGGAGGCTGGGCCGGGCTCTCGGACCCATCGGCCGAGGCCGGCCGCTCCTTGGGGGCCCGAGGGGGGAGGGCTGGTCTAAGAGCCGCCAGGACCAGAGGGCGCTCGAGGCACCTGACTTCTCTCCAGTTTCTAAACTGCAGGAGAGGCACGATCTTCACGGAATGAAAATGGGAAGCGGGGTGGGACACCCTGCCCGCCACGAGCCGCTAGGACGTGGGGGTGGGAGACCCCACCGGGCAGTGGGGATGGGAGCCCAGGGTTCCGGCGTCTGAACACTGGGGCACTAGTGTCAGTGGAGGTGGGAGGGCTGGGTGCCGGCTGGGGATTCCATCCTCGGGGTGAAAGCGCGCAGGACAGTGGGCGGGCGGCACACCAGGGCCCGCCCCCTCGGCCAAGGGCTCAGGAGGAAGATGCGAGACGGAGGGGCCTGCGAAGACCGGGGCTGCCCGGACACAGTGCTCTGGGACCAGCACGGGGCCGGGGCTCAGCCCAGCCTCACGGCCACCTATTACCGGGGCACTTAGAGCTGGGCCATTTGGGCCGGATGTGAATCGTGGCTGGGCTCAGAGGCGGCCCACATTAGGCAGGGCCTGGGTGAGGCAGGGCGGCCCCTGAGGCTGAGCTGACCTTTCCGAGGAGGCTGAGGCTCCCCCACCCTCCCCAGGCTCTCCCCCGGGCCTGCTGCCCCCAGGCACCCCCTTCCCGGCCCTTCGTGACTCACAGCTCGGCCCCAGAAGCTGGTCCAGGTGGGGCACGGTGTGCAGGCATATCTGGAAGGTGAGGTGGGCTGCCAGGAAGAGGAGGCTGAAACCCAGCAGGGCTCGCAGGAGGCGGCCGGTGTGACCTGGAGGCAGAGACGGGAGCGGTGGGGCCGGCATGCAGCCAGGCCTGGAGCGGGGGGATGCGGAGGGAGCAGACCGCTCAAGGCCACTCAGCCCTGGCTACCGGCCGAGCCAGGCTGTGCACACCAGCCCGAGACACGCACCCAGCACGGACCCAGGGTCTTACGGGGCCGTGAGAAGTGAGCTCATGCAGCACCCCCCTCCTACACCAGCCCACTGACAGCTCACCCAGCCCCGTGGTCCAGCACTATCACGACCCCGATTTACAGATGGGAATGGACACAGAGAGGTGAAGTGACTTGCCCACAGTCGCACAGCAAAGAATCAGCAGAGTACACAGTACACCCATCCTGCCTGCGCTTGGTCTTGTCCCCGTCCTGGGGCGTGGAGCAGTGGGGGCAGAGCCAGTGCAGGAAGGAAAAGCTCCCTCCAGCTTTGCTCATGTATCCCGGAAACATCTGTGTTGCTGCCTGGCCCTGGCAGTGGGGTGCTGCCTCATGCCCAGTGCGGGCTGAGAGCGTGCACCGTCCAGGGAAGGCCCCACCCAGCACTCAGCCACACCGCCTATCGAACCTGGGATGCTCTCCTGCCCACGCAAAGCCTCGGGCTCCGAGAGGCGGCTGTACCCCGGGATTTCACACGATGAGTTGATGTATGGGAGGAGGAACGAATGGATGGATGGACGAAGGGATGAGGGGACGGATGGGGAACAAATGGATGGGAGGATAAATGGGTGGATGGGAGGATGAAGGGTGGATGGATAGATGGGAGAAAGGATGGATAAATGGTGGATGAGAGGATGTATGACGCGGGATAGATGGGGGAATGGATGGGAGATAGATGGGTGGGAGGAGAGATGGATGGATGGGGGATGATGGGATGGGGGATGGATGGAAGAATGGATGGAAGGAAGGAGGGATGGATGAATGGATGGATTGGAGGACAAATAAGTCGAACACATGGATGGGAGGATGGATGGGAGGAGAGGATGGATGGACTAGAGGACAGACACATGAATGCATGGGTGGATGGGAGGACGGGAGGATGTATGGATTATAAGATGGGCTGGATGGAGAATGAGAGGATAGAGGGATGGCTGACAGCAGTGTTGGGTGAGGCCAAAGGGCAGCTCTGATTTCAGAAGGGGAGGGGGGTCAAGCCAGTGTGGGGCTCCTGAATCGCCCAGGAGGGATAAACCGTGTGGCAGGTGACCACTAGAGTCTACCAGTGGACTCCGAGGTTCGGCCCTGAGTGCCAGAAAGAGCGAGTATCGTTGGCGGGCGCGCACGCGTGTGCGTATGTGTGCGTGTGTGTCAAGGGTGCGTAGGGCGCTAGACCACACACTGCACTTGCTGGAAGTGCCGCCTGCCTCTCCTTGACCTGGGGTCACCCGTTCGGCCACGTGAGGCCTGCACAGCACAGGAGCGCCGCGGATGGACGGGGCCTGCCTTCGTGGGCAGGCAACCCCACCTCTGCCATGCACCGTGCAGGGCAGGGGTCACACAGGAGTCTCTCCTCCCGAAGGAGCCGGGGCTCCGCTCAGGGACTTTAGGCTCAGGCAGGAATCTGGAGAAGCAGGAAGTGGGGCCGGGAAGCTGCGGCTCCAGGAGCAGAAGACAGGGAGGCTCGTGGCAGGTACAAGGGCATCTGTCTGCCCAGAGCGGGCACCGGGGTCGAGCCCCAAACCTCCCTGACGCGGCTGCTCAGTCTGCAAACGCTCCAGGGCATCTCCGCCCTCGGCACTACCTGCCGCCACGAAGGCCCCGCTCCCACGACCCTGTTCTGGGGCAGCCCCAGCCCCCGCGAGTGCAGCGCCCACCCTGGGCCCGGCTCTGGTGCTACGGAGAGCGGCTTGCAGACCTCGCCCTCCTGACGAGATACGCGTAAGCGGAGCTGAGGGAAGGGGCGTCCTCCGGTCGTCCGAGGCTCTGTCACACCGAGGACGGTGCAGAGGTGGGGCAGGGAGAGACAGGGTTCCCACGGGGGGGGACCAGAGTTGGAGCACGAGGCCCTGGGCGGGGGCAGCGGGAGGCCCACCTGCTCTGCCGACCCCGGGGCGCCGTCTGCTCACAGGCAGGAGGGTGCAGGTCTGGGGAGGATGGCGGAGCCTCTCATCCCCTCATTCGGCAAAGACAGGGAGCCTCCCGGTGCACTGACTGCTCTGCGAGGTGAACCGGGCCCGCCCACGTGGCCCACCACGTCCCAACAGCACCTGAGCTCAAGCAGAGCCGAGGGGCTCCGGGGCAGGCGCCCCCTCTCCCGCGAGCCGCCGCGGGGCTGGGTTTGTTCTAAGGCAGGGGCAGGGCCTCCCTGAGTCCCTAAACATAATCAGGTCGCCAGGAGCTGACCCCCTCGGGTCCACCTGCAGCTCTGCGGCACCTCTGCCCTGCCCTGCGCGGGGCACGTGGCCCACGGCCGCCGCCCCAGTGCCCGGCAAAGTGATGGCCCTGACCCCTCTCCGCCCTGCACAGGGAGCCGGGGTCAGGCTGACGCCCCCACGGGGATGGGGCCAGGAATCAGTCGGCGCCCACGGGCACCCTGCACAGCCTCAGACCTTCCACCCGCTGCCGGCGCTGAGGCCCAGCTGCGGCACAGGCACGGGCAGGCCTCACGCTTTCCTCTCTTCTGCCCGGAAAAACCCGGCACCCTCCCTGTCCCCGAAGGGCCTCTGGGGCTGGAGAGATGGACGGATGGAGGTCAGGCGGATGGAGGTCAGGCGGGCAAGTCTTCCCAGCGCCTCTCCCTCTGCTCCCTGACCCCTCCCCACTCTGGACTCCTGCCCTGGCCGGGAGCCTGTGCTTCCACCACTGCCAATTAGAGGAAAGTGTTCCCAGTTGCTAGTGGGCAGGAAATATTGACGGAACAAGCAGCTCTGAACCGAAAGCCCGGGAACGGGGTCCACGGAGAGGAGAGGAAGGCCCGGATGCCAGACTCTGCCCAGCAGCCCTCCCCAGGGAGCTGCGAGTTGGGGGGCAGCTGGGCCAGCTGGCTGGGGAGGGGTCTGGCCTGGGGTGCCCCGTGGCTCCCTGCTCTGCACCCGTGCTGGGGCCCCTCCCCTGAATTCTACCCACACTGCAAGATCAGGGCTCCGTACGAGTGCCCCAAGTGGGGAGAGAGGCTGAGGAGGGCGTTACCGCCAGATGCCACAGGCCGGGGAGGGGTGACCTGCCACCCTGTAGAAGGCAGAATGACACTCCTTCGGGGAAATCCATGCCCAATCCGGGGGCCCTGGGAGTGCTTCCTGACACAGCAGAGGGGAACCAACGGTGCCAATCAGCTGGACTTCCAGCAGGGAGCTGCCCCTGGCTCCCCTGGAAGGGGAGGTCCTAACTGTGGAAAGGGGGCAGGAGGGCAGAGTCAGAGTGACAGGGCGGGACTGTCACTGACAGGCCATCGCCAGCCTGGGCGATGGAGGGAGGGGCCCCGAGCCAAGAAGCTGGGAAGCAGGTGCTCCCAGAGCCTCCAGGAGGGACCAGCCCTGCAACACCTGGGCTTCCGCCCCATGAGGTCCGGGCCAGACTCCGACCTCTGGACTGTGGGTGGGGACGTGCTGTGTGGCCGCTCAGTATGGGGTGGTCTCGGCAGCCACAGGCCACGCCCGAGGCCCCAGAGTGGCCAGCACCCCCCGGGGGTAGTGCGTGGGCACACCTCCCTCCAGGGTCTCGGCCAAACCCTCGGCCCGCCGGGCACGGGGGGTCACACCCTGGCTGTGTGACCCAACTTGCTCCCTGGGTGCCTCTCTTCACCCTCCAAAACCTAACGGCCTCCCTACCCACGGGGCACAGAGCAGTCCCCAGGCACCTGTCCTCACCGAGAAGCCGGGACGACGGCAAGTCCAGAAGCACCCAGAGAGCACCTGGTGGGAGCCCCAGCGCGAAGGGATCCCTTAGCCGTGCCCCCTTCCCGTGCCACCTGCCTGCAGGCCTGCACCTCCCTTCACAGGGGCCCGTGCTCTGCTGCGCAGGGGGCAGGGAACCTCCTACGCAGGGATCCTCTCCGCTCCAGCTCCTCTCAGACGAGCCCGTGCCGTGGGCACCACCGTCCACACCGTCCTGGGGGCCCAGGCGCCCTGATGGGCCTTCCCACCCGCAGCAAGCCGAGTGCACGTGGATGGAGCCTGAGTCCACGACGGGGCTGGGGAGCCGGCGTGGCAGCTGGACCTAAGGTTGGCCGCAGCCGCTCAGGGCAGAGGGGCCGCAAGGACGGCGCTGGGACAGGGTGGGGATTGGGGGAGGGACCCGGTGGGAAGGCGGCCCAGCCCACAGCCAGGAGACGCCCCAGGGGCATCCTGCATCATGGCCCCTGTGGCATGAGGTCAGAAAAGAGATTCTGAAACCAGCCAAGGGTCCTCCATGAAAAATGAGACTCAGGACCACCCATCCTTCCCTGGAGGCTCCTCAACCGCAGAGAAAGTCCATCCCTGCCCGGTGTTGCCGGGGCCCCAACGCTCCCCCAACCCCAGGCCCCTGAACAAAGAGCTCCGAGACCCCGAGTCACCGCCCACCCCCCCAGCAGAGCCCCGCCCGCCCTTACCTGGGATGCTGTGCCCGGAGGGGCCCGGGAACCAGGGCAGCAGGAGCAGAAACAGCAGGTAGACCAGCGAGAGCGCGTTGATGCGGAAGAGGCAGGCTGCGGAGCAAACAGGACGCGGTCAGCCCGGCTGCTGGGGGGCGGGGGCAACCAGCCCCGTGCCCCTCGACCATCGCCCCCCGAGCCTCTCTGCCGTGGGTGCTGTGCGTGTCACCCCTGCGAGGCTGCCACCTCCCTGCGTGGGCGAGCGACCTCGCTCAACGCGTGACATGTCACTGTTACCGGGAGCACCACGCCTGACTTAACGACGGTTCTGCTGTCTGTTGACAAGCGTGGCCGTCATGTCTGCATGTGTCGCAGGCACCCGCCCCGCGGAGCCCCCGTCACGGGGCCAACCCTGAGGTCACAACATTCTCCCGACTTGCTTTCTCTCCTTTGTAAAATGTTTTTTCAGTCAACACACAGCACAGCTGATTTTGGGGTCCAGCTCTCTTAGCCTCCTCCCCCCACCTCTGCCTCCCAGACAGCTGGGTACACCCACTCGGGCCACGGCGGAGCCCCCCAGCACGTCGTCCGGGGCACAAGTCACGCACGTGTCTGCAGCCTCTCCCCTCACTGACTCCAGGGCGCCCCCTGCGTCTCGCGCTGCTGACCCCATCCTGATGAAGTGCAGTGGGTGCCGGGACCTCACCCGCTCCCAGGAAGTGAGGGGGTCTGGGGATGCCAGGGAGGTGCCATGTGTCCCAACTCGGGTCTCGTCACTGAGCAAGCGGGCCACTCAGCCCTTCCCGGGGACCCGAGAGGGGGCTGGGCCAGGAAAGCCCCGCTCGCTGCCCAGAGGGGACCAGCATCGCGTGCACGGCCCTGACGAGGTCCCCAGGCTAGAGCCACCTCTGGCCACCGTGCTCCTCAATCACCACGGCCAGCAAGCGGGCCCGGGGGACCCAGCCCTGCCCACCCAGGCCAGGACAGAGCAGTCGGCTGTGGGCGCCAGTGTCCACCACGGATCCGACCCCCGGCCCCCGCGGACAGCCCAGCCTCAGGGCCCAGTCATCGTGATGGAGCAGAGCTGCACGGGGTAGAAGCCCACCCCGATCAGGTCTCCAAGAGGGGGTCGATATCCCACCTCCGCGCTCCACCCCTCAGACCCCCAGGTGTGCACCGTGAGGCCAGCAATGGCTCGACCGCCACTTCGCAGCCGTCTGGACGGCCTGGGCCAGAACAAGCCGACCTGAACCCGGCCACGGACTCAGCTATGCAGACAATCTCCCCGGAGCAGGTGGCAGGGCCAGGTGGGGTGTTCAGCCCCTTCCCACCGTCTCCTCAAGCCCCCCATCACCCCAGCAATAAGGAAGCCCAGAGCGCCACACGGCCAGCGCCGCGGTCCCGAGCTCTGGTCAGGCCGCCTTCCTTTCTGGCTGCTGCCGCGCCCCCCCACTGCCCGGAGCACCCCTAGAGCTAAGCCGCCCCCCTCCACATGTACACCTGCCACAGCCAACAGCTCAACTCGAAACCTAAAGCTTTTCCACAAATACACGTTTTCGTAAAAACAAACAAACAAATCGACCTGATCTGGGCCAAGAGGCCGGAGGGAACTGCGTCTACGGCAAAGGCTTGTGAGTTCCTTTGTTTCCCAGAGCTGCGCTTTGCAGCCTGCTGGGCTCTGCCCCTCTCCTTCCACAGTGCCAGCCAGGCGGTGCCGCCCACCCAGCCATCCAGGTAGCTTTCTCCTGAGGGCACATGCTGCAGTTCTCTGCCCTGTTCTGATCCGCCCGGGACACCAGAGCTGAACAGCACACCGCACCAGCCACGGCGTTCACTAGCCCGTGACGGGGAGGCGCACGCGGTGCGGGTCCTGGGGAAGCTCCCGGAGGCCTGGCTCTGACACTGACGCTGACCCAGGACGCGGAGACGGAACTAGCGCTTCCCAGATGAGGGTTTCAGTCCTGGAGGATGCAAAGTTCCAGAGGTGGTGGTGACGGTTGCACCATACCGAGAATGTACTTAATGCCACTGAACCATACACTCAAAAATGGTTAAAGGGGCTTCCCTGGTGGCGCAGTGGTCAAGAGTCCGCCTGCCGATGCAGGGGACACGGGTTCGTGCCCCGGTCCGGGAAGATCCCACATGCCGCGGAGCGGCTGGGCCCGTGAGCCATGGCCACTGAGCCTGCGCGTCCGGAGCCTGTGCTCCGCAACGGGAGAGGCCACAGCAGTAAGAGGTCCGCGTACCGCAAAAACAAACAAACAAACAAAAAAATGGTTAAGGGACTTCCCTGGCGGTCCAGTGGTTAAGACTCTGCGCTCCCACTGCAGGGGCCACAGGCTCGATATCTGGTCGGGGAACTAAGATCCCCGCATGCTGCGTGGCGTGGCCCCCTAAGTTAATAATGATAAATAAATAAAATGGTTAAGATGGTAAATTTTACCTTATGTGTATTTTACCAAAATAAAAGAACGGCCCCAGAAATCAGCGAAGGATCTCAGAGCCCAGAACTGGAGGGGCAGGGGCCAGCCAGAGCCCCGCAGCCTGCAGCCAGTGGAGCCGTGCCTCCGGCCCCTCCCCAGCCCCAGCCCAAGCAGGAGGAAAAGAATCTAGAAGCTCCGTCGGCCAAAAGCAGGAAATCAGAGATGAAGCGTCAGAGGGGGCGGGGGAGCGCGTGGGACGACGGGGTGGGGGGGACAGGGGACACGGACGACGGACAGCACGTCAGCCCCAGGTGGGCGCTGCCAGGCACGGCCCCACCCTGGGAGGGTCGCCGGGCGCCAGAGCCCGCACAGGGCCTGCCCTGGAGGGGCGACAACGGCCCCTCAGTCATTCATTCATTAGACACAGAGGGCAGAGACAGGATGAGCGCGGCCTGGGACGCGAGCGCCTCCAACACAGATGAGGAAACAAGAGGCCACGGGGTGGCCAGGAGCGCGGCTGGCACCGGACGCTGACCCAGGGGACGTGAGCCAGGACAGCTGGGCCCGCTGGCCCCCAGCCGGGTCACCCGGGGCCAGGATGAGAGAGGGGGCTGGGGTCACATGCCCAGCCCACCTCCCCTGCCTGTTATCAGGGCCTGGGGACAGGGTAAGAGGCCAGCAGAGCAAACAGTGGCCCGGGGCCAGCACGGGAGCAGGGAGCAGAGGCAAACAGGGCTCTAAACGGGGAGCTGAGCCGAGTTCTCCCCTGTTCAGAGGGGGAATCAGGTTTCCACAGCAGAAGGGCTTCCGTGCTGGGAGAGTGAGGACTTGGGTCCAGACTCCTGGCTCCACACCTAGCCCTCGGGGACCTGGCCTCACTGTGACTCTGCGTGACTAGGAGGCTCAGGGCATCTGAGCAGGCCGCCTGGAGGAGGTGGCATTGCATTTGGCCTCGAGGGCCGGCTAAGACTCAGGGAAGGCCAGAGGAGGTTTGGGGCAGCCCCAGGCTCCCGCAGAGGAGGAAGACGCTCAGGTGGAGAGGCGGTGGGGACGTCCTGAGGAGGGGGACAGGCCTGCTCTGCCCAGGCAGCTCCCACCTCCCCATCAGAGCGGCCGGTGGCTGGTGACCTCATGGGGGAAATATGCCTTTTCCCGAGCCAGGAACAATAGGATGGGGTGAGGGCAGAGGGAAAGCCAGCAGGGCTGCCTGCTGGGCAGGAAAGGCTCCCCCCACCCCTGCCTGCATGTTTAACCCTTCAGAGACCCTCACCCAGCACATCAGAGCCTGGTCCTGCAGATGGGGAAAGTGACCCCTGGTCTCAGTTGGTGCCCAGCCAGGAAGGGAGGGCAGGGAGGCCGGCGTGGAGGTTACAAACACCCGGGACGTTCCACACAGAGCTGGACACCACGGCCCGGCCTGCAGGGAGATGGGGGGCCTGTGGGGAGGGGGGCGGCCAGACGTCGAAGCCCCCAGGTGCACCCGCGGTGCCGTGACGTCACCCCAAGGCTGGCCTGCACGCCGGGTGGGAGAAGAGGACACGAGGCCCGTCCTCCCGAGGGAGTTTGAGGAGGCCGCCCGCCCCGAGCCTCAGTTTCCCCACCTGTGAAGTGGGGGAAGGCGTGCCAGCGTGAAGGGCTGTGGGACGGATGGGCAGCTGTTCACGCACCCTCGGGGCCCTCACCTCGACCCTCCGAGGGGTGTTCTAGCCCCATGCGGGGAAGCCCCGGGACACACAGGAGGCCAGCCTGAGCACCACGCCATCGGCCAGTGGGACCCACAGGCCAGCGTGGGCGGGGGACCCCAGAGGCTTGCAGGGGCAGCACGAGAAGGCTCAGAGGTCATGCCAGGCCTGCGTCAGCATCAGAGATGAAAGGACAGTGGGCCTGGGAGAGACCTAGGGAGAGGCCAGGACTGGGGGGGACGCACCACGGCCGCCATGACTGCCCAGCACCCATGAGGGGCACGACTGTCGCCTGTACTTTGCAGATGAGGAAACTGAGCGAGGGAGCTGAAGCTGAGGGATGGGGGCTGACGCCCCCCAGAAATGGTGTGGGTCTAGGCGGCCCAGAGAGCAGAAGTGGGTGGGTGGGGTCAGCCCCAGGCGCTGCCGAACCAGCCCTACAGGACAGTCTGAGGGGGACAGATGCAGCGGGGGGCGGGGGGGGGACTGGTCCAGGACTAGCAGGTCTGCAGGGACAGCTGTGGGAAACCAGGGCCCAGGCAGAGCTGCCCGCCCTCCCACCAAGCTGGGGGACAGCCAGGCCCCTTGCAGGGCGGCCAAGGCCATGGTACATGGAAAAACGGGGTGGAGGGTGGCAGGGCGTGGGGCCCAGAGTCCAGGGGCTACTGCAGCTCACCGGCCCCTTCCTCCTCTTCTTGCTGGGCCCTGGCTCGGGGTCATGGGGAGGAGGGCCGTGGGCTGAGTGCTTGGGAAGAGCTTCTGGAAGGAGGCGGCTCAGTGGCAAAGAGCCCGGGCCAGGGGCCACGGAACTCATCTCAGCCTCAGTCTCCCCACCTGTGAAACGGCTGGAGGCCCAGCCCTGCAGGAGACGTGGGCCCCTCTGGGCCTCAGTTTCCCCAGCTGTTGGGTGGGAGGGGTCATAACCACTCCCGCTCAGGGAAATGCTGCCATGGAAACGGCGCCCGGCAGGTAGCAGAGAGAACTCACCAACCTCCAAGGCCCTGTTGGAGGACACAAGTCATGGCCGGCCACGCCCACTGCCACGCCTCTTGTGTAAAACTTAAATGAGGGACTTCCCTGGTGGCGCGGTGGTTAAGATTCCGCCTGCCAATGCAGGCGACACGGGTTCTAGCCCTGGTCTGGGAAGACCCCACATGCTGCAGAGCAACAAAGCCCGTGCGCCACAACTACTGAGCCTGTGCGCCACAACTAGTAAAGCCTGCGTGCTGCAACTACTGAAGCCCGCGTGCCTAGAGCCCGTGCTCCGCAACAAGAGAAGCCACCGCAATGAGAAGCCCGCGCACCACAACGAAGAGTAGCCCCCGCTCGCCGCAACTAGAGAAAGCCTGTGTGCAGCAATGAAGACCCGATGCAGCCAAAAAATAAATAAGTAAAATAAATAAATTAAAAAAAACAAACTTAAATGAGAACAGACACACACGTGTGAATGTCAAAAACGCGCGGAAGAGCCACTCTAAGCAGAGCCAGTGTTTACCTGTGTGGGAGGGGCTCGGTCCTACCTGGGAGGCTTCCTTCTTCACTGGGGGGGGGGGGGAAGGTTCTCACGTGTAACTGGGGTCGTGTACGGTGAACTGACCAAGAGGGGAAGAGCGGGGGAACACACCACAGGGCGGTCGGGCCACCAGGACCAGGCTGCCCTTCCACAGACCGGGCAGGAGGCTGGGAGGACATGAGGCATCTGAGCCCCCAGGCCCCGGGGCAGCGGCAGGGCTAGGCCCGGGCTCCCCTGACCCGCCAACGGGCATCCTCGGGCCTGCCTCTCCACCAGCTGGGTGAAGCTCCTCTGGGCAGGGCCAGGTGCAACCCGGAGGCTCAGAGACCCCAGGGGAAGGCTGCCAGGCCAGGGCAGCTGCCAGGGCGGGGGTCCCGTGTGAGCCTGGCTGCCCCCACGCGACCCCAGCCCGCCGCATCTCCAGCCACCTTGTTCACTCTGCCTTATTTGGCTTCAAGGAGAAACCCATAAACACTTCCCTGCTTGCTTCTGCCAGGGGCGGGCGGGCGGGCGATGGAGGAAGAGGACAGACGTGGCAGCGGGAGCGCCCAGCGGCACCAGCCGTCCCCTGCCGTCCGCACAGGCAGCTGGGCCTCGCAGCTCCCACGGCAGCACCCAGAGCACGCGGTGGCCACACCTGCCACACCCCCGCCCTCCAGGCCCAGACCCAGAGGAGACCAAGGGCTAGATCAGACCCAGCTTTCTGGAAGGGGAAGGCTGGGGAGGTCAGCCGACGGCCCACCCCACGCACCCCTACCCTCGGGACAAGCGCTGTGGCCGGGGCCAGCACGGGCAGCGCGGGCTGGCATCTCAGGGCCCCTCGGAGAGCCCACGGAAGGCTGGGGGAGGGGCGCTAAGGGGCCCCGCCGCCCAGACCCGCCTGCGGCCGAGACGGCAGGCCCTTCGGCTGCGCTCCCTCCGTTGACCGCCACCTGCCCCTCACGGTCCGTGCAGCACGTGCCTGCCCGAGACCCCGTCCCGCCCGGCCAGCTGAGGGCTGCACGCAGCCATTCGGGGCTCCCTGCACGGGCGGTCTCGGGTGGGACCACGCCGCAGGGCAGGAGGGGCAGCCGGCTCCGGGTGCCACGGGAAGGACAGGCCTACAAAGGACCTCAGCGACCTTCACGGGAATCCCCTTCCTCCCACAGGAGATCGGAGGCCACAGACACGGATGCAGGCTCGTGGGGACGGGGCTGGACAGGACAGAGCGAGGGATCAGGGGCGGCCATGGGACGCTGTGTCACCTACGTGGAGCCCCACCAGCAGCCTGGGGCGCCCAGGTGCAGGCGGAGGGTTTACCTGCCGCCGCGTTCAGGTTTAGCGAGTACGGTGTCCGGGCAACGTGGCTGCACGACTCCCTGACTGCGCAGAGCAGGCGCAGGCGGCTGGTCCCCTCCCTGCAGCACGGGCTCTGGGAAGCATGGCGACTGCCCAGGGCCAAGGGGACCTGGTGGCCGCCGTGGACCAAACACAGGGGAAGGGGCTGAACCACATCTCGGGGGGGCTCCCAACAGCACCAGCGTTGCCCAAGACGTGCCACACGGGCCAGGCTGGTACCGCCGCGGCCGTTCAGACTGCGGTGGGGGTGGGGGATGGCCCCCGCGGTGACCGGCAGGTGAAGCAGGTGGGACATGAAGACCTGAGCCTGAGCTTTCAACCAGCACTGCCCAGGCCCGGCGGGCCGGGCGGCCAGGCCAGGGTGGGGGGCTGCGGAGAAAGCCGCTCTGGGGGGTCAGGCGTGGGCCTCAAGGGCCGTCCACAGGCCCCACGGCAGCCCCTGCTCCGCTGGGGAGACGCAGGGGAGGCCCTTCGGTGCCTCTCCCCTCGAGGCTGCTCAGACCCCATCCCCCAGGGCTCGGCCTCCCCTGAGGACCCTCAGCCAGCTCCCCCAGGCCAGGGCCCACAGGGCTTCCCCGGGAAACAGCGCTCCGGGCCCTGTGTTTGGAGCTGCCGGTATTTGCGGTATTTGGCCTCTGCTCGCTCCCCTGGAGGATCAGGCCTCCACAATGGAGAGGCTGGATTCCAGGCCAGGGGTGGAGCCCGCATTCCACAGAGGGTCAGGGACCGCCACCCACTCCCCGCCTCCCAGAACACGAGGAGGCCTCCCTCTTCTTCCTAAATTTATTTATTTATTTTTGGCTGCACTGGGTCTTTGTTGCGGTGTGCGGGCTTCTCATTGCCGTGGCTTCTCCTGTTGCAGAGCACAAGCTCTAGGCACGCGGGCTTCAGTAGTTGTGGCTCGCAGGCTCAGTAGTTGTGGCGCACGGGCTTAGTTGCTCCGCGGCACGTGGGATCTTCCCAGACCAGGGTTGGAACCCGTGTCCCCTGCGTTGGCAGGCGGATTCTTAACCACTGCGCCACCAGGGAAGCCCCAGGAGGCCTCACTCAGAGTCTCTGCAGGCTGACAGGTAAGGGGACAGCGTGCAGACACGCCCCTCCCCATCTCCGGCGATGAGGTTTGACAACACGCCCTTTCCCCAGGCCACCTAGAGCTCAGGGCCTGGCTGAGACAGGGGGCCACAGTGAGCAGGTGACAGCGGCCCATGTCCCCAAGGCCAGCGCCCAGCACGGGGAGCCCTTCTGCCACACGGGGGGAAACTGGCACCCTTGGCCTCTCCACGTGGGTCAGCCCTGTGCAGGGCCCCCGCCCTCCCGGACCCCTGCCTCCAAGACATCTCAGGGACAGGCAGGACCCCCTCCAGCCTCCAGGAAAGGGGCTCCCAGCTGAGCCGCACCCCCAGAATGTGAGGAGCAGACCCCACTGGACCCCCGTGAGCGCCGTCACGCCCGACCCTGGGCTCTGTGCCAGCGAGGGGCTCCTGCTGGCCACCTGTCAGACGGGGAAACTGAGGCACAAAGGGTCCAGCCGGGGTGCCCGTGCGGACATCAGGCCCTCCAGAGCCCCGCTGCCCTCGCGGCGACCGAGCGCTGACTGGCTCCTCGGCACACCAGTCCCACGCAGCCGCGTTCCACCTGCTCTTTCCCCGACCCCCGTCCCCCAGCTCCCCGGGGACAGACGAGTGGCCCCCGACAACCAGAGTGTCCGCGTGCCCCGCAACAAGGCTGCCCGTCTGGGGGACGCAGACAGAAACACACGTGGTGACGGGACAGCGGCCCGGGCGTTCAGCGCTGCGTAAACAAGGACGCTCGTGACCCGGGGCCACGCCCACCCCGAACTCCATGCTAGTCGACACAGTGGGGCCCCTCGAGACGCCCCGCCTGCAGCGCCGGAAATGAGGGGGAGGGGGGCCCTCCCGACCCAGGACTCGGGCCTCGCCACCCACACTGCCCACCTGGGCCTCGGGGAGCCTCGGCCACCAGCACCCCTCACACAGACCCCGTCCAGGGCCTCCGCAGCCTCGGGCATCGCGAGGGGACTCGGAAGGTGACGCGAAGCCGCGGGAGGCGCGGGGCCGGTGCTGCTTCCACGGCTCGGAGGTACGCGCGGGCTGCACCCTCCCAGGGCCCTCCAGCCAGCAGCCCACACGTCTTCCCAAAAGCTCTCCGTGCGACAAGACGCGGCGTAACCCCTCCTACAGACCCTTGGTCCTCCTAGCGGGGTTCCCAGGCCACCCCATCGGCGTCCCCTGGGGATCTGGCGACGACGCAGGTCCCAGGCTTGCCCAGACCCGCGTGCTGTGATGCGGCCTCGGCGAACGTGCCCTGCCGACGGAAGGCTACCTGGGCCTGGAAGGACGCAGCTGCGCGGTCCTCCCAGCTTAGAAGGAGCAGCAAGGTGATGATGCGTGGGACCCCTGCCGCAGCCGGGCCCGACGCTGGGCGTCCAGCCCGACAGTGCCACCCGGACCTCCCCTGGGGGGGACGAGGACCTGCATTCCCCCGCGTCCTGCACCCACCCCCCTCCACCTGGAGGCAGCGTCCGCTTTAAGGCCGGCCCACAGTAGCCGGGCCCGAGGCCACGGGGCTTCTGAAGAGCCCGGGCTGCGTCACCTTCCAGCAGCCACCGAGGCCAGGGCCACCCTTCCAAACGCGGGTGCCCGCCGCGGGCAGACCGGCGCTCCAGTCTGCCACCAGCTCTGGCCCGGGACTGGAGGGTGGGGTGCTGCCTCAGAGCCCCACCCTGTGACTCAGCTGGCCCGCAGCACCCCGAGTCCCTCCGCCTGTCTGGTCTGGATGGCGCAAAGAGCCCCAGAGCCTGGTCACAGCCCGCCCCGCTCTCCAGGGCCCTTCCCAGCACCTAGGGAGGGGAGGAATGCCACCGGGCCACCACTGGCTGGCAGGCGGGGGCGGGTCCGCAGGCCCCTTCAGATCCCTGCCCTCCCCAGGAACACGGGAGCTGGGGCGGGGAGGGCGTCCCTGCCTGGGCGTTTAGGAAGGAGGCTCTGGTCACCCGTGCGTGTCAGGAGACAGTGTCAGGGCCCCCTGGGAGAAAGGGGACATTCATGGGCCCCTGCCCCACGACCATCTTGCTCCCCAGCAGACGCCCGCCCCAGCGCAGCAGTGACCCCAGAAGGCACCCCACGAACGTGGGCCAGAGCGGGTGCCGACGGCAGGGAGCAGCGGGGTCAGCCCTGCCCTGGGAGAACCTGCCTGCTCTCTTCCCTCGGGTGAGGGCACTGAGCTCAGGGGTCTGCCCGAGAGCTTGGAGGTGCGGCCAGCACACACAGCACTGCTCTCCCCAAGGGGCAGGAGGGCCAGGAGCTGCTCTGAGGGGCCTTCGGGCCAGCGGGTGCTTCATCCCGCGTCGGTCTGTTCAGTCAGCCTTACATGGGACTTCCACGTCCAGCAGGCACTGGAGGACGGTGGACACCCTCCCAGAGGTGCGGCCAGTCGGAGGAAAGCCTTACAGCAAAGTCTGAGGCCCCCAGGGAAGAAGGAATGCTCCAGCTCCCTGGCAATGTGGACTCCAGATCGCAACATCAAGGCCTGCCCGAGCTGCCAGCCTGCTGGGCCCCTTGCAGATTTCAGACTGGTCTCACAATTGCCCGAGCCAGTTCCTTAAAACGAATCTCCTTGCTCCCTCTGTCTCTCCCTCCCTCCCTCTCGTCCGTGCATAGGCGGCCATGGAAGACACCCCATCCATCTGTCCATCTCTTATTCCATCCATCTGTCCATCTCTTATTGGCTGTTTCTCTGGAGAACCCTGGCTGGTCCACCTGCTTTCAGGCTCCCGCACTGTGAACCGCAGGCTGGCCCACCCGCCTCTGAGGTCTGGGCCCAGGTGGCTGCAGGGCTGGGGCAGAAAGGGTGTCGGGGGCCCCACACGGGCTCTGGAAACTCAGCAAGTGCATGGTGACCTAGGGAAAAATCAACACTGTCTGCTCCTATAACAACCAGCCTGGGCAGGGCGGCTCAGCCTGCGCCCCCTGCCCCCGCCAACAGACACCAGCCCCCCCGGAGCAGGGACGCAGCTCATGCCACTCTGAGCACCCACTCCCAGGGGCAAGACGGCGGGGGGGTGGGGGGGCGGTGGCAGGGTGCACCCCAGGCTTGAACTCCGGCTGCATCAAGCCAGGAGTGGGCCGCCGTTTCCCCTTGGCAGGAAAGGTTGCTGACCCGCTCACAGAACATTCACTTTCCTTTTCAGAATTTTTTAGATGCAGAGAAGCACAGAAATCATTAGCAAGCAGTTCTACTCTTCCTGTTACCGTGGTTCAGCTCTAACACGTTTCTCCTGCCAGTGCACGTCTTACCAGATTTAACTTCACCCACTCAGCTGCACTGTCCTTTGTTCACCATCCCCTCCTTGAGAAAAAACGCTCATGAATTTCAGGATATCCTTCCAGGAAAGAGCCACTTCTGGGCTCTGGAATCCCACCTGGGGCCATTTCCGAGGGGGCATCCAGGCCCGCAGCTGTGGTCTGTTGGGCCACAAAGGTTACAAAAGCAGCCTCAGGCGCCCTGGGCCTCGCCCCATGTCCGCCACAGAGATGCCACCCTCGCCCGGGCTCCCGTGAGCCCGTCTCGGTCCCTCCTGACTCCCCAGAGACCAGAACCCAGAGTCCCCCGGCAGCCCACCTGACAGGACTGAGCAGGTCTGGGGCTCTCTCCCCTCTTAAATCCGCTTTGGAACAGCCCGAGGCACGGTCCCCAAGCCTGCCGAGAAGGGGCTGGGGCAGGGGGAATCGGCGTTGCCGGCACCCTGCCCGCCTCCGCTCGCCGCTCTCAGATCCCGCCAGTGCAACGCCATCAGCTCTCAGCCAGGGCGCCAGGACAGACACAACCGCCCTGCCCAGGCTGGTCGTTCGGAGCTGTCGGCCCACAGAGCAGGGACTGTGCTGGGGGAGGGAGGCCCCCGCAGGCCACCAGCCAAGGCCACTCAGCCAGCGAGAGACGGGGCCGGGCCTTTAACCACGGGGCAGCCTCTCCCCTGCAGCCAGGAAGCAACGGCTTCCTCCAGTGGTCCTCTAGGGAGCTCGGCTGTCACCCGCGGAACAAACCCACGCTCCCTAACGGGACCCCCGGCCGTGCCCACGGCTCCGGCACCACCGGGCTCTTCCCTAAACTAGCCGCGAGGCTCACACCCCTCCCCGCGCACAGCAGGCCTGCCCCTCAGCCCCGGCCTAGCTCTCTACCACCTCCTGCGGGCGATGGACCCTCCAGATGGAGGCTCGAGCCCCTGAGGGTCCGTGCTGCCGGGGGAGGGGCCGAGGCCACGCCATCACCCAGGCTCAGTCCAGCATCGCAGGCCCAGAGCGACCCTCGAGGTATGGCCTCCACCCGTCCGGCTCCCGGACCACGTGGCCGAGCGTCCCCACTGGCCCCTGGTGGTGGGGTCGGCTCCCCAGACGAGAGGAGGGGCAGCCACTTAAGAGCAGAGAGCGCGGGCAGGTGGGGATGGGGCAGGCCCGGCCGAAGCCACACATTCAGTTCCTGGAAAAAGAGGGGCGGCGAACACTGCCTCTCACCCACCACATCCGGCGTTTCTGGAAAACCAATCCGATTCCTGACAGCAAAGCAAGCGGCACACATCGCGGGGGTCCCGAGCGACACGACAAACAGGCCCCCACGAGGCTCGAGGCGGAGCCGGTGCCCACCCTCCCGGCCGGCTCCCGTCCACCGCCCCCAGCCTCAGTCGGCCCAGCTCCCAGAAGGCCTCGGCCATCAGCACGGGGGCAGCTGTCACCTCGTCACAAGGTGCCACAAGGTGCCAGGGACGCCCCGAACCGAGAGGACGCGTTCCTGGGCCCGGCAGCCTGTGGCCACGCCCTCCGGGGGCCTCTGCCCCCCACTGCCCCCGCCCCGTGCAGCAGGGACACCAGGGCCTTACACTCAGCGGCTGGCTCGAGGGTACTCCACAGCTGAGCGTTCTCCAGCGACAGGGAGAGCCCGTGGCCGCCCACCTGAGGCCACCTGCCCACGGCCCAGGGGCCCTGGGACCAGAAGCAGGCCTCAGCACACCTCCCACCGCTGCTCCCAAGGGTCAAGGCTGAGCCTCTGGGAATGTGCAGGCTCTGGTCACCTCCGGGGAGGAGGCCCCCAGGCGTCCCCGCTACACACGGACAGGCCGCGGGGTTCTCGCGCCTCGTCCAGCTGCCGCAGCCGACACTGGGAGACCAGTGAGGGTCCCCCGGCGCCCAGCAGGCCCACAGACACCGGCTCCCTGTGCCCCGCCAGAGTGTCCCTCTACCCGGAGGGGCTCCCGAGGCCAGGGATGCCCCCCTGCAGACACGTCCCCTGGCTGGGGGCCTCCTGACCGCCCCACACACGATTCCACCCTCACAGTGGGAGCCCCAGCAGGAACCTGACGCCCAGAGCATCCCGTCCCCCCGTGCCCTGATGCCACCCACACGCCCACCCTCCCTGGACGGGTCACAGCCCAGCTGGCTCCTGTGCTTTCCAGTGTGGGGCCTGGAACTGGCTCGGCTTCTCTGGGCTGCGATTCTCTGTGCCACCGCCTCAGAGGCCAGGCCGAGTCGCACGGGACTCCTCGGGGCAGCACCAGGAAACGGCCAGCGCCCCAGGGCCCCAGGCCGCGCATCTGCCCCACCACTCCCTTCCTACCAACAGCTCAGGGTGGGCCAGGCGGTGCTGCTGTCCTGCGGGAGCGCCCGGCCGCCATGACTCAGCCAGACCTGGCAGGGTCCATCACTGCGCTCACCTGAGCAAGGTGTCCTCACCCTGCCGCGCCCCCCTCAGCTCTCGACATTACCAAGCCACTGAACATCTCTGCCCCAGATTCCCGCCCCCGGTGAGGCCACCACCGTGTCCCAGGGCTTTAGGGTGCCTTGATTAACGTGCTGGGTGGCCAGGCTTCTCGAGATGCGCCCAGGGGTGTGGGAGCAGCAGCACGGCCGCCTCGCACTCAGGGCCACTTTACAAAGTATTTCCACCCATGTCACCTGGAGGGTCACCCCAAGGGCCACGAGGCCAAGCAGGACAGGTGCTAATCTCACAACTAGAGATGAAGACAACTGGGGTGCAGAGAGGCCCCGGGGATGGAAGGGCGGGTGCTGGGCGCCTGGCGTAGTAGCAGGCTCTGCACCCCCAGCTCTGCTCCGGACGGCCTCCCTGCACAGCGTGTGTCCCCCTTCTAAAGGTGAAGAGTCCAAGGCTGAGAGAGGCTGAGTCACTTTCCCCAGGAGGGCCAGCAGCAGAGCCAGGAGGCCCAGCTCGATGCCAGGAGAGGAAACGTGACAGAGACTTGGCCTGGGAGATTTCCCATCCCACTGCTCTGCTCCAAGGACACCTGCCGGCCCAGCGTGTGGCCCCAAACCACAGGTCCTGAAGGCTTTCACAGCCTGGCAGGTGCTGGGCACACAGAGGTCATACACCCTGGAGCCTGGATCCCGACACAGCAGCACCTTGGAGCAGCCCAGGGACAGTGCTCAGGACGGGGCAGAAACCACCTGAAGTCCCAGGGCAGCCCCAGTGGGCCCCCCACTCTCTGCCCGTGCACAGAACAGGACCAAGCAGGACGAGGATGCAGGGACGTGACGCAGGGGGTGACGATGTCCAAATTCCCATTCATAAACACCCCGAAGCCCCGGAACCATCCTGGCAGGAGGCTGGATTCCGAGCACGGCCGCTGGCGTGGCCGCCCCACTACCTGGGGTCCAGCATCTCCTGTCTCCAGGAGCTGCTGTCCTAGGTCCGTGTTCAGAACAGGGAAGAAGGGACGGGAACCCTGGACCCCCTGCCCTGTGGCAAGGGAGGAAGCCGTGATGTGCCCTATGGCCCGGAGACTAGGAAAGCCACCTGGGCTCCTGTGGCCCAGTCACAGCGGGAGCCACCAGAGAGGACACAGCGCAGCGAGGAAACCGGCCTCAAGTTACAAATAACCGGCGGAGCCGAGCCCCTGGCAGCCGCGCTCACACCACGAGGCCCCGCCCACCCGCAGACAGGCCGAGGAGAGCCGGGAGGAGGGCCTCCAGCTCCTCTCCCCTCCGGGGGCCCAGTGCCCAGCCGCCTCCTCCGGCTCAGCGGGGTGACCCTTGGCAGCTCCCACCCCTGCCCTCGTGGCCCCTTCCTCTCCAAGTCCTCAGCGCCCCCCAGCCCCCTGCAGGCCTCCAATGCCTCCGGAAGACACAAGCGGGCCCCGCCCCGGGATGCCTGGAAGTGTCTCAGGCTCTGGAATGCGATGGAGCCGGTGAGCCCAGAAGCTTCCTGCAGCCTCCTCTGGAGGGTTACCCCTCTATCTGCCTCGTGCCCGCTCTGGCCCTTGAGGGCCAGGGGTCTCCTCCCAGCTGGGCTCAACTCCGCGTGGGCCCTCAGAGGAGAGTGCCCTCCTGCCCACCCCTGCAAGCCACTCTCGGCCTCCAGCCCTTCATCCCTCGCTCTCCCAAGGAGGGGGGCGGACAGGGGCACAGCACAGCCCTCCCAGGGTTTGTGGGGCAAGGGAGGCGACGGGGAGGGGAACGAGGGGCCTCGCTCCAAGAAGAAAGGTGGACAGGTGGACGGGTGGAGGGTGAGGTGGTAGGGGAGCCGCCTGGTGAGCGGAGCACAGGCTCCCTCCCTGCCTGTGTGGCCGCGCCACCAGCAACCCGGGAACAGGACGGGAAGGAAGGCCCCCCCGGAGGCCCCAGATCCTAAGAGGGCTAGAGTCAGATGGGGCAGCGGCGGAAGGCCCAACGGGGCCGCCTCCAGGGGAAGAGGAGGTCCTGGCCATCCGGCGCCCAGCGGCCCCAGCTTCCTGAGGGGGACACAGGGACCTAGGACCCAGAGCCCACCGCCATCCCCAGCGTCCAGGACCCCGAGGGGAGCTGCTGCCAGGCCAGACAACGTGCCAGCGCTGCTTCAACGCTAATCCCATCCTCCTGGGGTCACAGGGCAAGGCTGCCCTCCCGACGGGCCCCTCGGTGCCATTCCTGGGCCCTCGTGGAGCCTCAGGCCACTGTCCCTGCGTCATCCCACTCCTGACCTCCAGAGATTAGGGCCCAGCCTGGCCATCGCTCCCCGGCTGGGACGGTGTGCCCCTGCTGATAAGGTGTGGGACGTGCCTGCAGTGGGAAGGGGGTGTCACAGGCAGGGCTCGGCACCCGCGGGGCCTCGGGCAGTGCCCGCTTGTCACAGCCTCTGCCTCTGTCCACTTCCCACCCACGGGACCGGGCAGTGGCCAAGCTGCAGCGACAGTGACGAGGAAACGAGGGCCGAGGGACAAAAGAGGCACCACCCCGCCAGCAAGGGTGGAGAGGACCCAGGCGGGTGCCTCCCGCACGGAGCGGAGACACGGGCCAAGCGTGTCTGTCGAGCTGAGTGTGTGAGCACGGAGCGTGTGCTAAGCTGAGCCGCCGCAGGAGAGAGGAGGGAGCCGGACTGGACGCAGACAGGCCCCGAGGACCGCAGGCGGCTCGTCTGCCGGGGAGACCGCACAGGCCTCCCGGGAGCGTCACACAGGACGCTACACGCCAGGGCCTGGCTGTGCCCACTCGGGGGAGGCTGCACTTGGTAAAGCACCAGGTGTGCGTCCGACAGCGAGTCTGTCCTGTCCTGGGACTCGGGGTCTGACTCCGGGGAGCTTATCCTGAGGGGCACAGTCAGAAGGGAAAGCAGGTGAGCACAGAGATGGTCACTGCGTCCCTGGGAACCACAGCAACGGGGGTCTGCAGACTGGGACCGTCTCTGCAGAGGCCGAAAGGAACCCGCTTCATTCAACAGGTGGCCCAGGGGGGGCCACGTGGAAGGGCAGAGTGACGGTCCCACCGCAGGAGCGACACCAGGACAAGAGCCTGCAGACAGTGGGACAGAGGCCCCAGAGGAGAGCTGAGAGCGGGCAGAGGGCTGAGCAGGCAGCAGAGGAGGGAAGGGAAGGGCTGGGATGGGACAGGATGGGATGGGACGGGCAGGGCAGGGAGGAAGTGGGAAGGCCCAGCCCAGCGAGCGGAGCGGCCCACCCAGCAGGAAACACTCAGAGACCCCATGAGCCAGGCACCTGGTCACAGCCACCAGCTCGGGGGCACGGGAGAGGACGTCCCAGCCAGAAGCATCCGAGCTCACAGGACTTAGAATCAAAAACACCTGCTCGGGCTTCCCTGGTGGCGCAGTGGCTGGGAGTCCGCCTGCCGATGCAGGGGACGCGGGTTCGTGCCCCGGTCCGGGAAGATCCCACATGCTGCGGAGCGGCTGGGCCCGAGAGCCATGGCCGCTGAGCCTGCGCGTCCGGAGCCTGTGCTCCGCAACGGGAGAGGCCACAGCAGTGAGAGGCCCGCGTACCGCAAAAAAAAAAAAAAAAAAAAAACCTGCTCTTAACTGGACACCATAAATTAGACAATTAGGATTGTAAGCCACAGGCAGGGAAAACGAAAACCACGTGCGGTACAAACAGGTTTGATAAAGAGCTTACGATCTCGAGTCCACAGCGAACCCCCAGAGGCAGAAATAAAAAGACAAACAGTCCAGTTTTTTTTAACGGGTGAAAGAGTCCTAAAGACGTGTGCCAGAGATGTCCAAGTCGCTTAACATCATTGGCATCAGGGTAACAAAGACTGGGGTCGCGGGAGATGCCACCGCACGCCCCGAACCAGCAAAAATCAGAGGCCAACACCGCGCGCGGCGAGGGTGGAGCGCCCCGGAGCATCCCCTAAACGACAACCAGGAGGACAGATCGAAGCTTCCTTGCAGGGAACATGCGATGCCCGTGACCCAGCAACCCCACGGCCAGAAGTGAATGAGATTCAAGTGTGTGTCCGCGGAGACGCCACGCGGCTAGCAGCCTCGTGCCTACCCACCAGGTGCAACAGGTGATCAGATAAGCAAATGTGGCCGTGCATCCAGGGGACCTTAGCACCAGAAAGAAGGAACCACCAGCACACACACAGCGTCACGTCCCAGAGACGGGAAGGCACGGAAGGCAGCAGACACAGAAGTACACACCCTGGTGGTCCCTCGAGCACGGACCCCCCCCCCCCAGTGCAGGCAAAACTGACCTGGGGAAGGAAGTCAGGGTCGAGGGGGTGAACGGGCGGCAGAAACATCTCCATCTCGCTTGGGGAGGGGGACAGATGTGCCTGACTGTCAACCCAGCAGACAGAACACGTAAAGTCCAACCCTTTACTCTGAGTGCCTGACGTCTCAGCGGAAAGCTCTACGCGTGGACCGTGCCGTCCTCCCCTGGGGGCTCTGTCGGGACCCCAGAGCCTACAGCAGGGCCTGGCACAGGCAGGTTCTCCAGACACGTTTGCCGGGCGAGTGACGCGTAGAAGGCGGCAGAGCGACGGAGCGTCTGCGAGGGAGGAGGGCAGCCACAGGAGGCGGTGGCAGGGGGACAGCCGGCAGGTTCTGGGGCAAGGACAAGCTCGGGGAGCTGGGAGACCAAATGGAAGCGGGAGGCTGGTGAAGGAAGAGGCGCAGCCACAGGAACTGCGGGGGGGGGGTCACCCCAGACACTGACATGAGTGGGGGCGGGGCTCCCGGGAGGCAGCAGTGTCACGGGCGAGAACTCTGCCCCCGGGGGTGCTCATCCGTGACATGGAAAAGCCACTAGCGCCCCCCGCTCAGGAGCGAATGTGCTGCTGGCAGCAGGCCGGAAAGCGAGTGGAGGCTCGTCCTGAGGGGGGCCCCGTGGGCACAGTGGGCAGCTCTCGGATGTCCCGGGAAGGCCGCTTGGCTGTGGGATGCATCTGGACGCATAGCCGGAAGCCTGGGGCTGGGCGTGCCGAGGCCCCTGTCTGTCCAGGCCGGGGGGTGATGCTCGTGGACATGGGTGGAGGCTGCAGGGGGCTGGGGGACGGGGGGACACTGAGGTAGACGACGCAGCGCTGTGTGCCCACGTGGCGGCCAGGCGGCCAGGACACTCGGCACCGGCCACCCAAACGGGCACACGGGGACCGGCGCCTCGGCGGTGAGGGTGACCTGCCCCTCCGTGAAGCAGCCGAGGGACACCCCCCCAGCAGGGGAGACAGGTACCCGTGGCCCCTCAGAGCTCCTGGGCGTGCCCCGTGGTCACTACGATCCCTGGCCACCCACGGGAGGGGAGGACCAAACAGCTGAGCTGGGGGTAGCGGCATGGACGGCTGAGTTTCCCTTTGAAAAGCTCTTGTTAATGCTGTTATGATGACGTGTTTTTTCTAATCGTGTTTTAACCGTAATCAGAGATCAAGTGAATGAGAGAGAGAGAGAGAGAGGGAGGGGGGAGGGAGGGAGGGAGGGGGGGGGAGGCAGACAGGATCCTGGGGTGTCACTGGGGGCAGCCACAGGTCACAGGCCCTGGCAGTTCCAGGAGGTGAGAGAGACCAAGGCCCAGGCCTGAGGCCCGTGAGGCCCCTGCCCGGGAGCCAGGCTGTGTCCGCTCCTGCTGTGCCCATCCAGACCCAGCCACAGTCCGGGCCACAATCACGGGCCACTGGCTGCTTCTGCAGGCCCAAGGAACCTGTGCGCACAGCAGTTGTGTTCTCTTGTTTTCTCCAGAGGATCCACGGGAGGCCACTGAAGGGCAGGGGAGGCGAGGAGCGCTTGGGGGACGGGCCTGGGCAGCACACCTGGGCACTGCCGGGGTCGGAGCTGGGCCCGGACGCGGCCTGAGAGGCGCGTCCCTCCCGCCTCAGCTCCCTGCATGGGACACGTCCCACCACGCAGTCAGCGGTTAAGAGCCCAGGACAGAGGCCCCGCCCACCCCGGCCCCCCACCTGCTCTCAAGGACAGCAGCCCCCAGACCCCTCCCGCTCTGCGGAAGCCGCTGGGCCGGGTTCAGCCGCCCGTTCGCTGGCAAAGGAAACCACAGGAGGCAGCTGAGGTGGCCACGCTCCCTCTTTAGCCTGAGCCCCGGGGAAGGAGAAGAGGCCCGGCTATATATACTCACGGAGAAAAACAGCGCGCAGGTCGGAGCCTGGTAAACAGTCGGCCGTTACAGGCAACTAAAAATACTCCCTATAATTATGTTATTAAAACACACCAGAAAAATTGACCCGCCCCACTCGGCAAAGGCCCGAGACGGCGCAGGGAAGCGCGGGCCACGCACGTCGGCCTGAGGGTGCCCTGGCGGCACCGGGCGGCTGGGCCGGGCCGGGCGATGCCCATCGCAGTCGGCGGCTTCTGCAGGGCTGCCCGCGGCACCAGGCCCCAGCCTCGCAGGCTCCTCTCCAGGGCAGAGGCTGCTGACCCCGGGCCACCCCAAGAAACACTCTCACACGTGTCGGGGTGGGCGGGGCGCTGCCGGAGCCCCAAAGACCCGCAGCCACCTAACCCCACGGGTGGGGACACGGCAACCTTGGGCCCCAGCCACTGACCAGGGCCTTCCTTCTCAGGACAGGAAGAAAGGGTTGAAGAAGGAACTTAATCTCATCTGACCCAAAACGTCACTGTTTCAGGACAAGTATTCATACGTTACTGGTGTAATTAACACTAAATCAAAGAATCACAATGGGGACGGGGGGAGGGGTGTCAAGCCTCAGGTCCCTCCGGCCCGACTGTCCACTCAGCACTGCCCTGCCCTCTCCAACCCAACCCTCCGACTGGCCACCACTAGGGGATGGGAGCCCCCCAGCTACCAGGCCACCTGTTCGCCTCCTTCCACAGGCGGTCCGACCCTGGGGGGCTGCACTGGTCCGGAGCCTTCGATCTGCCACCCTGCCCCCCTCCCCGGCCTGGCTGACAACTTCTCTCCCTCCAGCAGACGAGTCCCGCTGGGTGCCCACCTCTCCCCAGCCCTGCCCAGCCTGGACCTTGTTCTGTATGACGTCACAGGCTGCACTGCGTTTCTTTCCCATCTGGGCTCAGCACAGCGTGAATAGACACGGCAAAGGCACTTACAGAACCAAGGTGCCGGGAGCTGCGGGGGACCCACACCTCGCCATACAGCCAGGGAAACCTCGGCCTCCATTAGAGAGGAGAATGGGCCCAGCCCCTCCCACGCCCACCGCCACTGGCCCTGAACCAGCACCTAGGCGCCTGCCCGGAGCACCGTCCCACGAGACCTGGGTGAGAGAACGCTTGAATGAACTTGGGGAAACGTCCCACGTGAGCACAGGAATCTGAGCAGGCGGGTGTCACGCACGGTGGCTCTGGACGCCACGCCTCCCCGCCTGGAAACGGCCTGTGGCCGGCGGGCATCTCTGCACATTCAGGACCTGGTGGTGGGCGGCTCTTCCACTCGGCCCCCCAGGACTGTCCCGCCCTGCCCCACCCAGGGACCAAGCGATCAGAAACCTGGGGTCGGCCTTCAAGCTTTTATCGTCTCGTTTACAGGCGAGGAAACTGAGGCCCAGACAGAGGGGTGAGGGCCTGGCAGGTTCAGAGCGGGACAGATGCTGGCGCCACCCACAAGCCCCTCCAGCAGGGCCAGCCTCGCCCTCTCCTCCCTAAGACCTCCCACCCCAGGTTCTCTCACCCCGCCAGCAGGCGTGGGGCTCACCTGCCCTGAGAAGGAGAAGATTTCACCCCCAGACTCATCCTTTCTCGCCTGCGTTCTAGTTCCCCAAGCCCCAGGTTCCTCATCCAGAAAACAGGCTTAACTCAGAGGGGTTCAAAGGTCAGGAGTGGGGCAGAGCTCACGTGCAGAGCATCGACCCCCCCGAAGACAGCCTCAGGCTCCAGCCGCTGCGCAGCAGACACAGCGGACTTCTGACCCACTTCTGTAACTCCTGGAGTCGGCATCACGGGGGAGAAGGAAATTGCTTTGGTAACCAAAGCAAAGAGTCTACAAACGAAAGAATCTAAAAACAAAACAAGTCTCTCTATTTCGAAAACAAAGAAGACTTCACTGAATTCTAAGGAAAAGGGGATTCCTGAGGACCAGGGTGGTCAAGGGTGGCTTCCTGGGCTTCCCTGGTGGCACAGTGGTTGAGAGCCCACCTGCCGATGCAGGGGACACGGGTTCGTGCCCCGGTGCGGGAAGATCCCACATGCCGCGGAGTGGCTGGGCCCGTGAACCATGGCCCCTGAGCCTGCGCGTCCGGAGCCTGTGCTCCGCCGCAACGGGAGAGCCCACAGCAGTGAGAGGGCTGCGTACCGCAAAAAAAAAAAAAAAGTGGCTTCCTGTAGGAGGCAGCTCACACTGGGCCCTAAAGACTGTGCTGGTGGGGCGGAGGGGGAGCAGGGGATACCCTCGAGCCCTGTAGGGGCCCTGCCACAGAAGGCAGTCCCCTGCAGTTGGGCTCAGAGCAGACGGGCCCCTTTCCCTCTCCACCTTTGAGAACCGAAAGTGTTGGAGGGAGAGACACCGCCCAGAAAGCAGTCCCAGGGACAGGATCTGAGATGCTTGTCACCCCCGCCCCCCCCATCAACACTGCCCCGCAGGACCCTTCCCGCTGGCCTGACTGCTGGTGGGATGGCCACCTGCAAGATGACCACAGATGACCCGTCCTCGGCTCCTGGGCCGACCCCAGCCCCTTCTCTGATCACGCACACTGAGCCCTCGGGTCCCGTCAACCAGGCATCTGAGTCCTGCGACTTATTCAGTCCTCGGAGGGGCTGCAGGAGGCCGAGTCTCCCCTACAAGGCGGCAGATGAACGCGAGACCTACCCTCAGCTCTGGGGGCCTCGGAAAGGGACGGCCCCAGGCTCACTGCCAGCCTGGGAGCCTCGCGGGGTGTCACCACCAGGGGGCTGGGAGGGAAGTCTCAGGCCTGGGTTTCTAACAGGGCCCCGCTGTCTCAGGCCTCCGTCTTCGCACTGCCTTCCTGCCCGCCTCACAGGGGTGTTAAGACGGTGATGGTGAAAACACGATGAAAAGGAGGAAGTGTCCCATTCTAAACAGTGACACGGCAGTGACAATCAGGCTGGTGCAGGTGACGACGCTGGCGTGCAGTAGGCGTGTCCACGAGGCCGGGAGCCCCGTCCATCCCGCAGGCGGAAGCCATGTTGCCGCCCTGCCCATGTTTCCCTATCAGTCATACAGTTACTGCCTTCTACCCACCTGCCTTTGGGCTACGGTGCTGCTTTTGGGAGGCCCATTAGGTCAAGAGTCGCGGGGCGGGGCCCGTTCCATGGGAATCACAAAGTGTTCTGTCTCTCTAGAACCTTCCAGCTCTGGGTCCTGACCCCCAGGGCTGCAGGGACCACAGGTGAGACGTCGAAGGCCGTCACCCTTCCCAGGGAGGCAGGGTGGGGGGCTGGGGAGTCTCTGCTGTGACGAGGTGGAGGTGGGATTTGGGGAGGCAAGGGGCACCCCAGGATGACCCAAACCCTCACTGCGGCCGCTGCCTGAGCCAGCACAGGCACAGGTCTGACCAATCCCCTCCGACGACCTCGTCCAGCACCGACCACTCACTGGGAAACACCGCAGAACTGACCAACGCTACCAAAGCTCGCCACAGACCGCGGGGCGCTCAGAAGGCGGCAGCACACAGCGAGCTCCCTCAGGGGCCGCCCACGCCCCGACCCGAGAGCCGGCCTCCAGCCTCTCAGGTGTCACTGCGCAGGGCTCCTGGCCGGCTCTACGTCACCCTCCCACAAAGCTCAAGAAAAAATGTGGAAGGCCGAGCCCCGCACCCAGACACAGGATCCATGCGGGGCATGGCCAGGGTACCAGGGTTTTAATGAACAGCCTTCATTTGGGGGACAGTTTTAGATTTACAGGAAAGCCGGCCCACGTGCACAAAGAATTATTCATCAGGATGTGAAAAGCTCTCAGGTGACTCCAATGTAGCCCAGGTGGGAACCCTGAGCTAGTGCCACGTCTGCGTCCACAGACCGAGAGACCTACCCTCCCCCCGCCCACATCACCCATTTGGGTTACAAGCAACAGCCCGAAGAACACAGATTAATTCTCGGGGTCAACGAACTCCGGCCCTGGGGCTGAGCCTGGCTCCGCCACTTGTTCTGCTACAGCTCACAAGCTAGGAGTGGTGTTTACATTTTTTAATGGTTGGAAAAAACACCAGAAGAGCTCATGATGTGAAAATATTTACTATCCAGCCCATCACAGAAAAAGTCTGCTGACCCTGAACGAGGAGACTGCACCACGTGGGGAGGCGCGCCCTTCAGGAGCGAGCGCCCACCGCGCAGGCCTACCCAATTCCCCTCCTGGCTTCACAGCCTAAGGAGGCTGCAGGTGTGCTGCGGGGCCGTCCGAGGCCCACCTGCCCCTCTGAGAAGCTTACCAGCTTCTGAGCCACACGTCCAGCTGGGTCTGTTCTGCTAGCCTGTTAACGTCTACCCTCCAGAGGCACGAGGAGAAAGGCCGACGGGCCCCACACTCCCCCGAGCACATCCCGGGCTGTCCGGTCCGTGCAAGGCTGACTCAGACCCTCCTCCCTGACCTCAATGGTTTTCATTGATTCCTGTCCTGAAAATTTTCCCAAGTCTCACCACCTTCCTCTGCTACAAATCAAAACACAGTCTGTCTGGGAGCCGAGGGCAGGCTGCTCGGGGTCCCACATTCCTAGCCCACTGGAGCCCGCCTCCCTATAACAGAAGTTGGCAAATTCCACCTGGAGCGATTTCAGAGGCTCTGGAAAGGCTTTCAGCATAAAAACACCAACAACACCCACCACGGTCGGACAAATTTTCACCCAACAGGCAGACTCACACTGCAAACCGTTCCATGTTTCCGCGAATTAATTTAATCAGACCGCTTTCCAGCTCACACCCAGTAGAGACAGCCCCAGCGGAGGGAGCTGAGGGCCAAGGGCTGGCGTGTGAAGGGTGAAATGAGTCTCGGGCACTCTGCCCCGGGCACAGGGAGGCCAGGAGGGGTGCAGAGGGGGAGGGCCATGGAGCAACGAAAGCCACAACTACGAGCTTCCGGGAAGGGGCGCCGACGACACGGCAAGCAGCAAGGTTGCGGGCCCTCAGCTCTGATACCAGGACCAGAGGCTTCTGCGGGGCATTCCCTCCCCCAGCCCAGGGCACAGCCTGCCCCGCCCCTCTCGCAGCACTAGAGCCCAGCGGAGTTAAGCCAGGACACCAGGGCGGCAGGGAGGAACCCCAACTATGTTTTCCAGAGCATGGGCCTGCCCTAGTCCGGCTGTGGGGTGGGGACGGGAAGGGGAAGAGTGAGGGGGGCCGAGCCCAGGGCACAGCGACGCTAGAGCCTCCGGAGGCTCCAGATGAAACAGCTCCAGGCAGGAAGCCCGCCTTCTCCCAGATTGGTCAGGAAGTCGTGATGCAAATTTGAGCTTTTTTTTTTAAACACGAAAGAGAAAAAGAGATTCGTGCCCCCCTCACCGACGCCCCAGCCCCTCCCATAGGGGCCAACATTCCCCTACCCTCGTGCCCCTTCTCTCAGCGCCCAGGGCGTGGGCACGAGCCGCCCTCTCCGGGGGTCGCTCGTTGCCCGCCCCTGTGGGCGCCCGGGTGCCATCTGCCCGCCACCCCGCCGCCGCCCTCCCAGCCTGGCGCTGGGACGGGGCCCCGGCCCCCCCGGCGCTCTCATGCTTCTGGAATGTGGGCGCCCAGGGCCGCGCGCGTCCCGGGGAATCTCCGCGCCCGCCCGCCCGCGCACGGTCCTCGCCCCGCCAGCCTCGCTGGGCGGCCGGGCCGGAAACCGGGAGCGGGGACGCAGACCCCGTCCCAGACCAGAGCCCGCAGCGCACTCCCCAACTCACCGGCCAGGAGCACGAAGGGCAGCAGCAGCCAGTAGAGGACGGCGCCGAGCACGTGCGGCTCCATGCCCGGGGGGCCCGTGGAGCCGGCCCGGGGTCGCTCGGCCGCCGCGGCACTAAAGGGCGGCGCTGGGGAGCCGCGGCCGGCGCATGGCGCACAGGGCGGGTCGCTGCACGTGCCGCGCGCAGCGGCCAGGACCCCGGCTGGTCTGTGGGGACACGAGCGCCTCCGCGCCCTCCTGGTCCTCCTCCTAGGGCCGGGGCCCACCGCGGCCCGCCGGTGCCGACGGCTGGGGCCCGCGCTCGCTCCGGTGTCAGCCCTGCCCCGCGGCGGAGCGCAGCGCACGGCTCTCGGCAGCTCGCGGAAGCCGAGCACGGCAGGACGCGGCTCGGCAGCTCCCTCCTCCCTCAGCCCGCCCGCGGGCCTTTATAAGCTCGGCCCCCCGCCCTCCCGGCGTGCCCGCCCCCGCGCCTCCCCGACGGCCCGGCACGCCCCGGCAACCCCTCCGCCGCTCCGTGCCGCCCGCGACCCCCACCAGCCCTCCCGGCCGGGGCCGGCCAGCGGGGACCGGAGACCCCCGTGCGGCGTACTCCCCGAGAAGACCTCCACCCTCCACAGCCTTGGCGCTGCCGCTCGGAGTCGCGTGGGGGCGGGCGGGGGCCGCTTCTCCCCCGGCGGTTCCGGTCCGGAGGGCTCAAGAAAGGGTCCCTATCGCCGGGCTTCCGCGGCAGCACGCCACCCGCTTCTGCGCCCCGCACTGCAGGAGCAGCTGGGGCTTTGCTCCCACGGACGCGGACCCGCAGCGCCCCCTGGGGACCGTGGGGTGGCTCGGAGGCCCCGCCCGCAGGGCCAGGGCCGCCGCCGGGCTGGATGTCGGGCGGGAAGCCCTTGAGGTCCGACGGGGGCTGGGGGCCGCTTCCACCCGCGCCTGCCACCACCGCCAGCTCTGCCCTGATCCCTCTGCCATAGCTGAGAAGCGATAACTGCCCTTGGGCGGCCAGGCCAGGGTCTGAGCCCAGGCTGCGCTGGGCACTTCACCCGGCCACCCCAGTTTGGCCTTCTCCACCCTTGAATTGGGCTGGGAAAGGAGAAAAAAAGAGCCGCTCGGTGTGTAAGGCAGAGCCCACCGAGGGTGACGGGACCCAGGACCGGGTGAGGGCCTGAGGAAGCTGATGGGTGCGGTGGGGACCCGGAGCCTGCACGTGGCGCCCGGCTCCGGCTGGCCAACCATCCCAGCTCCAACACAGGCCCAGACCCTCCCACTCTTCAAAAGCCAGAAATGGGGACTTCCATGAAATCTGGTGTTTCAGTGCTGACTGGTTTTCTCTCTGCCTCTCCTTCCTGGAGTCATGACTCACCCTGGACTTTCTCTAGAGCCCTTGAGACTCGTAGCCTCGGGGTTCCTCCCCAAGGTCAGAGACCAAAGGAGGCTGGGGACAGGGGGTTGAGCTCCTTGAGAGTCCCAGGCCCGAACCTGACCGCCTGAGGCCATCCCTTGGCGGGGATTGTGGCCAGGGTCCCCAAGCAGCAGCAGCGTCCAGAGAGATGACCGAGGGACAGCCCACGGCAGCTCTACTGGCTGCCGGCCTTCTGCCCAACAGGCCAGCCCCCTCTCTGAGCCTTGGGGGGCATCTGTGAGACGGGATGGGGGCCAGCTGCAAAGCTGTGAAGATTTAAGAGACCATGTAAAAGTGGTGTGAAGTAACGCACACCCTCGAGGGGTTACCATCGGTCCCCTCGGTTACCCACCACCCTCGTCATTCTTTACCGGGCTGTGGACTGGAGAGAGGAGGGCAGAGGGAGAGGGAGAGACAACAGGCAGAACAGACACAGCATTGGGCTTAGGACTCCGCCCACCCTGCCCTCTGCCTGGCCTGCCCTCAGGGTGACCAGGGGACAGCAGGGGGCCCCTCTCGGGACATTGATGTCCACCTACACCGGGCCTTGTTTGCATAAAGGGTTTAAATGCAAAAACAACAAAAAGCTTAAAAACCACTCCCTTAAGCTAAGTCCTTCTAAGGCCTAGGATACAAGGTTTTAGACTCTATCCCAAGAGCAAAGTCTGAGGGGGAAGCAGGAGGACTCCGAATGAGGATGAGGGGACAAGAGCCCTGGGCAGGCGGCCCCCAGCACCCCCGCAGCTTCGGGGACCTGGCTCGCCGTGCTTCCCACCCTCCCGTCTGGCTCCGGAACAAAGAAAGGACTTTCCCTGCAGAGGAGCAGAATGTATGCTTCCAAGAATTGTGAGCAGCGAAAAGACAGGAAAGAAACCAACTGTTCTGGCAAATTGAGGAGCTGTTAGAAGAAACCATCACGCATCCTGCCGTGGAGCGCTTCAAAGCAGTTAGAGAGTGAAGCAACTCTCTGTGTATCAATATGGAACAATCCCTAAGACACATTATTACAACCGGGAAAAGCAGAGGCGTTGGCCCATGCCTGGCCGTCGTGGACACAGAGTCTCTGGGAGGAACACGCGCCACAGCCAGGCCGGTAGGGGTGGAGCTGCACTGTGGGATGGGAGGGGAACAGTGGTTGCTGAAATGCCTTTTCGTGTTGTGGTTTTTGGCTGTATACACGCATCACCTATTCACAAAACACATTTTACAGGAGCACAGTGGGGACAGATTCTCAGCAGAAGAACTTCCCTACCTGCCGACTTGCCGAGTAGGGGGCAAGTCCTGGCTATTCAGTAATGCAGGTTCTAATCCTTTGCAGACGAGGACACGGGGGCCCGAGGGGGGGACGTCATTTGCCAAAGGACAAGCCAGGCCTTAAGACCAACTTTCCTGATTCCAAGCCCAAAGCCATTTCTGCCCTACAACCCCATGGCTCGGGGTCCTACCACACTTGTTGATTAAAATAGAAATGTAACTACTCTAAAGAATGGTATGGAGGTTCCTTAAAAAACTAAAGATAGAGCTACCATATGATCCAGCAGTCCCGCTCCTGGGCATAAGTCCGGAGCAAACTGTAATTCAAAAAGATACACGCACCCCAATGTCCACTGCAGCGTTATTCACAATAGCCAGGTCATGGAAGCAACCTAAGTGTCTATCGACAGATGAATGGAGAAAGAAGATGTGGCACATATGTACAATGGAATTCTTTTCATAAAAAGAATGAAATAATGCCATTTGCAGCAACATGGATGGACCTAGAGATGATCATACTAAGTGAAGTAAGTCAGACAGAGAGGGACTTCCCTGCTGGTCCAGTGGTTAAGAATCCGCACTTCCACTGCAGGGGGCACAGGTTCGATCCCTGGCTGGGGAACTAAGATCCCACATGCCACATGCTACGGACCAAAAAAAAAAAAAAGAGAGAGAGAGAGAAAGACAAATATCATATGATATCACTTATATGTGGAATCTAAAAAAACAAGATACAAGTGAACTTATTTACAAAACAGAAACACACTCACAGACTTTGAAAACAAACTTATGGTTACCAAAGGGGAAACGCGGGGTGCGGGTAGGGATAAATTAGGAGTTTGCTGTTAACGTATACACACATATATACATGACAGACAGTCAACAAGGACCTGCTGTTACAGCACAGGGAACTCTACTCCATACTCTGTAATAACCTATATGGGAAAAGAATCTGAAAAAGAGTGGCTGTATGTCCGTATAACTGCATCACTTAGCTGTACCCCTGAAACTAACACAACATTGTAAATCAACTATATTCCAATATAAAAGAAATTAAATTAAAAACTAGTAATTTAGTCTTGGAAAAGCAGGCATGGTCAGGTCCCCCATGGAGAGAGGAAGGGCCGAGGGAAGAGTGTCATCAGCGGGCTGTCCTCACTCAGGTTTAACTTTCCCCGAGGATAACACAGTCATCCTTACCTGTCTCTATACTTACAACTTATTTCCGAGAAGAAAGAACCCAAGTGTCCATGAACAGATGAGTGGATAAACCGAATGTGGTCCCTCCACACGATGAAACATTATCTGCCCATGAAAAGGGAAGTACTGACGCTGCTACAACCCGGATGAACCCTGAGAACATTCTGCTCAGCAAAAAGAAGCGAGACACAAATGGGCAAGTATGGCCCGATCCCACTTATATAAAACATCTAGAATAGACAGATTAATAAAAGTGGAAGCTAGATTAGAGGTTCCCGGGGCTGAGGGGAGAAGGGAATGGGGAGTTATTACTTAACAGGTACGGACTTTCTTTTTGGGATGATGAGAAAGTTCAGGAAATGGTTACAAATGGTGGTGGTTACACAACAACGTGCATGTACTTAATGCCACTGAATCGCGCACTTAAAATGATTAAAATGATAAATTTTATATTATGGGTTTTTACCACTGTGAACGACTAACTTGAGAGATTCGCGTGAGGCTAAGCGGATTTCCCTGCAGCCCACACCATGGCTGGTCCTCCTCCGGGGGCCTCCCCAGAGGCACCCACGTTGTCTGTTTTTTGAATATTGTTTTCCTGACACCTGGTCAGAGACTTGATGAGATCGGGGATTACTTTTTAATTTCCCCAAGTACATTCCCACTGAGTCTCCCCAGCCCCCCTTTCCCGGAAACAGGACCAGGGATCGATCCAGCGGAGAACACGCCCAAGTCAGGCTCCTGTCAGCGGTTCCCAGGCCTGGTTCCTTCTGAGGGACCCGTCCTACCGGAGCCCCCTCCCAGCCACCTGCCCACCAGGAATCGGCCGAGTGACCCCGCTTCCTCGCTGCCCGAAGGCCCGGCCCTCGGCCCTGTCCCTGCTCAGGACGTGACTGGACCAGAGTCAGCAGTGGCGCCTGCTTCTGCACTTGCAGCTCCCAGTCGGTCCGGAACCTGCCCCCCTCACGGGCTCACGGGCCGGCTGAGTTGGGAGGCTGGAAATCGGCGCCTACAACGCAGACACGTGCCTACAGGGGCCTGAGGCTGCGAGCCCTTCACAGGCCGCCAGGAACGGCACGGGCCCTAAACCCACACTGCGGGGAAAGGTGGCCCGATGAATAACTGGGTTTTCCACGTGAAGCCAACTTCTAGAAGTTTGTCAGTGGTTTCCCTACCCCCATCTTGGCAGCAAAACCGGACTCCAGCTGGACGGGATGATGGAGGGACCAGGTCAAAATGATCGGGTCGGGGCTGATGGCCCGGCCCCGGGTGCAGACACTGCCCAGCTGCAGAGACGAACCGGCCCCACACCCAGCGTCCCCTGTGGCTGACAGGCTAGCGAGGCAAGTAGGGTGAGGGGCGTCACAGAGGTGACATGCCTTGCTGAGACCAACGGCTCTGCCCAGCCCCCCGCCACCTGGCCCACGCCAGCCTCGAGTGCCTCCCTGGCTCTGCCTGGGAGGGCACGGGAGGGGGACTGAGCCGGCAGCAGTGGGAACGGGAGGAGGGGAGGGGGCGGCAGGGGGCAGAGGCGGGGTCGGGGAGTGTCTGAAGCACGGCCCTCCCCGTGAACTGGGGTCACTTCCACCGTCAGACAGTGCTTAGGATTATGAGGGGCAGGAAAATGTCCAGCACCAAACTTGCACAAAGAGGTGAGTGAAGGGACAGAGGAGGCAGGTTAACGTGGGGCACGAGTGAGACGGCCCGTCACCCCTTCATGGATTAGGACCTGGGGGCCGGGGGTCAGTAGTGCACCAGTGGTTCTAAAGAAAATCAATAACTCGAAAATGTTTATAACACGTGGAGAAACTGAGCTCGGAGAAGGGGGTGCTGCGCCCAGGGACAGTCCAGGCTGACCTGCCCGCCCTCTACCGGGCCCTGGTTTCGAGAACTCCTGGGCCTCTCCCTGCGAAGGATCCCTTCCCCGCAGGGCTCCACTCAGGCTACGCTGAGCAAGGCGCTAAGGGGAGAAGACGGCACTTCTCACCATTTCTACATCTTCTTCACCTGGCTGTTGGGAAGCGGCTGTGATTCTGAGATCTCACTGCCCCAGCAACATCCCGAAGGAACCCAGGACAGACAACCCAGGTGTCCTGGGCAGCGGAAGGGGGCTGGCTGGCACAGGGCAGCCTCAGCGACCACGCGTTACGACCCAGGCCTGGGAGGACCAGGAGAGCATCACCAGGTGAGCGGTTCAGCTGGCGGCCCTGACAGGTCACACGCACCCCCTCCTCCCTTCCTACAGCCATCCGATGTCAGCGGCAGGGCTGCCACGGCCTCTTCTGGGCCTCTCGCCCCACGCCGTCCTCCGCACGGCAACCGACTGAGGTACTGTTAACACGGATCTACCGCTTCCCTCCCCTCCAGCCTCGGAGGAAGTTGAAACTTTTTCAGGGGTATTGAGTCCTCCGTGGGCTGGTCACTCCTGCCCTGGCCACACGGTCTGCCCCTCCCTTCAGCTCCCAGAGTCCTGGGCTGGGCCCTCCTCGTCCAGTCCTTGCATGCACTGGCTCTGCCCCATGCTAGTGACCAATCAGTTCCTGCTCCTGAGCTCTGCCCTGAGGCAGCACCCTGCAGGCTGGCCCCGCAGACCTGCACGACACCCTCTTGGGCAGTTCGGTCACCTGCCCACAGCCACACACGCAGCTGCATGCAACAGTCAGCATCTGCTCTAATCTTGAGTCCACCCACCTCTCTAATCCAAAGCCATGGGCTTCTGCCCAGCCAACTGCATCAGCCTCTCCCTGGCTCCAATCCACCCAGGACAGTCTTCTAAAATACTGCCGGCGGAAGTCTTCCACTGCCCTTAGCAGAGACCAAAATGCCCTCTGAGGCCATGTACGCCCTCTCGTGCCAACACATTGCCCTCACTGCCCGAGCTCCAGGGCCCCCAGCCCCACCCAGACCCCACCGTGGCACCCTCAAGCTGCTCCCTGCCGGCCCATCTGCATGGCCAGCCCCCTAGGGAGCGTCACTCCCACCCAGTCCACCTCGGTTGGGTCAGGCTCTCCCAGGGGCCTATTTATACACTTGTTTAAGGTATGTTTCCCCACTTCCCGCTCCCCACGGTCCCCTGGGCTCCGTGCTTGGTGCCCGGTGCATAGTGGGAGCTCAGTAAATACTGCTGAATGGACGGACGGCCGCCCCACTTCAAGCCCGAGCTCTTAGAACCAACTAACCTTCCACTCTGGCAGGCTTTGAGCTCTCAGATGCAGGACTCCCCAGCTCACCCTGGACGGAGTGGCTTGTGGCGGGACCTTCAAGGTGTTAAAGGTGGGACATTACAGCCCCTCGAGTGCAGTCCACGGGCCACGGCAGGAAGGGTGCCCACCTGTGTCAGAAGCTCAGATGCCCATGCTCGCCCTCGGGTGGCGGGAAGGAACGCGCTGGGCGGACGCGGGGGCGTTTTGGCCTTCTCAGGACAAGTCCCTCGGTCTCAGGCACGGCCCCTACGGTCAGGGTGTTCACGCAGGTCTAGGCATTCTCCCTGGGACGACGTCTGACCACGGAGGATGCCTTGCTACGTGGGGCCACCCTAGTGGGCAAACGGTGCGGCGGGAGGGCAGCAGGAGTCAGGACAGGGGGGCGGTCCCTGCAGGCAAGCCGGGACGTGGCAGGACCCTGGGGCTGCAGTGACCAGATGACCCCGGCGGCCGGCGCCGCGGCTGGGCCAGTCTGTCAGCCTGTTAAGCCTGAGCTCGGTAGCGCCTGGAAACTTCCCGCCCTGGCGCGCAGCGAGTCGGCACCCAGCCAGGCCCCTGGAGGCAGCCCCGCCCCCTGCGAGCTCGCCCCGCCCATTACGTAGCCCTCCTCCACCGTCTCGGTCCGCGAAGCCACGTGACGGACAAGGCCCCGCCGCTCGCGGACCACGCCCACGCTAGGCTCGCCCCGCCTCCCCACACGTCTCCGCCTCCGTGATTGGCAGCTCCAGGCTGAGCCGCGGACCTGCCCCAGCGGGTGCTCGTCCACTCGAGGGCTGGGCCCGGGGTTGGCCCTCGCCTCCGGCCTCCAGGAGCTTCTTCCTGCGCTGCAGGGTCCTCGCACCGTCTCTTCCATGTGCCCGGCCGCCTGGTCGTCCACACCCACCCTGCCTGCTCCGGGCTCCACAAGCTGGTGCGCTGAGACGGGCCCTGGCCCTGGGCGATGGGGAGCCGCTGGGGGCTTGGCTGCACTTGCATTCGCCTTTAGTTAATTTTCACACCCTTTGCCGTTACCGGAAAACTTTTAAGTCTACTTAGAACAACTTCGGCACATGAGTCCACCTTTCCAATTTCATGATTTCGAAATAAAGATCGAGTACGCCATGAAAATTTAGCATGCTCCAAACTGAGACGTGCTGTCAGTGTAAGATACATGCTACACTTAGTATGACTGCTATCAGTGATCAGTACTTTGTGATGATTATGGTGGTGAGAAAACTGGAAATACTTCGTTAATAATAAGTTTATATTGACTACTGGTTGAAATAACATCTTGGAAATAACGGGCAAAGTAAAGATATATTTTAAAAATTACTGTCACATGATTCTTTTTACTTTTTTAATGTAGCTACTAGAAAAGTTTAAATTACACTTGTGGCTCCGGCTGCATTTCTACCGGCAAGCACTGCTCTAGACGCTCACAGTGCAGCAAGACACAGAGCACTCCCCCCGCCTGCTCTGAAACCACGTGGGAGTTTCAGGCCCAGTTCCCTTTTCCAGGACTCTCCCAGCAGCCTGCTGAGACCAGGTTCCCTTGAGGTCCCCCTGGTAGGATGAAGAGACCGAGGCTTGGTGGGGAGAGGAGACTTCCCGAGTCACTCACCCTGGGGGCAGCAGCCTCCCTCTTTGTTCCATCCAGTGATGGAGTCCAAGCTTGCCTGGTGGACCAAGTGCGGATGGATCCTGGCTGAGACCCAAATGCCTTCACTGAAGGTGAAGGCTGCCTCCATACTTGGCCACGGACCTCGCATTACAAGCCAAGACCATTAAAAGCTCCCCCACGGCTGCAGGTGAGGCATTCTCTGCAGGGCCCAGGGGAGTCCCGGAAAGCCTGAATTCCACCACTAGTCTCTGACTCCAGTCTGGTCTCCGGGGAAGGAAGAGGTGTGGGTGCAGACACAGCTCCCTGGTGCACCCGCTCTGTGCCCCGTGAGTCTCGGCCCCTTCACCCCGAAATGGGATACCGCTTGTAGGTTTGCTTTGAGGGGTCAGATAAGGCGTTCCACTCACAGGGACCAGGGCCTGCACACAGCGCACCTCAGCAGAGGCCAGCTATTCTTGTTTCCTGAAATTGCTTTAAAAACGGTAAGGCGCTACACACCCCTGGGTGATTGTCGTTCCGTGCAAATGGCTCCAAGGTAGAGCACGTGGGGACCAGCCATTCATGCCACGCATGTACTGAGGTGGCAGACGGGCAGGAGCAGCACCGGGGCTGGGGTGGATTCTAGGGAAGTTAGGGAAGGTCAGACGTGGCTGTGGTCCAAACTCAGAACCTACTGCAACTCTGTTCATCTTTTGGAGCGTGGCTAAAATGATGATGATGATGGTGGTGGTGGTGGTGGTGGTGGTGGTGACGGCAAGCCCCATATATCTTATTTTATTTATTTTTAACTTTTCTTTTTTGGGGGGCGCCATGCTGCGCGGCTGGAGGGATCTTACTTCCCCAACCAGGGATCGAACCTGGGCCCCAGCAGTGAAAGCGCAGAGTCCTAACCGCTGGACCTCCAAGGAATCCCCAAGCCCCATCTATTTTAAGTGGCTGTGCTAAGCACTTTACCCACATTCAATCCTCACGAGCCAAGTAGTATTACCATCCCTTGTTACAGATGAGAAGCCTGAGGCTCGGGGTGGTGCAGCCACCTGTGTGGAGTCACCCAACCAGATTCCACTTGCGCTGTTTGACTGCAGGTCCTGGCCTTTACCCATCCAGACCCCAGCTCTGCCTCACGAGCCGTACACCCCTAAAAATTTCTGAGGACCCCTAGGGGCTTTTATCTATCAGTATTTGCCATATTAAAAATTAAAACTAAGGCTTTGGGCTTCCCTGGTGGCGCAGTGGTTGAGAGTCTGCCTGCCGATGCAGGGGACACGGGTTCGTGCCCCGGTCCAGGAAGATCCCACATGCCGCGGAGCGGCTGGGCCCGTGAGCCATGGCCGCTGAGCCTGTGCGTCCAGAGCCTGTGCTCCGCGACGGGAGAGGCCACAACAGTGAGAGGCCCGCGTACCGCAAAAAAAAAACCCAGAACTAAGGCTTTAAAAAATTTATGTATTAAATCATTAAAAATAACAATAATACATCCACATTTCATAAATGAAAACTAATTGTAGTTTCCAAGACAAAAAATTTTAGTGAGAAGAGTGGCATTCCTTACCTTTTTGCGTCACTTTAACGTCTGGTTGAATAGGAGACAGCTGGATTCTCACAGCCGCTCCACATCCAATCTGCTGTGACGAGTTGTTTTGGTCAAAGCATGTGAAGATAATCCGGCCTCACGTTGGGGTGTAACTGGAAAGGCGAGAAGCATTGAGGATGCTGGCTGACACCAGGGCACAGTGACGGGTTGAGTGACAGCACCAGATTGCCAAGGCCTGTAAGGTTCAGCTGCAGCCTGATGAGAGACCCAATGTGGGGATGAGGAATTCTGCAGGAAAAGCACATGGGAGACCGCGACGGTCCCCTCGATCAACCTCCAGGTCGAAAGTTTAGGTCAGCCCACAACTAGTGATGCTACTGTATGCAGACCCAGAACAGGCCCTGCTGGCAGAGATGAAGCCCACAGGCCTCTCAAGGGGCTGGTGGACGGATGGAACCAGGTCACTCCCAGTCAGGGATGGGGGCCACCTGGGTGGGCAGATAGGCTCTGGCTCAGCCCATATGCGTGGGCCAGCCAGCAGGGGCCGAGGTTTGAATTTCAGCTCAGCCCCTTGCAGGCTGTGTGGCCCGAAGCAAGTGGCTCAGCCTCTCGGGCCTCAGTCTTCTCATCCATGAAATGGGCGTTATCTGTAGCCGTCTACATCCTAGGTGGCTGTGTAGGTCAGATACAGAGGGACGTGCAACACTCTCAGGACTATACCTGGCACGTGGTAAGCGCACACACTCTGGCTGTTAATATTCAGCGCTTGGATCCCTTCTCCTGGTGGTCCTTCGTCACCAGAAGCTTGCTACCTCACCTCTGGGCAGCTCATCCTGCAATGTGGCCTGGACCTCGCTCCGTCTAGAGGTGGGGCCTACGTCTCCTCCCCTGGAGGCTGGGTGGACCTTCGCAACCCCTTCGTCCCACAGGAGGGGCAGAAGTGGCACTGCAGGACTTCCAGGGCCCTGTCGTGAGAGGGGCTGTGCCCTGCGGGATCTCTGCTGCGAGGCCTTTACACTCGCAGTTCCTCCTGCTCTGGAATCTCTTCCCTGGCAGCTCCTTCTTGCCGTGCACGTCTCAGTTCACATGTCATTGCCTCCAAGAAGCCTCCCTGAACCCTCAGGTGTGAAGTGCCCCCCCGGCCCTCAACCCCATGGCCAGCTTTCAGTCTTTATCTGAAATTCGCTCTCTCTCTTTATGACTAGCTTCTCTCTCTCTCCACTAGAATGTGAGCTCGAGAGCAGGGGCCTCATCTGTCTTGTTCTCAACCTGGTGCGTAGCGGGTCCGTAGCAGCCAGGTTCCCGGGGGGCACTCGGTAAACGCTGGTTGATCAAATGAATGAAGGCAGTCCCAGATCTCCAAGTTTCTCCAGGGTCAACACCCACAGACGAGGGGTCTAGCCCCTCTGCCATCTGGTCTCTCTCCCATTCAGGCATTTCAGCCAGGCGATATCCTCTTAGCGTTCCACACCTATATGTCAACCTGACATGGCTGGTGGAACCCTGTCAGAGAAGGGCTTTCACCTCCCTTCTCTATACTTTTACTAATGCAGCCTAATGGACCAACCTTTGTGACCATGCTTTAATCAAGGCTCTTTGGGTTGGAAGAAACAGAAACCCACCCAGAGGCACTTTAAGAAAAAGAGGCAAATGTATAGGAAGGAATCAAGGCTACCTCATAAAAAAGTGGGCCTCACGAGACCAAACTGGAAACTATTAAAAACCAACCCCTGGTGGTCCAGTGGGTAAGACTCCGTGCTCCCAATGCAGGGGGCCCGGGTTCGATCACTGGTCGGGGAACTAGATCCCGCATGCATGCTGCAACTAAAGATCCCGTGTGCCGCAACTAAGACCCGGCACAGCAAAAATAAAACAAAAGAAACCACATCTGAGTTAGCGGCTGCCTGGCTGGCTGTCTCTGGGGCCACAGGGTCCCTTGCTCGCTCTGTCTCCACACACATGGTGAAAGGTGGCTGTCCTCCTCCATCTCACTTGCTGCTACCAGGGGAGACAGAAGGGGATTCTAACTCGAGGCCCAGGTCCCAGAAGAGGTTCTGATTGGCTCAGCTGTGCGCCTCTCAGACCAGGGGGCGGTGATCGGGAGGGGCGTCGCGCAGTGCTGCCTCGGCTGCCGAACTCCATCACTGCAGGTGGGTGGGCAGTTTTCTGAGAAGCAACTGGCCCCAGGGTTGAAACCACCCCAAAAGGCCTCCTCTCCAGAGGTGACATTAAAAATACTCCACAGTGGCACAGCCAGACGCTGCGCCAGGGCATGGACGGTGGCCATAGCGGCGGGGCGGGTCCTGAGGCCCCTGCTGTGGGGCTGCCCCCTTCCTGCTGGCTGGCTGTGAGGGGTCAGCGTGCTAAGTCCCCAGACCCCCGGCACTTCCCAGCCCTCATCCCACCCCCGCAGACAAAGGTTCACACTCATGTTCTGGACTTGAGACTCCAGTGGGCATCCTTCTCAGCCTCAGCTCATCCCAGAGTCCCAGAGCTGCCCCCAGCGGGAGTAAGTCTGTGCAACGCTTTCCCTTCCCAGGAGTCCCCTTGCTGTGGACACGCCTGGTGGCGTGTGCCTATCACAAAGCGTGTGGTGGCCAGGCGGGAAGGGAGTCCCCTCCCGAAGCGTCTCCCTGGATTTCTCAGGACCTTGGGGCCTGCCTGGGGCCCCACACAGCTCTGGGAGGGCATGAGCCAGCGCCCACTCTGTGGCTCGAGGCTGGTGGGTGGGCAGGTGGCAAGACACGAGAAACGCCGGTGGCGCCAGCTCAGCGTTGTGGAAACCGGGGAGGCCTCCGGCCGCTTCCTGTCCATCAGCTTATCTACAGGGGGCAGGGGCTGGGCTAAATGGCAGGCGGGGGTGGGGGTGGGGGGCCGAGCGCACAGTCACTACTGTCAGGCCCTGGCGCTGCCACCTCTCCAGACCGGGTGTTTCTCTGTTTTCAAAATGTGAAACACAGAGTGGGAAACCAACTTGTTGCACCCTCCCTCCCGATGAGCAGCTACAAGCCAGCCGAGGCGTACAAGGTCCCCTTATCGCCTCTGGTCTCAAGAAGAGGCTATGCCTGCGGCACAGGCTCCCAGGCAGGTCTAGCCTCCCACACGCTGTCCCTCTTTAACGCGCAGGAGGCTTCGCTTTGACTCAGGTTGATGCCTGCCTACAACCCCCAACCACTGTTTTGATTAAAAATGCGTTTTATGGAAATCAAAACTACAATGACGTATCACCTCACAGAGGTGAGAACAGCCATCGTTAAAAAGTCTACATACAGGGGGCTTCCCTGGTGGTCCAGTGGTTAAGACTCCACGTTCCCAATGCAGGGGGCCCAGGTTCAATCCCTGATCAGGGAACTAGATCCCGCCTGCCGCAACTAAGAGTTTGCATGCCACAACTAAGAGCCCACATGCTGCAACTAAAAAAAAAAAAAAAACATCCTACATGCCGCAACGAAGACCCGGTGTAGCCAAATAAATAACTGCTAAAAAAAAAAAAATAAAAGTCTACAAGTAACCAATCCTGGAGAGGGTGTGGAGAAAAGGGAACGCTCCTGCACTGTTGGTGGGAATGTAAGTGAGTTGCAGCCACTATGGAGAACAGTATGGAGGTTCCTCATAAAACTAAAAAGAGAGCTACCATATGACCCAGCAATCCCACTCCTGGGCCTATATCCAGACAGACTTTAATTCGAAAAGATACACGCACCCCTATGTTCACAGCAGCGCTATTCGCAAGAGCCAACACATGGAAACAACCTACGTGTCCATCAACATATGAACAGATAAAGATACACGCACCCCTATGTTCACAGCAGCGCTATTCGCAACAGCCAACACATGGAAACAACCTACATGTCCATCAACATATGAACAGATAAAGAAAATGTGGTGTATACAGACAGTGGAATATTAGCCATAAAAGTGAAATAATGCCATTTGCAGCAACATGGATGGACTTAGAGATGACATACTAAGTGAAGTAAGTCATAAAGAGAAAGACAAATATTGGATGATATCACTGATTGGCAGAATCTAAAACAAAAATGATACAAATGAATTTATCTACAAAACAGAAACAGACTCACAGACACAGAACAAACGTGTGGTTGCCAAGGGGGAGTGGGAGCCAGAGAGGGTTGGCTTGGGAGTTTGGAGTTAGCAGATTCAAACTATTATATATAGAATGGAGAAACAGCAAGGGCCTACTGTATAGCACAGGGAACTATATCCAATCTCCTGAGATAAACCATAATGGAAAAGAACATATAAAAAAAGAATACGCATGTGTATGTATAACTGAATCACTTTGCTGTACCACAGACATTAACACAACATTGTAAACCAACTATACTTGAATAAATTTTAAAAAACACACTTAAAACAAAAAACAAAAAACATGCTTTACTTGGTGGCTCAGAGTACACACACCAAAAGAAAACTGTAACAAAATGTAGCCTTAAAAATGCTGGCCTCGGCCCACTAATAACTTGCTACTGGCTGCTAACAAAATATGGATCTAGTTGCTGTGCCCTTTATAACATGTGGGCAACGATGCTTCTCTACCAAACCGTCTCGTCAGCCGCCAACTTTCTCACTCTTGTCATTTTGCAAGCGCCACCCCAACTGACGTTTCTGTTCCTTTAAATTTTACTTTTGTAAAGGCACGATTCATGCTCCTCACAGAAAACTTGGAGAAGATGGCAAAGTAAAACTCCCGTCTCAGCCCTCACCCCCTCCCACAGACAACCCTTGTGATTTAGTTTCCTCCCAGACCTGTGGTCAGACTTCAGAACCGGGCTGACTGCATTTTTCTGTGATGGGAATTCCACAGACATTGAGCCTGCCGGATAACCCAGCTTCAGGCTTTAAGAACTTTCTTTCCAATTTGGCCATTTGAGAGCAACATAACAGCTTGATTGAAACATAACCTTCACCCTTAAAGAAGTGTGCAATTCAGTGGTCTCGGTCCGTTCGCAAAACTGCCGAACACCTTCTTTCGAGGCGCATCCACCAGCCTCAGGGTCCTGGGCCGCACACTGGGCGCCAGGCCAGGCCCAGGACACGCCGAGACCCCCGCCCCCGCGGCCACGTGCGCAGCGCCCTCCTAGTCCGCGCAGCTGGGCGCCAGCTTCATTGCACCGTATTAGTTTAAATTTCAGGTGGAAGCAGCGTAGCATGTTCCTCTTTGCCAGGACAGCACTGGCTCGACGGCCACCCGGCACCGTGCCGCCCGGTGCAGACCCATCCGGCACTCGGGAAACGGCACACGGACCACCAAACAACCGAGATCCTCGCCGCGGCGCATGCGCGGTAGGCGCAGCCCGAGAGGGCCAGCGCGCACGCGCCCGGGCCCGTCCATATTGCGCCAACCCCCTTGGCCAAGGCGCCGATGGTTCCGCCTACGGCCGGGGCGGGGCCAGGGCGCGGCGCGAAAATCAGCGGGGAAAGCGGCTCCACTTCCGCCTGTGGTCCTGCAGTCGTGGTCCTGCAGCCGCGGTCCCGCAGCCCCGGTCCCGCCGCTCCCGCCGCTCCCGCCATGGCGCAGTGCCGCCTCACCGACTTCTTCGCGCGCCGCCGTCCTGGGCTCCGGGCCAAGCCGACGCGCACCAAGCCGGCCTGGCGCACCCCGAGTCCCGCCAAGCCCGCGCCCCGCGCCCCGGCCCCCGGCCCCGGCAGCAGCCGCAAGCGCGCCCGCTCGCCCGCCGAGCCCACGCGCGCCGAGCCTGCACCGCCCGCGCGCAGGAGGCTGCGGCTGCCGGCCAACGCGGTGAGGGCGCGGAGGGGAGGAGGAAACTGAGGCCTGGGAGGGAGACAGATGGGAGGGAACCGGTGGAGCCGTGAGCCGGCCCGGGTGGGGCGGGGGCGGGGCTGCTGGAGAGACCTGCCTTGGAGGAGGGCACCGACCCAGGTGGAACCCAGGCCCCCCGCGGGAGGAGGGGCTAGGGCCAGCTCACGCGCACCTGGCAGGCGGGGTCCCGTAATCTCGCGGGGCCTCCCTTCCAGAGGACTTCCACTGACAGGGAGCGGGGGGGGGGGGGGGGGGGGGCGGGGTGCCTGATCTGACACACGCTGGGGGAGGGCCAGAGCCCAGCGGACTGGTAAACGCCAGGTTCGTCTGCAAGAGTGGGCGAGGGGTCAGGCCTTCTGCGAGATGGTGCACCCCGGAGTCTTATGGTTTCATCATCCCTGGGGTCCTTCCCACCAGGTCTCTGGCCCTAGTTCTCCAGCTGCCGCTGGCTCCCCAGAGCACTCTTCTCCCCAAAGCAAGAAGACAAAGAAGGCCCCCCTCTCGGCCAGCCAGCGACCTTGCCAGGCAGCCCAGGAGGACGAGGACAAGGTGAGGCTGGACTGAGGGCAGGGGAGGTGGACTGGCCCGGGGTGACAGGCGGGCTGACAGCACTCTGTGTCCGCAGGTCCCTTCCAAAGTCACTCTCTCTGAGCTCACGTCGTGCCTGCAGCGGGCACAGGAGCTGGGGGCACGGGTCCAGGAGCTGAAGGCAAGTGCACAGAAGAATGCCGCGGAACCCAGCGCGCCGGAGGACGAGGGGCACCCAGCCGGGCTGTGGTGAGTCTAGGGAGGGCGGCTAGGCACCCAGGAAGGGGTGGCCTGGTGGGAGGCCTGGCGGGGCTGGGCTGTGGTGGTTCGGGTCGGGGAGGGCCGCGTCCTCCAAGGGGTCAGTGCAGTGCAATTGTGTCAGCCTCCGTCTGTGGGAGGGCCAGCTCCTGCGAATTGCAGACCACCTGGACAGCCAGCGGTTACCGGGACCTGGCGCCGTGTCTGTCCTAGCAGGTCACGTAGTTATCATATGCCTCTTACAGACAAGGAAGCCAGGGCTGGGGACGGTCGGGGACCGCCCTGAGGGACAGCTGGCTTTGAGGCCAGGCTTTGGTCTTTGGCCCTGGTAGTGCTCCTGACTGGGAGACAGTGGGTGCGTAGGGGCTTTGTAAACTGGTGCGCAGTGAGCCCTGGGGGTGGAACCCCAGGCTCTGGGGTCTTCCCCCACCGCTTTGCCTGCCGTTGGGTGCTTGGAGGGGGTGGGTGTGGTGCTTCTCTCACGTCCCCGCTCCCTCCCTGGCAGTGGTGAGCAGATGCCTGCCTACCAGCGCTTCCACGCCCTGGCCCAGCCGGGGCCCCCGGGCCTTGTGCTGCCCTACAAGTACCAGGTGCTGGCCGAGATGTTCCGCAGCATGGACACCATCGTGAGCATGCTCTACAACCGCTCTGAGACTGTGACCTTCACCAAGGTCAAGCAGGGCGTCCAGGACATGATGCATAAGTGAGCGGGGGTTGGGGGGTCAGGGCCTCGTCCTGCCCTTGGAGTCTGTGCGCCCTCCGACCCCAGCTCTCTGACCCCCCACACCCTCGTCCTGTAGGCGCTTTGAGGAGCGCAACGTGGGCCAGATCAAAACCGTGTACCCTGGCTCCTACCGCTTCCGCCAGGAGCACCACATCCCCACCTTCAAGGATGGCGTCAGGAGGTCTGATTACCAGCTCACCATCGAGCCGCTGCTGGACCAGCGTGAGTGTGCTGGGCCTCGGGTTCTTGCCCAGGACGCTGCACGGTTTCAGCGTGGGTGTAAGGCCTCAGGCACTGAGCCTTGTCTGACACCCGTGGGGTGGGCTGGGTGACTGGGTAGGCTCGGCCCTGGGGCTCAGGCCTGGACTCTCCCCACAGAGGCTGGCAGTGCGGCCCCCCGGCTCACGGCGTCGCACCTGTTGCAGCGGCGCCAGGTCTTCACCCAGAAGCTGGTAGCCCGAGTCCGGGAGCATCACAGGGTGAGCGGGTCCCCCGGCTCAGGTCCTCATGTTGTCCCTGCTGTCGCGGCCCCATCTGCTGCCACAGGAAATGGGCTCCTCCCGAGGCTGAATTCTAGAGTTCTCTTAACCACTGTCCACGGCTGTCTTCTACACGTGGGCAGGCGCGGGGCTGGGCGGGGACCCTGGCCCTGAGCAGACAAGCAGGGAGCTCGAGGCTGGTAGCCTCTGGTCCCGGGAAGCTTGGGGAGAGTCCAGTGGGTGCTGCTGGGTGCTCTATGCTGTATCCTCAGCCCAGCTGAGCACCTGGGGCTCAGAGAAGTGAAGTAACTTGCCCGAGGTTGCCCAGCTGGGACAGGAACCCGGACAGCTCTCTACACCCACAGGCAGATGTGCCCAGGGTCAGCTGGTGCCCCCCCTTCTCACACAGGCCTTCCTGGCCTCCCTGAACCCCCCCATGGAGGTGCCCGAGGACCAGCTGACACGCTGGCACCCCCGCTTCAATGTGGACGAAGTGCCTGACGTCGAGCCAGCCGAGCTGCCCCAGCCGCCCACCGTGGAGAAGCTGGCCTCCGCCCAGGAGGTGCTGGCCCGTGCCCGCAGCCTGATGTCACCCAGGGTAAGGCTGGTGCGGGGCGGCCTGACCCCCATGTTGGTGCCTGACAGGCTCCACCCTTGGCCGTGGGCCTCAGGGTAGCTGGACCTGCTCTCCCCACAAGCGGAGCACCGCCCACCAGCAGGCTCTGCCCTGGGGCGGTGAGCACAGGCCCTCGATGTGCCGGGGTGACCCTGGGCCAGACAAAGGACTCCTGGGGGGGTCCACACAGGCGGGGTGTGAGGAGCCTCCCCTGTGGCTGAACTGGGGGGAGGCGTCTCCTGACCTCTCCCCTCTGACCTGCTTCAGATGCAGAAGGCTCTGAGTGACCTGGCGCAGCGCACGGCGCAGCCTAGCAGCCCCCAGCCCCCCAGCCCGGCACCGCCAGCCACCCCGCCGGCCGCCTCGCCTGCCGCTCTGAAGGGGGTGTCCCAGGCCCTGCTGGAGCGGGTGAGTGTTCGGCGTCCCCGCGGGGGGGTGGTGAGGGGTGAGGCAGAGGTCCCCTGACCGTCCATGCCCGCGGCAGGTCCGGGCCAAGGAGGCGCAGAAGCAGCTGGCGCAGATGACCCGGCGCCCGGAGCAGGAGCTGCGGCTGCAGCGGCTCGAGCGGCTGCCCGAGCTGGCCCGCGTGCTGCGCAGCGTCTTCGTGTCAGAGCGCAAGCCAGCGCTTACCATGGAGGTGGCCTGCGCCAGGATGGTGGGCAGCTACCGCGCAGCCATGAGCCCCGGTACGTGCAGGGCCCTCCCCAGGTCCCAGGTGAGGGCGGGCACCGTACCCTTGGGCTCACCTGAGGTTGTCTGGCCCCCTTGCCTCCTGCAGCCTTGAGGGGCTGTTCCCACCCTATCGACCCAACCCAGCCTTGTTTCCCCTGCGGTCCCTCCATCGGCCCCCAGGCCCCATAGGACTTGCCTGTTGCCTCCAAGGTCTCTGGTCCCTCAGCTGCGGGGCGCCTCCCATTGTGGGGTTTCCACGGGAGGGTCAGCTCCTTGGCAAGGCTGTGAGGTCACTACTGGAGTCCTTCCCAATCTTGTCCTGGGAGGCCTCATAGGGCCCCAACCCCCAGCCTCACGTGCCCCCTCTCTCCGCAGGGGAGATGGAGAAGCACGTGCAGCTCCTCTCTGAGCTGCTGCCCAACTGGCTCAGCCTCCACCGCATCCGCACTGACACCTACGTCAAGCTGGACAAGGCCGCTGACCTGGCAGGTGTCACGGCACAGCTGGCCCGCCTTGCCCGTGCTGAGGAGGCGCTGTGAGCCCGGCGGACAGGTGCCAACACCGCCGGGCCGCCGGACCTGTGTCTGTTTTACACTAGGAACACGACGCACTTTGCTTTCCCTGTCCCGAGTCCCCGTGAGGGTCAGGGCTGTGGCTGCTGGGCTCGAGGGCTTCTGGCCAGTGTGGTGGAGGCCCCCCTCGTAAACAGGGTGCAGGGAGGGTAGTGTGGCTGGCAGCTAACCCTCCCAGGTGTCCACGTGGGATCCCAAGGTGGTCCTGGAGTATCTGAGTGGGCTGGGTGTCACACAGGGCCCTCGTGAGAGGCAGGCAGGCACATACTGGATCTGAGATTGGGATGCCCGGAGCCGAGAGCCGGGAACAGGCTCCCCCTGGAGCCCACAGAAGGAACCAGCCCTGCCTACCCACTCCCTGGTGTTTGTACTTGGCCTCCAGAACTGTGAGATAAAGTTGTTTCAAATCCACACGTGTGCGTGGAGTTACAGCAGCAGAGGAAGCCAGGGTGGGCTGCCCCTGTGCGTGCATACGGCGGCTCACAGGGCTCGAGAACCACCAAACGCTAATGTCAGAAAGCGCCCAGCCTGCCGGGTGGGCCCCTGCACCTTCCCACACTGACGCTGGGGAGGAGACTCGCTCTAGAAAGTCAGTTGTTTATTCTCATTCTCATTCCACTGTCAATGAGCCTGCAGCTCCAGGCCTCGGGGCTTCCAGAAGCCCCCGCAGGCCCCCCAGGCAGCAGCCCCGCGCCCAAGTCCCGCCCCCGCCCTGCCCCAATGGCCGATCCTCTTCTCTCCCAGTTGGTGGGGGGCTGGGGCCGGGGTCACTCGTACTGCAGGAGAGAGAAGAAGGGCACAGTCCCCAGCTTCTCCCTGCCCTTCAGAGAGGTCAGCTCCACCAGGCTCACGCACTCCAGCACCTGGGCCTGCAGCTGGCCCAGCAGCTCACAGGCTGCACGCATGGTTCCTGGGGAGGGAGGGAGGAAGGGACGGAGGGGTGGTGTGGAGACAGGCCCTGGGAAGCTAGAGTGCTGAGACCCATTGCCCACCCCCCCAGACCCTGAGGCCAGGCCCTCACCACCAGTGGCCAGCAGGTCATCCACCACCACCACCTTCTGCCCTGGCTCCAGGGCGTCCGTCTGGATCTCCAGCTCAGCCTGCAGAAGCAAGCGGGCATGTGACCTACCAGCTTCCCCAAAAGGCCTTAGTGTGCAGAGCTGGGGAACTGACAAGGGGCCACCCCCTGGGCCCCAGTTCCAACCCACCCTGTCTCCTGGCTCTGTCAGCCTGGCCCAGCTTCTCAGTCTGAGTTCCCATGTCCACTCCAACCAACCACGGCAGCTCCACTGGAGTCCACGACTCTCCTTTTGGGAATGGAGGGTCCACAGAGGCAGCCCCCAGGCTTCTCACCTTCCCGTATTCCAGTGCGTATGAGGCACACACAGTGGGGCCTGGCAGCTTCCCTCGCTTCCGGATGAGAACGCAGCCCAAGCCCAGCTCCTGGGCCAGGGAGGGACCAAACAGGAAGCCACGGGAGTCTAGGCCTGTCGGCGAGATCTGGGGTGTTGGGGGGCAGCCGCGTGGTACAGTAGCATTGGGGTCCCCATGGGTCAGGGCTGAACCGTGACAAGTAGCCATCACGACACAGGACACACAGCCTTGCTGCCTCCAGATGAAAGACCACTGACATCCAACCACTCTGGGAATGTTGACAGATCACCTACCACACAGGGACTGCTAGGTGCTAGAGAGGTCAGGAGCCACTCCGTACACGGCGGTGTAAATAGCTGTGTGGGCTCGGGCAAGTCACCTGACCTCTCTCCAAAGCTCAGCTGCTCACCAGTGGCTGGTGGTACCTGAAACGCCCTTAGCAGACGGTGCAGCGTCTGCCCCAGGAGCTTCTAGTCCAGCAGGAGAGGCAGTCCACCTCCGGGGGCGGACTGAGCTGTGATGGGGGAACTCAAGGGCCTCTTCCCCACGTGCGAGTCTGGTTAAGGAGGAAGAGCTTCTGAAGGGAAGAATCCTCTGCAGGACTCAACCAGTTGGAGCCCTCCAGCCTCCAGGGCAGTGCTGTGGCCCCTCAGGGTATCCAAGAACCAGGGAGTATGGGGGGGGGGCTCTCAAAGAGAAACAGGACCTGCGCCAGGATCTTCCACGATCTCCTGGGTTTTCCTAAAACCCACCACTGGGTACAGGACCTGGCACACGGCAGGCGCTCAACACCCGCCGGTAAGACAAGAAAGCATGCTTGGCCCAGTGGATTCTGGTCAGACACCCCCACCTGTCGTGCCTGCCCTCAGCCCCGCCGCCGGCACCCACCCATCAGAGGCGTTCCCCGGCCGCTGGAGGGGCCTGTCGCCCCTCTCACGGCTGCAAAGTCGGGATGGGGCAGCGGGTCTGTTCTTACAACCCAAGCACCGTTGGGGCGTCCGGCGGGTCCCCTAGAAGACCCCCAAAGCCACCCTGCCCGGGGTAAAGGACTCCCGACACTGCGCCCTCATGGCAGACTCGAGCAGCACCAGGGAGAGTCCGGGGACCCGGCGGAGCCCTGACGCGCCACTTGCCCGCGATGTAGTCGATCCTGCCGCCGTGGGCCTTTTTCAGGTGATTAGCCAGGAGGCTGATGGAGGCGCGGAAGGAGTCGGGGTCCTTCAGGACGGGTGAAATGTCCCTGGCACGCAAGGACAAGCCTGGTGACTCTCGGGCCCACGGAGAGCCCACCGCGCCCCGACATCCGGGGCCGCGCGGCCCGGTCCGTCCCTCCGTTCCTCCGCCCGCGCGCCCCACGTGGCCCGGCTGCCCGTACCTGAACAGCACGCCGGGGACGGGGAAGTCGGGGAAGCTGCGGATCCGCCGCGCCACCAGCTGCAGCTCGGAATCCGCCATCTCAGCATCCCCGCGTCTCGAGGGCAAGAGCCGGTTAGTAGGCTCCGCGCCTGCGCGGGGTGGGGGCGGAGCCCCCCAGGGGGCGGGGCCGGGAGCCCAAGGCGGCTCCGCGCCAGCGTGGAAAGGGTCAGGGTTCGGGTGGGCGGGGCCCACCATCTCCCGTAGGAGGTACCGTATTTCATCGAATCTGAAGTGCGGTCGGTCTTAAGATACGTGCTTATTTCTTGTGCCCCGAACACTAGCGTCCCCGCCTCAAGGACGTTCGCGCGGGGCCCAGGTGCGAGTCAGGGTTGATGGAGTACGGCGTCTACGCAGCCCCGGCCGGACTGTCGGGGAAATCCTCGCCCGGTTCGGCCGAGCCGAGAGCGCCCGCAGGTCTTCGGCGCAGCTGTGGCCGGGACCCCAGGCCTCGGGCGGCGCGCACTGCCTCGCCCGCTCTTCTTCCCTCCCCGGCGGGTCTCGGCCGTGCTCTTGCAGCGCGGTGCGAGGGGGCCAGCGCGCGCACGGGGCGCACGGCGCACACACACAGCCTGGCCCTTTCCCCAGGAGCGCGCCAGTGCCTGAGGACCGGAGCAAGGAGGGACTCCGAGCAGGAGTGCGGTGCAGAGGCCCGGAAGGGAGCAGTTCAGAGAACCAACGGCCGGGGGGGGGGGGGGGGCGAGCCAGAGGCGGAAGCCCAGGAGTTTGTTGCCTGGCTCCCCCGGGACCTGCTGGGGGAGGGCAGCAGAGGGAGTGATGGAATGCTTGGCCTGGCCCACTCCAGCCCCCACCGTGGTACCCAGGGGGGACTTATTCCCCCAAATAGAATTTCATTTAAAAACAAAAGGCTAAAATGCCTGTTACTTTATTCTAAACCTGTTCTCTTCATAATTTCCCAAGTCTTACAACAGTACAGAGTTGGTGTGACAGTCTGCAGAGTGGAAACTCCACACAATGGAAACGACCCACGAGCCTTAAGGGGAAGTCCCTGGAGGCCGTTCACAGTCCTGCTCAGGCTCTCCTGATTTCGCTGGTGAATGGGCTCGTCCTCAAGCGCTGCCACCCTGGGCCCGAGGACGGGAGTGCTGAAGCACAGGCGGGCCCCACAGTGTGCTGGGGTTGGGAGTCCTGATCTCCAGGGACGCTGGTGGCTTCAGCTGTCCGCGCTGGACTGGGGAGGCCTCGGCTGTCGAGGCTCCTCCGGGACAGGGAGGCCCTTGGCCTCCTCCCCCTTCATGTTCACACCCCTCGACCATGGTGGGGGGAGTTCGCGGGGGAGGGGCGCTGGGGTATCCCCTGTGCACAGCGCCAAGGGGCAACACAGGACTGGCACGGCCGCCCTTGACTCCAGGGCTGAAGTCCTGAGGGGACCGCAGGGGCAGCCACGGCGAGTGAGGCCCCTGGGTCCTGGGCAGAGCTCAGGCCCTGGAAGAGGCAGCTGGGAGGTAGCTGCAGCAGAGCGGAGGACGTGAGGCAGGCAGCCTCCGGTTCAGGGGCTGATGTGAGCCTGCGGCTGTAGCGTCAGGCAGGCCCGGCGGGCTGGGAGCTGACTCCAGGGCCGGGCTGCGTAGTCTTGCAGGTCCTGCGGCTGGCTACAGGTGCCGTCCGTCTGGCAGCAGCCAGGGCAGAGGGAGTGGGGGCTCTTGCAGCACAGGAGCCCGGAGGCTCCTGTCCTGAGCCCAAGCCGGTGCTAGTGGGGCCAGGAACACTTCTCTGGGACAGACTCCGGGGGCATCAGGCACTTCCCTAACTTCTCGCAGCCCGGGGGCGCCCAGTTCTGGGTAATGAGAGTTCAGAAAGGGGACATGCAGTTATTCCAAGCACTTGTGGACTCAGCACTTTCCAGACTCCTGCCCTGCCCAGGCCTGTGACCTGCCCCACCGCAATGGGTGGCTGCAGTGTGGAATCACCTGTCTCCACCTGGCTCGGAGGCAACTCAAGGCCTGGGGCCGGCACAGGAGACACTGCCCCACAGCAGCCTGGTATTAACAGGGCCTGCCTGTCACTGAAGGGGACAGTCCGCTAACTGCCCACACAACCTTGGCCTCCCGGTAAGCTCTACAGGTGGAGGCCTTGGTGCCCCAGGGAGAGCTGGCCTGCTTCAGCACAGGCTCTCCTGGCTGCACCTTCATGGGCTGACGTCCTTTGTGTGGCCATGATTTCCCGGCAGCGGAACAGGACACTCGGGCTTCCCCGGTGGTGCAATTGTTGGGAATCCGCCTGCCAATGCAGGGGACATGGGTTCAAGCCCGGGTCTGGGAGGATCCCACATGCCGCGGAGCAACTGAGCCCGTGTGCCACAACTACTGAAGCCCACGCGCCTAGAGCCTGTGCTCTGCAACAAGAGAAGACACCGCAATGAGAAACCCGTGCACTGCAACAAAGAGTGGCCCCTGCTCGCCGCAACTAGAGAAAGCCCACGCGCAGCAACGAAGACCCAACACAGCCAATAAATAAATAAATAAATAAATGTTCCTTTAAAAAACAAGACAAGAAAAAAAAAAAAACAGGACACTCATGCCCCTGAGAGGGAGCCTTTGTGGCGCTGTCGTGTCGCCTCACCCAGGAGGTGTACCCATCCCCCTAATCACCCTGTGGGGGGCACTCCCCCTACTACCGCCCCTGCCAGGGCCTGAGTCTGAATCAGAACATCAGCGCCAGTGAGAACCGCAGGTAAAGCCCTCCCCTGCCCTGAACAGCATCAAGTGGCCGCCCGGCAGGGCCAGGGTTAGATGAGGAAGCAGCTCCCAACCTCTGAGGCAGAGCAGAGGAAGGGGCCAGGTGCCTGCAGAAAACAGATTCTGCACCCAACCTGTGAGCCTGGGGGTTCAGGGAGGCGGGCTGCCCGGGCTGCTCTTGTCCCAAGAGCAGGGGTCGCTACCCAGAGTCCTCACCCGCTGGCCTGGACGAGCGGGGCCCAGGCAGAGTGCGGGGACGGGGGAGGGCTTTGCACGCGCGCACACACACACACACACACGCCCACACGCGTCCACACGCGTCCACACACTGTTAAGTCCATGCACCTCTCTGGTGGCAGTGCTCGCTTCAGAGTCTGAGGCCAAGCCACGCTCTTCCGGGGTCCTCAGCTCACTTGGGGCGGGGGTCCCTGCTTTCTCCTGTTACGGGGTCGGCCGAGCCTCGGCAATTCCTGCCGCGCCCAGCAGGTGGCGGCAGCACCCCGGCCAAGTCAGTCCCTCCCCATCTCCCCTACCGTCACTAAGACCCCTTTGGTCTCTGAGCCACCAGGCAACGGCTGCTACCTGCAGACTCGGCCCACAGGGCAGGCGTGACAGGAGATGGCGTGCTGGCGTGCGGACAGCACCGTGTCACAGAGGACAAGACAGGTTTGCAGGGGGCACCAGGGGCTCCTCGGACCCGAGGGGCCGCAGTGGTCCTGAGCCAGGGAGGCCCTTCTGCTCCAGTGCTGAGTCCAGAGGCCGGAATGCCAGCCTGGCGTCCTTCCAAGGGAAGGGGGAGGCCCTGCTGGCCCCCGCCCCAAATGTCTTCCCCTGTGAGCCCCAGATGTGGACAACAGCGACCAGGCTGCCCCACTGGCCCTGGCCAACGACCCTCGGCCGCCCCCAAGGCCACCGGCCCCCTGCTACACCTCACCGCTAGGGAATGCTCCCAACACCCGTGCGTCATCATGACGCGCACCCATCACAGCCACCCGGCAACGCTCAGTCACCTCCTGGCTCGAGGCAGCGGCTCCGCAGGCCCGGCCGCGCCCGCAGCTTCAAGGGGCTTAGCCATCCTCACAACCGCCAGGTGGGTCTGGGGAATGGGGTGTGTGGGGCAGGGGCACTCACGGGCTGGAAGCCAGTCTAAGCTACTGGCTTTGCTCTGCGGGTTTTGGGGTGCTGCCGGAGCTTCTGCCGCGGGGACGGGAGACTGCCCATCTTTGTGGAACAGGGAGCCACACAGACTCCCCAGTTATGGGACAGACTTGTGGGTGAGCCCCCATGGAGTTGGAGGAGGCTGTGCTCGGAGGTGGCCCATGGGCTTGCTGCACCCCAGGCCATCTGCCCAGCCTTTCAACACCCACATCCCACATGGGGTTGGCTCGTCCTGCACCTGCAGAGGTACCAAGCGACCCCTTGCCACTCCTGTGAGTTCGGAGACAGAGAAGCAGGAGGGAAGTGGGGTTCGTGCCTGCAGCAGACCAGTCAGCACTCACATGGCCCTGGGATGCCCCCCACAGCCCACGTACGAACCACTTACCATGACCGCCCGGTTGCACACATTGAGCTGGGGCTGTCCGGGGACCAAGGCCTCCTGGTGCTGCCGGACAACCGGGGTGATCTGGCGAAGGGCATCCAGGTACTCGGTGCTGGCAATGCTGCAGGCGAGGGGCACCAGGTCACCGAGGTGGAGGGAGGGACAGAGCAAGTAGGGCAGCCCACCCAGGTAGGCCAGGGTTGGGGGGGAGACTGAGGAACAAGCCCCCCACCCCGGGGTCACCATCCAGCAGCCTCCCGGGAAGAGCAGCTGGGGCCCCCACCTTGTCCCGCCCGCCCTCCCTGAGAGGCGGGAAGAGCAGCTGGGGCCCCCACCTTGTCCCGCCCGCCCTCCCCGAGAGGCGTGCACCCTGGGAACCACCCAGCAAATGAGGGCTCAGGCAGAGCCACGTCACGCCCAGGACAGCAGCTGTGACCCTTCAGCCTGCTGCCTGCAGGAACCCCCGGGGCACCGCCCGGCATCGCAGGCGCCCTGAGCTGCACAGGCTTGGCCGCGCCCGATCTCTCCTCTCTCAGGGTCCCTTTTAATCCTCCTGCCCCCGTTCATCTCTCTCGGAGAGGCTGGTCCTGCCCCAAACGCCCTGAGACCGCGTGGCTCCCGGGCCCTCGGCGCCCTGCTCAGTCGGCTGCACTCGCCCCACAAGGGGACTTGGGGCCCCGTAACCCCCGGCTCACCTGAGGGGGAACCTCTCCCCGGGGTCTCGTCCCAGGTGGAAGACCAGCGGCAGCTTAGTGTGCTCCTCCTGCGAGTGGGTGGTGACCCCTGACACGTTCTGCCCAGGGCAGAAATCCACGCCCTGAAACGACAGGCCGGAGCGCAGGTGACGTGTGCGGGGCTCGCAGCGGGCGAGCACAGCAAGACCGCGGATGCCGTGCTGTGGGGCGGAGCCTGCTTGCCACCCAGCCCCGGGCTGCGTGCCATCGGCCCCGTGCGCCGTCCCCTAGGGCTTCAGTACTTTCCTGGGGGAGGGGGTGGTGAGTCTCTAAAATATTTCAGTCCATCTTCTATCTAATTTCTAGAGCAGAGCTTTTCACGTCCACCCTATCTGCCTCGTAGCAGACGAGGTGCGCAGCGGTCGGCACTCCTCCAAGACTCCTTGGCCAGCTGAGGAGGAGGGACCGCAGGCCTGAAAGCCAGAGGAGACACAGGGGACCCGGACGCACGGCCCCCACCCTTAACAGGAGACGGAGCGTCTTCTCCACCAAGGCTCAGGTGTGCAGCCCCGCTCCGCGCCCTCCAGGAGGCCTCTGCCCTCGGGGTTCAGCCTTTGACGCGTGCGTGAGATGGGGTTCCCGCGCCAGCGTGTCCCCCAGGCTTGAAGGCTGCCCCCCCGGGGCTCCCTGACTTGGTTTAGGGAAAGGCCTGCTGCCATCTGGGCAGAGTGGGGCGAGGCCAAGGGTTGCCACCCCAGAAGCACTGGGGACCTCAGGGCCCCATAAGCAGCTGGGCACTGGTCTCCAGGCATCATGGGACACTGTTTACAGGGTCTGGAGCGGGGCCGTGGCGGGGCCCATTAACCTTAAAACGGGGCCGGGGACAGAGACGTGCCTCCTGCCTCTCCTGCGGGCAGCGGTGCAGCCTGACGGCAACCCTCCCAGCACCCGCGGGTCTGTCCTGGACAGCCCGGCAGTGGAGCAGTGAATACCCTGCTTCTCAGTAGAGCAGGGAAGTGAGGAGCGAGATAAGTCCCAGTCGTCTGCCCTGAGCTGTAGACCCGAGTCAGCGGCTGCAATCTAAGCTGTGGAGAACGGACACCCAGGTGGGTCCCAAGTAAGTGACCTCTGACCTTCTGGGAGCAGACCAGCTGGAGAACAAAAGTGGATTTAACGGTGGGAGAAACAACCACGTTTAGCATAAAAACGCCGAGCAGTTAATGGAGAAGAACCCAAGTCTAGACAGAAAACACGAACTACCATTTGGAAGCAAATCATCAGCTATTTGATTAAGACGCCGCTAATTCGTGCAGGAGTTTCCTCTCACAGCCACTCTCGGGAGGGAGGACCTGCCCCAGGGGCAGCGCAGCTGAGCCCCACGCAGCCCAGCCAGGCAGAGGGGGCGCGGGGCGCCCTGCCCCAGCACAGCACTGGCGTTGGGAGGACGGGAAAGAGGAGGGGGGCGGGCGAGCCGTGCCCTTGAGCCAACGCTCGTGGATTTAGTCCAGAAATGCAGAAGGTCCCATGGACTCACGGGCCCTCCCTCCTGCCTCGGTCCCCCGGGCCTCAGACGCCTCCTGAGGGGAGGCCACGGGCTTGGGGGTGATGGCGGCGCCAGACCTGGCACAGGGAGAAGGCTCACTCCTCCTTCGCCTCTGGTACCTGGTCAGGACGCGGGCAGGTGGGCCCACAGGCACTGGGGGGTCGGGGGGTCGAGGGGGTGGGAGATGCCCCAGACAAGGGTACAGGGGGAAGTTAACAAGGTCCCCTCGGGCGAACCCTGCACCTGGGGACCCCTGACCTCCTCAGCTAAGCCACGCCCCCAGCCTGCAGACAAGGCTGCCCCTCACGTGTTGATCGCCTGGAAGGCAAGTCTCCACAGAGCTCAGGGAGCTGTCGACGGCCACAAGGCCGCTGTCGTGGTTTCTGGGGCCCCTCCCGACTGCACACACCCCCTCCGCCTTACTGGTCCCTGCAGGGAGAGGGGCCATCAAAGCAGCGTGTGGGGCCCCCTCCCCCCGCCCCCAGCATCTGAATGGAACTGCGACCGTGCAGACCCACCGCAGGGGGCACCCCCCAGTGCCTGCACGCCTGCGCGCCTTGGAGAAGAGACGGCAGTTTTGCGCGTTAACCAGAAGCCCCACAGATAACCCTTGGGAAAGGGAAGCAGCGCCCCCCGCGGAGCCCTGCGCTCAGGTGTCCCCGCCGCGCCGAGGGGGCCTCCTGACGCTTTCCGGCCCCACCGTGAACGCACTCGAGTCAGCACAGGCCGTGCAGCTGGCTGCCCGCTGCCTGCAGACATGCGGGGCTCGAAGAGGCTCCCCAGCCCCTGTGGGCTCCGGCTTGGGTGGAGGCTGGGCTGACCACACCTGCCCTCAAGAGGCCCAACAGCCCACGGTGCGCGAGCGGTGGCTTCCAGAATGCCAGCGAACCCGTGCAGCTGGACGCAACGGGGACCCTCCGGGGTGGGGTGGGGAGGGCCCGGGAGGGGCAAGGGCCGCCGCGCTGTCCCCAGGGGCCCTCAGGCGGCGCTCCTAGGCCCTCGGCCCCTTGGCATCTTCAGGGCGAGCCAGCCGCAGCCCTGCCCGTCGGGGTGCCGGGTGCTCAGGACAGCTCAGCAGTGACGGGACGTGGGGAGGCACAGGCTTGGCTGGGGGAGGGCGAGCGGGGGCGGCCCAGGCGCGCGGAGAGGAGGTGGTGGGCGGCCACGAGCTGGGAGGGCCGAGTGGGGCTTCGGGCCTGGCAGGGGCACTCCACCGTCAGGACTGGGGGTGGACACGGGGAAGCAAACATGGCGACAGCGTCTCGGGGGACCGCCAAGCACCTGGCCGGGCCAGTGGGTGGACGGGAGGGGAGGCGGGGGAGGTGCTGGGTCTGCCTGGGCCCCTGAGGCATCTGACCCGGGTTTGGGGCTGAGCGGCCCTGAGGCTCGTCTCCGGAGCCTGGGTGGCGCGGGCCAGGGTGGGTGCTGTCCTTGTGGCCACAGCTCGTCACCCCCAAGTCCCTGACAGCAGGTCAGCACGTGAGCTGGGGGCACAGAGGCCTCCCCAAGGTGGGACGTGAGGGATGAGGCATTCACAGAGCCGGGACCGCCTCACCTGCCTGAACTCCTCCCAGGAATTGGTCCAGGTCCAGAAGTGGGCCTTGTACTGGCCACGGGTGACCGCCATCAGCGTGTTGCCACGGTAGTAGAATACCGGCCTGTCAGGGGGACAGGCGGCGTCAATTGAAAGGGTCCCCGGGCTGTGGAGGGGCCCCCTGGCCGCCCCTCATCCTCGGTGCTGGGGAGGCTGGCGGCGGAGGAAGGGGGTAGCACGCGGGCACGGCAGGCAGGCCTGTGGGGACGAGCATGGCGGCTGGCACCCCCTGCCACCCCCGCCAGGGGTAGCAAGCTCTCATGCCAGGTTTCAAGACAGAAAAGAGACGGTGAGCCGTCCACTCCTGGCCATCAGCCTGCTCTGGTTACACTATACACCCTTCAGAGTCCACGCCCCTTCACGGCAGCCTGGGAAACTCATTTTGTTTGAGCAAAACAGTAGCAGATCTTGAGCTGGAGCAACTGCCTCTGGACAGCGTCCCGGCGTGGAGCTGGGTGTAGGCTGGGGCCGGGCAGAGGGTGAGGGACGCCGCAGGGAGGAACAAGGCCTCTCCACCCCACCAAGCGCTTCATGCCAAGACCCCCGGGTCTCACCTCCCCCTGGGCGAGGACACCTGCTTTGTCAGCCAGCTCGGCCCCAGCGCCAGCTGCGGGGCGCCGGGCGGGGCGAGTGCCTGGCGGGAACCTACCTGTCTGTCAGGCGGCCCTGGAGCATGGTGGGAAGGAGGTCCAGGCCGTCGATGGCCCTGTCCCTGGGTGGCTCCAGGCCTGCGAGGGACAGGCTGGTGGTGAAGAGGTCCATGATGCTGCCCAGCTGGTGGCTCACCTGCAATAGACGTGGCCCAGACGCGCTGAGGATGCCCGCCTTGCCCTGCCCAGATGGCGGCCAGGGGCCAGGTCCCCAGGCGTGCTCACTGACGCACAGGTGCACACACACACGCGCACGGTCACATCCCGCAGCATGTCCACACACGCAGAATAGCAGCTTTCCCTGCCCGATGACACGTGTGCGTGGCAGAACGAGCGCAGGGAGCAGGCCAGAGAGGGGACCAAGGCTTCACGCCCCAGGATGACTGCAGGCCTGGCACAAGGCCGGCTCTGACTCACCTGGCCGGCAGGGATGTGCCCGGGCCACCAGGCGATCGCAGGCTCCCTCATCCCACCTTCAAACGTGGTCTGCTTCCCGCACAGAAAGGGGCCGTTGCTGCCACCTGGGGATAGTCGCCCATCAGACCACGTGCCTGAGTCCCCAGGGCCATACACACCGTGCCGGGCACTCGCCCTCGGGACACATCTGTCCACCTGGCTCCCTGCCTGGCCCTTTGGAGGTGACATTACTGAGGCACTGAGGCCGTTGTGGAGACAAAGGACCAGCCCTGGGGTTCAGGCCTCAAGTTCAAGGTCGGAACGCCTGGAGATGGCTCTGACCTAGAGCTGTGGTCATAAGGTCACGCCCCCACAGACCGCGACCACGCACACACACACAGCACATGGACGTGTTAGTGAAAGACATGGAAACGTTAAGACGCAGTCCCGACCCCGGGCCTGGCAGGTGCCAGGTTCCCTAAATGTCACTGTGCACAAGCAGCTCCTGTGTGCCTGGGGTTTGGGGGTGCAGATCCCGTGTTTCTGACACGCCCTGCTCTGAGCAAGTGGTCCCTGAACCCAGCTGTGGGCGGTGCCGAGGGCAGACAGCCCGGTCCTGACGAATCGCACGTCCCCGGCTCGCTGCCATGATGGAGGGAGGGACCCCTGAGCATGGGCCTTGCTGGTCAGCACAGGGACAGCAAGGGTCACAGGCCAGAGGCCAATGAGGGCCTACTTCTCTCCTGCTCCTGTCTCTCCAGCTGGGGGTGGGTACATGGATTTTCATTGTCTTGTTCTGCCTCTGCAGCTCCTTCTCGGCCCGAAGCCAGTCGCGCTGTTCCTGTCCCTGGAGATCCCTGGGCCCCTCTGCCCCCAGGACACGTGGCTGTAAGGTCCCCCAGTGCCTCCCCAGACAGGCCCGGCCCTGTGGGGTTTCCAGCTGTCTGTGGCCTTCCTTCCAGAGCTGTCTGAGTGACTCAGGGCCCTCCTGGGGCCCAGCCTTTTTAATAAGAAAGGGAAAAAGAGACATCACCACGGGGGTGTGAAACCCTCATAGGACTGTGAAACGCCAGTCGCTCCAGCTCCGCAAGGTGGAAAAGCCTCAGGCCTGAGAGGCCTAGAGCCAGGGTCCTCAGGAGGACTGCAGGCTGGCAGGGACACAGACGGAGGGTCTGGGGGAGTGAGCAGGCCCCCCGCGCTGCGCCAGGGGCTCCGGCACTGCAGGGGAGGGGGCTCGCTCCCTTCCCTCCCGACACCACCCACCACGAGGCCTGGGGGGGCACTTCCGAGGGGCGGGGTGGGCGCCAAGCCTGGGCCTGGCTGCTGCAGGGTCATCGCCCCCGTGGGAAGGGAGGCCCCCAAACACAGAAAAAGGGGTAGACGTGTCCAGTCACAACGGCCACCGTGTTACAGCTGAGATCAGAACGGAAACGCTGAGGGCTGGCCAGTAGAGAGGCAGGACGCGGTGAGGGCCGCAGCCTCTGCCTCCGCCTGCCCCACCGAGCTCTCCCTCCTGACCAGGCACCTGCCAGGCGGTGGGGAAGAGGGGCATTGGACCTGGGGGGCGCTTGCCGGTGTCCCTCCCTCCCCAAGGCTGAGCCCTTCACACTCGGCCCGGTGGGGGGCTGCTGGGGGGCCCCGGGTGGAGCCCCATCTGCTCAAGTCACCTGCCTTGTCTGGGCGCAGAAATGAGGGCAGCGCCGTTGTCGGACGTGAAGAAAACAAAGGTGTTCTCTGCGATGCTCAGGTCCCGGAGGAGGTGCAGGATCTTCCCGACGCTGTCGTCAATCTCCCGGACGGCGTCCCCGTAACTGCGGGAAGGAGGGAGCGGTCAGCAGGGGCCGGCGGCCTCCGGGACCAGAGGGCGGCCGAAGCCGAACCTCAGGGAGGGACGAGGAGGGGGCGTTCCAGTCAAGTTTCAGACGGAATCGGGGCAGAGGCACAGATGCTTCCCTCTGTGCACAGCTGACAGTGGTAGCGAGGGCCCAGCCTCTGGTGGCAACCAAGCACAGCTGACCCCCCCGCCCCGGGGCCCAGGTCTACATGCCCAAGGACTCACCGCCCTCGCTGGCTGGTGCCCAGGAAAGGCCTGGAGGCATAAACAGGCGCGTGTGTCGCGTCGACGGCCCAGTGTAGAAAGAAGGGGCGGCGAGCTGCCTGCTGCCTCTTAATGAAATCGAGCGCTTCCTGAGGAGACGCACACACCGTCTTCCCCGCCCCAGGCCCACCTCCCACCCCAGAGCCGGGCCAGCCCCTGCGGTCGTCACCTGCAGGTAGATCTGGGTGAGGTTGGCTTCTCCGGTCTTCAGGTTAATTGGAAATTCCTCATAAAATCTGAAAACAGTACAGATCCAGACAGAAGTCAGCCTTCAGGGCAGGAAAGCCCCCCCTCCCCGATTTCCGGGGCCAAGTCAGGGGCCTCGTTTACAAGAGAGACGGAAACGTTCACGTCAGGGACAAAACCGGAGCCTGGAAGCGCCCAGGCCCGTCGGGGACCCACTGGGGTGGAGTCTGGTGCCCCGGTGACCCCACCATCTGGGAGAAGGAGGGCAGCCCCGCCAATGAACAGGCAGGACGGTGCGAGAGGAAGTGGCCAGTCCACGGCCACGGAGGGCACGGCTAACGGGTGTGGGCATCTCTCTAGGGTGACGGAGGCGGTCTGGGATGGGGGTGCTGGGTGAGCTACACCTCAGCAATGCTGGCCCAGCTCTGTGGTCCAGTGACGTGTACTGCGCTTCCACCAGAACAAAAATAACTTAAAAAGGAAGAAAGGGAAGTTAGGCCAGACAGGAAAGACCAAGGCCTGCCTGCAGCCACCCAATGGCCAGACCAGGTCGGTCCTGCAGCCGACGGCCCCCCAGACGGCGGCTCGGAGCGAAGCTGACCGTGCAGAGCGTAGCCCCCTCAGGGCACGGGGCCCAAAGCCCGGAAGCCGGGTGAAGCGCCTCGCTCTGGGGAGCATCCGGGGCTCCCAGCACCTTTCCTGAGACAGTCAGAAGCCCCCGGACGCGGGGCTCTTGTAAGTCAGAGGTCACAGCACGAGGTCTGGGCAGGACGAGGAGCTGGCGGGTGGGCAGCAGCAGTGGGCGGGGCCTGTTACCTGCCAACCATCTCCCAGTCCCGGTACACAGGGATGTTGGGCCTGGCCTTGTTGTCGTAAGGTCCAAAGTGACAGTTGGGGGATCCAAACCACTCATCGAATCCGTGCTTCAGGGGGTGGAACTGAGGCCTGTGGCCCAGATGCCTAGAAAGAGGAACCCGGGGCACTTCAGGGACCGCCGCACGGGCGCCCCGGAGCTCCGGGAAGCAAACACCCTCGCTTTCAGAGAACAGCTCAGGAGACAAGGCTCCAGCCAGCCCCAGGGTGTGCTGAGCCCGGGTGCCCCGTGGCCTGGCCCCCCTGCCCGCACGGTCCACTCAGGCAACAACCGAGGGGCGCACATGGGGACGGTGACCAGGTCCCATGAGCACGGCTCACTGCCCCGGCGCCCTGGGCAGGAGCCGGACGGGACGAGAGGATAACACGGCAAGGTGCCTGCAGGGCAACGGCCCAGCTGTTACCGGGCTCGGACCCGCCCCCTGCTCCCACCCGGGAGCCCCTTCCCCGCGAGTGCATCACGTCGGGTCCTCTCGCCAGTGGGAGGGTCTCTCTTGAGAAGGCGCAGCTTAGAGAAGGCGTTTCGGGGTGAGGTTCCTCCTCCCTGGGAAGCAGACAGGTTTCTTGGGGTCACGTTTGCAGAAAGCCTCTCGCGGCCAGCATCGCCGGCGCAGCGCTGGGGGACTGCACCAGGCCAGGCCGACTCCACGTCACCGTGAGCTTGCCGCACAGCTCGCTCACTCAGTCAGGTGGATGCGGCCCGAGGCAGCTGGGCAGGATGGGACCGGAACTGAGCTGGCCGGCAGCGGAGTCTGGGCGCCGGTAAGTGAACCTCTCGGTGCCCCCTGCTGGTCCCGAAACACTCTGCCTCCGCCGGATGGCTGCCCGGCTCCTGGAGCCCCTGTGCCGGGGGCACCCGCACGGGTTCTGCCCCGAGCGCTGTCTCCGCAAAGGAGAGCCAGCTGTGCCCCGTGCTTCCTCTCTGGGCCCGCAGCTATGACGCCCCCTCCATGCTGGACACCGCTGGGTGTGACACTCCTCGTCCTGCATCCTTCAGCCCAAACGGCCTTCACGAAACAGAAACACCCACGAAGGTCCGGCTCGTGTGAAGTTGTCGATTCCAAGTGCTGGTCCCAGGGCAGCTGCGGGGTCAGTACTGCCTGCCAGCGAGCTGAGTGACAGCACGTCGAGCCCCTGGGACTCAGGGCAGCCTCTCGCGGGAGTCCAGGCTCCATCCATCCCAGGCCTTGGTTAGGCTGACAAAATCCGGATCCGTGGTGCTGGGGCCCGAGGCTGGCTGTCAGGCAGTCACGGCCACGGCCACCAACACCCCCTGCGGCTCTGATGGGACCCTGCTGAGACCAGCACACCCACCTGGCAGAGGAGGGACCGAGCCTCCTGCCCCGGGCCTCCCAGAGCCCGTCATCCCATTGGCCATGGCCGCCCTGACCCCGGCTGGTCCACCAGCTCTGCGTCCACCTCCCTGAGTCCATGCAGCTGTTTCTCCAGGCCCTGCTGCGTCCCTTCCTGTTCCTGAGTCCGCCCATCTCCGGAGCTCGTGGGGACAGGCTCCTGCTCCAGCTCTGGCTGCCCTGTCAGTGACCACGAACGGGAGGCCCCTGGACCGGGGCAGAGCCGCCAGGCTGGGCAGAGAGCGCCGGTCATCGCAGGGGCTCCTCCTTCTGCGGGCGCAGCCCTGGCACGGCCCCGGCGGGCCTCGTAGCCGCCCTACCGCCGTCTCCCGGGCCTTCCCGGCACTGCTGGGCCTTGCAGGCTCCCACATCCTGCACCCTCGTCAGCTCTGCTGTGCAGCCCCCCCCCCTCCAGGCTCGACCGCTCGGCCAGCAGGACAGCCGCCAGCCCCTCTCGGGGGTGAGGAAGCAGCCTCCAGGTCCTCGGGTTCCCTGAGGACTCCTCTCCCGGTTTCTGCAGATCCCCCATCACTAGGACTATCAACTGCGTGGGGCAGTGGTCCCCAAGGGGCGCAGATGAGGTGCTTGCCCTCGAGGTGGTGAGTGCCAGAGGGGTCAAGGCGAGAGGGTCCAAAGCACGGCAGCGGCCGAGCAGAGACGATCAGGGATGGAAGTCAGGGAAGGCTTCCTGTAGGAAGCAGGCTTGGTCTCCAAGGGCTCCAACACGCGGCAGAGGAAAGAGAGGACATCCGACCTTCATATCAACCTCTAGGGCTGCGTATTCAGGCATTCCCGGGGAGTACAGCGCGACACGCGTGTGACAACGTGATCTTTCACGATCACTTGATCCCGATGATTCCACACCACACGACCGTCCCCATCCCCTGCTTGCTTCTTGGTTTCATCACCAGACAGAGCCGCTTTGCTCGCTGGCGTGTCATCGTGACGGCACGCGTGTGCAATAACAGGGCTCCTTTGGTGCTGCCGTGGCAGCCACCACCCCAGCCTCACCACGGGAGGTCCCACGGGCACGGCCACAGCAGCTTTTAAAAGGATGCTTTGGACATCTTAGCGGACCTGGAATTCAAGGACTCTACTCCCACCCGAGGGGCTCCCACTGGGCAACGTGAGTAAGGAACCCGCTGGGTGAGCCCAGCAGGCAGATGTGGGACTCACCACTTGCCCACGATCTTGCTGGTGTAGCCGGCCTCCTTCAGCAGCTCCGGCAGCAGGAGCTCTGAGTCCGGGATGCCGCCCACTATCTCCTGTGGCGTGTAGGCTGGTGGAGCAATGCACCGTGTGACCCGGCAGGGTCGAGCGGCAGAGCCCTGGTCGGGGCAGCACCGCCCGGGCACTTTGCAGGTCTTCCGGCGCTCATCACAGCCAGCACCATTACCAGAGCGAACAGGCAAACGTGCCCCCGAGGGGGTCTGGACGTCAGGGGTCAGGGGTCAGGGGAGGGCCTGCCCCTGGCGTCTCCAGAACTCGGGCTCTGAGACCACACCTTTCTCCAAGGGCCCCTTGAAGCCCCACTTGGTCGGGGAGCCCACCTAGAGCCGGGCCGCCCCCGCCCCCGGGACAGGGGGGGAGCCAGCCCCACCCTCACCGTCCTCCCCATTCGCCCAAAACACATTGTTTCCGATGGAAGCTCTGCATTCTGTTTTAACATGAGTTACGACCCAGACAGAAGCCTCAACCCTGGGCGACAAGTGCGCCCAGGAGAAGCCAGGTCACCAGAGAGGACAGGTGACAGACGCCCCCTCCCTCTGCCCCAGGGCACAGCCTACCGTTCCTCGCGTGCCCGTTGGTGGTGTAGAAGCCACTGCGGATGGGCAGGCGTCCGGTGAGCAGAGCCGCCCTGGCTACGCGGAGGGGACACAACAGAAACACGGGTCACGCGTGCCGCCCGAGACCAGCCCTGTGGTACCCGAGTCCCCGGCAGCCACCTGAGAGCCAGGTGGGAGCACAGCTCCGCAAAGACCAGCAGCGGGGCCAGACGCAGCTCCCCCTCGCTCGCTCTCCAGCTCCCGGGACAGCCCACAGGCCTCCTCAGGTGCCGCCCCTTGCGGGGTCGCCTCTCGTCCTCCAGATCAGAGGTTCTCCCCCCTGCGAGGCCACTACCCCCCCAGCTGGCGATCCCTTCCCCGGCTGAGCACCTCCCCCGGACCAGCCGCGACACTCAGCTCCGCGAGTGAACAGCCGCCGGCACCGAGGCGGCCGCTTGGGCCTCAAACGCCCGCAGAGGCTCCGAGCACTTGGTGGCCTCTGGTGGCTCCTGGTGGCCCCGCGCTCCCCAGAGCATGGAGCTCAGGTGCTCCCAAGCACCAGGATCTGACAGAAGAGGCCGCAGCCCGCCTGCCAGCCCTCTGCCCCTTGCAGGAAATGCCGGTGGAGCCGACACCCAAGTCAGGGCTGCCACCCCCGAGCTCTGTGCCCGCACCCCGTGCCCCTTCCTGGCCTACACATTCCCCGCCTCCCCACCGCGCCTCAGTCTCCGCGCTCCGTGCCCGCCCCCCTTGTGTCCCCCCGCCCAGCATGCCCTACGCCCGGCCCCACCCCCTGGTGGCCTGAGCAGGCCGTGGCTTACAAGGGGAGCCATGCCCTACGCCCGGCCCCACCCCCTGGTGGCCTGAGCAGGACGTGGCTTACAAGGGGAGCACAGGGGGTTGGCCGTGTAGAAGTTCGGGAAAAGCATCCCTTCCGCAGCCATCCGGTCCAAATTCGGGGTCTCTCTGGAAGGTTCTCCGTACACCCCGAGGTCGCCCCACCCCATCTGCAGGAAAGAGCGTGTGCAGGTGGGATGAGAATGTAGCCGGAGCCGTGGCCCCCAGCGCACCCCAAGTGCGGCAGGTGCGCGGTCAGCGCTCCCCGGTGCAGATGCCCAGCGCCCACCTCCTCCCGGCCCCGACGCTGGCCCCACGTGCTCACGGGGCACCGGCACCAAGACACACACCTCTGCCTTCTGCACAGACGAGAAGGCCGTCCTACTCTGCGGTGTGAATTCACACTTAAAGATGGTGGCCAGGCCCCATGAAGCTAACCCGGTGAGGCCCCGAGGCCCGCGGTCCTCCCGAGCTCGCTGTCCCGAGAACTGGGCCGGCCGGCACCCAGGCGCCGCACGAATGTCCACAGCAGCAGGACTCCCGACTGCTCAAAAGAGACAGCCTGTGTCCATCACTGATCAACAGTAGACAGATGTGGTCCATCCATCCAGGACCCGGGTGAACAGCAGCCTCCCGTTTACGTCCACTCAGGACCGGAGAACGTAACCATACTTGGAAATACGGACGTAATTAGCTAAGATGAGACCACACTGGACCAGGGTAGCCCTAAATCCAGTGACTGGGTCCGTGTGAGAAGATGGGACACAGAGACAAGACAGACACATGAGGAGAGGCCAGGCCTCCACGACGGAGGCAGAGACTGGAGGGTTGCAGCCACAAGCCAAGGAGCACAGGAGCCCCCGGGAGATGGAGGGGAGGGAGGACCCTCCCTCGGAGCCTCCAGAGAGACTGGCCCTGCAGCCCCTTGATTTCAGACTCTGGCCTCCAGGACTGGAGGAAACAGATTCCTATTCCAAGGCACCAAGTCTGTGGCCACCTGTTAGGCACGAGGGACCTGATACACACACTACGGACCAGTACTCGGCCGTAAAGAGGAACGAGGTGCTGACACTCACGAAAACAGGCTGCTGAGAAGCCGGTCAGAAAAGGCCGCAGGGTGTACGATGGATGTGAGACGTCCAGAACAGGCAAGTCCACGGGGACAAGGCAGGGGGGTGGTTGCCAGGGGCTGGGGGAGGGGGAGGAGAGTGACTGCCAGTGGGAAAGGGGTTTCTCTTCGGGGGGTGGGATGTTCTCAGCTACCGGATGGGGGCGCTGCACAAGCCGGCGCACGTGCTAAACACCACCGAACTGCACGCTTTAAAATGTTAAAAGGGTGAATTCTTGTTATGTGCGTTGTGCCGAAATAAAACCCGCCAGGTGGTGAGGTGGGTTAGCACGGGGGACGGACGGACGGACGGACAGATGCGAGACAGAGCAGGCAGAGTCCAGGCGGGGCGACAGGTGCGCACTGCGACACCCTTTCAGCCGCACGGGTGTTCGACAACTTTCATCATAAAGCGCTAAAAAATACCTGAAAAGGGCAACGGGACGTGACTTCGCTCTACGACCCAACGCATCCTTCTGCGGCCAGCGGCGTGGGGCAGGAGTGACCCCGACAAACTGATTCCCCTCGGCGCTGCTGGCGGGCGCGGCCCTGCTTCCCCTCTGGATTCTATAGACGCGCCAGCCCCCTCCAAGCTGGCTCTCCTTCACCGGCCGCTCCTCCTGGAGGGGTGGAGTGGGGGGAGGGCGGGGACGGGGCTTCTTACCGGGGTTATGAAGATGACCTACAGCTGACCGTGGTGACAGCTGCACGACGCTGTGAAGGTGCTAGAAACCGCGGAATTGTGCCCTTTAACTGGTGAACTGTGCATGGTGGAAACTACGTCTCCGTAGAGTGCCGCTGGAAAAGCGCAGGCACCTGGTGCTGCAGAGGCCTGGCCGTGCCTGTCTCTCTGGGGCCCCTTAAAGCTCTCCAGACTCACGGGCCACGGCCTGCCAGCCCACAGCAGGCTCGGCAGGTCTGCACGGAGACGCTGGGGAGAGCGGGGCCGGCGCGCACGAAGGTCGGGGAGCCCTGGGTCACACGTGGGGGCCGAGCACGCAGGTTTGCCCGGGATGGTCACAGGTAGGTGTGTGGTCTGGCTGTCATCATTCATGCCCCCTGCACTGGGCAGGAGCTCACACGGCGCCCTCTCCGTCAGGGAGAGCCAGGAGGGGGACACGTCCCCTCGTCTCCCGGCCTTCGGCCCATCCTGACACTCGGGTCCCAGAGCTGCCTGGGGGCTTTTGCCCTTGGACTGTGCAGTGTGTTCTCAAAGACCCTTCCAGCCATAGAGTCCCTTTGGAGATAGTTTATCTTGAAATTACTGAAAAGGCTTTTCCGTTCACCACAACAGGAGCTGGAATGAAAGTTGCCCCTGGAGGGAAGTGTGGCCGACAGGGGCAGGAAGTGGAGTGGAAGGCACGAGGCTGAGGCTCCAGGCCTCTCCCTGCTGCCCCCTCTCCCCGCACCCCACGGGGCACAGGCGGGCTGCCGACCCTCAATCACAGGCCAGGTAGGAGGAGCAGAGAGAGGCAGAGGGGCTGGGTCCACTGGCACCACCCAAATCCCAGCCTCCCAGGAGGGAGGTGGGGCTCAGCACCTCAGCACGTCTGCATAAACAGTTTAGGCACAGGGAATGCTGGGATACTCCCCAAATCCAAGTTCCCAGATGGCGGCCAAGGGCCCACCTATTTACAGGTGAGCCTCTCTGAGGCCTGCAGTCACTGGCCTGCTGTGTTAGCTCCTTCCTGCTGAATCAAGTTCTATTATCACTTATCGGTAGGCTTTCTTGGCTATAAAAATAGGGATGTTAACATCCACCTTGCACGGCTATCACGGCTTCCATGAGACCGTCCTCCACGGCACCCTGGGCAGGGTCTCCCACAGAGTGTGAAGGATGTCTCCCCTCTCCCACGTGATCGCCCACCCGCGCTCCCAAGGCAGCTGGAACCCGGGCCTATGGTCCTCCTCCTGGCCTCGGCCTTGCCATTACTCGGTGGGAACTTCAAGACTTCTGGGCATAACTAATGAGAACATAGCACAGGGAACTCGACTCAGTACTCCCTGGTGACCTAAACGGGAAAGAAATCCCAAAATGAGGATGTATGTATACGTACACCTGATCCACTTTGCTGTACAGCAGAAACTAACACAACACTGTAAAGCAACTACGCTCCGATAAAAATTAAAAAAAAAAAAGACTTCTGGGCAATGCAGGGGCCACACACAGCTACGAGGGATTATTACCCGTGCGTGTGTCCACATCGACTCGTGTGCGAGGCCCTGGAGGGTCAGGGCGGGGGCACTGGCTGGATGGGCCCACCGTGGGCACACAGGGGCTGGCCTCTGTGCAGCCTGGCCTTACCCTTCCCAGTAGCCCCAGGGCGTCCTCCTTAGTCCTGTTTTACAAGTAAAGAACTGAGACACAGACGGCACTCGGGCCCAGCCGGGCAGGAGGGAGCTCTGTCCCTGCGCCCCGGCCCCATCACCCATCAGCCTTAGAGAATGGAGCTTCTCAGCCTCTTCTAAATTCTTCCACAAGTTGATGCCTACCAGGGCCTGCGCCTCCTGCCAGGCCTGATGACCGCCTGGGTGAGGACGCAGAGCTGGGGGGCCTGAAGCCTGTCTAGTCGGGAGAGCCTCGGCCCCCACTTCTGCTAAAGTCGCTTTGAGTGTGTTTCCTGTCATGCGCTGACCAGGACAGAGGTCTCCCCGACTTCTCTGGGCTTCAGCTGCCAAAGAACCCCAAAGTCACAGGAGGAAGCCACAGAGGAGAGTCAGGGCATTGGGGCCTCCTGGCCCACTGTTCCTGTCTCCTGGACCCACCCTGGGCACCCAGGCAGACGGGCCCCTGGGTCAGCCCCCCTCGAGTGAGACGTGCCCAGTGCCGGTCCCCCTCCACCACTCAGGGCCTCCGACAGAGCCCAGCGGCCCCGGTAACGGGCAAAGAGAAACAGGTGGGTGTGGGCACAGGTTGTACTTTCTGTAGCCCCATAAATCCAGAAAACGACCATCTCAACCAGCCTGCAGCATCGACCTTCACTAATGAACTGTCACCTTGGAGAGAAAGGGAGGGGCAGAAATCGGAGAGGCTAAGTGCTCAGCAAAGCCTTGCTTGCCCCAGTAATTCATGTACTTAAACAGCCTTCCTGCCCAGGAACCTCAGCTTTGAGAAGGCTGACCCGCTGACACAGCGAGCATTTCCAAGACCCACGTGTTCGTCACGAGCAAAGTTTCCGTACCAGCCATTGGGGCGGGCTCCGGAGGAGAGGAGCTTCCGGGTCCCTGCGGAAGCCCTCGTGTCTGAACAGTTACGGGTAGAGAGAAGCACGGTCTGCGTCACCTCTGGGCGGAGCCACCATGGGCGGGTTTCTGCGATCTTTTCCGGCTTATTTGAATGTTGGTAACTTTTTGTAATAAAGAATTATTTTCATAATAAAAAAGTTACATGAGATATATTTTATGTCTTTTTCTTGTACTAGGTCTTTGAAATCCGAGCGTGTTTTTTACACACAGCACCTCGCAATTCCGACCAGCCAGGACCGCCCAGCAGCCACGTGAGGCCCGTGGCCTTGGTCCAAAGGCTCCCGGGAGTGTCTCTGCTGGTCTTTTGGGGAACTTTGAGCTATTTTTACTCACAACACTTCTGACACCAAGTGTGTGTGGGTGCGTGACCACAGCAACTACTTCTCTGGCCTCTGGGCACCGGCTGGGAGTGCAACAATTCAGCTCCGTCTGACTACCTACCTGGACCTGGCATCTGACCCCACAGGTCAAGGGCTCAGCCCCACAAGACTGCCCCCACTTCACATGCCAGGCCCACATCCTGGGGCTCCTGTAAGTCAAGGCTCCCACAACCCACCCCCACTGCTCCCAAAGTTGGATAATTTGCTAGAACGGCTCACAGAACTCAGGGTGGCGCTGTGTTTACTATCACCTGTTTACTATCAAGGATACAACTCAGGGACAACAGGGTGAGGTGTCGGGTGGACTTCCCTGCCCTCTCTGAGCCCTTCCACGTGTACACCGACCTGGAGCCCTAACCTTCCAGTCACGCCTTGGCCTTCCTGGCGACCACACCCTGAAGCCATCCAGGGCCCCCCCCTACAGACACTGGTATCACTCCGGGTTCGAGGGTTTAGGAGCCGTATGCAGGACCCTCTGCACTGCCTCAGCCCTCAGGACGGGGCGGAGGGGAGGCCCAAAGGGCCGCGGTCTCCCCACAGCTCAGGGGCAGCAGGCACCTGAACCCAGGTTTGCCTGCGTCCCCACTTTACCCCAACGCCCCACAGGGCCTGATTCCAGAGCCTCCATTTCACTCCCCAAAAAGTGCCCCCCAAATACAGTCCCGCTTCCTTGGGAAGGAGCACAGGGACCAAGTCGCAAAGGAGGCGCGAACAGCACGGCTCTGTGGGAAGGGTTGGCCGCCGCTGTGACCAGGGTGGCCTGGGGCTACACACACACCCATCCGGGGACATTCCTCCGGTTCCCAGGGCAGGTCCAGCAGGCCAAAGGCAGCGGGGAAGGCGACTTCCAGGGCGGGCAGGCAGGCCGGGGTCTTAGCCAGCTCTGCACCGCTTCCCTGCCACCCACACCCCCAGCAGTGGGGGGCGGCAGGCGAGAGCAGGGGTCCTGCGGAGGGGGTCCTCACGCGGCCAGCATCGCAGCACGCCTGAGGGGCAGCGGAAGGAGCGGGGGAGGGAACAGGACAGGAGGGTCTTCTCCTGGCCCGGCCTGGACACTACACCTCACTTCACCCTCACCCACGAGCCAGGCTGCGGCCTGCAGGGCCAGGCGCGACCCCCACACCGCCGGCCGCCCCCAACCCCGCCCGAGCGCAGTCCTCCCGGGAGCCCGGCCCACACCCGCACTCACGTCGTCCATGAGCAGGAGCAGGATGTTGGGGGGCTGCGGGGCGCCTGTGACCCCCAGCCCCGCGGCGCTCAGCACGAGAAGCAGCCGCCACCTCGTCGCCGCAGCAACCGCCGCCATGGCAACCACGCCGAGCGCCACCGAGCCCCGGAGCGGCGGGAACGGCCCGGCCCGGCGAAGCGGGCGACCCTTCCGGCTGGGCGATGGGGCGGGGCCATGCCGGCTGAGTGACAGGAGAAGCGGGGCCCTGACCGACAGAATGAGAGGTGGGGCGGGGTCAGACCGGCTGAGTGACAGGGATGTGACAGGCGGGTGGGGCGGGGCCTAGCCGGCCGCATTACCGTCGTCGTCGTCACGTGACGCGGCCTGTCGGGCTCCCAAGATGGCGGTTTGCGTAGCGGTGATCGCCAAGGAGGTGCGTACTCCGCCGGGCAGGCCCGCTGCAGCGTCAGCCTAGCTCTCCGGTTCCCCTCCTTCCCTGCCCCAAGGGCTCCGGAGGGTGGGCCCGGGGGCTTTGCCGAGCGTAGGTGGCCAGGGGCGGGCCCGGCGGAGGCGCCGCCCAGACCTGCACCTGCCGCTGCCGAAGCGTCACGGGCCGGGTCTTCCTCTTCCGTGCGGGCCGCCGCTCCGCCCAGCCCCCCGTCCGCGGGCTTTGTGGTTTCCTGCTACCGAGTCTAGGCGTCCACTTCTGTCCATCCTGCTCGGCCGCGCGCTCCCAACGGCCAGGCCGTCGACCCCCGGACGAGTGACTGTTTCCTCTCCGCTCAGCAGCCACAAGTCAGACCGTTGCACACCTCTGCCTGGAAGCCTCAACAGTGGCTTCTCATTGCCGTAGGATCATGTCCGAATAATCCCCTCCCCGTACCGCAGACACGCTCCACTCCAGCTGACGGACTCCCCCGGCAGGCTCTGCTCCCTCACGTCTGGGCCTCTGCACCTGGAACCCCTTCCTCCTTCTCCCCCACCCCTGTCCCCTCCACTGGCCACCGAAGATTTCACTTTCTCTAGAAAGCTCTTTCTGAATCCTGAGATTGGGCTGCGTGGCCATCCACGCGCTCCTACTGCACGGAGCCGTGGTGTCCGCCCCGGCGTTTTGAAGACTAGGCTTCTGCGGCGGTTTTCCCGTGAAGCTCTTGTTACGCTGACTTCCGTCTTATCACTTGCTGCGTTATTTGTTGGTGGGTTTGTGGACTGTCTCCTTCATCTGTCATCTCCATCAGGGTAGGGACAGCGTTGTGTACACTATATCTGTGCAGTGCCAGGCCTGTGGGAGCCTGGGAAGGCGCTGTTAACTCCAGGGTTAGGCTGCTCGGAAATGGCCCTGCAGAGATGGAGGGCTGAGACAACCCTTGACGGGTTTAGAGGGAGCCTGCCAGTGCCTCTGAGACTGCAGGAGCTGGAGTGTTGGGAAACAGCCAGTATGACGGGGCCAGGAGGAGGGCACGTGCTAGGATGGGGCCCTGCTCAGAACGTGAGTGACAGGCTGCGCTCAGACCCACTTCAGAGGCGTCTTCTCTTTTCTGCCCATCCTACCCATGCCCCTTTGCAGACAGTATGAAAACCTCCTCAGGTTAGATTGGGTGCCCTGAAGGCAATGCCCACGGCAATTTGAAGGATTTTTTAAAATTTATTTATTTATTTATTTATTTATTATTTATTTTCGGCTGCGTTGGGTTTTCGTCCTTGGGTCTTTTTTGCTGAACGCGGGCTTTCTCTAGTTGCAGAGAGCGGGTTGCTTCTCTTGTTGGGGAGCACGGGCTCTAGGCGCATGGGCTTCAGTTGTGGCACACGGGCTCAGTAGTTGTGGCTCGCGGGCTCTAGAGTGCAGGCTCAGTAGTTGTGTTGCACGGGCTTAGTTGCTCTGTGGCATGTGGGATCTTCCCGGACCAGGGCTCGAACCCATGTCCCCTGCATTGGCAGGTGGATTCTTAAGCACTGCGGCACCAGGGAAGTCCCAGTTTGGAGGATTAATCAGTGGGTTTTGGGGAATGAGAGCGTATTCCATGGCTAATTGGCACTTGGCTGATCTGCCCTCCTGAGTGCCCCGTGGCCTTGTTTTCCAGGCCAGCGCACATGGGGTGGATCCTTGTCACTTCAGCCGCCGTCATCCTTTTCTTGCAGAATTACCCTCTTTACATCCGCAGTGTCCCCACGGAGAACGAGCTCAAGTTTCACTACATGGTGCACACGTCCCTGGACGTGGTGGACGAGAAGATCTCAGCAATGGGGAAGGCCCTGGTGGACCAGAGGGAGCTCTACCTGGGCCTGCTGTACCCCACAGAGGACTACAAGGTGTATCCTCGCACCTGGCAGTGGCTTCGAGTCTGGGGATTCCCTGCAGTCGCAGGGTGCGCTGTAGCATTAGGTCCCCTTGAAAAGCATCTCGTAACATCACTTGAAAAGAAAAAAGATGCGGGCTTTTGGCCAGTGGGGAATTAGAGCAGCTTGAGGACACTTAGGACCTCACACCCTTCTTTCTTTAATTAGGAGGATAATGTGGGAGCAGCCAGGCTTGAATTGCCTTGTGACAGTCCCCACCTGTCCTTTGGGTTTGTGGAGGAACTGGGGACTCTCTGGCTTCATGCCGTCTCAGTGGGGCCACCACCTCCTGAGCAAGGGGTCATTGTTTACGCATCTTTTTTTTTTTTTTTTAGTATTTATTTATTTAGGCCGCACAGGGTCTTACTTGCAGGATGTGGGATATTCCTTGCAGCGTGCAGAATCTTTAGTTGCGGCATGTGGACTTAGTTGCAGTATGTGGTATCTAGTTCCCTGAGCAGGGATCGAACCCCAGCCCCCTGCATTGGGAGCGTGGAGTCTTAGCCACTGGACCACCAGGGAAGTCCCCACTCATCTCTTTGCCAGGCCCGGCCCCACCAGTCACTGTAAGATCTTGACCAGTCCTTGGGACAAATGGCTCGAAACCTATGGAGTTCAAAGACATTCCCACAAGCAGTAACGAGCTCGCCCAGTGTCACTGCCCGGAGCCACTGTTCCGCAAGATGGAGTGGCCTTTAGAGGTATGGGTACCTTAGGCAGGATTCGCCTCATTTGTGCAACCTCTGGTCTTGCAGTTAACCCTTCCCAGCTGGGAACTGTTGCAGAGAGAAGGCGAGGTGCCCCAGGGTTTGGGCAGGTTGCCCCGGGGCTTGGGTCATGATAGGCTTAGCTCCGTGCCCTTTGCTTCTCCAGTAAACACCAGAGCTGTCTAAGGAAGTGTCCAGTCACACCTGCTGCAGTCCTTTGTCCTCTTGGCACTGTGGGAGTGGCCCAGCCTGGGGCACTTGCTGTGATGCAGGTGTCATGCTTCTGCAGAGCAGCTTAGCAGCTGGAGGACATGCACAGATGGCCTTCCTCTCACAGGCTCTGCACGGTGATGCCGTGCTTGGGGCTGTCACAGAGTCCCCGTGTTAAGAGCGTGTTCCCTAACCAGCTGTGCAGTTACGGCTACGTGACCAACTCCAAGGTGAAGTTTGTCATGGTGGTAGATTCCTCCAACACGGCGCTCAGAGACAACGAGATTCGCAGTGTGAGTGTGGGGGCCGGTGGGCGCGCCTGGCCGCTCGGTTTTCCGTCTTTGTTCAGAAACGCTGAGAAGCCCGAGCGTGGCAGCAGCTGTGTGTACTTGCACGTGGGAATTAAACACGTTGTTGGTTCTTGTTCCAGATGTTCCGGAAGCTGCACAGCTCCTACACAGACGTGATGTGCAACCCCTTCTATAACCCGGGGGACCGCATTCAGTCCAGGTGGGCGTGGCGCCTGCTCGGGTAGCCCCCGCCTTGCTGGGAGGCAGCGATTCTGAGAGGCAGGGAGGGAAGGCCTTTATAAGCGACGGGCACTGTCCGTCTAAGGCAGCCATTCTGAAGAGGCAGAACCCTGTTTTTCCAAACAAACTCTTCCTTGGATCTCCAGATCAGGAGAAGGGGAGTTGGGGCGCGGGGGCTGCAGAGCTTGCCCATCTGGTCTCCCAGGTCGGCCCAGCAGGTCCTGGGGCGCCTCCCCAGATCCCAGTGAGGGCCCAGGCATGTGGACAGGAGCCTCCGGGAGAAAACGTCCTCCTGTCGCTGCCCGATTTTGTCTTTGACATTGAACTTAGACGATTAGGACATTAGGTTGCAGGTGTCTTCCAAATAGCCTTCAGGTAAACACAGACCTAACATCTGGATGTCACAATGATGCTTCCCAAAGAAGCATTCACGAGCACGTGCTCCAAACCTGCTCTGGGAATTCCCTGCATCCCAGACACAGTTCCCAAGGGGTTCCTTGTAGCCGGCAGGTGACCCCAGCCAGGGAAGATGACCCCTTCCTATGGTGCCTTCCCTCAGTGGTGACAGTGTGTCTTGGGTCATCCTGGGTGCCCCCCCTCTCCCCCCCCGCCTGGAGACTCAGCAAGGGCAGCACCGTGGGAAACCGCACAGGAATGAGGTGGGACACTCAGATTCTCACCGCCTGATGTGGCGGCATGCATGTCCTGGCCTCAGCCAGTTTTACTCACCTGGACCTCAGAGACTGACATCTCTGCCAGCCAGGGATGGAGGGCCTGGGTCTGCTTCTCTGATTGTCTGTTTCTCTTTGCAGGGCCTTTGATGGCATGGTGACGTCCATGATGATACAGGTCTGTTGAGGAGAGCTCTGCAGCCCGTGGCTGGAAGGAATCGTTCTGTGCATAACTGTGTTGTTCAGATGTATCTTTATTTCCACTTGTCTCCTCTTGGGTGTCATGGATGTGCCGCTGGGGGCAGGGCCTCATGCACGGTGCCTGTTGACTAAAGGTCTTGTGAGATCAGGTTTGGCTTTTTCCTTCTGCGTCAGCAGAAGGTTTAACTAAAGACAGTTTAGGGACTTACCTGGCGGTCCAGTGGTTAGGACTCTGCGCTTCCACTGTAGGGGCCGCAGGTTCAATCCCCGGTCAGGGAACTAAGATCCCGCATGCTGTACGGCACGGCCAAAAAACAAAAGGAAGGAGTTTATGTGGACTTTCCAGGGACAGAGCAGATCAGGGACCAAACAGAGCAGGAGCTGTTGTCCCCACTAGGCACGAAGGGGCAGGGGGAGCCAGGTGGCAGGAGCTCTCAGAGCTTGGAGCCCAGAAGAGGCTGCGAAGGGAGGGGCAGAGGACCCGTGGGCCGGCCGCCCCCTCCAGTGGCTCAGCAGGTGGGCTAATCTGGAGGGGTCGGCCTTCTGTGCCCAGAGCCGGATTAGAGGGGCACGTGGGATGGCCTGCATACCTTCCCCCGGCGGGAGGGCCCTTCCTCCTTCTGGTCTGGCCCGGCCCTGGAAGGCCACCCTCCCGAGACCGTGTAACTACAGCGTCTTCATCAGCTGCTGCTGGGCATCGAATGAGCAAAGTGCAAGAGTCCCCTCCTGCCTGTTAGTGCCCTGAGGTTCCTGAGGGCCCGGGGGCCAGGTGGGTGTTGGAGAGCAGCCCCCTTCCCTGCTGACCCCAGGCCCCTGGGCAGGCTGTGGAAGGAGGGGCTGATGTCATCAGATTTCCGCCTTCTGCTGCCCAGAAGCCTGCTCAGTCAAGGTTGATCACAGTTCTAACTGACCATGATTGAGGCCACGGCCCCTTCTGGGATCAGGTGACCCAGGTTCTAGTGCACTTTGTCATTTGGTGACGGCGTCTCTGAAGTGGAAGAGGCCCTCCTGGGCCTGAGGCACCTACACAGTCTGCTCTGTGTGGTCTCAGTGTGGCTGGCTTCCTTGATCAGGCACCCTAAGACACCACGAGCCCCTCCTGCCCCCTCAGTCACTCTGGAGAGGGTCTCTGACCAGGAGGGAGGTAGGAGGGTGGCTCAGAGCCTCCCACTAGGAGGCTGTGAGCTGTGAGCGTCGTCGGCCCAGGGCTGGGATTGGGATGCACTCTGCTCGTCTTTGGGTTTCCTTCCCTTCCTTTGAGCACAGAAGTAAACAAACAAAAAACAGCTCAGAGTGTGTGTTAAAGACACATGTCCCGGGCTCCCCCCACCCTGCCTCGCCTGCCACAGGTGGAATTGCAAGGCCTAGAAGAGGGCTGAGAAGTGCGACCAGCAGGTGTTGGTCTGATGCAGGCCACCCTCACACGGGCTTTCTCCCCACCGTCCATCCTCAACTTTCTGGTTGAGCTTTTACTTAGTAACCTCTCCTGCCTGAGTGATGGCTGAGGCAGGGACTACAGGTTGCCAAGGCAACATCCATTCTCCCTTGCTTGCGTACTAACAGAACCCTAGTGTTACTGGGGACAATTGGCTAGACAAAGTACGCTTCCTGCCCGCACAAGGGTAGGTGGTTATGGCGTTTAAGTGGATGGCGTTGGGAGGCACTTGCAGGAAGGACACTTAAAAGGGGGATTCAGCTGGCAGTACCTTCATCTTTACCATTCCTCCTTCCTGGAACTTAGATGTGATGGCTGGAGCCCAGGCAGCTATCTTGAGAGCATGCAGGCAACATTCATCCCCTGAGGATGGAGAGCAGAAAGCTAGAAGGAGGCTGGGTCTTTGCTGACATACCAGCCCTGGACTACTTATGTTCAACATTTTTTTAAATGAGGAAATGAAACCCCTGTCTTGTTGAAGCCACTGCTGTTTGGGTTTTCTGCAGATGGAGCCAGAGCAACCCATAATGGTTTTACACTCGAGGTTCTTCACATGCATCGTCAGGTAGCGTTCCCATTTTAGGTCTGAGAAAATCAAGGCTTAGACGTAACCTGCCGGCCTTTGCTTTGCCAGCAGAACGGTCAGATGGCAGTTTCATCCTAACTGTTTGCATCTCTGTACTGTGAGGCTCGCCTCACTGAGGGCCACCTGCCTGCCCATCCCCACGCGCATCCTCCCCACAGGGCTGAGCCCCGTCAGATGCAGCCCCTGCTCAGCCCTTGGCTGCTGCTCCAGGTGCTTCTGCTGAAGTTCTGTCCTCCCTCCCCATCAGCATTCCTTCTCCCTTCTTCCCCGGGCCAGACAGCCAAGAGGATCCTGCGTGTCTTGGCTTTCTCTGGGTATAGCTGAGAAAGTGTGGGTCAGAGCCCTGGACACCCACATGGGCTGCTTGGGCCTGAAATCCACAGGAAAGGAGGGACTCAAGGGCCCACTCTCCTCACAGTGGCCACGCAGAAGGGATTAAGAAGATACCTCTGAAAAGGGACCAATTCCTTGGGATAGAAGCCTGTCTGCAGGTCCTTCCACAAAAGCAAAATGCACAATGAATGCATCAAGACCAATGCACAGCCTCGCCAAGGAGGAGACTGGCGCAAGGTACGGCGCGGCAGGAGCTGGTGCTTCATAAAGTTCAGCTCCAGGAGCTACGTCTGGGAGGCCTCCCTCTCCTGCAGCCCCCAACTGCACATGATCCAGGCCTGGCTCGGCCCTGAGCCACCCAGCAGCCTGGGCAAGGTCCCTGCCACTCAGCCCCTCCTACCCACATTCTCCAGGGGCCAGTGGTGGTGCGTGTGTGTGCGCGCGCGCGTGCACGTGTGCACATGAAAACAGAAATCTATTCTCTCACGTTTCTGGAGGCCAGAGTCAGAAATCAAGGTGATGGCAGGGCCGGTTCGTTCTGCAGGCTCTGAGGGAGGGTCTTTTCAGCCTCCCCAGCTTCTGACGGCTGCCAGCGACTGCTGGAGTTCCTTGGCTTACGGACGCATCACCGCAACCTCTGCCTCTGTCTCCACGTCACGTTCTCCGTGTGCCGGTGTGTCTCGTACCCAGTGTGTGTCACTGGGTTTAGGGCCACCCAGGTGATCCAGGGAGATCTCCAGGTCGTTAGCTTAATCACATGTGCAAAAACCCCTTTTCCAAATAAGATCACATCCACAGGTACTGGAGATTAGGATGTGGACATATTTTGGGGGGGATTTCGTTCACCCCACCACAAGGGCCAGTGCTGACCCCAGATCACAAGCGGAGTGTGAACCTGGCCAGATGGACACGCAGATGGAGAGCACAGGCGCGCCCTCCCGAGAAAACACTGGTGCTGGAGAGGGGACACTGGGGACTGGGGACCGTCCACCTGTGGATAGCTTAAGGACCTGATAATCAAAAAAGTACAAGGTGGGCTTCCCTGGTGGCGCAGTGGTTGAGAGTACGCCTGCCGATGCAGGGGACACGGGTTCGTGCCCCGGTCCGGGAGGATCCCACATGCCGCGGAGCGGCTGGGCCCGTGAGCCATGGCCACTGAGCCTGCGTGTCCGGAGCCTGTGCTCCGCAACGGGAGAGCCGACAACAGTGAGAGGCCTGCGTACCGCAAAAATAAATAATAAATAAATAAATAGTACACAGCAAAGAGGGTTGCTTTAGAAAAGCCCAGGCTGAGATCTGTTAGTGGTTATTTAAGGCCAGGACCGCGCGTGTCTGCAGCTGGGCCCCAGAGCTTCCTTTCCCGATCCGAACGCAGTCGGAGGGCAGAAAGCAGGCTGCACCATCAGGGAGGGAGAGAGCGGGGCGTCTGCCACAGGGAGGAGCGCAGGCAGGGCGCCCGTCATGGAAGCCCCTCTGCGTCCCTGTGTGAAGAAGCCCAGGCTTGCGCCAGGTGCCCGGGCGTACCCTCCTGCGGGGCCTCACAGGTGAGGACCCACAAGGCGACGTCTGTGTCACTCGTCACGGGGGAGTGTGTGCCCCGGAGGCCACCAGGCCCGGGTGAGGCGCAGGGGCTGGCGGTGACGCTGTAAACCCCGAAGCTAACGCTTGGCTGCCGGGAGTGAAGGGGGTAGAGCTGGGTCTGGGATCCACAGCCGCAGCCCATCCCCCGCCTTCTCTGCACAGTGTGCACCGAGGAAACGGCGTCCAGGTGAGGCGAACAAAGCGGGGCGGTCTGTTGCCAGGTGCTTTTAAAAAATATTCAAGTTTAATAATTTATGCTTTACCAGTAAGACACACATTTCTACTTTTCTGTAAAAGGCGTTAGTGGCACAGTCCTGAGTATGCCGCCCCGAAGCGGACCCGACGCTGCCTGGGCCTCACCTGCCCGCAGCTTTGCCCGGTGCCCCCAAAGCCCCGACTAGCCCGCGTGCCAGGTCCACCCCGTGCCCTGCTTCGCGACCGGCGGCTTCGGCCGTGGGGTCTGGGCTGTCCTCCCGCCGAGGGAAGGGGGACGGATAGTTATTCTGCGCGGAGTAAATGGTCGCACGAGGAGCACGGCTGTCTACTCCTGACCCAGCGGCAGCCCCACTCTCAAAATCGGGCCCTCCCTTCAATACGGTGAATACCACGGCGAGAATCTTCCGCGCCCCCTGCCCGGAGAGAGGCCGGGGGGCGAGCGGCCTCCAGGGCTCCGCCCACCGGACCCAGCCAGGCCCAACAGAGCCCCGCCCACCGGGCCCCGCTCCAATAGGATCCCGCCCTCCCAGGGCCCGGCCCACCGGTTCCGCCCCCGTGGTCTGAAACGGGCCCCGCCCTGGAAGTTGCTGTGGGGGAAGGGTCCCCCCCTGGCGCCTGGGTGTCCCCGAAGGCCCCCGCGGTCCGTGGAGCTGATCCCTGGTAAATTGGTTCTTTTGGGCAGCACCTGGAACCAAAGGCCGAGTCCGCCTGAGACCTCTGTTCTCACACCCTCCTCCCCAGCCCAGGGCCAAGACCAGGGCTAAAGCTGCCTCCAGGAAGCCTTCCTGCGTTTCCCTGCTGAAGGCTCACAGGCAGGTGAACACAGGCCCCAGCACCCACCAGGCCCTGGCGGCCCCAGGGCATGGGGCTGCCTGAGGCATCAGATCTTAACCTGTTCCCAGGCCCTGTCAAGCCAACATCTCCCCCTGCAGGGGGCGTCAGGAAGGAAGCCTCCCCAGGGCGTACACCCAGCCAAACCCACTGGGGTCTGAGGTGCCCCCACACCAGCCGGAGGATGTGCCCAAACACCGGGCACTGGAGAAGGGTCAGGCTGGTGCGGCTGCCTGCTTTGCCTGTCCCCTCGGGGATTAATAGGTTAACGTAGACAAGCTCAGAGCAGAGCGCTCCCCCCACCCCCCACCCCCGCCCCCGCAGTGACTGGTGGGGGACACGCACCTTGATGACCCGGCCTCGGAAGACGCTCTTGTCCAGCTCCACAGCGGCCTGGGCCGAGCTCTCGGTGGCAAACTCTATGTATGCATAGCTGGGGCAGGGCAGAGGCAGGTGAGGGCCACGCTCACCCACACAGAGGTGTCCCCGCCCCCCGGGCGCCCGGCCCCTCCCCGAAGCCCCAACCGACCCCTTGGGGTGTCCGGAGAACTTGTCGCACAGGATGGTGACCCGCTGGATCTCCCCGCAGTGGTTGAAATAGGCCTCCAGCTCCTGGGCTGTGCCCCCGTAGTCCACCTACAGGCATGGACCCTGGTGGGGGGCCTTCTGCAGGGGCCCCCGCCTCCCAGGGTCTCCTGCAGCACGTTTTCTTGGTAGAGAGGGGGTGACTGGGCCCCAGGGTGAGGGTGGTCGCCTAGACCTCTGCGCGCCCCCTGCCGGGGGAGTGGACTGGATATCCAGATGAATGCTCCCCAAGTTTACTGGCCTATGCAAAGGGTGCGTGGCTTTTTCAAGTGGAACTCGTTGCCAATAATCTGCCCACTGGGAGATTTCACGTGGAAATTCCAAATCCCAGCCCACAGTGGGAAATCAGGCCTGACCACAGAGGGTCCACGCTCCCTCATGGGGACAGCCCCCTCATCAGAGCCCCCCCTCCTGCTTCTCGCTTCCAGGCCTATGTGGCTTCTGAGTTTGCTACCCATACTGTCCCTTCCTTTAATCCTCACAGCCAGGAGGCGGCTGCAGAGCCAGTGCTGCTGGGCCGACCCCACCTCGCCCCCCTCCCCCCACTCACGTTGCCCACGTAGACGGATCTGTGATCGGCCTCCACCGCCTCCGTGGGGCTGTCTGTGGAGAGAGGGGCTTCAGGACCAGGGGGCTTGGCCTGGCAGGGGCCTCCGGCAGCTGCTAAGGGCAGGCGCCTCAGGCTGGTGGCTCAGTCCTCGCTCCTCGGGGAAGAGGGACACCCGGGTTCTTGGGGAAGAGCACCCCTTGGGGCCTATGTAGAAGGACCACTGCCGGGCCGGACCTCATGGACACCCTGGCCTTTCCCCGGGAGCCCACACTTTTCCTGCAGCAGCGCACAGCTCAACCGCATTTACCCTTGTGCCCGAGGACTTGCGGGCCACAGCCCAGGGAAGGGGTCAGCCTGGCCCTCTGGTTCCTACCCGTCTCGGGGCTCAGCAGCTTCCCGGCCAGCAGGGCCCTGGCGTCTTCCTCTTCCCCCTCTGGGCCCTGCTCCCCGGGCGGCTCCGGTCGCTGGGCCTGCTCCATGGCCCACAGCTTCAGTCTGATGGCTTCCAGCTCCTGCCAGCACACGGCCCAGGCTGAGCCCGGAGGCGGGACAGCCCCCAGGCTCCGCTGAAGGGAGTGCAGAGGGGAAGGGGGCCTGACCCTGCCTGTTCTCAGGGTCATGCTGGGGGCTCCCTGGGCGGGGGGAAAAGGGAAGACCACACGGACTCGGGCCTGGAGAGAAGCCCCTGTAATCCACCCCCAACACACAAAGTCCCCTTCAGGCCGGAGAGGCCACACTGCCTCTTCCAGCCCGTGCACAGGTGGGCGTCCCTAGACCCTCTTCCAGGCGTGGGGACAGTGGCCCTCTTGGCCCTCTCACCCCTGGGGTCAGAGCTGCAGCCGTCCGTCCCCCTGCCCCCATGCACAGCGTTCCCCAGGTTCCCGAGATCCCAGCCGGCCTCCACCAGGCGCTCGGCGCCGCTGTTACCTGGTCAGCTAACGGGCACTCGGCCAGGTCCCCCCTCTCCAGGACAGACAGCAAGAAGCCTGCGTCTTCCTCGCGCTCTTCCGCTTCCCCCGTCTCCTCCTCCTCCGTGTCTCCAGCCCCCGGGCCCAGAGGGCTCTTCTCGGCCTGGCTCCAGGCCCCCCAGCCCTGGGCCTCGGGGTCTGAAGAAGCCCTCCTCAGCCAGGCCTCAGTGGGGGGCGGGAAGAGAGCGCGGCTGAGGAAGGGCCACATGGCGGATGGGGCAGGAGGGGCCGGCAGAGCCTGCGCGCTCGCCTCCACGCTGCCTGCCGGCACCTGCCTGCACCCTCCCGGGCTTTAAGCCCTCCCCCAGGCCAGGTGTTCCCACTAGAGGCCTCAGAGGCCTCCCGGCTGCGCCAAGCCTCCACCCTGGCTTCCGAGCCCTGAGGGGTCAGAGGCTGGACCCCCGCCCCGGTGCCCTTCTTCCTCACTGGCCGGCCCCTCTGGGAGAGGGTGCAGCTGCGGCACAGCCGGGAGGGCCTCCTGGCGACAGCTCGGCCTCACCCGCCACGATGCAGGAGCCAGGAAGCTAAGGGGTCGCAGGTCCCCCCACCTCGCTGTGTCACGCCTCCAGTGGCCGGCCACGGTTAGGATGACGCGGGGGGGAAGCAAGTTACCTGAGTGTGCAGAGCACGGGTGGGGCACAGGGGGTCAGAGCAGACTTCCTGGAGGAGGTGGCATTTGAGCCGGCCTTCAAGGGTTGGGTCAGGCAGAGCCGGGTGAGCGTGGCCTGGGCGGAGGAAACAGCTTGAACAAAGGTCTGGGGGTGGGGGGTAGGGGAGTGCCACGAGGTCAGCGGCTTCTCGGGCCGGGCCAGGGCAGGGTCCTGGGCCAGAAGGAGTGACATCCCTCCTCCTGACCTCTCCTGGATTCCCTGCGGTCCCTCCCCTCCCCACCCCAATTCTGGGCCAGCTCTTAGGTGGGAACCACGTAACGAAGCCGGGTCCCTGCCCGGGCCGCAGGGCACGATGATGAATTCTGTGCAGGTCAGGCCTGGATACTGGGGGCCTCAAGGCAGTCTGTCAAGTCCCGCCCCATTCCTCTCTCTCCCCCAGGGCAGCTGCAGGCCTGTGTCCCTGGGTGCCCTGCTATCCTCCGTCTGTCCTCCCTAGCAGCTGCTCTGGCCTCTTCTCCCCCTGGCGTCGTCTTGGGGGAGCTCCTGCCATGCCTTTTCCATCCTGCTGACGTGTTTATGGGGGGCCCTTCTGGGCGCGTGTGCCCACCCAGCCCACATCCCACCCTCCAGACCATCGCTGGTAGGGTCTCTTCCCTGGGAATGTGGAGTTGGGGGAGGGGAGAGTTGCAGCCTGTGAACGAACCCTGGGGGCCGTGGATGGGGGGACGAGGCGTGCGCCCTGGAGGGAAGTGGGGGCCGCCGTGGCTGCCTTTCTCCTCCCGGCTCTGTTCTCACCTCCGTGGAGGCTGAACCCCCCCGGGCCCTGCAGGGAAAGGAGCCGGCCTGAGTTGGCTGTAAGCCTGCAGGCCTGGCCTCCCAGCTCCCGGCCCTCCTTGCCTGCAACACCCCCTTCCCCCCACCCCCCACCCCCGGCTGCACATGGCTTCATGCACTTGCATGTGTGAGGCTCCAGGGGGCACTATTCTCACTGTGCTGCTGCTTCCAGGAAGCCTTCCTGATTGCTCCATCTCCCTCTTGTGGCCACGGTGCCCGGGCCTCACCCTCTGTCTGACCTGTGTAAGTTACACGTCCCCAGGTCCTTCCCGGATGGCCAGAGTGCCTCAAGGGCAGCACTGAGGACAGGGCCCCAGCCCAAGGCTGGCTGGATGAGGACAGAAGTGCGGCTGCCGCGGGTCTTTCTCCCATGGTTCGGGGCAGTCAGGCCCCCTCTCCTGTGGGCCGAGACCCCACGGAGGGCCCCTCGCCCAGGCCCTTCCCTCTACCTCCAGGTGGGAGGCGGGACACCAGGAAGGCTGCGTCCAAGCCAAGGGCCGGCTGGACTCGGGCCCGGCCCGGCCAGCCTCCCTCTGAGCTCAGACCTCTACAATGGAAAATCGCTGTCATCCCCTCTGTGCCGGGACTGCTGACACACCAGGCCCGGCTGGGGCGCCGGCCAGTTGCCTGGCGTGCGGACAGGCTTGCCCCCATGCTGGCCTTTCCAGTGACGCCTTTCAAAATACACCATGTTCCAGGCTGGGCCCGAGTATTAATAACACCTCTTTCCTCCCAGGGGCCACCCGTGAGCCCAGAGCCCTAGCCCTGCACACCCACTAGGGGTGGGACCTGCCCTGTGAGCCGGGACACCACATCTGGGACACCCTGGCTCCTCAGGGTCTTGTGGGAGGTGCCCACATGGGCACAGGCAGGGGGGCTCGAGCCCTTGAAGCCACGAGCGTGTCATCTGGGGTCCGAGGTCGTCCCGACCACCTCGAGGACACAACCTTCGAGAGTTCACCCCACTTGGCCGGAACTCAGGAGGCAGAGGTCATCCGCCACGTCCCGCTCACGCCCCGACCCTGCACTACACGTTTGTCCACCCCTGTGGCGTGGTGCACCCCCTCTTGTCCCTCCTGCCTGTCACCGAGAAAGCCCCCCAACACAAATCTGGTGAATCAGTGTGTGAAACGGGCTTAGGCGGAGTCGCCAGGGACCCAAGGAGAGGCGGAGCCCGTGATGGTGAACGGCGGCTTTATTCCATGACACAGAACCCACGCGGCCGCGAACAGAGAGATGGGGGGACACGGGAGGGTGGCCACCAGGACCCTGCCTGGCACCGAGGAACGTGACCCAGCACTCTCGGTCCAACCCCTCTGGGGGAATTAAAAAATAAAATCACATGAAGAGGAAGTGGACAGTCAATCCATTGCCCACGAGGCTGCCCGAGCCCCTCGGCCCACGGAGGCTGGCCTGGCTAGGCCCCCCCTTGTCCTTCATTCTAACGTTTAAAGCCAGGCTCCCCTTGAGTCCCGACGTCGAGTTACTGCTCTAAGGGGTCTCTGGGGAGGCACTCCAGGGTCTGGCTGAATTGAAGCAAAAGCAACGGGAAGCAGGCAGATTCCAGAGTTCTCTGGAACGCCGGGGACTGTGCAGGTGGCTGCCCAGACAGCCGGCTCCCCGGGCCTCACCTGTGCACCGTGTCCAGGCTCGCTGCAACCTCTTCTTCCTCCTCTCCTGCCAGCAGGAGGTGATCCCGCGGGGGGCGCAGGAAGAGCCCCGTAGGTCGCGGGAGCCCGCAGGCAGGTGTGGGGCTGAGGCGCCCAGGGAGAGCCGGGGCTGGGAGAGTGTGCTGCGCCTCTAGGGCCACAGGGACACCCACCCCACGACCCCTGGATGGAAGACGGGCATAGGGGTGAGGCAGAGCCGGGCATGAGCCCCCGGGAGCAGGGGCTCCAGGAGTACTGGCGTCTTAGGGAGGCCAGCACGGGGCTCTGTCTTGCCCCTCCCTTCCTGGGGACACCTCCAGGCAGTGACCCCTGGTGACAAGGAGAGGAGTGAGTGGCGCCAAACCGCAATGTCTGGGACTTGCCAGGGAATGTGCGCTCCCCGACTGGTGGTCCCGGTCACAGGGCCCCTGAGCAGCTGTGCGGGCCACCTCTAGCGTCTCTCCTGGCCCACGGCCACCACACTTGCTAGGCGGGCCCAGACTGGCCAGAGCTGTTGCTGGGACATTGGTCCAATCTGCCCACGTCTGCAGCAGAACCTTATCTGTCCCGGGAGCAGGCCTGGACCAATGGGAGGGGCACTGGGAGGGGGTGGCCAAGGCCACAGGGGACCCGAAGCACCCCCACGGCTTTGGATCACTGAGGGAGTTGGTGACGCTACACTGGGTTCTGGCTGGGGATGGACTGAGGCGTGGTTGTGTGGATTAGATGGGAGACACATGTGTGGTGTGCAGACAGGTGGATGGTGAAAGGATGAACGGAGGACCAAGTGATAGCTGCGATAGAGTAATGGATGGATGGGTGGATGGACAGATGGATGGGCAGATGGACAGATGGGTGGGTGGATGGATGGATGGATGGATAGATGGACAGATGGATGGGTGGATGGATGGATGAGTGACTGGATGGATGAATGGATGGAATGGGTGTATGGATGAATGGCCAGAGAGATGACAGGATTGGTCAGAAGGGTGAACTGATAAAAGAATCAATAAGTAATTGTAGGTAGGCTGAAGGGACGGGCAGGATCATGGCCAGACAGACACGCTGCAGTGAGCTGGGGCAGGCAAGGTGGGCGGCGCCAGGGACTGGACTTTGGTGTCATTTTGAGGATGTATTTGGAGAAACTGGCAAATAGGAGGAAGTTAGGGCCTGTCCCGATCCCTCTCCACGCTGTCATTGGGATGAAACCGGAAGCAGCGCTCCCTCCCACCTGTGTCCCTCCGCCACTGAACCTCTCGGGCCCTGATGAGCAGCCCCACAGGGCGGCCCCTTCCCGGGAGGCAGGCTCCTCTTGCACTACGGCCCTTACCCTCCTGGCCCCAAGGCTTTCTCCAGCTCTCCTCTCTTCCCTGGTAGCACCCAAGGCTTTCCTTTGGTCCTGGGGACGGGAACCCTCGTGATGCTGACGGGGTCTGGGGTGTGCCAGCCTGTCCACAGGGGTAGTGGTAGGCACTGGTCTTTGTCAAGAGAACACCCCCCAGACACCACCCCCTGGGGACAATGACACGTCCTAAGAGAAAGAGAGGCGGGGGTGGGAAAGGTCGAAGGGTCACACGTCAGGGCGCTTTCCACCGGGGGTGAGGGGACCCCGGCGCCAGCATCTGCTGTCCCAGCCTGTGCATCTCCCTGACTCGGCCCTGTGGGCCGGGAGCTCCGGCCGCCGCCCGCCTCACTCTGCCCTCCTGTGGCGCTTGGCCTCAGAACAGGGTGATGCTGCCGTTTGGGTTGGACTTGTGGGGGAGGGAGGGTCTGCCAGCAGCCGCATCTCACCGAGCTTGGGCTCACCAGCGGGTCCGATCTCGGCCCCTGGGGAAGAGACCCTCACGCGCACACCGACGGCCCACAAGCTCGGGAGGCAGCAGGGCAGGCCGGCCTCTGAGCTGGACCCCCTTCTGTCCAGACGCCCTCTTTGCATAAGGAAGGCAGGGCGAACACAGACCACCAGCAGCTCCAGCCCCGGCCGCCCCCACTCCCCGACCAGAGCTACTCATTGGCAGTTTGCCTTCTCTGTGAGCACTTTGGCCACACAGGGCCTGAGCACAGCGACCAACAGACATGCCGGCTCCCGAAGCACGGAAGGGGCCCTGGACGGAAGGAGCCGCCTGCTTGGTGTGACCCAGCCCACACCCGGCATCCGCTGACACGTCGCCCCCAGGGACACCCCCTCCCGCCCCCTCTGGGCCTCAGCCTCCTCGCTGCCAGCCCCGCCCACCTGGCTGCCACCCTCTGACCCTGCGGACCCCCTCTGCTGGCCGGGGCTACGTCTGTCGGCCTCTGGCCGGCCCCTCGTGCCAGGCTTCTGTAGCCCTGGCCAGAGGAAGGTCTTGGTATATGAGATACGGGTATGGGGGTCACACAGAGAAGGTGGCCTTTCCTAGCTGGCTTGAGGTTACCTCTTCCCAACAGCTGGGGTGGAAGGGGCCGTCCCCACCTCGGACCCTCAGCCTGTGGTCCGGCCCTGCAGGCTGGTCTGGCCCGATGGCACCAGCTGGCCAGCCCTGGCGCGCCTGCCTGAAATCAAAGGGGACCCTGCGAGGGGAAGAGGAACAGAGGCCGGCAAAGCACACCCGCGGGGCTGCAGGTGAGGGGCTCCTCCCAGCCAGGACTCACCCCGCAGTCCTGACATCAGGGCCTCAGACCTCCACACCCACACCCCAGCACGCCCAGGGCGCCACCCTCACCGGCACAACCTCGTGGGAACGGAGTCCGAGGGGAGAGGCGGGGCTACGTCACAGCACGTGCACACCCGCCCTTCTGACAGGTTCAAGTCTCGCGAGAGAGAAAGCAGACTGGAAACATGACGGGTGGGCGCCCGCTGCCTCACGAGAGCCGAATCCCACCTGGCCCCTGGTCTTCTGAAACCCACAGAAGCGAGCCTCTGAGAGGCGGGTGGCCCTGCAGCCCCAGGCGGCCCGGGAGCTTTCTGGAGGGTGAGATAGGTCTAGCTCGATGGTCAGAGTTAGGGCTCCTGCCAGGTGGGGTTCGGATGGGACCTGGTCTGTGTACCGATGGAATCCTTCCTGGCAATACTCAAAGGGTGAATTCTTACAACTCTGAAAAGTAACAGCGATCAACAAACCCATTGCTCCCCGTAGGACCGCAGTTCGGCTTTCTTTGAAAACCTAGTTCCTGAACTTTACATACTTCCATGGTTTCTCTTAATTTTTTTTTTATTTGGCAAACATCTCTTCTTTATTATCATCACCATGAATATCATCATTTGGACCTCTGCAAGGACTATATACATTCACATTATCGCAGACTATTGACCTCTTCCTCTCGGTGGGGCCCCTGGGCACCCGGTTTCAGTAGCTGGTCACTATTGCACTCCAGTCCAGGGAACTCCTTACAGCCATGCAAGAAAACACAGATCGGAGACCGTGTTTGCTGTCTGTTCTCCCACTGGGTACAGATCAGAATTTCCTTATTCTTTTATTTCCTCCTTGAGATCGCTGGGGGAGTTGAGTGTGGTGGGGGGACAGGGCTAGGCTTGGCGGGGGGATTTCGGAGAGAACATCCCCTGAGGAACAGCTAGACAAAAATGCAGGGTTATATACAGCTGATCAAGTCTCCAGAAGGTGCGGGGAGGGCGGATTGCTTTCCTTTGTCGTTTTTTTCCTTTTTCTGCAGAAGTGTGGAGCTGCAGGAGACACAGGGGCTGGGACGGAAAGACGAGGTGGGCGGGAGGCTTCTCGGAGCGGGCAGCAGAGGTAGAGGATGACAACGAGAAGCAACAGTTGAAGGCGCAGTTGCTGTCTCCTCGCGCTTTGAAACGCAGTCAAGAATCAACCCAAAAGATTGTCACAGTTTCGTCTCAGAATTATGTTCTCTCTGGGAAGGACACGTGAGCACTTCTTTTTCACCAATGGAAAGAATGAAATGTGACGGAAATTCACAGATGGAGTGAGGACAGACGAGGTACCCTCCCTGCGCGTGTGCAGACGCACGCTGGGCGTGCCCCGGGTGCACACGCAGACGGGCACGCACGCGTGGGTGCCGAGGGCCGAGCTGCCCACCCCACCCGGCCCCGGCGGAGGTGCTGCTGTCGAGTTGAAAAGAAAGAAGTCGCTTTTTGTCGGACAAAACACTTCAAACCCCAACATCCCAACCCCCCCGAACAGAATCAAAGCAAAAGACCGACATCTGAACAAGCCCAGGCGTAGAGTAAGACAGTGAAATAAATACTTTGGCAGCGACAAAAAAATTGTGGATTTGGACTTGTCGTGTTTGCTTTTTGGATTTCCTTTGGAGCAGAGGTGTGTCCGGCGTCCTTGGCTGGCTAGCTGGCAAGGTAGTTTACAGGTATGCTTCCTTCACCTTTTTTTAAAAAAACTTTTTGGATTTCTACTTAAAGCCAAACAGTTTGACATTAAAGGAAAAAAAAAAAACCCTGAAAGCAAAAATTACTTCTTGAGTCTGAAATTGACATCTTTCTAACCGTCCTCGCTGCACCGGCCACACACCCTGGGGGGTGGCTTCCGGGACACAGCGGCTCAGATCTCCGGCTACAAAAGAACAGTTTTCTTTTTCCCTTTTGAATCAGGAAGGGGGAAAACAAACCCCACAGTTTTCTTTGTCCAGTTCTGAGTAGCTCTTTTGCCAAACAGCCCCCCAAAATTCTTCAATGAAAATATAAGCCACCAAACAATTAGATTTTTTCATTGAAGATAAAGTGTGTGAAAGTCATAAAGAGAGAAAAATGAGAGGAAAGAGAGAAAGAGGGAGAGGCGGGTGTGGACAAGCCGGTCACCTCCGGCCGGCGTCCGTCCGGCTACCTAAAGCTCGTCGGGTGGTTTCTCAGGATGCGCGAGAGGTTGAGGCGTGATCGTCAGGTAGCTGAGAAGTTGCATTGATGCAGTCCTGTTGGTTCTGTTTTCTTTTGGAGAGAAGCAGTAGCAGCAGTGACTCCCAAGGTTGGCTCCCAGGTCTGGGCGCGCGTCTAGCGGGCCGGGCGGGGCTGGGTGGGTCGATGGGCACCGGGTCCGGGCGGGTCAGTGGGGCGCGGCGTCCAGCGGGCCGGGCGGGCCGGGGGAGCCGGGGCGGGAGGGCCCCGTGGAGCCCGCCTCGCTGGGGCTGGCGGCGGCCGGGGGCAGGCAGGGGCCCAGGCCTGGGGTGGCGTCGGGCTGTCCGGGCACTGGCTCGGCCGCTGCGGCCGAGGGGCCCTGCAGGCTCTGGCCGCACACGTGATGATGCTTCTCCCAGTCCTTGTGCTGGCAGAAGGAGCCGCAGTAGCGGGCCGCGTTGCAGCCGCTGCACGTCTCGCTGGCCTTGCGCCCGCAGTTCCAGCAGCTCTGAATGTGAGGGGGCACGGTCAGAGGTGGCCCGGGCCGGCCCCCCAGGTCCCCAGAGTACCCTTCCTGGCTGCGGACCAGGGAAGCACACACTCCAAACACACCTGCTCAGACCCAGCCACGACATCACCGGGCAACAAGAGAAAAGCCCCAGCTTGCGATGACCCTCTGCAGACTCGGCCCCTCAGCTGGGCCGTTTGGGGGGACGGGCTCCCACAACTCCAGCCCACCCCAGACAGGTTCACGGTGGGTCACAACCCCCTCCCTCTCTTCCAGGAAGCCCTCCTGGCCTCGCCAGGGCCCCGATACCAGAACGTGGCAGCCCTGGCAGAGTAAAGAGGTGGGCTGCGCAGCCACAGCTGCTGAGGTCCCGTCCTTCCCCTACCACTGGGCCTCTGATCCTTTTTTCTGTAACAAGCGACGACCCCAGCTGCCCACATGAGCAGAAGGTGGGCAGGGATTCCAGCGAAAGGCCGGAGGCAGCAGCCCAGGCTGTGGGACGGGGAAGCTAAACCACCCTGGGAGAAAGGCCCAAGCGCCCATTTAGCCCCCAAAGCCTCCTGCTGGCCACACTCTGCAGGCATGCTCCCCGCCCCACCCTTGCTGCTCCCCAGATTCCTGCCGGCTCACTCCCTCAAGGACTGCTCGGACGGACGGTACCGCTAGCGGGCTTCCCTGACGCCCACCGTCCTCCCTGCGCACGTCCACGGCCTGAAGCGCCACAGGATGTCCTTCTGTGTCCCTGCTCCCCTTGCCCCCTCGGGGCCAGCTCAGCACAGACGGCTCCAGGGGCCTTTGGACAGTCCCAGGACCCCTGGAGAGCCTCCCCCTCCTCCTGGCCTCTCTGCCGTCCAAGTGCTTCTCAGACAAGGAGAGAACGCAGTGGACGCGCAGGTACCAACACGGTGACTCTCACGCCCCACTGCTCGCCTCTGCTCTCACAGCTTAGAGGGAACCTTGGCGTCTGCCAGCCTGGGTTCAAATAACGGCCCCACCACCTCCTAGGGAGTGACCTGGGGTAAGCCATCTACCCTCTGGAGCCCTCAGTGTCCACATCTGTACAATGGGGACACCCACAGGACCTGCCTCACCAGGCCGTGTGGGGTCGAGGGGCCCCGGGGCTGCCCAAGGTCACGTGGCCGGGAAGCACGTGACCGGGAGGCGGTAGAGTGGGGTTCTGGCCCCGGACTGGGTGTGTGTGGGGGGCAGGGAGGGCGGGCGGCCCTACCTCGCTGGAGTCCTCCTGCTGGTTGACCACGGTGAGGGCGTCCTCGGAGGCCTGCCGCCGCGCCTCGGCCAGGGCCCGCTCCATCTTGGCTCGCTCCATGCTGATGAGCTCGTGGGCCTTGCGCTCGGCGTCCAGCACGGCTTTCTGCAGCTCCGACATCGCCTGCCGCTTCACCTCGTTCACTGCTTCCTCTGCACAGGACGCCCCCGGCTGGTCGGCACCTGGACCGGCCCAGAAGGGTCTCCCCTGCCCACAGCCCCGGGGGCACGAATGATAGCGGGGGAAACCTGCAAAGCCAGCCCTCTACTGTAGTGTAGAGGACCGTCCCCTGGAGGGCGGGGACCGGGCCCACGCCCACATTCTGAATCAACAGGCCCGGGCGCGCCCGCAGGGACCCCCACGCAGACGCAGACGCAGACGGGGAGGGCGAGGGGGTCTGGGGCCCCGGGCCACCCCCACTCACCAGCCTTTCTCCAGATCTCCTCGGGCACGTAGCTGGACAGGGTCCGAGGCACGGACTCCCGGTGGACATCTGAAACACAGGAAGGCCGGCATCACACACAGGACGGGGCCCACCTGACTGGGCCATGGGGGCAGGGTGTGTGATCTTGGGGCCCCAAGATACCCATGGTGGAAACCCTGTTATCAGTTGCTGGGCGGGGGGAGCAGGGTGATGTCAGGAAGGGAGACCCTCGGGAGCCGATGGGCTTTGGATTCGGCTGGGAGCTGGGCCGAGCCTGGCCCCTCTGCGTCTCCACGGCCATCATGCAGGGGCCTCCCAGCGCCGGGCCCCTGGCCTATCGGAGCCGAGAGCTGGGCCTCCCAGCGGGTCAGGCAGCCCCTCTTTCCCAGGTTACACGGTGTTGGGTGCTATTTCACTGCAGGGCCGTGTGAGGGCGCTGCCGTGGCGAGTGGTGGCCCCGGCTCCGGTGCCCCGCGCGCGCCCACAGAGCACACCTAGCTGAGAGCCCTCAGCGCCCGCGGAGCTGCCGAGGGGCCGGGCGGCGGGCGCGGGGCCCTTCTTGCTGTCCTGGGCGGCGTCACTGTGGCGCCGGATCCAGTGGTTGAGCTCCTCGCGGTCGGCCTCCTGGCAGCGGCGCAGCACGGTGAGCGAGCGCCGCGTCTTCTCGGCCATGTCCATGATGCAGGTCAGGAGCTGCGGGCACGCGGGGCCGGGTGAGCCACTCGATGACGAGGACAGCCGGGACACTGCCCCACACTCCGGGCCCGGCCAGCCCGCCCGCCAGGCCTTCCCAAGGGGGCTCAAGGCTGCGGCCTGAAAACCCACCTCCACTGCCCGGAAAGACACCGAGCAGCTGGGCGGGGCTGGGGGGGCGCCCGGGGCACCACACCGGCGCGGAGGCTTGTCCCGACCCAGGGCTGGGGCTCTCCCTGCAGCCCTCGAGGAGCGGCCTGCCCCGCGAAGCAGACGGGCCAGCGCCGCTCTCTTGGGCTCCCCTCCCCAAAAGGACGCGGGGCAGGGATGACCCTGAAAACGGTGTTAAAGGGGTCCCACCCCCGCGGCCAGGGGGCCTTTCTCCGGGAGACGGTCCGCGGGGCCCTAGAAGGGAGGGTGCTGAGGGGCCGACCGGGAGCGCACGGGCGACCCTAGACAGGCGGGCGCGGGGCCAAAGGGGCGCACACGAGCCCTGCCCCCGCAGCGCCCGCAGGTTGGGCAGAGCGCCTGCGAGTTGCTGCGACGCCCCGTGGCCCGGGCCTGGACACTCACGTTGTTGAGGTGCTTCCACTCCTCTGACCACTCGCGCTCCGTGAGCCTGTGGTCAATCACTTCCTCAGGCCGGGACCCGTGCACGGCTGCGGAGGAGGCCGAAGGTCAGGCCCCGCCCCCGCCCCCGCTCCCAAGCCCCGCCCCCGCTCATCAAGCCCCGCCTCTGCTCACGCCCCTGCCGCAGGCCCCGCCCCCACGCACGCCCCTGCCGCAGGCCCCGCCCACGGGCTGTGCCCTCCCGTGGAGAGGTGAGGAAGAGAGCCCAGGGCACTGACCGTATGCCCACTTCCCTGGGGGCTCAGAACAGGCCTGGCCTCTACTCATGCTTCGGAGGAAGAGACCCCTGTCCCCATCCCGCGCTTTGGCCACCCCTCCCCCACCTCCAAATCCAGCCACTCTCACTCTTTCTGCCCCCTGCTGCTGGCATAGTGGCCTCAGACCTCAGTCAAGGGGCTTCCCCACCGCTCAGGGCCTCCTGTGGCTGCCTGGCTTCACCCATACTTTACTGCTTCCCGGACTCCTATGCGTCCTTCAAAGCACGGGTCCCAGGCTCCTTCCTCCTCAGCAGCCTTGGGCTCTCAGGCTCCCTTAAGCCCCATGTATCTCTGGTTGTGTAGTAACTATAGGTGCTACTTTGCTTATCCTCAGTCCTGCCAACAGACTGTGTCAGTCCCCAGGGCAGGGCCAGTGTGGCCTGTTCACCTCTGTGTCCCCTGGGCCGAGCTCCAGCCTGGGAAGAGGGGTGATCCGGCTTATCTGCTGGGTCTCAGGTGAGCAGGTGTAAGTGTGGCCTCCTGGGAAACAGTGGGGTCGGGAAAAGCCAGAGCCCTGACACTCATTCCCCATGGGACCTGGGCCCTTTGTCTTGCTTGTGGCCTCAGTTTCCCCCACCCTGCCTGCCTCCCGGAGGTGTGATAAGACTCCCGGGAGACGAGATGGAGGGGAGGGCCCTGGGTGTGGAGCAGGGCTCTGTGCTAAGGGCTTTACGGGTTCATCCCTGCCTCAACCTCCAACCGTGTGTGGGGGGAGGGGTCCTGCCGTTATTTCCATTTTATAGATGAGGAAACTGAGGCTGGTTACAGGGACATGTGGACCAAAGTAAAGCGAGGTCGGCTGGAGCTGGGGCTGTGCCCTTAGCCGCTGGCTGGTATAGCTCCAGAGACTGAAACAATGGGGTGCCCACACCCCATAATCAGAAACAAAACAAACAACTGAGAGCTGAGAAATTCACACCAGCAGGGCAGCGTCTGGCTTCCTCACAGCAGCTCCTCCTACACTTTTTAAAATACTGAATATGCTCATCCCACTGTGACCCAGCAGGGCCCATGCTTCCTGGGCTGGGGTCTACTTAGGCCTTTTTTACCCCCCAAACCTGAAATGCCTACCCAAACTGCAGCAGAGGTGGGAGGTAGTAGCCACAGCCCGCGGTACAGCACCCTGCCCTGCTGCCCACAGAGCTGGGGCCTGCACCAACGCCCTGCCCTGCTGCCCACGGAGCTTGGGCCTGCACCGACGCCCTGCCCTGCTGCCCACGAAGCTGGGGCCCGCGGTGCACCGCCCTGCCCTGCTGCCCACGGAGCTGGGGCCTGCACCGACGCCCTGCCCTGCTGCCCACGGAGCTGGGGCCTGCACCGACGCCCTGCCCTGCTGCCCACGAAGCTGGGGCCCGCGGTGCACCGCCCTGCCCTGCTGCCCACGGAGCTGGGGCCTGCACCGACGCCCCAACCAAAATAGTGGCTGAGATCTGCCTGACAGCTGGTGTTTATTTTTGCTTTAGCAGAAGCGGGTGGGAATTAGCACCTGCCTGACCCGGCTGCAGGGAGCCAGACGCTGTCACCTGCTGCCCGGGCCTGGGCCCGGGCCCTGGAAGCTTCCGGGGGGAGGAGGCAGGGGCAAGGCCTCTGCTGACCCTTCCTCTGGGCCCACCATCGGCGCCCTGGGCCTCTGCCTCAGGGGCAGCTGTTTCCAGGTTTCCCGCTGGGGGGGGGGTGTCCCTGGGGTGGAGGCTAATCCTATTCATCCCTTTGACCCAGCACAGAGGAAGGTCAGAAGGTCAGTCGTGGTAGCTAGACGACTCTGGGCCTGTCCGTTACCCCCTTGGGCCTCAGTCTCCCCATCTGTGATGTGGGCACGCTAACACATCACACGGGTGTGTCAGAACACATCAGGGTGCTGCCTTCTAGGACCCAGCGAAACATACAATGCCAACAAGAGGACCCCCGGGACCGGCCACACCACCCCCAGTGACAGCTGGGTCTCAGCACCCACTCTGGGCTAGGCCCTGTATTAACACCCTCTCACCCCCTGAAGGCGGGGCTGCTCTTAAACCCCGCCAGCAGGGAGGAGCAGGCCTGCAGGGCACGTGACCTGCCCAAGGGCACACCTGCCCCCGGGGCGTGTCGCCCCGGCGCCCAGCCCCCCTGATCTCCTTCGTTCTTGCACGGACCACCCTCTACGGATTTGGTGTTTTGGTGTAGCAGGACCCGCCGCGTGTGCTCAGTGGTGCCCTGCTTTCCCTCGGGGCGCCTGGGCGTTGCAACTCCTGCGACTTGGGGACCCCCCACATGCCCGGTCTCTCCCGGCTGCCAGTGCATCCTGAGCGGCTCTAGATCCCATACCTGGCCCTGCAGAGTCCCCGGGACAGGCACCTCTGCAGCCACGGCGCCCACCTGCCATGGGGAGGGGCCCTCCTGGCCCTGAGGTGGCGGCGTCCAGCTGCCCCCCGGGAAAGATGGCTGTCCCTCAGGCTTCTGGGCGCAGCCCAGGCGGGGTGGGGCGCAAATCTCTCCTCTGCACCCACGTCCTCAGTGCCCATCCTCCCCAGACAGACGCGGCCGGGCAGCGCCAGCGTTCACGAGCACACGGCAGCCCCGGATGCTCCGCCCGCCCCCACCTCCACTCGGCGCACGCGTGCACCCCCGCAGCGCGCCGCTCACCCAGCTGCCGATGGCGCTCCCGCAGCTCCCGGGGGTCGAGGTGGCGGTAGGAGTCCCGGAAGTGGTGGGCCACGGCCATGTCCTCCAGGCGGTAGTGCGGAGGCGGCGTGGGCTGGGGCAGCCCGTTGCTGGGGCTGCAGCGCTGGGCGGGGCTCAGGGTGCACGGCCGTTTGCTGAGGTGGTCCGGGTGCAGAGGGTCACGGTCTGACCCGTTCTCTTTGGTCCTGGTCCCAAGAGCAGGCAGAGGACAGTGGTCACGGGGCCACGATCCGTGGACAGAGGGGTGACGGGAAGGTCGGGGCGCGGGCAGAGAGCGAGCGAGCGAGCGAGGAGGAGACAGACCGAGGTGAACAATGGGAGAGATCAGACCCAGCTGCTGGGGGCCCAGCCCGGTGCGCCCCTCTTCCCCCTCCTCTGGGACTCCTGGGGTGAGGTGGTCAGGAAGCCTGGGCCTCCTTGGAGAGAGTGGGGGAGACACCCTCCCCCATCAGCAGGACAGGTACCCACGCTATGACCCAGCAGTGCGGGCCAGCCCAGGCACCTGGGCACCTCGGGCTGCTGGACACTCGGGGTGCACGTCCAGAACAAATAGCCAGGGCATGCCGGCCAGGCAGTATCTGTCCTGCCTCCGCCCCTGTCCTCCCGGGGCATCCGAGTCCTCAGGAGAACCCGCCACAGCCAGACAGGGCGGCCTCGCACCTCAGGCTGAACCTGACCAACCCGGCAGCGGCTGCCACGGAACGCAACGCGGTATCAGCCTGCGTTCTCTCAGCCCCGGAACTGGGGTGCCCGCTAAGCCTCGGCGCCAGCGCAGCTCTCGAGAGTCAGGTAGGGAGAGAGCCGGCCCCTCCACCGTCCCCCCAGGTACCTGTCAGGTGTCCTCCTCTTGCCGTTCTCGTTGACCTCCGGTAGGAGCTCCGAGGAGTCGGTGGGGGAAGAGGCGCTGGCATCCAGCAGGAGCTGCTCGTGCTGGGCCAGGTACTGGGCGGGGGTCTGCTTTGCCAGGCGGGCGCAGTGCAGGAGCTCCCGCTGCAGCAGGGGCAGGTTAGCCTGTGGGGGGCGGGGAGGGGCTTGGACTGGCTGCTGACTGAGGTCAGGGCGCCAGGTGCTTGGAGGTGAGGCAGGGACGCCAGTGGCCAGCCTTGCTGTGTGACTCTGGGCAAGCTGCACGACCACTCTGGGCCTCGAGTTCCTCTGCTACAGCCTGGGGATGAGGGCGGGACCACGCCCCCCATGAGACCCAGTGGTTTGGGGTTTCTCCCCTTCACCAAGCTTCCTCCTGCATTGGCGGAGGCAGGCTCCTCACCAGGACCCGCTGCCTGCACCTGAGGAAACAGGCCCCAGACGACCGCCCGCACGGAGAAGGAGAGTGAGGCTCAGAGGGGACGGGGCAGCCCTGCACACAGTCACCGCAGTGGATGAGCAGGACCCCAGCACACCTGCCGCAGACCCCAACGTGCGCTGGCTGGTCCTGCCTGCCCACTTTCTGCGGGTTCCCAGCCCAGCCTTGAATGAAGGTATCAGTGTACCCACGCCGCTCTGGACCGTCACGCGTGTCACCTCCCGGGGTTGGACACGACCACTGGGTTCCACATTTGTGGGTAAGGACACCACAGCACAGGGAGCAGAATGGCACGTGGGGGTGGGCACGGGATTCGAATGCAGATCCCGCCTGTGACCACCGTGCGTAACTGCCGTGCCCTCCTGCCTCCGCTCTGCTCTAGGCCTCCCGGCGAGCACGGCAGGGCCCCGGGGGCTCGGCGGTCTCCCCAGGCTGGGTGGGGGCGCAGCGGCAGGCCGCTTGGGAGGGCCAGAGTTCTGAGTATTTGTAACGAAGGCAGTTCCCCAAGTTTCTCACAGTGTTTCAAAGCCACTTCGGCAGCCTCTGCCGCCTCTGCACCACCAGCCCCCACTAGCGCATCCACCCGGACGCGATCAAGCAGCCAATGTGTTTTTGTCAGGCAGCGCCGGCTGCCAGGCCTGTTCTTTTCCTACTTGGATAGCTGAACAGCGGCCAGCCCGCCATCTGTCGAACACGTTAGGAGCGTGAGCTGGGAAAGGAGGTCCCGGGAGGTCTGAGGACGCCAAACATCCTCCCTCCCCCTCGCCAGCCCCTCCTCTCCTGGTGCAGCAGGGCGGGGGACAGCACGGGCCCTGGCTGGTTGTGTTAGAGCCATGGAAACATCTGGATTCCTGGCCGGCTGGACCCAGCTGCGAGCCGGGGCCACGGGTGGAGGGCTGGCTGGGCGGGGCAGCATCTCCCAGCTTCCGGAAAGCCCCACCACTCAGCCCCGCACAGCGTCAGGCTCAGGAGAGGGTGCAGGGGACCTGGGGCCTTTGGCTGGGGGAATGGGGACCAGGGCCCAGAAGAAATGCATAGACACTATGGGGGGCGGTGCGCCTCTCCTTCCTGGGCAGCAGCCCCAATTCTGTCTCCAGGGCCTCGGAGGCCTCGCCACTGAGATGCTGGACAGACCGAGCTGGTGAATCCCAGCTCTGCCACCTGAAAGAAGGTTCCATGCTGCCCCCTTCACAGACGGGAACTCCGGCCGGAGGGAAATCAGCGTTTGCATAAACACCCGCAGTCAGTGTTACTGGAGCAGGTGTCTCCCATTCGGTGAGAGTTTATGATGTTTCCACTGCTTTCCCAAGGATCTCCTCCACTGCCCCACACTCCACTGCAGGCCCTGTGTCTGCCCACCCTGGCTGTGCTGTGTGATCGTGGGCAAGTCACTTAACTTCTCTGACTTCTGCCTCACCTGCAGCTGGAGCTGCAAGCAGCTCTGGCTCCTCCCATCCTGGGTGTGAGGCTCCCACGAGCTTCTCATGAGTTAACTCTCCCAGTCCCACCTGAGGAGGTGGGCTGTCACACCCCAGGGACCCAGGAGGGGACTGGGAAGTGGGAGTTTCGGTTGCCCAAGGGCAGAGCTGGGCTTGAGCCGGGCGGGCTGGCCACTGCTCCTGCCTCTGCTATAGGAGACGGCGCCAAGGGCCACCACGTGGGTGCGCCACGGTTGGGCCCAGGAGGCCGTCAATCCCCAGGAAGGCGGTGCCCCCGCTGCTCCCAGGTCACAGGTGGGGAAGCCGAGGCCGCCCAGCAGGCCGGCACGCCCCCAGGCTCCCTGCGGCACTCTGCGTGCTCAAGAGGCCAGGGTCCCACGGTGAGTGGGGGGGGGCAGGGGCGGGGCACTTCCCAGGCAGGGCCGCGACGACTTGTCCACAAGCCCTGGGAACAGGACTGGCCATGCCCAGGAGCCCCACGTCTGGCAGACGAATGGACTCTGTCCCTGATAGCCCGCCGGCCCAGGGCCCTCACCCAGCTGCCCCATCACCAGGAGAGCAATCGGGGCGCCACAGCTCCGACAGCCCCATGACTGTGCTGCGGGCAGGGGGCACAGAGGCAGGCACTGCCAGGCCGGCGCGTCCCGCCTGGCGCCTCACTGGGGTGTGCCTGGGAGGATGCGGGGATGCCAGGGCGAGCGGGCCTGGCCGGGGCGCGCGGGGATGCGGCGTGTTTTCCCTGCTCCTGCTCCTCTGATAAACAAGGGCAGCGGACACGGGCAGGTGGGACCTGTGCTGTAAATGTCTAATCTGACAGGATAAGCAGGCACTGCGTCCCCCACGATGGGGAGCGTGGAGTCAGCAGTACGTTGAAAGCAGGGAGGAACAGGGAAGGGCTGCTGATGAATTGCAAATGACTGCCAGATGGGCAAACCCTCAGCCCAGCTCACAGTGAGCTCAGAGGGGTGTGGGCGGGAAGGCGGGGGGAGGGAGCGGATGTGGGGTCCCCTTGCAACGAGGTGCGGGCCTGGGGCACACCCCGGGCAGGCTGGGAGGCTTGGAGCTGGAGGGGTCGGGGCTCCGGCTCTGCTCCACCCCTCCACCAGCGGGGACCTCAGGGCCTCAGTTTCCCCACCTGTTAACCGGGAACAGTGGCAGTGCCTGGGCCACCCCCCGCACCCCGAGGGCTGCTGGGGGCCCAGAAGGGGCAGCTGCAGAGGACACGTCGTCTGCAGAACACCCGAAATCCCCAGGTGATGACGCCCAGTGGTAGTCGAGCGCGTCCCAGAGTCTTTACCTGCGTGTCTCCCCACAACCTTCCCAATAGCCTGAGAACAGTTCCCACTTCACAGCTGCGGAAACGGAGGCACAGAGGGGTGAACTAGCTTGGCCCAGGACAGTGGGGGCTAAGCGGCAGGGTCAGGGCTCGCATCTGGGCGCGTCTGGTATGGCCTGTCTTCACGACCCTCTGAAAGGCAGGCCCCGCCAGGGTGCAGCTGTGCAGGTGGCTGGGAGCACCACCTGGGCCCGGGAAACAAGAGCCCACCAGGCGCTCCAGGGCGGGCATCTCCCAAGCGAGCTCTGTGGAACCTGACCTGAGGAGATGCGCGCCAGCAGGGGCACCCGTGGTCAAATACGTTTGGGAAGCGTTTCACCTCCACCCGCTCTGGGAGATGTGCGACCCTCAAGGGGAGCGAAGGCCCTGAGGAGCGCGGCAGGGGAGACACGGGTCTAGCGCTCGTCCCCGTCTTGTGCACACACGCTGCCCAGCACCTTGTTAAAATGCAGGTTCTGACTCAGTGGGTCTGGGCTGGGGCCCGGGAACCTGCATTGCTCACACACCCTGGTGTTGCTGCCGCCAACCCAACACCAACTACCGAGAGGCCCTGGTCCACTGTTTACCCTCCGTGACAGCCACACGGCTGCCTTCCAACTGACACCCGCTCAGCCATCTGTCTGCTTACCCACATGACCACCGTCTGTCCACTGTCCCCCTCCCCTCGCTCCGTTCCGGGTACACCCTCGCTGCTCCTCAAACACAGCAGGCACACCCCTGCCTCAGGGCCTTTGCACGTGCTGTCCCCGCTGCCTGGCTCTGTCCCCCACTCTCCTCCCTCACCCTCCTCTATCCTCAGAAGGCACCCTCCCTGTAGCTCCGGAGTCCATGGCCGTTGTCAGCTGGCATAGAGCAGGTGCTCAAAACATAGCTTGTCGAGCGGCTGAGTGTATTGGTCACTAATATAACAGGATTGAGCCTGGGAGCTTGGTCTCCGAGCACAGGGTCGGGTGGCTGACTACTCTGGCCTGGCAGCGAGCTTGCAGGAGTCGGCCGTGACGACGGGTCAGCACTGATCCCCCCTGGGGGACAGGGGAGTCAGAGTCTCGAGAACAGTGGCTGATCTGAGCTGGCAGAGAAAAGACTCGGGGCTCCTGGGGCCCCAGCGCAGGGGAAGTGGGTTTGTCCCTACCTTCAGGAAGGGGATGACGAATGGCCGCAGCGGGAAGTTGGTGGCCTCCTGGAGCTTGGAATGGAACTCCTCGATGGTCAGCGTGGAGTTCTGGGGGGTGGGGCGGGGCGGGGCAGGGGGAGAAAACACCTTGCTTCAGCCCGGGGAGAGGAGGGCAGAGACTGAGGGCTGGCCCGGCCCGGGGTCACCACGTCCCCACCCGACTCACCACGAGCCCCAGCACCAGCGTGCGCACGCGCTCCCCGATCTCCGGGGAGATGTCACTGCCGAACTGCTGCAGGGTGGCCAGGAAGCGCTTGAGTTTGCTGAGCTGCCGCGCCCCGCAGGCCGGGGGCAGCTGCTGCGTGGACAGCGCGGCGGTGCACGAGGTGGCTGGGCCATTGCTGAAGCCGCTGGGCGTGGATGGGGTGCCGCTGACGGCCGTGGGCGAGGGGCTGCTGCCGTTCATCACTGCGTGGGGAGAGGCGGGCTGAAGACGCGGCAGGGCGGCCGGGCCCCATGGACACCCTTTACAGACGCACAAACTGGGGCCCCGGCAGGGTGGGAGCACAGACGTGATCCAGGCGTGGCCCGGGCTCAGCGGCCCCTCGGCTTTGCTCTGGGCCGCGCAGTCAGGCCCTCCACACCCGGGGACACCACGGCCGCACGCTGCCTGGCAGACACGCATCTCCTGCGAACAGGTAGAGGGGCTTTCCCACAACCGGGATCTGCGGGCCCACCCTCCTCTTCCACGGGGAGGTCCCTCATCCCCCCTAAAGGGTAGTGACCACCCCCCCACCACGACAGCCCAAAGCCACGCCCCAGTGCCTACGCAGGTGCCAGGCTGACGGGGCTCAAGGTGGGGCAGGGGAGCCTGGACCCCCGGGACAAGCGGGGTTGGATGCTGGTGGGGGGACACCGCACAGCTGCTGTCTGGGGCTGCTGCACGGGTGGACGTGTGCACACACGGGCCCCAGCTGCGTGCGCAGGACGAGCAGGTGACCCGAGGGGCTTGCGCTGAGCTTGTGCGGGGGCCCCGGAGCAGCACTGTGGGTGCCTGTGGTGACAGACACTGGGATGCTGTGAAGGGGACCAGAGGCAGGACCGTGATCCTCAGCTGAGTCTGCCCCAGGGCCGGGGAGCCCTGCAGAGCCTGACCACCTGCACCCACTCCCCTGCACCAGGGCCTGCACAGAGATCAGAGGTCGTGGGCTCCCAGGGCCCTCGGTGATGGCGGAGGGGGTCTGGACACGGGAAGGCTGCACGGGACCCGCGCCTTCACACTCCTGCTCACACACCCAACTCCCGCTCCTGCGCACGTCTGTGCTCCCTACACGACCGTCCCGAAGCCCACCCTCGCCCACACCCTGCACTCCACGCACCTTCCCTCCCTCAGCAGCCCTGCACACACCTCACGCAACATGCCAAACACACGTGCACTCATGCTCGCATACACGCGTACACGTGCACGCACAGATACATAAATGTGCACACACGTGCACACACCTCATGCGTGCTCGCACACAGGCCTATATGCACTGCACGCATGCACACACGTATGTGCACACTGACCCAGTGCACAGCCCACAAAGACCTATGCACACACGCACACACGTGCACACACATGCCCACAAGCATACCCCACATGCACACGTGTGCACACATGGGCACGATGCAATGTAGCCCCACGGCGCACCCATGTGCACACCCACACAGCACACTAGCACACGCACACGTGCAGGCGCACGTCTCACTCACTCAGCTGTGGTCCCCAAGGCCCGTGCCCTGGCCCTCCCGCCTTGTCTGGCTGGGTCTGTGCAGAGGCCGCGCGCTCACGCCTCGCTGGACTAGGGATCTGGGGACGCAGGACAGCTCAGAGCTGCTGTTTTCTCAGGGCCGGGTTTCTCCAGGGCTCCAGCATCTGCCGGGGCCTGTGTGTGTGGAGACGGGGGAGCAGCAGCCCCCTTCTCCGGGCTGGGGATGCTGCTGGGCTCGGCTCTGGGAAGCGGCCCTTCTGAACAGCCGCAGCACGGGCGGAGGGTGTGTCGCCCTGCCCCTCCAGACCACGCCAACCCAGCTATCCTGACCTGGCTCTGGGGGGTGACCTCCGCCGTCTTGGCCTCGCCCAGCCTGCAAGGGCGGGAGCACGTGAGGTGACCGCATGCCCGTCTCTCCTCCCTGCGCCTCGGCTATCCCAGGGCTTGGCTCTCCAGGTCCCGGTTGCCGGCTCCACCCGCCCCTGCAGGCCTGTGGGAGGTAGCTCCCCTCCAGCCCTAGGCCTGTGCCCTCCCCCTCGGAGCTGGAACTGGCGCCCCCCGTTAACCCCGAGCCCACTGTCTGGGCGGCTCTGCACCTTCAGCTTCCATGACCGCCTGCCGGCGACACCTGCGAACGCTCCCCCCGGCCCCCCCGCCCTGAGCTGCGGGCCAGGGACAGCCACCTAAGCCCCAGGCAAGGGGCCTCGCAGTCCCTGAGCAGCACCCACGGTGCTCAAGGTCGCCTCCCGTCCCCCGGGGGCCCCGGCACTCCGCAGACCCTCAGAGGCAGAGTAACGCAGCCCAGCCCTTGTGGGCGCAAGATAAGCACCCTGGTTGGGAGTGGGCGTCCTGGACCAGCCCAGACATGCCGTGTGGGTGAGATTCGGGTCTGGCCCCCATTTCCTCATCAGCACACGGCCCTCGGCCCAAACCAGAGGTGGGGCTTCTGGGCCCGGAGGACGGGGTGTTCCGTCTGCTGCATGCTCCCCCTCGCAGGACCCAGGTTATCCTTCTCCCACCGGAAGGCGCCGGAAACGCCTGACCTGATTGCTTTTACGTGTTGGGTGATGGCTCATCGATAACCGGCCCCACATAACAGACGTTTGGGAAGCACTGGTTGAAAGCCAGGGTTGGCGCCAAAACAGACGTGCTGCCTCTGTGTCCCGAGAGGGGGCGGGCTGCAGGCGTGGTGACCTGCTCCGCTCCGGGGCCCGCGCCCTTCACTCGGCCTTTGGTGCCGCTTCTCTCTCCCTGGAGACACAGTGCAGGTTGAAACCTGTTTGCCCCCCTGCTCTGGACGGCCTTAGAAGCTCCTTCCAGGACCCACAGGTGACACGCCGGCTCAGGGGTAATCCTACAGGACAGTCACTCTGGGGACTTTCTCTCGCTCTGGGATGGAAGGAGCTCCAGACACAGAACACGAAGGGCCCTGTCCCTCACCCTCTCCGAGGTGTGTCCAGGGCACCCTTGGACCAGAAGACTCTGCTGTTGTGCTAATTTTCTCTGTCATTGTGGAGCTGATGCCCCCCCCCCCCACACACACCCTCGTCGAGACTGATGACAGCCGCTGGCGGTCACCCCAGACAGGCCAGGAGGTGGCCTGCTGCATGGGGACCTCACCGCAGCGGGGGCTCCTGGTCACTCACGGCAGAGCTGGGCCGTCGCTCGGGGTCTGGATCCTCAGGGGCTTCGCAGACGTGCGGCTATCCATGCCTCCTGGGACCCCGCCCGCCAGCCCCTGGCCTGGCCTCCCCGTGGCGCCCTTACCCGCTCGCCCTCGGCGCCTGGTCCTCCCGGCGGCCGGCCTGCCCTCGCTCGCTGCGCTCCCTCCCAGGCTGCCGGGCAGTCTCAGCCGCTTGCTAAAGAGACGCCGAAAATAACCCTCGGCCACAAGTGCTTTCATTCCCGCAACAGGTGTGTTACTAAGATAGACCACACGTGTCCCGGCCGAGGTTTGGGGGCACAGCGCAGCACCCCACGGCTCCCCCAGTCCCGGGGCTGGGCCGGGGGGGCTAGGACGAGGCACCGAAAACAGCCCCTCCCGCCAGCCCCCCTCCCAGCCTTGGTCCTGGGAATCGCCATCCTCCTGTCCACACAAAGCTCACAGGCATCACAGCACCGCAGCTCCGTGCACACGCCAGGCCCTAGATGATGCCACACCTGGGCTTACATCGGGCCGGTCCAGATGGGCGAGCCCGCTGCGCTGGCTGGCTGACACACACTGCCAGCATCGCCCCATGAGAGCCTCGCCTAAGGGCATCAGCTGCAGCTTGGGCGCTTGGACGGGAACGTCCACGAGTGACCAACATCTGCTGAGCACCCCGCGTGGGCCAGACTTCGTGCTGACGTGGCCCAGGGCTTCGTGCGATCACCCCTGGCGCGGGCGCCATAACTTTCTTTCTACAGGTGGTGGCCCCGGCCTGTGGACACTGTGCCTGGAAGGGTAAGCGTGGGGTCTGCCCCAGGCAGGGGTCTGCCCTTGAGATGGGCTGTGGACTGGCCACTGACATCTGACCTTCTTGCAACTCTGGGACCTGCCTGACTCGCCCTGTTTTGAGTTGGGGAAAAGGAAGCTGAGCGAGGCCATCCGCCTGCCTGAGGCCACAGAGCGTACGAGCGGCAGGGCTGGGTGTGAACTCAGTCTGTGACTTGGGGGTCCTGGCTGCTCTGCTCTCCTGGGTCTGTCTCTTGGGCTCCATCCCCTAAGAGAGGCCTAGCCCGGCGGATGCAAGGGTGCAGGCAGAGCAGTGGGCGCCGGGTGAGGACCTCCCGGGAGGCCGCGGTTTTTGTTATTTTACTTACAAAGACAGACCATAGACCATTTTAAGCAGCCATGAAAACGGCCGTGGGGCAGAGACATCGCAGGCCCGTCCTCTCGATCTGTAAGCAAAATAAGAAAAGCACGCTGTGAGGAAGGAGGCCGGCACCGGACGCTGCCCTGGGGGGTGTCTACAGTTGGCCCCTCCCCTGCCTCTCGACAGCGTTTTGGGGATTGGGACTCTGTCACCACCTTGGGCCAGTCCACAACCTTCTCTGGGCCTCGGCTTCCTTCTCTGAAAAATGGGCTGGACCAGGGGATGTCTTAGGGCCGTTTCTGGCGGGAACATCTGGGGCTCCACAAGGGTTCTGGCACCTCCCTGGGTACGGGTGGGACACCCTGGCTCTTAACAGCTGCGTTTCTGGAAAGCGCCTGGTGACCCCACTCGGCACCATCCTCAGGGACCCGGAGCCCAGGTGATGGGCTAGAGGTCAACAGACACACCAATGGTGGTTCCGAGACGAAGCCCAGGTCTGAGCTGCCGCGAAGGGCAGAAGCACCGAAGAGGAAGAGAGATTTGATTCGTCTGAGCTGGAGTTAGTGGGCAAAAGCCACAAGGAGACAAGCTGTACCACTGTAAACAGAGACTGAGCCCCTGTCACGGGAGCAGGATGGAGCGCTAGCCCCTTAAGGGTCCTCCCCGCTGCCGAGTAGCTCCTTACATCCCTCCCCAGAGTTCTCTCAGCCCTCTGCCCCAGTCCCGAGCCACACCACAGCTTCAACTCTAAAATGAATTCGTGCCCAGGGCAGTCACCAGGCAAGGAGAACCACAGTCCTCAAGCCATGGCTCAAGGTCAGTCTCTGGTCAGCTTGGCTCGCAGGCCGGTCCTGGGGAATCTGGGGAGGTTCTTGGCAGGAATCCGCAGAGAACGCGGGGGCTCCGTCTACTCTGGCTCCCACCAGCAGGTGCACAGACGCGGTTAACCCCCCTGCTTTCAGGGAATTCGTGGGTTAGGGAACGAATCTGAGGCCACCTTGGAGGAAGCCTGACACTTAAGACAAAAGCCCCCAGCAGCCAGAGAGCACTAGGCGTCAGCTTAGGAAAGAAAGACGCTCTTGTCTCTCATAACCTGCATGCCCTGAACGGAGCCGGGACCCCAACGAGAGGGGACGGACCCTGAGCCACACGCAGGCTGCCACCCGCACGTCTGTTCCCAGGCCTCACGGAGGCGAGCCGGTGGTGTCAGCTGACCCCAGCCCAGTCCACAGCCTGGAACATCTGGTTCCCAGACCAGCACTGTCTGGAACACGGGCTCCTGGACCGGGAAGAAAAGCAGGCCAGGGAGTCGCGCCCACGAGGGTCGGGGTCCCCAGGTCGGAGCCCTCGACCTCAGATGGTCTCTGCTGGTCTCTCCTGCTTGCAACCCGGACAACAGTTGCGGGGCAGGTCATCTTCCCAGGGGCAGCTGCTGTTGCCCCGTCAGGAAGAACTCCTTTTCCCGCCCGGGCTGAGCGTACGCGGGGGAAGTGTCGCCAGGCTGCAGCCTCCCCTCTCCACCCACGAGGCCGCACGCGGAGGCAGCGGTCCGTGGACGGAGACCGGCCTGCGGCTCAGCCCGAGGTGAGGACTGACTCTTCTGGAAAAGAGGGAGGGGTGACAGTCCCCGGGCGAGAAGAGTGAATGAGACAAAGCACGGCCACCTCTGGCCACTCCTGTGCGGCCAGTGCAGGCTGCGCACGCAGGATGGCGGAGGGCAGGGCCCACCCCAGTCTCCGGCACATGTGGGGACCCTCACTCAGACCGACCCCGGGGGAACAGAAGCTGGAACATTCTGTGCCAAGCGATGTGTGGGGAGGGGTGCTTGGTCATTAAGCTCCTACTGTGCAGGGGTCGCCCTGCTTTCAGGTGGCTGCTCCCGGGAGCAGGTGGTGGTGTCCCATCTCCCAACAGAGACCAGCTCACAGCCAACATCCTACAACAAGGGGCCCAGCCCGACCTCCTTCTCCAGGTGGGGGCCGCTGCCTGGCCTCGGAGGGCAGAACCAGTACCCTTCACGCCCAGATATAAAAGGAGCAGGCCGGGCCCTGGGGCCCACCCTGGGCTCTGAGCACAGCCCAGGACCCCGGGTGGGTGGAGTGGAGCCCGATGAAGCCGGTGGGAGCCAGGGGCCACCAGGCCAAGGCATTTGAGGTTCCTGCCCCAGAGACGGGCTTCATTAGGGTTTCAAAGCCTGGGGAAGGGTCCCCCGGTGTGGGGCTTTCTGGCTTCTGAACATGTGGGTGGGGGAGGCACGTGGACTGCCCGCCAGAAACACCTAGGACACACTGCTGAGCCCTTGGTCGAGGGGACAGGGAACAGTGTCCCCCCAGCAGCCCAAGCCGGGGGTCTCCTTCTCAACTGCTCTGACTCAAAGGACCGGGGCTCAGGTGGTGCCTGTGGATTCCGAAGCCCACCCAGACCCTCTGTGTGTGCCGAGATGCTCAACCCAGGGCCCAGGGCCAGCGAGATACCACCACGTTGCTGGCAGCCGAGGCCCCCCTGACCCCAGCTCCTGGCCCACCCACACACCCGGCTCAGGCCTGGCCGCAGAGCTCCTCCAAGGCCACAGCTGCCTCCAATGGGCCCTCCAGGGCGTGCGGGCCCAAAAAGGATTCACCCACATGCAAGTGACCTGCTGTGTGACCATGGGGAATCCCTCATTCCTCTCTGAGCTCCAGTATAGCAGCTAACCTTGACAGAATGCTCACCGTGTGCCCACCATGCTAAGAACTTCTAACTCACTCACCCTCACAGCAGCTCCTTGAGGCAGGGGCCATGACCAGCCCGGCTTTACAGATGAGGAACACCGGGCCCAGAGAGGTTAAGAAGTTTGCCCAAAGCCTCACAGCTACGAAGCAGAAGAGCTGGGACCCGAACCTCAAAGCTTGGGCCCTGACCCGTGATGACATCCTCCCTCTTAAAGGCCCAACAGGGGCGTTTACAGGTCCAGGATGGAAGCTCGGACCTTAACGGGCTCGAGGGACCCCCAGAGGTGCCTCTCCCCGCTGCGCCCCTCGGGACCGGGCCCTGGGGTTACTCACTTGTGTGGGGTGTGAAGGGGGGGTGTCGCGTGGCCCCCTGGGACGCGGCGGGCGGCGGGGGTGGCATGCTGGGGGGTGTGGCCTGGGGCTGCGTCTTCACCTCGGCTGGGGAGCCAGGCATCGCGGAGGCCTTCTCCTTCCTGTCCGCTGTGGGCGTCACGGCCACCGGGGTGGGGGAAAGGAGAGAGAGACAGAGAGAGAGAGAGCACGGGTGAAGCAGGCCGAGGGGCACAGGGGTCGGCGCCGCCCAGCCCCACCTGGTTCCCGGCTAAGGGCCCCAGCAGCTGGACGTGGGCCTATGTTGCTGGGGGCCCAGGTGGGCGACTCCCAGATGGCCCCCAGGTAGCTTCCGGCTCTGCCTACAGAGCCCGTCCCAGGCCCCAGCCTGCCCTAGATAAGCCCCAGGTGTGCTCACAGGTGGCTGCCATCCCACCCACCTAGGACCGGAGAGCAGGCTTGGGTCGGCCCATTTCAGGTGGGCTGGAGGGTGTAGCTTTCAGAACTCTGGCCAGCCAGAGCCGGGCTGGAGTTCTCACTGTGGAAGTGGCCCTGGGGGAGCCTGGATTGTCTCTCCTGCAGACCAGGGAGTCGGGCGGCATCCCCCAAGCCTGCGGTACCCCAACTCTGCTTGCATCAGCCCCTCCTGGAGGGCATGTGCAGACAGCCTCCCCACCCCCATTCCTGAACCCAGCAGGTCCGGAGCGGGCCTGAGACTCCGCACTTGTAACAGGCTGCCGGGGAGGCCCCCGGGGCCACAGCTGCCCAGGTATTCTTTGCAGGGGGAGGGGGGTGAGCCTCTGGACCTCCCCCCTCCATCTTAGCTCAGGGTCAGGCCGCAGAGACCTGGGAGCAGCGGCTGGGATCGTGGGTGGGCGTCCCCGCTTGTAACGAACAGGCACAGCCCACGTGGCCCCAGCCACTGCTCGCCCTGCTGACACTGACGGAGTCTCCCGGGGGCCGGGGGCCGATGGGGCCAGGCTTGACACCTGTCAGCCACCACCAGGACTACAGCTCTGTCCCTCTGCCTCTGCCCATCCTCCCCTCCCCGGGGTCCCGCACGATCTGGGCAGAGGTGGAGACGCACATGCACCCGGGCAGCCACCTCCGTGAACAGCGATGATGCTAATGAACGGCATTTACCGCTACCTGTGCCCCAGACCGTGCAGACCTCCCCTCATCGCTCCCACATCCTCCTTACAGAGAGGAGATGCCCTCGGCACTCCAGGGCCCAGGGGGTGAGAGCAGAGAAGCCCCCTCCCCACCGGGCCCCACGGAAGGGGGAAGCAGCCGCTCACCAGCAGCCACCCGGCCTCGCAGCACCTGCTGTCCACTCAGCTGGCCTCCCTCCCGCCGGGCGCCCTGCCCCCCAACAGCCCGTCTGTCAGGAGGCTGACGGCTTGGCACACGTGTGCCACAGCTGTGGGGGCCCGTCAACGCCACGCCTGGCTACGGGGCTGGCGGCCAGTCTCCAGTGACAACCAAAGAAGGAAAACGTGGCCAGTGCCGTGGGCTCCAGGCCACCTCTGTGGGGTGCAGCCCCATCCTGGCCAGCCCTTCATCTGACCAGGCCACCCTGGGGCAGGCAGTCCCGCCAGCAGGCCAGGGAGGGCGCTTAGGGTGCCAGACTGGGACACCGGGGATGCAGGGCCTGGTCGGACCTTCCAAAGCCCTTCCACGTCGGGCCTTCACTGGAGCATCACGGGTGGAGCAGACCAGAGAAGTGGATGGAGAGAAGCCGGCGGGAGGGGGCCATCAGGGAGGGTGGACCGAGTGTGCCCGCGATGACGAGGGTGCCACATCGCAAGGAGTCTTGCGCCCACCCCACTGATGCCTGCCGGGCCTGTGGACGGAGCGGGCAGTGCCCTGCTGGTGCCCGGAAAGCAGGCCCGAGGCTGTCCACTTACAAAGGAGACACACACACGCTCCTGGAAGATGACAGTCGTGGCTCCTGTTCCCAGGAAACCCTGTGAGGGGGACGCTGCTGCCAGCCCTGTTTTACAGGCACAGAGAGGTGCAGCCATCCACCAAGGGCACACAGCACGTATGGTTTGGGTGGGTCTGCAGGGTTCCAAGGCCTGGTTGACATCAACGCGAACTCTCCTCCTTGCAGGAGAGGCAGCAAACCCAGGTGGATGGAGGTTCTGGGCTGGCTGGGTGGGGGCACCCCTGCGGCTCTCCCAGGTCCCACCTCCAGCCCTGGGTCCTGGGTCCCCAAGGGCTGTGCACCGTGGAAACCCCACAAGAAACCCCACATGTCTTGAATCTTGTTTGAGTCTGGCTCTATTGCCTCCTGGCTGGCTGTGTGACCTAGGGCCAGTCACCTCACCTCTCTGAGCTGACTCTGTAAAGGCTGAGGGCAAAGCGCTCAGTGAAATTCGGTCACGGTTTACGGAGCAACTTGTGCGCCGGGACCTGCTCTGGAGGCTGCCCTCGGCACGCACCCCAAGCCATGAAGCAGAAGGTGACAGAGCCCCTCGGGGAAGAGCAGAGGTGGTGTGGAGACGGCGAGCGACAGCAATTGTGGTCCAGGAACAGAGAACACAAAGGCAGCAGGGAGTGTGCAGGGCCTCTAGCTGTGCAGGGAGTCAACAGGAGGCTGGCTGGGCCGGGCTGGTGGGCAGTAGGGAGCCAGTGAAGGTTCTGCACAGCATCCAGTAGACATCATCTCTCCTGCCTGAAACCCTCCTCCCCTGCACGTGGGGCTTCCCAGGGTCCTACCCCCCGGCCCGCTCCCACGACACCCAGAGCCCCAGCTCCAAGCCCTCACACCCCCCCCGGACCACTCCCCCTTCCCTCCTGGGGGTCCAGCTCCGACCTCATGTCCTCAGGAGAGGGGTCCCCACGTGAGACATGAGGGTCTCTAGCTCCCCTGGAACGTGACCCCCGAGATGACCTTGTTTCCTGGCTCACCTGTCGCAGGGTTTCTGGAAGGCCAGCCACGAGAATGAGGTCACCACCGGCAGCCCTCCTAGAGGGGTCTCCCTGCTCAGGGGCCAGAGGGGGCAGGTCGGGGGGTCCTGGCTGCCCTGCCTCCAAGGTGGGCCGACACGGGGGCTGCTGAGGGGCTGTGGGCGCACCCACAGCTCACCCTGCACCCTTGCCTTCCTTGGGGCTCGCCGAGCGAGGACAGCAGGGTGCGAGGGAGCTGAGTCCCACCCTCCTGACGAGTGGCTGCCTCTGAGCCGGGCTCCCCGCCTCCCCGGGGTGCAGCATGGGTCAGAGGAGGAGGAGAAGCGTTCTTGGTGGGGGGCCGAGCGCCCGCCGTGGTCACGCCACCCGCGGCGGTAGCTATTATTACCGTCCTCTCGCCGCCTCTGCACCCCCGAGTGGGGAGCCCGGGTCAGCCCGCGCTGGAGCCAAGCCTGCCCGCCTCTGGCCTGCGTGGCCTCAGGGCACACGGCTAACAAGCTGCCAGACAGGCAGCCTCACTCTCCCAGGAGCCGGCTTCCTGCCCAGCCCCTTTCAAGGGCCCGCGCCAGCCAAGGGCTGCTCCCTCACCCCCTAAGACCCACTGCGAGGCTCGGACCCCCGAGGGCTAGGGCACAACCTTCCTGCCCATCTGGCAGCCTGGGTAGGGCCGTGTAGGCAGGACCCTGCACCCACAAGCCAGCACGAGCAGGAGCTGGCCAGGACGCGGGGGCCTGGGGAGGGGCCCGCTGTTGGGTGCTGACTGCTGGGGGCCGGTGAGCGGGCAGCTCCCACCCCCGCCAAGGCTGCGGCAGGGGGGACGTCCCGGCAAGTTCCAGACTCCACCCAGAAAACCTGGGCCGGCCTTGTGGGGCAGCTCTTCCCCCCTCCCCCATTCTCAGGTACCTCTGCCCCCAGCGTCCACTCCCAGGGGTCCTCAGCCCCGGGGGAAGCCAGGCCCCATGTGCTGCACGTCCACACGGCATCTCATTGGATCCTCATGGCCCCCCCAGAAGGCGCTGTCAGAGCCCCTGTACCGTGGCATCCTGTGCCCCGCCTATGAGAGGCACTGACCCCATCCATGGGACCCCGGGCTCGAACGGTCCCCCTGCACCCACCCCGGGTCTGCGTTTCCCCCACTCCTGATTCTAGGGTCATTGGGGGTCCTCAGCCCGAGACCCTCCACCCAACACCAGGGGTCCTCCTACACAAGCCCCCTTTTAGGGAGCTCTGATCTAGCAAGTTGGTTATGGGGCCCAGGCAGCTGAATGTATGTCAAGTTTTAAGTTCCTTGTTTCTTACGAGATTAATATATAAATAACAGCTTCCCCCATGATGGCTTAGCACATGCCCCTCATGCCTCAGCTTGCCTACCCCTCAGGACCCCAGGGACCGACTTTGACTAAGAATTCCATACCCCTGCTCGAGTACACACTGCACCTCAATAGCAGCCCCAGGAGGCAGGTCCTGCCATCGCGCCCATTTTATAGATGGGGAAACTGAGGCTCGGGGAGGACAAGTGACTTGCTCAGGGTCTCAGAGCCTGAGGGCAGCAGGGACCGAGCCTGGGGACTCTCCATCAGAGCCTCAAGCCCCCGCGCCCTGCAATCACTTGGGAGATTAGAAAGTTCTGAAGCCAACCCAGGGCTCCCTGCATGGGCCGACCAGCACACGGAAAGGGCAGCTGCCTGGGGTTTGAGGCCGGGGCAGGTTCATTGCTCTGAGTCAGTGGGTACCGCCCCGGGCGCCCTGACTCTGGGGCAGGGGAGGACAAGGACCACCTTCCCAACTCCTCGGGCTCTTTCCAGAGGTTAGAGCTCCAGGGAGGAAGAATCGGGCAGGCCACAGCATCCCTGTCACTTCCCCAGCCCCGTCAGCAGCCAGGGGCCAAGCCAGCAGCCACGGCAGCCCCAGAATCCCACACAGAAATGAAGCAGAAGATGGGGCGGAATCTGAAGACACGTCTGGGCTTATCCCCAACCGGGGCTCCCCGCCAGCTCTCCTGGAGTCCCCCACAGCGCCTCGACCAGAACGGCGGCCCTTGTGCTGCCGGGCGGGAGACATCTCTAGGGGTGCCAAACCCCGCACCCATGGTCCTGGCTCAGAGGTAGGCAGACAGGGGCGAGGCGCCCAGCCAGTGACTCGTGACCCTCTCACAGCCCTCGGAGGCAGACGGTGCTCTGCTCCATCCTATGGATGGGGAAACCGAGGCACAGAGGGGCTAGGCGACCTGCTCTGTTCACACAGCTGAGAAAGGGCTGGAGGCGGCCCCAGAGTCTTACCACCTGCCCCGAGGGCTGCCGCTGGAGGTGGTCCCCGTCCAATCTTCTAACTGTCCGTCCCCCGCTCCCCACCGCCCCATTCCGATCCTGTAGGGCGGGGGGTGGTCCCCGCTGGTGACACCCAGTGAGCTGGAGGGTGAGACGCGAGCGGCCCCCCTCGGGGCTGGACTTCCTCCCCTGGCCTCTGTCGCAGCCCCACCCACTGCCCCGCACTCCCAGCCCTCGAGAACATTCCCAGACCCCTGCGGCGCTCCCCAGGGCCCCGGGAGACCCTGCATCTTTCCCAGACCGCGGCTCCAGTTCCCACTACACGTCACTAATCTGTTGACAGAGGAAGCTGCTCTCTGAGCCGGGCGCAGCCGGTGGGAAAGAACGTTGAGTGTGCGGAACAAGCCACCCCATCCATCACTGTCCTTGCCTCCTGTGTTCCCAGCCCGCCCTGCCCGTCTGAGAACCGGCCACAGCCCAGCGCTCCCAGCCCTGGGGTTCTAGAACCCTCCACGGGAGGGGGGCCATGAGCACCGGCACAGCCCATTCCCCATCCGTGCACCGCAGAAACAGTGGGCCCCGCTTTCATCTTTTGTGCTCTGATTCTGCCGTTACCTCATTTGACCCTCATAGAAGCCGCAGGAACTGGGAAGGTGGGAAGGTGGGCCGGTACCGACGGGTAGCACAGCTACGGTGACAGAGTCCGGACTGCGAGCCGGGCCTGAGCTGAGCAGGCCACACGGGTCCCCCGGCCTGGGAGGTGGCAGATGAGGAGACCGAGGCTCAGGGCCCAGAGGCCACTCTCTCTGTGGGGTCTCGGGACGTGACCTGTGGCGCACCCACACCCGGTCCCTGGCACTGACCCGCAGGCAGGCAGGGCTCCCCAGGCCCGTGGTAGGCTCGGCAGGAGGCCTGCACCCTGAGGAGAAGCCCTGCGCCTCGGCCCCTCCCCTGCGAGCGGGTGGCCCCTGGGCACACTGCCCGGCCTCAGCCTCCGCAGCTGTAGGTAGGGGACGAGGAGGGAGCCCCACTGGGCCCGGCTCTGAAGTGCTGGCCTCCGCCCTGGGCCGGGCAGCCGGCCGAGGTTCTGAAGCTCCTGCCGAGGTGGACCGGACGCCGGACTTTCTTGGAGGCAGAGGGGCGAGCTGGCCCCTGAGACACGTTTCCTAAGAGCATTACCAGGTGGCCCCCTGCCCCTCAGCCGGCATCCTGAGAGTGCCCCAGGACGCTCTGTGACTGGCTGTCCCCTCTGCCCTCACCTCCCACACTCTCCTCCACGCCTTTGCCTGAATGCGACCATCTTTCTCAGCAAAACCAAGTGCCCAAAGTAGGGCCAAGCGCACAGGAGGTGCTCCACAAATGCTGTGGACTCAGGACCAAGGGAATGGGGAGATGGTCCACGGACAGCAGGACGGTCACAGCCTCGCCAGCCCCACAGGCTCCCTTTCGGCAGACGCCAGTCCTGAACCCCCAGCCCAGAGCCTCAGCCAGAGACGAGGGGAACCTTCCCAGTCAGGTGTCCTCTGGAGCCCCGTCCTCCGTCCTCGGAAGGCCTGCGGGCAGGGCAGCAGCTGGCTGGTGTCAGGTGTCCCGGGAAGAGCCCAAGGTGTCCCCAGCGAGGGCACACAGCCACCCGTCCCCGGCGCCTCCGGGCACACTCTGTCCTGCTCAGGCCAGACTCTCCTGGGAGGATTGCAGTGTCCCATCCCCACAGACATCCTGCCCAGGGCGGGGCAGCCCATCCATCGGGGCCCAGCCTGGGCTCCCGGGACCCTTCATCCCACACCAGCCCTCGAGGAAGACGCCGCTATCACCCCGCTTATGGATGGGGACAGCAGGGCCCAGAGTCACAGTAAGCGAGGTGCTTTCCCATCAGGTCCAAACTCTGTGTGTGACATTCGGGGCCCGCACGGCCTCATCTCCGTGTCCTCCAAGGCCCCGACGGCTCCCGAGTGCCCACGCTCTCTCAGGCTCCTCCTCCGCGTGGCGGAGCCCTAGTCCGGGTGGATGTCGCTGCCCGCTGACGCGATGAGGAAATCGAGGGGCTGGAGGTCGGGGTTCACGCAAGACCACAGCTCAGCGAGGCTGCAGAGTCCTGGCTCTGGCACCACTGGGTCCCGGCCAGGATTCCCCTCCCTCCTTCCCTTCCTTTCTTCTTACACCCCCTATCACACCACCGCTATGAGCCCCAAAGCCCCCTCTAACTACCAACAGCCCCCGACCCCCCACAAGCACAGAGGAGACAGAAGCGGGTGTGTCTGTGGGGAAGTCAGGCAGCGCACGCTGAAGTCCACGGCTTCAGGGCGTCCCTCGTGGGCAGCACCCGCTCGAAGACGTGCCCGTGTGTCAGACACAGACACCGTGGGGGCCCTCGGACCCCGGTGCAGCGTGGTCGAGCACGGCACCGTCCCCCAGCAGTGACAGCTCGTGGAGGTGAGAGCAAGGTGCCTCGGCCCACGAGCGGCCCTCCTGAGCGCCGGGCGCCCACGGGGTCCCACTGCGTCCACACGAGGGGTGGACGTTGTTCTGCCCACGCGGTCCCAGGCAGGTTTCTGGCCTTATGACCGTCAGGCGGGACCTTGGAAGCCGTGAGAGACGCAGGCGATGCTGGCGGTGCAGGCGAGTCCTTCCGGAAGGCCGGCCCCGAGCACGCCCTGGGGACAGATTCAACTCCTTCGAGCTCACTGACCACTGCACACTGGCTGCTGTGGGGCCTGGGCAAGGCGGGACAGACCCACTGCCAGCGCGCAGAGGGGGCGGCGGGACAGCGGGGGCAGACACCTCTGCTTAGGTAGCTCCTGCCCCCAGAATGCCCTCCCCTCCCCTCAAGGCTTCCCGGAGGGTGGGTGGGGGGTTTCTCTCCTGGACCCTGGGGCTCTCGAGCAAGCCGGGCAACCGCCTGAGGGCTAACGTCCTGGAGCAGGAAGAGGGGCACAGGGACCCTCCCAGAGCCTCCCAGTGGACGCGTGTGGGACAAACAAGGGAAAAGCTAGGCCTGCACCCCAGGAAGCAGCCGCGTCTCAGAGGGGCCTGTGACCCCGCCGGACGGGGCTCTCAGGCAGAGGCGGAGGGACTCGGGGGGCTCCAAGGACATGGGGTGACCCGTCACATCAAGATGGGCGGGTTTGACCAGGAGGCTGACCCCTCCCCACCCCCTCCAAGGCCAAGGTCAGGGGACGGCTTGTCTTTGATCCCCAATGCTCTGCAAAGCAACGCGAATTCTGGGGGGCGGGCAGCCCTAATGAGTCCCAGGAGCTGGAACTTGGGCCGCTTCCCACATCTGGTTTCAATCAAGGTCTCCACCGACCGACGAACCAGTAATAATATACACAAGGATTAGTATCTTCCCTCCCTTGGTCTGGGTGGCCCTCCCGCCCCCGCTGGTGCTCCAGCCACGTCCCTTGGATCCTCCCGCGTGGCCCTTCCCGGTCCTGGGGTCTGACCGGGAGGGCTGTTCCTCTGTGCATTGCTGCTGCCGCCGCCGCCCTTCCCGCTGCAGAGCGCTTAGCCACCCCGGCCGGCCTGCCTCCAGGGACCCTGCGACCACCGGGCCTGTGGGTGACAACAAGGTCACCCGTTGCCATGGCAACAACACTGGGCCGGGAGCCAGGAAATCTGGGTCCCCCATCCTGCTCTGTGACCGACTAACTGTGCTTTTTTTTTTTTTTTTTTTGCTGTACGCGGGCCTCTCACTGTTGTGGCCTCTCCCGTTGCGGAGCACAGGCTCTGGATGCGCAGGCTCAGCGGCCATGGCTCACGGGCCCAGCCGCTCTGCGGCATGTGGGATCTTCCCGGACCGGGGCACGAACCCGTGTCCCCTGCATTGGCAGGCGGACTCTCAACCACTGCGCCACCAGGGAATCCCCGACTAACTGTGAATCCATAAAACCACCGCAGCATGGCTCTGAGCCTCGGTATACCCCCATCGGTAAAATGGGCCCGTGACTCCCTCTTCTCAGGTCGGGGGTGGTCTTAGAAAAGGAAGCGTAAGGAGCAAGGCCACTGTGGCTCCTGTGTCGGGGAGGCTCCAGGTGGCCTCCCTCCACCCGTCTCAGCCTCTCGGCTGGAGTGTCAGTGGATTTTCTACCTGAGGCCTCGGTTTTCTCACCTGTGAGATGGGGATGAGAGCAGAGCCGCCCCGTAGAGGCTCGGAGGGATGGGACATGCTCAGCCAGAGGCTCCCAGAGGCCCGTGGGCCTGGGCACCAGGCGGGGCACAGCTCTCATTTTAAACGGGCTCCCTTTTGCTGGGAGCTGCGTATGTGCCTGGGTGCCAAGACCCCCTCATCCTGACAGAGCCCTGATGTGTAAGACCCGAGTTGCAGATGGGGAAACCGAGGCACAGGGCGCGTGCCCGGGGTCACACGGCCATAAGGCAGCAGATCCCACACGTGCAGCCCTCTGGCTGACGACCCTGCTGGTCGCAGGAAGAGTCCCTCACTGAGGACCCTCGGAGCCTGCCCAGAGGGGTGGCGGTGAGCCTCTGTCTGGGGGTGGGGTGGAGGGGCCACAAGAGAATGTCCTGCTACTCAGGGCAGCCCCTCACAGCCTCAGAGGGGGCGCTGCGGTGGCCAGGCCGCCCCCCGCATCAGCAGGGGCTCATGAATCCCGCTGGTGCGGAGAGGAAGCCGTCTGCCTGGACGGGAGTTTCCCTTCTACCACCGAGATGCTGTGAAACTGGGCCAGACACAATCTCCCCACTGTGCTCCAGCCCAGGGGTCGCCTCAGGAGCGGTCCAATCTCCCCTTTGGTCTGGCTGCACGCCCCCAGGCTGGGAGACCCCGTCCCAGGTGCTCCTGTGCGGCCGCAGGGCCTCCGCACCTGCTGGGACGCCCCCCACGTCCACACGAGGCTGTCTCCTCATCCTCACTCAGGATTGGGTCCCAATGTCCTCCCTTAAAGGAGCCCTCCTAGCCCCCACCCCTGCCCTCCCTGCTGCATCACCCACTTTATCTCCTGGGGAGCACCTGTCAGCACCCACAATGGTGGTCCGTGCAGGTCCCTGTGTTCACCACCCCTCGCCTCAAAGACACGGGCCTCGTCTTTCCGTGCACTGCTAACCCCAGACCAGCACCGACGCCGGTGGTCCGTAAGATGCTCCACAAAGGTGTGTCGGCTGACCTGTGAGAAACCCAGAGCGGCCCCGCCTGCCCTTGTGCTGCCTTGGCCCCCGGCCCAGACCGTTCGTGTTCACGTCGGAGAGCATGGTGGCTGTGGCCGGAGAGCCCGGGCGGAGCTTGGCTTGGGACCTGCCCCGCCCAGCGGCCCCAGCAGGTAGTGCCCCTGTGTGTGTGTGGGGGGGGGGGGCGAGGAGCTGTTCTGAGCCTGCCCCACAGCAGTAAAGCTTGCTCATGGCTGCCTAGGACACCCGCCACCTGCGGGGGTGGACGGATTGCAAAACGGCCTCAATTCTCGCGCCCCCCCGCCCACTCACACCCCTTGCAATGTGACTGCAGCTCTTTCCACCCAGAGATGGAGTCGATTTCCCTGCCCTTGGATCCGTGCTGGCCCTGGGAGTCGCTCTGGCCACTAGGATGCGGCAGAAGTGATGTCAGCCGGCTCTGAGCCGGACACCAGGCGGTCAGCTCCACTTGCTGTCCTGTGGAGCCTGCTGGAGGGGAAGGCTCACATGGGGCAGGGTTGGCCCAGCTGCCCCAGCTGGGGGTCCAGGCGCATGAGGGGCCCGGCCACACTCAGCAGAGCCAGGAGCAGGCCAGCCAGGACCAGGACCTCACACATGAGTCGCCCAAAGACTATAAGGCAGATGAAGGTGGCTGTTTTAAGGCACTAAGCTTTGGGCAGCTTGTCACACAGCAATAACTACCAGGTACACACTGTTACTTAGAACCACAACATTTTGGAGCTGGGAGGGCCCTTAGAGACCCAAGGATCAGATGTTACAGGGGCAGGTTCCAGCTGGACCAGGGTTCCTGCCCCTCTGCTCCCTGCTCTGGTGGAGACGTCTGGGCTCAGGTGAGCAGGCCACCCAACGGACCACGTCTGAGGACATCATCCGGCCCAGACAGCGACCTGCAAGGAAGCTCGCCACAGCATTGCTTGTGAGGGGGATGAGCCCACAGATGACAGGCCAAACACATCCTCCGCCAGGGGGCCCTACGGAACCCGAAGTCACACGGTGGGTACCTTCACTCAGGAAACGGCTTTTCCGTGCCCACAAGCCTGGAGCACTGCACACACAAGGCACAGCGGCTTGCTCTGAGGCGGGGAATCAACGGAAGTGCCAACAGCCGGGCATCGGCAGCAAAGGACAAGAACACTCACTGGCCACTGTCACAGAGGCCCATCGATAGGTCAAGGGGCAGATCCACACGGCAGAATATTATGCAGCAAGGAAAAGGACACACGTAACCCAGGCACCAACACAGACAAATGTCACCAACGTAAGGCTGAGTAAATGACCCCAGATCCCAAAGGGGACGGGCCACGTGATTCCACTTACACAAAGTTCAGAAGCTGGCATTAGGGTCAGGGTGGTAGTCCTGCGACAGGCAGTGACGGGGAAGGGCTCGGGGCCTGGGGCAGGTCGGGGAACGTTGCCTGGTGTCTGCACACTCTGTGAACACTCCCACATACACTCTTCTGTGTGTGTGCTGTACTTCAAATACCCGATTACTAGCAAAAATGGTGCCCCAGAATACCACCTAATAATAGGGAAAATCAAAAGAGCTGGAAACACGTGAAACTCCATCTTGTAAATAAACATACGTGCAGAAAAAGGATGAGAAACAAAAGGTGACCGTGGTTCCTGGTAGAAGGCTGGTCAGAGCCATTCTGTCCATGTCTGTGTTTTCAAGAGGGGTCTGGGGGTTTGGCTGGAGCGAGGAGGCCAGAGCTGCCGCCAAGCGCAGATGCCCCAAACAAGGAGGGGGGCGAGACTTCCTTCTTGGACCAAGCCTGGGATGGTCACAGAGCCAAGTCCACGGTGCCCCGGTGCTGAGCGGAGTTCTGAGGCGGCCGGGGTGGAGAGCTCACAGCAGCTGGAATGGAAACCCTCCCTGCTCTCCGCCGGCCGCAAACGTGATCCAGATGTCCCCCGGCTCGCCCCGCGGCTGGCGCACAGAGGAAGCACATTCCTCGCCCAGCTGTCCGGGCTGCGCGGCCAAGAGCAGCTCCTGAGAGCTGAGGGGGAGGCGCCCGCCATCTGGGCCGCCCGCCGTGTGTGTGTGACTGTGTGCGTGTGTGTGTGTGTGTGTGTGTGTGTGTTGCCGGGAGCAGTGGGAGGAAGGGTGCCCTCCTCTCCCAGCACCGGTCCTGGCACTCTGGGAGTCCCCTCCCGTCCACCCATGCACACCTGCCCCCAAGGGGGAGTGGCTCAGCTGCAGGCTGGCACACCTAGTTAGTGTGAACAGGCTGGGATGATAAACGTGGTGGTGCCTGGGCAGGCACGAGGGGTGTGGGCACGTGGACAGACACGAGTGGGTGAGCAGAAGGCGGGGGGATGGCGCTGTGACCCAAGCACGATGGACAGAGTCCCCTCCTGCAGCTCTCAGTGGTGGAGGCGATGGACACACAGGCCACCACACAAGGTTGCGCGGTAGGGGGGAAAGGCCCAGCTTTGGGGGCGGGCAGGCCGGCCTCCAGCCGTGGCCTCGTCACTGGGGTGGCCCTGGCTGGGCCTCCTCCTCTGAGCCTTGGTTTCCCCAACTGCACACTCGGGCCGACGTCCCCGTGAGGACTAGCTGTGCGCCTGTACAGCCCAACACCCTGCTTTGCTCACACACACACACCTGGCGGGGATGTGATGGGGTGGGGGAACCCGCCACCCCAGGAGCTGCCTCGCCTGGTGGGGGAAGTCCTCCTGGAGCCCAGGACATCTACACTGAGGCCTGAACAAAAGACGTGTCCCCCAAGGGCTGCGGCAGCACCTGGTAGAGGCCGCCGCGCAGAGTGTGCACGTGTGTGCGTTTCCTGGGGGGAGGGGCTGTGACCCCAAGGAAGACTGCAGGACACCGGGGAACAAAAGAGGATCTGATATGTACACGGAGAACCTCTAGAAGGAAACAAAAGCTGCCCCTGGGCAAAGGCAGCAAGGCCCCCTCCTCTCTGCCTCCCTCCTGGACCAGCCCCGCTTTTAAACCACCTCCTGATTTATTTTTAAACTGCCTGCCGCCCACCAGCGTTGTGCCCCCCGCCAGCTCTGAACGAAAGTGACAGTAACGTGAGCAACAGATAATGACAAAGTGCCACTGAGCGAATAAACAGAAGCCTTAGTCCAGATCCCTTATTTTAAAAAAGGAACTCACAAAACGCAAGCAACTCTGGCCACAACACCCTCTGAGGATGGTCGGTGCTCAGGCTTGGGTGAAGCGGGAAGCCCTGCATCCGCGCAGGCACACCCGGACAGGGTGCGTCACTGGGAGAGGCAGGGAAGCCTTGAAGAAGAGGTGCATTGCCCCTGTGCGGTGTGCACAGCTGAAGCTGGGAGGGCTTCCTGGTGGAGGGCGCAGCTTGGCAAAGCAGTGCGGTCGGAACTCCAGGAACAATCTAGTAACGAGCTCCGCCTGTGCACGAAGGTGGAGAGCAGGGCGGGGAGGCCGGAGGGTCTGGAAACCTAGGCCACGCGGTCGGGATATTCCCCTGCCGGCAACGAGGCGCCCCCGAAGGCTTACCCGATCCCCAAGGCATTTTCGTTGCTTAAAAAACGTGCAGACTGGCTGCATACCACCTTGAAGGCCCCAGAGGAATGTTGCCAAAATATAAAATAATCAGGCTGCGCCTGTGAATGCTAAATAATAATTAGAGACCGGCGGTTTACCCTGCACGCACGGCCCATCGAGGGCGTCTCTCCGGAGGGCCACATGATCCTCCCGCCAGCCCCGAGACACAGAACGCCGCCCTCGGCACACGTGGCCCGCGAGGACCCCGGTCACCCGTGACGGGAGCCACCGATGCGGCGAGGGGGTGTGGCCCCAGGATGCTGCCCGCGAGGCCTGAGGGATCCCACGTGGTGACCTGCACCCGCTGAAGCAGGTTTAGACGTCACCGCCCGCAGAGGTGGGGGCTGAGGAGGTGGTCCGGGCTGGCTTTGCTCCGAGGGCCGGGGTGTCTCCAGCTCTCACGCCCCACTTTCGTAAGGATGACCCGAGAGCTGGTTTGGTTGCTCTGCGGTGAGGGGCAGCCCAACATGGCGCTGCCCCCGTGCCTGCTGCGGGAGCCCCTGTGGACCGGGACTGGGGTGCGGGCAGGCCTGTGGTCTCTCGCCCCACCCAGAGACAACCAACCCCCCTTCTGTGCCCTCTCGCTTCCTGGACGTGGAAGGCCCTGCCCAGGCCCCTCCCTGACCCACACACCCAGGGACGAAGCCGGGCCCACGAGAGACCCCACCGCTGTGGGGGCAGCAGCCCTGGGCCCCAGGCCCTCCCGTCTCTGCCTTCATGGGGGAGGCTGGGGGCCACTGGAAAAGCTCACGCTTCCTCTGGCAGAGAACTCGGTAAAGACAGGAGGCGAGGTACCCTGGGGGCCTTACAGCTACAGCATTCTATCGTGGTCAAAGCTCATAGCACCGGGGAGGCCATCACTGCCTCCCTTCCCACATGCTCAGAGAGGTCCAGGTCTGCACCCGAGGTCACACAGCACTGGTGCAGGCTGGGCGCTCCTAAGGACACAACAGGCATGTCTGGCCCCAGCAGCTCTGTCTACTGCTCACCTCCTCAGATACCTGTGGTTAATTTTACAATTTAACGCCAGCCACGCCGGAGAGGCCTGGGGGCAGAGTGGCCTCACACCACCTCTTGGAGGGAGGCACCGGGCCCCAGCCTCTTTGCATCCCGGGCACCATCTTCCCAGGACCCTTCTCCCTGATGGATTCCAAACAGTCCATCTTCTTCCCCAGGAACCGTCGAAACGTTCCAGAAATTCCAATCACATGTCACCCAAAAGTCACGGCCCAGACCCTCCCCCGCAGGGGGGCCAGGAGCCTCAGGGGCCACACACAACCCGTTTCCAGTGCAGACAGCTTCCTGCACGTTTGCTGCGTGCCATGGGCCATGCGTCTCACCCCACTCCCACTGTCACCTCACGCAGTCCCCGGGACCCCGCTATTTCCCTACTTTCAGAGAGTCAGCAACGTGCCCGTGGTGAGCGTGGCTGCTGGCCCCAGGTGGGGGTCATAGTCACACAGGAAACCCGTGACTATAACCCGCTCCCACCCCTCCCAGCCCCCACCCACAGTAACCACCGCTGACGGGTCTCCAGGACCCAACTCTGTGTGTGTGTGTGTGTGTGTGTGTGTGTGTGTGTGTGTGTGTATGTGTGTGTGTGTGTGTGTGTGTGTGTGTGTGTGTGTGTGTGTACGAGACCCGGAGGCTATGCTCATTCCCGCTGCAGTCTCCTCACCTGTGCAATGGGGAGGATGGGCCCCACCCTCGAGGGTTAAGAGGAGACACAGAGGGCTTCCCTGGTGGGAAGAGTCTGCCTGCCAATGCAGGGGATACGGGTTCGAGCCCTGGTCCGAGAAGATCCCACATGCCGCTGAGCAACTAAGCCCGTGTGACACAACTACTGAGCCCGCGAGCCACAACTACTGAGCCCGTGAGCCTAGAGCCCGGGCTCCACAAGAGAAGCCACTGCAATGAGAAGCCCATGCACCGCAGCGAGGAGTGGCCCCTGCTCGCCGCAACTAGAGAAAAGCCCGTGTGCAGCAACGAAGACCCAACACAGCCAGAAGTAAATAAATAAAATAAATTAAAAAAATAAGACGCAGAGTAATAACTAGTAGAGGCAGCAGCCAGGTATACAGCAAGTGCCAAATTAGTGCCAACCTACAACAGCAGACACCCCGAGCCCTGGCTTTCTCGAAGGTGCTCCCCGAGCCCTGGCTTTCTCAAAGGTGCTCCCCTGAGCCCTGCCGCGAGACGGAGGGACGCCGCGCCACACCACACAAAGGCAGGTGGAAAGGAAGCCTCCCCCTCCGCACCCAGAGAAGCCCCCAGCCTGGCAGGACGGTGTCCCCTGCCACTTCCCAGCCCTGCCCCCCACCCTGCTGGGTGGTCTCCCCCCAGCCTGGCCCACCCAGCCTCGAGGCCAGAGCCCCCAGCGGGCCCTGGGGATGACACTAAGGGGACACTAAAGCCTTCTGGGGAGGCAACCCCGTGAGCCAGCGTCCACACAAGCTGGGAACAACCTCCTTTCACTGGATTTAAGGAAAACACAGTCCTCTGGAAGCAAACCTTTTAAACAGATGTTTCCTCTTGGCAAGAACTTCCCGGGCGGGGCCTGCGCTCTCACACAGAGGCGCCGGAGAGACCAAGTGATTTCCATTCTTTTTAGGAAGGGGAGGAAAATATTTTAAAAAATGTGTTTTACAAGCCTGCCTTTGCCATTGTTTATGTAAACAGGTAAATTGTTTCCTGCCTCAATTAAAAACATCTGCCACATAAATGAATACCAATTAACTCATCCTGCTTTTAATTAGCCTGTTAATTACACGCAGGCAGCAGAAAGGATGCCTAGAGTCGGCGAAGCCGCGTGCGCGCCCTCCCCCCAGCCTGGCAAGGATCTGGGCTGTGTCTGGCTCCTGCAGGATGAGCATGGCAGGGAGCTGGTGGCGCGGTGCCAGCCGGGATTCCCTGATCTGGGGCTGCCGGGTGGGCACCTCCTCCAGGGGCCCCTGGATGGGGTGGAGCCCCCTTCTACACCCCGTTCTGCCCTCCCCCCTCATCTCCTCCAGCCACCCCCCTCATCACTGGAGAGCAAGGAGGGAACTTAAGGGCGCCCCACTCACATCTCGGCCATATTTTGCTGGGGGAAGGAGGCAGCCAGGGAGTGGAGGCCTGTGCCTGGTCCAATAAGGCCTGCCTGGGAGGGGCGGGGTGGGGGGGAAGACAGCTCGGTCAGACGCTGCATCGCATCGCTGCATCCTGAGCACCGGCCTGGCCGCCTCAGGAGTGCCCTCACCCGCCCCTCGCCTGCGCCCCTCCTCCGCAGCCTTCACCATGGTTTGTGATTTCTCACCGTCTTGTGCCTGCTTCCCCGAAGCCCGGCCCAGGGCAGGAGGCGCCCAGTACACGCTCTGTGAGCGAGCCTTACCCAGGCGATGTCATCATTCCCACTCGGGAGGCTCAGGAGGGCGGAAACCCCTCCAAGGGGTCACCTGGTCACATCCCCCCTCCGGAGGGGCTGGATTTGAACCCGGGGGAGCCCTGATTCCAGGGTGTACTGACAGCACCGAGGACATCACAGAGGCCAAGCTCCGGAGCCGACGCTGTCCCTGGGGGCTGGGCTGGCGGGATCTCAACCCTCACGTCTGATGGGCCCCTGGGGTGCCCCCTCCTTCCACACCCGGGTCTCTCCTTCCAGGGTGGGGGGCACATCCCAGCCTCCCACAGACACTCTCCCCACATCTCCCCCAGGTTCCCAGGGCTTACAGAAGCAGAAATGGTCAGAGCCCACCCAGCCAGAGCGGTCAGTGGGCTTCCACTCACACTCCAGGCCCTTCAGGCAGGTGGGCACCAGAGCCGCTCAGCGAGAATGCTGCTGCTGAGGAAAAGGGAAAAGGGCAAGATGTGTCCGACTGCGTGGTGATGTCTGCCACGGGCATCATAGCAAGTGGACGGAGAGGAACCCAGGATGCAGTCCACCTTTCACCCACAGTGTTCTAGAACAGTCTGCCTCTCCAACTGCCGGTGGGCACCTGCTCAGGGGCTGCCTGCACCAGGCCTTCTCTGAGAGGCGGTGAACAGTCCACAAATGGACAGGCCAGAGGCCAGGGGCCAAGCCCTTCTAACACCGGGTCCCAGCTCACAGGCCCCACCTGGAATCCTGTCCCACCCTGGGAGAGGGGGAGGGGAGCAGCCAGTGCTAAGTAACCAACAATATATTAGCTCATTTAATCCTTCCAACAGCCCCGTGAGGTTTTCCTGCTATTTAATGATAAGGTCGAAACATAAGACGTGTTACCCTCCCACCCCACCCCCCCCCGCCCCGTTTTACAGATGCAACTCACACACAGAGGTTCAGTAACTGCTGGGCACACGGCTGGGGAGCGCAGGGGTGGGGCTCCACCCAACGACGCAGCTCCGCGTGTGCCCAGCCTGAGCGCACACAGCTGCCTGGACCCAACCCGCTCCTCTCCCAGACCAGCAGCGGGCTGCTGGGGGGAGCCACAGCCTTCGGGCTGAGTCGGGCAGCCGCCCACCTTCTGGCCGCAGCTACGCGTGGGTCCCTTCACTCGCTCGGCCTCAGCATCTTCCCCGGGAAGTGGGGGACCCTCACCCTGCCTCGCGACACGGGCGCGAGGATTCTGGGGCTGTCCTGCCAGCCTCCCTGAATGCCTCCCCTTCCAGGCAGGCCACCAGGCTGAACTCCTGCACGTGGCCGGGCAGTTCCTTGAGCTGCTGGAGGCCAAGGCCAGCACGGGCCCGGGCCCGCCTGCACCTCAGCCTCGCCGGGTGGGGGCCTCTTCAGAACTTCTGCAGCGTGCTGTCCCTTCAACACCCGCCGGCCATCAACCTCACACGGGTCTGGGCCTTTCTCTGGGGTTTTTTGGCCAATAAGATGCATTAACGGCAGCTCTGCACAGAGCGCTGGGGCAGCTGGGCCTGACGTGGGGAGCCCCGTGCTAGCTCACCCTGAGCACATCTCCATGCCCGGGGGGCTCCCCGAGGAGCGGCCAGGAAGGACAGCCGTCCCCAAGGCCCGTCCTTCAGGCCAAGAGATATCTTGCTGGCAGCCTGCAGCCTCACGTGTTCCAGAGGGCCCGCCTGCTTGCGGGGAGGAACCCAGACTTGCTGGTCAGGACTTCAGATGGGCAGTGGCCACAGGGAAAGGACCACAGGGACCCTCAGGTCCCCCACGCCCCGGGTCTGAGGCAAGGGCTCGTGATGACCCGAGTCAGAACAGGGACCCCGCACCCCAGAGGCCACGTCTGCGGCGGGAGGGCCGCACCCCGGGGTTTAAACCCCAGTGACCTCCTCTGTGTGTGGCTAGAAGCCACCCCCTCAGAGGTGACACAGGCCGTGGGTGGGCAGTTATAACAGAGGGACGGTCCTGCAGAAATGAGATGCCGCCGGCCAGCGGGCGCTCGCTGGTCAAGTGCAAGGTTCAGAGTGTCCACATGCTACATCAGCCCCGAGGCGAAATCGCTGTGCTGCTTCCGAGGGGCACGGAGAGGGCAGGAGCCGGCCCGGGGTCACAGAGCGGCAGCCTCACCCGCCGGCCCTCAGTCCCCGGATCTGGAGAACAGGCTGTGTCCACAAAGGGCAGAGGATCTGTTTCCAGCCCCGCCTCCCCGCCTTGGACGGCACCGGGCGGGCAGATGGGCCGGCGCTGCTGCAGCCGCGGTGGCAGCTGCTCTGGGAGAGGGAGCAGGGAGCCTGCTCCACACCTCCCTCCTGGGCGGAAGCTTCTGGGTGTTCTGACTCATTCCACAGAACCTCCAGGAGATCTGGGGGTGGGGCCCTGCTGAGTCAAAACAGCCCGGGGTTCTCTGTGGAGGGAGGAGCAGCGCTCTGCAGGGGCTGTGAGGCCATCCCCCCGCCTGACAGCAGGGAAAGCCGAGGCCACCACTGGCCCCGGGGTCTCCCCTCTGACCCTGGGAGGCCAGGCCAGGCCTGTCGTGAGCCTCGGGCACGTGTGGAATCGGGCGGTGCTTTATCTGGGGCTGCGCCCCCATCTCCCGGGTTCCCCTCAGGGTGGGCTTCCCGAGGCTGAGAAGTGGGGGGCCCCGATTGCGGCCAAGGCCGCGGGGCGCTCCCAGTCACGGGACACCCTCCCGCCCCGGTAGTGTGACCGTTTCCATGTGACTTCTTTTTAAAAGAGAGCTGCTAAGGAGGCCCCGGCGCCTTGGAGGGAACACCTGTGTCCGTAGGCCTCACCCCGACCGCCCCCCGCGGCCTGCAGGGCGGCCTCTGTGCAGACGGCGCTCCGTGCGGGCGTGTGGGACTCGCCCGCTTGCCCTTCCTGTGATCCGGGGACAGCCCAGCAGGGCAGACGCTCTGAGCTCAGCGTGCTTCAGACCCACAATCGTCCAGCACAGCAAGCTTCCGGGGACAGACCCGAGGGGCAGCCCGGGCTCAGTTCCGGCCTATTCCGGCTCCACAACTCAGCTGCAACGCCGTGAGGACGCCCGCGGGCCCTCCTGGTCTCTGAATGCCCATCTTCCGACCCTCTCCCAGCAGCGCAGGGTTCAGGGCACAAGTGAGCTTCCCCCTCCTCCCTCTCGGCAGGCCTCGGGGCGGATGGAGAAGAAGCACCTGCCTCAGCTTGAGCAGGAGGACAGGGCGAGCCGAAGCCGCCAGTCGTGGGGCCACAGCCTGACCCAGAAGGCCCGCGAGCCTGGGAAGGCGCAGCTCCACGCGGGGATCTCCCTCAGGGACAAACTGGCCGCCGCCGTGTGGTCATGAGGGTGGGGGGCAGGCAGACCCCAGGCGATGCCAGGGCTCCCGTCGGATCAGCCCTGCGAGTGCTTCAGCGCAAAGCCGGGCGCACGGGGAGCTCGTGGCTTTTGCATGCCTTAGTATCGTTTTTGCTCTACTTTTCGCCGGGCCACGCGGCACGTGGGATCTTAGTTCCCTGACCAGGGGTCGAATCCACGCGCCCTGCTGAGGAGGCACAGAGTCTCGGCCGCTAGACTCCCCCGCCAGGGAAGTCCCCACGCCTCAGTGTGGATGCCAGCACCTCCACCAGCCAAAGTCCTCAGTGCCCACCGGCGGTTCCCGGGCCGTGCTCCGCCCTTCTCGGCACTCCTCCCTCGTGTCTCTCCAGCCACAAGCCCACCTCGCTGGTCCTCAAATGTGCCAGGCACACTCGTGCCCCACGGACTTCACACAGGCTGTTCCCTAGGCCAGAGGGGCTGTGCCCTGGTGGCCTCCTGGCTCCCTCCCTTCCAGGCTTCAGCTCAATGTCACCTCATCAGAGAAGCTGGACCTGGCAAGGACAGCAACCTCCCCCCAGCCACAGGCCCTCCCCGCGGGCCCTGGTAGAGAAAATGTTCCTCGACCCCTTCGTTTATTGTCCGTCTCTCCCCAAACAGAGTAGCAGCCCCGCAAGGGCAGCGGTCCGTCCGCTCGATCCTGGAACAGCACCGACGCACGACAGGCCCTCAGGCGCTACCTGTCGAAGGAACGAGCAAGCACCGCCGAACCGACTGCGTTCTAATCGACGGCTCGTCTCAGCTCCACGTCACCCAGCTCTGTGCCGGCGTCCCACAGCCGCTGGGCGTGCGCTGTGCCGGGCAGCAGTGACCCCCACCCTGGGGCCAGCCTCCCGGGCTTCGTCCAGGAAGGAAGCAACGGCTGGAAAGCGGGGTCACGCTGGAGGGGGAGCCCTGATGAGCAGATGTGAGCGGAGGTGGGGGGCGGGGAAGCACCGCCTGGAGTCAGAACGCAAACCCCCAGCCCCCCCGAAGCTGGGGGCACGGTGGCTTTGGCCAGGCCCACCCACCCCCAGCATGCAGGGGGCTCAGAGGAGGAGTGAGGGACTGAAGCTCTGCTGCAGTTCGAGAGCTCCGCTGTCTTCCAGTTTGGAGAGAAATGAAAAATCCTCATCTCATGCACCCTGGCCAGGCCCTGGGTATGCAGATTCTGCCCTGTGTCCAGACAGGCGAGGGGAGGGGCCGGCGCCTCTGGGAGGGGAGGGTCCATCTGTCCTTCTCCAGGGACCGCCCCACGTGGGGTGGGAGCCGGGGTGCCCAGGGGGACAAGCTGTGTCAGCTGATGGCGGACAGGCATACCACGAGGTGCCAGGCTGCTCCTGGCTTTGCAGTGGCCCCAGAGGCCCGGGCTCCCTGGCAGCTGGGAAGGAAAATGCCTAATCTCTCAGTGGTTCCCGGGACGGGGCCGTCCTGGCTGGGGAGACTGAAGCAGAGGTGACCCGGAGCGATCTCCACCGCCCTCCCCTCCTCTGCCCCAGGCCCAGGTTCTGCAGGGTCCCAACCCCCAGGGGCCTGTCCTGACCCCCCACCCTGAAACCCTCCGTAATTCTTCCTGCAGGAGGGGGCCTCCTCCCCACGCCACACAGGCTCCTTACCCACGAGGAGTCCCCCATCCTGGGTGGCCAGAGGGAGAATCTGAGGACATCACGAGGTGGAGACTGGGCGTCCCCGCCGGGCCCCGTCCAAACTCCCGACCCAGGAATCTGAGAGCCGGCACCTGGTGGTTCTATGCTATGGAACGAGGGGTGTTCTGGCCACGGCAGGCGGGGCTGGATGACTTCTCCACGAGCTCGCCCGTCCCAGCGAGTTGTTTCTGGGGCCGCCCTCTCCTGCCTCTCAGCTGCCCCTGGAGTGAGCCCTCGAGACGCCGCGGGGTAAGGTTGAGGCGGACGGCATGACCCTGGCCGCCTCCCCCCGTGGCCCCCACGCAGGCAGGACTCACGGCCCGACTCCAGGGCTGGCGAGCAGATGAGATAACTGTTTGTGGAACCAAATACAGCGACAGCTTGCAGGCAGGCGGGCCCTGCTGTTCAAACAGCCCTCTCCCAGCACCCGGCGAGGGCATCCCCGCAGCCGCGACCCTGGCATCGCCGCGCGTGAGATGGGGGCGCTCACAGATGACACACGTTCCTGATCCCCTGGGCCTCCTGGGTGTCAGGCTCCCGCCTGGGCTCTGGGGCAGCGGCGAACAGACAGACAGAAGGCCTGCCCTCACAGAGCTGACCTTCCAGGAGGGAGGTGTGGCGCCGGGCAAAGAAGAGGCCCAGCGGGGAGGGGGAGGGGCGGCCGTGGGCGCTCACGGCAGAGAGGACGGGCGGGGCGGAGGGGGGCACTGGCAGCCACGTGTGGGGGGGGGGGAGCACGCAGGCAGAGGGCCCCGCCAGGCCCCGGTGTGCCGGGGAGACGGCAAGGCAGGCGGGGCGGGGCTGTGTGGCCCTGAAGCCACCACAGCAATGCGGGCGATCTGGCTCTGTCCCCGGAGGAGCCACATCTGACTAGCTTTCCGGGGGCTTCTCCGGCTGCCACGTGGAGGCCCCAAACTGCCTGCCTGTGTGTGGGGGGAGGGCAAGGGTGAAGCCGGAGACCAGGTGCAGAATCTTGCTCGTGCCACGCACGCCGGACGCAGGTGCCAAGGAGACGCGGTAACTGTTTGCGGAACCAAATACAAGGACAGCTTGCGGGCAGACGAGTCCTGCCGCCCAACCACCCTCCAGGCTCCTGGCGGGGCGTCCCCGACAGCCAGGCATCACCACTTCGCCCCGCCCCCGGGTCAGGGCATGTCACCTGTGGAAGGCGACTCTGGGAAGCCGGGCGACCAGGGTGGGAGGCTCTTCTTGTGAATTCATCCCTCGAAACCTGGGAGTCAGTGAGTTACACCGAGTGACCACTCGGCACAGCAGTTCCTGTCCCAGGAGTGAGCCCAAGAGAGCTGAAAACACACACGCACCCAAAAACGTGTACACGAAGGTTCACAGCGCATCAGTCACACTCGCCGAAGGCGGAAGCAGCCCAGCTGTCCATCAGCTGGTGATGGACACACACAAGACGCGCAGATCCGCGCAGTCCAATCTCAGTTGTTACAAAGGAATGAAGCATGACACGTGTGACAACACGGACGAACCTCGCTGAGTGGCCGGAGGCGGTCGTGTATCTGAAACGCCCAGAACGGGCAGGTCCACGGCGACGGAACGCAGAGCAGTGGTTGCCAGGGGCTGGGGCGCGGCGGGGGCGGGGGGAGTGAATACTGGTGGGTATGGGTCTCCTCTTTTTGGGGTGATGAGAACGTTTGGGAATTTCACGGTGGTGCTGGTTGTACAACATCGTGAATGTGTTAAATGCCACCGAACCGCACACTCAAAAGTGGTTACGGTGGCAAAGGTCATGTTGTGTGTTTTACAATAAAAAAGAAACCCAGTGGGGAGACGGAGGCAGGCAGGACGCGACCTTGTCCTCCTCCCGTGGCCCGTCTGTGTTGCTAACAGCCCAGGACTGGGGAGTCCAGGTGTGATGGGGACACGCTGCCCTCCCCGCTTGGCGGCCAGGGCTGGCCCACAGCAGCGCAAACTGGGAGGGTCATGGCCCTCTTCCCAGGCGCAAGGCTCTTGGTGACCTGGGGGTCCCAGCCCTACAAGTGGGCAGGAGGGTGGCTACCTTGCTGACCCCAACCCCGGCTCCCCTGGGGCTGGTGGTCCCAGGAAGGAAGATGGTGAGGCCTGGCCCCGCTGGCTAGTGACCCACGACCTTCCAACACACGCCCCGCATCCGGAGGCATGGCCTTCAGGAGTCAGCAGAGACCCTGAGGACAGTCCGCCTAAATAACCTCATGAACCAGGAGGCCTAACCGTACCAAAGGCCCCTGTGATGTGAGGATTCGCAGCCGGAAAGGGGTTCGGGTGGCAACTGAAGGAAGCTCAGCCGCTTTGAGAATCAGATAAAAGCCTTTGGAACGCGGGGCGTCGGCACAGGTCAAGCCCAGGACCGCGTGGCCACCCTGACCCGTCCTCCCCTCCACCCCGAAGCCCCCAGGGCCGTACAAGCCCCGACAACTCCACCGACCCCCCCGGGCCAGGAACTGTGCTGGTCCCTAAGCAGGGATTTAACGATCACGACTGCAGAGATTCTGAAAAGGTTTCGCATGAACAGAGAGGAAACCGAGGCCCCAAGAAACCATATAACCTGTTCCAGCCAAGGGCAAGCCTGTGGCCGGGGTTCCAGCTGGGTGCCTGACACCCTGAACGAGGCTCTCCCACAACAAAGCCAGGCACACGTGAAGTGACAGGCGTCCTGGGACGGTCCTTGTAGATGGTGGTGACAGGCATCCTGGGACAGTCCTTGTAGATGGTGACAGGCATTCTGGGACGGTCCATATAGATGGTGACAGGCGTCCTGGGACAGTCCTTGTAGATGGTAGTGACAGGCGTCCTGGGACAGTCCTTGTAGATGGTAGTGACAGGCGTTCTGGGACAGTCCTTGTAGATGGTAGTGACAGGCATTCTGGGACAGTCCATGTAGATGGTGGTGACAGGTGTCCTGTGACAGTCCTTGAAAATGGTGACAGGCGTCCTGTGACAGTCCTTGAGAATGGTGACAGGCGTCCTGGGACAGTCCTTATAGATGGTAGTGACAGGCATTCTGGGACGGTCCTTGTAGATGGTGGTGACAGGCGTCCTGTGACGGTCCATGCAGGTGGTGGTGACAGGTGTCCTGGGACAGTCCTTGTAGATGGTAGTGACAGGCGTCCTGGGACAGTCCTTGTAGATGGTGGTGACAGGTGTCCTGGGACGGTCCTTGTAGATGGTAGTGACAGGCGTCCTGGGACAGTCCTTGTCCATGTGTGGTGACAGGTGTCCTGGGACAGTCCATGCAGGTGGTGGTGACAGGTGTCCTGGGACAGTCTAGGCTGGCTGCACAGCTCCCCTATGAGTGCCCCCGGGGCTGCTGCCCTCGGGACAGTCGACGGAGGTCACACATCCTTCTTCTGCCTGGTTTTCACAGCCTTGCACACACACTTACGTGCCCCGTGTGCACCCCCCACATGCCCACTCACACACAGGGCTCCCAAAGCAGGGTGAGGTCCACCATGGGCCCCGGAGCGAGCGGCTCCCCCTCCACCAGGGACCTCTCTGCAGCCCGGCCCCTCCTCACCAAGTAGACGGAAGGGCAGTGAGCTGGGAAGCACACCTTTTCAGGCATAAGTGCCCTGGCTTCAGACCGTCCTACCCACATGCTGACTGTGGGACAGAAGGGGCCTCTGCAGCCCGTGCTGGGGGCTCGGGCTCGACGCGCAGAGGGAGCACGGTTCTCCTGGATGAGCCCCACCCTCTTCGGTGCCCGTGTCTGCCCACATCTGTCCCCCAGGACCATCTTCTCAAAATGCAAACCTGACCAGCCCCGCACCCTACCCCACCCAGCCCAGCTCAAGGGGCTTTCCTGGGCCTCTGAGCCTCCAGGGATAAAGACCAGAGTCCCCTCCGGGTCCATCACGCCCCACAGTCCCTCGCCTGGCCCCGGCCCCCTGGCCTCCGTGTGGTCTGTCACCTCCGCAGGGTCGTCCCCGACACATGCCTCACAACGCCACACACCTGTACCCCCAGCACCATCGCATCACAGCAGCCCTCACTGCTGTGGCCACTTGAGAATTCCCTGTGCCCGCACCCTGCTCTGTCCGACATGGCGGCCACCAGCCAGCCAACGTGGTTGCTCAGAACTCAGAGTAGTGTAAAACACACGTGGAATCGCAAACTCTTTTTGCTTTTTTTAAAAATCTTATTTATCTTTGGCTGTGTCAGGTCTTCGTTGCTGTGTGCGGGCTTTCTCTACTTGTGGCGAGCAGGGGCACTCTTCGTTGCGGTGTGCGGGCTTCTCATTGTGGTGGCTTCTCTTGTTGTGGAGCACAGGCTCTTGGCACGTGGGCTTCAGTAGTTGTGGCGCGTGGGCTTCAGTAGTTGTGGCGCGTGGGCTTCAGTAGTCGTGGCTCGCGGGCTCTAGAGCGCAGGCTCAGTAGTTGTGGCGCACGGGCTTAGTTGCTCCATGGCATGTCGGATCTTCCCGGACCAGGGATAGAACCCATGTCCCCTGCACAGGCAGGCAGATTTTTATCCACTGCACCACCAGGGAAGTCCCTCAAAGTCTTTTTTAAAAAAGATCTCAATAATTGAAAAAGAACAATTGCCTGTTGAAATGACAATATTTTGGATATATTGGGTTAAATAACAGATATCATTAAAATTATGTGGGTTTCCTTTTCCTTTTCCCCTTTTCTCATTGCGGCCACAATCCTAACTGACACAGTCTGCTCTGCTTGTGGGTGCTGGGCGCAGGCTGGGCTCACCAGGCCGTGGGGGCCGACGCGTCCCAGGAGAAGCCGTCATTCAGAGCATCTCCTGTGGGACACGGCTTCGGGTGTCCCAGAGGGCACATGGCATGTCCCACCCCCTAACAGCTACTCGGATCACAAACCGAGCAAACTCCAAACTTCCGTGAGGTCCCTGAATAGTCCAGAGACGCCGGCATGTAGAGAGGCCGTCCCAGGGCTCTGTCCACACACGATCGGACCCCGGGGAGTCAGCTACGCAAAGAGCTCGTGAGGCGACAAGATCAACGGCTGGCGGGCCACGTGGAGAGGGTCTCAGCCAGACCCCCGACCCTGAGCCTTCACAAGCGGGATCTTCCCCAGGTAAAAGCAACGCCTGTAGTGCTGTCCAGTCTGTACTCCAAGGCGCGTGGCAGACGGGGTCACAGCAAGGCGGCGGCGTCCTGGCCCCTGCCTGTGGACAGGCACCTGGTGGGGCGACACGGCTGCTCGTCAAGGGAGTGGATAGGACCGCGTACCCTGTACTCTCCTGCCCAGATGTCCTCTACGACAGCAGAAGGACCTCTCTGCCAGGACCATAGCCACCCCCGCCGTCCACATCCGCGCTGCCAGCACAGCCTGGTGTGGAAGTGTCAGCACACAAACACCTGCCCTTCCCTCCGCCCTGTGCACAGCCAGCTCAGACACGGAATGCTGCCGTCTGTGCTCTGCCCGGGGCAGGGGTGGCCGGTGCCCCACTCTGACTTCTCAGGGGCAGGGAGGTCGGAGGAAAGGGCTCCTGTGTTTACTGCGCTCACGAGTCCAGGCTGGGCTGGGTGGGCTCGGGAAGCCCAAGGCCCAGGGAGAAGTTGCACCAGCTGTTGGGGGAACCAGGTGTGGCGGAAACATAGAGGCTCTGGACTCAGATGACCTGGGCTCCTGAGCTGGAATCCCACCTCTGCCACCAAGGTGGGATGTGATGACGCTACTGGATGTGATGACGCCAGCCCCAGTTTCCCTCTGTGAACTGGGAGGGGAGCAGAGCATGGGGGTGCAGGGCACACAGCCCCGGACCCTGGCTCTGAGCTAGCTGCGTCCCCAGCGTGGGGAGGCGGGTCAGCAGGTGTGGGGGCCTGAGCTGCGCTGGATCACCCCAGTTTGGGCAGGAGGACGCAGGCGCAGGCTGGGAATCAGAGAAACAGGGCGTGACTGCAGAGCTGTGGCAGCACTGGCACTGAGTGGCCCCCAGAGAGGGGCTGTGACAGCCAGGTCTAGAGCCACCAATCAGCCAGATACACCCGACCTTTCACCCCTCATTGCAACCCAAAGAGGGAGGAGCCAGTGCGACAGCATTTTGCATTGAAATAGACTCAGAGAGGGTGAGCGATGTGCTGCCGGTCACACAGTGACCAGGAGCGGAATTGGGATTCAAATCTCAGCAGTGGGGCTCAGAGAGGCCAGGGTGGTGCCCCTTCCCCTCCACACAGCCTGGGTGAACAAGCTGGGGGGGGCTGTGGCCTCCTCTGGTCCTAACGACCCTCCTGCCTCTCAACACGTCCCCCGCCTGCCTGTAAGGGGGGCCACAGCAGCTGGAGGGCTTTCCTTTCCTGCAGTGGCTTCACCCTGGCTTTCTCGGGTGCTCCCGGGTCGGGACCACGGGGTGAGTACTTCCCCGTGGGTCCCGCACGTGGCCCACGGCTGTCAGGTACACAAGGAGACCTCCGGACCTGCCCCGGAAGCTGCGGCTCCTGCCCTGCCCCCACTGTGGACTTTTCTCTGCCCAAGTAAACAGAAGGCGCTCAGTGCCGGACGTCCTCCCAAACCTCCTCCTGCCACGTCCACCACGCTCTGGCCTCAGGGGCAGTGGGAGGTCCAAGCACCCAGGCTCGGGGAGGCTGGAAGCGGGTGTGGACAGTAAGCAGGATGGACACCGGACGCCAAGAGCGCGCGGGTGGTCAGCCGAGTGGGACTGCGGGCACCCTGGCCCCAAGAGAAGCTTTCCTCGTTGCGGCCAAAAGCATCTCTGCTTTCCTTCCCACCGACACGTGGCTGCCGGTGCAGTCGCCGGGGTACAAAGAGCCGAAGTCCTGACTTGTTTTATTGCCGCAGAAAACCGCTGCACACGGTGCGTCCGTCGGAGGCTCCGCTCAGCCACGCACCGAGTGCCCCGGGTATGCCGTGAACTCAGACGCGGGAACCGGGAACCCACTGTTCCTCACTTTCCTTATCCTGAGTTTCCATCCCCAGCGCCAGGCCTCCGCCTGGCTCTTTCCACGGAGGTTACGAGGGTGACGTCCTGCCCGGGAGCCTGTTTACAGATGCCAAGCCCGCGCTGGCATCTGTGTGCTTGGCGTAGGGGCCCCGCCCTCCGCACTGCCTCAGCTGGGCCCCCACGGAGCAGGGTTCCGGCCTCAGAACCGTGGCAGCAGAAGCACGCCCGCTCCTTTCGTGCCCAGAAGTCTGAGGGCATGAGGCCCAGAAAGGATGTGGAGGTGTGTCCAACCGTCCTGGAGCCTGACCCTCAGAATACGCAGCGTGGTGCCCGCGCAGCCTGGCCTGGACCCGGAGACCCACGCCTCTAGGAGCTGTGACCTCGTGCAAAAAAGGAGCCTCTACCAACCCACCCCTCTGAGCTCCCCCCTCCCCGCGAGCCTGGGCCCTCAAAGGCCACACCCCAGACGGACACCCACCAATCGCGAGCTACCAGCCTCCTCCTGCCCCTCCCTCGGACGCAGACGGACGCAGAGGCTCCAGGTGGGGGGACATGGGAATCTGTGGGGGGGCTCTAAGGAAGCATGCCTGCAGGCCCCACACTGGCCCTCCGGAACTTGGCGGAAAGCTCAAGGGGCCTGTCCACCCTCTGGTGGACCTCTCCCGGCCTCAGTGTCCCCGTCTGGAGAATGGGACAGCAAGGGTGCCCACTTCAGGGTTGTCCTGAGGTCACATGAGAGGAAACAGCCTGCCATCGGGGTGTGAGCTGCTGTTGGTGCTGCGTTACGCTCACTCTACCCCCTGCCTGGACGACTACCTGTCCAGCAATGCAGCGATGGGTGACAGGCACCTTCCGGAGCCAGTTTGGTCCAGGAAATGCAACAGTGGCCACATTCCCACGTTTACAAGTTACAGAGTTCAGGCCGCCCCACCCGGGTCTGGGAGGTGACACCAGCTGCCCAACAGCGATGCGAGCGTTCTAACAGACAATGTCCAGTGGCTTCCAGAGGGCCTCGAGTGACAATGACCACCCCTCCCCTGTCCAGGGTGGTGGCACGGGGGAGGGGGCTGGCCTTGGGCCTCTGTGACCCAGACACGGCAGAGGTGCTTACCTTCCCCGGCCCTGATCCCAGGTGGCCCCAAGCCCCAGGTGGTGCCCTGGATGTCAGTTACAACTGTGCCCCACGAGCCTGAGACTGTGTCCAGGTGAGGGTTCCGACATCTGGGGCGTTAACCCCCCCTTAGCACCCAGCAGTCACCACCAGCCTCCCCAGGTGTGGAAGGAACCCTGACAGGCGGGCCGGGGACCAGGGCTACAGACACAGGGAGGCCAAGGTGGCTGCTGTCTGGGTGGGGGTGGGGCACCCAGGCTCCCCTCATGGAATCGACAGCCCACACCTCCCCGGGCCGCGTCTGTGAAACGGGGAAAGTCCCACCGCCCCGCAGGCTGTCCCGCAGACTCAGGCGGTGAGTGTGAGCGCTGAGCCTGGCTGGGCAACGCATGCCTGGTCCCCAGGCTGACTCGTGCTGGCGGCAGGACAGACCACACGCAGTGAGAGCTGGGCCACGGAAACGCCAGTTCCCGCCCCCCCAGAGCACCGCTCATTAAGCACCTACTGTGTGCTAGCCCTTCACCTCGCCCACGTTCCGGATTCTGAGCACACACGTGTGCACACACATGCACACACTGACTGGCAAGGGAATTCAGAAGAACTGAATTCAACCACCACCCTGCAGGTCCTGCAGGAGGCAGACAAGTGGCTGGAAGGGGGAGGGCGCCGAGAGCTCCAGGGCACTTCCAGGTGGCAGGGAGATGCCTCCCGACACCACCCTCCCCTGCTGCCGGGAGACCGGTGCGCAAAGCCGCCCCCTACAGCAGCCTCGTGGGCTTGGACCTTGTGGATTAGTGACCCAGCCTGCCGGCGTCTCCAGATCCTTACGTAGGAAGGAAAATTAATTTCTTCCAGTTACGCAGAAATGAAAATATGGGGACCCAAATCAGAGAGATTTCCTGGAGGTGGTAACTCATTATGCGGATCACCTGGTGACAGAGGAAGGGCTGGTGGGTGGCCCAGAGCAGCCCCAGAGGGTCCTGGAGGAAGATGTCCGCCCCACATCCTCCAGCTCGCCAGCCCGGGGACCCTGGGTGGGCTTGTGAGCAACCGGGTACCACGTCCCTTCCCCCCCATCACACACAGATCAAGGCAACTCCAGAGAGAGCCGGATTCCGACAGAAAATTGGTCCTAATGTGATATCCCCTCCCACCCAGCGTCCGCCTAGCTCTCGGGAGCCCCAGGCGCCACATCTGTTCCTCTGCTCAGCGCCCCTACCCTCCTCTTCCCTCGCATCGTATGAGGGTGGCCCGGCAACAGAGCCCCACGCAGCCGGGCTCTTTAGGGACCCGGCTGTCAGCTGCACAGAACAGAGAACAGAACCCCCTGCCTCCCTGGGACCCCCATGCAGAGGACAGAAGGTGGGAGGTGGGGTGACACAGCGAGACCCCAGTGCCCATCACAGTGCCAGCCCTCTATGAGTGTGCCCTGCCCCTGCCCCTGAAAAGATGCGGGGGGCTTCCTGGCATCCAGGGCAGGCAAGAGCTAACCGCCCCAGGGGCCCAACCTCAAGAAGTTTCTCAAAACTTGCAGCAACTTGGGAGAGCGACGAGGGACACAGAATAGCTGCCCTCCCTCTGTCCCCGGCCAGCCCCTGTCCTCTGAAGGCGGCCGCCCTGGGAACCTCCTGTTTCTGGGTCCAGGGGAGGAAACACACGCCCAGTTAGACATAATGATTTGGTGTCCTGGCCGCTGGTCAAAGTCAGGGCCTGATGGTTGCTCAGATCATCTCCCACAGGAGCACAAGATCTCTATTCTCAAAGGAAATATGTTTCTCCCTGGTCTCTGTAACAGGCCAGAGATCGGCCAGCCTCAGCCCAAATCGTGGGGAATACAGTTATTCTGGGGGCGGGGACTGGCAGGGGTCTCCACTCCCACAGGGGTCTGAGCACACACGCAGTTCCCAGGGGCCGGAAGGCGGAACAGCCTGGGGCTGTGTGTTCAGAGCCCGGTGCCTCAGAGTGTGGCTTGCCACCAGCCCCGCCGCCTTCTGCTCCACGTAAGCCCGTCTAGGGCTGAATTTCCAGCCATCTGTCCCTCCACGTCGGCTCACACCTCCCTCCCCGCCGTTCCCACAGCCTGGCTCCCAGCCTGCCCAACATGCAGATGGACGGTTCCCAAAGCGTGTGAGCAGAATCGCTGCCACGGGGCTGCGCCCGAGGCCCCGGAGCTGTCAGGATCCAGCGGCTGCTGTTCAAGACCTTCTCCCCAGCCACGGGGAGTGGGGCAGGACCCAACCCCCAGGACTTCACGCCTAAAAATGTTTAACGGCTCCTGCGCTGGGAGGCATATCCAGGAACCAAAACAAGAGGGGGAGGGGCTAGAAGGAGCTCTGGCCCTCCCCAGCCTGGCCACAGGCACCTCCATCTGTCCTAGGGTCACCCTCTGTGCCCCCCAACCAGTCCCCTGTCACATGGCCCGAGGCCTCTTTGTCGGGAAGCGCGGGCACCACAGGGGAAGCCACAGGACTCCCCACCTTCCGCACGCAGGTCCCACCTTAGGTCTGACCACACCCCCAGCAGGTCAAGCTCCCGCTCACCTTGGGGGTGGTCAGTGGGCGGGCGCTGACTGGGCTGGCCCCACCCCGCTGTGGGCTCCAACTTTGCAAAGTGGGGAGGGGGGCCTCGGGAGGCCCACGCACTCTGCCTGGCTGCAGGGAGACCCTAGGACAGCAGCCGCGGGCGGAGTCGGGTGACAGCGCGGCAGCGCGCGGACGGACGGGACACTTACGGTCCGGGGGTCCGGCGGACGGGAGGCGATTGCACTCTCGCGACCCGGCTCCTGAAGCGGCTTTTCTTTCGAACTCGGTCCCTGCCTCCGTAACTTGGGGGCAAACCGCGCGCTGTCTTCTCGCGCCGGCCGCGCTCAGGCGCGAGACGGGGCCGGGGCGCGCAGGGCGGCTGCCCGGGCCATGCCCAGTCGCGTTCCGGGCCGCTCACTCCGCCCGCCGGCCGCCCGCGCGGGAACAAAGCGCGCACGCCGCCCCGGGCGGTCTCCGGCCTCCGCGGCCCGCGCCCGGTCCAGCCGCCGCGCCTTTGGCTCGCGGGCGCCGGCTCCGGCTGCCGCGCGCTCGCCCGAGCGTCTCACGGGGCCCCGCGGCCCCCGCCCCGCGCGCCCCGCCTCCGCCTCCTGCCCCTCGTCGCCGCCGCCGCCGCTGCGCCACCTGCCTCCCGCTCGGCGCCCATCGCGCTCAGCTCCGCCCCGGGGCGCCGGGCTCCGTGCGGGGTCGGCGCGGGAGAGTGGCTCCGCCCGCCGCCGCCCAACGCCGAGGGCCGCCCCCGTCGTCCCAGCCACTCGGGCAGCCGCGGACCCCGGGGCGCGTCCTGAGAACTCGGCCGAGGGCGCGGGCCAGCCTTGGGGGCCGCAAGCTCTAGGGCGCAGCCGGCGGCCGGGAGCGCGGGTGCGAGTGTGGGGGCTGCGCGGGCGGAATGCGGGTGCGCGGGGTGCCGGGGTGGGAGAGCGGCTGCTGGGGAGAGAGAGACGCGCGCCGCTCAGTAGGGAGGGATGTCCGTGAGGGGAGCGCAGGGTGCCGCGAAGCGAGGAGCGCGGGGAGTGTGGGAGCGCGGGATGTCGTGGTGGGGGTGCCGCGGGGGTGGCAGTGTGGGTGCCGTGGGCCGGGAGCGCGGGCTAACGTGGGGATAGCCGTGAGGGTGCCGTGCAGGGAGCTCGAGTGGCGCGCTCGGCGGGCCCCTCGCCCGCGCCCACCCCCGCCGCCGCCTCCGCCTCCGCAGGCCGCGCCCTGGGCGGGCGGGTGGGGGCCTGGAGCTGAGCGCGCCGCCGCGCACACCCACCTCGGAGCAGTCGGCGGGCGCCCGCCTCGCAGTTTTACAGCCGCAGCGTCTGGCGTCCCGGCGGGAGGCGAGCGGCAGGCGTCCCTCCTCCGGCCGCCGCGCCCCCCCGCCCGCCGCCTGCCGCCTGCCGCCTGCCGCCTGCCGCGTGGGCCGGGCCGGGCCAGGGCCGCCTCCGCGCTCAGCCGGCAGGCGGCGCCCTCTCGCCGCGCCCCGCACCGCGCGCCCTGGTGGCCTCTGCCCCACGCTGACCGAGTTACGGAGCGGAGTGCGGGGGGCGCAGGATTCCCGCTCACAGCTTCTGGCCTGGGGCGTTTGCGTGTGCTCTGCATTTATCTAAGTCCCATTCGTTTAATGTCACCCTGCAGGAACGCCCAAGCCGCTGCCCTGGCCTCTGTGCGCCCCGCTTCTCCTTGCCTGCAGCCCTCGCCCTACCTCCCTACCCGCGCCCACTTTGCCTCTTTCCCTAAAGTGCTTTGCGGCAAATCTGGTGCATTTGCCCGGTTAGTACATTTTAGCAAAATTGGTGCCTTTTCCCTTTCTTCTTCCTCCAACAGACACAGACTGTTTCTTAGAGACAAGCTGGGGTCCCAAGGTCACGGTCTTAGGAGACAGAGGGGCCAGAACTTCAGAACACTACAGCCCTGGTTTGCATCTCATTTGGCATAAATCTGCATGCGAAGTTCCAAGGTCCCCAATTCCCAAGTACAAAAATACAGCAATGTGCCAAAAAATATCCTTCTTCTTGACTGAGCCCTGCCCACCGGGGCGAGCTAGGCAGAGGAAGCTGGTGGGAACACAGTGCAAGCCTCGGGGCGGGGCACCACCGTCCCATCCTGGTTGCCACCCCCAGAGGCACTGCTCCGGGGTCTGTCAGCTGGGTCACCAACTAGCCATGTGGCCCTCACCAGTCCCTTGACCTCCTGGGCCTCTGTCCTTGTGGAAATGAGGGGTGTGGTGAAGGATTACTTGGAACACAAATGTCTGGCATCTCCCATCCCCTGGCTTTCAGAATGTGATCAGGTGTGGACCCCTCTTGTCCTGGGGGAAGAGCAAAGGGTCCTGAACCCGTGTCACAGAAGAACGTGGATTTAAAAGCAAGTGTTCCAGACTTCATACATCGGCGTTTATTCACACCGGCTCCCTTACTTCATGACCAGACTTCATACATCGGCGTTTATTCACCGGCTCCCTTACTTCATGACCAGACTTCATACATCGGCGTTTATTCACACCGGCTCCCTTACTTCATGGGCTCTGAGGCGCCACACATTTTAAGACGCACCATCATTTTAAGACGCACCATCATTTTAAGCGCCACTAAGAAAAGAGAACACTCTCGCCGTTGTAAGCCTAAGATGCCTCTAGGTTTCAGATATGTTAACATGCCACCAGTGGGCCAGGTGGAGCATTGAGCATCGAACAGACAGCCTGAAGCCAGCCTCAGGGGCTTTCGGCCAGGCCGACGGACAGGTGGACTGACGGACAGGCACCAGATTCTCACAGAGCATTAGCAGAAGCTGGGTCCAGCCTGGGCTCTGCTGCACCTTGACCCCTACAAACAGCACATCGTTGTCAGTTCTTTGTGTTAAATTAGCAATTGCAGGAGCTTCCCTGGTGGTCCAGTGGGTAAGACTCCGCGCTCCCAATGCAGGGGACCAGGGTTCGATCCCTGGTCGGGGAACTGGATCCTGCACGCATGCCACAGCTAAGACCCAGTGCAGCCAAATAAATAGATAGATAGATAAATATTTAAAAATTATCAGTTGCATTGTCACTGATTTAAACAGGGTGCTGAACACCACTGGAGACGTGACAGATCCCCAGATACCAAGAATAAAACTGCAATCATTAGAGACCACGCTCAGGTCCCGAGCCAGTCCAAAGGCTCCCGTGTCCCCACCTGGGAGGACTGAGGCCTGTGGTGACTGGGTCAGACGGACGGCCAGGCCAGTCTGGCCACATCACAGTCATGGTGAGTCACTGCAGGAGCTGCCACATTGAGGAGGGCTTGCTGGGGGCAGGCACTGAGCTGAGCACAAGCTCTGCATTTTCCCACTTAGTTCTCACCTATCTGCCAGGCAGAGGCTACTGGAACCCCCATTTTACAGGTGGAGGGACTGAGGCTCCGACTGGCTGCATGGCCACACAGACCCACACGGGTGGAGGCTGAATGCCCACGCTGCCGCTACACTTTGGGCTCCCTTTTGCCTCCCGTGGGCTGGTTTCTCACTCTGGAGATGGCCCAGGAACAACCCCTGGGTCTTTGGCGGAGCTGGAGTCCCACCAGGCCAACTTGGCCTGGGCGTGCAGACCACCAGCCACTGCAGACCACTTGTCTTTAAAACTAATGCTGAGGGACTTCCCTGTCCAGTGGGTAAGACCCCGCACTCCCAATGCAGGGGGCCTGGGTTCGATCTCTGGTTAGGGAACTAGATCCTGTATGCATATCGCAACTAAGAGTCTGCGTGCTGCAACTAAGAGCTGGCACAGCCTAAATAAATATTAAAAAACAATAATTCTGAGTGATGGTGGACTTCCTCAAACACGTATCTGTTGTATGTGGAAATCTTCAGCAGAAGTTTAAATTAGCTTCCGAGAGTATAAAATCTGACATAGTGTTAATATGAGTATTTCGAAATAAAAGGGTGGCTGATGGGCTAGAAGTGATAGCGTTTCGGTAGGCATCACTGTCCACTTAAAAATACGCGCACGAACTCTTAACATCTGAATTTTCACCAGCTCCCTAGCTGACACAATGAGCTTTTAGATACAACACCAAAAGCCTGATCCTTGAAAGAAAAATTGGATAAGTGGACTTCATTAAAATTTAAAAACTTCTGCTCTGTGAAAGACACTATTAAGAGAATGAAAAGACAAGCCACAGAATGGGAGAAGATGTTTGCAAGACACATACCTGATAAAGAACTGTTATCTAAAATATATAGGGACTTCCCTGGGGGTCTAGTGGTAAAGAATCTGCCTTCCAATGCAGGGAGCGCGGGTTCGATCCGTGGTCAGGGAAGATCCCACATGCCGTGGAGCAACTGAGCCCGCACACCACAACTACTGAGCTCGCGTGCCTCGACTAGAGCCCACGCGGAGAAGCCCACGCACTGCAGCGAAAGAGCCCACGTGCCTCAACAAAGATCCCGCGTGCTGCAACTAAGACCCAACACAGCGAAAAATAAATAATAAATCTTTAAAAAAATATATGTCTATAAAGCCTCCTCTCTGACACCTGAATTTTCACACAGCTCCTTCCCCCCTCACCGTATATTTCCATTCCACCCAATAGATAGCGGAATTTAGATTCCGCTATCACACAGAACTATGTAAAAACGTTGGAATGACAAGATTTTAAACATTCTCGCGTGTTCCAGTTTGCCATCTGGATTGGGTTATCATTATAATTACTGGTAATATGCAGCTGATACAAACCGTGCAAATTTATTACACATGTTGAGAATTATTAAACATAAAAGGTAAATTTTTATTAGAAATATCTCTCCTAAAAAGAGGGATGGACAGATTTTGTGGAGTAGTTTGTGTATCCTTCCATCCATATTACTTATTGCCAGGAAAAGACAAAGTTCCACATTAATCGCATTCCTGTCGTGGGTTTTTAATGTGAAACTGTGAGAAACCCCAATCACACAAGTAAATAGATCAGGATCAGAGGCTGATGTGCCCTAGTGGTACCACCGTGGCCTCCTTCCATCAGTTTTGTGCCCCGAACCCCGGGGTGACCAGTCACAAGAGCGATTTTTAAGGACTGTCAGTTGCCAAGTCCATAGGCCTCCTTCAGTTTTGTGGCAAAGACTGGAAATGGCCCGAACTGCAAGAAACTGTGTTTGCTGCAAGTGGGGAGGCGGAGAGGAGGCATCGTGGGGGGCCCAGCAGGGAGACACCGGCCTTTTTGTGGTAAGTGAGAGAGGGATGACTACGCAGAGGAAGCTGGGAAAAGGGGCTGCACCCGGGCCCAGGTGGGCGGCATCCTGCCCTGGCCATCAGCCACCTGTGGGCATCAGAGTCTGGGGCTTTGAGTCAACCACGAAGGCAGGGAAAGAAGCCTGAGCAGAGAGAGTCCTGGGCTCCAGTGTGAAGCCCCCCCAGCCCTGGGGGCATCTCTTTGTTCCCCCCGGCCCCTCACACAAGACTGGTCCTCCCACCCCGATCCAGGGATGGCTCCTCCTGCAGAAGGGGAGGCCCACCCAGAGCCCCAGGCAGAGACACTCTAGCAGGGCTGAGCGGGAGGTCCGTGAGGTCACCCTGTCCACCTGGCTTCAGGGCTGCAGAGTAAGATTGTGCAGGGAGTACACTGCCCCAGAGGGCAGGCAGGGAAGGCAGGTGCGGCTGCATTGGGGGCAGAAGTGCCTTCCTTTGTCCTCACAAAGGCAGCTCTGCCTGTCACCAAGGGGCCCTGTCAACCAGCTCTGAAATACCTTCTTGGTGTGTCTACGGGGAAGCCTGCCTTCCTGGGCCGCTGGCCCCCCACCCACCCCTCACTCGCCCCTCTTCCTCCTCACCGGCTCAGCCACCACTTGGTGTAGGTCTCCATTCTAAACATCCCCGCGAGAGCTGCTCCAGGGTACCGCTCAGCCCTGGACCCTGCCCAGCCAGCCACAGTCCATCTGCAGGTTCAGAAAGTGGCTCGTTCTTGGCTCAGAAGTGGGCATGTGATCCCACTCCAGCCAGTGGGATGTGCGGAGAGGGGGTTCTGGAGAATTTTCTGGCTCCCACGTGCCTAGAGGAAGCTCCTGTGTCCTTGCTCCTGTTGCTACCCCATGGCCAGCACCCTGAGGATGACGCTGATGCGGGGCGGGGCGGGGGGAGATGGACGGAAAGGATGGGGGCCCCTCAGAGCATTGTTGAGCTGCTGAATCCCACCATGCTTCCTGAAACCCACCATGAAACCCACCATGCTTATGGAACTGCTGGTTCAATAGTACATTTCCTATTGTTCGAGCTGGTTTCAGCTGAGTCTGTTTCTTGCAACCCGAAGCATTCTAACTATATGCCTTCCTTTCCAGAGGCTCTTGATCTCAGCCGTCTGAGGGCGGCTGCAGGTTATTAATTATCACTCTTGATGCAGAGGAGCTCAAATTTAATATACATCAGAATCACCTGGAGCGATTGTGAAAACGAAGGCTCCTGGGATGGGGACCTGGCAAGTACTGAGGTACAGAAACCCTCAGTATACAAGATAAATCCCATTTTAACCCAATATTTTAAAATATTAGAATAAATGACAGAAATCCATACGAGCAAAGTATCAAAACTTTAAATAAAGACGGGATTGCCATTACTGATTTCTCCTTTGGGGTCGGGCTCCACAGCCGGGCACTGCCTGGCTCCTTCCCCTGAGATGGGATTAGAAGGGCCAGGAGCCTGCATTACACAGTCATCACTCTGCCCTTTCCTCCACGTGATTCTGGGGAGGGTAAGGCCGCTTTGTGGGAAACAGGACCCCAAATCATGACTCAGGTCACTCACAGGCAGGCTCCCCCTGGTGCTCAGGCCAGCCCTTCAGGTGGAGTCAGCCTGGCAGGTGGGCAGGCTGAACTTCCTACCTGGATTCTGGGAATGGGAAACAGCCTCTGGGAAATGCTTTGTTCTGGGGCAGGATGTGAACAAGTGGCCGGCACTGTCTTATTTGGTCCTCCCAGAGTTCGGTCAAGGCCAGAAGGCGGGGCAGTGGAGTGGAAGTGAGACCCGGAGGGAGGGAACCAGCAAAAGCCACCGTCCACCCAGGGCTGGAGAGGCGGGAGGACACGGATTCATGCAGCAGCTCCTGTCCCTTCCGGTGGGGCTGCTCCAGGGACCCTCGCTCCCCGCCTGCGTCCTCCCCTGCGGTGGCGGTGGTGCCGGGGGAACACAGGCGAGAGTAGCGGGGGGCTGGCGGTCGCGAGCCAGCAGGTGCGCCCGGAAGTGGGGGCAACGGCATGTGGGCGCGGCATGGGAGTGGGAGGGGACTAGGGGCGTGGGTGGGGATTAAGAATATGGGCGGGGCTGGGAGTGGGCGGGGTGTGGGTGTGGGCGCGGCCCGAGTAGGGACTGAGGATCTGGGCGGAGCGCCAGGACAGCGGCCAGCTAGGCAGAGCCTGGACAGACGCCGCCAGGCTGGACTCCCTATCCCTCCGTGGGGCTCCCTCCACCTGGCCCAGGGCTCCTCAGAATCCTGGAGTCCTGGGACATGCCTCTGGGGGCTCCCAAGCCTTGACTCCAGGTCATTTGTTTTTACCCGCACCGAAGCTTTGTCAGGAATCGGGATGACGGTCACGTTGTGAGAATTGTGAAGTCAAGTTCTCTGGGCAAAGCCGTTAAATATCCTGTGTGCAAGGCCAGGCAGCTAAAATCCCAGTTCCAGGCTGGGCCAAATGCAGCCCCGGCCAGGTGTTCTCAGAGGAGCTCTCCTGTGGCGGGGGAGCAGCCACCTGGCGTCCCACCTGCGCAGGGGCGGTGCTAGGTGCTTCAGACACGCTCTCATCCAAACCCCGGAACAACCCCGGGGCAGGTAATGATCCACCTTCCTGCAGATGAGGAAACCCAGGCCCAGAGAGACCAAGAACCCACAGAGGGTGGTGGCGCCGGGGGTCCCAGAGGTTCTCCCAGCACCCCAGCCCGGGCGCCTCTTCGCTGCACGGCGCTGCCAGCCCTCCGCTGCTCGCTTCCGCCCTGCAATCTGGCCGGTCACACCCTGCCACCTCCTGGCCCACCCATCTACCAGCCTGTCCACGCCTTGGGTGATGGTCACAGGAAAGGAGGCCGCGGAAGGGCGGCCCATCTGCCTTCCAGATTGCAGGGAGGAACCAAGGCGGCGGCTCTCGAGGGCTGGGCGCTGCTGGGAGGCCCAGGAAGACTCAGATGTGGCTCAGGGCCCGGGGTGGCAGAGCTGCGGCAGTGGAGGCACAGTGCCCGTGGGGACCGGACATGGTCACAGCAGCAGTTTGCTCCCTGCACCCAGTTCTCTGAGGGATTCTCGGTGAAGTCAGGAAAGGAAGGTTTCCACAGACTTTCACTCACGTAAGCGCCCTAGACTCCAAGGCTGTGGGAAACACGGACCCTCACTGGTGATCACAGGACCGTGGGCTAAAAAGCCACATATGCTCCCCACCTGGAGAAATGGCCACACTTAAAAGCGAAGGTGTCCAGTGTGGGTGAGGGTGCTGGTACACAGGCCGAGTGACGTTTCCCCGTGGGGCATTTCAGCAGTAGTTGCCGAGAGCTGCAAACAGACCCAGCGATTCCTGGGCTCAGGGTCATCTACCAGAGGGTGCTTCTTACATCCTTACGTGTTTCCTTCTTAAACAACACGGTGCAACAGTGAACGTCAGAAGTGGTACAAAGCCGACCCCAAAGACGTAGCTGGGTGAACACTAAATACCTAAGGAAGGGACCGTGGGGTACCTCATGCTCTGTTGGCAGGTGGAGAGTAGAGAACGGGGGTGTGGAGGTGGGAGCAGGGGGTGTAACAAAGGACTGTAGCGCCATATGCGACAATTGCCACAAAGGAGTAGAGAATACAGACATACAGAGTAAAAATGGGCAAAGGATGTGCGCACGTAATAATTGCCTACACTTTCGGGGTTTTCCTGCAAAACTTCCCATGAGCACTAGATCCATTTCCTAGGTTCTGGTGATAATAAAACGATAGTGGCGGTCACTGCAGTGGGGCATCCGCCCTGCGCTGGGGCGCCGCTGGTGTCACAGCCCACCTGCTGCCCCCTCTCAGCGCCTGTACCCAGGCCCACCCTCCATAGGGAACACTCCGGCCCTCCTGTGAGCTCACGAGGCGCCTGTCTTTCCGTCATTGCACATACAGCGTGTTTACCTGTGGTTTACCTGTTCCCCAGTCTCCCCCCCCCCGGGGCAGGGCATGTCTGTCTGTTCACCACCAAGTCCCCAGGGCCTCAGGTGGCCTACACTCGCAATGAGTATTTGTTGAGTGGCTGCATGACCTCATTTAAGCTTCATGCAACTCTCTGAGAGGTTTCATTATCCTCATTTTACTTTATCTTCACCTTCCTTTCTCTTATCTGCATGTTTGGATTTATCATTTTATTTTTGCTTTCTTAAGTAAGGGAAGATAGCAGTTAGTTTTTAAAGTGCACTTGCAGTGCACGATCAGGGTAGCTGCTCTGGTGCCAGGCCTGTGGCTTCTCAGTCCCGGCTCCGGTCACAGGCTGCTCCCTGGCACCAGGGCGGCATCCGGCTCGGAAGCCTGGGGGCAGCACTGATTGGGCCACGAGGAGGGCATGTGACCCGGCTGGACCAATCACAATCCTTCCCTGGAATTTTTTGAACTGGACCAGAGAAGGGGAGCTTTCTTTTTGCTCTGCTCAGGAGGCGCCCCCAGAGCTGCTTGGGGCCGTCTGCTCTGAGAGGTGGAGAGGGCCTGCCCTGAGCATGTGCTGGCTGGACCAGGGTCCCTGAAGCCAGTCCCACCCTATCCTTCCTGGAGCCTGTTACTTGAACCAACACATCAGGGTCCTTCCTGAGCTCCAGGGCAGGGTTTCTATCACCTGCAAGCACAGTACCCTGACTACATGCACCGGCAACTCCACCGTGCACATGGGGAACTCGGCCTGGAGCAGCTGTGGGCAGCCGAGCTCTGTGCGTGAGAATGATGAGAACAGCCTGCCTGCTGCGGCGCCACAACCAGGGCAGGCCCAGATGGACCATCCCAAGCCCACATGCATCTCCCACTCTGACGGGCCGTTTATTATCCCTGGAGCAGGGGCACCCCCAGGCCTTCTGCAGGGGACCTGCAGAGCACCCGGCAAGACAGATCTGGTGCTGTCACTCCCGCCTGAGAAAAAGTCTGCCCCTCAGGTTCATGCCGCTCCTCCTACCTGGAAACTCCTGCCCTAAGCCCTCTCCACCTCAGGAACCTGTCAAGAGGCCTTCCCGTACTGCCCTCCCCGAATCTGGGGGAGATGCCCTCCTGCACCCGCATCATGGCCCCATCACAGCTGCTCACGTGTCCCAGGAGGTAGGGGACCCCTTGACGCGTGGCCATGGCTTCCTGCCCCCACCTGTCCTGGGGTACAAGTGTCCAGGACCCACACACAGGCTCTGCAGGACTGCTTTACTGTGTCTGCTCGAGAAGGAGTGGCTGATGGAGGGCCATCCTCACCCACAAAGAAAACCCCACCTGCTCCTCGTTTGTGCCTCAAATATTCCTCGAACACCGTCCTTCCCACCCCCACCCCGCGCCCGGGGGCACTAAAAGAGGATGAGGCAGCAGGCGGGGAAGGTGGGTCCTAGGGTCCCCCCACCAGGCTCCCTGGATTCCCTTTTGTCCTCCCTGTCCCTCAATGTGTCCACAGTGTGGCCGGGGGCACCCTCCGCATCCTCAGCCCATGACCCTCAACAGAGGGCACAGAGAAAGCCCTCGCTGCCTGGGAGGGGAGGCTGGGAGGCGGGACATACAGGTGAACAGGCCTCGGAGCTCACCAGGCCTCCCAATAAGTTCACAGACAGGGAAATGGACGGAGCCTCAGGGAGGGGGCCCTTCTCAGTTCTGGGACTGCGGGGGTCCAAAGTGGGACGTGACCCCCAGGGACCTTTTCCTGCCAAGAGGCCCGGCTTGTTCGGGGGCAGGGTGCCCGCCCAGCAGGGGTGTGGCCGCTCGGGGCTGGTCCAGGAGCAGCTCTGAGGCTGGACGGAGAAAGAGCCAGGTCTGCCCTGGTGCCTCGTCCCCTCCTCCCTGCCCTGCCTGGGCAGCCGTAAGACAAAGGTGGCCACGCCTGGTCCCCCAAAGTCAGCCCCGCCCCCTCCTCTTGTGTAAGAGATGCAACCCCGGCTTGCACAGAAGACAAACCCACGCCAGAGGATGTACCACTGCAGCCGCACTTCCGTGCGGGGCCACGCCAGCTGGGGGCTGATGAGCCGCCCGAGCAAGCATGCGGGGCACTGACCGGTGCCCCCCAGTCCTTCCCAGACGCGCCACCCACAGCCCGATCTTGACACCCCTGTTCAGGGTTGGCAGAGCGCCAGAAACGGCCGCCCTCCCACCCACACCCTCGTGTCTGGACACGGTAGGGTGACAGGGAGGGTGCTGAGGACATGGGCAGGATCTGAACGCGGTGCTGTGCGAGGAACACGGACGCTTGCGGTGGGGAGGACGATGGAGAAGGTGACAGTCACCTCCCGCCCGCGCAGGGCACTGCACCCAGGTCCCCTATGGAAGCCTCACGACAGGCCCAGGCGGCTGTCCTCATCCAGGCCGAGGCCCAGGGAGGGGCAGTTACTCGCTGAGACCCACAGCGTGTAGGTGGTGGGGCTGGGTTTCCCCCAGGCTGCCTCACAGTCCAAACGATGCAATATGATTCGCCAGAAAGAGAAATGAGGTCTTAATTCGTGCCACAACGTGGATGCGCCTTGAAAACATCACGCTGAGTAAGAGACCAGACACAAAGGCTGCGTTTCACACGATCCCACTTATGTGAATCAGCCGGAGATGGCAGGTCCAGGAGACAGGAAGAGACCAGGGCAGGGTGGGGTGGGACTGCTAAGGGGCACAGGGTTTCTTTTAGGAGAGATGAACGTGTTCTAAAATTAGGCAGTGATGACGGTTGCACAGCTCTGTGAACAGACTAAAAACCACTGAAATTGGACATGTTACATGAGTGAATTGTATGCTCTGTGAGGTATCTCAAGAAAGCTGTTTTAAAATCAAAGCAGACCCAGAACTGAGGCACCTTCCGAACAGCACGCACCGCCCCGGCTCCTAGGGACAAGGGGCCGGCGGAGGGCGGAGGGCGGGGGCCGAGCCCCCTCGGCCAGGCCGCCGTGGGTCTGGAGGCTCGGGGAAGGCAGGTCAGTGCGGCCGGGCTGTCCGGAGAGGCAGGCACGTAGGAGGAAGACCTAAAATAACTCTCAGAACCTGAAACTCCGGGCAGAAGTTGAGGGTGGTGTGGTCACGGCGAATGGGGAACTGATCTGCTCGCGGAGGGAAAGGAGAAGTTTTATTTGGGGGACGTCAGGGTGAGGCGGCGGAGGCGGCAAAGAAAGGATTCTGACGTGGAGCCGCTCATGTTTCCAGTGCCCTTAGGCATCACGCACTTTGGTGGAAGGAGCCCGCGCGAGGAGAGGGAGAAGTTCCGTCCCCAGATCAGAGACCAAGGCCTGGGGCAGGCGGAGAGCCCAGTGCGGGGGGTCCCACCGCCCGCTGCTGCCCTTGGAGGGGCCCTGCAGACCCCCGGGCCCACTGGGCTCCTCTCTGAGCCCCACCACCCCCGGCCCCGCCAGGTGCTCATTTGTGAGCTGAGAGCTGCTCCCGGCAGCACCCAGGGCTGGGGACACGAGGTCCTCCCGGCGTCTGAGTTCCAGCAGGCCCTGGAGGACCAGAGCACGAGGGGGGTCCACCCTTCCCCATTGATAAAGGGGGTGGGGAGAGGCTCTGTGCAGGGCGTCAAGGGCACACAGCAGGTGCTGTGACCACTGACGGGCTCTGAGGGGTACGGCCGCCTCCCCTTCGGGGCAGCGGGCTCAGAGCCACCCTGGCAGTTGACGTGGGTTTGTGCAGAGGGGCCTGAGGGGAGGCTCGTGGGCTGGGGCAGTCCCCTGGGGGGGGGTCGTCATGGCACGGCAGCCCCCAGCTCCAGGGGCCCGGAGGTCTCGAAGGGAAGGTGAGGACAGAGGCAGGAGGAGCATGGACATGCTGCCCCTGTCTAGCTCAGGCGCAGGAGAGATGCTCTGGAAGTCGGTGGACACGAGGCTGTGACCGGCAGAGGCCAGGACGGGGAGCAAGACAGAGGGAAACTGAGAGCAGGAGAGGGGACTAGGGGAGAAGGGTCCTAGGGATGTTCGGAGTCTCCTCTTTCCTCCCAGCTGCTTGGAAAAGTGATGGAGAGAAAATGGGGAGAGGGAAACGCTGGCATCCAGGACCCTGGTGGGGAAAGGCTGGATCTTTGTTTAAAAAGACCAGTCAAGGGACTTCCCTGGTGGTTCAATGGTTAAGACTTCGCCTTCCACTGCAGGGGGTACAGGTTTGATCCCTGGTCAGGGAGCTAGGATCCCACATGTTTTATGGCCAAAAAACCAAAAAACATAAAACAGAAGCAATATTGTAAATTCAATAAAGACTTAAAAAAATTAAAATAAAATAAAAAGACCAGTCAATTTCCTGCGAAGATGAGCCCGTTGGCCCCTCGGAGGGATAGATGCCTGCAGACATGAGAGCAGACCCTTCGGGTCCCCGTCCCAGCTCACACCGCCTGAGCTCAGGAGGCCCTGCAGACAAGGCAGGAGAGCAGTGATTTCCCAGCCCGGGTTTTGGACAGTGCGGTCTCCCCCTCCCCCTCCAAGTTCAGCGGGGATGGTCACTTGTGAAATGGCCCCATGGGGCCGTGGCCAGGTGGATGGACCTTGGGCGCTGAGGTCTTTTGAAAACAGCAGAGAAGTTGTGAAATTAGAAGCCAGAAAGTCCTGGTTTGGGAAGGAGCTTCAGAGGTGGGGACCGGACCCCCCATCCTGGGCGTAACCAGAAGTCTGCCGACGGGGGCTTCTACAGAAGCCTTGCTCTCTTTATAAGAAGGGGCTGGTCCAGTTTTTGTCCTCTGCACCTTCTCTTTTCCTCTTTCTTCCTGCTCGGGAGGCAGATGTGATGCCTGGAAGTGCCACAGCCACTTTGCAGCTAGGAAGCCACAAGTAAGAGGAGGTAGGATAGAAAGAGTAAACCAGCCTGTGTCCCGGACGGCTGACCAGCCTCCACGGCCTGCCTCTGCGTTTCCGTTACGAGGACAAAGACACACAAACGCTGTCCTACTGCTGTTAGGTTTCCTGCTATTCGCAGGTGAACACAATCCTTTTGGAGACAGGGTTCGAATCCTTCATGGATGGGGTTGCCAGACTTAGGAAACAAAAATACAGATGCTCGCTTAAATTTCAATTTCAGATAAGCAGTGAGTAATTTTCCGTACGAGTGTGTCCCAGGCAGTATTTGGGACATAGTTATACTAAAATAGTGTTTATCTGAAATGTGAACTTTCATACATGAAGTAACAGAACCCAGAGAGGTTGCACATCTCGTCCGAGGTCTCGTCGTGAGCAAGCGGTGGAGCACAGGCTGTGTCCTCCTTCTCCCGGGCCTCTAGGGCTTCCTAAACCCTGCCTTAACGATGCACAAAGGAGACTCAGAAGAGCCACGTGACTCGCCGCCCAGGACAAAGCAATCGAGCTAAGAGTGGTCCAAAGACAAGAGTCGTGCAGAAAGCGACGGTCGGTGGTGGTGGAAGCTTCTGCTCCAGTTGGATGCCGTCGTGACGTTTTAATTCCATTTGACAAAAGTACCAGCCGGGGATGGGGGACAGTAGCTCCCCACGGACAGTGTGCGACCACCGGCCAGGGCTGGCCCCAGGAGCACCATGCTGTGAAGGATGCAGAAAGGCGCAGCAATTGATTAGCCACTCCTGCCGCAAGCTGTGAGGGGTGCAGGCTCCTGGGTGCCCTGCAGCCAGTGGGCCAATCACCCAAATGTCCACGTGAAAGGACTGCAACACGTCCAGGTTCCCAGGACCCACGTGTCAGCGGTGGCGTTCACTGGGTCCCGAGGAGCGTCCTTACTCTCAGCATCTCCTTTGGTCCTGGGGGCGCTTGGCACCCCCCAGTGCAGGCGTCCGAAGAGCCTGATGTTACAACGGGAAGCACGGCCCCTGCCCCAGCCCCTGGCAACCCCGAATCTGCTGTCCATCCCTGTGGAGTGGCCTCTTGGGGACCTTTCGTACGAGTGGCGTCGTATAATACACGGCCTTTTGGGTCCGGCTTCCTTTAGTGTGTTTCCAGGGTTCATCCAAGCTTCTAGCCACTCAGCCCTTCTCCAGATTCTCTCTCTCAGCTGACGTTTCTCCAGCACCTGATGCGCCATGCTCTGTTCTGGGGGGAACGACAGGAGAACCGCAGACCCTGGAGAGGACAGCCCCCTGATGATCCAGAAAGTACAGCTCGGGCCCCACGGGCAGGGGGGCGGCAGCAGGACTGGGGTCGAGGCCCGGCCCCCGCACAGAGGTTGGAGGGGTCCCCATCTCTCACCGTGAGGGGGGCAGTTGGCTTGCAGCAGTACCTGCAGAAAGAAGAGGGGTTCTGTCTTCCAACGAAAGAGAACCAAGAGCCTTCCGGCCCCCCAAGCCCTGGCCAGTGCGGCGGGCAGGCTGCTCTGCTGTGGCCAGGGTCTTCCTAACAGGCCTGGGACGGACTCTCCAGGTAGCTGGGCAAGAGAGCTTGAAGGAATCCTGGGGTCCTCAACTTCCGGATGGTTCCAGCAGGAAACGAGGCCTGTGGTCTGCCTGTTCTTCCCTCCTCTCCTTTCCTGACCCTCTTCTCTCCTGCAGGCTGAACCCATCTCAGTGCTTTGCCTCAGGGTATAAAGTCCCAGCGAGTCTCCGGGCCTCCCCTGCCTTCGTCGATGGAAACACCTGTCCCAAATGAGTGACAAGGCAGAGAGCCACCCGTGTCCTCATGTCCAGCCAGGCTGCCCAGGTCAGTGGGCCTCCCGGAACGTGCCTGGGTGTCTTTCTGTTGATGCTGATTGGGTCCCAGACGCTGTAAGTTAGGTGTTAACTTGCAGGAAACAGACAAGTTGCAGACGGTTTCTGCTCCGTAGAGAAGATTGTGCTTCATGACTGTGTTTAGGGGTCTCGGGGCGGCGTTCTTTCTTTTTGGGATGGAAAATTGCTGTGTCCTCCCTTGAGTCGCCTTTGCCACCTGGCTGGCTACCTCAGCAATGAGGGAGACATGTCTCTGACACGTGCTTGCTACACTTTCATAGAAGCATCACGTTTATAGCTTTTTGAGAGGTTTGCTTTAACTTACCTTCCTGCCTCCCTGCTTTCTTTCTTTTCTCCCTGTCCATCTATTCACCCACCCACCCACGCCCATCCATCTGCCAGCCATCCACTTACACCAGAAGTGGAATTCCAAAGTGAGACAGTTGAGTCATTAATAACATGCTTATTTGAATTAAAGCTGACAGTGTCAGTCTGGGTCCTGACAATTTGGTTTTGTGGCAACATTTCCACTAGTCAAGGTGCTAAACCTGCAGCCTCAGGGCTGTCATGAAAATAGGTCCCAAGCACGTGTGCAACGTAAAATACACGATACGCTGGACCACTTGACCTTTGACTGTTTAAACCACAAGGTCTAGATGTTTTGAACTGGCCCATCGCCACCATCACCCACAGTCCTATGTCCCCCACTGGTTTAGAAGGATATCTGTGAACCCATATACAGGCCCCTTTGTCCCTGTCCATTAAAGTCAAAGGCTTTTGCTTTACTTTCCCAGGCCTGCCCAAGCCTCAAAAGCCTGGCTCAAGAGTGAATGATTACAGGGACTTCCTTGGCGGCGCAGTGGTTAAGAATCTGCCCGTCAATGCGGGGGACACGGGTTCGATCCCTGGTCTGGGAGGATCCCATGTGCCGTGGAGCAACTAAGCCTGTGCGCCACGGCTGCTGAGCCTGCGCTCTAGAGCCCGTGAGCACAACTACTGAAGCCCGCGCACCTAGAGCCCGTGCTCCGCAACAAGAGGAACCACCACGAGAAGCCCGCGCACCACAACGAAGGGTAGCGCCTGCTCGCCTCAACTAGAGAAAGCCCGTGCGCAGCAACGAAGACCCAACGCAGCCATAAATAAATAAATAAATAAATTTAAAAAAAGAGTGAATGATGACAAAATGTGAAGATGTAGAAACAAAGAATACTTGTTGGGCAGGAAATTGGTTATAGTTTAGACTCTAAACCAGCCACAGAGCAGAATCACTGAACTCCCAGTCCCCTGAAAGATCTGGATAAAGGTCTGATGCACATTCCTAAGTTGTTTTTACAGGAAGCCGACCCCCACGAGGTGAAAACTGATGACCACAAGCACATAGACCCCAGACCGGTTGCAACCAGAAGGTTGGTGATGCTCGAAATGTCACCGTGATGCCAACCAATACAAGAATTGTGCATGAGCTACTCAGACCCCCTGCATCGCCCTCCCTCACACGACCTTTAAAACCCTTCCCTGAAAGTCATGGGGAGTTCGGGTCTTTTGAACATGAGCTGCCCACTCTCCTTGCTTGGCACCTGTAATAAACGCTGTACTTTCCTTCATCACAGCGCAGTATCAGGAGATCAGCTCTGCTGCGCACGGGCAAGCAGACCCAAGTTCAGTTCAGTAACATTTGCAGCACGATGCCCACCCGGGGCTCAAGGCCTGTTTCCCACCGAGCAGGCAGGGTGCCTGCAGGGTGGGGAGTCTGGGAAACTGGCGTGTGCCTCTGTGCACTGCTCACTCCGAATGTCTCACGGCGGGTGTTAAGCTCAGCCCTTCTTGTGGCCAGCTAACTGTCACCTTCCGAAACTTCTCGAGTGGCCCCGGGCCCCTGTTATCCACCAAAAAGCAGCAGCCCAGGGTCAGGTGTGACTGCACCCAGGAAGGCTGCTTTGTAAGAAATATCACCTTAAAGGGGGTTTGATTTTTCAAAAAAATTTTAGGGGCCATGCCAGCCAAAAGTAATAAAAATCCCCTGAGCCACTGGCTTGGAGGGTAGGCCCTGGCATCCAGCACATGGCAGGCCCGTTTCCCACCAGCCACGGTGTCGGGGCTGCAGGAGCTCTCCCTCCGGGGAGCAGGGAGAGCTCGGTGACACGCCACTATTATTACAGCAGCCCCCGCCAGGCCCCCACTGCCCCCCTGGGCCCCAATCCGGCTGCTCTGACCCCGTCCTGCCTGCACCAGCCCAGCTGCCCACCCTCTGCAGCCAGTTCCGCCTGTCACACGTTCCTGGCCTCGCTGAGGGGTGGACGGGGATGTGTGCTCAGCAGCTCAGTCTCCTGATCCCTCCAGGACAGGCCGAGGCACCCTCTGTGCAGTGCTGTGCGGGGTGGCGGGGGAACGGGGGCAGGGGTGGAGGCTCAGGCAGCCAACAGGCAGGCACAAAAGTCCCCTCAGCCGCCTCTTCCTTCTAGCATCGTGGAGGGGCTGCTGAGAGCCCCGTTTCTGGCTTTCTGGAGAGGAGCGGGGTTTCCCAGCTTGGAGGCCTCCGGCCCGCTGGCCCACACACGTCAGGACTTTCCACCACCCAGGCCTCGTGTCAAAGGTCTGGAGCGGGGCTAGAGTCAGGGAGGGGATGGTGCAGAGCGAGGGGGCCACACACCGACTGGCCTCTCCCCCTGCTCGTCACAGCTGGACTCCCCACCACAGCCTCACCCGGGATGACGCTGAGTCCACGTTCAGAAAGGGTCGGACTAGGTCGAGCTGAGGCCCGCCCAGGTGCCAGTGCCTCGCCCCCGCCCACACTAGTTTCAGTGAACTGGGCCTCCCCAGGAGCCATAGGGAGATTTCATGACCTCCAGAAACACCCCACGTGACTCTGGACACGTGGCTGTCGAGAGGCCTTTCTCAACGGGAGCCAGGTGGGGTCTCCTTGAGGTCCTACCCTCCCACTGCCTGGGCTCATGGGGACTCATGGGGCCGCAGGGCAACGCAGGCAGCGCCTGCACGGATCCAGTGTTACGTATCATCGTGGAGAGAAAACAGAAAATTGCAAAAGATGCGCAGAACGTGATACTCCTATGTAACAATTTAAAACAGAAAATCGCAATGTACCTGGGAAAGACACACACAGATAAAAACAGTCCTCTGGACGGTTCCACAGGTGGGCGGCTCCCAGGGCTGACGTGTGACACCGTCCGCATTTTACACATGACGACGTGGGCCCGAGTTTGGGGACCTCGCAGGGCACCCTGAGCTGGGTCCAGGCCCAGCAGCCTGGCTTTCAGGGATTTCTGGTCCCGTCTTGCTGCTGCAGCATGGGCAAGGGGCACGGGATCTATAGCGATTCCTTTTTAAGAAGAAGTGGTGATGGCGGAGCAGACTCCGGAGCGGAGCCTCAGCTCGCCCGTCTGACTTGGGATGGGGTTTTCCCGGCCTGGGCGAATTCTTTCATGATTTAAATGAAAGGTGGGCCAGGAGACAACGGGATGCTAGGAGCGGGCGGCGCGTCGGAGGCCCAGCTGCGGGCAACGACCAGACCTGCCCCTTCTGTCTCCTGCTTCCTGCGGGCTCAGCAGTCCGTCCAGTAGGAAATGGACACGAGCCGCGGGCGAAGTGTTTCCTATTCTGGCAGCCAGGGCAACTGGCTTTAATGCTGTGTTCTGGTAAACCTGATCTATCTGGAATGTCATCATCCTCGCGTGTATTCAAGTTAAAGATTACTCAGGTATTTCGCATCCTGCTTTTGCCCAAAGACTTTGAAATCCTGCGCCAGGGTGGCTCAGGCTGGACAGGCAGCCCCAGGGGGTGGCAGAGCCTCGGGGCCGCTGGGCCTTTTCTGGGTTGAGGGTGAGGGGCAGGTGGTGATCTGAGGCCCAGTTGTCGCGGTGACGGGTGAGAAGCACAGTCTGGACCTCGGGCATTTGCCTGAAGGAGAGGCAGCTCAGCGGGGCAGGGCTGCAGGACCGGGTCCAGCTGTCTCGGTCCCCGCGGGACGGAGGGAAGCACCTGGCAGTTTCGGTTTCCACAGGAAGCCGCCTGCTCCCATCTCCCCTCGAGCCAGCTGTGCTCTCTGCCCTGCAGCTCCGGGTGGCAGCCCCCGCCCGGAGAGCCCCCCAGGTGGGGACAGCCCCTTGCACCGCAGACTAGGAAGCCCCGATTGAGGGGCCAGGGCCAAGCAGAGCCTCTCAGCCGGCCTCCTGAGCCCCGGAGGACTTCAGGGTGGGACACCTGGGGGCCATGAATGGGAGCGATACTGTTCTGACTTGCATTTTTTGTCACCTGCTTTTAGGATGTCGGGTCCTGACCCTGGGTCTAGAAAACGCTGTGGTGGTGGAGGGGTGGGAACGAGTCTGATGTCTGCGTGTCCATCTATCCAGGGCTGGGGGTACATCAAGGCCATACCCCCCTCCTGAGAAACAGGAAGGGAGAGGCAGGGGCCGGGTGCCCTGAGCCTCCAGGGGGAGGATGTCTCCTGTCCTGAGGCCCTGAGGCAGGAGTGGGCGTGCGGCCAGCAGTGGGGGGCTGGCGGCGGCAGGCAGCGTCCTGGGGAGGTAGGCCCAGGGACCCCTCGGCAAACTGTGACCTCTCTGAGCTCCAGGGTCTGGGTGTTGTGGTCCCGTGTCCGAGCCGGCCACTCTGCCCAGAGCGAGGCTGGAACCTTAGATCTTTTCTCTTAATAAGAGGACCCAGCTGTGGGAAGACCCCTGCCGCCCCAGTCCCGGAGCTCAGCAGAGGGGACCCGTTTCTGAAGTTGGCCTGAGGTGCGAGGGTCCCAGCACCCCTCTTGACTGTCTCCCCTCCCACCGCGCTGCCCCCTCCCAGGCCCTGTGAGGTCGGGGCTTTCCACTCACTCAAAATGCACCCCAATTTGGGAGGGAAGTAGGAAGCGCTGGGAGTCCGAGGGCGGGTGAATCCCCAGTTCCTTCCACGGGGCTCCCTCTTCACCCCTGCGAGGGCCCTTGGCCGGGGAGCGGGTGCAGACAGGGGGTCGCAGCCAGGATCCGAGTGGGGGGCGAGAAAGGCAGGCCTGGACCTGCGGAGGGCTAGGTAGGTGCCGGGGTCCTCCCCCACCATCCTCCAGCGTCTCGGGGGCTGGATGCCACCCCCATGTCACAGACGAGGAGACAGTCCTGCTGGGTCCCGGGGTGAGTGGTGGAGCTGGCTTCCAGCCCAGCCCTCCCCTCCCGGCCATGATCTGGTCCAACCGGCTGCCCTTGCCACGAGCAAACTGAGATTGGGGAAGCCAGGCTACGCAGACCCCTCCTGTCCCTCTCGGGTCTCCTGGCCCTGCACCTCATGTCCCTCCCCTGCAGCGTCTGTGAAGCTCCAGAGGCCCAGGGAAGGGACATGGGCAGCGTGAGGGCCAGGCCCTCGGGTGCCCCCTCTGCCTAGGCCCAGGGCAGCTTGGACACTGGCCACGTCTCTAGGGCGAGGACGGGCCACCTGCAAGGCCTCACCCTCTGCCCCCTGACGTGTGCGCCTTCGTACCCCGGCCCCTCTAGGCTGTGAGCCCCACGGAGCAGGTGGCCGGACGCTGCTTCCTCTCAGGAAGGGACCCGTTTCTGCACACATGGAGTGAAAGCCACACCCAGAGGCCACACCCTCCTCGAGGCCTCGGCAGCACGGACTGGGCCCTCCGAAGGCCCGGGCGCTTCAACACGGGGTATTAACCCGGGGCAGGCCTGGCCCACGCTTCCAAAGGTTTCAGAGCAGCAGGCAGCACAGGGCTTCGCCCCGAGGGCCAGGCCGGGCGGTGGCTCTGCGGGCATCAGCTGGGGCAGCGCTCGATCCAGGTGTCAGCTGGGGTGCCAGACGGCACCTGCCTTGGGCTCCCTAGTGCAGAGCCAGCAGACCCACTGTAGGCTCTCAGAGGGTTCAGCTAAGGGTCTGGACTGCTGGGTGCAGCTCCCACATGGGGAATGATGGGTGCAAAAGCGGTCCCTTTCCTGAGGCCCTACCTCAACTGCGTTTCCTCCCAGGGAGGGCGCTGGGCAGACAGAGAGGCCCCAGCCCTGCTAGTGACTTGCTGTGTGACCCTGGGCAGGTTTCCTGACCCCTCTGATTTGTCTTCATCTGTACAGCCAGGCCAATGATGCCTTTGAAGGGTTCCTGGGAAGAAGCTGTGCCCAGGGCCAGGAACGCATCTGGAATGGAGTGGCCCATCCCCTCTGCCTGCTTGTCCAAGGCCTGCAGCCTGTTCTCAGGGAACAACCTCGGAGGACCCTCCTGTGTTGCTACTGTCGCTGCCCCGGGGGCTGCATCCGAGGTCATGGCCTACTCAGGGAGCCTCTGCTGCCCAAGGAGCAGGCCTCTTGTACACAACCCACTCGTCACCCAAGGATTGCCCAGCTCCTGGCAGTGCCACCTGAGCCCTCCCGCCCAGAGCAGGGGGGCCGCCTGCCGGCTCAGGAGCCGGGGGAGGGGTGTGTGCATGCCCAGGCCCCTGAGCCAGGCCCCAGGGCCAGGTAGGCGAGGGCACAAACGCCCCACCAGGGTCCTGTGGCCAAGTGGGCGCTGGGACAGGGGGCAGGAAGAGGGGGCTGTTCCTCCATGCCTGGGACGGAGGACTTCAGCAGGTCAGTGTTTCCAAGGCAACGGAACCCGCTGGGATGGCTGGAGGTGCTTGCCCCTTCCTCCAGTCAGCATCGCCCTCTGCCCGCTGGCCCTCCCCAGCCCCCTCCCTGGCCCTTTCCCGGAAGTGCTGTTTAGGGTGGGGAGCAAGCGGGCAATTGACCAGGGAGCTGTCACCAGACAGCAAACCTGCCAGCACCCTGGCCTTGGATGGCCAGCCTCCTCTTCTGCAAGAAATAAATGTCTGCTCTTCATAGACCACCCCACCTGGGGCGTCCTGTGACTGCACCCTGTGGCCTTGGCAGTCACATCCCCTCTCTGGGCCCTGTGTCCCCCTGCAGAGGACGCGGTGAGAGAAGACGGGAGGGCAGGTGGTCTGGTACCCTCCATGCCTCAGGCTGCAGGGGAGGGGACCCTGGTGCCCACGGAGAGGCCCTCGGGCTGGGAGGGGTTGAGAGGGGCCGCTAGGCCCGCATCCAACTCTGAGCCCCGGCCCTGCTTGCTGTGTGACCCCTGGCAGTCTGCCCCCATCTCTGGGCCTCAGGTCCTGTCTGACAGTGGCTGTGATGGCAAATCTAGAATCTGGAGACCAACGCAGCCACTCCCCACAGCCCCCGTGCTGGTCAGCAGGCTTGTTGTGTGCGGGGTGGTCAAGTCATCTGGACACGGGATGCATTCACCTCCCGGTGCCGGGCACCACGGCAGCACAGCTCTGGGCGCTGAGTGTGCCATGGCAAGCAGGCAGAGGAGCCAGCACGCCCGGGAGACGGATGCTGAAGAGGTACGTAACCCTGAGCCGCCCCCTTGTAGGAGGGAACAATAAATGAAGGAGAAAACAGCAGGAGAGGACTGAGTGCACGTGTGCGGGGGGAGGGGAGGGTAACCGGAGCAAAGACTTGAAGGGAGGCACGGGAGGGGGGGAACAGGACGCGGGGTGGGGGAAGCTCCCCCCCCGGGGGGCGTGCACACAGGCTAGAGGTGATCTCACTTGCCTTTTCTTGGGCTCACTCTTGCAAATGGCGGAATGACAAAGTGACTCCCCAGAGCCCCACGAGAAGAGCCTGTCAACCCTCCCCACCCCGCCCCCAGAAGACCTTTGGATGGGGTCCCCACGGAGGCCACCTCCATCCTGGGCTGCACTCTGACGGTCACTGCCCAGCCCAGGGTGTCTGCCGGCCCTGGCTGTGCCAGTGTGACCTAGGTGGGGTTTAACGATGGGAATTTCATTAGCACCACTGCAGCGTCACCTCTGGCCCCATCACGGAGTCCAAGGGAGGCCCCTCTTTGCCCTGGCCTCTCCCTCCTCCACTGCAGTCACGGAAGTGAAGGTGTGAGAGGTTAGCACCAGTGCCTTTCTTCTCAGTCAAGATGCTTCAAGAAGTGAAAGTCTCTGCCTTCTCCCGCCGCCCCCGCAGGACCACTTCCTTCAGGAAGCTGGCCTGGATTGCACCCTGTCCCCTGGGCATCACCCCGCCCTGCGGCTCTGTCTTCTGAGGCTCAGTTTTGCTGTCTGATGGGTGGGGAGGACACGGGTGGCCGGTGTCCTCCTGCTGGCTGCCCCCAGAAGTCTTGCCCCACAGGCTTGTGCGATAGGGACAGCATGGAAACTGCGGGTCTCAGGGAAAGAACGCTCCACAGTTACCCTGGGGCAGGGGGGTTAGGGAGCCCCACTCTTCCCAGGACCTGGCGGGGAGTGGAATCCTCTCTCCCCAGACTTGTTCTGGGTCCTGACACAGGACGTGGGGGGATGGGGACTCAGTCCAGAGCCTCCGTCTGCCCCAGAGCTGCACCCCTGCTCCCCTGCTCTGTGCCCTGGAGGCTGGCCCGGGACCGGTCAGGCCCAGGAGATGTGGGGTGGGGAAGGAGGACGTGGGTGTTTGCCCTGCCGTCCACTCTCCGGGGCTCAGCCCACTTCACTCGTTTCCTGGCCCCTCTCAGCTCCCTCCCCTTCTCCCCTCTCACCCCTCAGGTCAGGCTGTATCAGCCCCCAGACTCCTGTGCTGACCTGGCTGCTCTGTTTCACCTGTGTAAGTGGTTCCTCATCCCACAGTCCACACTCCGTTGCCCGGCGGTCGTGCTAGCAATTTCCTGCCAGGACCAACTGATCTGGCAGGGTGTCTAGGGCCCACTTTCCACCCAAAATAGGCCCCCACTCCATCGGTCCTGCAGGGTCAGTAGAGCCGGGTTCAATCACACCTCTGCTCTCGCCTGCTGTGTGCCCCTCAGAACCTCGGTATCTTCTTCTGAGATGGCAGTCACAGCAGCACGTGGGGCTTGGCAGCCCTGAGCCATGACCCTGACACAGGAGCCCCCAGCACCATGTGGTCAACAAGACGTGGGGACAGGCCTGAGGAGGGGGAGAAGGCCCTGCAGAGTGTGAGCAAAGCAGGGACAGGACTGCCATCCTGAGCGGGACGACGGTACAGAAGAAATCAAATGACAAAGCACTTGCAGTACTTTGCACAGAGACGCAGATGGATGGTCACCGTGGGGCTCTGCCCCCAGTCCCGCATCGTAGAGAGGGGCTGTGGACTCTGCCGTCCTTGCATGCACACACCAACCCCAGAAGCCCCGGGCCCTCCCTGTGTGAATTCCCCAGCGTCCATAGCTGACCGTCTCCCGACAGCCCTGAAAGCATGTCCCAGGGGCCTCGACTGAATGAAAAATGGGGCAGTGGGCAGTTGGGAGACCATGTAGGCTTCTGATAACCTGGCTCCCCTTTTGCACCACGCGGCCCCAGATGCACCACTGGGCCCCCTGGCAGCTGGAGCCCACGTGCCCAAGCCCTGGCCCTGGCTGTGACAGAGGTGGCTGGCTGCAGGCTGTGGGTACCTTCGCCCCAACCCTGCTGCCTGGAATGCAGAAGGGATGGTCGGAGCTCTGGTCATCTGGAATGGTCACCCTAAATCCAAAGACAACTGTCCTTATAAGAAGAGGAGAAGAGGCAGAGACATGGGGGAGAGGCCATGGGAAGACGGGAACGGAGACTGGAAGGACGTGGCCGCCAGCCAAGGACACCTGGAGCCCCCTGGAGCTGGAAGAGGCAGGAACGACCCTTCCCCAGAGCCTCTGGAGGGCGCCCAGTCCTGCGACCCCTTCATTTCAGCCTCTGGCCTCCACAGCTGGGAGGGAGTAGATTTCTGTTGTAAGGCACCTGGTTTGCGGTGGTCTGTTACAGCGGCCCCAGGAAATTAATACAACAGGGAAGGGCATTCCAGGCAGAGAACGTTCCAGAGAAGAGCCTGTGGTGGTGGGGGGGTGCAGCTGGAGGGGGAGGATGAGCATGGGGGAGAAGGAGGGCAAGCCCACTTGGTGACAGTGCTGACCTCTGAACCCCACCCCCTGGGACCAGGCGACCCAAGGCTCCCGGGACAGCGCTCTCCATGGGATCTCGCCCAACACCCCCTAAGGCCCCAGCTGCCTCTGCTTGGACCCTCCGGTGATGGGACACTCCCTGTCTCCCTGGAAATCTGCCACCTGGGCCCCACCTGTCCCTCTTAGGTGACACTTAACAGGCCTGACTCAGTTTCTCCCCCGGGGGTGGTCACGGGGCATTGCCCCCGAACCTCCTTTGCCTGAGGCAGCCCGGCTGGTGTCCTGGTTCCCACCTCTTGTTTGCGGGAGCCCAGCTTCTAGTGCACACAATTGGCACCTAATAAATCTAAGGCCGCTGGGCACGGCACGGCACGAGGGATCTTAGTCCCCGACCGAGGACGGAACCCTGGCCTCCTGCAGTGGAAGCACCGTTTTTTGTTTTTTGTTTTTTTACATCTTTATTGGAGTATAATTGCTTTACAATGGTGTGTTAGTTTCTGCTTTATAACAAAGTGAATCAGCTATACATATACATATGTTCCCATATCTCTTCCCTCTTGCGTCTCCCTCCCTCCCACCCTCCCTATCCCACCCCTCCAGGCGGTCACAGAGCTCCGAGCTGATCTCCCTGTGCTATGCGGCTGCTTCCCACTAGCTATCTACCTTACGTTTGGTAGTGTATACATGTCCATGCCTCTCTCTTGCTTTGTCACAGCTTACCCTTCCCCCTCCCCATATCCTCAAGTCCGTTCTCTAGTAGGTCTGTGTCTTTATTCCTGTCTTACCCCTAGGTTCTTCATGACATTTTTTTTTCTTAAATTCCATATATATGTGTTGGCATACGGTATTTGTCTTTCTCTTTCTGACTTACTTCACTCTGTATGACAGACTCTAAGTCTATCCACCTCATTACAAATAGCTCAATTTCGTTTCTTTTTATGGCTGAGTAATATTCCATTGTATATATGTGCCACATCTTCTATATCCATTCATCCGATGATGGGCACTTAGGTTGTTTCCATCTCCGGGCTATTGTAAATAGAGCTGCAAGCAACTGACAAAGGATTAATCTCCAAAATTTATAAGCAGCTCATGCAGCTCAATAACAAAAAAACAAACAACCCAATCCAAAAATGGACAGAAGACCTAAATAGACATTTCTCCAAAGAAGATACACAGATGGCCAACAAACACATGAAAGGATGCTCAACATCACTAATCATTAGAGAAATGCAGATCAAAACTACAATGAGATATCATCTCACACTAGTCAGAATGGCCATCATCACAAAATCTAGAAACAATAAATGCTGGAGAGGGTGTGGAGAAAAGGGAAGCCTCTTCCACTGCTGGTGGGAATGTGAATTGGTACAGCCACTATGGAGAACAGTATGGAGGTTCCTTAAAAAACTACAAATAGAACTACCATATGACCCAGCAATCCCACTACTGGGCATATACCCTGAGAAAACCGTAATTCAGAAAGAGTCATGCACCATGATGTTCGAAGCACCGAGTTTTAACCACTGGGCCGCCAGGAGGCCCGGCACCTAGTAAATCTGAGGGCAGTGAACACTCAGCACTAAATAGCACCGTTCCTTCCCACCTGCTGCCGGCGGCCCCACCGCACTGTGGGGTCCTGACGGATCCCCACCCTCTGCCACAGCCACACCAGCAGGTCTGCCGTCCCCCCGCCTCAGCCCCGCCCCGCCTCCTGCTAAGCAAGAGAGAAGCCGCAGGGTTCACGCACGTTTGTTCTCCAGAGGGACAGGCTCAGCTTCAGAAGATACTGCTTACTGTTCTTTTTGTGGTTTGGGCGCTACTTAACATTTAGGGTCTCAAAGGTTTTCACGGGATCGTGGGAAGCCTGCAGGACGGAGCAGCACTGATCCACGGGCCCGTCCCCAGTCCCCAGGCTCCCCGGGCCCCGGCCCCCATGGGCTCCCTCCAGCCCAGCTCCACCTGCCACTTCCCCCGGTGGGGATGCCTGGCACTGTACGGTCCAGCATCTGCCCCCGTAAGGAGACCTGGGGAGCAGGATGTGTGGCTGTGCCTATCACCTGGGGCCAGGGGATTTAGAGACGATGGGCCGTGAGCTCCCAGAAGCCAGTGTCCCAGGGCTGGGACCCCCGCGCCCAGGCAAGCCCCCAGTCAAATGCACGAGCCACTGCTTTCCCTCCTCCCAGCAAAACCTCCCAAGTGGGAAGTGCCCCATTGGGGCGGCTGGGATCCTGCAGCGGAGGCCCGCCCAGACCACCTTCTCCAAGGGCCCGCAGCCCGGCCAGCACCGCAGGAGACATCACGCGCGCAGAGGGCCCATCGTGTCTCCTGGCCTCAAACCCCTTGCACGGGCTGGCACTCCACCATCCAAACACAGCAGCCAGCAGTCTCGTCTGCCTCCCCCTCCCTCCCCCGCCACTGAGAAGCCGCTCCTTGACCCCTTCAGTGGGCAGAAGGACGGGGCCTGCCACATGAGGAAACTGAGGCCGCCACGAGGAGGGGCCGGCCCCAGGTGAGGAGGGGGGAGTGGTCCCAGAACAGTGGGGTCAGGCGGGGCCGCCCTGGGAAAGGAGGGGCAGCTGTGTGGGGCCCAGCTGGAGCTGGGTGGGACTGCAGCCTCTGGCCAGCCCGAGGGTCCCAGGCCAGTGACTGGTGCCTCCCTGGCGATGTCTTTGAATCACCCACACTTGGGAGAAGCCAGCAGCACGCTCGTTACTGTGTGGAGAGGCGGGCCTTACACGCCGGGATTCTAGTCCTGGATGTGCTGAGTGCCTGGCAGAGCCTGTGCAGGGAGCTGGCCCTCGGGGCCCTGGATGGGGCAGGTGGGAACCTGCCCAGGGGAGGCGGTCCCTCTGCAGGGGAGATGGGACGTCTGGGGTCGGGGTGCCAGAGTGAGTGGCAGGGCATGCTTGCACTCCGCAGTGAGACTTGGGACTCTGTTCTCCTGGGACCGTGGGCACGTGGCTGTGGCTGGGGAGCGGGGCCACCTGCCTACAGCCCTGCTGGCCCCCGAGTCCTGGGAGAGCCGGGCAGGCGACCTTGCAGCTGGGGTCGATGTCAGGGAGGGCCACGGCCTCCTGCACCCCCCAGTCAGCAGCCCTATGTGACCACTTCTCCCTGGCACTGGCTCCACTGGGTGGGCATCCTGGCAGGGCCGCTCCTCACTGGGGCCCAGGGCTGGGTCCTGGACCATCACTCTGTCCCGGGGCCTTGGGCGAGGCCCTCTCTATCTGGCCTTAGTTTCCTCATCTGACCTCCAAGTCGTAGGGGTCCCCACCAGTTTGCACACCTTCTTCCTTCCTGACTCCGGGGCCCTGCTCCCTGAGGCCGACAGAGCCCACCCCTCTTAGAGGACTGAGCCGCCCCCGCCTCTAGCATCTGCCTCTGGGTGGGGCCTGCCCACCGGCCTGGCACCTGCCGGGTCCTCCCCGGCCACCTGCCCCAGCTGTGCGGGCCTGTGCCCGGTGGGAGGCCGCGCTGACGGTGGGGGTGAGTCAACAGGGCCAGGCAGGCGGCAGCGTGGAGGTGTCACAGCCTCGCCACCTGCTCGGGCCGCCCCTCCCCCTGCCCCATCCCCTTACCTGGGCCGCCCTTCCTGGGACCCCTAGGCGCTGAGCAGCTGGTGGGTGCCGTGAGCCCACTCTCCAGCACGGGGGACACACGGGACATGGAGCTGGAGGTGGGTCCAGGAGACTGAATCCTGCTGCTGGCGGGAGTCGGGCCTGAGCACGGCCCTGGGCGTCCTTCCCGACCTCGTGAGCCCTCGAGGGAAAGACAGGGGCCTCAGCCAGCCTGGGCTTCTCCGAGCCGGAGGCCTCTGTCCCCCAGACCGCTCTGGGCCGTCTAGCAGTCGCTGCCCGCCGGCCTGGGGAAGGGGCGGGCGGCCGCAGGGGCTCATGTGATGTGGGGCGGGCCTGGGGACGCGCCGGTGGGGGAGGTCGCCTGCAGCCTGCAGCAAGGCAGCCAGCTGTGTCGCTGTGATAGTGTGGCCAGGCCAGGAAGAGTCGTGCAGCTGTGCCCACTGCTTCCTCAACAGGAACCATCTGGGCCCAGCCCTGCCCGGCTTTCCCTCACGGCCATTCCGTCCTGACTTTCCAACAACTTCCTCCTACCACCCGGCCGGTGACACCCCACCCACCCTGGCCCTGGCCCTGGCCCTGGCCCGCTGGGTGTGTTCCCTTGACCTGGGCAGGGGCGCAGCTCAGCAGCATGGGGGCAATGTCCATCCTGGCCAAGCCTCCAACTCCCACGCTGCCCAGCCCACCTGTCTCCCCTCTGGCCTGGCCCTGTCTTCAGTCTGGGCTGGTCTGGGGGTCTCTGCCCTCTCTTGCCCTCAGCCAGACTTCCCCCAGGGCCGCCTGCCCAGGGCCAAGTGTTCAAGGGCATCGCCTGTAACCTTGAACCTGACCTCTGGGTTAGCCCTGGTCTGATCCGGTCCTGCCGCTCTGGCCAGCTCCCCTCCAGTCAGGGCTTTCCCCTCGCGGCCTGAGGGTCCTGCCCCCACCCACCCTGGAAGTACTGCCCGCCAGGCTGGGCAGGCTAACCCCCTCTCTGGGCTTGGCCTCCTGGCTGGGGGCTCCTCAGGGACCCTTACCCCACTTCCCGATGGACGCCTTGGGGAACAGTGCCAATTCGGGCTCACGGGTGGAATTTGCTGGGGGGGTTCGGGCTGCTCCCCACTCTGACGGACGCCAGAAACAAGGTCAGGGCCCTCTGTGACCACTCAGCCCGGAAGCGGGTGTCCCAGACCCTGCTCCCCACTCGGCACCCCGCACAGGGGAGGCGGGGCCCTTCACAGTCACTCAAACGGCCGCTTGGTGAAGGTGGTGACCGCCGTGGGAAGACCCCTCGAAGTGTGGCCCTCGCCCTCCACTGGCCTGGCAGTCAGTCCCTGGGGATCGTACCTCGGCCGCAGTCTCAGGGCCTCTGACAGGCCAGAGGCGTGCAGCCCGCAGACCCGGGGCTGATGCACAGGTTTCTGTGCTATTCCGACAGAACTGAATTGGATTGTAGGTAACTCCTGCCCGTGGGGAGCAGTCCAAGCAGTGCAGAGGGCGCAGGGCAGCAAGTAAGAACCCCTACCAGTGCCTCCCGCTCTTTCCCCAGAGGCCACCGTCACAGCAGGTGGGCGTCCCTCTACAGTCCAGGCAGGGACAGACCCTGTCTGTTCCTGGAAGGGGCTGCGACGTGCATGTCCCCTCAGGGTGCACTGCCCCGGGGCCCCAGGGTTCAGGTGGAGGGGAGGGTGCTGGGAGCCAGGGGCCAGTCTCTGGCTTCGCCACTGTCCTCACGGCCCCTCCTGGCTTCCCCTGCTCTCAGTCAGGGTGGGATTCAGGGTCACCCTGGCCAGTTTCCTCAGCGTGTGTGACACCCTGATCACAGTGGTTCCAGCTCCCAGACTGTTCCAGGAGGAGATGCCACGGGGGACGCCGGGCACGGCCTGCCTCGGGGTCGGCGGTGCAGCTGTCACTCGCACTGGTGCTGGGGTTCTCGCCTCGCCCCGTTTTCCAGGCTGCAAGCAGTGGGGCCTCTGCGAACTGGGAAGCGAGAGGGTCTTGGGAAGGCACAGGCCCCTCCCCTGTGAAGGCAGCCGCCACCCCAGCTCTGGGCAGTCGTTCGGGGCGCTTGCACCTGCAGGGAGCACCCCAGATGGGCCACTTCCACTTTCGTGAGGAGGCGTCTCATCCTGCCTGGTTTTCTGATCAGAGGGGCTGACAGAGGTTGGGTTGAAAGAAAAGCAAGTTGCCCACGAGTGGGGAGCGGGGGTTGCCCGGCCCTTGGTGGCCACCTCGAGGGTGCTTGCCTGCTCCCCGCTCCCCCCAGGCCGGGCAGTTGGGGCTTGTGGGGAAGCAGACGTTGGCGGTGGCTTTCGGAGCTGGGCGGCCCGGGAGATAAGGACCCGAGGAGGAAGTGGCTGCAGCAGGAGTGGCTGCACGAGCGGGTGGGGCTGCTCCCTCCAGAGGCCACGGCGGCCAGCACCCACCGCTGGACGGGGGGCAGGGGCGAGGGACCTTCTCCCCTACGGGAGGCAGACATTCAACCAAAAGGCCCCCATTGATGTGGCCCGTGGGGCAATCAGGGGAGGTGATTTGGAAGCTGTGTCTGAGGGATCAATTAAGAGCTGCCCCTGCGGAAGTGAAGAGCATTCCAGATAGAGGGGCCCGGAGGCGGTCACATTTTCAGGCTTTCAGGATTCTGTAGGATGGCCAGAGAGCTGGAGGGAGGCCAGCGGGGCTCAGTGGTGAGATGACACTGGGTGGAGGTGGGCAGGGAAGCCCATCGGGCTGGGTGTCTTATTTCCGCCTCCTCTCCTATCCTGTAGGAGCCCCCATGACTGCTGGGTGGATGGATGGATTGGAGGGTGAGTGGATGGGTGGATGGATGGATGCGAGGGTGGGTGGGTGGATGGATGGGAGAGTGGAGGGAGGATGGGTGGATGGATGGATGGATGGGAGGGTGGGTGGGTGGATGGGTGGATGGGAGAGTGGAGGGAGGGATGGGTAGATGGGAGAGTGGAGGGAGGGATGGGTGGATGGGAGAGTGGAGGGAGGGATGGGTGGATGGGAGAGTGGAGGGAGGGATGGGTGGATGGGAGAGTGGAGGGAGGGATGGGTGGATGGATGGATGGATGGGAGGGTGGATGGATGGGAGGGTGGGTGAATGGGTGGATGGATGGGTGGGTGGATGGGAGGGTGGGTGGGTGGGTGGATGGGAGAGTGGAGGGAGGGATGGGTAGATGGGAGAGTGGAGGGAGGGATGGGTGGATGGGAGAGTGGAGGGAGGGATGGGTGGATGGGAGAGTGGAGGGAGGGATGGGTGGATGGGAGAGTGGAGGGAGGGATGGGTGGATGGATGGATGGGTGGGTGGGTGGATGGGTGGATGGATGGGTGGGTGGGTGGATGGATGGGAGGGTGGGTGGATGGGTGGATGGATGGGTGGGTGGGTGGATGGATGGGTGTGTGGGTGGATGGGTGGATGGGTGGGTGGATGGGTGGATGGATGGATGGATGGGAGGGTGGATGGATGGATGGGAGGGTGGATGGATGGGTGGATGGATGGATGGGAGTGAGGGATGAGCAGATGGGTGGATGGATGGATGGGAGGGTGGATGGGTGGATGGATGGAGGGATGGAGGGAGGGATGGGTGGGTAGATGGATGGGTGACTGATGGATGGATTAGTGGAAACATGATTCTATGCAAATCTCATGCCAGCCACGCTTTAGAGAGGAGGTACTGGGACTCACAGGGGCGACAGTCCCAGTCACAAAGCACCCGAAAGAGGGATATGAGTCACAAGGCAGCCCCAGAGGAGGCCAGATGGGGAGATGTGGGCTACACGTGAGCCAAGACAGACCAGCACCCCCGGACCCAGTGCCTGGCTGGAGGCCAACCTCTGCTTCCAGGTCCAGAGTGAAGTGTGGCCAGATGGTGGTGGTCAACAGGGATGGTGCAGGAGAAAACCTGCCCCCATGGGCTCACTTGGGGCAGACAGGAGGGGCCAGCCCAGGGCTGGACACCCTGCCCGCCAATCCCTAGTCAGGGTGTCACTGAGCAAACAGAGCCATGGAGAAGGGCCACTTGCATCCTGGGTTGATGCCTGGGAATCCTGCACATGAGGCTGGGCTCTGGGGCGGTCGGCACACTCACTGGCAGGAGAAGGGGAAGCCCTCAGGACGCTACTCCCCACCTGTGCGCCACACACCCTCCAAGGAAGACAGACCAGCTTTCCTCAACCCCTGACCCCAGCTGTGTGGCTGGTTCAGGGGAGGTGGGTCACGGGGCCCAAGACCCTAAGTGGTCTGCCTTTAGAGACCCGGCCCACTAAGGGCGTGCCCCAGGCCCAGCTTCTGGGAGCCAGGGGCCTGGTGTAGTGCCCTCGGGGGACCGGGGCTCTGTGGCCTGTGGCTGGGCGGCACGCACATTCCGAACCTGGAGGTGGGTGTGGAGCGGCGGGGGAGCCATGCCCACTCCTCTTGTCCTTAACTTCACTTGCTTGACGAGCAGGCCTGGGGCTTTGGGCTGAGCTCAGTGAGGACAGAGTGTGAGGATGGACACAGAGTGCTGGCAGTGACAGTGATGACAGCCAAGTCCCCTTGACTCAGCGCTGAGACGTCTCCTCAGTCAGCACCTGAACTTAATACCTGTCACCGTCACCAAGAGGCTCCGAGAGGCTCAGCAGGCTGCCCACGTCACCAGCCGGTGCGCGGGGCCGGGGTGTGGGGCTGCGCTGGGTCCAGTCAGACCCAGAGCGGGGCTGGGGGAGCCGGGCGGGATGGGCGAGGGTCCCGCTGCACCAAGAACCCCAGCCCTCACCGCCCCACCCCTAGTCTCTTTGCTTACCAGCCACCCCCTCCAGCGGCATCGGGCAAGGCCGTCCATTCCGAGGGATGGGAAACCCAGGCTCAGAAGGGAAGAGTGTCACCTCTGCGTGACCCCAACACTCCTGGGGACCTGCCTGCCGGCAGAGCGCGCCCTCTGGGCTGTGGGGAGCTGCCCACCCTGCTCCCTTGAGCAGCCAAGCTGCAAAGGGGAAGGCCCCTCCCCGAGGCCACTTTCCCCTTGAGGAGCCCCAGGTGGAGGGTGGGGTAGGCCCCGGCAGGTCCTGGTTTCTCTCTGACTCTGGGCTGAGGTTTCCCGCATCCTGGGCACCCCCCACCCCGTCCCTCGAGCTGCCCGCCTGCAGAGGAGCCAGTGTCTACCCCGCATCTCAGCAATCAGCTCTAAACGCATTTCCTGTGAGCCCATGAGGCATGAGCCCAGTGGACCTGAGGCTGTGTTTGATCCAGAAAGAATAAAAAAGGAAAACCTCTCCACTGGGAACGATGTCGTTTTTCACTTTTTGCCCCCTTTTCTCCTCCCCCTCCTGCCCCTTGGGCACTAGCTCAAGGGAGAGAAGCTTTACTCATTCATGTTGTTTATTGCCTGTCCCTCCACTAGGAGGTCAGCTCTGTGCGCCAGGTTTTTTTCTTTTAAATAGACTCTGTTTTTTAGAGCAGTTTTAGGTTTACAGAAAAATCGAGCCGCTGCCCCCTCACACTCACAGGCTCCCCCATTATCTCACCCCTACCAGGTGGTACCTTGATTACAACTGATGGACCTGCACCACCATCACTCAGAGTCCGCAGTCTACACCAGGGTCACTCTCGGTGGTGTACATTCCGTGGGTGTGGGCAAGTGTATAATGACCTGTATCCACCATCGTAGTCTCATGCAGGGTAGTTTCACTGCCCTGAAAGTCCTTTGTGCTCTGCCTGTTCATCCTCCCTCCCCCCAACCCCCCGCCACCACTGATCCTTTCACCATCTCATAGTTTTGCCTTTCCCAGCATGTTTCAGAGTTGGAATCACACAGTCTGTAGCCTTTTCAGATTGGCTTCTTCACTTAGTAACTTGCATTTAAGGTTCCCCCATGCCTTTTCATGGCTTGACAGATCATTTCTTTTTAGTGCTGAGTAATATTCCACTGTCTATTTATTATGAAGCACAGTCTATTTAGGCACAAGTCTGCCTTGTCCAACCAAGGACATCTTGGTTGCTTCCAAGTTTTGTCGATTGGGAATAAAGCTGCTGTAAACGTCCACGTCCAGGTTTGCGTGTCTGCAGTCCCAGCGTCTGTGGATTAGTGTCCTCTTCTTATAAGGACACTGGCCACCCCAGCAACCTCATCTTCAAATACAGTCACATTCTGGGGTACTGGGGGGGGTCAGGGCTTCAACCTACGAATTTTGTGGGGACACAATGCAGCCCATAATCTGTTCTTCGAGCCTTTAGGTGGAGCGCAGCCTGTGGACGCCTTGATTCTGGCCTCCCTGCCTCCGGAACTCGGAGAGGACACAATTCTGCTGCTTTCAGTCTGCCGTCCACCGTAGCCTGTTGCACAGCCCAGGCAAGGCGTGGCCGCGTCACTGGTTATTCCCATCTCACAGACGGGAAGCCAGAGGCCAGTGGTCTGCGTGAGCTTCCCACGCACTCAGCGGTCTGTGCTTTGCACATGCACTTACTGAGCACCTACCGGAGCTGGACCCTACTCTCTGTGCTGGGGAGCCGGGGCGAGTGAGGCCAGGTGCCGCCTTACCGGTCGGAGGACACCGCGAGCCGAAGAGCAGCAAAACAACCCACGTTTTGCGCTACTTGGGTGTGCGGGAAGGCAGTCTCGCGAGAGGGCAACCTAGCAGGTGGGAAGTCTCGCGGGTGGGAAGTCTCGCTGGAGGGCAGTCTCGCGGGAGGGAAGCGGAGTGCCGCCCTGGCTCGCTGGGAGGAGGTGCTTTTCCCGCGTCTCCTGTGGGAAGCGCCCTTGAGCAGAGCCCCCTGCTAGCGTAAGGGCCCCGAGGCCGGCCTTTCAGAACCCCGGGGTCCCTTCTGGGCTCCCTACCAGGCCCGCGCTCCTTCATCCTGGCCTCTGGTAAGACTCGTCAGCTCCCCTGGAAGGCAAGACCCTCCCTACCCAGGCGTCGCCGCCTCCCAGGTGGCGGGGACAGACTCCCAGGCTGGCTTGAGGCAAAAATATGGCGCATTGGGACGTATTTGGATGTAAATATTTTCAGCTGCGAGAGTAGTTGAGAGAGGAGGTCTTGTTCCCGGGCGTCTCTGCGGAAGCCGGGAATCTGGGCCATCTGGCGCCTCTTCAGCTGCCCCCCTTCCTCGCTCCGCGGGCGTGGGGGGAAGGGGAGGCTCCACCTGGCCCCTGGGGGCGGCTGCGCCTCCCCAGCCTCACTTTCCCCATCCGCCCAGTGGGGGCGTGAGGGTGAGAGGGGGGCATTGGGACGCCCGGCGCCCCAGGAGCAGTCTGGTTACCTTTCCTCCCTCGTGGCTCTGACCCAGGCCAGGGGAGGGGCCAGGTGTGGCCCCGCGGGTAAACCCCATGGCCTGTCAGGGGTGCAGGAGGGCTCGGCCGCCTCCCCGGATGCAGGGAGGACCCCGGGATTCCCGCTCCTCCCCCTACCAGACCAGCCTCCTCCCAGCAGAGCTCGAGGGCAGCCTGGGAGCCCGGGAGCAGTGTCAGGACTCAGCCTGGACCGGGGCTGGGGCTGGGGGCCTCCACGCACCACCTTTCACTGGTTCCTCAGCTGCCATCCAGGCCCCGATCAAGCCACCTCTGTGTGCCTCTCCAGGCTGTGGCTCTGCGCGGTCTTTATGACGTCCCCTCGCCTAGAATGCCCACCAGTGCCTCCCCGACAGCCAGCTCAGCCCTCCTTTACTAGAGCTGTGGGGTCATGGGTGATGTGAGCTGGCAAAGCCCTCGGAGATGGCTCGGGGCAGTGGTTCCAGACAGGTGCACTGGAGGGGGCTCAGGGTCGGGCGGGAGGCTGCTGGGCCCCCTCCCGTTTCAAATGGGGAAGCAGAAGCCTAGTGGGGGTCGTTTCAGTACTGGCCCAAGGTCACCAGGCAGTGAGTGGCAGAGCCATCTTGGCCTCATCTTCAGGTTCTCTCTCTCCTCCACTGGCCTCTAAGCAGGGCTGGCGGTGGCCCAGGTCCAGCCTGGGGGTTCACGGGTACTAAGCCTTGCACTTCCTGGGGATGCTTTCAGCTGCAAGTAACAGGATGTCCAGCCAACAGTGGTTTAACAAACAATCACGTATATTTTCTGGAACTGGAGAAGGTGGTGCTGGATTAGGTGCCGTGAGCCGATGATGTCATCAGGGACCCCGGCTCTTCCCATCCTCGTGCTCTGCCGTCCCCTGAGTGCTGGCTTGTTGCCTCATGGTTCCAAGGTGGTTGCTCTGGCTGCAACTCTCACAGCTTGTGACCGCTGCGTTCAAAAAAAGGAAGAAAAGGAGCCAGGGAGGAAAATCTTTCCCAGAAATTTTCAGGCAGTTCTCCCCTTCCAGCTTGTTGGCTAAACTGTGGCTGTGCCTAGCTGCAAGGGAGGCTGGGAACATCCTGTGAGGTCCCTGCCTTTGGGAGGGGTTGAGCTGGCCACGTGCACTTGGGGGTGGGGAGTGGCTAGGGCTCAGAGGAGGCAGCGGTGGCAGGACTGGGGAGGAGAGAAGGAGCTTCCCCGAGGCTGGGAGAGGGTGGGTTTAGGAGAGAAGGGAGAAGGGCTGGCCCTGCTGGTGCGCAGCACCCAGACCCGTAGGAGGCCAAGGGTGTGTCGAGGGGGTGACCCCAGGCTCCTGCCTCAGTGACAGTGCCCTGGGCCCTTCACGGTGGACCTGGGCGTGGGCCACACAGCCTAGAGTGGTGACAGTGGGCTGAGGGGCCTGTCCTGGTGAGGGGCTGAGGGCTGCTCTGCTGGGACACAGACGAGGTATGAGTTGCTTCTTGTCTCCAGGGGCCGAGGCGTGCACTCACATCTACAGAGTGGAGGTGCTCTTCTCGTCCTGGGTGTACCCCCTGCCGGATGGGCATTTCCCTCTGCCCGGCTGGACGCCGCCTGCTGCTGGGCACCCTCGGGAGCCCCTGCCCCTTCTCAGCACAAAAGGGACGCTCAGCGATGCCTTCCTCCTGTTGCCTGCCACCTACGAAGAGCCCCAAAGAGGTTAGCTTTTATTGTTTGCCCTGAAAAATCTCAACTTTTGCTTTTCAAATGAAGAGTCCCCTGGTTCCTTTAGCTGTTAATTCACGCACCACATACTGATATTTGTGTTTATGGAAGGCAGGCGTCTGTCTCCTCACCAGTGTCCCCTGCCCCTGGAGCCGTGCCTGGCCTACAGAAGGTGATCAATAAGTATTGCTACTCGCCGAATGAATGAGTGAAGCAGTACGTGAACTGCAGCCTCCCCTGTACCAGGCCCGGGAGGCCAGCGTGCACTCAGTCTGGTTACATGTATGTGTGTGTTTACCACGTGTGAGTCTTCCTTTCCAGCTGGACTGCAGCCCGTGGGCAGGGACTCCTTCCCGAGGCCTCCCCCGGCCCACCCCGTGAGGACCTCCCACATAGCTGCGGTCATGGGGGCCCCGGGAGACAGGTGACGCCTTATGAACAGGAGAATTTGCACAGAGTGAGGCGGGTCTTGTAAGACCATCGGGCCCATGAGGGACGCAACACCATAGGCTGGTGAAGCAAACGGCTTCGCCCACAGTGTCTGCAGCCCCGGCCTGCTGGGCTGTGGTTTGGGCAGGCTCCCTGGCTGCCCTGGGCCTCAGTTTCCCCATCGTCAGCTGGAGATAACAGGCGTGAGAGGAAGCAAGATGTTCTCTTCAGGAAGAGCCCGGGCAGGGCGGGCCTGTGACTGCTGCCCTGCCCGGGACCTCGGCTACAGAACGTCTTCCTGCCAGGGTCCCCCAGGCACCTGGTCGGCACCACCTCCCCGTCCCAAACAGTCGCCGTGGGGTCACTGTCTGCGGGGTCGTGGTTGGAGCTCCAAGTCCAAGGCCGCATCCGGCAGCCTTATCTCAGTTCCTGGGAACTTCCCCCGGGGCCAGCTGCAAAGGTGGCCCCAGAGATACTAGGAATGGGGGTGGGTGCTTTCCTGCCCGTGACATGATTAAGTAACAAGAGCAGTTGCTGGTGGGAACATGAGCGGCCACACCAGCCATCTGGCCCTGCCCAGCCCCGCTCTGCCTCGCTCCAAATTTATCTCCCCGGCCCAGCCCTGCTGACTGGTGCTATCACTCCCAGGATGGATGGGGGAATTACCGCGGCCTATGCTTTGCAAGAAGCTTATAACAAAGCCTGCAGCCAAACCCGAGGTGCAGAGTGAGGCTGCTTCCCCAGGGGCACCTGGAGCGCCTGCAGCCAGGCTCCCGGCCACTGGCCCCGAGCGCGTTCCAGTGCCCCCGCCCCGCCCCGCTGCAGGATGCTGTTCTGCTCACACACCTGCACTCTGTACGGTTCCTATCGGCCCCCAAGTGTAACCGAATCCAAAAATATTAAACCGGGGCCCATCTGTTGGCCAACTGATGAGCGCAGATGTGCTCTGGATCTCAGAGGCAACTGGCAGCCCGTCAAGGCTGTTAGAAGCGGCACCTGCTGCCTGTTTTCCCCCTTCCGCCGCCCCTCCTGGGCCCAGGAGCCTGTGGCCAAAACACACCCCCACCCCGGAAGGGGCTGGCTCCCCCCGCCGACCAGGAGGAGCGTCCCAGGGCAGGACCCACAAAGAGCCTCACCCACCGGCGGGGAGCAGGGACCCCCGGGTCCAGTTGGGTCCCTTTGCCCTGAGCCCCCTGTCAGCCCACCATGGGGTTAAAGCGGGGACAGGGCCAAGGGCTGCTCTGGAAGGAGGTGGACAGCGGCCGAGCAACAGGCAGGCCACCTGGGGGCGTTTGCACCTGCGCTGCCCCCTGCCCAGAGCTCTCCCCAGGGACCACCTGCCCCTCCCCCACCTCCTGCAGATCTTTGCTAAGACAGGGTTGGAACTAGACAAATACGACTGTTTCTTTCTTGCTTTGAGACTCACATCAAGACCCGTCTACCTCATGTTATGAACATCTTTACTGGTCCTATTTCAAGAGGGGAAGAGAAAGGAAAACGCCAGCTGTTTCCTCCCCAGGACAGTGGCGGACGTGGGGAGACCAGCACAGAGGCTATCATTCAGGAGTTCCAGGATGGGGCTGGACAAGGAGGCAGAGGTGTTGGGGGCTGAGAAGGGGCTGGAGTCCGGACGTAGCCAAAGGAAGAAATAACAGTATGGCCGGAGGAGAAAGCTGAGCCCTGAGAGGTGGTGGCCCTGCCTCTTCCCACCCATCAGGCGCTCCTGTGGTCCCCACCTGCTCAGTGCCAGGGACAGCCAGGTGAGCGGCAGCCCCAGACTCGGGTCTGGATGGCTGGTCGGAACCAGGGCCTGCCCAGAGGGATACGGGCCGTTGAGGCCAAGTCCCAGGCGTCCGCCCTCCACTGGATAGGTGGGAGACCTGTGTCCAGGTGGAGGAGAGCATGGCCTTGGCCGGCGCCCTGGCTTTCCATGGGGGCTGTGGGCGGGCAGGAGGGCCGTCGCCTTTCAAGGCACTTTCCTCTGTCCCTGAGGGCCACGGTCTCCCAGGCAGGAGACAATAGAGCTGGAATTTGAACCCAGCGCCGCCTCTAAGCTCCAGACATCCACGCCCTCTGGTCCCCAGACGGCTGAGATGTGGGACACTGGCCAGCCCCGCTTTCCTGAGCCGGGGGGACCAGGCACCAGATCTGCAACCCGGGGGTCCTGCCCTTACAGCCAGTCCTGCAGACCCCTCGGGGGGCCTCAGCACAAGGGCTCCCCACCCAGGGGGCCCAGGGGCCCTGTCTCACCCACTCCTTGGAAGCCTGGTTTTCCCTGTCAAATGGGAATCAGAAGAACAAGTATCCTGGTATCTTTCTGAGAACTGTCTAGATCCGTGGCTTTCAAGCCTTTCTGAGTATGAGCTGTAGTGGGAAATACACTTTCTACCCTGCCCAGTGTTTCCTTGCTCCTGTGTGTCACATGCGTTTGCTGGTGCCTCTGATGTTCTATGGCTCGTGGAAGCCTCACCCCCATCTCTGCCTCTGTCTTCACGTGACGTCTCCCCGTGTGCATGTCTGTCTCTGTGTCCAGATTTCCCCTTTTTATAAGAATACCAGTCACACTGGGTGAGAACCCACCCTGATGATCTCATCTTAACTAATTACATCTGCAGTGACCCTGTTTCCAAATAAGATCACGTTCGCAGCTGCTGGGGTCGAGACGTCAACATGGATTTGAGGAGGACTCAGTTCAACCCACAGCGGTTAAATACCCTGAATTTCACCCCAGCGCCAGCCCTGGCTTCCCAGAGAGTAAGTGCATGTGGCAACGCGGCACGATTTGGGTGTGGGCGAGGGGCTTGCATTCTTGGGCGGTGGGGCTGCAGTGCAGGCGCCCTGAGGCCCCTGCCCCTGGCGCTGCTGTCATGGCCGCCTGCTTGAAGCTTTCGTATTAGTCTCACTCAAGTGGCTTGGACAGACCCTGGAGGAGCCGGTCACACTCCATTGGGCCAATAATACGGATTTTGAGACCGAGTCAGAGCAGTGCTGATTGAATACACCGCACTGGTGCCCCTAATAGGCTACTGATCTGGGCGGCAAGGCGCACACAATCCTGGATGGCAGCCCCCCAGGCCCGGTGCCCATTCCTGGCGGGTCCCAGCCACAGGCCAACGCAGTCGTATCTCCGGTGTGAGCCTGGGAAGGGCCAGCCGTGCAGCTTCCTGTGGGATCTGCGTGGGGATGAATTTTCTCACTGTTACTGAGGCTGCTTGCCCTCGATTTAAGGACCGACTTCCTTCTGGGGTCTGACACAGAGCTGGTATGGGCCAGGATTTGAGAGGGTGTCATCCAGGTTCCCCCCCGCCCCCCGGCCTGCTGAGGCTGCCCGAGAGGTTCCCACGGTCGGCAGAGCAGTGGACGAGCTGCTGCGGGGTGGACCTCCAGCCTTAGTGTATGCCATTCTGATCGGGAGGTCCAGAGGGAGGGCTGGCCTCCCCACCTCTGAGTCCCTCTGAAGGCCTAGCGGGGGTGTTCAGCCCCCTGCCCACGTGTAACGGGGCTGACCTCTGCATGAACCAGTGCCCCTCGCCCCTCTCTCCCTCTGTCTCTGTCTCTCCCCCCGCCATCTTTGCTAACAGTACCCTTGCTGTGTCATTCTTCCTCACTTGGGCAGGCCGCCATTCCCCAGCCCCTTCTCTCACGGGTGTAGCAGAAATCTCCCCTCAAAAGCCTCCCAAGTGTTGGTGCACCTGCAGGGCCTGTGGGCGGCACCGTCACCGTTGTGCGCACTTTACAGGAGACGGAGGCCTGGACAGTGCAGGCACCCGCCTGAGGCCCACGTAGCTTGCTTGCAGGGCTGGGCCTGACACCCAGCTCTGTCACCTGCGCTCCCCACACTCCATGCAGCGAGAGTGTTGACAGGACTACTCCTCCCCCAATAGGGCGAGCGCGTCAGCCCTGAGGACGGGGTTTGGGGAGTCTGCTTGCTCTTATAGGAAACTTGCCCCAGCTGAGTTGTGGTTCATGTTTTGGGGGGAGAGTTTTAAGAGAAGAAGTGAAGACTGAGTCCATCTCAGCCGAGTTGGACACCACGCACTCTGCACCCTTCACCATCACGAGCATCTCTGCCATCTGGGCAGCTTGCCCACACCCCCATTCCTGAGGGACTGAGCCCCGGTCGCTAGGCTCTTCCTGGCTGAGGCTGCCACGTCACCTCCATTAAAACCAGGCGGAGGCGCAGCGCGGGGTGCACGGCGGCCCCGGGGTCTCACGTGTGCTCTGCCCTGGCTGGGCACATTCTGAAGAGACCAGGCAGGCGTCAAAACAGACTCAGATGTGAGGCAGAGGCCAGGTCTATGGCATGGGGAGTTTAAAATAACTATGATTAATACGTTAAGGGATCTAATGGGAAAGACGGACAGTGTGAAGGACAGGTGGGTGATGTCAGCAGAGAGACGCAAACTCTAAGAAAGAAGAAAAAGGAAATGTGAGAAATCAACGTGTGACAAAAACGAAAACGCCTTCCACGGGCTTGGTAGTTGGCCCAGTAGGGTTGAGGAGAATCAGCGAACTTGAAGGTAGATCAACAGAAAATTCCTAACCTAAAACAAAAAGAGGAAAAAAAGAACCGTGGGACAATATCAAACAGTGCAGAATACACATAATTGAAACACCAGGAGGGGGACTTCCGTGGTGGTCCAGTGGGTAAGGCTGCGCTCCCAATGCAGGGATCTGGGTTCAGTCCCTGGTCGGGGAACCGGATCCCGCATGCATGCCGCACCTAAGAAGCCTGCGTGCTGCAACTAAGACCCAGCAAAGCCTAAATAAATAACTTTTAAAAATTAAAAAAAACATAAAACACCAGGAGGAAAAGGAAGAGAACAGAGCAGAAGAAATATTTGAAATAATCATGCCAAAGAACTTTCAAAAATTAATGACAGACACCAAGCTAGAGATCCTGGAAGCTCAGAGAACACCCAACAGGATAAAGACAACAACACAGCAGAACCCCACATCTGGGCACGTTACCTTGAAACTGCAGAAAACCAAAGACAGAGAAAATCTCGAAGTCAATGGGAAACCTTACGTACAGAACAAGGGGGACGTCACAGCGGATTTCTTGTCAGACACCATGCAAGCAAGAGGAGAGTGGAGTGGAATATTTCAAGAGATGAAAGAAGAAAAAACACCCATCTAGAAGTCAGCAAAATTCTCTTCCAAGGTGAATAGAAAACGAAGACTTCTTCAGATGAGCAAAAACAGGGAATTCATCACAGCAGACCTGCCTTGTGGGAAATGTTGAAAGAAGGTTACCCTCCTGGTCTGTGTGACGGTGAGTCACTCACCCGACAAAAGTTCACTGAGCACCTACTGTGTGTCAGTGCTGTGCCACGCCCCAGGGACAGCCCTGAAGTGAGACCGACGCTGTGCCAGCTGGTGACAAACTCACGGGGGAAGTTACAGCCAGGAGCGGAGTGGGGGTGCAGGGGGTGCAGCGTCCCGGAGACCAGGTGACCAAAGGGTCTCCAGAGGGAAAGGAAGGCGCAAAGGTGGGAGGAAGCACAGAGAGGGGTGCTCGGCGGTAAGAGGGGGCAGCAAGTCCCGCGGGCGGCCGGGCTCAGACCTGGTGACCCTCCTCCTCCAAGAGCCGGCCCCAGCCCGGATGCCCATCCTCATCAGCTTGCTGGCTTCTCAGCCAGGTGGACCTGGCCCGGCCCCCCGCGGTGCCCCCCCGCCCCGCCCCCGCCCGAGCCCGAGCCCAGCCCACCACTCCGAAGCCTTGCTTGCATCCAGGCTGCGAAGCCTTGGCTCTAAAAATAGCCGCCACCTGGGAGCAGAGACAGATGGGAGGCGGTGGCCCCGGCCATCAGCATCCTGGCACACAGCTGGCTGGCAGCGGGCCGGGCAAACCAGCGTGGCTCCCGCGTGGCCCGGCGCATCCCTGGCAGTGGAGGAGGCTGGCAATGTGGCAGGCGGGCCCCCGGAGCGGCCCCAGCCACACCTCTTACGTCCATGCCCCAAGCCCCTGCCGTGGAGCGTGACCTGTGCTGTCAGGCCGCTGGGCCTCACACCGGCCCTTCTGCTCACTGCACACCTCGGGCAGGTCCTGTGACCTGTCTGGTCTGTGCCTCCTGCTCCTCCAGACAGTGCCCACCCCCGGCGCTGGGCAAGGATCTCAGGAGTTAGAACACGCTGAGCGCCTGGCACAGTAGGTGCTGGGGTGGGAGGAACCCGGGAGGTGCTGTGACTATCACTGTTTCCAACCCATGGACCCCCTCATCCCCTCGGCTTCGCTTGGGGGACTCCTCCCTACCCACTGCCTGTGTCCCCTCCTCACCTGGCCACCCAACCCCAGCCTGGAGCCCTGGGTGGCTTCCCAGGAGCGGGGGTGTGGGTGGTGAGTCTGTGATGATTCTCTCCCCGGACGGGATTACACCTGGGCCCTGCCTGGGGCTCCAAGGACCCCTGCCCTCTGGGGAGGGGACACAACCCGCCTGGGCAGGAGGAGGGGGACACATCCTGCCTGGGCAGCATCAGGTGTGACCAGTGGAATGAGGGGACTGACGTTTGCCACGTCCAAGCAGCAGCTTCAGGAGTCGCCTCAGTCTCCCCCCAGCTCCCTCCCACCCCTTTATCTGAGACCAGTGTCGCCTGTGGGACTGATTCTGCACTGCACTGAGACCACCACGGCCAGCCTGTCACTGCCAGCTTGTAATGGGAGCAAGACATGAACGTGTGAGACCGAAGCTTGGGGGCTGTTTGTCACAGCAGCAGAGCTGACTAATGCACCAGGCAGTGTGAGCTGCCTCCAGGTTGCACTGCCCCTCGTCGAAATCGACTTCATTTTGGTGAAATTTATATACAGTGCAGTGCACACATTTTGAGCATGCAGTTCAGTGAGCGTGAGCCAAGGGGTGAACCGTTTCTCCAGTGAAGACACGGAGCATTTCCGTCATGTTGCCCCTCCTTGAAATCAACTCCCCCCAATCCCCAGTTCAGTCACCAACGTCCTCCTTCTGTTACAAGATTCGTTTGGCTGTTCGTGGGACTTTGTCTAAACAGAGCACTCGCTTCGTGCCTGGCGTCGTGGGCTCTTCCTGGTTCAGGGATGCACTGTGCGCGTCTGGGGCTCCCCTGGCTGCTGAGTAATGGCCTCAAGCGTGGACACATCACGTCGCGTCTGTCCGCCACCTGCGCTCTACATTGGCACTACTCGGGCGAACGGAGCTGCTGAGAACATTTGCGCAGCAAATGAGGGCGTTTTGTCCTCTTTAATCTCTTCCAGCTGCATCCCTCCGAGCAGAATTGCCGGTCTATTCTAATCAGCTCGATTTGCTCTTACAGGAAATTTCTGTTTTCCCAAGCAGTGGTTCTCATTTATATTCCCAGCAGTGCGGAAGGGCGTTCTGGTTGCTCCACACCCTCACCAACGTCTCACAGTGTTAGTTTCTTGTGTTCTGGATTTTTCAGAATTTTAATTTTTCTAGTAGGCGTGCAGTGATGGCCTGTGGGGTCCACTGGGCCTTTCTCTGGTGACCAGTGGTGTCGAGAATCGTTTCCTGTGCTTATTGGCCGTTCATGTGCCTTCTTTTACTGACGTGTCTGAGTCTCAGGGCCACGTTTTGTTCGGTTGGAGCTGTAAGAGTTCTTTATGAACATCAGCACGAGCTCTTTGTCGTATACGTCTCATTTCTTTTCTCTGTGGCTTCCCTTTTCATTGTCCTAATGGTGTCCTGGTGAGCAGAAGGCTTTAATTTTGATGAAGTTCTGGTTTTTTCCACAGCGAATGCTTTCTGTGTCCTAACTAAGGAAGCTTTGCTGGTAGGTTTTCCTCGTTTCCTTCCAGAAGCCACACACTGTTGGCTTTTACACTTCGGTGAACGACCCTCTCTGCATGAGCAAGCTTCCTCCGGCGTGAGGCTCTGATGGAGACCACGGCTCCCCACGGGACGCCCAGCCGTCTCAGCCCCGGCTGCCTCATCACACCCGGCCTGGCCCAGTGCACGGCCTGTGTGCTTGGAGGGCCGAGCGGCAGACGGGCTGTTGTCTTGCCGCTGGACGTGTGTCCGGGGACGGCTGTAACAAAGGACCACAAATTGGGCACTTGAAACGACGGCGTGTCCTCTTATACTCTGGAGCCGGGTGAGCGGCCACGGGGCCGGTCTGGGCTCTGACCCAGGAGACAAGGGCGGGACCAACCCGAGGGGTTTGCAGGTGAAGCAGCGAGGCCTGGTGACCGAGAGGGCAACTGGGGCAGGAGGCTGGCATTTTCTCCCCGGCAGCCCTGGAAGGAAGGCGCTTCCAGGTCTGGAGTGCCGCTTGGTTCCCGGTGTGAGGGGCAGAGGGGAGAGAACTGAGGGTGTGAGCCAGGGACCCCTGGGTCCGACAGGGAGGGGCGGGCAGGTGAGGGCTGGGCCGGAGGGGAGCGGGGTTGCCGGGGGCTCCAAGGAGGACCAGGAGGCTTGAGGTTTAGCTGGAAGAACAGACAACACCAAATCCCATTAGACTGATCAGGGCAGGAGTCTGCATCCCTCCAGCTCTGCTTCCATCCTTGGCGGGACATCCAAGGGGGAGGGAGGAGTGGGGAGGAGCCGGCCTGAGGCCGAGGCTGGCAGGTGGGAGGGAGGCTGCGTGGCCCAGCCACCCCTCCTGGGAGCTCACTGCGGCCTCTTGCGGTTTGGACAGAGCTGCAGCAAGTCCTGCAGGATGAGGGGCGCACGTGCTTCTGAGCAGCCCGTGAGGGCTCTTCAATGGCACTTCACGGCCTCTGCTTGGAGGGGCCTGGCCTTTCCCTTGGAGCCAGAGGGCTGCCCCCAGTGCCGGCCTCGTCCTGCTGGCTGGGTACCTTCAGCTCGGTCTCCACTTGTGCTGCCCTGCTCCCCGCTGCCCGCTCGGACACAGCCCTGAGGCCCCTGGAGAGTGGCCGAGGTGGTCCTCCCTCGGGCCCAGCAGGGCCAGGTTCCCCACTGCCCGCTCGGACACAGCCCTGAGGCCCCTGGAGCGTGGCCGAGGTGGTCCTCCCTCGGGCCCAGCAGGGCCAGGTCTTGGTGCTCGGCTGCCTGGTGGGGGATGTGCCTGGCGGGGTGACTCAGGGCCGCGGGGCTTCCTGGGCACTGGCGGGACAAGGCCTTGCCCAGAACCCTGTGTTCCTGGTGGGGCAGCAGTGCATCACCTGTGACCTTTTGCTTCTTGGTGACAGAAGCCACATCACTTCTCGTCCGCTCCCACCTTCTGTTCTTCAGCATGAATTCTGGAAAATTCTCCGATTTCCGCTCTGTGGAACAACCATAGCCGTTTCTGTCCCAGTCCCTCCTGGGGTGGCCTCTGCTTCTCACGCTGTGAAGGAGATGGCAGAGTGTCTGGGGCCCGAGCCCACGTCCCACTGCAGACGTGGGTCCTGCTGAGTCCCTGGGTCACCGTGGGGCGGCCGCTGATTCAGTCAGGGTGCCCACCCCACCCCTGGCCGCAGCCCTCCAGGGGGCTCGGGACCGAGCTGCTCGCACCTCCTGAAGCCAGAGCCGCTGCCTCGGTGCCTCCAGGAGGAGTTGGGCCCTGAGAGGCGCGTCCCTCCTACCCCGAGGGTCTGGGGGCGACACAGCCGTCCTGCTGCCTCTGGGCTTCCTGAGCCCAGCGCCTGTGTGCTCGGGATCCGACACCGCTGTCCTCAGTGCTCACTCGGGATCCGACACCACTGTCCTCGGTGCTCAGGCCCAGTTCCCACCCTGGTGCACCGCTCGTTCAACAAAGCTCTCCCCCAAGGGGCAGGCGCCAGCTCCTGAGGATTTGGAGAGAGTCGGGCCACTGCCGTCATGCCCTGAGGGGCTCCCAGCCAGGTGGGGACAGTGTGGGCGTCCTGGCACAGACGGGCCGGGTGGGGGCGGTGCTTGAGACGACGCAATCTACTCCGTCCCATTTCTGAAGGCCCGTGTCTGACTCAGGTCCACCTCTCTCTGGAGGCTCTGGGGGAGGGTCCCTCCTGCCTCTTCTGGCTCCTGGGGCGCTGGGCGTCCTTGGCTGGTGGCCGCCTCCCTCCAGTCTCTGTCTGTCCTCACGTGGCCTCCACCTGTGTGTCTGCATCTGTCTTATGAAGACTTCAGTCTCTGTATGTAGAGCCCACCCCAACCCAGCATGACCTCACCCTGAGATCCTTCACTCGGTCACGTCTGCAAAGACCCTTCATCCAGACACGTCGCATTTATGGGTTCCGGCGCTTAGGATGTGGGCGTGTCTTTTTGGGAGACTCAAAAAGCCCAGAAAGAGGCACTGATGAGCCTCAACCAGGGACCGGAGGGGCTCGGCCCCTCTGCCCTCCCACGGCCAGCCCTTTCCCTGAGCTGCGTCACACGCTGTCTTGGTCAATTGTGGTAACAGGGGTGCGACCAGCACACACCATGGACGCAGGGAGGCCCCGCGCAGACGCTCTGGCCGGGGCTCTGCACTTCCTCTCCCTGTCACGAGTCGCCAGCATGGAGCCAGGTGACGGCAACTGATAACCTCTAGGAACCTCTGCTTCCTCGCCTGGGAAGGGGAGATAATGTCTTCCCTGGATCAGTGGGGACGGCAGAGGGGAAGGAGGCTTGAACCGCCGGTCCCTGGGCCGTGACGGGCTCCTCTTGGATGGCGCCCTCACACCAGTGTCCGGGGTCCCCCAGGGGCTGTGGGTGAAGGCTCCTGGTCATGAATCCCTCATCGGGCTGGGCTGGGTGAGGGGTGAGGCCTTGGATCTGGAGGGTGCCAATCGCTTGGGAAGGACCCCACGGCAGGAGGAAGGGCAGGGAGAGGATGGGGCGCACCAGTGGAGGGCAGGGACTCTGCGGGCAGGGGGTCAGGAGCCCCTCACCCCATCCTCAGCACCCCTCCCCACCCGGCCAGGGGGCGGCAGAAGGATGTAAGCCACTGACAGCCCTGCCTTGTTTCAGAGAAAATATTCCCTGAAAGACATTAAAATGAAGTAAATAAAAGAGATAAAAATGGAAATATCAAGGCAGCAACTTCTTCTTTTCTGATTACAAAGCAGGCGGTGGGAGGCGCGGGCCCTTGAAGACGCAGCTGCAGCAGCCGGGCCGGCCTGATAAGGGCCCGGCCGCCTGTGCCCACGAGATAAAGCCAGCAGTGCTGCCTGGCCTCAATCCCGCCGGCCATCAATATTCACACGCCGGCCGCGGGCGCTCAGATAGGGGCGGAGACCGCTGCCGCAGAGCCCCTATTAATCCACTCGCAGGCATTTAAATCCCGCGGAAAGTGGACGACATCCATCTTGTCCTTCCCCCCGCCCCTCCTCTGAGCCTCTAGTTCACCAAGTTTTCAGCTGCGGGTGGAGGGATCGGGAGGGGCGGGGGCCCACACACCTGCGGGAGACAGGCGAGGGCAGCCCCCCGGGCTTCAGGGGCTGCAGTGATTCCAGAAGGAGATGGCTCCCGTCAGCCCAGGGGACTCTGCGGAGCGCCGTGGCCGAGCCGGCCGCATCCTCCTGGTCCTTTGTGAGTGGCCCTCTCCTCCCTGGCTGTCAGCCCACCGGCAGGGACCGAGGCTGAACACATGAACACACACCACACACAAGACAGTGACGGGAGGGGAGTGAGGGGCGTGACAAGGGCCAGGAAGACACCCAGCCAGGCTTCTGCTCACACCTTCCGTGGCTGCCGTCTCCCCAGAGGCCCCCGCTCCTTTCCTGGTCTTTGGCGCTTGTTCGTTTTCATGCCGGGCTCGCTCTGCGCAGGACCTTTGCGCGTGCACCTGCCTCCCGGGGGCCCGCCTCCTCCGGATGTCCACCTGGCCCCCTCCTTAGAGAGGCCCTCCTTGACCACCCCGCGTCTCCCCAACCCCCTTAATGGCATCACCCCTTCCCCACCACACTCACAACGCAGGCACCACAGGAACACGTGTTTGTGCCCGTTTTATCCAGTGCTACAGCCCAGAGTTCAGAACAGCACCTGGCACGTAGCAGGTGTCCAGTGACATTTACTGAGTGAAGGAGGGAGGCCGAATGGGGCACCTCGTTTAGACGCTGCGTGTGGGAAGGGCGTGGAGATGTGGACAGGGAAGGGGGTTGGACAAATGGAGCTGGAAGGACAGACCTCCAGGCAGAGGGACTGGCCTGTGCAAAGGCCCTGAGGTGGAGTCTGATGCGGTTGCGGCGGGTGGTGGGGAGAGAGAAGAGGCAGCAGATGCAGGTGGACCAGGCAGATGTGGCCTCAGGCCGGGAAAGACTCTGGGGGATTCTTCCCAAGAGCAACATGAGAGCACGTCCAGCTCCCCTGGGCACCCAGCACTCCCTGCACCCAGCATGCAGCACACACCCAGCACACAGCTCGTGCCCAGCTCTCTTGGTGCAGGCCCCCCAGCGGCACGCTCACAGGTGGGCTCCCGCAGCCAGGGAGAGATGCCAGGACTGTCAGGAGGATGCCCAGCTGCCGGGCATGGAAAAGGCAAGGCACGGGGGACAATCCTTCTATCTGGCACCTCAGGAAGGGCCCAGCGTCTGTGCTCGGAGCTGTACCTCTCCCCCGAGGCTGCCCCCGTTTGGGGCTGCAGCCCCTCCTTGGAGCCACCTTCCCCGCCCACCCTTCTCTGGATGGATTCTTTCATCAAGCCTGGTCATAACCAGGTTTTTTGGGGGGGCGGGACAAGGGCAGGAGCACCCCTTCTCCAAGACAAAGCACCACCCTGGAGGGAGGCTCTGTCCCCGGGCACTCTCGCTCCAGGAGGGGTCCTTCCCCTGTCAGCGACAGGGCTTCTTAGAGCTGTGGTCTGTGAGGTTAACTCTGTGGGTTAAGACCACCGTCCTAAAAACAACTGGGATGCATTGCACGTGGAAAAAGTAAACACTGTGAAAGGTGGTCTGGGGACGTGTGCCTGAGTGTGGTGGGGAGGGCCGCCGCTGCTCGCGTCCACCCTGCACCCTCCTGCTTTGTGCACTACTGGCCCGGTGCTCACAGCGCCCTCGTTCGCCCGGTTCCACAGCCGAGGAACTGAGGTGTGGGGCGGCTAGCCTGTCCGAGGGCAGCTGGGATCTCGGGGTGGACAGACGAGGCACGTATACTGGCCGCACACTCCCTGGCGGGATGCCCCCAGATCAGTCCCCTCTCCTCTCTGTGCGTCCGCGTCCTCGTCTGTAAATGGGCATAAGTGACACTGGGGACTTCCCGGCAAGGGCGCTGTGAGGTGCAGACGGGACACAGCCCTCAGGAGATGGGCACCGCTGCCGTCACACCTCACGCAGCTCGTCCCCACTATCCCTGCCCCTTCTGGTCCCAGAGGCAGAGGGAACGAGGCCTCATCTCCTGGCCTCAGCAGCCCGCAAAGGAAATGCACAGAACACAAAGAGGAAATCAGTGTAACCGAACTCCTCATTCTCCTAATCGTCAAGGCGTACGTTTTAGTCGTGCAAGCCTCCCAGGCTCGGAAGCGTCAGCCCTGCACACGAGGACAGCTGCCCTCTGGCCCGCGGTGCCGCCTCCCCAGCGTCTGTGCTCAGAGCCGCCCCTCATCTCCGGGATGCCAGTGCCGGCACCTCCCCTCCCTCAAGGCCGGGCTGCTTCCACATCTGGCTTCATTCATAAGCAAATGCCAAGTCACCCAGATCCAGAGCTCATAGTCAAGCCGGAAAGCTCTGTGCAAATATCACCATCATTAATAATCATTGATGAGAATGATAAATAAATGAGAATTATAATAGGAAGGTCTCTCTCAAGAGTGGGTACCCAGTGGGCCACGGGGGTCCCTGGCCGATCCACCTGCCTCTCCCCAGCTCCCCATCGCAGGCTCTGAGTGCTGCACTCAGGCCAGGCTGTGGGCTGCTTCTGAGTGGTTGGGGCCATCCATGGCGGCTCAGGGACAGACCCACCTCCTCTTTCTGGCTCTGATGAACAGGTGGCCCCAGTGTTCCCAGGTGTAAGGTGAGGGTGGTGGTGAGCTGGTATCTAGGATCGGTCAGCATCCCACCAGTTCCTCCAGCCTTGCAAGGAGAATGCATGAAATGGGGGTTCCGTATGGCCCGGTTTGACACAGCAGTCGGTATGTTGTGGCCACAGCCCCATCGCACCAGATGAGCCTGCGCCAGTTCTTCTAGAACTGCTGCTCTGTCCGTGGTTCTGAACCACAGTCTTGCAGGAAATGCTGCTTTCTCCACCCTAGGAACCAGGCACGTTGTCCAGCCTCCCCCAGGTAGTACGTGCCAGGTGAGGGGCAAGAAAGCGTCAGGGAAGACGGGAGAGCAGAGGAAAGAGAGAGAGGAGAGCAAGAGAGACGTGCGAGACAGTGGCAGAGAGACGGACAGAGACATGGGCTCTGGGTCAGACAGAGGGAGGCCACCTCCTCTGACGTCACCAGGAGGAGGAGGAACTTTTGTCTGGGCTTCATGTTTCAACAGTCTTGGAATCTAAGGAGGGTATTTTCCGTATGGTTTCCTGCCGCTGCTCTCCTTCCCACGTGCTCCACCTGTGCGTCCTCGGGGCGCCTGTGCCGGCGCTCAGCCTGAGCAGCAGAGCCGCCGGGCGTGCGTGTGTGCATGCAGGATATGTAGATACATACACGTGCACACGTCTGTGGGACTGTTACAGCGAGCTGACCACATGCAGTTAAACAGTGTGCAGGCTGTTGTCTGATGCTGGAAGGGGGTTGGTGGCTGTAATGTGGGGGAAGGAGCAGAAGCTGCACCCCCCAGCCAAGGTGAGGCTGTGACACAGTGGCGGTTACCGGGTCTCGTGTGACATGTTCCATCCCAGGATGCCTAAAGCACGTGGGTGCGGCCGCTGGTCCCGACAGGACATATCTGCTTTGCTCATGTCAGGAGCAGGTGTGGGTACTGGAGTCGGTCCCAACAAATGTCCTCCCCAGGCCCAGAGGCGAAAGCACTCAGAAGTATAAGCAGTTACTCATTCCCTTCTGTCCAGCAGAGCTTCCTGGGGCCAAAGAGACAGTCCGGAGCCCAGGTGCCCCCGACGTCGTGAGGAAGACAGACACAGTCGACAGGGCAGTACTCTTCACTGTCACGGCCGGACGGTGCCTTAGAAATTCAGGGATGGTTAAGAGGAGTGGTCTCACAGGCCAGTCTATTCACAGTCCCTGCCCCAAATGCTGTGTCCAGAAAGGTTCTGAGGCGGTGCTTGATCATCTCCAAAGAGAACTGGGATCAATTAGTGATGTCTGCCGCAGGGACAGCACAGGAAGACGTGTGTGTGAGGGAGGCCCGTGTGCGGAACCTGAGGTCCAGAAAGGTGACGTGGCTGGTCTGAGGCTCTGGAACAAGGAAGCTGCAGGGCTGAGGCCAGAAACTGCCTTCCTCTCTCCTAATTTGGGTTCTTTCCAAGACATCACAGTGGATTCCAGAGTGAGACAGACACAGGGACCAAGGGACATCTGGGTTTGTGTCCTGTGATGGTTCCGTGACCCTCACGGTAGCCCGGCTGGATGGGAACCAAGTGCGGACACACAGCCCGACTGCTGCGGCCACCCTGCTTCTCCCCAGGGCCTCGCCTTCAACACTGCCAACCGTCACCCCGAGGCTAAGCGGCTGAAGTAGACCCTCTAGTAGCCACCCCCCACCTCCACCCCCAGGCTTCGCTCCTTGGAGTGGTCCAGCCGTTCCCAGAAGCACTTAATGGCAGGGATGCCCAGAGAAGGTGCTGGAAGGAATGTGCTCAGAGGCTGTCCCTGGGGAGAGGGCTTGGCCCAGAGGAGGCAGACGTATGTCCTGATGCCCCAGGTAGGACCTCAGAACTGAGTTGTTTTTCCTGCTTTAGGGAGAGCGGAACATTTGCAGAACTGTGGTTTCAGCTCAGCTCCTTTGTCTCTTAGAAGGCACACGTGGCTGAAACCGCCTGTCCGAGGCTGTCCTACCGTCTTGTCCTAGGAAGTTAACCGATGTGGGAAGTTAAGCCTCTACTTTGTTCTCATGGACATGCAGCATTCACCCACCCACGCATCCATCCACCCACCCACCCACCCACCCACAGACAGTCACCGAGCTGGGCCACGTGCTTAACGCACTGTGCCAGCCTTTGGGAAGCACGACAATGACACCACATGTCAACACTCAAGCTCCCATCTAAGTTGGGGCTCCAGGCAGGGGAGCACACACCCTGGGGACTGCATACGTGACCACTGGGGGCTGCAGGGAAGGTGACATTGGCACCTCTGTGTGTGTGCGTCTGACCCCATCCCATCATTAAACGACTGTCTGTGCATCTGTTTACAGGGAGGGTGGTACGCGGCACATTTTTCCTCTGGGGACTGCAGTCAAGGGAGCGAGCAGCGACTCAGCCCGGTAAGCGAGAACAGCGCAGCAGCTCAGACTGAAAGGGCCTCCGTACGGGGGTGTGAGGCTGCAGAACGAGGGGTGTCTGGACACCCAGGAGGTCTCCTTGGAGGAGGTGAGGATGTGTGGGTCTTGGAGGATGAGCCTGTGAGGTGGAGAACTTGAAGAACATTCCACGGGCAGAATCAGCATAGCAGGGGAGGCCAGGCTGCAGAGCGGGCAGCTGCTCAGGCTACTGAGTGTGGGGCTGGGGGCAGGAGGAGGCGTGGGCAGGAGCAGGGTTGGCTCGGCCTTTGACGCCAGTTGGCCAGGTAGCTTGAACTCCACCCTGGTGGGTGACAGGAGCCTCCTGGTGGGAGCCGGAATCAGATCTCCCGCATCAGTGTGTGCGTGAAGCTCTTTGGGGACCAGGAAGACGGCAAGGCTGGCTCTGTTCGGGGAGACAGGCCAAGTATGAAGAGTCAGGGGCTGCTCGCTGTGGTGTGTATCAGCTGACTCTTGCTGCGTAACAAAGCACCCCACGTCTCAGTGGCTTCAAACAACAGAGCTTGTTTCTTGTGACTGGGGTTTGGTGGCTTCTGCCTGCATTTATGCCTGCAGCCGCTTCAGACAAAGGAGCTCTGGGCTGGACAGGCCAAGACGGCCTCGCTCACGGGCCGGCAGGTGGAGCTGGCTGTCCGTGGCCTCGGGCCCCCGTGAGCTGCCCCAGCTTCCTCCCACTCGGGGTGGCATTCCAAGAGGGTGAAGTGGAGGCCACATGGCCTCTTAGGGCCCAGGCTCCAAACTCCCCCGACATTAATTCTGCTACATTCTATTGGCTAAAGCAAGTCAGAGGCCTGCCCAGGCCTGAGGGTGCGGGAGACGCACCTCTTCATGGGTGTTTCCACAAATCCTTTGTGGCTACATTTCATCAACAGTATCCCAGTGCCGAGGACGGTGTCTGCCAAGTGCTCACAGGTGTTTGCTGAGTGCCTGGCTGTGGGATGCTTCAGGAAGGGAAAGGGGAGGGGCGCACACCTGCGGAGGTGCAGAGGCGAGAACGGGCCAGGACAGGTCGAGGCAGCCTGAAGGGGCTCTATGGGGTGGAGCTGAGGATAGAGGTGGATATGAGGAGGTGGTTAGTTAGGAGCCGACCAGGGGAGCGATGGGGGGGCACAGTGAGGTCGGGGAGAGCCATGGAGGGAGAGTGAGGGACCTGGGGCTGGGGAGCGAGGGGCCTCTGGGAAGGCCGACATCTGCCTACCTGGCCAAGGGAGGGACCCGGGGCAGCCCCCGGCTCTGGTCTCCCACCCCATTTTCAATCCCCACTACCCCCGCCTCCACGGGCCCTTCCCAGGTCCTGAGGGAGCCCCGGCTCTGCCTCTTCACCCCCACCTGAGCCAAGCATCCAGCCTGGAGAGGAGAGGAGAGATCCTCAGATCCACAGACCACCGGGGAGAGCTTTAAAAAATGCAATTAAATGGAAAATAATTAAATCCAATTAAAAATGAACCGTGGGGGGAACTCCTGCCACTGCTGTTGGATGTTTTCCGAGTGAAGGCCCAGGCCGCCTCCACCCTGTCTTGGCGGCCTTCCCGGTGCTCACTGGACTGGGCTTTTAAGGTGGAAGGAAGAAGCCAGGTGCTCCCAACACCCTCAGGGGGCCAGGACCTAGCGGGTCCTCCCCCGCCTTGCGGGCTCCCCCACGCCCACCCCTCCTCCCGCTGGGATGCCTGGCGAGCCCTGCTCCCTCCCAGTCAGGCAACCGCCAAGAAAGTGTCAGAAGTGCATTCACTTAGCATCGCTGTCGCCAGGCCCTCTGGGTTTGTGACCCTCAGAGCCACTGGCTTGTGAAATGCAGATTCACCGGCCCCACCCCGCCTCGGCTGGTGGATCCTGGGCCTCTGAATTTATACCAAGCCCCAGGGATTGTTCTGGCTCGTGGCCTTAACCTAGGGCCTTCCCTTCAGAGTGGATTAGCCCGTGGCCCGGAGAGGGGCCCTGGGTGGACGCACTGTGGAGAGACCACAGGCACCGGCCAGCTGGGGCGGCTGAAGGGGGCAAGGACGCCCTCTGCGTCTGTGCACCCCATCTAGGAAGCAGCCTGCTGTGATGGGCTTTCTCAGGAATCCGACGCACCCTCCCCTGCAGCATGCATACCAGGCAGGGCCACAGCTGTTTGCCAGCTGGGGGCTGAATCCACAAGCCAAGAGTCCACGAGGCTGTCTCCCAGGGGCCCAGTGGTCCATGAGACTGAACTGCTCAGGGCCGTCAGCAGGACAGGCTGTGGAGGTGACAGCTCCAGCTGGGGTCATTTGCACCCTCGGTCCCCAGAGCACCTGGAGAAGGGAGCTCCAGGGCCGAGGGCAGGATGGCCATAACCCTGTGAACGCCTCACTGAAGCTTGGGGTTCACCACCTGTTCATCCAGCCGAAGGCCTGGCCATGGACGGGAAGCTGGCCTCCACGGTACCGCTACCAGATGTCGGAAGGCTGCCCAGACCCCTGCCCACCATCCTGCAGGCAGCTCACACCCGGGGGTTAGATGGGTGGAGGCCTGGGGACAGGCCTCCAGACGGCCAGGTTATCAGTGCCGAGGGTCCTTTGGTTCCCCGCCCCTCTTCCTGGCCATATCTCCCCTTCTCTCGCAGTGCGCGGTCCCACTAGCTCTTCAGGTGGACCCCAGCGTCCTGCCTTCCCGACCCCGCCTGCAGGCCTTCCTTCTACCACAACGCGGGCGTCCGGCTGGACGAGGCGGGCCCTCCAGAGCCAGGTCTGCGTCCACACTACCGCCTGCTCTAGATCTCCCTACTTCCCCGGCGCAAGGTGCGAAGGCGACTGCTGCTCAGGCGCAGTGCCTCCGCGTGCGCGGGGCCTGATTCTCATTGGGTCTAGCACCTGTCAGTCATCTCACACGGGGGGAGGAGCTTGCTCCAACCGGAAGTGGGCCGGCGGCCATTGGCTGACAGGTCGGAGCACCCCTCTCCAGGTGTGGCGGCAGGTGAGGCCACAGGCCGGAGCCAGGCTGGGACCCAGAGGGACCGGCTTCCCTGGTCTGGGTCACATGAGGGGCTGGCAGCTCAGCCGCCCCTCCCCTCACCCTACTCCTTCCCCCACAGGCGGTTAGTGGGGGAGGGGACTCAGATGGACTATGGGGAGGGACCTGAGGTCCAGAACCTGTGCCAGCGCCTGGGCTGCCTGTCTTCACCCACCTGCCAAGGACGTCCAAGGTGCTGCAGGGCGCATCCTGGCGAGGGGGCCACCAAGGAGGGCTCTAGGGCCACCGGGTGGTGACAGCTGGAAAGACAGGTGACAGGGAGGTCAGGCCGAGCTGGCAGTGGGGGGGGGGTTCCCAGCCCTCCACCGGCTCTTCAGTGCAGGGAGGAGTGCCTGAGTCACGGCTGTCTCATTCCGCAGGGAGATGGCGGCCCCCAAGAAGACGGCTTCTGTCACCAGCAAGCAGAAGATGGCATGAGGGTTCCCGCCCCAGTGCGGCCCCGGCCGGCTTTGTAACTTTCCGGGGGCTGCTTGAGGCTTCGTCTAGAGGGAGGGTCTGGCCTTCCGTGGACACGCATCGTGAGGGTGACGTGGCAGAGCCAGCACTAGGGCTTTCACGAGGACGAGGTGTGAGCTGCTGCCTGGGTCCTGCGTGGCTCGCCCGCCCTCCTGGATGGATGCTGACGTCTCCCACCCAGGGTCCTTGCCCCACTGTCCTTCAACGGATTGGCTCAGAAATGGGCATGAGACCCAATAGAGGGAGACTCCTGGGAAACGTTCTTCTCGCACTTCAGAGAGATCCTGGGAGGATGGACCACCTTGCTCTCCATGTGAGTCCCCCGTGTCAGCGTGACGCCCCAATCGCTAAGCCTTCTCACACCAGCCTGTGTTGGGAACTGTGAAGGGCCTGAGGCTAATAAGATAGTCTGCCCTGGTTTTGAACATGCCGGCAGGACACAAGCGTCCTGGATCGGAGCCAAAGAGCTTTGCCACCCACAGCGCAGCCGGAGCGGGAGTTCCCTTCCCCGGACGTGGTCCAGGTAGGTGCTGTACGTGCCGAGGAATGGTGAGCTTAGGGAACCTGAACCTTTCATGTGGGCTGCAGGCAACCTTCCTGATCATACCCTGAGAACAAATCCCCTTGCCCTCCACGTGGAGGGGCATTCTCTCTGTCAAGGCCACCTGCTAAACAGGCATCCTTGAAAAGACAGTCTGGAGCACAGGCTGCCCGTGAGTGTGCTTGTGACACGTGCAGAAGTGTGCAGGGCTGTGGGAAACTGCGACATGGCGAAGGTGGGAACGGGGGCTTTGCTGACACAGCGGGGTCGCTGAATCCGCCCACGCAGGACCCAGCCCTTTTGTGGACTTCCGTTTGGGAGGGGACGTTTACTTATTGTCTCAGCTTGTTACCGCTGCCATGAGCACTGGGGGAACCCGCTTCTGTCTCCATCCACTTAGTCTTACCTGCTGTTGACAGTGTGACCTGGGCAGGTAATTAAAATCCTGCTCACCTCGCTAAGGGGTGATCGGAACCCAGCGAAGCTTTGTTGGCAAAAACGTTTAGAAAACTACAGACTGTGTCAGGAGACGGACATGAGTGTCTCCATTTTTTCTCTTCCTCCTGGTCAGAGATTGGAATCCGGATTCATTTCCTGGGTGCTTTGTTCCAACAGCTGAGATAAGTTCACAGTTAGCGTACACCGGACACCGAGTCTTCCGGCACCTTGATCTTGGACTTGCAGCCTCCAGAGCTGGGGGAGCTCAATGGTAGTTGTTTAAGCCCCCCAGTCTGTGGTATTTTTTTCGTAGCAGCTGAAACGGGGGACGGGGCAGGGGTGCTGGGTAGGAGAGAGGTGAAGACCACCCTGGGCACGTTTGTGTTCCCCACCGACAGGTGATGCCAGGGTTTTGCTGAGGGGCGGCGGGGGCGTGAGCCCCACAGGGTTAGCAGGAGCCAGCTCGGTGGGCACGGTGGCGGCGTCCCCAAGGCTTCTGTTCATGTGTTGCCCGTTTGCAGATCTTCCTTGTGAAGGGTCTCTTTGGTCTATTGCCTCTTCCTACTGACGTGTAGGGGTTCTTCATACATCCAGGAGGACAGCCCGGCTTGTGGCCATGGGGCAGGAGGTGACGCGGGCCGCTCTGCACGAGCCCCTCCCGCCTGCAGCCCTCCCGGCCCCGCGCCTCCCGTGTGTGCAGGGCGGAAGGGGCTCACACGGAGCTGGTGGCCGCGTGAGGGGCTCCGACACGTCCTGGGGAAACAGACCGGCTCAGCCGTGCTCCACCAGCGCCCTGCACACTCACTGACCAGCTTTAGAGTATCTGTGACCGTCTTGGGGAGGCTGTGAGGCGTGTTCCGAGAAACGAGTGGGAAGTGCTGACCCAGCCTGGTCCTGCCTGGAGCCAGACGTGTGGACAGGCTCGTGCACACACCACCCACCACACACACATGCACACACACGGCACACCACGCCCAGGGGCTGCCCTCCAGCGTCTGGGCAGCAGGTCCTGAGCACTGGCCCCTGGTGATCCGCCCCCCAGCACAGGTTCTCCCCTGTCCTGGGGTCTCACTACTTAGGAACTGGGGTTTCTGCATCAGTGGGGGTTGGGGTGCCAGCCGAGGCCCCCTCTGGCAGCCTGGCTTCCTGCCCCCCAACCCAGACCCCATTCCATTCTGGGGCCCCTTCCCCCAGGGGCTCCGAGGTGCCCCCTCCTCGGCCCTCGCCCTCCCCCGCCACCGCCCGAGGCTGGCCCTGCCACGCATCATAACCCCTGAGCTCCACGACAGCTGGCTGAGCTCAGTTAAGCCCCACAGCACCGGGGTCCACCTGGCGAGGAATTAACAACAATAACAAAATAGCAAACACGCAAGGGGGGTGTGACGAGGCGGGGAGCGGGGCCCCCCAAGTAGCCCTCAGGTCCCGGCTGCACTGCCCCGCTCAGGTATGACACGGCCGGCCGGGGGCTGCGGGCCCCCGTGTCCCTCACTGTGCGGGAGGCCGCGGCAGCCCCGCTCCACAGGTGAGGGGGCCGTGGTGTCCAGGCCCGTGTGCCGCTCAGGGCACAGCAGCTAGGGATGAGAGGACGGAGGCCTGCCACGTGCCTCCAGAGGGGCTGGAAGGGGTGTAGGTTTGCCCTGGGGGTGGAGGGCCTCCCTCCATGATGTCTTGGCTTTCCATGGGGGCATCAGGCAAAGGTGGCAACAGCAGAAGGGGCCTAGAGTCGGGGCTGGGAGGAGCCGGAGAGCAGCGGGGTCCCCTGGACGGCTCACAGCCTTGGGCGCCCAGGACACTGTGGCTGACGGAGCCCGGGCTCAGCAGAGGGCCTCTGAGGCTGGGGTGTGGTGGAGCGTCCTGAGGGCCAGCCTGCAGGGCTGGAACTGTTCGCTGCCCCAGATCCACTCACCAGCCCCCCGTGGTGGGCGGGGCTCCTCCTGGAAGCAGGCGCTGAGTTGACCTGAGAGGGGAGGGCTGCGGGGTGGACACGCCCAGGAAGGTACTGTGCAGGAGGCTCGGCGTTGGGCAGGACTGGTTGGTGGAGCACGGGGCCCACCTGTGCACACCGGTTGGTTCCTTTAGAAGTAGCGTTTGTGACCTGCGCCCCATGTGCTTCCGAAGAGGTTTTGGGGAAACGTGAGAAATCAGGAGACTGTGGAGGCAGAAGTGGCAGGTCGACCTGTCATACCCAGATCAGCCCGGGCCTCCTGACACCTAAGGTGCTACAGGTTCAAGTTTGTATTTCAGAGTTTCCAGGAAATTGTAGGAGATGAAGGTGCTTTCAAGGGAAGGCTGCGTAAGGCCTAGAGTGGGTCCCCGCTCTCTGACCTCAAGAAAATCAACCCACCTGCCTGGAGCAGGAATGACAGTGTCCACCTGCTCCCCAGGCGGTGGACGGGCTTGGGGCCGATGGCCAGGAAGCATGGTGCAAGCGACGTGGCTGCAGAGCTGTCACTGCCATGGTTCTTGTATCACGTTGGGTCCCTGGACAGTAAAGACCCTGTCACACCTCCCGCTCAGGCTGGTCCTGGTCTGTGCCCGTCGTCCTGAGGTGGCTACTAGTAATGCCCCTTTCACTCTCCAAGTGTCTTGCCCTGGGGGATAAATGATAGGGTGACCGTACGTGTGTGTGTAGGTATTTATGTTTCTGCCTTACTACTAACGCACTAATAAAATGGAGCCCCTCACCTCCGGGGCCTGTGCTACCAAACAGCTGACAAGGCATGAGGTCCAGAGAGCAAAAAGGGGTGTCGCTGTTGGGGGGGGCGGCTCTGTCCTTGGTCTGGAAGGTTCGGGGGTGAGAAGGAAAGATGTGGGAGCCCAGCTTCAGCAGCTCCAAGTAGCCTCCCTGCCATGAGAGCTCTGAATCCTGCTGTGTGACTTTGGCCAGAAAGTAAATCTCTCTGAGCCTCTTTATCTTCTCATCTGTGAACCAAGGTTGCCATGAGGGTGAGAGGTGGTCGGATAATCCCCAGGTGTCGCCCAGGGCAGACGCAGGAGGAAGGGCGGAGGCGTCAGGCTCACACACCCTCGCTGTGTGCATCCACTCTTCCCACACGCCTTCCTCGGCAAAACCCGTTGAGCCGCCTTCCGGGCACCAGGCAGCCTCCAGTTTTTGCTCTGTGGAGAGGGGTTCAATTATGAATTCGTTTTTAAAAATCAGATCTACATCTCTTCAGAGTTTCTGTTTCTTCTTCTATCAGTTTTAGTAATTCGTGTTTTTCAAGGGATTTGTCCCTTTTCTCTGTGTGTCAAATTTATTGGCACGAAGTTGTTCATAATATTCCCTTATTTCCTTTTAATGTTTATGGGGTCTGTGATGCTGTCCTATCTTTAATTCCTGTTACTCATAATTTGTTTCTCTCTTCTCTGTCTGTCTGTCTCTCTTCCCTTGAGTAATATAGCTAGAAGTTTATCAATGTTATTAATCTTTAAACAAAACTACTTTTATGGTTTTAAAATATTTTCTCTATTCTTTGTTCAATTTCTGTTTCATTGATTTCTGTTCTTCATTAATCCTTCCTTCCACTTTGAGGTTAATTTGCTCTTCTTTTTCTAGATATTCAAGGTGGAAACTTAGATCACTTATTAAAAGCCATTAGTCTTTTCTAACACAAGCATTTAAAGCTATAGTTTCCACTTTAAGCTCTGCTTTGGCTATAACCCACAACTTTTGATATGTCACGTTTTCATTGTTATTTAGTTCAACATATTTTCCAATTTCCTTTGTGATTTGTTTTACTCATGGGTTATTTAGAAGTTTTTTGTTTAACTTCCAAACATTCGAGGGAATTTTACAAATATCTTGATGTAATTGATTTCCAGCTGTACTAGGTTAGAGAATATATTTTGTGTGATTTTAGTTTTTTCATATTTATTGAGACACGTTTTATGGTGAATAATCCATGTGCATTTGAAAAACAGAAGTGTGTGTTCTGCTCTTGCCTGGTGGAGTGCCCTAGAAATGTCACCTGGGTCATTTGGTTGATGGTGTCGTTTAAGTCTTTAAATCCCTTGCTGATTTTCTGTCTACGTGGCGCATCGATTATTGAGAGAGGAATGTTAAAAGCTCCAGCTTTAATTGTGGATCCGTCTCCCTTTAATCTGTTAGTTTTTGCTACACGTGTTTTGAAGCTTGTAAGTGCATACACGTTTATGATTATGATGAATTGAAAATACCTGTATTTCATTTATATTTTTAACGACTTTTTTCTTGCAAGATATAGACGTTTAGGTTCACAGTTTTGTTTTACGTCTTTATTGTTTTCTGGACTGCCTCCTTTCTGATGGGGAGTCAGCTCTATTTCTCATCCTTGTCCCCTTGTGACGTGCTGCTTTTTGAGGTGATCTCTGTATCTTTGGTTTTAGTGTGTTCCTACGTATGGGATGGTGGTTTTTGTTTTTGTTTTTTAGTTTCTGCTTCTTGGTTTTATTGACTTGTGGGTTGATATTTTTCATCAAATTTGGGAAGTTTTCACTTATTATTTCTTCAAATATTTTTTCTGCTCCACGCTCTCTCCTTGCCCTCTGGCACTTACATTATTTACACACTGGACTGCTTGATGTTGCTCCGCAGGTCACTGGGGGTCTTTGTTGTTTTTTTTAAAAGACTTTTTTTTTCTCTCTCTGCTTAAATTTGGATTGTTTTCATAGGACCTATCTTCAAGTTTACAAGTCATTTCTCCTGTAGTCCAATCTGCTGTTGGAGTCATCCAGTGAATTTTTCATTTCAGATTTTGCATTTTTCAGTCCTACATTTTCCATTAGATTCCCACCCCCTAGAGTTTCCATTCTGTTGAGAGTCTTCATCTCCTCACTCATGTCTTTCTTCTGTAATTCCAACGTCTGTGTCATCTCTGGATCTGTTCTATTGACCGTTTTTTCTTTGTTCTTTTCTGGTTACATTTCCTTGCTTCTTTGCACATCTAGTCATTTCTTACTGTGTTCTGGACAGTATGACTCCTATACTGTTGAGGGTCTGGATCACACTGTGGTTTTTTGGTTTTTGTTTGTTTGGGGTTTTTTTGGCTATGTTGGGTCTTTGTTGCACGCGGGCTCAATAGTTGCAGCGCACAGGCCCTAGGGTGCGTGGGCTTCAGTAGTTGTGGCTCGCAGGCTCTAGAGCTCGCGGGCTCTAGAGCAGGCTCAGTAGTTGTGGTGCATGGGCTCAGTTGCTCTGTGCCGTGTGGGACCCTCACGGACCAGGGTTCGAAACCCATGTCCCCTGCACAGGCAGGCGGATTCTTAACCACTGCGTCACCAGGGAAGCCCCACACTGTTCTTTAAGGAGTTGCGTTTTGTTCTGGGAGTTAGTTTGCTAGCATTGGCTTGATCCGTCAGAGCTTGGTTTGGGGCTTTGTGAGGGCAGGAGCTCAAGCAGCCCTCCCCCTCAGGCTAGGAGAGCCCTGCTCCTGAAACAGGCCGTTCTGGGGTGTTGGTGCAGCCCCTGCACTCAGCCGTCTGGGCTGCACTGTGCCTCCTGGCACCACCCCACCCCAGACTCTCCGGTCCGCTCGCGGCGTAGGGCTTCTCTGCTGGCTCTTGTGCGTTCCCGCCCTGCGCGTGTGGGGCTCACTGTCCGGAGACTCGGGGAGCCCGTGCGCGTTCCGGGGCCTTCTGTGCACAGCTTCCTCCTCTCTGTGCTGTGCAAGCTGCAGACACCTCAGCAGCCCCAGCGTCTCCTCCGACCCGCTTCTTGTTAAGGCCACGGCAGTACGTTGGGCTCTGTTTCCCTGTGTTGGTTTGGGAAGTGCTTTCAGACAGGAAGCTGGGGGAACGTGGAGCTGTCTGTTGTGCAACATCTGAAGACGGTTTGTGCACGTACTTTGTGCAGTTCAACAGCTGTTTATAGCGGGAGGGCAAGCCTGTGCCCCTTGTATTGATCACAGCCAGAAGCAGAGGCCCACTTTCTCCTTTTGCAACCTGTCGCCTCCCATTTGTACTGGCCTTCCCAAGGACACACCCAGTCCCTTCCAAGCCCGTCTCTTTCCCCCGACCCCACTCGGGTGCTGCGTCGTCAGTAACGCTTTCCGGGAGCCATCAGGCAGAGCGGTCCCCGCGCCGAGCCTCGTCACGTCCTCACGGGGCTCTTGGCTGGCTGTTTGCCCATCTTGTTCTGGACAGTGAGCGCCTTGAAGGGGCTCTGAGCTGTGCCCTGTAGAAAGCATTCACGGATCCTGGCACATTGCAGCTTCAGTCAATGTGCAAGGTTTGAATTAGTGCCGAAGCAGGGCCCCCTCCCCCCGCAGCTGGCCTCTCCGCAGGGCTGCAGTGGACGTGGGAGAGACTGGGGGGCGACGATCCTCAGCTGCAAGGGGCCCGTGTCTTCATTTTCTATATGAGGACGTGGGCCCAGGGAAGATTGGGGATGTGTTTCAATGATGTCATTCATTTATTCATCCTTGAACAAAAAGTCGTTGAACGTCAGCCACGTGTGAGGCGCTCGACCTAGAGATGACACACTGTGCCCTGGAAAAGCGCTGAGGCGGGAGTGACGTGGGGGAGGTAGAGGGATGGATAAGTGATGTCCACCCACGGAAGGGCTTCGGGAAGAGCAGAGCTCAGCTGTGGAGCTGTCGAGGGGGAGAGGGAGGAGCTTGTGGAGGGGCCGGGGGGCCTGGGGGTGGCGTCCCGGGTGTGCACGTGGGCTCACCTGGGATTTGGGGCGAGGGCCTTGTGTGCCAGCATGAGGAGGGTGGCCGTGATCTGACGGCAGTGAGGAGCCGTGCGGGGAGGCGGGCTCTGGGGGGACCAGGAGGTGGACGGGGAGGCACTCACCAAATGCCAGCCGGCTGTCCCCAAGCTGAGACCACAGCCCGATGGCACGGAGGCAAGGAGGGCTTCCTAACTTTCCGTTCACCGCGTGGCGTGGACCACCGGCTGTGTGCGGGCACCCCGTGTGCACAGACGGGCTCTCAGACAGGTGGTGTCCGTCCTGTGCCGCGGGGCTGAGCGGAGGTGGCTTTGCGGCCAAGACTGTGCACGCATGCCCACGCACGCGCACACCCACATGAGTGTGCAGGCGCAGGGCGTCGTGGGGGCTGCCTGGCACGGCGCGGGAGGGCAGCGTGGTGGGTGGGGGCGGGCTCACCTGAAGCACTTGCCCGTCAGGTGCAGCCCCACGTGCACATGGCTGGCAGGTGAAGGTGCCAGGACCCCAGGACAGCAGCGCCGAGATCGGGCCCACCCCGCGTGAAGGCTGATGAGACGGGGATCCCACAGCCGCGCCCAGCCCTGTGCTCTGTTACGACTGTGTCTTTGGGGACAGGGGCTGCGTGGCTTGTCCATCAGAGAGGGGCAGGCAGAACCAACACATCTCCCTCGGCACGTCCCCGGTCCCAGGGTGGCTGCGCTCTTGGGGTGCCGGGTGTGCCCCTGACTGCATACCCCTGCAGACCCCGCCCCTCCTCACCCCCCCAAGATCCTTCTCTCCCTTTCCTTCTCTTCCTCCCTCGCCTTTTGTCCTTTCCTGTCTCCCTCCCTCCAGACCCACCCTCTCCCCCTGCAGCAACAAAGAAATGGACTGTCAGCCCCCCTCCCGCCCTGCTCCCGGAGACGCTGATGCGCAGATCTGCTCATTAACTTGCCCATCTTCCTCCCCTCGCGTCTCTTCATCGTCTCTCCTCTGCGCTCCCTCGTTCTTTATCCTTTTCTCCCCCTCATTCCCCCCTCTCTCTCTCCCTCCATCTCTCTCTCTGTCTCTGTCTCCCCTCGTCCCCTCCCCATCTTCCTCCTCTTGAAAAGCAAAGCAAGAGCAGTGGAAGTCCAGCTCTTCTCTTGGCGATAATTATTGAAAAGTTCAGTGTAGACAGAGCGATGCTGTGAGGGGGAGAGGAGGGGAGAATATTAAAATGCATGTGCACAGCTTGGCTTTGCAGCAGATGTTGGCATAATTAGAGAGGAAAAAATTATGAAATTAATTTGTGGTTCAATGTAAATTTCAGCGATGGGGGAAAGCTGGGCTCCAGTCACCTCATGTGCACGGATAGACACGCACACACGCGCGCACACACACATGCGTGTGTGCAGTGCACCCCAGCTGCCAGGGAAGTGGTAATTGTCAGAACCCATCTAGGTGGGGAGAGAAGGGCATGAGCAACAGGGAGGGGGCTGAGGGTGGGATTTCGTCCTCTTAAAGGCACAGCCGCTCACCTGCTCGATGGGCAGGAGGGGAACGCCCCTCCCCCCAGGAGGAGGCGGGAACTTGGTGGGGACCTTCCGGCTGGTCAGGCTCTGAGCTCAGGCCCTCTGATATCACAGCAGCCCAAGGAGGACCCTGCGGCCCTCAGCTGAGGATAGATACACCACAGGGTGCCGGGCCCTAGCCCTGTGGGTGTCCCTGCTCCCCATGTGCGGCCCATCCTTCCACCGCGGGAGGCGAGGTTGGGTGACACGGTCACACGGGGCCATCAGGGGAGCAGAAGCGAGATGGTCCCTGCTGGGGGGTGTAGCAGTTCAGCTGGTTCTGGGGGTTCAGTCAGGCAGGTGCAGGGACCCCTTGAGCAAAGGCAGGGATGCCAGCTCCAGTGGTGTTGAGGAGGCACTGGGGAGGCATGGAGAGCTGCTGAGCAGGGGAGGGGCCCCTCCCGCCCAGCCTCCCAGCCTCTCTCTCTCCTTTACTCTCTGCCTGCCGCCGTCCCGGTTCCCGCTCACTTGTCAGCTCATCTCCGAACCTCTGACACTGGGTGGCACCCCCTTGCAAGGAGACTGGGGGAGAGGCATGTCCCTGGGGCAGGTGAAGGTGACAGAGACCCATCTCCCACTGCACCGCGGCCAGCACGGGCAGCCTGGCCCTCCAGCCCTCTACCGTGCCAGACCAGCTGAGTGAGCCTCTGGCCTCGGTTTCCCCCTCGGTTTCCCAGTGAGGGCTGGCCGGGGCTCTCCCATCGGTGCCCTGGGTGACTCTGCCCTCCCTCTGGCTGCCGCCATTCCCCGCACACCTCCCGCAGCCTGCCAGTAATGACAAATGATTTGTAAACGCGGCCCCTGCCGCCTGCTCACTGCATCCCACACGCTGAGGAACCACCCCCCGCCCAACTGGGAGGCTCCAGCCAGAGCCTCGGCCCCCAGCGCCTGCATCCCCACCCCCCATGGACACTGAGCCCTCCCGTCTGCCCTCCCGGCTGGGGCACATCCCTTGCAGGTGTTCTGGTGTGTGTCCCGGGGGCATCGTGCCCTGTGCCCCTCATGAGCCGTTCCTGCCTGCAGCGTGCCTCCCCATGGGGCCCCCGTCAGCCCCTCTGCCACCTCGTACACTGGCCTGGGTCACTGGCCTGGTGTTCCCCAGGCGAGCCCTCTTCGAGGAAGCCCTCCCTGATCACCCTCTGTAGGCGTGGTCAGCGATGTCTGTGCCCCTCCCCTCAGGGCCACAGGCCTCTTCAAACACCTCCAGGATGGGCTTCCCTAGTGGCGCAGTGGTTGAGAGTCCGCCTGCCGATGCAGGGGACGCGGGTTCGTGCCCCGGTCCGGGAAGATCCCAAATGCCGCGGAGCGGCTAGGCCCATGAGCCATGGCCGCTGAGCCTGCGCGTCCGGAGTCTGTGCTCCGCAACGGGAGGGGCCGCAGCAGTGAGAGGCCCAAGACTACCCAAGACTCAAGCATTGGCATCAGTGGGGGCTCTGGCCTGCAGGCATCCAAGCTGTGTTTCCACGGGGCATCCGGCAGTGGCTCTCACCAGTTCCGTGGGTGGTCACCGGTAGCAAAGTTGCCCAGTGGCAGCTTTGTCACAGTGCAGGGCAGGGGTCAAATGTGGCCCCAGGGAGCCCCCAGCCCCAGGTGGGTGTAGAGGAGACAGCTGGGTGGCCAGGGGGCCCTGTGGTTTGTCCGGGGCCATCAAGGCGGGAGCCGATGTTTGACCCCACATCTGTGTGGACCCAGCGTCCGTGTGTCTGCCGCCTCTCTGGGTGGGGACAGACCTTGTGCAGGACTCTGGTCAGAGGCCACAGCCTAACCTGAGATCGCTGCTGACTACAGCCCTGCCCAGGATCAGGGCTCAGAACCCTGGGGCCAGGCTGGTCTGCAGCCCTCTCCCAAGTGCTGAATGACCGCCCGGCCAGCCGGGCAGCGCAAGGCTGATGCCACGTCCACATCCTCAAAGGGTGAGGAGAGAAAGGCAGGCAGACCAACCCCCGTGCCGTCCTCGCAGGACTGAGCCGTGTGCCCTGGGCCGACTGTGGCGCCCTTGTCCGCGGCCCCCTCAGGTGCCGAGAGGAGGAGGGATGATGATGGGGTTGGACTCCTGGGGCCCAGGTGGAGGGGGTGACTCCTCCCCCCCAGCGCTCCCCGAAGTCGCGGGGCAGGGGGGCGGCCCAGCCTCTTTGTTGCTCTGATTATGTTCCTTTGTTTCAACCTCTAAACTCACATCCTTATTCATAAGGTGAGTAAGAAGCAGCAGCAAGGCTGAGGCTTGGCGAGAAATGTCTGTGTCCATCAGGAGCGGGAGAGATCCTGTAACGTGTGGAGGGGGCTCTGCGTGCGGAGGGCACGCGTGCGCGCCCGTCCCGTGCGTCTGTGCAGCGTGGGGACATGCCTGTTCTGGGTTACTCCCAATAGCGCCACCCCCCTCTCTACCCCCAGCTCATTAGGGCTCTCCCATTATTCTGACATTTGTGCGCGTCACGTACTGGCAAGAAGTAATTTACTTAGAAGACATTAAAAGTTCATTTTAATTGAGCGCACACTGCACTGTGCAGATGAGCGCATTACGCGCCCCAAGCAGAAGAGGGAGAATCAGCGCTTAACCCTCTGCGCGCCGAGCTCCTCAGCTCAATGCCAGGGTGGTCCCCGCCCTTCCGAGGTCTCCCCAACCCCAGGTGGGAGGGGTGTGCATCCCTCCTGAGCCCTCTGTGAACTTTTCCCAGATGTAACAGCCGTGTGAGTGCCAGCGCCCTGGGGGAGACCCCGGGCTCTCTGGGGGGCCAGCCTCACCCAGGCTCCCAGAGGCCCCCAAACCAGGGTGAGTGCAGCGGCAGAGAATCCCCGAGGCCCAACACCCCATCCCACTGCAGGAGGGCCCCAGGGTGGTGGGAGATCTCGGACTCCCCAGATCTGTGACCTGGGGCTGGTGTCCAGCACGTGCTCCGACCCTGTGAGCTGAGACCCCAAGAGCTGGTGCTTCACTGCAGCCCAGGGCGTGGTCAGACAGGCCGAAGGCCAGTCCCCCAACACGGGCCCTTCCCTGTGCCCAGATGGGATGCACCCACCCACCTACCGCCATTTATGGTTGTGGCTTCAGGGGTTCAGAAGGGGCGAGTGGCTTGTCCGAGTGATGAAGAAATCTCCAAGAACAGGGCTGATGTCCATCCTCGGGGCCTGCCGAGTGCCCACGGGGCTGTGTCTCCCGGTTGGGGTACTGGGGCTGCCTGTAGTGCCCTGGGAGAGGGGTGTCGGCTCCTTCCCAGGGCCCTGGGGACCGCCAACAGGCGCACATCTCCCACCCAGAAGGGCAGGGAGGCCTCAAGTCTCAAGGACGGTCTCTGGCCAGAGGGCCTCTCCCAGGAGGCCCAGTGGAGGTCAGAGGTGGGCGTCGGGTTCCACCTGTGTGTCTGTGGCCTGTGGCGCCTCATTTGTAGATGGGGCGGTGTCGGGTCACTCACTGCGGTGTCCAGCGCCCCACAAGGCGTGTACGTGTGGCCCTGGGCCGGTCTCTTTGCCCCCAGTGGCGTGCCTTCCTTCTCCATTCCCTCCTTCTGCCTCTCTGTCCCCTCTTGTCCTACCCTAACCCACCCCAGAACAGTGGGGGCAGGGTGGACTCCCCACCCCGGTTCCCAGAGGGCCCTGGCCTCTGGCCCGGGAGCTGGGCTCCCGCCGGAGCTGCGGTTGGTCCCTGGGGTGTTTTTACATTGGATTTTCCCTACCTATCAGACCTGGGATTTTTAATGACAGTGAGAATGAGGCCGGTTCACAGATGCGCGCTGACAGCAGCTGCGGGAGGCGCACAGCACCTCCAGACCCAGCCCACGACGCCCACAGGTGCAAACAAAAGCGCCGTCGTGGCTCACGTGGACGCGCGGGGACGGCAGGGCCGAGCAGGCTGTTCCCACCCTCCTAGGGTGTCCGGACGACCGCAGCCTGGCTGCAGCCCCTCCTGCCCTGCTGCTCGGTGTCCGCACACGCGCGTGTCTGTGCTCCCCGGGTGACAGCCCCTCGCCTCTGCCGTGCCTCTGCCTCTTGGGTCCCTTGCTGTTTCACCTCACAGGTTCCCTGAAGGAAGAGAGCAGGAGGGGGAGGCTGTCGCCCCCGTGTGAGGCTCGAGGGCACTGGGGTCTCGGACCCTGGGTGGCCAGTGACCCTGGGAGGACCCCAACAGTCAGGCAGTGGGACCCTGGAGGGTGGGTTGGATTCACTGGGCCAGGGCGAGCCAGGGAATCTGCATTCTCAGCAGGTGCCTTGGGAACAGGTGAGGCTCGCCGGGACCACCCTGAGAAGGATGATGGGCCACTGGCCTGGGGTCCCAGGGCGAGCCCTGCACCAGCCCTCAGCCCCTGGGCCTCGTGGCCACCTTTTGTTGGAGGCAGAGGGAGAGGGAGAGGGGGTTCAGCCTTGGGGCTTCTTCCCTCCCGGCTACCAGACGCAGCACTGAATTCCGTCCTCCCGAATTATCTGGAGCAGCTGTCTCCGGGCCCCACGTTATGGGGGTCAGCTAGTTTCTCTGAGTCCGCCAGAGTCTCCGCAGAGTGACCCAGAGGGGCTGGGGGCAGGCAGCCGCCGCGCGGTGCTGGCTGTGCTTGGGAGGCTCCTGCACCCGCGGCGCCTGCGTCTCCCACGCACAGACCTGCGGCGCCTGCGTCTCCCACGCACAGACCTGCGGCGCCGGCATCTCCCGCAGACGCTGGGCTCGGCAGCTCGTCTGAACGGGGAGGCTCCGTGGGGGCCCGCGGTGAGGGGTCCGAGGACTTGTCAGGGGCCCGGATCCCCTGCGCTGGCTCTGGGTGCCTCGTTACTGCATGTGGCCACCCCCTCCTCTTAGCCAGCAGCTCCAGGAGCAGGGCGACCTCTAGCCTGTTGGTGCACACCCACCACCCTCCCTCCCTGATCTCAGCCATGTCCTGTGTCCTCGGGCCTCCGGAACTGGGAGGTGCGCAGCCCTGTGTCCATCGTCGTGGCCGATGCCCTGCAGCTCTTGGCACTGTCAGCTTCACGTGTGGGCGTGTGTCGATGCTTTACCGAGCACGTGCAGTGTGCCCCATGGAGGCATATCATCTGTGGCCCCAGGGTCTGTGTTCTTGGTCACAGTGCGCAGCTCAGCAGGGACGGAGGCAGCGTTTAGCTGCGGAGATCCCCGGGTAGAGTGCTGGGCAGACCGCGCATCCACGCACCATTCACCAGCTGCTGGTGGGTCTGGCGGCTTCCAGGGAGCTTGGTGGGAGCAGGATGTTCACGGGTCTGTGCCAGGTCTCCACTGTGCTGGCTGCCACATGGGGCAGAGATTTACCCTGAATGGTCATCTTGGAGCTCATGCAATCCAGGTGGCAGACAGCTGGTGGACAGCGGCTCCCTGGAATTCCCGTGGGTTGTGGGAGAGGCTCTGTGATTGATTAGTGATGTCTGCCCTGGCTCAGGATGGGGCCAGGCCTCTCGGTACAGACGGAGAAACTGGGTCTCCAGGGGGGACGTAGCTGCCCTGGCCCGAGCTCTCCCTGCGGGCACCAGTTTGTATCTCTGGGGTCAGCCCTCCACCCGGGTCTCCCAGGTCTTGTGGCTCACAGGGGCCCTGGCAGCTGCCCTCAAGTCCCCCACCTGCCCACTGCCTGACATGGGCACCCTGTCCCAGTTCTGAAGATGATGAAATCCTGCATGGCCAGCTGTGGCTTGGGTGGTGTCTACACACTTTACGGGTTGCTTCGTGTCGCCGCACACGCGGCCTGAGCTCCTGGTTGCCATCAGGCACGTGACGGGGGCCGCTCTTGTCCCGCTCACTGTGCGTGGTGGGCCGACCGGCGTCTGCGGTGCACACTAGGCCCGGGGATGTGTCCTCGGGCCTCTGACGAGGCAAAGAGCAGGCCTTCTGCGAGATGTACGCCCCCAGCCCCCCAGTAAGCATCGTCTCTGGGGAACTGGAGCTGCCCGCACGGCTCTGAAGCATGACGCCCTTCCCAGCGGATGCGCTGCTGTCCATCTGAGTGGGAAGCGTGGCCACAGCTCAGGGCAGTGTCGCCTGAGGACGCCAGCCGCGCCACCTGTGCTGATTGCCCACAGCATCTCATTCCACCCCGCAACAAGCCTTGGAATCATCATCCCCTACAGACCAGGCCCCTCACCGGCGGCCCTGCACGATCCCTTCCAGCTTCCAAGCCCTCACAACCCAGCTCCCCAGACGTCTCCCTCCCAGGTGCCCCCTGCCCCAAGGCCCTTCCTCCCACCAGCTCCCTCCTGCAGGGCCCAGGGCAAACGCCACCTCCACCCGGAAGCCCGTTCTCCCCTCTGAAGTCGGAGGGCTCCCCGCAGAGTCCCACCCTCTGTGAGTACCAGCTCCCGGCTCCAGTGCGGGGCGGGGCCACCGGCCCGGCACTGGGCGGAGACTGGACGCGGGGTGCCGTGGAGGTTATGGAGTAAATAGGTGAGGGTGGCGAGGTGGCTCCGGGGACTCGGGGATCTGTAGTCCCGGAAAACCACAGGTGAGGGTCAGTGAGAAGGGGAACTCGCGGTCATCAGCAGACTCCCAGAAACACCAGTTTCTGTGTTGTCTGGCCCCCGAGGAGCCCCATGTGGGCCCTGCAAAGAGAGGAAGCTGCAGCCTGGCATGTGCAGGGGCCGCCAGGGTGGGATACAGCAGGAGGCCTGGGGCGGGGGTGGGGGTGGGGGTGGGGGTTTGGGACGCTGGCTTCACCCCAGGCATGCCCTGCGGGTGAGGCTCCAGGCAGCAAGCAGGAAAGAGTTAAGTCCTCTGTGAGCGGCTGGGAGGAAGAAGTGGTAAACAATTTTTCTCTCCCTGGGCTAAATTAATATGCAAATTCCTAACCCCCCTCCACTGCCTTCCCCAGCCTTGAAATTAGCGAGGTAGGATGTGCAGGCTAATTATGCATTCAAGCGAGCGGGCTGCGCCGGGCGCTAAGAGGATGCTGAAATGATTGTGAGAAGATGGGATGACATTCGAGCCTGCCCCCCTGCTGCATCTGGAGCTGCTCTCCTGTGCCGCCAGATGCGACCCGGCAGCGGCCACGGCCCCCAGGCGCAGGCAGGGCCTCAGGACTAGCGTCCTCCACACACTCGCCCCCAGCGAGGGGAGGGGCCGAGGGGAGACCCCATGCACTGTCCCGAGCCAAACCCCACGTTCCCACCTGTAGGCAGCATCCCCCCGAGACCCCCGTGGGGCAGGTGCCCGGGGTCAGGCCCGTGGGCTGGGGGGCTGCAGTGCTGGCTGCCCCATGACGGCGAAGTGGGCAGGGCGGTCAGTTCCGCTGGTGGACGAGGTCTCCGAGCAGGGCGAGCAGGGGTAGCTGAGCGAGAGCCTCACCTCCAGCCCCCCCTCTACGGAGCTCTCGCAAGCTGCCTCGTATACTGTGGCTACAGGTTCAGCTTCATCCCCAAAGGTGTTTCTCTGCAAAGTGGGTGTCTGGACAACAGGGGAGAACAGGGGACAGGCGCCAGCGGTTCCCTGTCATCTGACAGTGTCAGCAGGAAGCAGACAGGCCCAGGAGCTGAAGATGGGCCAGACCCTGGCCCCCCTCCTGGTCCTTCCTGTACTCTCGGGGCCCGGCGCTCTGCCCGTCAGCCCCATCCCTCCCCACCCACCGCTGCAGCCTCCTCCACACACTGCCCCTCCCTCTCGGGTGCTCACACGAGACCCCTCCTCCCGGCCTCCACCTCGGTTACCCCCGCGGGGCCCAGCTCAGGTCGAGTGCCCGAGCCCCCCACTCCCTGGGCCACTTCTCCTGAGAAGCCTCGCAAAGTCTGAGAGGCGCTCCCAGCTCGCCTCCAGGCCCCTGCAGGACAACACCTTGTGCTGGGCTCTGTGGCTCTCCTGGCACCTGGCCCTCGGCTCAGGGCTTGAAGCTCTGCCCCGGGGGAAGCGGTGAACGGGCTGAGCGGGTGCCCTGCTCCGCCGGACACACTGGAAGCACAGGGCAGGGAGCAGCCATGTGGGGGTTTAGCGACTGCAGGAGGTTGGGAGGCTAGAGTGGGCAGATGGGTGGGTGGGCACTGGCACCCTTGCCAGGCAGGCAGGACAGGGATACCCCAGGGCCCGGGGCTGTCCTGGCTTGGAGAGGGGTGCAGACCCCCGCTCTCCCCCACCTGGAAGCAGATGTGTGTGCTGGGCTCTGAAGGGCACAGCAGTGGGCAGTGGACAGAGCCCGTGGGTCGTAGTCCTGGGGCTGTGCCGTGGGTCAGGTTACACCTGCTGCGCTGGCCTCAGTTTCCCCACATGGACCATTGGCTTAGATGCCCTCCCAAGATCCTTCCCCGTGTACAGTTCCGAGTCCAGGGCCTTGTCATGCCACCTGTCCATCTGTCCGTCCATCCATCGCCCCTTAAGTACCCACTGAAGGCCTCTGGGTGCCCAGCGCCTACCTCAGCAGCGGATGCACAGTTCCAGGGCGACCCTCTTCCCCACAGAGGAGAGAACACGAGTCGGGAGGGCAGAGAGGACCAGCAGGCAGGCCGACGCCCCCGCCCTGCGCACCTGCCCTCTCCCTGCCCAGCCCGGGGGCAGCCCAGGTGTCCAGAGTTAGAGTCAGGGAGGCAGGAGCACAGGCGGCAGGGAGGGGGCGAGGGATGGATGGGTGGGTGCGCGGGTGACGTCAGACACTGGGCTCGGATGCGACAAGGGGTGTGGAGTGTGGTCCAGCTTTCCCTGACCCTGGAGGTGGGCACTCGCCAATCAGAGGGCCGTGGCGGCTGAGGAAGACAGATCCCCCGGGGGAGGCAGCACGTCTCGGAGCCTCCAGTGTCGCTATGTCAGTAGGAAGCTGCAGCTCTGAGCAGCCTCAGCGGTGATAGAGCAAATGGACAGGGGCTGATTAGGCCGGGGTGGAGGGGACCCCCGGTGTCCTCGAGGCCGCCAGGGAGAGGGGCCCAAGAGCACAGGGTCCAAGGCAGGACTGGCCGCCTGCCCCACCAAGACTCCATGAATATTTCATTAGGGGAGCGCTGTGCCGACCGCGAGCGGGTGGGACGCCAGGAGGGGGTCCAGGTGGCCAGCCACGCCTGAGCGCCCCCTGGACCCCACTCCTGACCCAGTGGTGGGCGCTGGCCGCTCTGAGCAGGGACGTCCGGGAGAGCCTGAAAAGCCGATCCTCTCGCTTCCCAAGCCGGCCTCTCCCGGAGGTGAGGGCTGCCCCGTCGGGGCTGGGGCTTTGTCCCTCTGACGGTGATGCATGGCCCCAGTAATTCGCTGTGTGCGTGCGGCTGTGTGTTCTGGCGCAGCTGTTGCCCCCCACCCCCAAGCGATCGGCACGGCCAGGCTGCGGTGCAAATTAACACCGTTTGTTCTGCAGAACATGCTTTATTTCTACGCTCCACACAGAGCTCATTACCTCGCGGCAGCTCCAGGAGGGGCGCTGGCCCCTCCAGCTCCTCCATCCCCAGTGCACTGCCTGGACCAGGGAGGGCGCTGGTGCCGGATCCTTGGACTGTGAACTTGGAAGGCTCGTGGGCTCTGGGAATCGTTTCTGAGGGAGGGTCGGGTGACAACGCTCAGGGCTCCGGCCTGACACTCCTGGCAACTTCATTCCTGCACCGCCCAGCTGTGTGGCCTTGGGGAGGTGATTTGACCTCTCTGAGTCCCCGTACCGGCCTCCCAGATAATCAGACAAACCAGTTGGTGAAGCTGGAGCTCACCTCTCAGTAAAAGGCACCGAGTCTATTTTGTTACTGTAGGTGACGGTTGTCAAGGTCAGAGCAGGCATTTAAGACACAGTCTCCACCCAGAGGCCAGGACAGGCGGGCGAGGCCTCGTGCAGATTCAGGGGGAGCTGGGCGGCCCTGGAGCCCCTGCGTGTGGCAGAGTGAGCCCAGGGGTGGGCCGCCTGGCTCTGATCCAGGGTGGCGTCTCCAGGACTGGATGCTGAGAGCACGGGGGGAAGGGTGGGGGGTGGTGAGTGTGTGATGCCCAGGGAAAGCCTGGGGGGTAGGACTCAGGCCCGGCGGGGCACAGCCACCCTGTGGCCACAGCCTGCCACCGGAGCCTGGGGTCACACAGACCCCTCACAGGGCTACTCTTATCATGATTCTCCGCCTCCATGGGGTCTCAGGGGCAGCCACTTGCCCCACCAGCCCTCCCTCCAGACCTGGGAGACCCAGCCAAGCAGAGGAACCCAGCACCGGGAGGATTTCATTGAAGACCTGCCACGCGCCGGCTTCCCAGCTTAGACCTGGGGCCACGGGGCCCCCTCCCGTGGGACACACGTCCTGGACTCTCCTCTCCCCCCCGCGAGCTTTTCCAGTCGCCTGCTCTGTCCCTCGGGGGCTGGAGCCCCAGGGAGGTGCGCCTGGGGAGCTCACGCTGCGTGGAGAAGCCGCTGGTCCCCCAGACCAGCCCCCCGATTAGGGGAAACGCCATTGATGTCTCCTCAGGGAAGGAACGTTGAGTCCAGAGTTCCGGAGGTTCTGAGCTCCTTTGCCTGCCAGTAGCACCTTCCTTCATGGAGGCCGCTGGACCAGAAGGTTCCATAGGGCTCCCCTGGCCCACCATGAGGATGGTCCCTGGGGGAAGAGGTGGCAGAGGGGTTGCGTAGACCCAGGGTGGCCAATGGCAGCGGCTGGCCTTGGCCGACTGGATCCTGGTCACTGCCAGCTGGCTTTTCCTGGGGGCCGCTGGGGCCAAGCACCACCCTTCCGTGAACTCGCATGTGGCTGGGACCATCAACCCATTTTACAGATGAGGAAGTGGAGGCTCAGAGAGGACAAAGGTCACACAGCGAGGTCGGAGCTGGGCTCAGCATGTGGCACCGCCACCTGTACCCCCCACTCCATCCCCCGCTCCTGATGAGCAGAGCGCCAGGCTACACAGGCACCAGCCACGCTGCCTGAGCCCCACCCACCTCCCCCTCCTCTCCTCTCTATCCAGCCCCTGCCTCTCACCCAGCGACCCAGCCTCGAGGACCAACGGAGCCTTGGCTTCGAGCGCAGACACATACCCCGTGTATCCAGGGGTCAGGAGGAGTGCTGTACCACCTGGGAGCGCGAGTGAGATCGGGGAGCAGAGGAGGGACGCCGCAGGGGTAGTCCCTGCCTATGCGGAGCTGCACAGGTGCAGGCTGAGGGGCCGGGCAGGTGGGACGGCGGCACAGGCAGCCGACCTCAGAGCTGTCGTGGGTGTGCCTGGCACCATCGCAGAGCGTCTGCCCAGGGCTCAGCCGGCAGGCGGCTTTTGGGGGCCGCCCACTGGCACTGACAGCAGGGCGGTCCGCAGCCATCCCAAGGGGCTTGGCCGGGTTGGTTGGTTCTCCCATTTCGTGGAACGCTACAGTGGGGCCGGGGGCCAGGATCCACGCGCGTGGAGCGCCTGGCCCACCTGTGTGAGCAGTGGCTGAGGCCGCTCAGGGCCAGGCCCCAGGCTGGGTCCCCCGCCCCCGCCGTCCTGTACTTACTCCCACAGGGCATGGCTGGGAAGGGGGCACAGCGACTGTGACGTTCTCCATTGCATCTCAGGCACCTGATGGGGAGACCTGGGGCCCCTTGCAGGCTGCAGACTGTAGTTGGGGTTCTCTACGGACTTTGCAAGGGTCTGGGGGTGCCCAGCGTGACCAGCGTGGGTGATGTCAGTGTGTGTGGCCCAGAGCAGGGGTTGGGTCTGTTTTGCTCCATTATGAAGCCCCATCTCCACGCCTAGAAACCACACATAGGTTTTCAGCTGATACGGAGTGAGCAAGTGGATGGCTGGCTGGCAGGTGACCACAGTGTGGCCAGCGCACAGCGGGTGAGACTCTGTGGGCTGTGGCTTGGTCGTGTTGGCGTGGGGTAGGTGGGCCATCAGACACCAGAGCAAGTCTTCAAGGGAAGCTGTAGATCCCTTTCCAGCTGGGGCTGCAGAGCAGCACAGCTTGTCCCCATGGGGCAGCTGGTGCCCACGAAAGGTGGCCAAGGTTTGATGCGGGGGAGGGGGCACCCTGGCAGTCACCTGCTCATTCCCGGGACTTCTCTGGGAGGCTGGGCGCCGAGGCTCGCTTTCCGAGGTGTGGGAAGCTGCGAGGCTTCTGTCAAGAAACAGAAAGACTCCGTGAACATTTCATTAGGGGAGTGCTGTGCCGACCGCGACGAACGTCTGGCAGGGTCTCCAGGGCGCTGGGAGCCGGTGCAGGAAGCAGGAGAGTGAAATGGGGGTGACGGGGCGGGGGGCTCGGAGGCAGCGGGTGGGACACCAGCCTCTGCCACCAAAGGTGGCTCTCGTGTCCAGCCGCCCGGAGTCCCTCGTGCTCTGTCTGTCACCACGCTGGTGTGGGCCACCACCCCATTTCTGTGGACAAACACCTGCTGGCATGGGGGTGGACGTCCTGGGCCAGCTTCCTCGTTTCCCCCAGCACAGCTCCCATGGCCCGTGCTGCTCCACTCGGGCCCGTGGTCAGGTCAGAGCTTCTAAAGGGGCAGGGGACCCCAGAGGGGGGCTAGACCTGGGGTCGGAACCTCTAGGTGAAGCCACAGAGCTGGGGCAGCATGGGACCAGGGGCGCCCAGGGAGGCAGAGAGTGCCCACCTGGAGCTTGAGGGGGAGGGGAGCTGTGGTGGGGCGGGGGTCCCTGCACCCTTCACTGGGGGCGCAGTGGACGGGCACGGTTTCCCAAAGCCCCTGGGGTTCCGAAATCTGACAGCTCAGACCGGGGCTCACCTGGGCCAGGCCAGCACCTGCCCTGCTGGTGAGAGTGTCAGGGCCAGAGATGGAGAGGCCTGGGGGCTGGGACGGAGTGACATCTCTGGCCTCAAAGACCAGGGCAAACCCACCCCAGGGCTAGGGCGTGGCCCTGGCAGAGCGGGGAAGGCTCTCCACAGGACCCCCTGGTCCCACTGGCCGCACACCGAGGGGGCCGCCCACTGAGGCTGGGGGACCTTGCTCTCCTGTTGCTTCTGGGGGCCCCCGGGTGCTGTCCACCCAGTGCTCGAGGCTGCGCACTGCTGGCCTGGTTCCCAGAGATGGGGATTGGGCTGGGCGCCCTCTTCAGAGCCCCCATTACCTGCCTGGTGAGGTGGGTGGCCCGCCGCTGGGAGCCCCTTCCCCCTGCCCGAGTGACTGCCCAGAGCCCAGACCCCTCTCTGCCTCCCAGGGCCAGGCACCCCCAGCCCAGCCAGACCCTGCACTTGGCTTTTCAAGCTCCTACCGACTCGGCAGCACTGGGACCGGCCACTGCCTGGGGCGCAGGCGCTGCTGGAGAACCGCACACCCTATTGGGCCACGCGCCCCATGTGCTTTCTTTCTGGGTCTATACTGGGAGCTCCAAGCGTCAAAGTGGACAGTGTCCAGCCTCGGGCCCCTGGGGCGGCAGTGGCATCCCGTCTGCTCCTGTGCCCCCGGCCGAGGTGCTCAGAGGCTTCCCTCCCCCGAAAGCATGGTTCTCACCCAGGGAGGGGTGGCTAGGCGCCTGCCGGCTGGCCTGGCCCCTTCTGCCCGGGAGGGCTTTGTCCAGTGAGCCCCTGGCACGGGTCCTCCCCAGCCAGGCTGCTCGCCCCCAGCCCGTGCCCTCGACAGCTGGCAACACCGCCCGAGCTCCTCTGACGGGCACGCTTGGCTGTGCTCCCGCGGGTCTGCACACGGCACTGCCGGGCCAAGCCGGCTGTGGGGCTCCGTGCAGATGGGAGGGAGGGAAGATCTTGGGATCTCCCAGTCCCTCCAGGTGTTGCCCTCTAATCCCTCTTCCCAACCCAGTCCCCAGGTTGGTCTGCGAGAAGAAACAGACATTCAAGAACGGTTGGGGGACACATTCCAAAACGGGGGACAACAGGACCCAGCCCTGAGAGCCAGCAGGGCTTCGCAGGGTGGAGATGCCACAGCCACAAGACCCCGGAGGGAGGGCTCGAGCACCAGAGCCAGAGGCGCCGCCGTGCAGAGCCAGGGACCCTGGGCGTGGCTGCTGGCATCTCTGTTCTCCGGTGCAGGAACGATTCCTGTGCCACCTGGACAGACAGGCCCTGGGGTGGCGGACCCTCGCCTGCACCCAGGGCAGTGCTCGGGGAACTGGCGAGTGAGAGGGCCAACTGCGCTGGCCTGGACATGGGAGGGTCCAGGCCCACACTGGACGCAGCTGTCCCCTCAAGCTGCATGCCATGTCGCCCGCGCCCAGGCTAAGACCCAGCCGCCTGCCCGGCGAGCCCCACGCGGCCGTTACCTGTGCTGCGCTGGCTGCCCGCTTCCAGCCGGTCCTCCGTGGCTTCTCTAACGAGCGGCTGGCGCCTTCGGGACGGGCTGCCAGCAATTTGCCATGGGTTTTGTTTGTGAATTTTGGCCCCGTGCGCCGGTTGGCACCCGGGAGGCGCCAGCCCTACCGCTTGGCCATGGCAGGCGTCCATCTTCCCCTCTGCAGCATCCACTAGCCTCGCTCTCCTCCTGTCCCCGTGGCGCCAGCTCACACGGAGCCGGCCAGCCTCTCACAGCTGAGTGCAGCCACGCTTCCCTTTTCCATGTTCTGAACGCACACACGTGCTCTGGCACACGCGCACGCGCACACGCCAGGCCCCCCACTCCTGACGACACGCAGCCCGTCTGTCGGGAGCACTTCCAGCCGAGGCAGCCCGGTGGTGGGCGGTGGAGACCCAGCCTCTGCACGGCTGCCTCTGCCATCGCCTCTCTCTTACGTCAACCTTGGGAAAGGAGACGGACTCAGAGTCACACATGCTCAGAGCCTCCAGATGGGTCCACGTTGTCCCCGGCCTGGCCTGGCCACGTCCGTCCCGCTGGCGTGCTGCCGCGGTGACTGCAGCCACTCCCCGTCCTTCCCTGAGGGATGCTCACTCGCGGAGGGCTGAGCGCGGGCCTCGTGCTGGGCAGCCAGCTGGGCGAGTACGGGGCGGCCTCCTCGAGCCCACAGAGACCACGGCCCCCACGGACGCAGGTGGGAGGCCAGCAGCTCTCGGGACTCTCCCTGCCCCTCTCAGGGACCTGGTCTGGTCGTCTGGCTGGGTGTCCGTTTGGGTCAAAGGTCACCCAAGCCAACCACCTGCCCTCCCCTGAGCGGCCGGCCTCGGCAGGAACCTCTCTGACCTTCCGTCTCTAGGCCTTGCTTTGCTCTTCTCTGTGTGAATTCTTTTCCTACCAATTATTCTAAGCGCTTGACAACCGTAATTGGCTTGAAAGCTCCTTGAAGTGCCCCAGGTGGACAAGCAGGAAAAGTTGCCACTGGACAGTCCTGCTCTGCGGGGCTGGGGCCCAGCGGCCTCCCTGCGCCACCTGGGCCTGGCCCTACGCCCCATGCAGGTGGCTCCGAGGTGACCTCCAGGGCAAGCTCTGACCTCGAGGCCACTGGGTGTCCCTCTCTGGACGGTGAGCCAGGACCGCACTCCTCCATATCCTTCTCACTGCTCTGGAACATTCCGGAAGCTCCTGCAGAGGTACTGCTATCCCCTCCCTTCCTGAGAGGCCAACGTGCCCCCTCCTTAGGGGGTCTTCCCTGGCCATGCCTTTTTTTTTTTAATATTTATTTCGCTGCGCCCGGTCTCAGTTGCAGCACGTGGGATCTTTGTTGTGGTGTGCGGAATATTTAGTTGCGTCGTGCGGGATCTAGTTCCCTGACCAGGGATCGAACCTGTGCCCCCTGCATTGGGAGCACAGAGTCTTAACCACTGGACTGCAAGGGAAGTCCCATGACCGTGCCTTTTTTTTAAAAAATAAATTTATTTATTGATTTATTTATTTTGGGCTGCATTTATATTTGGGTCTTCGTTGTTGGTTCTTAGTTGCTGTGCGTGGGTTTTCTCTAGTTGCGGTGATCGGGGGCTACTGTTTGTTGCGTTGTGCAGTCTTCTCACTGTGGTGGCTTCTCTTGTTGCGGAGCACAGGCTCTAGGCACATGGGCTTCAGAAGTTGTGGCACGCGGGCTCAGTAGTTGTGGCTCGCGTGCTCTAGAGTGCAGGCTCAGCAGTTGTGGCTCACGGGCTTAGTTGCTCTGCGGCATGTGGGATCTTCCCGGACCAGGGCTCGAACCCATGTCCCCTGCATTGGCAGGCAGATTCTCAACCACTGCGCCACCAGGCAAGCCCCCGACCATGCCTTTTTTTGTGTGTGTGTGGTACGCGGGCTTCTCACTGTTGTGGCCTCTCCTGCCGCGGAGCACGGGCTCCGGACGCGCAGGCTCAGCGGCCATGGCTCACGGGCCCAGTCTCTCTGCGGCATGTAGGATCCTCCTGGACCGGGGCACGAACCCGTGTTCCCTGCATCGGCAGGCGGACTCTCAACCACTGCGCCACCAGGGAAGCCCCCGACCATGCCTTTTTAAAGTGTGTTCAAATACACGTAAAGGTCACCATTGGAACCACGTGGGAGAGCAGAGGTCAGTGGCATCCAGCACGTCCCCAGGCTGTGCGGCCACCACCTCCGCCTTCCACCTGGGGCCCCTGCTCTGGCTGTCGCATGTGGCTCCGCCCGCACGCGGCTCCTCTCTGTGACGTGCTTCGAGGCTGCTCCAGGCTGTGGCCCGCGGCGAGGCTGCCCGACTCTGGGGGCTGATTTGGCTCCTTCTTCAATGGCCCTGCCTCCTCCTGCGCGCCGGTGGCTCCATCCATGGTGACCGCAGGGTGTGACCGGGTGGGGCCAGACTCGCTTTGACGAGAATGAAGCTTTTTAGTGACTCAGGATGTTGTGGGAGAGGAGGACACACAATTCCCCTAAACACAAGCTGGGTCCCCATCTCGGTCGGGCTGGGGGTCACCCTGCCCTGGCCCCCCGCCCCGTGGACAGGGCCACGCCACCACCCACTACGCTCTAAGCCCTGCTGGGTGCACCCGGGGCTGTGGGGCCCAAGGCCCACAGACACCCTAGCAGCCGCCGCTGCACCCAGTAAGGTGACACTTGCCATCCAGGCGTGGTTGTCGGAGCTGGGCCACGCAGAAGTCGGGGAAGGAAGGCTCCAGCCGTCCTGCTAAAACGCAGCAGTCAGCTGGCTGACCTGAGCTGGGGAGGGCAGGTGTGGCCGAGGGACGATGAACGACCAGGTGTCCACTGTGGGCCTGGACTGGCGTGCCTAGGGCATGGTCAGCGGGAGCGCAGCCCATCAGGAAGGTGGACCCGCAGCCATGGTCTGACTGCCCAGCCGCACCAGGCAGAGTGACTCCAAGCCCTGTCCTCCCGGGGATGCCCGCGTGTACAGCTGCTGGGGGCTCAGCCTCCCCTACCTGCCCAGCCCCACCTTCCCTGGGGCTCCACCTGTCACGCTGATGGATGGGCCGAGCCAGGGGACCCCCAGCTGGGGTCAGCACCCCACTGCCTGTGGGACTCATGCCTCATTCATCACTGGGGGCTACCGGCAGACCGGGCGCGGCAGCTGCGCGAGTGCCTAGTGCATGACTTCGGAGGCTGCCAAGGGGGTGCTAAGTGCCTCTCGCCCCCGGGCCCTCCCCAGCCAGGGCGGGGGGCCATGCCACACCCACCCCCCTCAGCCCCCGGAACCCTGGCCAGGTGCCGCCTGCTGCCGCCTGCTGTGGCAGAGGGGCTTCTGGTGGTCCGGCTGCAGGAGGGGCGTTCCTGGGGGCTGTGCAGGGGGCAGAGCCAGCCCCCGGGTGCGGCCCCGCAGTGCTGTGCCTTCTGGGACCCTCCGTGCCTCGGCCTCCTGGCGGATACTGCAGTGCTGGTCACAGGCTCCTGAGGCCTCGGCAGAGCTCGGACACAGGGGGGAGCAGGTGTAGGTGCGTGTCTGACCGCCTGCGAGTGCTGTGGACCCACGTGAGCACGTGTGCTGCGGGTGGACCCATGGGGCGCGTCTGGGGGTAGGCGAGTGGGAGAGTCCTCCTTCCACGGCCCCCTTTCCACCATTGGGGCCCCAAGGGTTGGAAGAGATCTCGGGGTCAGCCCTGCAGCTCACTGTGAGTCCTGCGGCCCCCGCGGCCCTCCCAGCTCTGCAGGGCTGACCAGCAGCATGTGGGTGAGACACTGCCCCAAGCGCCTTGGTGCGGCCCGGTCTCTCCCACCCCAGACAGTTCCAGTCGGCCTGACTGTGTGGTCTCGTGTCCATTCCTGTCCCGATTTGCCCTCGACTTGAGGAAACGTCTAGCACAGTAAGTCCTGGAGATGAATGCAATGTGTTCCCTCTCCTTTCCTGCCTTCTCCCTCCGGCCCCTCCGGCCTCCATGCTCTTCCGGGAACCCACGCTGGCTCCTGCCCCAGGACCTTTGCACTTGCTACTCCATCAGCCTGGAAGACGCTTCCTGCAGGTCTCTGTTCATACGCCAGCTTTGCAGCAACCGCTTCCCAGGGGGAGCCTTCGAGCACTTCTCGCAGGCCCACCCCCACTTGCCTTTTCTCTGAAGTGCTGCAGCTAACGGAGTGCTGTGTTACTGACCCCCAAGAGACCAGCAGCTTGGTGAGGGCAGGTCCACGGTCGGAGAAGGAGCTGCACATGGTGGTTTAAAGAAGCAGTGGCGGGAAGGGAGCTCCCTGCCCCTCCCTGCCCATCCATCCATCAGCTGCCCTCTGATGGTGGAGGCCTCTGGTGCCCACTGCGGCTGCCTTGGCACTGGCCGGGGTGAGGCCCACAGGTTAGCCTTCGGGGCCTGCCCTGAGGCCTGCTTGGCGAGCCCCGGCACTGACCAGAGGCGTAGGGCGGGCCTCCAGCGCCAGCTCCTGGGTGGCAGTTACCACCTGGGGTGCTCTCTGTGCGCCAGGCCCCTCAGGTGGTCGTTGCCTGCAGTCACTTCCCCAACAGCCCGGCGATGCCCATACTGCCGTCTCCACTTAAACAGACGAGGAAACCGAGCTGCGGACACAAGGTGCCCGCGACTCTAACCCCAGGGGGCCTGATTACGACACGCCCCACGCCCTGCCTCCGTGGTGGGTGGGGCCACGCGCCCCCGGCTGGGTTGGGTGGGCATGTGCACAAGCGTGCCAGGTCAGGTGCGCTGTGTTGGAGAGCACGCAGGTTGGCCGGCCTCCGAGGACCACCAGGTGCTGCTTGGCGGTGCCTGCCAGGTTCCGAGGCCTCAGTCCCCCCACCTGGCAGGGGTCCGGCCGCACGTGAGGTCACCGAACTCGGGGAGGGGAGAATGAGCGCCACCCTTTCCGGAGCGGCTCTGCCTGTGGTTGTCACCGTGCACGCGAAGGTGGGATCGCCTCTTCTGGAATCTGGCTGTGAGTCTCTCGACCTTATTTTATGCCCATCGGGAACGTTTTGTGACTTTACCCTGGGCTGGTTCTGCAGTCATGCCGGTGCTGGGAGTTTAAGTTGTTGATTTTCATTAAGAAAGGAGGTGCCGTAGAAGTATTTAGGGGTAAGGAGGCATCATGTCTGCAACGTAGTGTAGCAGAGAACGATAAGCAAGTGTCATCGAATATTAACAATTGAGGGAACCGGGAAAAAGGTGTGTGGACGTTCTTCCTGCGATTCCCCCAAATTTTCTGTCAGTTTGAAATTATCTCAAAATAAAAAGTTGCAAAATAACACACAAACACACTCTGCCCCTAGAAGAAGTAATGGACGACAGTGCTCTCGAGTGGGTTCTTCTCTTTTGGTGTGTTGATGTGAGGAATTCCAAAATGGAACTGTCCTTGGATTTCTGAATGAACCATACTTGGTCAGCGTGCAGTGTTCTTTCTTATACTGTGAGATTCAGTCTCTAGTATTTGTTGCCAGTGGGTTGCTTTCAAAGCCAGAGTAAGAGGCGTCTGTATTTCCTCTTCTTTTTTGTGTTACCTTTGGTTTTGCTATCAGGGTTAAGCTATCCTTGTAAAATAAATTGGGAATCAAGTTTCCTTGAGTGTTTGGAAGAACTTGACTATGAAACCTTCTGAGCCTAAGGCCCTCCTTGGAGTAACTTTCAAATTATTTTTGCAGTTTCTTCTTTGGTTGTTTTTATTGGTTTGTTTGGATTTTCTACTTGTTTTTTATTTTTATTTATTTATTTATTTTGGCTGCGTTGGGTCTCCATTGCTGCGCAGGGCTTCTCTCTCGTTGCCGCGAGTGGGGGCTACTCTTCGCTGTGGTGCGTGGGCTTCTCACTGCGGTGGCTTCTCTTGTTGCAGAGCACCGGCTCTAGGCACCCGGGCTTCAGTAGTTGTGGTGCACGGGCTTAGCTGCTCCGCAGCATGTGGGATCTTCCCAGATCAGGGCTCGAACCCGTGTCCCCTGCATTGGCAGGCAGATTCTTAACCACTGTGCCACCAGGGAAGTCCTGGATTTTCTACTTCTTTAGGTCAATTTTGATCACATATATTTCTAGAAAATTATGTATTTCAATAATATTTAGAATATATTAGTATAGGATTATGCCTGTTGTCTTGTAATTTTTAAAGTCTTCTCATTGGTCATTATACCCCCTTTCTTATGCTTCACTCTATGTCCCAGTTTCTTATTTTCTGGATTAGATTAACTAGAAGTTAAGATATTTTATTGTTTGCTTGTTTAATCAAGAAGTATTTCTCAGGACTTCCCTGGTGGTCCAGTGGTTAAGAATCTGCCTGCCAGTGCAGGGGACACAGGTTCGATCCCTGGTCCAGGAAGATCCCACATGCCGCGGAGCAACTAAGCCCGTGTGCCACAACTACTGAGCCTGCACTCTAGAGCCCGTGAGCCACAACTACTGAGCCCACATGCCGCAACTACTGAAGCCTGCGCAACTAGAGCCCGCGCTCCACAACAAAAGAAGCCACCGCAAGGAGAAGTCAGCACACCTCAACGAAGAGTAAACCCTGCTCACCGCAACTAGAGAAAACTGTGCGCAGCAATGAAGACCCAATGCAGCCATAAATAAATGAATAAATAAATAAATAAAAATTTAAAAAATAATAAGATTTTTTTAAAAAAGTATCTCTTGGGGCTTCACTGGTGGCGCAGTGGTTGGGAGTCCGTCTGCCGATGCAGGGGACACGGGTTTGTGCCCCGGTCCGGGAAGATCCCACAGGCCGCGGAGCAGCTGGGCCCATGAGCCATGGCCGCTGAGCCTGCGCGTCCGGAGCCTGTGCTCCGCAACAGGAGAGGCCACAGCAGTGAGAGGCCCGCGTACCGCAAAAAAAAAAAAAGTATCTCTCAGCTGAATCTACCAATATGCATTTTTCTGTCTCCTAATTTATTTTTTTCTGCTTTATCTTTCATTCTTGTACTTTCTTTGGGTTTTTTTTCTCTATTCCAACTCTTGATTTGAATGCCTGATACCCCACGTTTAACAATGAAAATATTTCAGGCCATGCATATACCTTTTAGTTCAGCTTGAATTGTATGCCATAGGTATAAAAATCCAGGAATTCCATGATGTTATTTTCTAGATACCTTGTAATCACAGTTTTGGTTTTCTTTTTGTTAAAGTAGTCAATTAGGTTATGTTTTAAATTCCAGTTGGGAATTGTAACAAACTTTTAATTATTAATTTTAATGTGCTGTGGTTTCTGGATTCTGCCTGGATAGTGTCTGGGTGTCCAGCCGTCCTGGTTTTTCTGGCACTGAGGGGCTTCTCAGGACCCAAGTCCTATGATGCCGGGCAAACCGGCACAAGTTGGTAAACCCAGTCCCCGAGGCTTTCTTTGTCACCTAAAGTGTGACTTGTTTTAGCACTTGCTACAAAGGAACTTGAAAAAGGATATGTTTCCGGGTGCAGAATTTAAATTTAGATTTACTTAATTAACTTAATAATATTTCTCAGTTCCTCAATATCTATCCATTTGCTAATTTGATTAGTCAAAAACTGTGAGAAGTACATTAAAGTATGTCACCACTGTTTTGTCTGTCAAGTTTTTCAAACAGATTTTGCCTTACGTATTTCATTGCTGTTATTTTTCACATAAAACTTTATCATTGTTGGGCTTCCCTGGTGGCGCAGTGGTTGAGAGTCCACCTGCCGATGCAGGGGACACGGGTTCGTGCCCCGGTCCGGGAAGATCCCACATACCACGGAGCGGCTGTGCCCGTGAGCCATGGCCTCTGAGCCTGCGCGTCTGGAGCCTGTGCTCCGCAGTGGGAGAGGCCACAACAGTGAGAGGCCCGCGTACCGCAAAAAAAAAAAAAAAAAGGTTAGCATTGTAAAATTGATAAACCCCTAGCAAGACTGATGAAACTAAAGTGAAAGAAAACTCAAATCACCAATATCAGGAATGAATCGGATACCACCACAGATGCTGTAGCCATTAAAAAGATAATCCAGGGACTTCCCTGGTGGTCCAGTGGTAAAGAATCCACCTTACAATGCGGGGGACGCAGGTTCGATCCCTGCTCAGGGAACTAAGATCCCACACGCCACAACTACTGAGCTCCTGTGCCTCAACTAGAGCCTGCATGCCACAAACTACAGAGCCCATGTGCCCTGGAACCTGAGCGTCACAACTAGAGAGAAGCCGACGTGCCACAGCGAAGAGCCCGCATGCCTTAACGAAGATCCCACATTGCGCAACTAAGAGCCGACACAGCCAAAAATAAATTAAATAAATAAATCTTAAAAAAAATAAAGGCAAATAATAATAAATTTAAAATTTAAAAAAAAGGTAATCCAAGAATTCTAGCAAGAACTTTACATGCACACGTTTGCCAACTTGGAAGAAATGGACACCACCAGAACTCACCCAAGATGAAGCAGGTAATCTGAATAGCCCTGTAACCATTCAAGAAATCAAAATCATAACGTAAAAAGTCCCCAACAATCAATTTCCAAGTCTAGATGTTTCACTGGAGAATTGTATCAAGTATTTAATGAAGAATTAACATCAATCCTTCTCAAACTCTTTCAGCAAATAGAAGAAGAAGGAATACTCTCCCTCATATATTATAAGGCCAGAATTACCTGGTTACCAAAACCAAAGACAGTACAAAAACAGAAGCAAACAAACAAAAAAACTCTACAGACCAATATGTCTCATGAACTTAGATCCAGAAATCCTCAACGAAATATTAGCAAATCAAATCCAACAATGTATAAAAATAATTAAGCGTCATAACCAAATAGAACTTATTCCATAAGCAAGGCTGGTTCAACATTAAAAAATCAATCAACAGGGCTTCCCTGGTGGCGCAGTGGTTGAGAGTCCGCCTGCCGATGCGGGGGACATGGGTTCGTGCCCCGGTATGGGAGGATCCCACATGCCGCGGAGCGGCTGGGCCAGTGAGCCATGGCCGCTGAGCCTGCGCGTCCAGAGCCTGTGCTCCGCAATGGGAGAGGCCACAACAGTGAGAGGCCCGCGTACCGCAAAAAAAAAAAAAAAAAAAATCAATCAACAGGCTGAAGAAAAGGTTGTGTGATTATATCAGTAGATGCAGAAAAAGCATTTGACACTATCCAACACTCATTCATGATAAAATAAAACAACAAAAAACCTCTCAGCAAAACAGGATTAATGGGGGAACTACCTCAGTGTGATAAAGGGCATCTGTAAAAACCCTACATACCTAACGGTGAAGAATGAATCGTTTTCTCTGAGACCAAGGACAAGGCAAGGATTCCACGCTTACCACTCTTGTTCAACATAGTACTGGAAGTTCTAGCCAGTGAGATAAGACAAGAAAAAGAAAGAAAGGGCAATCGATTAGAAAGGAAGAAAGAACTGTCCATATTTACAAATGGCGTGATTGTCTATGTAAAAAATATTCTACAGAATACAATTAAAACTAATAAATGAGTTCAGCAGGATGCAAGACCAACACACAGAAGTGAATTATATATACCGTATATATATAAAAGCTTCACACCTTATATAAAAATTAACCCCAAATCTATCCAGAATAGAGACAGAAAGTGGGTTTGTGGCTGCCAGGGACTGGGGGTGGGGGGGCGGGGGGAGGAGGGAACGGGGAGTGACTGCTTAATGGGTACGGAGTTTACGTTCGGGGCGAGGAAAAAGAACTAGTTGGTGGTGACGGCTGCAGAACATTGTGAATGGATTTAATGCCACTGACTTGTGTGCTTGAATATGGTACATTTTATATTATGTGCACTTTTCCAGAATTAAAAAAAATACCCAAAATGGATCACAGACTTAAATGTAAAATTATAAAACTTGTAGCAGAAAACATGGGAGAAAATCTCTTAGGGCCTACGTGAGAGTTTTTGCTCTTAGAGTTGCCACCAAAAGCACAGTCTATAAATGGAAAAAATTGATAAGTTGAACCTCATCAAAATTAAAAGTTTTCCCTCTATGAAATACCTTGTTAAGGGGATGGAAAGACAAGCTTCACACTGGACAAGATATTTGCAAACCACAGCTCTGACAAAGCACTAGTATGTAGGATATACAGACAACGTTGAAAACTCAACACTACAAACACAGTCCAATTAGAAAATGGGAAAAAGACATGAACAGACATTTCGCCGAAGAGAGGATGGCAGATAAGCACATGAGAAGATGTTCAAATCATTAGTCTTAGGGAAATGAAAATTAGAACCACTGCACATGTATATATCACGTATATATCAGAATGGCTAAAATAAATAGCGGCCACACCGAACGCTGGTGAGGATGCGGAAAACCTTCCTCTCTCAGATGTTGCTGCTGGGAGCAGACACAGTGCAGCCTCTCAGGAGGGCAGTTGGGCAGTCCGCTGTGAAACAATGAACTGAAACATGCGGATTCCACACAACCCAGCAAGTGCACTCTCCAGCGTTTATACCAGAGAAATGAAGACTTACATTCACACTAAAACCTGTACATGAATATTCACAGCAGCTCTATTTGCAACAGCCAAAACCAGAACAGTCCAGATGTCCACCCGCAGGTGCATGGTTAAACCAACCGCGGTACGTCCGCACCAAGGAACGCCACCTGGCAAGGAAAGTAACCAACTACGGGTGCACGCAGCACCGCGGACGGATGCTGAGGGCGTCCCCAAAGGTTACGTACTGCAGGGTCCGTTGGTGCCTCATCACTGAAATGACAGACAGTGGAGAGCAGACTCAGGGTTGCCAGGGGTCATGGAGAACGTGGGGGCGGGAGGGAGCCTACAAAGGGCAACAGGAGGAGCCCCCGCTGGGGTGGGGATGTTCTGGGTCCTGAGTGCATTGATGCCCGCATCCCAGTTGTGACGTTTTACCGTAGTTTTGCACGTTGGGATAAAGGCCACACAGGGTCTCTGTGTCATTTCTTACAGCTGCACGAGAATCTACAATGATCTCAAAAACAAAAATGTTCATTTAGGTTAAAAATGGCCTTAAGGACTAGAGAACCTCGAGAACAGTCCATTTGCGGTGGTTTGGGGACTCTGCCGTCAGGACTGTCAAACACAGGTGTGTGGTCCATGCAGCTCGTTTGTCCATTCGATAGATATCGGTGAGCACCTTTGAAAGGGTTACTGTTGTAGATAATACGCTTCACCAATAAGAAGCGGTCTCTCTTATCCTATGCGTGGAATTCCACTCTTAACACTGGAACTTTTATCTCCTGTGCTCTGCACTTCCTGGCCTGTCTTGTCTCACTTAAATTTTAACCTTTCTGATTTCCTTTCTGTTTTTGTCCTCTAAATATTTATTTATTTAGGCTGCGCCAGGTCTTAGTTGCGGCTCACAGGGTCTTTAGTTGCAGCATGCAGGATCGTTTGGGGTTTTTTTTTTTTTTTTTGCGGTACGCGGGCCTCTCACTGTTGTGGCCTCTCCCGTTGCGGAGCACAGGCTCCGGATGCGCAGGCTCAGCGGCCGTGGCTCACGGGCCCAGCCGCTCCGCGGCACGTGGGATCTTCCCGGACCGGGGCACGAGCCCGCGTCCCCTGCATCGGCAGGCGGACTCTCAACCACTGCGCCACCAGGGAAGCCCTGTTTGTTTTTTAGTTGTGGCATGTGGGCTTCTTAGTTGTGGCATGCAGGATCTAGTTCCTGGACCAGGGATCAAACCCGGGCCCCTTGCATTGGGAACATGGAATCTTACCCACTGGACCACCAGAGAATTCCTTGATTTCCTTTCTTTTAGGTGTTTTCTTATAGATTTCAGTTAGATTTTGATGTGTTTTTTTGTTTTTTGGGTTTTTTTTTTACCAAATCTAAGAGCCTTTGTCTTTTTCAAAAAGGATCAGATCTATTTCTAGTTATCGATATACAAACCAGTGATGTTTGTCATTTCCCCTTCATCTCATCTCAGGGTAGTTGTTCTGCTTTTGGTTTTGCCCTGTGTGTATGAGTGTGTGTGTTTGCTTATTTTCTTTGTTTTCTAACTATTGGCGGATTGACCATCTTTTATTCAGTTTCACTAGTTGCTTGAGAGATATTCTTCCTGTTCTTCATGTTCTTGTGGTTACAGCATTTTAAAAAACGTCTCTGCCCTCCTGGGTTTCTGACTCTCTGTATCGGTTGTGAATCCTCTCTAGGTGATTTGAGGAAATTCACCCACGTTGCCACCTGCTCCTGCAGCCCCACCCTTCCTTGTTTTTATTGGCACACTAGGCAAAGGAAGGCCCCGTTGGTTGACATTATTTGTTTTAGCATATTACATTTTCTTTTTAAGTTACTTATGGCAATTGTATCCTTTCACTGTTGTGGCCTCTCCCATTGCGGAGCACAGGCTCCGGACGCGCAGGCTCAGCGGCCATGGCTCACGGGCCCAGCCGCTCCGCGGCATGTGGGATCTTCCCAGACCGGGGCACGAACCCGCATCCCCTGCATCGGCAGGCGGACTCTCAACCACTGCGCCACCAGGGAAGCCCATGTATCCTGTTTTCTTAACCACATCTTAATGGTTGTTTGGATTTGCCTCTAAGTGTAGATTTTGTCTGTCTTCAGCTATCCCGCTTCCTTATTCCTATGGGTACAACCTCTCGTTGGACTGTGGTCACCTGGGGTGTAATCTCAGAGCTTTTGCGTAAGTGGGAAAGTCTTCCTGCTGCTGCCACACAGAATAACACCTTGGTTTTACATAAAATCTTGGACCAGAATCATTTTCTCTCAGAGCTCTCAGAGTGTACTGCCTATTCTCAGAATTTATTATTTTAAGGAAGTGATGAATTTAATGTAAATTTTTTCTTCCTGGAAGTTAATAGAATTATTTCTTTAGTCTCCAGATTGAAAATATTTTTTTCCTCTGAGAATCATCTAAGGTTTTTTTTCCTTTCGTTAATTTCAGCAGCTGCAACATGAGGGGTTTCACCTTGATGGGAAGTTTCCCCTGTCATGTGACAGACTTGCTTCTGCCCCTGCTCTTGACCCTTTCCGGGATGGCAGCCCCCCCACCCCCCCGCCCCAGACCTGCCCCCAACCCGAGCTCCTCCGTCCCCTCCCTCACCGTTCTCCTGGAATCCCAGTTGCCCCCCTTTGCTGTCCATTTCTTAACAGCTTTACTGAGACATATGTGACACAGGATAGACTTCACATATTTCAAATGTGCGATTTAAGTTTTGACGTTTGCATTCAGTCATGAAACCATCACCACAACCAAGATACCAAACATGTCCGTCACCCACCAACCTTCCTGTGCACCTTTGGGGCCCCTCCCCCCACCTCCGGGGCGGGGGGAGAGGAGGCTGTGGAGGGGACGAGGAGAGAGTCCCGGGAGTCCAGGGCGCAGAGTCCAGGGTCCCGGGAGTCCATCCCCAGAGATGGGCACCACGGGGGGTGCCGTGGACACAGCCAGGTGGGACGAGCAGGACAAAAGTGGCCCCTGTGTGTGGTCGTTGGGCCCACGATGACTGAGTGGCCCCAGGAAGTCCAGGGAAGGAGTGAGCCTGCTGGAAGCTAGAGAGAGGGAGGGTCTGGAGGGCTCTGCAGGAAGGCACGGCCCCTGAGCGACCAAGGAGTCCAGCTCTTCCCACCAGGCCCCTAAGTGGGCCCTGGGCAGGGTGGGGCTCAGCTGGGCAGGTGATCACTGGAGTCCAAGACCTGCCGCCTGCTGGCTGCATGTGTTCCTCTCTGAACCTCAGTCTCTTCATCTGCGGGCTGGGAATGGAGGTCCCTAACACACCTGGTCCATCTGAGATGCCCCTGTGCTAGTTCCTTTTCCTTCACTGCCCTGAACAGGCTTCATTTCAGGGGCATGGGAAGCTGTCCCTTCTCTCCGCGCAAGAGTGAAGAGCCTCTTGGGGAGGCCACATGGTGATTCGAGGAGAAAACATTTATTAAGCAAGCATCGCCTCTGTGCCCATTACATCTGACCCTCTGAGCTTTACAGACCTTCGAGTGTCAGTGCCATGCAGTGTCACCAGTGTTATTCCTAAGACACCCACTCAGAGCCCTTTTAGTGGCCCCCTTTGCCGAGATCCAGCTGGCCTCTGCAGGGTTGGGGTCCCAAGGCCTGGGCGAGTTGACCTCTGGGTGGACGCTCAGCTCTGGGCGTCCCTGATCCTGTGGGAACAGCAAAGTCACAGCCTGGCCCAGGGGCCCCACCACTGCCCCCGGCGAGTGCAGGACCAAGACAGCCAGCCTACAGGGAGCCTGGCCGCTGCTGCCCCTCCCTGGTGACCGAGAGAGGGTGAAAGCTTGTCCTCGTCCCCTGCAGATCTCTGGCCACACCTGGCTAGGACCCAGCTTCCCTCTCATACAAGGGTTTCCCTCGGTCTGGTGAGGCCCTCCTTCCAGGGGCCAGGAGGGCCTAGAGGATGCAGGAGTTTGCAGGAGTTACCCTGAAGAGCCCGGAGGTGGCCAAGGCCGAGACCGGTGAGAGGGCTCACTTCAGGCCAGGTTGCTCGGCCACTGCTTCTGGAAATTTCCATGAACTTGACGGCCTGTTCAGATGAGCCATTTGCCTTTCTGATCACACACTGAGCCTGCCCAGTGGTCCGAGGAGGGTGTCCCAGGCCCAGGGCCTGGTTTGGAGGCCCCGGCCGTCCCTCCCCCAGTACGGCCGTTCTGCAGCTCGTCCGGGCCCTGGTGAGTGACCACGTGTGCGACCGCAGCCCAGGCCTGTGAGAGCGGAGAGCAGTCCCCCGGCCCACGTGCTGGCAGCCGCTCCATCAGGCGCGGTGGGCTCCGAGGCCTGCGGCCCAGCTGCACCTGAGCGGATGCGGACTCTGCGTGGGCGCAGCGATGTTCCGCCCGCCGCGCCCCGCCCACCGGGACTGGGAAGTGAAATTGCTGGGCGGATGGGCGAGGGGTGGGAGGGTCCACGGGCGAGGCTGTCAAGGGCAGCGTGGGGGCTGGTCTTCTGCCCAGGCACCGGGGTGGACGCTGGTGTCCTCGGCACGGGATCTGGAGGCTCGGACCTGCCAAGAGACCCCCATGCCACAGACCACCTGCTCGCCGGCCAGGAGGAAGAGGTGACTCTGCAGCCGGATCGGTGGCGCCCGTGCACGAGCGTCCCCTGCCGGTCGGGCATCTTGCGTGGTGGGTCTAAGGGAGAGGGTCCACCTGGCCAGACGCCAACCTCAGTACGCAGCGCCCAGCACGTGTCACTCTTCACAACCCTGCAGCGGCGTCATTCCCCCACCTCTTCTGCAGATGAGGAAACAGAGGCTCAGAGCTGGGGCCAGCTACCTCGCTGTGCGGCCCATAGAAAATGAACATTCGGGCACTTATTTAAAAAGTATGAAGCATTTCAGGACGTTGACAGGCGAGCATTAACCAAGGGCGGGCGCCACTGAGCCTTGCAGAGCCCTCAGCGCCCAGGGGCGAGACCCACTGCCAGGGACTCCCAGGCCAAACTGGAAAGGTCTGAAGTGGCCCAGTCCAGACATTGTCAGACTGGGTTCCCTAGAGAAGCAGGTTCCGTGGGCCTCGCAGAGGCTGCCCTGGGGGGTGGCCAAGCAAAACCCCCAGGCTTCCCCACCCGACCCCCAGAAACTGCAATTCTAGTGTACATACTCGTGGTCAATATCGTTTGAAATAAGTGAATATTGAGGTTCCATGCTTAAAAAATTTTTTTTTGGAGGAAAGAAGGTTCAAAGAGTTATATGTGGTGAAAATGCAAACCATGGGTTTCATCCAACCCCATATTTCAACATAAGGGAAACAGGCCCCAAGAGCAAGCGGGAGCTCCTGCAGGGCCTACCGGGAGTCCACGTCCCCCGCCTGTCACTCAGAGCCTGGCCGGACAGGCTTGAGCTGGTCCCGGAGTCGGGTTCGGGGGGCTCCCTGCAGGCCGGAGGCTCTTCAGGACTCACCCTCCAGCTCACAGCTGCAGCCCCTGACACCGGTCGTCCTTTGTAGCACTTCTGCGTCTGCACGTGGGACTGCTGATCAAGGTCCCCTCCACTGGGAGGGGACTGTCACTGTGTCTCGAGGTGCTTGTCACATTTAGGGGAGCAGGACCCGTGTGTGGAATCGCCCGGGTCGGGGAGGGGCAGGTGACAGGAGTCCAGCCCGTCCCTCACACCTGGCCTCTGACTCCGTACCTGCCAGCCCAGAACCAGCAGCAGTGACAGTGGAGGGGCCTGGCCAGGTGCAGACCGGGAGGTAAGTGGAGGCGGGGGCAAAAGGAGGGCACACCCTACCAAAGAGATCAAACTTTACAGATGTCATCGTGTGCTGGCCACGTAGCGGGTGTGGCCCGATCTGCAGCTCAGGACTGCCCCCGCCTTGGAGGCCCTCCCTCCACTGCACGGGGACATGGGCATACCCCACCCACCTCTTCGCTGCCGTCAGCAAATATCTGCTGGGCAGCTGTGGGCACCTGCCCTGAGGGTCTAAGCTTGGATCCCGCTCTGCCATGGGCTTGCTGTGCGCCCCTGGGCAAGCTGCTGGACCCTTCTGAGCCTCCGTGTCCGCACCTGTAAAATGGGGGCAGCGTGCTCAGTGGAGGCAAGTGGGTCACCCGTGTGAAAGGCTGGCCCAGGGGAGTCTCATTCAAGGGGCATTTTGTTTTGTTTTTCGGGAGGAAGTGTCTCTCCATGAGCCTTGTGGTTAAAGCAAGGTGAGGAGCTGGTCAGGGGACGGCCTCTGGGGGAGCCCTGGGGGCTGACCAGGCCATGTTAACGATGGCAAAGCAGTGCCCAGGCCCTGGAACTGCAGCTGCCGTGGAGGCTGTCACCTGGTGTGCATCCCCAGCGCCAGGGGGCCTGGCCACGCTGCTGCGGCGCCGTGCAGGCACACGTGGACGGCAGCCGCCCAGCACGGACCCACAGCTGTGGCTCTTGTTTGCAGAGTGTGTTGCCTGGAGCGGCTGGGGCTCACTGTGGCAGCGCTGCTCCCGATCGCCCTGGGCTGGAGGCTGAGCGTTAACGGGCAGCTCAGCCCTTACCCACCCTGTCCTCTACTAGGGCTGTCAGGCCACCTCCCACACGGGAATCGCCAGCTGCTCACACAGCCCAACGTGCTGGCCAGTGAGGGGCGGTCACCGAGTTCCAGGTACGTGGGCGACCCAGGGAGGGGTCCGGGTGGCCCAGTTCCAAAACTGAGCTCGTGCAGGGCTCTCAGCACAGCTGGTGCACTTGAGAAGTCCTGATGCCCAGCCCAGCCAGAGCAGCCCCATGAGAACTCTTGTCACCAAGCGCCCAGGCTCACTGACGTGCGCTCAGAGCTGAGAATCACCGACAGGAAGACAGGAAGGGGCACAAGCAAGCCCCGCCCTGGCCAGCCCCAGGGTGGTCTCCCGGCTGCACCACCCACCAGCTCCAAGGCTTTGGCAGATCTCTGCCTTCCCCAGTCCTCAGTTTCCCCATCTGTAAAATAGGGATAGGAGTACTTCCACCCTCCTAGGTCCTTGAGAAGATCAGATGAGAAGACGGCCACCCAGTATGTGCTATGGTGTCACCGGCAGAGGCCAGGAGCTTTGATCCTCAGAGGCACCTGGGAATGGAGGTGTTGTTACTGCCACTTATGGGAGAGGGAACAGCACAGAGGTTTAGCAGTTCACCTGAAGCCATGCAGCTAGTAGAAAAGGGAGCTGGAGATTCAACTAGGATGGTGACGGTAATGGTGACAGTGGTGGTGATAATGGTGGTGATGGTGATGACGGTGATGATGGTGGTGATGGTGGTGGTGATGGTGGGTGGTGGTGGTGGTGGTGGTGGCGGTGGTGGTGGTGGTGGTGGTGGTGATGGTGGTGGTGATGGTGATGGTGGTGGTGGTGGTGGTGGTGGTGATGGTGTTGGGGTGATGGTGGTGATGGTGGGGGTGGTAGTGATGGTGGTGGGGGTGATGGTGGTGGTGATGGTGGGGGTGGTAGTGATGGTGGTGGGGGTGATGGTGGTGGTGGTGGTGGGGGTGGTAGTGATGGTGGTGATGGTGGGTGGTGGTGATGGTGGTGGTGGCGGTGGTGATGGTGGTGGTGATGGTGGGGGTGGTAGTGATGGTGGTGGGGGTGATGGTGGTGGTGGTGGTGATGGTGGTGGTGGTGGTGGTGATGGTGTTGGGGTGATGGTGGTGGTGGTGATGGTGGTGGTGGTGGTGGTGATGGTGGTGGGGGTGGGGGTGGTGGTGGTGGCGGCGGTGGTGGTGGCGATGGTGGTGGTGGCGATGGTGGTGGTGATGGTGGTGGTGGTGATGGTGTTGGGGTGATGGTGATGGTGGTGGTGGTAGTGGTGGTGGTGATGGTGGTGGGGGTGGTGGTGGTGGTGGTGATGGTGGGGGTGGTGGTGGTGGTGGTGGTGATGGTGGTGGTGGTGGTGGTGGTGATGGTGTTGGGGTGATGGTGGTGGTGGTGGTGGTGATGGTGTTGGGGTGATGGTGGTGGTGATGGTGGGGGGTGATTATGGTGGTGCTGGTGGTGGGGGGGGTGATGGTGGTGATAGTGGTGGTGGTGATGGTGGTGATGCTGGTGGGGGTGGTGATGGTGGTGATAGTGATGGTGGTGGCGGTGGTGGTGGCGGTGGTGGTGATGGTGGGGGTGATTATGGTGGTGCTGGTGGGGGGGTGATGGTGGTGATAGTGGTGGTGGTGATGGTGGTGATGCTGGTGGTGGCGGTGGTGATGGTGGTGGTGGTGATGGTGGGGGGTGATTATGGTGGTGATGGTGGTGATAGTGGTGGTGGTGATGGTGGTGATGCTGGTGGGGGTGGTGGTGGTGGTGGTGGTGGTGGTGATGGTGGTGGGGGTGGGGGTGGTGGTGGTGGTGGCGGTGGTGGTGGCGGTGGTGGTGATGGTGGGGGGTGATTATGGTGGTGCTGGTGGGGGGGGTGATGGTGGTGATAGTGGTGGTGGTGATGGTGGTGATGCTGGTGGGGGTGGTGGTGGTGGTGGTGATATCTAACACTGAGATAGCACGTACTGCACGCCAGGCACTGTTCTAGCAGTTTATACATACTAACTCTTTTAATTCTCACAATTGGCCAGTGATCATTTCCAGTTTACAGATGAGGATAGGCAGGCATGAAGAGAGGGAGTAAGTAACTTCCTTAAAGCTACACAGCCAGGCAGTGGCAGAGCCCGGATTCAGAGTGACACAGTTGGTTGGAGTCTGTGCCCCTAGCTGCCCCGTGAAGCCATCCTGCCTCCCACAAAGGTACCTGGTGAGATGGGCACAGGGCTGAGCCCGGAGGAGAGAGTGAGACCCCCGTGGAGGGCCTGCGGTTGTGCAGGAGGCAAGGTTTGAGCTGTGTCTTGAAGGACGCGTATAGGGGCCAGGTGGGAGGGTCTGACTGGTGGGGGGGGGGGCGGGGGATCTCTGACCGACTGTCACGGACGGAGTCCTGCTCCAGGGAGCTGCAGCGCCCCCTCCGCGACTTGTCCCGCTGGAGGTTCCCTCCTGGGTTTGGGCCTTAGGGCCTCTCTGCCTCAACCCTCCCATCTACCAAGAGTCTTGTCTTCAGGACTGAGCAGGGCTACACCTGGTGCCGGATGCGCCAGATGCTCTAGGACTCGGGGAGGAAAGCTGGGCCTCCTGAGGGGACACGGCCGGCTGGTGGGTGAGGGGCCCTCGGTCGGCAGCAGGGGCAGGGCCTGGAGCCCCTGCCTCGCCAAAGCCCTCACTTGCCGCCTCCGCCCCGCATCCCCACTGCTCCCCCGGCCGCGCCGCAGGACGTGGCCAGCAAAGTCCAGACTTGGGAAGGCCCAGACTCAGGCAAACTGCTCACCAACCCCGCCGTGGCTCCTTTCCTGGATGTGCCCCTGCATGCGGCAGACACCGCTGGCTGTCCCTCTGTCCCTCACCAACGGGACCCAGACCTGCCCCCTGGAGTGACCTGCCCTGGCTCAGGTGGCAGTGTGGCCGCCGGCTCACCTGGCTGCTGGCAGGACTGGGGGGCGGCAAGGCCTGGGGTGTCCACCGGGGGCTTCTGTCTCTCTGCTTCTGCAGGGAACAGTCCGGGGAGACCAGCTGCCCCGGCTGGAGGGCGGGACAGTCTCCCGGCTCTTGCCTCTTAGACCAGTGAGTCAGGCGTTCAGCTGCTTGCACCCGTGGTCACTCACGCCATCACTTTCTTGTCCTGAGGACCAGCTGGGACAGGAGTGGGACACCTACGCCATCTGCTCTGGGAGGCTGGGCCCTGCTGGCTTCTTCCCGGAGCTCTTCTCCAGTGTGTCTCTGCTTGAGAGACAGAAACGACGTTTGTCAGCCACGCCTGCCTCTTCAGATGTTCTCATTCGATCCTCCCACCGCTGAGGCTGGTGCCGTCACTGGACCCATTTCACAGTTGAGCAGACTGAGGCTCCGTAAGGCATCAGCGGTGAGTGATGGAGCCGGGACCCCAGCACTTGTGTTTCTCCTCTGCTGCCCCTCCCAGTTCCTGGGGCTGCTTTCCCTTCTCTGGACCCCAAGGGAGTCTGGGGCCCGGGCTGCGGCTACTCCTGTCCAGCAGGGCTCCCTTCCCCCACCCACAGGGCCTGTCTCCCCATGCTTCCCTTACGAAGAGCGTCCACTGCCCGTCACTCACCACGTGTGGCCCCCACCCCCGCTCCGCTTCCTCCACTGTACAAGCTCCTTCCGTGGGCTTGAGAGGTCTGCACTGGGCAGTTTCGTGGCATTGCTTGGCCCTTGCTGACCCCGAGACAGAGCTCAGTGAGTTACTGTTGTCACCACCGTTACTCTCACATCGTTGTCACCTTGCCTCGCCTTGCTTCTGCAGGCCCCCGAGGGCCCAGTCCATATGACCGCCTCCTGGGCCACGAATAGGCCTGACTCTGTGGCCTCTCCCAAGCGCAGGTGCCCCGGGGGGCAGCTCCTGTCTGAGGGGACAGGTCAGGGTCCTGGAGAGGAACCTGGGCCCACCTCCTGCTCTGCAGGCCGGGAGACACAGGCACCGAGGGGCCGGTAGGGCGGCGGGAAGGAGCATGAGGACAGGACGGCTGTGCTGCAGACTGGCTGGCACCGAGCCCACTCAGGAACGCCCGGGGTGGGGGGCCCAGGCCGCTCAGCTGTCATTCTGATTAAACCCAGACGTCCCTCCTACCGGTGCATGTGTGCCCCGGGAGCATTTAAATGAAAAGCGCAAGGATCGGAGAAGAGTTCCTGGAAACCTGCTTCGTGGGGAGAGGGGGAAGGGGAGAGCGGGCTGTGGAGCCCCCCGCTGCTCGCCCATGGCCAGTGGCCCCCGTGCAGCGAGGGCCCTCCAGCCTCTGCCTGCTGGGAATGGGCCCAGGCCACCTTGCCCCGCCCCAGGCTGCCTGGGTGATGCCTGGGTGGAGGCCGACCCCTGTCTTCTGAGGACTCTGCCCTGGGTCTGGAAGTGGGGCGTTGAGCCCAAAGTGACCTGAATTCGCATATCATTCCGACAGAGAACAGCAGAGGAGACCAGGAGCGAAGGCCGAGTCCAGGCCCCAGGATGGGGACGGGAGACCTGGCCCCAGCAGGAGCGGCCACACGGCCGGATGGACTACGCGGCGAGCGCACCTGTTTTTCTCAGGGCCTGCGCTCCCTGAGGGGCGGGGCCTGGGTGGGAGGGGCCGGGCCTGCCGCCGAGGCTGGGCTCAGCGGACCGCCTGCTCCAGGCCGATGCGGACGTGAGCCGAGCAGGACCCCCTCCAGGGCCAGCTGCTGGGTTCAGACTATGGCAGAGCTGGGCCCTGGACAGAACCAGAACCTTGCCGGGCCTCTGGTTTTCCCGACAGTAAGCTGCTCTGAGGAGCTGGGGCGAGCCTGGAGCCCAAGCGACACACCAGCCCCCCAGCCCCATGGCTCTGCCCTGGGCAACCCAAGATCTTGCTGGACCTGGGGGCACCGTGGCCTCGTGGACGAATCCCTCGGCTGCCAGCCTCAGGCACGAACTCTCAGCTCGTGATTGACGGCGGGAGAAAGGCCCCCGCAGGCGTCCACGTGCGTTGTCTGGGTCACCTGCCTCACTTCCTCCCCGCTCCGTCCTCCATAGGCTCCCAGCACCACTCACCTGCCACCTCCGTCCCTGCAGGTTCCCGGGCTCCACACCCTGCTGGAGAAAGGGCTGGGCGCTGTGCACCCTGATGGCTCGCATACCCTCTGTGATCTGAGCTCAGGGTGATTTTTCCTACAAAATGGGGGAAATAGGACATCTCCTGTTGAAAGACAGGACCTAAGGATGATCCCCCGTGTGGGCCTGGCTTGTGGCCTTGGTGCCCTGTCCTCAGGGCCCCAACGCAGCAGGAGGAAAGGCTCCAGGACAACTGAGTATGGAGCCGACTGGCTGGAAGCCTACCTCGCAGGCTCCCGCACACCCACGTTCCGGCTAGCAGAGTCCTTCGGCTTCCCAGGACTCCTGGCTCACGCCTTTCTGCGCTGAGGCCTTCGGGAGACGTCTGATGGATCACAGGTGAGAGAAGGCAGACGGCAGGGGGCCAGCGAGGCTCTGCACAGCCTGCCCCTTGCACCTGGGCTTGGGATCAGGTCCTGCACTGAGCTGCTCAAGTCCAGCTGGCTCCTGAGGGGTCTTGGGCTCCTTGACAGCCTTAAAAATCATCAGGGGCCCCAAAAAGCTTTACTTTATGTAGCACTAGCTATCGATACATACATACCATATTAAAAATTAAAATGAAAAAGTTAAATCTTTACTTATCAATTTACTAAAAATCACCATAAATAAATGTAATATAAATTACATTTTAATGAAAATAACTATATTTTCAAAAACACATATATACACTACCAAACGTAAGGTAGATAGCTAGTGGGAAGCAGCCGCATAGCACAGGGAGATCAGCTCGGTGCTTTGTGACCACCTAGAGGGGTGGGATAGGGAGGGTGGGAGGGAGGGAGACGCAAGAGGGAGGAGATATGGTGATATGTGTATATGTATAACTGATTCACTTTGTTATAAAGCAGAAACTAACCAAAAAAAATCTAACTCTGTCATTTACTAGATGTGTAACTGTAGAAAAATTAGTCACTTTGCTTCATTAATAAAATATAGTAATAACTTAAAAAAAAACCCACTTAACATAGTATCTAGCCCTTAATAAACATCATCTTTACTATTATTAAAAAAACAATTCTAGACACTTTTACATTTATTTTAAATTATTGTTATATATTTTTATATTTGTGTTTATTATTATGTATTTTTCACTATTGTACATTGTTGGCGTTATCTTACGTTTCTGCACATTTCTGTAACACCTGGCTTCACAGGAGACAGCTGCATTCTCACGTCTGCTTCTGCATTCGGTCTCTGTGATACACTGTCCTGGGTGAAATACGTGGAGAAGGTTCGGCCTCACACAGGTGTGTGTTGTGGAGTATTTTATTAACAGAGAATGTGGGATGTTTTTTTCTTTGATGCTACACCAAAACTCAACAAGTAGTGTTTTCTTAAAGGTTAGCTGTAATGTGGAGTCTGACGCCAACTCAGCGACCCTTTTCTACTCTGTTCCATGAAAATCTACTGGTGTGTTTTGCACTCTGAGTGGATCATTCCCCGAGGAATGATTTCATAACGTCCCACGTGGGTCACTGGAAAATATTGGTTCATTGAGTTATGCATCCAGATATTGACACTTTTTTATGTAAAAGTTCACATTTATTAATATTATCCCTGCTCTCAGAAATGTCCTTAAGTGTTGGGAAGCGGCTAAGACTAAAGAAGTAGCACAATGTTTCCAAAATCAGAACTTTCTCGTGTGAGTTCAAATGCTCCCTGTTTGCTTCCCGGTAAATATCTCATGTTTAAATTGGAGTAGAGTTGATTTACAATGTCGTGTTAGTGCCAGGTGTGCGGCACAGTGGTTCAGTTCCATACATACATATATACACACACACACCTCTATCTATCTATCTCTGTATAGATATTTTTTCAAATTCTTTTCCGTTATGTTACAAGATAGTGAACACAGTGCCCTGTGCTATACAGTAGGTACTCGTTGGTTATCTATTTCATACACAGTATTGTGTGTGTGTTAAACCGAACCTCCTAATTTAGCCCTCCCCCCTTTTCCCTTTGGTAACCATGTTTGTTTTCTATGTTTATGAGTCTATTTCTGTTTTGTAAGTAAGTTCATTTGTATCATTTTTTTATATTCTACATATAAGTGCTATCATATGATATTTGTCTTTCTCTTTCTGACTTAACTTCACTCAGTATGATAATCTGTAGGTCCATCCATGTTGCTGCACATAGTATTATTTCATTCTTTTTTATGGCTGAGTAGTGTTCCATCGTGTGTATAAATACCACATATTCTTTATCCATTCATCTGTTAATGGATGCTTAGGTTGTGTCCATGTCTTGTCAACAGTGCTGCAGTGAACACTGGGGTGCGTGTATCTTTTTGAATTATGGTTTTCTCCAGATACATGCACAGGAGTGGGATTGCAGGACAAATTGCTACCATTTACACAAATACCGTCAGGTGTTTTTCTTGAACTGGCAGGTTTACTTCATTCATTTTCAAGGAACTGTCTGCAGATGCCCAAGTCTGGGTGACGGACGGGCCATCTGTGTCATTCTTTCCCATTAAAAAGGTGTCCCGAGAGAAGCTTCCCTGAGACCACCCTGTGCTCGGTCAGGGTTCTCCAGAGAGACAGACCAGTAGGGTACATATAGATACACGTGAGAAGAGATTTGTTATGGGAAGTAGCAACGTGGTCACGGAGGCCGAGGAGTCCCACCATACGCCGTCTGCAAGGGTGATTCAGTCCAAAGCAGCATCTGCGAACCGGAAGCCCCAATGTCCAAGGGCAGCAGAAGATGGATGTCCAGCTGAAGAAGAGAGAGAATTTGACCTTCCTCCCCTTTTTGTCCATCTGGGCCCCCAGCATATCGGACGACGGCCGCCCACGTTGGTGACGGTGATCTTCACTCGACTCCAACGCTAATCTCTTCCAGAAACACCTTCACAGACACACCCGGAAATAATGTGCTACCAGCCACCTGGGCCTGCCTGAACCCAGTCAGGTTGACACATAAAATCAAACCCCAGAGCAAGACAAGTGGCTTATGTGTACTTCCCACTTTGCCACAGAAGACATTAGAAAGATGATTACTCTGGGGTTGGGATTTAACACCACTGGTATTCGTTGCTGCCTCGTTGAGGACAGCCGCGGGGAAGCCGTGTTGCTCTGACCATGAGTGTGAGCCGTGAGGACTGGGTGATATGAGCACAGTCGGGGCTGAGGCCATAGTGCAAAGGTCACCTTGTGACAAAGGCAGATGGCAGCAGTGTCGTTATGCGGCGGGTCTGACCTCACAGACCCCGGAAGGGCTGGGGCCCTGGGGGGTAGACTGTGGGCTGGCGCAGGGGACCCAGTTCAAGCTCCCAGGGGGAACACTCACGCCCGCCCCCTTACCCCACTGCCTCCTCGTGTAATGCAGTGTCCACCTGCCCCAGCCAGGGGCCTCCCCACTTCCAAGCCCTGGCCTTCTGAGGACTCTCCCTTCCTCACTCACTTGCTCTGGTCTCGGGTGCCGGTTTTGAACCCCAGCTGTGTGGCGAAGCCCCTGGAGTGTGGTGACCTAGCTCTCCCTCTTCACCTTTTCCTCCCTAACCAGTGCTCAACAAGACTCTGATTAGCTGACTGCTTCGTCATGAGTCTATCCCTCCTCCCACTCCCACCTTCCTCTGGCACCTGCAGTGTGAAAACCCAAACTCAACATGATCAGAGAGGAAGGAGAATCCTAGGCTCACCCAAGCAGAAGTCTGGAGGCAGGAGGGCTCCACATGTCAGCGCAGTGGCTCTGGATATCGCCCTGGACTCAGGCTCTGTCCGCCTGGCTTCCCACTGGCTCACTCTCAGGACGGCACTCCTCATGGTTACAGGATGGCTGTGGCAATTCCAGACATCACACACAGACACAGCGTCCGCCAGGAAAAAAGAGGGGCTGCTTCTTCCAACGCATCTTGTTTCCTTCGTGAGGAGAACCTGCCCAGACTTGCCCTCACATCCTTGGGCCAGACTCTCTGGCAAGGGGATGAGACCCCTGTGGCTGGTTTAGGCCAATCATGATCTGCCCTCTGGGGCTGGAGGTCTGGGACCCACCTCTCTTCCCCACATGACTCGCAGGGAAGTTGGGAACATGAACAAACTCAGGGTTCAGAGGGAAGAACGGAGGTCGAGTGGAAACGTTTGTCAGACAGCAGACAGAGCTGGATCCTGGGCTTGGGAGAAAACGATCAGTTGCAGCAGCAGCCTGACAACCGTTTCTTCCAGCCCCAGGCACCCTCTTTAATATTTGCTCCTGCCGGAATCCAAGAGGGGATGCTTTGGGGGTCGGGGAGAATTCAATTCATTCAGCACCTCTTCCGAAGGGCTCCTGTGTGCTGGGGGGCCATGCCTGGGGTTCTCGCTCCTGTGGACAGGGGGCCTCAGGGCAAGTTGTCAGGTGGGGAGGCTCTTATCTGCCTTCGGGAGAAGCCGTCCCATTCATTCCACTTCCACTGACTCAGAACCGGTGGCTTCACTTCCCAGCATGTAAATTCCAGACCCCTTAATGCCAGCAGCCCAATCTGACCCCAGCCAGCCTTCACAGTCTCACCTCCTGTTGCCCGAGTTTACGCTGAGCGTGAACTGCCCACAGGGACCCTCCTGCCCTTCCCGCCATCTCCTCGGGTCCAGATCCTGCTTCTCCTTCAAGGACCAAGTCAAACATTACTTTTCCACAAAGCCTTCCTTGAACCCACCTGTTTGAAGTGAGGTCTTCCTGAGCCCTTCGCATCTTGTGATATATTTATGTAAATATTTCATAATAATGATGACAGCTAGTTTTTCAGCATTTGCTGTATCCCAGGCCCAATGCCAAGAGCTTATTTAATTTTTATAACATCCATCGGAGGTAGGCATTCTTATTCTCGGGTGAGAAGCTGACACTCAGATTAATCTGCCTGCTATCACACAACTGTAGCTAGCAGAAGCAGGGTATTGGCTCTCTGTTTCTATGTTCAAATCACTCCAAACTTAGCAGCTACAACAACACACTTATGATGTCAGTTTCTGTGGGTCCCGAACCCAGAAGTGGCTCGGCCTGGCGGCCCTGGCTCGGACTCGAGTGAGGCTGCAGCTGGAGTGTCGGCAGGGCTCCCGTCTCACCTGAAGGCTCCACCCGCCTCCAAGGAGGCTCCTCCCCTGGCTGTGGGCAGGAGGCCTCAGCTCCTCCCGTGTGGCCTCTCCCCGGGGCTGCCTGAGTGCCCTCACAACGTGGCTCCCCCCGGGGTGAGCGATCAGAGAGGCAGGAGGAAGCTCAGTGCTGGTCACGACCTTGCCCAGAGTCACTCACATTCCTGCCCAGGTCAGCCTCTTCAGCTGGGATGGGACTGTACGTGGGCACGGACACAGGAGGCGGGCACAGTGGGGCTGGACCTCCGTCGTGGAGGCTGGTGGCCAAAGGCAGGGCGGAACCCAAGTGCTGCCTGACCCTAACCCCAGCTCTGACTGGCACGTCCTGCATAAGTGCTCCCGGGGCTGACTCGGTGCCCTTGAGCCCCTTCTTCGTGTAGCAGCCGTCCCTGTGAGGTGGGAAGCTCCGTGCTCTCGAGGACGCTGCTGCCAGTGCATCTGTGTTTTGCTTTAATCAAGTGAAAAGGTGTGACCCAGACGCCCCCAGCAGCTTGGGCTCATCAAGCTAGAGGTGTGAACAGAATCAGTGAGGGGAAAGATTCCTACCTGGTCTCCTGCGGCTCCTGGGTGCTCCAGCTGGAAGGGTTTCCCCTGGGAAAGGCTGGGGGTTGGGAGTGGACAGGGGGCCTCAGGGCAAGTTGTCAGGTAGGGAGGCTCTTATCTGCCTTCGGGAGAAGCCGCCCATTCATTCCACTTCCACTGACGGAGCACCTGCTCAGGGTCTCTGTTGAGGGGCGGGCGATAAAGATGCTGATGATGACAGTAGTGACCGCAGCTAATATTTATGAACAGCTTTAAGTGTCCCGGCTCTTTGACCTTCCCAGTGGGATTAAGCTGGGAACCGCGGTGGGAGCTGTCATTGCCCATTTCATAGACAGGAGCACGTGGACCCTAGCGTCCCACAGCCCTGCTGAGGCCATCCCCGCCCCCAGACCCCCTCCCGGGGACGGCTCTCCTCCCAGGGTCAGATCCAAGGGCAGCTGAGGTCCGGAACAGCAGGGCTCCCCCGGATGCCCCAGGAGCAGGGAGGCACTCGCCTCCTGTGGCCTCCCGGCTCTAGGGCCTGCCGTGCCAGGCGGCCCCAGCACTTTGCATGCAGGGCCGCTCCCTCCTGACCGTACCCGTGGCCATGGGAGACCAAAGCGGCGGTGATCTCAGGAGCCCGTCTCTTCAGAGGACAGGTGCCTCCCTCCTGGGTGCTGTCCCATCCTTCAGAGCTTGTCTGAGTGCACAGCGGGAAATCCTAGTGCACGTGCCTTTGTGTTCCAGTTTTCCAGTGGGAGGATCTAGGAAATTATTTATGCTGTTTTTATTCAACCGTAGACTGCTATGAGCAATTCCAGTGTTTCTTTTCTTTTTTTTTTTTTTTTGGCAGTACGCGGGCCTCTCACTGTTGCGGCCTCTCCCGTTGCAGAGCACAGGCTCCGTACGCGCAGGCCCAGCGGCCATGGCTCACGGGCCCAGCCACTCCGCGGCATGTGGGATCTTCCTGGACCGGGTCACGAACCCGCGTCCCCTGCATCGGCAGGCGGACTCTCAACCACTGCGCCACCAGGGAAGCCCTCTACTGTTTCTATACAGCTTCACTACTGTACTTCGTGGGGCCCTGTGATCTCGCTATTTCCTCTGTCCTAACTCAGCCCCCACCGAGCAGCACTTAGGTTGTTTCCTGGCTACAACAGCAACACTGCTGGGAACACCTCTGAGGATGTCGCCGTGGAGACCATTTATTCTTGTCGGAAGGAGCTATCTGGCTTTGTGTGGGGAAGAGTTTTGGTCTTAAGCACGAGGACACACGTGTCTGCTTGTTCGCTCAAGAATCTCAGAGCCATGAAAAGGTGAGGGGCACGAGGCAGGGAGCAGGAAGCAGAGCTCCGGGTTCAAACCCTGCTCTGTCACTTTGTCAGAGCGACAGGCACTCGGAGCCTCAGTCTCCTCACTTCCTGTGGTCAGAGCCAGCCTCGGACACCGGCTCCACGCAGCCCTCTGAGGGCCCCCATCACCTGGCCTGGCTCGATCTTCCTCCAGACCACTTGTCTGTCTCGGCTTGGACAGCTTGAACGACACGTGCCTCTTTCTCACACGTCTGGGGGCTGGATGTGTCTGATGAGAGCCCACTGCCTGGCCTTTAGACAGCCATCCTCTCACTGTGTCCTCACTGGCCGGAGAGCAGAGAGGGGAGCAGGCTCTCTCGTGACTCGTAAGGGCACTAATCCCATCCTGGGGGCTCCACCCTCATCACCTCATATAACCCTGATTGTCTCACTAGACCCCACTTCTTAACACCATCACATTAGGGGCAGGGTTTCAACATGTGAATTTGGTGGGGGGGGGCGGGACAAAAACTTCAGTCTATAATGTCATCAATGGCATATGACTTGTCTAACTATTCCCTTGCCTTCTCCCCCACGAGCACATAAGTGACCGGAGGGCAGGGGCTGTGTTTACATCTCCGGTGCCTGCAACACACCTGGGGACACGTCGGCACCTGCACCAACACCCAGCTGCCTGTCGTGAGCTGCGGGAGGCCGTAGGGTCCTGGGTTATTCAGCAGAGGTGGTGGCGCCATGATTAGGATTTGCCACGGCTGCTGATCAGGCTGCTGTTCCCATTGTGTGCCTGGTGGAAAGCAAACCCCTGGGAATCCTTGGAGTGTTTGGGACCAGAGGCGAGACAGCAGCCAAGGAGACTCAGTGATGGGCAGGGGCTGCCTGCAGGTGGAGAGGAGCCACATCCACGTGGACATCCTTGAGGTGTTTCCTGTCTCCTCCCCCTTTAAAACTTACTTTATAGTCTAGTTTAACTTTTATCTTTATCACAGGTACACACAGTTATCCAGCCACACAGTTTAAGGAACCCCCCCTTCCCTTCCCAATCACCAGAGACGGCTTTCAATTCCTTTGATATTTACCTCCACGTGTCCACCCCGGCGCTCTTTGCTCCTGTGATGGACACCCAGCCTCAGCGTCTCTCTCCACGCCACACCCTTCCTGTGCCCCCATCCCTGCCCAAGAGAGGGAGAGAGGGAGAAAGGGGGAGAGATGGAGAGAGAGGGAGAGGGAGGGAGAGAGAAGGAGGGAGGGAGAGGGAGGGAGGGGGAGAGGGAGAGCAGGGGAGAGGGAGAGCAGGGGAGAGGGAGGGAGAGAGGAGAGGGGGGGAGAGAGAAGGATGGGGAGAGAGGGAGGTAGAGGGGGACGGGGGAGGGGGAGAGGGAGACTGCCTAAATTCGTTAGACCAACGTCAATGTCTGCATTGTAAGTGTTTACATTATTGCAATTCTGTAAATGCTTGTCTGAGCCGAGCGTCCTAGAGCCACGCGATACTTTGCCTTTGCTGCTGTTCTCCCAGTATTTAACTATCGCCTATTTTTCTCTCTTTTTAAAAATATTTATGTATTTATTTAGGCTGCGCAGGGTCTTAGTTGCAGCACATGGGCTCTTTAGTCACGGCATACAAACCCTTAGTTGCGGCATGTGGGATCTAGTTCCCCAACCAAGGATGGAACCTGGGCCCCCTGCGTTAGGAACGCGTAGTCTTACCCACTGGACCACCAGGGAAGTCCCTCACCTATTTTCCTCTTGATCAGTTTTCTAGGTATTTATCCTTCTTCTAGCCCCAAACTCTCCCTCAGTGGTTCAAATCTCCTCTCAATAGAGCAAACACAACAGTTATTCCCCCAGTTTCATCTTCCTCAGGATGACTGCTCCCGTCTGCCAGGTGGGGGACCCCAGAGTCCAGGATGCTAGGATGTGACAAGAGTGGTCACTGGGCCACCCAGCTGCCGTGCTGGGGACAGACTGACGGGGCAGGGAGGTGCAAGCAGGAAAGCCAGGAGGAGGCTATTTTAGTAATCAGGGTGTGAGACCATGGTTTCCCAGCACCCTCCCCACCGCCCCCTGGTTGCAGTGGTGATGGTGGGAAGTGGCTGGTTTCTGAAAGATGCTGAAGGAGAAACCAGCAGGACTGGATGTGAGGTAAGGCAGGAGGCAAGGAGGGGAGTCTGCACGACAGCCCAGGAATGATGGATGGGATGGGAACGCTGACGGACAACCTCAGGGGTGAGTCGGAGTCCATCTGGGCTGCTGTGACAGATGCCACAGCCTGGGGGGCTTGAGTTCTCACAGTTCTGGAGGCTGGAAATCCAAGATCAAGAGAGTCTGTGTCTGGTGAGGGCCCCCGTTCTGGTTCATGGGCCGCGTCTTCTCGCTGTGTCCTCACCTGGAGAAGGGGAGGCGGGGAGCCTTGTGGGGTCTCTTTTCTAAGAACACTAATCCCATTCATGGAATCTCTGCCCTCATGACCTCGTGAGGTTAGAAGGCCCCCCTTCTAACACCATCACATTGGCGGAGTCAGGGCTTCAACAACGGACTTTCGGAGGACACAGATATTCAGACCATAGCAGAGAAGAGCCCACGTTCAGGTGGATGTCTGGTCAGGTGGGCGCTTAGGGGCGTCCCCACACCCACGCTCGGGAACACCCCCGCTGTTTGCCAAGTGCTGTGGGCCCCTGCCAGTCACTGCAACAGGGAAGTTCTGATTTTCTTGAATTTCTTCGATGATTCCCCCCCTGTCTTGTCTGCGGTCCCTTCCTGAAACTATTATACTTTTCTTACTGGACCGAACGGAGGGCCCAGGGATCTTCTCATCTTTTTTCCATCTCAGTCGTTTTGCTGCTCCTCGGAGATTTCCGGCCCCTCTTCCCTCGGGCTCCGCGTCCTCAGCCCCCCCGGAGGTTCACGGCCGACACCGAGGGCGGTGGGGCGGCGGCCCAGCCCGGGTTCGGCCCGGCTCGCGGCGCCCCGGGAGGCGGGCGGGAAACGCGCTGGCCCGAACCGTGTGTCCGGGGTTGATTTGTTACTTCAGAGAAATCTCACGTTTCGGCCGAGCGGGCTTGTGCCCGGCTCCGCCCAACTGGGAGTTAGAACACCTGAGGCGCCCGGTTCCCAACCCGCTTCGGGATGGGAGCGGTGAACACGCAGCCGCCCGGGCCCCGGGGCCGCGACGACCGGTCGTGGGGAACGTTCGCGCCCGGAACCCGCGGCGCGGTGCCGCGCCGGGGGACGCGCTTGGGCGCCGGACGCGGGGTGCGCGCGCAGCCGCGGTTCCGGTTCCGGTTCCGACCCGGCAAGGAGGAGGAGCGCGAGTCCGGCCTGCGGAGGTAGAGGCCGCCCCCTCACCCCTCACCCCCGCTCCTCCACCCCGCGTCCCGCCCCGCCCCCTCCCTCGCAGGGGCTGCGTCAAGTGGGGACCCTGCCTTCCCTTCGCGGCGCTGGCGGCGACGTCCAGGCCCCCGGGGTGTAGGAGTGAGTCAAGTCCACGTTCAGCCATAGTTGGAGGGAAGTTGATCTGCCTTGTCGGAAACAAATCCATTTCCGGCCTCATTGGGCCGCAGGAATCCTCCTTGAAGCACCACGCCCCTCCCCCCGCACTTTCTTTGTTTGCTTTGTGCACTAAAGAGGAGGTGATACTCAGCGGGGCTTTGAAGGATGCTTAGGAGTTTGCCAAAAGGGGGAAGGATGACAATTGGAGGTGGGAACAGGAATCCCGTGTTTGGGGAGTTTGTAGGCTTCCATCCCGAGGAGGGGCATGTTTGGAGACCTAGGCAGGGACAGGTGGGGGTAGGGGGCACCGGTGCTGGGCCCAGGAACACAGACATCCCCAGCAGGCTTCAGGGGGCCCCCGGAGGTTCTGATGTGAAACGTGAAAGCCCAGCGAGTCTAGCGAGCTTTCCTCAGTCCCTATTGTGCCCCCACCCCATGTCCCAGAGCCGCTCTTCAAGGCAGACGGCATCTGTGGATTAAGCCACGGCCCAAGATTGTAAGCTTCATCCCTCCAGATGGCATCTTTAAAATAGTATTTTACGTCCTAATATGGAGATGGGTTTAAGCGTTTGCTTTTCCCTTTTGGTGTTTTTGATTTGAATGCAGTGTGAGTGTTACTTAAAAATGTAACTTTGAAAGCGGCTCCCCAGACCACAGGCAGCGTGCTGAGACAAGTGTCCGGCGCAGAGGGAGGGTGCGGGCCCCTCCCCAGCCGCGCACCTTCCCCGAGTCCGCAGACAGCGGGCGGGCTTGGCGGCGGGTGGTGGTGAGCCGTCAGGTGCCATTTGATTCATTTCGAAACCAGCCGCCTTCATTTGAATGCAAGTATCGTTCTTATCGCGTAATTTTTGTCACATGGCTCCGTGGTGAGCATGGGGCTGAGCGTGGCTGGGCCGTGTGCTTCCCACTGTGTGTGCTGGGCGGTTCTCACAGGAGCCGAAGGCTTAGACGGCTGAGGAAAACTCGGAAAAACCAGTGAACGTTCCAGGCTGGGCCTGTTTTGACTCTAGAATCTGTGCTGTCAACCAGCACCCCGGTTAGGACGTGACAGATGTCATCTTCCCGGCGTTGGGTGTGTGTCCTGAGAGGGCCGTGGTTACCCTAAGTAACCTAAGTGGTCTGGCCTGGGAACCTGATGGTCAGAGCACTGAGTGGCTTCTGCTGGGTCTCTGCCTGGGCTCCGGCCTCCCGGCGGGAGCTGAGCGTGGCGTGGCCTGCCCGGGAGAAGGCGTCCGGTTCTCCAGAATTCAGGTTTCCGTGTTCTTGGCCGGGATTTTTTGACATTGCTGCACGGTGGTGCTGACCTCATGACGTCGGTTAATCGAGATGGGGAGAAATCCGTGGCCGAACTGCATTTACTGGGCGGCAACATCACTCCAGGCTGTGCCACCGGCAGTGATGGGGGGCCCCGTGGCCAAGGGGGCTGGTGGTTGGAAGGCGTGGCCTCTTTTCCTGAGGTAGCTGTTGGCCTTTCTGCACCTGGACCTGCTCAGGACAGTCATCTGACCTGACCTCGTTCTTTCTGCTTGTTCAAGGCAGGGCCTTGCTCCCCTTGACCTTGGAGATTTTAGCTCTGTATTGAATGGCTCGATGATGGGTGGTTTCGGGAGCACCTAAAAGCTGTTTCGAAGGGGTGGCCCCATGTTCCCACGTGTTCAGTGGGAGAAAAAATTAGTGCAGCTTCTCTGGCGGCCGCTCTGGCAGCGTTTACCCAGTTAAAAGTCATTTGGGTTGTAGGCTCCGTGGTGAGCAGGCAGGGCCCCTCCTCAGCGTCTGTTCCACAGACACCCCCGTGTGAGCACAGCTCCGTGTCCCTGAGCCTCCCTCCCTGCAGGTCACCTGGCAGGCTCCCCGTCCCCCGAGCTCCAGCCACCTGCCCCACCCTGCCTCGGGACACCCGTCCCCACGCGGGGCCAGGCGGTCTTGCCACCTCCCAGCACTGGGACACTGGGGCCAGGTCACTGCTGCCGGACGCCAGGCCTGCGGTGCTCTGAGGGCCAGCGCAGCGGGCGTTCCAGCTGCTTCTGTGAGGACTTCATCATTGTCCCCATGAGCCTTCCGTGAACCACTAGGTTTAATTGCGAGAAGAAGGCTATCTCATTTTTATTTGCCTCTGTCGTTTTGAGACATTAAAGAGCTACAGAAAATTACAGATACCCTGTAGGTCCACCATCCAGAACAAATAATTTTAATATTTTCCTCTTTTTTTCTATTTTTTTTCCTTTTCCTTTTTTGTACCAAAGAAAATGTTAATGCTGAGGTTGCAATACCTCCATTTGAAAATATAAATGTCATTTATTAGACTTTTAAAATCTGATTACAAAAGTCGTACGTGCTCATTGCAGAAAATCTGGAGCAAATTGAGCAGCGCTAAGAAGAACACGAAAGCCACGTGTGGCCCTGCTGCCTCGTGTCCACCTGGAGGCTCACCTTCCTGTCTCTGGAGGGACGTCCCTCCCCTGAGCAGCGCTGCGGGGGCGGGTGCAGTCGGGCCGTGGCCCAGCCCCACACGCGTGTGTGTGCCCTGGCCTCCTCAGACCTTCCGGACCACCTGGCTTAGCCATGGTTTTTCAATAGCAGAAATAACCCTGCAGTGAACACCCCACAGTGAACCTTTGTGTCCACGGCTGATTATTTCCTTAGGATACATTTAAAAAACAAAACCGTGGGAACAGAGGGCTTGCATTTCCTGTTTTCATGTCGCATCTAGAAGGGACTGCTGAGTGCCCTCTTTGGACGGCTGAGCCGTCACTAGGCTGGGGGTGCCGCCCAGTTAACGTGTGGTGTCTCTTGGGGCAGCTCCCAGCACGGACTTGGCCTTCCCTGCCCAGGGCCTTCCTCACCACCTGTGGTGTCTCAGAGTGGGTCGGTGTGCTGCAGCCAGCCGGGCCTGGGTCTCGATGCTGTTTCTCCAGTTGCTCTGTGGCCTTGGGCAGGTGGCTTCACCTCTCTGTTTTTCTTGGAGGTGCTGCTCTGACTGCCTGCCCCCGGCATCCGTCCCCAGCCCACTGTGGATTCGCTGCTATGGAGTCAGAAGTCAGCTAGCCCTCCCACCCCTGGCCAGGGAGGGAGGGGAAGTGGCGGTCAGCCTGTCTTCCAGTTTTCATTTCAAGTTCTCAGACCCCAGCTTCTCTCTGACTGGCCCCCCTCAGTGTGGTCCAGTCCCTGGGGCCCCAGGGGGAGCAGGCAGAAAGCTTGCCCTTCCTAGGCCCCTCACGGGGTGTCTGGACAGAGGAAGGCTGAGCCGGTGGGTGTCGCCGGCAGCAACTGTGACATTGCCTGTGAAGCCCTGTGAGGCCTGCCAGGCAGAGGGGTGGGAGCAGCAGCCACTCCTGGCTGTCCGTCTGTCTGTCCTCCACGGCACCCAGTGCCTGAGTGCTGTGCTCCTAAACACCCCAGAAAATGCTGTCACTTCAGCGGGCACCCCCGAACATCTGTCTTGCGTGGTCACCAACAAGACTCAGGCCTCAGGCCGTAACCCAGAAACGTTGTGTGGTAGGTTTTCTGTTTATAGATTCTCTTTGTTTTAGTTTCTCCTGTCTGTAAAGCAAATAGAGAAGAATTTGCTAGAAGTGAGAAGAGGAAGCGCTTAAAGCCCCTGGTTTGCTTCTCACTAGCTCATTTTGTTTTCTTTTCTTTTTTTTTTTTTTTTTTTGCGGTACGCGGGCTTCTCACTGTTGTGGCCTCTCCCGTTGCGGAGCACAGGCTCCGGACGCGCAGGCTCAGCGGCCACGGCTCACGGGTCCAGCTGCTCCGCGGCAGGTGGGATCCTCCCGGACCGGGGCACAAACCCGCGTCCCCTGCATCGGCAGGCGGACGCCCAACCACTGCGCCACCAGGGAAGCCCACACTAGCTCATTTTCTTTCTGAAACTGGCACATCTCACATGTTTATCACATTTCTTATTTTCTCTGGTCAAGCCCAGCTGTTTTCTTACAATTTGTCAGGTTTCTTTATAGTAACAGAAATCCAGAGGTGTGAAACCAACTGCGAGCCCGCCTCTGAACCTTGCGTAGAGGACAGAGCCCAGGACGTCACAAGACACTCTGGCCTCCTTCATCTGGAAGGGGTGTGGGCCACGTGTACTGGAGAGCCTACCGGTGGGGGAGGCCTGGAGCTTTTGGGAGTGTTTCCATAGGACCTCGGAGCAGCCGTTGGGGAGGAGATGGGGCCGCCGAGGCCCCTGCAGGCAGGAGGGTCAGGCAGGCGGGCATCTCTCTGGTGCCAGGTTTCCGCCTGCTGGGCCGGGAGGCTGGGAGACCTTGTGTCAGAGCCCTTGCCACCCGGGGCAGCCAGCACGCGGAGGATCTCAGGACAGAGGAGAGCTCAGTCCCGACCTTTACTGCTGCGGGCCGTTGGTTTTGTTAGGTAATTATAAAGTGTTGTGTGTAGTCTGTTTTTAAATTAACAACCGAGAGCAAAACTGTTTGGTACCTGTAACAAACATAGCACATTTGTTTCCCCCCGTAGCAAGTTAATGAAGGAGACGGAAGAGTGAGGCTTGTCGGGGAGAGGATGCGCTGAGCCCGGGAGAAGCAGCCTCCTGGCAGCAGGTGCGGGGCTGCCCGCCCGCCAGTCCCCACCTTCCCTGCTTTGCTGGGCCCGCTGGAACGGGAACGAGAGTTACAAGTTTTATTTTATGATGTTGTTGGACAATGCCTTGGAGGCGTCCTCATCAGCCTCTGACACTCAGAAGTGCTCTCTAGGGTCCCTGTGAAGTCTGCCCCCCCCAGCCCCCGCCCCAGTAACAGGGAGAGACACGCCCCCGCCCCCCCCGCCACGGCATAGCCAGCATCAGGCCATTTCCTTGTGCTGTCGTGGGCCAGGGTGGCCGTGGGCGTCTGGCGTGGTGACTCTGGTGGGGAACGATGGCTGCGGGTGGGAAGGCTCCGGCTGGGCTCCTGGCTGTGATTTAGGAGGGGGGACTTTGAATTTTCTCGTGGGTGAGATAGGGTTAACAGTGCTTGCCTTGCTGATTGAACAGGGTGGTCGAAGGTGGAAACACACGTAATATATTAAGTCTGTTACCAAATAATACTCATTAAAAATCCTTCAGGAACAACCGGGGGAGCTGGTGCACCCGTCAGCTCCCCGTCAGGGATGCTGCTCTGGCTGAGAGCGCCCAGGCGGAGCAGAGGTGGCAGAGGCTGCAGTGGGGAGGGCACGGCAGTGGGGACTCCGAGCCAGGGCAGGTGGGGGCCCGTGGATCTTGCTGGCCGCCCTGGCGCTGGGAAGGAACCGTCTTCCGTGGTTCTGGGGGTCAGGAGGGCTCCTGACCTCTCGAGTGGAGGGGTGGCAGCGTGGAGGGGGTGCGCCCGGCCCCCCTTTCCCAGGCCGCCTCCTCTAGAGCACACTGGAGAATTCCAGGTGCGGGTCGTGGCTCACAGCCTTCCTGGGGAGCCCTCCTCCTGGCGGACGGACTGTTTTGGTCATTGTTTAGTAGTTAGGCTGTGGGGAAGAGAGGGAAGAGTTATGTTTTGGCTTAAAAAACAGAGTGACGCTTTGCAGACATGTGAACCTGCCCTGTTTGCGTCTCTGCTCTATTTTAGACAGGTTCCTAGGAGTCCATGGCTCGGCACGTGTTCCAGAGCAGAAGCGAGCCCAGTGCCTGTGCTCCGCTCGCCGGAATTTCCAGGCCCCGCTGCTGGCGGGGAGGGAACACAGCCAGCCCTTGAACCAGGCGGGGGTCGGGTGGGCGTTAGGGGCGACCCCACAGCCGAAAATCCGAGTGACTTCACAGCCGGCCCTTCCTGCACACCCCCGCCCTCCGTATTCACACTCGTGTATGTGCCGCAGTGCAGATTAGTGAAAACAAGCCACGTGTACGTGGACCCGCGTCGTGCACACCGTGCTGTCCAAGGGCCCTTGGCACGTACTTCTCTCGGCTCGTACTTCTCCGGGTTCAGGTGTTTGAAAACCGTTATTCAGAGTTTACCTGAAGTGCATCGAGTTCTGTTTGTTTCTCCTTGGCTTCCCCTAGTTTAGTTCATTGTTTTAGAATCTTGCATGTTTTTAAAACCTTTAAAGCAATGAGATTGAATAAAAAGCTGAAACTTTGGTCATTTAAGTTCCAAAGGTGTGTGTTGTGAGATCGTTAGCATTTCCGGTCTCGGGATGTCCGCCCGTGATTGGAAGTGAGGCCACCTCTCCGGCCGCCGTGGGGGTCCGGCAGCACAGGGCAGTGACCGCAGTGCCCTCTCTTCCCGCCAGGTACCGGCACTTTGTGTCTGCTGCTGCGACGCTGCCCCGCGTGGTGATGTCCCTCCGGCGCCTGGCCTGGGCCTGGCCTGGGCCGTGTTGGTGGCCAGCCCCCCGGAGGTGCAGAGGACGCGGCGCCCTGCACACGGCCCCGGCCGCGCGCTCCGACAGCAGCACGCTGGGCTTCCGCCGCGCCCTGGGCTTCGGGGACAGGATCGCCCTCGTCGACCAGCACGGCAGCCACACGTACAAGGACCTCTACTCCCGCAGCCTCTGCCTGTCCCGGGAGATCTGCCGGCTCCGTGGCTGTGCCGACAGGGACCTCCGGGAGGAGAGGGTGTCCCTCCTGTGCAGCAATGACGTCTCCTTCGTGGTGGCGCAGTGGGCCACGTGGATGAGCGGCGGCATCGCCGTCCCCCTCTGCAGGAAGCACCCCCAGGCCCAGCTGGAGTACTTCATCCGGGACTCGCGCAGCTCCGTGGTCCTCGCCGGCCCGGAGCACGTGGAGCTCCTGAGCCCGGTGGTCCAGAAGCTGGGGGTCCCGCTCCTGCCTCTCCCGCCCGCAGTCTACCACGGGGCAGCCGAGGACCCCGGGGAAGGCCGGCTGCCAGAGTGGGACTGGAGAGACCGGGGCGCCATGATCATCTACACCAGCGGGACCACGGGGAGACCCAAGGGCGTCCTGAGCACGCATCAGAACATCAGGGCCGTGGTGAGTGCTTCTGGGGCCGCCACGGTTGGGAGGTGCAAGCTGTGTCCCCGCAGGCCAGTCCCAGCAGCAGTCACGGCAGGCGGCCTTCTGTTCATTCTGCAGGGCCAGCCACAGCTCTCATCGTCCCACCCCCGGGGCCGCGTGACCGGCAGCCCCACTGGCGGTGTAGGGGGTGCAGTGCCCAGGTGCCGGGGGGTAACAGGCCCCCTCGGGCTCCTCCAGAGGCGTGGCGTGTGGAGCATGGAACGGGCCACTCTATGTGACGCTGAGGTTTTAAAGGAAACCAGCCCCAAAGCGATTATCCAGATGTGCCGTCAGCACCTAAGTGCGGCTGGTTTGGGAAACGAGAAGCAGGAACTCGTGTGCGCCGCATCGTAGGTGTTAGCTTGTGTTCCGTGGCCTCAGTTACCATTTCTGTGAAACTCCCCAGCCGCTGTATCTATCTGCAGTTTATACTCTTCTTGCTTCCAAAAAGCATTTGCACGTACAGTGAAGACTTTTACACAGCAGGAGTGGGAAAATAAGAGAGAAGTTCAAACCCACAAAGAGGGAGGTCAGAGGTCAACGCCATCAACTCAGGCTAATTCAGTCCATAAGTCAGCATGAACTGAGTCGGGCCGGCTGCAGGCAAGGCGTGATTACACGTCGTCTCTGTCTCCGCGGAGGAGACGTGCTTTTTGTCTGGAGAGGCCATCTCTGGACCAGTATCTCTGCGGGGTGGGCATCTCACTTGTGTTCGCACATGGCCGTCACCGCGGCATGCACCAGGCAGGCTCGGCAGTGATCGGGGACTTTTTGGCTCAGCCGGGGCGAGGATGGTGCCAGAACAGACGTGGCTCAGACAGACAGCCGGGTTCCAGCCTGGCCTGTCGGAGCCGCTTGAGGGGAGAGCTGCCCAGCGTCTGCAGAGGCCTTTGACCCCAAATCAAAGGCCCTTTCAAACTGGCTGAAGCCCCTGACTACATGCGGCCCTGTTCTCTGGCAGGAGGGTAAGTGGTGGACAGACGGCCCCGCGGTCAGACCCCAGGTCATTCTGTTACCATGTCCTCCCATGCCGTCAAGGGCGGGGCAGTGGCCGTCTCCTCCCGCCTTTTCGGCTGGCGCGGCCGGCTGTGTGCGCCGTCCTATTCTGAGGCTGTGCTGCCGTTCTCCAGGTGACGGGGCTGGTCCGCAAATGGGCCTGGACAAAGGACGACGTGATCCTCCACGTCCTCCCGCTGCACCATGTCCACGGCGTGGTCAACAAGCTGCTCTGTCCGCTCTGGGTGGGCGCCACCTGCGTGATGCTGCCCGAGTTCAGCGCTCAGCTGGTGAGTCAGGGCCGGGCTCTCGGCGTCGCGGGCTCCGGGCCTCCCCGGGCTAGGTCCCTTCTCTGGGGTGCAGAGTCCCAGCGGCGAGCTTCCTGTTACTGCTGGAGCAGAGGGTCGCCACTGGGGCTTCGCACAGCACAAGTGTACTCTCGGTTCTGGAAGGCCAGGTCCAAGTGAGGCTCGCGGGGCTAAGGGCCAGGCGCCGCAGGCCTGATTCTGTCTGGAGGCTGCGGGGCGGAATCCGCTCCTGCCTCTTCCAGCTGCTGCAGGTGCCTGTGTGCCCTGCCTTGTGGCTGCATCACCCCCGCCTCTGCTTCTGTATTCTCGTGACCGCTGCCTCTTCTGTGGCCAGATCTCCCTCTACATGAGGACCCTGTGGCCATGTCGGGCCCACCCAGTGTCCAGGGCAACCGCACCTTCTCCAGACCCCTGCAGAGTCCCCTTTGCCGCGTGAGGGGCGCGTCCACGGGGGTGAGCACGTGGATGTCTTGGGGCTGTTGTGCAGCTGACTGCTGGCTTTCAAGGTCCCAATGGATGGCCCAGCTGGGGGCTCCGTGTCAGCCTCCCCACCGGCTCCTCTTTTCAGCAGGGGGTTCTTTCCCAGCACTGCCCTGCGGTCAGCGGGGCAGGGAGGCCGAGTGGATACGAGGTGGGGCAGAGCGGGCACTGCAGAGCAGAGTGCAGAAGGAGGGGAGCGACCTGGCCAGACGCTGCCCCTGCCCCCGGCACGTGGTGAGCTGCTCTGCAGCAGTCCCATCCCAGCCTCCGTGTCCCATGTACTGGTGGGGACAGGTGCCTGGGGCAGGTGAAGGCAGGGCTCTGAGGTGGTGATGGGCTGACTGCACGGAGAGGCTGCCGGAGTGACACATCCCCGTGGGGCCGGCAGGAAGCACAGGGCTTGAACGAGACCCTACTCTGTCACTGACTCACGCTGTAACCCATACAGCATGGGAATGCGAAGTGGGAGAGCCCAGGAAGCACCTGGGCTGGGCTCCAGGTGGGGGCGGGGCTCCGGTTGGGGGCGGGGCTCCAGGTGGGGCAGGGCTCCTGTGGGGGCGGGGCTCCAGGTGGGGGCGGGCTCCAGGTGGGGGCGGGCTCCTGTGGGCGCTGGGCTCCAGGTGGGGGCGGGCTCCTGTGGGGGCGGGGCTCCGGTTGGGGGATGGGCTCCAGGTGGGGCAGGGCTCCTGTGGGGGCGGGGCTCCTGTGCTGGCTGCTGTCCTGCAGGTCTGCAGCCCCAGGAGAGGAGTGGCTTGGAGACCTCTGCACAGCAGGGCTGCCGAGTGAGGTCTCTGGAGAGGTGCCCAGGCTCGGCCCGCAGCACAGAGCTTGTTGTTTAGTCACTTTATTCCAGGGTGAATTTCCTCACGAGGGGTCCCTGAGGCCTGGGGTCCCTGGTCTGCAGAATCCATCATTCACTGAAGTCGGCCTCCTCTGTCTCCACCAGAAAGAGGCAGCTCTAGATAGATCGTCTCCGGCCCGTCCTCACATCACGCCTGGAGCCTTAATTCACATCGGTGCTGGTGCCAGGTCAGAGTGAGAGGACGAGGTGCTACAGACAGGCTGGTCCCGGGCGAGCCCCGCACCTCCCTGACCTTCCGTCTCGTCCTCTTAACGGAGGAGCGATGAGCCTGGCGCAGGGTGGGCACTGAGCCCAATCCCAGCAACGCAAAGCAGGGAGAAGCAGGGACCCTTTCTCCTCCTGTTTGCAAGGGTGCTGCGTGCAGACCAGCGTCAGGGAAGCTGGGGACCCTGTGTGCTGACAGGCGATGCTGTTGCGTTTAGAGAACGTAGCTTAAAATCCGGCGTGAGCGCTGTGGACAGACCGGTGAGCCGAACAGTAGAAGTGGCAGTCAGAGGGCCAGGGCAGCCCGTTCAGACCCTGCCCAGCCAGCCAGCCCCCTCCTCCGCCCCCATCCTGCTGTTTGTTTTTCAGCTGCAGGGCCTCAGGATTTAGACAGCGGGGTCTACAGAGGGCTGTCTGCCTCTTAACACAAGTCCCAGTGACTCTCCAAAGGGGTCGGTCTGGCCCGGCACACATGGCTTCCTGAGGGGGCTCTGACTGAACTGACTGGGCAGCGGGGAGGGGGAGAAAGGGGGGCCCTGAGGCTATCGGGAGTGACTGCTAAGGGCAAGTGGGGACAGCCAGCTCGTCCCCTAGTCCCAGGGAGGTTTTGTGACTGTCTGGCCTTGTGCAGCAGGAGTGCAGGAGCGCCCTGGGGTCTCCACAGAATGCAAGTTGCCCTCCCCCCAATGCTTCATTCACTCGGAGGGCCTCCCTGCAGGGCACCACAAAGACAGGAGGACGGAGGGGTGCCCCACCCTGAGCTTGGATCAGGGACCCAGACAGGCGGAGCGGCAGTGGCGGACCAGCCGGCTACAGTCCCAGCTTCCTGATTTCCTCGGTCCTGACCCATGTGAGTGCCTGGTGGGCGAGGCAGGGGTGCAGGCCTGTGCCCAGGGCCTAGAGCAGGCGGCGCAGAGCTGTTGTAGATGGAACGGACGGCTGTCACTTACGGCCGTGGGCCGTGAGGGGGCGCTGGCCCTGAGCCCTCTCCACAGCCGCCCTTGGCCGCAGGTGGCGGGTTACACGGGCGGGCTTGTCAGTGTCCCTGAGCCGGGGGTTCCATGTGGAATATCATCCTTGGGGTGTGGGCAGCTCCACCTGACGGCCTTGGTGTTCACCCTCCCGAGAGGTCTTGCTGGTGTAAAGCCTAACGGGATTGGCTCTGTTCAACACGTACCTGTGTAGCTTAGATACTGTGAAAACGAGAGCGGATTTTGGACAAGGAAGCACTCAACAGGGAAACAAACCTCAGGGATTCCCACCTGCTCCCAGGCCACCAGGTCCCATTTATTTTCTTTGGCCTCCAGCTGTCTCCCGTCACTCCAGTGGCCCCTCACTGTCACTACTCAGCCTGCACCTCTGAGAGCGAGACCCTGGGATGCTGCCTCTCTCCTGCCTGGGGGCTGGAGACCAGAGGCTGCAGAGCGGCTTGCTGGGACAGTCAGCTCAGACCTTCCCGATCCTAGGCACTGACTTGGGGTTTCTCAGAACCATACAGCAGGGCTGAAGGGTCCAACACATTTGCTGTGGTTGATAGAAGACGCAGCCCTGAGCTTCAGAGCTTTGTGAATCTGCTTATACCATTGATAGGAAAACCCCACCTTCACCATTATTAAATATCGGGGCTTGTCTACGCTTGTGTTTGAGAAATGCGCATGGGGACTTCCCTGGCGGTCCAGCGGCTAAGACTCCTCGCTCCCAGTGCAGGGGGCCTGGGTTCGATCCCTGGTCGGGAAACTAGATCCCACATGCCACAAGTAAAGATCCCACGTGGGGCAACGAAGATCCCGCCTGCCACAACTAAGACCCAGCGCAGCCAAATACGTAAATATATTTAAAAAGAAAAAAAAAAAGAGTATTACCATTCATTGAAAACAAAAAACAAAGAAATGAGTGTAAAGAGGTGCGGGGCCCAGAAACCTGCACTGGTGTTGACACGGTCTCAGCTCCTGGCGGCTTCAAGCCCTTCCGTGGACAGTGGGGTGAGGGGCTGTCTGCGTCCCGCGAGGCTGACTGATGCGGTGGCGGTGACTCGGGGACGGCAGGAAGACTGATGGCGGGCTGTCCGCCGTCAGCCCCGCGGAATGCAGTCTGGTTGTTGATTAGGCTGCCTGGCTGCGATCGATTCCTTGTCGCAGATACGTGCTCCGGTGACTTCTCGGGATCACGGTGGCTCTCGGAGAGGCACTGAGTCAGGGTGGGGCCCGGCCGGTGAGGCAGGAGGGCGCAGACCCCGGCGCGTGGCACTGCTTTCGGCTCGGCGGTGCAGGCCGCTGGGGCCACTGCCAGGGCACTCTGTAGAGACCAGTGCCCTGCTCGGGACTGCGGTGCCCATGTGAAGCCTGCTGCCTGGCACACCTGTGGCCGCAGAGGGCTTTGAGAAATCTGCGTCTTGTTGAAGTGGGTGGAGGTGTTTGCAGGCGGAGTTGGGGGAGGGAAGCAGAGCTCTTAAGCTCAAGTGCGTCTCAGATCTGACCCACAGCCTGGGGCCACTTGGGCGGGGCCGCGCACACAGGCCGGTGGAACGGGATAAACAGGCATCTGTTCTCCTGTCTCCAGCCTTTCATTGTGGAGTGTCCTCTGTCATTGCCAGACTTTGGCCAGAGCACCGTAAAAACAGAATAAGAGCCCTCCCGTGTGTTGTTACAATTGCCAGAAACGGGTGAGGGCTTAACCCCTGGCCATTGCTTCAAGCTGAGGAGGCGTCCGTGGCAGCTGTGCTCCAACCCTGTTCTGGCTTTTGCTGGGCAGGGCAGTCCTGCTGGGGGTCTAGCCCCAGGTTCCAGTCCCGGATGCTCTGCAGGGTCACGTCGGGGAGCTGGTGCGTGAAAAGGCCCCGGCCCCTTGCTCTGCTGCATCCGGTGTGGGCTCCTGTGTGCTGCCCGCTTGGGAGCTGCTCACATCCGTCTGGGCTCTGCGGTCTGGCTGCCGCAGGAGTGTTTTCACTGGTAAGACGCAGGCCCTAGAGAGGCTTTTGACGGGATCGCCCGACCTTCAACTTTGAAGTGTATGGACGTGTTGAAGCAGCGGGGACGCGGCACGGTGGCGGTGCTGCCGTTCTCTTTGCCAATGGGGGTGAGTTCTCACAGCCTTCCCGGCTGCAGACAGTTCTCGGAGGCAGCCCCCGGGGCAGATGCCATTTCTGTGCCAGGGGTCAAGTGTCTGAGTTGATGACCTTAGGGCCGGCCCTCCCCCTTCATTCTGCTGAGTGTGAGCTCTGTCCTTACTTCAGCCTCCGGTGGGAAGCCTGGGTGAGGACCACATATGCGTCCACCAGAGGCCTGGCCAGGACCATAGGTTCCCAGAGTGACGGCCACCTCACCCAGCCTGCCCCCTTTCCTCTCGGGCCAGGGCCCTGCACCTCACCTTGGACGTGGTACGGTCTGCGCTGCTTTGTGTCTCCTTGTCCTCGTGCTCGTGGCGACGGGCGAGCCCTGGTGAGCAGGATAAGCACCCCCCGTGAGGGGCCCCGTGAGGCGGTTGTCGGGACTTGCCAGGCTGGGTAGTGGCGGAGTCTGCACTCTAGTGGTCTGCACACTGCGGGCGCTAACCTGCAGACGCTGCCGCCATGAGTGAGAAGGAACGGGCTCGAGGCTGTTCCTGGTTAGCCAGATCGGGATACCCACGCTCCCGGAGATGCCCGAGTGCTGTCCGGTGTGTCCTCCAAGGACCCATGCCTTCCCTGGTGCCAGGTGGCAGCGAGGGCACTGCCCTCCACCTCGGGGAGCGGCCTGGCCAGGCCAGCGCGGACTTGGCGGACAGAGTTTCTTTAACAAGCCAGTGGGAAGTAGGATGCCCCACAGGATTTCCAGCAAATCTGCACGTCAGACCTTGGAAGGGAGCTGAGGGATTCTGTCCAGATTAACACAGTGGTGTGAGAAGATAGCAAGAAAGCTGCAGGGCCTGGTCAAGGTCACAGCCACAGCTGGGCGGGAAGGCCTATCAGGAGGCCTCCGTGCCCCGGGGATTCTCACAGGCACTTTGCTCTCGGCGGCTGGACCACTGCTCGTGCACATGGTTTTACTTCCTCAGTTTCTCCTCAGTCTTTTCCTCGCAGTTTTTGTTTATGAAATTGTGTGTCCTGTACACTTCCCCCAGTCTGATCTTGTGGATTACGTCCCTGTGCTGTCGTTTAACACGTTTCGCTATCCCTTATACTTCTTGAAAGTTGGTAGTTAGGTCTAGAGGCGTGATGAGGTTCAGGGTTTTGTTTTGCTTTGGCAGGGAGGAGACTTCACAGGCAGTGTGTGTACCTGTCCAGCAGGGCACATAACGCCCAGTTGTCCCTCTCCTTCTGACGTCAGCATTGCTGATGCTCATAGCCTAGAGCTGTCAACTCACCAGGGTTTGTAAAGTGGGGAATGTTGTCACCTTCTTTTATTTAACTGAGGCATAAATTACATACAGTAAAATGTATGTAAACTGAGTATGTGTCTGTGTGACAGTCACCACGCAGATAAAGACAGAGCACGTTTACATGGCCCACAGTGTTCTCTCCTAGTCGGGGCTGCACCATAGCTGAGTTTCATGCTCTTCATATACGTGGACCCGATAGTATGTGTCCTTTTGTGCGTTTTAGTTAATCGTACTATTTTAAGATTTACTCTTGAGTTCCATCAATTGTAATTCGTTCTTTTTGTGTTGCTGTGTTGCCTTCCTTTGTATGAAAGCGCCACAATTTATCCATTCTTCTGTTGAAGGACGTTGGATTGTTTCAAGTTTGGGGATATTTTGAATAAAGCTGCTATAAACATTTGCATAAGGATCTTTCCGTGGACATTTCTCTTGGATCTGTACCTGCTGGTGCTGGATGTATATTTAATTCTGGTTGGAAGTGCCAAAGAGTTCTGCAGAGTGGGTGCATGTTTTACCCTCCCAGCAGCCATGTGTGAGTCCTGGTTACTCCAGGTCATTGCCCACACTTACTGTGGTCAGTCTTGTTAATTCTAGGCATCTCAGTGAGGGTGCTTGTTTCCTTTTATTGAGTTTTCGCCTCCATGAAGTGAAATGCACAGATCTAAGTGTGCAGTTTAGCGCGTTTTTACGGCTACACTTGCATAAGCCACACCCAGGCTGGGAAAGAGAACATTCCCATTGCCCCAGAAGTGCTTTCGTGACAACCCCCAGCCACCCCCTGCAGGCAACCACGTCTTCTGGTCTTTGTTACTATAAGTTAGCTGACCTGTTCTTGAAATTCCCATGTAATGGGATCCGCGTCTGTAGGCTTTGTGTTTCCCTTCTTCCACTGGGCATCCTTTGAGGTTTATCTGTGCTGCGTGTGGAAGCGGCGGGTTCCTTCCATCACCGAGGACCCACAGTTGTCATCCCTTCTCCTGTTCACGGGCATCTGGCTTTTCCCAGTTTGGGCTTTATGAATGAAGCTGCTGGGAACATTCTCATATGTCTTTTCACAGATGCACTTTTCCATTTCTTCTGGGTAAATACCCAGGGTTAGAATTAGTGGGTCACAGGATCACGTATGTGAAATGTTTTAAGAAGCTCCCAACCCTTTCCCAAGTGCTTATCCGTTCTATGCTCCTGTCTGCAACGTGCCCCGCCATTTAGCAACTGGGTCGGGCTTTCTAGATTTCATCCATCCTAGTGGGTGTGTAATGCTGCTACCTCACTGGCCTCATAAGATTTGCATTTCTCTGATGAGTGATCGTGTTGAGCACTTTTCACACGCTTGCTGGTCATTCAGAGATTTTCTTTTTATGAAATGCCTCTTCAAGGCTTTTGTCCATTTTTAAATTGGGTCGTCTTTTTATAACTAATCAGTAGGTGTTCCGTATATATTATGGATAAAAGGCCTTTGTCAGAAATACGTGTTGTGAATCTCTGCCCCGTCTCTGGTTTCTCATTTCACTTTTTTAATAGTCTTTTGATAAAGAGAATTTTAAATTTTGGTGAGTCTAATTTGGAAGTGGTAATGGTGGACATCATTGACTTATTCTCAATCTTGGAGAAACGTTAATATTTCACTGTTAAGTATGATGTTACTTATAGTGTTTTGCAGATACCGTATATTAGCTTGAGGACATTCCTCTCCCTTGTTTTCTGAGAGCTGAATTACAGGGTGGGTTGAATATTATCAAACGGGTTTTCTTTACCTCTTGAATTGATTGTATAAAGTTACCCCCTTTATTTGTCTCCCTCTTTATTCTGTTAATGTGGTTAGTTATACTGATTAAAGTTTTGAATATTTCTAATTTCCTTTAGCAGACTTTCTCGGCCGTGAGGCATTGCCCTTTTCACATACTGCTGGCTTTGGTTTGCTAATACTCGGTTAAGGTGTTTGCTTCTGTGTTTACAAGGAGCACAGGTCTGTGGTTTCCTTGTGACATCCTTGTTAGGCTTCTGTATGGGAGCTTTGCTCGTCTGTGAAAGGAGCGTGGCAGCCACCCCTCCCCCCCTTATCCGTTCTTTGGAAGTTTCTGTGTGGCTGGAAGTACTCTTTCCTTCAGCCTTTGACACAATTCCATCGAAGCCATCTGGGCCAACCTTTCTGGGAAGGTTTTTAATTAAGGATTCAGTTTCTTTAATAGATGTAGGACTTCGAATATTTTCTATTTTGTTTCTTGTGTCAGTTTTGGTACTTTAAAAAAATAATTGTGCATTTCATCAAAATTGTCAAATTTATTGGCATAGGGTAGTTTATAATTTCTCCTCATTATCCTTTTAATATCTTTAGGATCCGTAGTGATGTCTCCTTTAGGTGTCTGATATTGGTAGTTTATGTTTTCTTTCTTTTTTCTTGATCACTCTTGTCTTAGAGGCCTGTCAACTTTATTATCTTTTCTAAGAACCAACTGTGTTGATTTTTCTCTAATGCACCTGTGCTTTATATTCCTGTTCCTTCTGTTTCTTATTATTCCCTTCCTTCATCTTCATGACACACTGCTACTATTGTTGTTTTAAACAGTCAGGGGTCCTTAAAATTTTTTTAAATTACCCATATATTTCCTTTTCTGGCGCTCTTCATTTCTTCCTTCATATCTGTGTCTCCCTCTTGGGTCGTTTCCCTTAATCCTGAAGAATTCTTTTGATAGTTCTTATAGTGCAGCTTAAAAATATATATATTTATTTTATTTTATTTATTTTTGGCTGCATTGGGTCCTCGTTGCTGCGAGCGGGCTTTCTCTAGTTGTGGCGAGCGGGGACTACTCTTCATTGTGGTGTGCGGGCTTCTCATTGCGGTGGCTTCTCTTGTTGAGGAGCACAGGCTCTAGGCACGCGGTCTCAGTACTTGTGGCTCGTGGGCTCAGTAGTTGTGGTGCACGGGCTTAGTTGCTCTGCGGCATGTGGGATCTTCCTGGACCAGGGCTTGAACCTGCACTGGCAGGTGGATTCTTAACCACTGCGTCACCAGGGAAGCCCTGTAGTGCAGCTCTGCTGAAGACAAATTCTCTCAGCTTTGTTTCACTGAAAATGTTTTCATTGCATTGCCCTTTTTTAAAAATAGCTCTATTGAGATGTAATTCACATACCATAAAATTCACCTATCGTGAACGATGTAGGGATTTTACATAAATTTATAGGATTTGTTCAACTATTATCTCAGTCCCTATTCCCACACCCAGGCCCTGGGAACCACTGTCTGTCCTCCGTCTCCACAGCGTTTCCTTTTCTGGGCTTTGTGTGTAAATGGAATCATAGAACATGTGGCCTTCTGGGTCTGGCTTCTTTCACTCTGTAGAACGTCTGAGTTCTGTCCACGTTGTAGCATGTGTATTAGTAGTTTGTCCCTTTGGCCCCTGGCTAGTGCTTCAGCATGTGGCCGGGCCACGTTTGGTTCACCCATTTATCATTTATTGGGCATTTGGGTCAGTTCCAGTTCTTGCTCTGGGCATTTACGTACAAATCCTGGTGTGGACATTCTTCATTTACCTTGTGTGGATAAGTAGGATGAGAATTGCTGGGGTGTGCGATGTTGATTGTTAACATTGTAAGAAACTGCCCCACTTTCCCGCAGTGGCTGTTCGTCCCCGTTCTCATCAGCAGTGCGTGAGGGCTCGTTTCCCCACATCCTCACCAACGTTTGTTTTGTTGGTTTTTAAAACCATTGTTATGGTCATTGTAGTGGATATGACGTGGTATCTCATTGTGGTTTAAATTTGCATTTCCCTAGTCACTGAGGACGGTGAGTGCGTCCATGTATCTTCTTTGCTGAACTATCTATTGGGATGTTTGCCCATTTGTAAATTGGGTTATTTGTCTTCTTAGTATTGAGTTTATATATTCTGGATCCTGTCCTTTATCACATAGATGGTTTGCAGATATTTTCTCCCATTTGGGCTTGTCTTTTCATTTTCTTAATGATATCTTGTGAAGCACGCATGCTTTAACTTTTGATGAGATCTATTTTATCAGTTTTTTAATTTCATAGATCATGTTTTTGCTGTCGTATCTAAGAAATCTTTGCCTAACCAAAGGTCATGAAGACTTTCACCTATGTTTTTTCCTGAAAGTTTTATAGTTTTAGCTGATACGTTTAGGTCTCTGATCCACTTGGGATTAATTCTTAGGTACGGTGCGGTAAGGGTCGAAAGTTCATCCTTTCGGATGTGCATATTCAGTTGTCCCAGCGCTGTTTGTTGAAAAGATTATCCTATGGAAGTGACTTGGCTCCTCTGTCAAACTCAATTGGCCATCATCATATTGATTTGTTTCTGGGCATCTGCTCCGTTCGTCTGTGTGTCTGATCTTACGCCAGCCTCACACGGCGTTGAATGCTGGTGCTTTGGAGTAAGTTTTGGGTCAGGAAGCGTGCGTCCTCCGCCTTCCTCCCTCCTTCTCACATTTGCTGTGACTCTTCCGAGGCCTCTGCCTTTCCCTGTAAACTGCAGGGTCAGCTTGTCAATTTCCAGAAAACACAGCTGCTGGGGTTTGGGGAGAGCTGCCACCTTAGCAACACTGAGTCTTCCCATGTGTGGACGTGGATGTGTCTCCACTGACCGAGCACGTCTGTCTTTCCTGACAGGTCAGAGTGTGTCATCTTGTCCCACACGTGGTGACACTCTTCTCTTTCTCCTCTTTCCTGTCCGTACTTCGGTTTAGATCATTTCCATTGACTGCTGTCTTTGCTGCGTCTAGTCTGTTCAGCGTATCCAGTGAATTCCTAGTTTCACATAATGTACTTTCCAGCTTGTAATGGTTCTCTTGCAGTTCCACTTCTCTGATGAAATCCTTGATCGTCCCCCATTTCGTTCGCCTTTTCTGACTCTTAACCTACTTATTAATTTAAATTCCTTGTATGAGTCCAACATCCGTATTGAGGGGCTGCTTCTGTTGGCTTTTTTCTCAGTTATGGGTCACATTTTTCTCTTTTCATACATGATTTTTTTTATTTCCTGCGGTTCGCGGGCCTCTCACTGCTGTGGCCTCTCCCGCTGCGGAGCACAGGTTCCGGACGCGCAGGCCCAGCGGCCACGGCTCACGGGCCCAGCCGCTCCGCGGCACGTGGGATCCTCCCGGACCGGGGCACAAACCCGCGCCCCCTGCATCGGCAGGCGGACTCCCAACCACTGCGCCACCAGGGAAGCCCCATACATGCTTTATAATGGGGGCGGGGTTGTCTTTAAAAGAACGATGTAATTTTCCCCCCAAAGAGGAGTGCCTTTGCTCTGTCAAGCAGCTGTGGTGAGGAGGTAATTGCAAGTGTGCGATCAGGGACTGGGGCAGGCCGGGCTGGCTGCAGCGTTTTGGATGCCTTGAGGGGGAAGGCTGTCTGTGGGGTATGCTGAGCACGCAGCACCCCGCGCTCCCCGTCCCGCCCTGACCATGGGCTCATGCGGTGGCTGAACGGAGAGAGCCCCTTCTCCTGAAGATGAGGGCTAACACACGAGCACGTTCTCAGCATAAGCTGGGAAACTTGAAGCATCTTTATATTAAAACGAGAAGCATTCGTTACAGAGTAAGATACAAACTTCACATGACTTCTTCGGACAAAACAGCAGACGCCATCGGTTCCCCGTGCGTGCACGCCCGTCTGCCAGACGCTGTGCTCAGGCCCACCTGGCCCCTCCTGCAGCTCTGTCCACCCTCGTCCGCGTGGCTGGAAAAGTCTGAGGCGCCACGTCTCCCCTGACAGCAGATCCGAGGCCGGTGCCCAGGCCCAGGGCCACTCCTCCCCCCGGCCCTCTTCCTCCTCACGGGCCACCCCTGAGGCCAGACGCCAGTGTCCCGTGCACAGTGACTCCAAGGAAGGTCCGGGAGCTTGTGTCACCCTGTCAAAGTGAGACCCCCTTTGAGACGGGAGCCGCTTACAGACTCTGATGCTTAAGAAAAGGGGGGTCCTCTGCTGGGAGCACTCGTCATGGAACCGAGGGTCCGTGCGTGTCTGTGCATGCGTGTCTTCTCATCTTCTTGCTGTGTGCTTCCTTTTTTCTTTTCAGGTTTGGGAAAAGTTCTTAAGCTCTGAAACTCCACGGATTAATGTGTTTATGGCAGTGCCTACCATATACAGCAAGTTGATGGACTATTACGACAAACATTTTACCCACCCTCATGTCCAGGATTTCGTGCGTGCGGTTTGTGAAGAAAAAATCAGGTAAATGAAAATAGTCCACCTTCCCATCCAGAAAGCCAAGTATAACTTCTTTTTAGTGAGTCAGTTCCACTAAGTTTTGGGAAGCAGTATTTTTTCTTTGCTTTAAAATGTGTGTCTACATCTCTCTCTACGTATCCGTGCTCCCAACGCAGCTGCCTGTGTTCTGTATCCGTGTCTCTGTTCTATCTCTGGGTCTCTCTGTCCCTCTGTCTCTGTCTGTCCACCTGTCTTCCGGTAGAGTCTGAAGGACGAGGATGGGGAAGTCCTTTCTGACCCCACACCTGCTGGCTCTCAGCCCTGCCCCCTCCCTGACCCCATGCAGACACACTCCCTGACAGACGTGTGGCTGTCTGGCCCCTTCGGTGGCATGGGGTTTGCTCTGCGTGTTCCCACGAGCCTGCCGACTGCAGCTCCTCTCTGCTCGTGATCAAGCGGTTCATCTGCAGAGCACACGGAAGTGAGCGGTTTGGCAGGTCTTTGCAGGCATGATGACACGTGCGCCCAAGAGGTGTGACACGTGTGTCTGTGGCAGAGACAGCCTTTAACAGGGCAGCGAGTTGGCGCTGGACAGCCACGAGCTTCATGGCCTCTGTGCATCTGATTCCTAGTCCTTGAGAGGAGCTCAGGAAAGCCCTTCGTCTCCTGGAGAGAATTTCCAGTTACCCAAGAAAAGCATTTCATCTTGTTCTGCTCCCATTCAACCACTCTTTGCGCCTTTTCTGTAAAGACGTTTTGATGGAACTAGAGCCCTTTTCTGAGGGTGCCAGGCCAGCACCTCCCTGGACTGGCCTCCCACGAGGCGCCATGGTGGGGCTGGGATCCAAAGCCCAACCACCAGGACAAGAGTGGGACTGGTAGCACGATGTACCCGGATCTCAGGAGCCAAGGGCAAGAATGAGATCAGAGAGGGGAGATGAGGGTGACTCTGGGTGACAGGCCCTCAGACCTCAGCAGCCGGGCTCCTGGTGGGGGGGGGGGCTCCTTGTGCCTGCACCTCCGGGGGGGGGAGCACAGGGGTGGTCGTTGCTCCGCCCCCACTACAAGCGGAAGCACCTTCCTTCCTGCACACAGTGCTTTCGGGACTTGGCGCATGCCGAGGCTCTCATATCAGATCGGTGTCATCGTCAGTGAGCCGTCAGCACCAGGCAGTGTTCGTGGAGGAGCCCCCGTGCGCCCCTCACTGGAGACTGCCTGCTTCCGTCTCCCCCTCCTCCGCCTCAGACCCGGTGGTGCTTTGTCCCCAAAGCAGACAAGCTGTCATCACGTTACTCTTATCACTGCTCTTTTCGGGGCTGTTTGTGGACAGCACGTTGACTGTTTGCAGAGCGTGCCACCAGGGACCCTCAAATCACTTTTCCTTTTACTGTGATTACCCCTTGACCTATTTGCATTCTAAAATATACCCAAGATTCTTTCCAAAGAACAGAGTTAAATTTCAGCCCGAACTGCACTTTTAGCCGTGAGTTAAAGGGTGACGGTGACTGGGGTGCTGGGCGCGTGTGGCTCTCACCGGGCTGAAGAAGCCACGTGCTCCCGAGAGCTCAGGAGCCTGTGGTTGTGCCGGGCAGGTTGATGGTCTCGGGCTCGGCCGCCCTGCCCCTGCCTGTGCTGGAGAAGTGGAAGGGCATCACCGGCCACACTCTGCTGGAGAGGTACGGGATGACGGAGATCGGCATGGCCCTGTCCAACCCCCTGACCGCAGCTCGCCTGCCAGGTACGAGTGGCGCCCGCCAGCCGTGTCCTCCCTCTGCTCTGGGTCCTCGGGTAGGCCATTCTGTGGAGGATGCTCCCCTGCTGGGCTACGGTCACGTTCTCAGGGTGGCAGTGTCCTTCCCAGGTGACCCAGACGCCGTGTGCTTGGCAGGGCGCCCCCCTCCCCACCTCCCGGGCTGGGGGCTGCTTCCGTCCAGACCAGGTCTCCCGTGGCCCAGAGTTTCCCATGCAGGTGCCCTGAGCCACACAGGCCGGTGGCAGCGGGAGAGACGGCAGGTGTCGGGGGCAAGGGAGGAGGGACACCCCGCCTGTGCTCGGGGACCTGCACGCGTCTGGAGGGCCTGCTGCTCTAGACGGGTTCCTGCCCTTTGATCTTCCTGTCCCGCCTTCTCTAGGCCATTCCACATAAACAGCCTTCACGTCCCGGGTCCCTGACAGGGAACCTGCAGGCGGAGCCTGAGGCCTGAGACGTGAGTCTGTTCTGTATTGGGCCCTTTTCTAGCCCTCCCGGTCAGTACCCTCCAGCTTATCCAAAACACAGTAGGCGTCTGGAAATAAACGTTAAGTCATCGTGTGCCTGTACTTGCCTCTGTGCATCCACGTGTCTTGCACGACAGTAAAAGGCACCCTTCTGGTGGGCAGGTCGGTGAGTTTTCGGTGTGTCTGCCGTCATACTCAGGCAGACGAAGTTGAATCACCTCCAGACCTTCCCCCTTTCGCGGTCAGCGCCTCCTGCCCCAGGCCGGCGAGCACGTCCCTGGTTCCTCTCCCTGTAGCTGTGCGTTTCCTGGAACGACACAGAGGCACAGCCTCCAGGACCTGCCTTTGGGTCTGGCTTCTCTCACTTGGCGGGACAAGTGTGAGACACATCCTGTGCTGAGCAGCATCTTCGGCGTTAACCTGTCCGCCACCGAAGGACGCTGGGTCGTGTCTAGCCTCGGACAGCTCCCAGTCGGGCCGTCGTGAAGGTCTGTGTGCAGGGTTTTGTGCGAATGCGTCTTTACGTCTCGTGGGCAGACGCCTCAGAGTACAACTGCTGGGTCAGAAGGGGGCGTGAGCTTGACTTTCTAAGAAGCTGCAAACTGTCCACACGACAGCCCCGATACTGGGCTGGTCTTACCCCTCTGACGGCCTTGGAGAAGTCACACAGACGGAGCAGGTGCTCGCACTGTCGGACCAGGACACCCTCTGTCGGGCGGGGGCAAAGGCCCCGGGACAGAGGGACCTGCGCCCGGGCCCTAAACCCGAGGCTTCTGGGCAGAAATTCTCGAATCTTAATAGGCTGCAGCTCTTCAGGCTCAGGGTTCTGCCGTGGCTGTGCGTGGCCTCTTCTCGACACCGGAACCAAGCGCCCGGGGTCTTTTCTCGCCCGTGAAGCAGGCGGCTCACAGTGGGTATACGGCCGGCTCTTTGGTTTAGAAACAATGAAGGAAGTAGCCGTCAACCTTGAATCCGGGAGTGAGTCCCTGAGCGCCGCTTCCGGAGCAATCAGGCTGTGTCCTCTGTGCCCCTGACTCCTGGGCCGGGCTCCTTCCAGCCGGGACTCTGGACTGCTCCGGGGACACATCCTGCCAGCCTGGCCCATCACAGGTTCCCTGGCGGCCCGGAGGGGCGCATGGCCTGAAGGATACTGTTTGCTCGGCTGAGGCCCGGGGTGGTGACCTTAACTGCTGGGCCTGACATGCGCTGATCGGAGGTTGCTATCAGATACAGGGCTTGCCAGACAGGCGCTCCAGGACCCAGTGAGGCACAGTCACAGGAGGCCGGACAGAGCCACAGGACAATTAAAGTCACCTGGCCACTGATGACACCGTTCTAAAGGGAGGCGGAAGGACAGCCTGCCCTACTGACTGCAGCCAGCCTGTTGCCCAGTGGACACCAGGAGGACATTCAGTCCCTGCGGGTGTGGGAGGGGCCCGTCCCGAGCTGTGGCAGGGGCCGCATCCACGCGGTCTTGGCGGGGCTGCATCACGCGGTGTGGGGCCCGTATCACACGGTGTGGGCGGGGCCGCGTGCACGTGGTGTGGGCGTGGCAGCGTCACACGGTGTGGGAGGGGCAGTGTCAGGCGGCCTGGGAGGGGCCGCGTCCCGCGGCGTGGGAGGGGCAGCCTCACGTGGCCTGGGAGGGGCAGCGTCCACACGGTGGGGGAGGGGCCGCGTCACGCGGTGTGGGCGGGGCAGTGTGCACGTGTGGGTGGGGGCCGCGTCAGGCGGTGTGGGAGGGGCAGCGTGCACGAGGCGTGGGAGGGGCAGCGTCACACGGTGTGGGTGGGGCCGGGTCATGCGGTGTGATAGTGGCAGTGGGCACGAGGTGTGGGAGGGGCAGCGTGCATGCGGTGTGAGAGGGGCAGCGTCACGAGGTGTGGGCGGGGCAGCGTTACGCAGCGTGGGAAGGCCCCCATCCCGCGGTCTGGGAGGTACTGCGTCACGCGGTGTGGGCGGGGCAGCGTGCACACGGTGTGGGAGGGGCAGCATCACGCGGTGTGGAAGGGACAAAGTGCACGCGATGTGGAAGGGGCTGCGTCACGCGGTGTGGGAGGGGCCGCATGCACGTCGTGTGGGCGGGGCAATGTGCGCTAGGCGTGGGAGGGGTAGCGTCACGGGGGGTGGGAAGGCCCCCATCCCATGGTCTGGGAGTGACTGCATCACGCGGTGTGGGAGGGGCCGCGTCTGTGCGGTGTGGGAGGGGCCGCGTCTGTGCGGTGTGGGAATGGCCGTGTCATGCGGTCTGGGAGGGGCAGCGAGCATGCGGTGTGGGGAGGGCAGCACGCACGTGGTGTGGGCGGGGTAGCGTGTACGTGATGTGGGCGGGGCCGCGTGTACGTGGTGTGGGCGTGGCAGCGTCACGCGATGTGGGCGTGGCAGTGTCTCGTGGTGTGGGGGCGCCGCATCAGGCATGGGAGGGACAGCGTCCACGTGGTGTGGGAGGGGCCGCGTGTACGTGGCGTGGGCGGGGCAGCGTCACGCGGTGTGGGCGGGGCCGCGTGTACGTGGCGTGGGCGGGGCAGCGTCCCGCAGTCTGGGAGGGGCAGCGTCAGGTGTGGGAGGGGCAGCGTGCACGTTGTGTGGGTGGGGCCGCGTGGTGTGGGCGGGGCCGCGTCACGCGGTGTGGGCGTGGCAGCGTCTCGTGGTGTGGGGGCGCCGCGTCCCGCAGTCTGGGAGGGACAGCGTCAGGCGTAGGAGGGACAGCGTCCACACGGTGTGGGCGGGGCAGCGTGCCCGTTGTGTGGGCGGGGCCGCGTGTACGTGGCGTGGGAGGGGCAGCGTCACGCGGTGTGGACGGGGCAGCGTGTACGTGGTATGGGCGGGGCAGCGTCACGCGTTGTGGGCCGGGCCGCGTCACGCGTTGGGGGGGGCCGTAACCCGCGGTCTGGGAGGGTCCGCGTCCCGCTGCGTGGGAGGGGCAGCCTCACGCAGCCTGGGAGGGGCAGCGTCACGCGGCGTGGGAAGGACAGCGTCCACGCGGTGTGGGCGGGGCAGCGTGCACGTTGTGTGGGCGGGGCCGCTTCTCGCGGTGTTGGAGGGACAGCGTGCACGTGGCGTGGGCGGTGTAGCATCACGTGGCATGGGACGGGCAGCGTGCACTTGGCGTGGGCGGGGCTCCATCTAGTTGGGTGTAGGAGGCTGGCCCTGCTCTGTTCCACCCACTGGGGTAGGGGCGGGGTCTTCTGGGGTCTGAGCAGCTGCCCTGCCCTAACAGCAGTCTCTGCCGTTTGTAGACCTAACTTTAACAAATCATAGGTGTTTCTGTGGCGATTTTAATGCCACCGTTGTGGTACTGGTGCTGTAATTCTGTCAGCGTTTTCTTTTTTTTATATATAAATTTATTTTACTTTTATTTATTTTTGGCTGTGTTGGGTCTTAGCTGCTGTGCGCAGCCTTTCTCTAGTTGCCGCGAGTAGGGACTGCTCTTCACTGTGGTGCGCAGGCTTCTCATTGCGGTGGCTACTCTTGTTGCAGAGCATCGGCTCTAGGCGTGCGGGCTTCAGTAGTTGTGGCTTGTGGGTTCAGTAGTTGTGGTGCACGGGCTTAGTTGCTTCGCTGCATGTGGGATCTTCCCGGACCAGGGCTGGAACCTGTGTCCCCTGCATTGGCAGGTGGATTCTTAACCACTGCGCCACCAGGGAAGCCCTGTCAGTGTTTTCTTTATAGACATTCTTAGCAGTTCAGGTTTCATTGAATAGGCTGGACAGTCCTGACTTTCTTAGGATGGGAGAGGGGCTGGAGGTTGAATCAAGTACCAGTGGCCAATGATTTAATCAATTGTACCTGCATAATAGAACTTTCATAAAAACCCAAAACAAGGCTGGTGAACACGGGTTGGTGTTGGAGTGTGATGTGCCTGGAGAGTGTGCCAGTTTAGAGACTCCCACCCACCCGCATACTTGATAGAGGTGTGTCTTCCATCTGGCTGTTCCCACCTTGTATCCTTTGTAATGAAGTGATATTCTAGGAAGTGACCTGTTTTCTTGGGTTCTGCGAGCCGCTCTAGCAAACCGTTTAATCCCAGGAGGGGCCCAGGGAACCCCCAGTTTGCAGCCAAGTTGTACAGAAGTTGTGGGTAAGTGGGGACATGCCCCTGTGACTGTCAGTCCTGTGGGACTGAGGGCAGCCACTCACCTCCCTGGAGGCCACAGCAGATCCCATAGGGTTCCCTTCTCCACAGCATCTCCCCACATCTCCGTGTGTTCCCAGCGCCTGGATGGAGCCTCTGCTTCCTCCTTTCTGTAAGTGTTACTGAACTGAGCCAATTTACTGACACTGGGTTGTGGTGAAGGAAAGTGCAGGATCCAGGCAAGGAGAGCAACTGGCTGGTGCTCAAAGGACCCAGACTCCTTATGGCTTTCAGGGAAGGGCTATTAAAGGCGACATTTTCGGGGAGGGCTGCAGGATGTGTGACATTCTTCTGACTGGTTGGTGGTGAGGTAACAGGGTGGTGTCCCAGGAATATCAGTCATCAGCCTTCTGGTTCCAACGAGTCTGGGGGTCTCAGCATGTAGCCACCATCCTCCACCTGGGTGGGGGACTTAGTTCACGTGGAACAACTCCAAGATGTGCGTCAGATTAGTGTGTACGTCTCTTGAGGAGGAGGTATGACTCTGTCTTATTACCGATTTATTGTTTGAGCTCGGAGGTAACTGCTTTTTCTTTGTGTCTGTGTTCCTCTGTTTCTCTAATTAGTAACTGCCTCCGTCTGCTCTCTGGATCTCAGGGAAGGTTTAGGAGACTAAAGTGTCTTTTTACAAACACGAAACGAGGGACGTGGAGGGGCTTTCGTACTCCGAGGATCCCCAGGGCTCACACTTCAGGAGGAGTCGCCGTCTGGAGGGCTTGGCCCTGAGCAGGCGTCACACCACTGCAGGGACGAGAGCTCAGAGGAAACGGGAGGAGGAGCAGATTTCACTCCTGAGCGAGGCGGCTGCTCGTGCTTAAGATTCTGTACTTGGTTTAATGAAGTGCCTTGTGATGAAATCATCACGTTCCGCCTGACGGCTCTAGGTGTGTCCATGGGACGCTTTACTTCTGATGAAATCATCACGTTCCGCCTGACGGCTCTAGGTGTGTTCATGGGACGCTTTACTCCTGATGAAATCATCACGTTCCGCCTGATGGCTCTAGGTGTGTTCATGGGACGCTTTACTTCTGCCACATACTAAAGGAATCACCCTGACCAGTCTCAGAAAGTGATAAATCAATTCACACAGCAAGAAATCCTCTTACTGCCTGGGAGCCCAGGAAAAAGGACCATCAGCCTAGTGGGCCCGACCAATGTCCTCTTACACACGGCCTTTCTCTCCTGCACTTTATCAACCCATTTCTTCCCTTAGACCTTCTGTTCTGTGGCTTTTACACACACACCGAGGGCTAAATCCTAGGTCAGCCTGCTGACATTTGGCCATGGAATATGAGCAATTGGGAGTGATGTGAAGACCTGGGAAAATCTCCAAGATGCCTGGGCCTGGTCTGTAACCAAGCAGTCAGAGCTGTGGCCCCGCCGGTCGTTATCAGACGTGAGGTCCAAGGAGGAGCAACGCAGACGACAGGGCTGAGCCAGACGCTTCACTGGAGACAGATCCAGAGGGAAGCTACGACGCTGAGGTCCGCTGGGAAACACATCCCGAGTGTCGGGACTGTGGCCGCCTTGGCCCCGGGTCCTGCAGAGCCTGCAGGACGGCAGGGCTTGGCCCCAGCTCACGTTCACAGCCTAGGTCTTGTCTCGGGTCCTCGTGTCTTGTCTGCAGCTGAGGTGGAACACCTCCTTTTCCAGGCTGTCTCCCGTCTTGAGCATCCTGGCACTCGTGCAGCCACTGGCCCCAGCAGGAAGAGAGAAGGATACATGCCTGGCGGTTCCTTTCATACACAACATCCGGGGGCAAGTCCACAGAGAATGGGTTAGTGGTTGCTGGGGTCGGGGGAAGATCCGACAGCTGACGGAGACAGGTTTCTTTCTGGGCTGATGGAAAGTTCTGGAGCTAGATGGAGGTGATAATGGAACGATGTTGTGAATGTGCTTAATGCCCCTGAATCCTAGGCTTTATAATGAATAGCTGCATCATATATGGATTTCACTGCAGTTTTTAAATCTTTGGAAGCAAAAGAGAAGGAGGGGAGGAAGGAGGAGGAAGATGCGGCGGGGGCGGCCCCCAGGACCTCAGACAGAAGACGGGCTGAGGAGGACAGGGCAGCGCCATCTAGCAAGCGGAGCCCTGTGTCGCAGACCTTTCCAGGCGTGTGGATCCCAGAGCACTAAGCAGCTCGTGGAGTTTGCCAAGTGGGCTTCCCGGGACTTTGCTCCTGTGACAAGTCCTCATTGATAACAGTTAAAATACAGGGCCTGAGGGGCTTCCCCGGTGGCGCAGTGGTTGAGAGTCCGCCTGCCGATGCAGGGGACGCGGGTTCGTGCCCCGGTCCGGGAAGATCCCACATGCCGCGGAGCGGCTGGGCCCGTGAGCCATGGCCACTGGGCCTGCGTGTCCGGAGCCTGTGCTCCGCAGCGGGAGAGGCCACAACAGTGAGAGGCCCGCGTGCCGCAAAAAAAAAAAAAAAAAGGGCCTGAGACCTTGAAGTGAAGCGTCTGGCCCTGGAACCTCTGCCCCGCCTCAGCTATTCATTCCAGTGGCCACGGGGACTCCACTGCGGCCAGGGCACCACCTGCCCTAACCTTTGCAGGTTCAAAAGCTGATTATAGCCACACAGGGGTGAAGACGCTGAGCCACGCACAGGCGCCTAACAAGCGAACCGGGACGCTGGCTGTGTCACCCCTGCCGTGAGGACCCGCTCGCCCTCTGGCATCTGGCCCACTGCAGTCCCTCGCCAGCGACAAACTGCGGTCATCAGTGCCCTGACCGCTCAGCCAGGCGCTCCAGTGAGATAGAAGTGCCCTTGCATCTTGCCCTGGGCGCCGGGCGGCCCTCCCGAAGTGACCTGGAGGCCCTGTAGGGTGTTCAGAGCCCTGGCTGCCGCTCTGCGTGTCCCGCCTAAGGCTGTGCTACTGGCTCCTGGGGCTTCACCCCGCTGTGTGCACGTGAGAAGGGGCAGGACCCCTGTGTGCGCACGTCATGTCCAGGCGGGATTCCCACGTGTGTGCACGTGACACCCACGCGGGATCCCCCCACCTCCGTGTGTGCACGTGACGTCAGGCAGACCCGAGCACCTCAGCGTGCAGCTCTGTCCTTCAGAATCCTGCTGACCGCCTCTTTCCCTCGCGCCTCCCCGCCCCTTGCAGGCTCTGTGGGGACCCCGCTGCCCGGCGTCGAGGTGCGCATTGTGTCAGAAAACCTGCAGAAGGACGGCTACCCCTACGTTGTCCACGCAGAGGGAAATGAGGAGGACACCAAGGTGAGCCCCTGTGTTCTCTCTGGCGGCACGTGGGCATCACACGGCCACGACCACCCAGGAGGCCGATGGCAGAGGTTGAGTCCCCACCGCTCGGGGACGGGCCTGAACTGCGGCGCCGCTGGCGGGCCTCGACTCAGGGCAGTGCTGGTGTTTGGGGCGTTGCCTGCCGTGTGGACGGTGCAGTGCAGAGTGAGGCCCAGCAGGGCTCCCCGCGCTCAGCCAGGCTCCTCCTGGGCTCTGTCCTCTGGGCCACGTTGAGATGGGTCCTGATAGCCTCAGCTAGGAGAGCCCGAGTTCAAGCAGAGATCATTGTCGGCAGGATCTTGTTAAAAATTCTGCGCTGGCGGGACGCTGGCACCCGCTTGGAGTGGACGCCGACAGTGTCAGCGGCCCCCAGCCTTGCAGTCGCCCATTTGGACAGATTCACGGAAGCTGTAAATTGAGGTTCCCCGCTTGGGAAGTCACTGTTCCCTGCTTTCTGTGCTGTTCTAAGCTCCGGGGGGCAACGGGAAGAGAGAACTGTTGTCTCGTTTCAGTGAGGGCTTCACAGCCACAGGCCTGCTGGTCACGGGTGATCAGGGTCACAGCAGAGGTTCGGGTTTTGCTGGAGGTGGCATTTTGATTTGAGAGGTTGTTTTCTCCACAGAGGATGTACATACTCTTGACCTCTGTCACCCTGAGAAGTTTTAAAAGCTGAAAGTAGCAGCGACCCTGCCTCTCACTTGTGCCGGGAGGGGCGGCGGACAGGCCCTGCCCTTGTGGGCCTCGGTCTGCAGTGGGAAACGGCAGCATTCAAGAGATGGTTGTTGAATGTCTTAGCTCGAGAACGTAGGCGCAACTTGGGTGGTTTTTACTGTAATTTTATGAAAAATGACACCAAGAAGTATGTGTCCGTTTACGCAGGAACCTCTCACCTGGACCCCCTTGCTGGGCTCGTGCCCCCTCGGCCTCTCCTCCCACACGTGATGGCCCTCCAGACCAGCCTTGCTCCCGCCCACGCTGTGTGGGCAGCTTTCAGGGTGGCCTCAAGGTCCCCAGCCGTGGCTCTCGCTCCCTGGCTGCCTGCTGCCTGGGCTCTTGCGTCAGCCCAGCTGGTCCAGGGCCGTCAGCCATGCCCATGGCTTAGGGTCCTTTTCTGGCTCTTGGCCTGTGCCCTGCGGTCCTCTCTGCCCCTCGGGGACTCGTGCTCACACCCGAGTCACCTGTCCCAGCGTCCAGCCCTCCTGCAGTAATGAGGCTGCCTCCCCTTGCTGGATGCTCGGTCCGTCGGTTCTGGGTGTCGTTCCGGGGACCCCGCTTGGGAGGAGGTCCCCAGCAGAGCAGCGTCGGGGGCATGTGGGTCCATCAGGCAGTAGCAGCACAGATGGCAGGGGGGCTCCTGCACTGCCCTGCCTGAGCACCTGTAATGCTGGGTGCGGCAGGGATGCTACCAGAGAGGAGGTGTGGGTGGACAGCGTCTCCCTCCTCAGTCACACTGAAGTTTAGCAACTTGGGGCAAGCAGCCGCCCCCTCACCCGGCTCCTGCTGGGGGCTGTAGGGGTTTCCTCAGTGAAACGCGCTCAGAATAGGAGGTGGCAGCCTGGCCCTGAGCATCTTGACGGTCTGAGAAGGAAGCGCGTGGTCCACGGTGTGGGGGCTCGGGGGCGGTGGAGACAGGGCAGGGATGACGATCTGCTGGCCACAAGCGAGGCCTCATAAACGTGAAGTTAAGGAGACCTGGAGCTCGCGGCGGCGTGTTCTAGAACGTTTCCAACTCAGTCGAGGGGTCAGTGAGACACACGGTCCAGAATGGAGCCGTCTCCATGGCCGATGACGGCCCGGGGCGGAGAGCGCAATCACAGGCCGGTTGCCCCCGGGGGCTGGGGTGGGCCTGGGCCTGGGCTCGCTCCCCGGCTGGTCAGAGGCCACCGCGGTCCCCCGCTCCCCGCTGCCGGGAGCACGACAGGGGCACTCCCCCCCTCCCGTGGCTTTCCCCAGGAGCCGCCTCCCGGCTGGGGTATTGCTCACCGCCCCGCCCCCGGGACCCTTAGAGGGGAACAAGGCCAGACTCCACACTCAGGCGGGCGAGACCTCCGTGGAGCCTCCGCCTGGGTCCCTGCGCTGCGCAGGACGGGCCTGGACGGGGTGCGCCCCGAAGGCAGGAGAACCGGGCTCAGGCCTTGCTGAGGAAGCGCCTGCGCTCGGCTTCTGTGACGTCACAGGCACTCCCCGTTGCTGACGGTGGCGGTGAGGAGGACGCCGGCTGCTCGCCTGGCCTGGAAAGTGCTGGCTCTGTCCCTGAGGGGGACTCGCAGGGAAAACCCACCCGCTCTCGTGATCGCCGCCCACGCTCGGCAGGTCCAGACGGCAGGAACTCTTTCATGTTCTGAAATCTGGGGGCTGCAGGCGGTGTGGTTCAAGGTTTTTGTTAACATTTAATTGGAAATCACTTCAAACTTACAGGGAAGTTGCAAAAATGCCAGTGTGCAGAAAGCCCGCGCGCCCTTTCCCGGTGCACTTGCCCTTCCCCTCTGTCAGGGCGCCATGCGGGCCAGCATGGGCTCCTGCAGCGTCCGTCCTCCTCTCACTGCCTGCCTGCCGCTATCCCCGCCCCGCCCCTCCCCATGACGCCGCGTGGCGACTCCCTCCACTGCAGGCTCTCTGGGGTCAGGGTCCTCTTTGCTTGTCCTAAGGGCACATCTTGAACTTGGAAGTACCCCCTAAGCCTGATGGTCACAGGCCCTTTGACCCAAATGGCAGGCGCAAGGTCAGCGCAGGCGCATTGACCAAGGAGATGTGTGCAGCGTGGCAGGCGTGCGCGCTGAGCCCGCGGCGGGGCAGCAGGGCTGGTGGTGCGCCAAAGCCTCGCTGGGGCTGACCTCTCTGTGGGGTCTGTGGCTGGGGCCTCTCCATCCTCCCTTCCTTACTCCTCTCCTCCAGCCCGCACGTGGGGAGCCCCCCCGGGCTGGAGCCTGGGGAAGGAAGCGCAGCAGCGGTGACGGCGCTGCGGTCAGGGTCCCCCGCCTCTGAAGCCTGAGAGCTCTTGCTTCTCTGGCAGGAACCGACCGCCGAGAATCAGGAGTGGTGAGCAGGGGGCTCTCGGGCCTGTGTCTGCCCCGCAAAGCGGAGGCCCAGGGGAGGACAGGAGCCCTGCAAAAAGGGGTGCTCCCAGGCAGCAGGGAGAATCCGGTCCACTCCTGCCAGCCCAGAGCAAGGGCAGGGGGAGGCTGTGGAGGCCGGATGCCCGACGCTCAGGGGATGCTCCCTTGTCCTGGGTATGGTCAGGGTCCCCTGCGCACCCTGCAGAGCATGGCTGGGCTCCTGCCGTGGATCCCCGTCTGTGTCTCCCAGCGTGCGGGTGCCCTGGCCGCAGCCTCCACGGCTCTGCAGCCATCGCTTCCTGAGTCTTGCGCTTCGTCCGGCGGGACATCAGGGGCTGGAAGAGCGGGCAGCCTCCCCCCAGCGTGAGGGTCCCCTGGCCCTGGTGAGGTGGTTCCAGCTTCACGGTGTCCTCTGCCGTCTCCCGTGAGGCCCTGGGGATGGGGTAGGGGGCTTTGTTTGCTGCGATGCTGCTTTGTCCCTCTTCCCAGCTGGCAAACTCTGCAAGCACGTGGTGTGGTCTTTCTCTTTTTTTTAAATTTAGTTATTGAGGTGTAGTTGTCTCTTTATTTATTGTTTCAATTTGCTCACTTAACGTAAGACCCAAATGCCAGCCAGCAGAGACGGGTCCATTGACAGATACGGGCCACACTGCCGTGTAACGCAGAGGTGACCAGGCCTCACGTGGAATCCTCTTGTCTTGCAGAGGATGCAGACACCCACGTGGGGTGTGGGACAAGCTGGGGCAGGAGGACAGCGGCAGCGAGCGCCGCTTTCTTTTATCCCCTTAAAATCAGTTACTTGGGCTTCCCTGGTGGTGCAGTGGTTGAAAGTCCGCCTGCTGATGCAGGGGACACAGGTTCGTGCCCCGGTCCGGGAAGATCCCACGTGCCGCGGAGCGGCTGGGCCCGTGAGCCATGGCCGCTGAGCCTGCGCGTCTGGAGCCTGTGCTCCGCAACGGGAGAGGCCACAACAGTGAGAGGCCCGCGTACCGCAAAAAAAAAAAAAAAAAAAAAAATCAGTTACTTCGTGTGGCTGACGTGCAAGCTGCCGCCCTGGACAGTGGGCTGATGTGTGGGTGCCTGTGCTCCCCCCGCCACCCGCCTCTCCCGTGCTCCCTCTCGCCACTTCCCCTGTCGCTGCCATGGACCATGGATTGCTGCACGGACCGTGGAGGTGGGGACGGGGACAGGGGCCCTGTGGGGCCTGGGCACGCTCTGCCCTGCGATGAGTGGTGGGGCGCTGTCCCCACAAAGGCACTCACTTCAGACAAGCAGCTGACCGTCGTCAGCCGTGTGCTTCTGCCTCTTAGGGTGAGGTGGGTCCACTACCTCTTTTCCAAGGGCCTGGTAGGAGGTGGCAGGACCCTAAGTGAGGACTTTCACATGGGAAAGCGGGTCCAGTAGGCCCCCTGACGTGCCAGGTGAGCATCTGGAGCACTTAGCACCCTGTGCCGCTTGCCTGCCCCCAACTGTGCTTTTAATGTCCCCCTGGAGCCACCCCGCCCCCTCTGTTGGCTTCATCCTCTGTGTTGTGAGGACCGGCTCCTGTCCTGGGGCTGGGCAGTGGGCAGTAAGCTACACAGCCCTCCCATCGGGATGCATTGGGAGCGGGGCCCACGGCCCAAGAGGCGCGAGGCCTTTGGGGACAGGCTCTGCCGTGTGTCCGGTTCTGCCCCTGCCCCGGTCCTGCCCCCTCACCTGGGCTCCCACCTTCCGCCAGCTCAACTCCCCCTCCTTGGAGCTTGGGTCATGGTTCCACCGGGGACTTTACAGTAACTCCCGCCTCTGAGATGCTTTCAGATGAGGAAGCACGTGTTCTCACACCGGCAGCTCTTGGGCACGGCCCTGGCCGCCCAATGACAGAGTGGCCCTCGAACGAGGAGTACATGTGTCAGGTGTGGGTGCCCTGGGTCAAGACGTTCCTGTGCACCCGAACGGGGTCCCCTGTGAGGGCACCCAGACTTTTCACTGCAGGGTGGATGGCAGGTGTGGTCTGAAGCCACGCAGTCGCCGGGAGTCCGGGTTTTGGATGCGTGCCTTGCCCCCTGCACCCAAGCTGGGTCCCCAGAGTACGGGGACTGCCCGCCAGTGCCATGGACGGGTAGTGTAACTCCACGTGGTTCTGAGGCATGGCGGCAGAAACCTGCAGCGCCCTGGCTCTGCCTGTGACCTGGTGATACGCAGGACGGATTTGAGTGGAAGGCAGCGTTTATGGTTACGCATTATTTTAGGTTGTTTGTTATTAGAACTTCGAATTGGTGGTTCACTTTCCCCCTCCCTGAAGAAATGAAAAAATGCCTTGTTCTTCTCTGGCATAAAGAAAATGGTGGCGTGTCTTAGTTTCCGTATTTTAAGGATTTCTTGAAGGGGACCATTTTTTAAGTCTTTATTGCGTTTGTTACAGTATTGCTTCTGTTTTGGCGTTTTGGCTGTGAGGCATGTGGGACCTTAGCTCCCAGACCAGGGAAGCCGCACCCCCCGTATTGGAAGGTGAAGTCCTAACCTCTGGACCGCCAGGGAAGTCCCATGTCTTAGTTTCTTGATACTTGCTTTCTGTAGACCAGAGACTCCCTGGCAGATCTGTACAAAAATTAGAATTGGGGGGTAGGTGTGTCTTTGTGGCATTGAACCCAGGATGGGCGTATTAGGTGAACCTAGGAACACGCTCAGATGGAGTGTTGAGTGGGTGGCGCTGGGTAGGCGAGGGGTCTTGAGGGGATTCCGTTCAGAGAGTTGGTTCCGGTTCCAGAAGACCCTGACTCTATGCTCCGCGTGTCTGTGGCCACAGAGCCTGCATGCCAGCAGCTCCCGAGCTCGGGGGCTGGTCTGCGTGTCACGGGAAGGGAAGGGGCAGAGCAGTGTCCGTGGACAGTGGTCATCCTTGTTCGCCAAATCCATGTCCCATCCGTGGCAAGGCACAGCCCAATTTCAGAGATGCTAAACGTGAAAAAGTGTTCTGTGGAGTTCAAAAGTTAGTATCTTGCATTTCATGCAACTTGCCTGGAAGAAGCTTGTGAATATCTTTTCTTACCATGTGAAATCAGGAATCTAGGACTCAGTGCTGGGGGTGGGCAGGAAGTCCGCTCTGACTGGATGAGCTCTGGTCCGCTTCTTGCCCACCATACAGGCCTGCTCGCCTGCGGTCAGCATGCACCTGGCTGTGGGTCCAGCATGATGGAGGAATAAAGGGAGAGTCCACAGACGACAGGAGCTGGAGTGAACGCAGCACAGGGTTGGGTGATCGTGTCTGTAAATTAACACACAGTAGGTATTGTCAGGACACAAGCACACAGTGATTTGAACAGGTGATGTGCAATACCCAGAATGCCTGCCCTGAGACAGAAGAGTGACTGTGATAAGAGGTCTCTGTAGGGCACCCAGTGCTGGGGAGTGCTGAGGAAGAGGACACAGGGATGTGGATTTCTAAGGTAGAATGGAACTCAGTTAGAACTGCCCATTTCTCCCTTCAGTTCTGTCAGGGTTTTTGCTTCATATGTTTTGACAGTTTGTCCTTAGGTGTGTGAATAAAGTCTCTTTTCTCTGATATTAGTACAGCCACCCTGGTCTGTTTTGGTCAGTTGCTATTTGCAGGAATATCTTGATCCATCCTTTTACTTTCCATCCACCTGTGTCTCTGGATCTCAAGTGAGTTTCTTGTACGAAGGCTATACAACTGACCCTTGAGCAACATGGGTTTGCACGGGTCCACTTATATGTGGGGTTTTTTTTCCAGTAAACATGCACTACAGTATTACACGATCCACAGTTGGTTGAATCCATGAATGTGGAACCACAGATACAGAGGGCTGACTGTAAAGTTATATGCAGATTTTCAACTGTGTGGTGCGTCTCTGCCCATAACTCCCACATTGCTCAAGGGTCTACTGTCGTTGGATCATGGATTTTTATCCATTCCACCAATCTGTCTTTAGACTGGAGAATTTAATCCATTTACGTTTAAAGTAATTACTGATAAGGATGGACTTACTTCTGCTATTTGTGTTCTATGTGCCATATAGCTTTTTTTGGTCCCTAATTTCCTGCATTTCTGTCTTCTTTCGTGTTTAGTTGATTTTTTTTTTTCGGTATGCGGGTCTCTCACTGTTGTGGCCTCTCCCGTTGCAGAGCACAGGCTCCGGACGTGCAGGCCCAGCGGCCATGGCGCACGGACCCAGCCACTCTGCGGCATGTGGGATCTTCCCGGACCGGGGCACGAACCCGCGTCCCCTGCATCGGCAGGCGGACTCTCAACCACTGCGCCACCAGGGAAGCCCTTAGTTGATTTTTTGTAGTGAAATGTTTAAATTCCTTTCTCATTTCCTTTTGTGTATTTTCTCCAGCTAATTTCTTTGTGGTTGCCACAAGGATTACATTTATCTTTCTAAAAATTTTAACACTAATTTGGATTTATACCAGCTTAACTTTAATAACATGCAAAAACTCTGCTCCTTTACAGTTGTGTCCTTACCCCTTTCAGCTGTTGATGTCACAAGAGTACATCTTTATACATTCTGTGCCCTAAAACATAAGTTAATTCTTTTCAATGTATTAGTCTCCTAAATTACGTAGAAAACAAGATTTGGAGTTACAAACCAGAGTTTGTAATACTAGTTTTTACACATAATTTTTTTAATGTGTTAGTCTCCTAAATCATGTAGAAAACAATGTGTCATAGTAAGTGTATTTACTTCTGTTGAGATCTTTCTTTCTCCATACAACTTCGGTGTACTGACTAGGTGCTTTCTTTTAACCTGCAGGACTCAGTTGAGCATTTCTTGCAGGGCAGGTCTAGTGGTCACAGACTTCCTCAGCTTTTGTTTATCTGGAAATGTCTTAATTTCTCCCTCACTTTTGAAGAACATTTTTAGTGGATATCGGATTCTTTGTCAACTTTTTTTTCTTTTAGCACTTTGAATATATGGGTGCACTGCTTCTGGCTTCCAAAGTTCTGATGAGAAATCTGCTGACATAATCTTATTGAAGATCTGCGTCCGTTTTGCCCACCCTGGCTTCCACAGTCTGTCTGCAAGCTGCTCTAGGAATACATGCACAGCTGCCTGTGGGGGCGGGGGGAGCGGTAGCTGCTACAGAGCTAAGAGCTGAAAATGACCAAAATTAACCACAGTTTACCCTCCAAGCCTTCCCCTGGAAGTTGCAAGCCTTCAACAGACTCCAGGTTTCAAAAATAGTTACATCAGACAGATCCTGCCTGTGCAGTTGCTGTCCAGGTGGGAGCTGGATTCCTGGTGTTTCTTGCTCTGCCCACTTCCCCTCTGGTTACTTTCTTACTGTTGGGTTTCAAGAGTTCTTTGTCGGATATCTGATTTGCCAATATTTCCTCCTAGTTTGTGGCTTGTCTTTACATTGTCTTGTATTTCATAAAGCAGAAGTTTTTAATTTTCATGAGGTCTAATTTCTCTCTTTCTCTTACTTTTATGGATCACGCTTTTGGTGTTATCTCTAACTCCAGGTTACAAAGGTTTTCTCCCAGAAGTTTTATAGTTTTACGGCTTACATTTATATCTATTGTGCATTTTGGTGAATTTTTGCATTACATATGAAATTTAGTTGGAGCTTATTTTTTTTCCATATCCAGTTGTTCAAATACCGTTTGCTGAAAAGACTACCCTTTCTTCTTTGCAATTTTGTCAAAAATCAACTTTACATGTTTCAGCAGGTTCATGTATAGATTGTGTATTCTCCTCCACTGGTGTGTGTGTCTGTTCCTTTGCGACACCACAGCCTTGACTCCTGTGGCTTTATCGTGAGCCTCAGGACTGTTATTCTACCAACCTTTTTCTTGTTCAGGGTTTTTTGTTTTTTGTTTTGGTTATTCTAGTTCTTTTGCTTGCTCATACCAATTTTAGAAATAGCTTGTCTGTATCTACAAAAAATCCTTTTGGGATCTTGGTCACAGTTGCATTAAACCTATAGATCAATTTGGGAAGAATTAACATCTTTACCTCGATGACTCTTTTCAATCCATGAACACGGTGCCCCTCTCCATTTACTTAGGTCTGCTTTGGCGGGGGGTGGGGGAGTGGATGTGTGAGGTTTTTAGCATGCTGCTCCTGAACATGTTCTGCTAGGTTTATACCTAAGTATTTCTTCTTTCCTCCATCTCTTTCTCCTCTTCTTCTTCTTTTTCAATGATTGTAAATATAGAATTTTTTGTTTCTAATTGTTTATCACCAGTGTATAGGAATACAGTTGATTCCAGTGTATTGCCTTTGTATCCTGTAGTAATCCTGGTAAATTTGTTTTTCAGTTTTAGGAGGATTTTTTTTTTAATTCCTTGAGATTTTCTATATACACAATTATTTTCTGCAAATAGAACAGATTTATTTATTCTTTTCCAATCTGTATGCCTTTTATTTCTTTTTCTTGCCTAATTGTCCTGAGTAGATTTTCCAGTATGATTCCAAATAGGAATAGTGAGAGTGGATGTCCTTGTCCTATTTCCAATTTATGGGCAAAGACCAAATGTCTTTCACTATTAAGCATGACAGTAGCTATAGGCTTTTTGTAGATTCCATTCTATTTTTGATATGCCGAGAGTTTTTTTTTAATATATAAATTTATTTATTTATATTTTATTTTTGGCTGAGTTGGGTCTTTGTAGCTGTGCGCGGGCTCTCTCCAGTTGTGGCGAGCGGGGGCTACTCTTTGTTGCAGTGCACGGGCTTCTCATTGCGGTGGCTTCTCTTTTTGCGGAGCGCAGGCTCTAGGCATGCAGGCTTCAGTAGTTGTGGTGCATGGGCTCAGTAGTTGTGGCTCACGGGCAAAGAGCACAGGCTCAGTGGTTGTGGCACACTGGCTTAGTTGCTCCATCTGCGGCATGTGGGATCTTCCCGGACCAGGGCTCGAGCCTGTGTCCCCTGCATTGGCAGGCGGATTCTTAACCGCTGCACCACAAGGGAAGTCCGAGAGTGTTTTTTATCATGAATGGATTTTGGATATTTTCACATGTCTTTTTTGCATTGATTGGGTTTTGTTCATTAGGCTGCTGGTATGGTGGATGGCACGGATGATTTCCCTGGTGATTCCAGGACAGACCCCACTTGGCCGTGGGGGGGTCATTCTTTTTATTCAGTACTGGATTTGCTTTACTAACGTTTTGTTGAGGATCTTTGCATCTCTCTTCATGAGGGATTTTGCTCTGTAGTTTTCTTGCAAATTCTTTCTGATTTGGGTATCAAGGTAATGTAAGCATCATAAAATTAGTTGGGAGGTATTCCCTCCTCTTTTACTTTCTGGAAGAGATTGCATATAATTGGTGTTATGTATTTTATAGAATTTCCACTGAAACCGTCTGAGCCTAGAGGTTTCTTCTTTTGGAAGGTTTTAACTATGAATTCAGTTTCTTTAATAGTTAAAGAACTATTCAGGTCATCTATTGCATCTTGGGTGAGTTTTGGTAGATTGTGGTTTTTGAGAAATTGAATACTTGATGCGCATAGAGTTTTTCACAGTATTATTCCCTTATTGACCTTTTAATGTCTGCATAGTCTGAAGTGATACACTTCCCACAACTCATGTTGATAAATTATGTCTTCTATTTATTTTTTCTTTGTTATTCTTGCTAGAAGATTATCCATTTTTAAAATCTTTTTTCAAAGAATTCACTTGAGGATTCATTGAATTTTCTCCATTATTTTTCTCTTTTCAATTTTTTTTCTTTTTTTAATTTTTGGCCACAACCGGCAGCATGTGGGATCTTAGCTCCCTGGCCAGGGACCAAACCTGCACCCCTGCATTGGAAGGCGGAGCCTTAACCACTGGACTTCCGGGGATGTCCCTCTTTTCAATTTTTATTGGTTTCAGTTTTTATCTTAATTGTTTCTTCTCTTCTGCTTGCTTTTGGCTTCTTTTTCTCTTTTTCTAGTTTCTTAAGGTAAAACTTTAGGTTATTGATTTGAGATTTTTTTCTTTTTTTCTAATATGTGCATTTAATGATATGAACTTCCCTCTAAACATTGCTTGAGCTTTACCCCTGAAATTTTGATATGTTGTGTTTTAATTTCATTCAGTTCAAAATATTTTCTAATTTTCTAATTTTCCTTAAGACTTCTTCTTGACTCATGGATAATTTAGAAGTGTGTTGTTCAATTTTTCTGTTATTGATTTCCAGTTTAATTCCACTACAGTCAGAAAACATACTTGATATTATTTCAATTTTTAAAAATTTGTTAAGCTGTGTTTTATGGCCCAGAATGTGGTCTTTCCTGGTGACTGTTCTAGTGCACTTGAACAGAGTGTGTATTCTGCTGGTTTTGGTTGGGGTGTAAATGTCAGTTAGATGAAGAAGGTTGATGGTAGTGTTCAGGTCTCTCAAAGCCATACTGGTTTTCTGACTACTAGTTCAAGCACCAAGTGAGGAGTGTTGAATTCTCCAGTTATAATTATCTGTCTATTTCTTCTATCAGTTTTTTTTTATACATTTATTTATTTAATTTTGGCTGCGTTGGGCCTCTGTTGCTGTGCGCAGGCTTGTCTCTAGCTGTGGCGAGCAGGGGCTACTCTTCATTGCGGTGCGCGGGCTTCTCATTGCGGTGGCTTCTCTTGTTGTGGAGCACGGGCTCGAGGCGCACGGTCTTCAGTAGTTGTGGATCACAGGCTCTAGAGCGCAGGCTCAGTAGTTGTGGCGCACGGGCTTAGTTGCTCTGCGGCATGTGGGATCCTCCTGGACCCCAGCTCCAACCCGTGTCCCCTGCATTGGCAGGTGGATTCTTAACCACTGCACCACCAGGGAGGCCCCCTCCTATCAGTTTTTTGTTTCATGAATTTTGAAAATCTGTTGCTTGGTGAACACACACTTATAATTACTATGCCTTCTTGGTGAATTGACTTTTATCATCATGTACTGCTGCTGCTAACATTCTGCTGTTAAGTTTATTTAGTTTGGTACTAATATAGCCACTTCCATTTCTTTCGATCGATGTTTGTATGGTATATATTGTTCCATCCCTTTGCTTCTAACCTACCACGTAACTGTATTTGAAATGAGTTTCTTATAGACAGCACACAGTTGCATGATGTATGTTTTTTAATCTAATCTGAAGTTTGTCTTCTAATTGGCCAGTTTAGACCATGTGCATTTAATGTGACTATTGATATGTTTGAATTTAAGCCTCTCATTTGTTATTTGCTTACTGTTCTGTCCCTTGGTTTCTCATTGCTTGACTTCCCTCTAACTGCCCTCTTTGGGGTCAATCTTTTAGTATTCCCTTTTAATTTATCTGTTGAGTTTTTGAACACATGTCTTCTAGTTTTTTAGTAGTTGTTCTAGGGACTACAAAATACATACTTCACTTTTTGAAATCTACTTAGACTCAACATTTTGACACTTCCAGAAGAACACAGAACTCCTACTACATGTACTGTCAAAGAAAAATTAATCATCACTCATGTTAAAGATGATGAGGTTGGCTTCCCCGGTGGCGCAGTGGTTGAGAGTCCGCCTGCCGATGCAGGGGACACGGGTTCGTGCCCCGGTCAGGGAGGATCCCGCATGCCGCGGAGCGGCTGGGCCCGTGAGCAATGGCCGCTGAGCCTGCGCGTCTGGAGCCTGTGCTCCGCAACGGGAGGGGCCACAGTGGTGAGAGGCCTGCGTACCGCAAAAAAAAAAAAAGATGATGAGGCCGACTCAGGACCGTCACGATGGGTGTAGGAGCCACTGCAGTGGGATTTGCAGGAGGGGAGAGAGATTGAGCTCAACTTCAGATACAGCGTCGGCAAGTGTGGGTTCACAGCCAAGGAGCAGGTGGAGTCATTGGATGGAAATTTGCAAAGAGGAAACATCAAGGGTCAGGGGGATTCTGGCTAAACCGACCTAACAGGATCTCTGAAAGCCTGGTGGTCAGACATCAACTGCGAGATGGTGGGGGATGAGGAACCTGGTCAGATATGAGGGTGAGCAGATATCAGGGTGGAGGGGGCCTCTTACTACACTGACTTAGCCAAGTTCTTGCTAAAACTGGATTTTTTTTTAAAGGTTTTTTTTTCCTTTTGCTTGTCTTTATGGAAATGAGGTTAGTTTTTTTTTTTTAACATCTTTATTGGGGTATAATTGTTTTACAATGGTGTGTTAGTTTCAGCTTTATAACAAAGTGAATCAGTTATACATATACATATGTTCCAATCTTTGTCACCACTCTGTGGGTCACTTTGCCCTCTCCCTTTTAGGTTGTTGTTGTCATACGTAACGTCTATGTATACGGTAAGCTCCATTAAACAATGTTACAATTTTTGCTTTCAATGGTCAAAATATTTTTAAAGTACTCATGAGGAAAAGAATAGTCAGTTTTATTCAACCAGATATTTACCAGTTCTGTTGCTTTTCCTTTACTTCTGATCTTCCAGGTTCATTCGGGTGTCATTTCTGTTCTGACTGAAAACTCTGTAGTCATTTGTTTTAGGTCAGATCTGCTGACGACAAATTCTCTTCTTTCTTCATCTAAGAATGTCCTCACTTTATCTTCATTCCTGAAGGTTATTTTCACTGGATTTGGAATTCTGGGTTGACAGTTATTTCAACACTTAAAAAATATGTTATTCCACTTTTTTCTGGCCTCCATTGTTTCTGCTGAGAAGTCAGTAGTCGTTGGAATGCCTCTGAGTTATGCTCTGCTGTCAAGATTTTTGTCTTTCTTTTTAGTTTTCAGTGATTGGATTATGATGTGTCTGGGCTTGTCCTGCTTGGGGTTCATGGGGCTTCTTGAATCTGCACATTAATGTATTTCACCAAACTTGAAGAGTTTTAAGCCAAATTTTATCAACTATCTTTCTGCCCCTAGCTTCTCTTCTGGGAATCCAATAGTGTGACTGTTAGCCCTTGTGGTGTTGGTGTAGGCTTCTGAGACTCTGTTCAATTTTTCCAATAGTTTTTTCTCTGTTGTTCAGATTGGGTAACTTCTATTGTTCTGTCTTCAAATTCTCAGATTCTTTGCTTTGTAATCTGCATTTTGCTCTTGAGCCCATCCAGCAAGTTTTTCTTATTTCTGTTGTTGTGTTTTTCAGTTCTAACATTTCCATTTGGTTCTGCTCTGTGCCTTTTATTTCTCTGCTGAGACTTTATATCCCGCTTATTTGCAGTGTTTTCTCCCTTACTTGTTGGAGCACATTGATGACACGCGCGTTCACGTCTTTCTCAGGCACTCCCAGCATCTGTGCCGTCTGGTGTTGTCCTGCACTGATGGCCTTTTTCCATAAGGTGGACAATTGCTTGGCTTTCCATGTGCTGAGCAATTTCGTGTTGTGTCCTAGACATTTTGGACATCGTGTAATGAGACTCTGGACCTTGTTCAGTTCCAGTGGAGGGTGTTGGTATTTTTGTTTTACTATTATCTAGTTGACTTAAGCCTGCCAGTTCCAACCTGCCATCTCTGGGGCTGGTTTCCACGTCAGATTATTTTCACAGCCTTTGCCTTGCCGTGTATACCTGCCCGGCAGGTGTGCCACCCCATGGCCAGGCTGACCTTGGCAGTGGAGGAGATAAAGGATGGCAGTGGAAAAAATGGTGAAATACAAATAAAGCCTGCAGTTTAGTTGAACAAACAAACACCTCCTCTGAGCAGGCTGATGGCAGGAGCTCGGCTGGGCCCAGAACATGCAGCCCGGTCCCCTCGGTGACATCACTCCTGTGTGAGAACCAGGGTGATGAGTCGACAGCAAGGCTTGGGAACAGAGCTGCTGTGGGGCAGACTCTCCTCACCCTCTGCCTGCAGGGTTGGCCCCGGGGGCATCCAGCTTGCCGTCCAGGCCTCAAACAACTCAGACGATTTTACAGCACGTTTCAAAGGGGCTCTGATTTTTTTTAAAAGAGGGGGATATTCTTTCCCCAGGAAAGTTCATCCCAGGTGGGAGCTGATGAGCTGAACAGGCCTGTACGGCACTTGATCTCATGGGCCACAGTTAACTGTCAGCCAACTCTGTGAGCACGGAGCCAGCGACGGTGCACCCGAGGGGCTCGCTGGGCCCCGCGGCGTGTGGTGCCGCCTCGCTGTATCCTTTCCTGGCATCACAGACATCGACTCCGTGTCCTCTAACACACAGCCCCCTTCCCGCCCTCGCTGTGCTCCCAGCAGGGGAAACGCTGAGATCCCTGCTTCTTGACCACCTCGCTGTCCTAGGCGCCCGGCTCTCCCTCCTTAACGGGCTGCCCTGTGGGCTCCCTTCCTACCCCGAAGCTGCCGACCCCGAGCTTCTCCAGCAGCCATGGCAGGTGTGGGCAGCTTGCCCTCTCCTCCCGTGTCCGCAGTCGGTCCAAGAGTCACCCTGAAGACAGAGTTTCACGGGAGCGTGGCCTTTGGAGGTGGACAGTCAGGCAAATGGGGCCCAGCAGCGAGCTCTGGGGAAGCGAGGTGGACAGCCCCCCGGGCGGGGCAGGCGCGGAGGTGGCGGCCGGCGTGACCGAGGTGGGCACGGAAAGCTGCGTTTGCCGCCTTTCCCACCCAAGTGTCTAATTTCAGGAGAGCGTGTGGGCCTCGGGAGGGGCGGGGGCAGGTGGAGACGTGCCCTGGAGGGGCAAGCTCTGACGCCCACCTCTCTCTCCTGTTGCAGGTGACCCCAGGGTTTGAAGAGAAGGAAGGGGAGCTCCTGGTCAGGGGGCCCTCTGTGTTCCGGGAATACTGGGACAAGCCGGAAGAAACAAAAACCGCCTTCACCTCGGACGGCTGGTTCAAAACAGGTAGGAAGGAGGGTCCAGAGGGGACGGGAGGGTCACCCGGGTACCACCGCACCGGGACGTCCCCACAATCCTCCCTGGCGGGCAGAGATGGGGTGGGGTACACTTTGTGCTCCCGTCTTAAAGGCTGCACCTCCCATACTGCACCCCAGCCCCCCTGAGGCCTCTAGAAGGAAGGTCCCGAGGCCATGACCCGCAGGGGGGCTAGCAGCCCCCAGCCCTGTGGCCAGGCTCCCGTCCTGTCCCTTAGCCCAGCAGCCCTGCACGAGGTGGTCTCTCTGCCCCTCGTGGGTCAAGACTCTCCTTCCCGAGTGACCACTGCACTCCGCCTCCGAGACCCTCCTGGGCGCCCCGCCCTCCCCGCCGCCGCCACCCCCTGCTTTGTAACCCCGCCCCCGTTTTCATAGAAGGAGGTTGGTTTGCACTTTGGTTTGGGTCCCTCGTTACGTTACTCCCTGCCCTGCACTCTCTCGCCTGCTAGAGCAGCCCGTGGAGCCAGAGCCCAGGGTCTGTGCGTGGGCAGGCAGGCACCCACCCCCCAACCTCGGAGCCCTCTCACCGCAGGCGCACCCGGGCCCGCTCTGAGGAGCCCCACCCCTTCCGTCCACCCCGCCCCCCTCCTTGGTCCCAGCGGTCCCATCCATGTGGACGATTCGGCAGGTACTGGGTGTACTCACGGTTGCAGCTGCATTGATTCACTGCGTTTGTGTTCACACGACACGCCGGAACAGCAGCTCGTGACAGCCAGAAGGTGGGGTTCTGGGCTTTCTCTTTTTCTTATTGCCTGTCTGTATTTCTAAAAGTTTTGTACTGAAAATGCATTATTTCATAATAATAATCTTAAAGCAGTATTTTCCAGAAAGGAAGGCCTATTCCCCCGTCCGTCATGTGCTGGCCTCATAATTAGAAACGCACCTCTTGCCAGGTCTTCTGTGGACCACAGAGCTGAAGAGAAACGCTGTGTGAGGGGGGCGGCCGTGACGGGGTGCCGGGCGCACCTGGGGGTGGGCAAGGAGGCGCGCAGTGGTTGTGTCCTTGGCCTGGTAACGCCTTGGGGAACTGCGGCCGGCCGATAGCACACACGTGTCTTCTCCACGGGCTCAGGCCGCACGGGTTAGGAAGGGCAGAAATCACCTCCAATCTGCTGCCGTCGTGGGCCTGAGGTCACCAGGTGACAGAGCCGGCGGTCACGTGCAGACCCCCCGAGGTCTCGGGGTGCTGGGGCTCCGCTGGGTGGGGCTTGAGGGGGAAGGGGCACATGAGGGGTTCTCCTGGGGGACCTCGGGGCTCCATTTCGGGCCCCCCAGAGCAGAGGCCTGTGCCAGGAGCCCTGGCCAGCGCCAGCAGAGGGCTCTGTGGTTGGGGCCCAGGAGCCCGGGCCACCTGTCCGTGTGGCACATTCACACACGCCCTGGCTTCCCTTTGTAAACTCCGCGTTCATACCGGCCAGCCTGGTGGCAGCCAACCACAATCATTTGTCCTTTAAATGCAGTATTTAAGCAATACTACTTTTGAGCTAATCTTGCTTTTTTGTGGGTCCCTCCTGTAGCCCTCCGAGTGTCCTGACTTGGAAATCTGACTTCCTGGTGGCCATCCTGTTTCATTTTTAAATGCAGCTAAAGAGCTGCAACTTTTTTTTTTTTGAAGCACAGGAACCAAAGCCCTGTGGATTCTGCAGATAGCAGGGCTCGCTGAATACTGGGCCGGCAGCGCTGCGAAGTGCAGGGCAGTCAGCGGTAAAACATTTTAGTCCCTGGTCGTGATGAATATTTCAGTTGAAAGGAATAGCATGCATTAATTATCGTAAAGAGATGTCTTTAGGAGAAAATGATTTTGAAATTCAGTTTAATTTCATTGTAATGCGCAGCAAACAGGAAGGGAGTCTGTGTGTTTAATTGGCTCTCGGGGGTGAGGCCTGGAAGCCGCGTGCCTTTGTCACAGGCCATTAGCGATACAGGCTGCATAATGAGCGCGGCAATCAGCTCACAGCTGCTGCTCCTCCGGGGGAGAGCGTGATATTAAATAGAAATCAGGATGAATTAAACTTAACCCTTTCCCTGGCCAGCCCTTCCTGCCACACAGATTGTGGCCCGGGCTGGAGAGGGGCCGCACCCGGCCGGCTTCTCCTCAGAGGCCTCCTCCGTGTCTGGACGAGAGGAAAGAGGCCTCCCTCGGCCGTGCCAGCCATGGCCACCCTCCCTGCCCTGCGTGAAGCCTGGTTTCCATCGCCAGGGAGCTCCTTGCCAGCCCCAGGGGTCCTGGCTGCAGCTCAGGCCGGAAACCAAAGCTCTCTATCCAGAAGCACCTCCGATGGCGACCCTGATCGTGTTCCACCTGCGCACGCCAGGCTGGGGAGAACCTTCCACACGCACACGGGCCCAGTGGCGGCCGGGGCAGGGAGACGGCAGTGCCGGGAGCCCCCCTCTGCTCAGGGCTTTACCTTGACCCTGCGGACGGAGCTGAGGACACAGGGATGCAGGGACTGGGCTGAGCTGGGCTACAGCTCCTACCCTCTGGACGTGGTAGAAAGACTGTGACTGAACACGAGGAAACAGAAATGGTAGCTCTGCCTTATTCTAAAGAAGATTTCCTTGCACCGTTTACCGTTAGGAAGTGACGTAGTAAACTGCACACACCTAACGACACGTCAACACAGTCGTAGAAGAAATTTAGGTAACTGGGGAAAAGGTCTGTAAGGAAACCCTGCAGAACGTTAACGGGGCTCTCTTGGTGCTGAGTTTACTCCCTTTTTTTCCTTCTCTAATGAGCACATGATGTTATCAGGGGAAAACATAAAAGGCTATTTATATAGCAGGAAACAAGAGAGCCCTGGGTGCACACGTGGCCGAGGTCTGCAGCCTCGGTGGAACGTGGAGTCCACCGAGAAGTCGGTGAGGGCCAACTGGGGCCGAGGGAGTGGGCCCCTTGAGCCCAGTAGCCCCAGTAGGAAAAACGAGCCACGGCCACGGGCAGATCGAGAGGAAGTGCAATTGGACATAAAAATACGGAAAACGTTTTACTTCCTGGTGGTGAAAGAGCAAGTATGGAAACGGTCTCCTTTCACCAAACTGGCAGAGATTCTCCCGAAGTTGACACTTGGTGCTGTGAGGCAGGTGCTTGGCACCCGCGGGCGGGTTGTGTGTCAGGAGGGCTCCTGGGAATCCGTTCAAAGGAAACCGGGTGCGGGGCGACGCGTACGATGTTTATAAAGTGGGAAATTGGAGTCCGTTGTTCTGCGCTGGGCTTGTGGGTGCCTCGTGGTGCATCCAGACCAGGAGGATCGTGAGCCTTTTGCAGCCACGACTCGAGTGATCCTGGCCTGAGGGAGCCCCTGCTGGCGTGCACCACACGCGTGTGTGTGTGTGTGTGTGTGGCCGTCATGCGGGTTTGCACCGCCAGGCACAGACGCTCGCTGCTGTCTCTGTGATCGTCTGTCCCTTTGTTTTCTCTCTGCCAGCGTTTCCTCAGTAAGCTTCATTCCCTTACAAACACGGACGAGAAGCATAAAATCTTCCCAGTTGTCATGTGACGAAGGCCCCAGGGTGGACCCAGGCGTGAGCTCCGTCCTCTTGCCCAGCCGCTCACTCAGAGCCATGCTGAGCTCTGACGTGGTTCTCCAGAAAGCAGTGCTTTTATTTTGACCAACAATAGTTAGGAATCAGGCAGCGTGTTGAAAGGAGGGCGCCCAGGGCTTCGTGTTAGGGGTGTGACAGCACGTGTAGCTGGAGGTGGTCGACCCCTTCACGTCTGCTGACCGCGTACGACCAGAGCCCTGGGCAGGGCCCCCAGGCCCCCCAGGCCCCCCAGGCCGTGTGGTGTGGTCAGGCTGCTGATCCCGCCGGCTCCCGCCGCCCCGCGGGGCTTGGGCTCTGTGTGGAGGCGCCCTGTGAACAGGAGGCTGGGGCTGTGTCGCGGGCCTGTCTGCTGCTCGTCCCTTTGTTCCCCAGCGGTCGTCAAGAGCTTTTCCTCCATGTTCTTCTGAAACGCCGGGCTTTGTTGGAGTTAAGTCTCCGAGCCACCTGGAGTGGCTTCTGTGCGGACGGCGTGTCCCCATCCTGCGCGCTCCTGCTGGGCCTCTGCGCTGCCCTTTGTTTTTTGTTGTTGTTTGTTTTTCTGGGTTTGTTTGTTTGTTTGTTTGGCTGCACCAGGTCTTAGCTGTGGTGTGCAGAATCTTTAGTTGCGGCATGTGGGATCTAGTTCCCCAACCAGGGATCGAACCTGGGCCCCTGCATTGGGAGCGCAGAGTCGTAACTACCGGACTGCCAGGAAAGTCCCTACGCTGCCTTTTGGCCGCTGTGTCTACCCTGGTCGGCCTCAGACCTCTGGGCAGAAGATCTTTGTTTTTATCAAGGTCCCATGTGCGCAGCTGGAAGGCTCCAGCGGTCTGTCTGGTTTGGGAAGAAGGACGCGTGGCCCTCGTACCCCAGCCGTGCCCATCTTGGCCACCTGGAGGCTGCCAGACGCCTGTGGACACACCGTTCAGGGTTGAGCCACGTGGGAGCCGCAGTGTTTCCCGAGGCGGGAGGGCCCATCTGTTCTGGCCTCCAGTCCTCCTGGGAGACACCCCCGTGCTTGCCACCCACGCCAGTGCACAGCTCCCACCGGCCTCCTTTCTCCTTGTCGGCCACGTTCCCCAGGAGCCTCCTGAGGCTGGGCGGGTGGGAGGTGAGCTCTGGAGAGCTCGTGTCTGCCAGCGTCTTCGTCCTGGCTGGGCCGGGTACAGGAGTCTGGGCTACAAATTGTCTTTACTGCTGTCAGGCCTCCACGTGTGCTGCCGGCTGCAGCTGCGTTATTCCTGGCGCGTCGTGACCTTTCCCCTCTTGAGGTCCTAGAGAATCTTCCCTTTGCACTGGGAGCCCTGAAGTCGACAGGCACGCACCCCGGGGGCTCTGGAGACCACGTCTTGTAATTCCGGGTGTTGATGGCTGATTTTCTCCCCTCTGATGCCCAGCAAGGGTCCGGGGGCTGAGAGCAAGAAGAGGGGGTGGGGAGGCCCAGCCACCGCTGCTCAGGGCCCATGGGCTCCCGTGTCGCCGTCCACCCTCCTCCGTCCGCAGAGAAGGACCGGCGGCCGTGCGCTGGGGGCCGGTGCCGCTGTTCCTCGCTCGGCCCGTCCTCGCCACCTCCTGCAGGGCGCCTGCCACCCTGGCCGTAACCCGCCTCACACAGCCTCCCTCCAGCCCGCGGGGTCTGTCCGCTTGCTTTCCAGCCGCCAGTTCCCTCACCATCACGCCCTCTCCTGTCTCCTGTGCATGGCTTTGTGCCTTGAAAACGACAGTTGCTGTTGATTTTACTCCAAGAGGGAGAGAACCAAGCTGTGTGCTCAGGCGAGGCTCTGCTCTGGGAGGTTGTCGTGTCTTCGTCTTCCTTCTAGCGTCTTCCTTGGCCTCCTGCACCGCCACGTGTGAGGGGCACAGAGCCGCTGGGGCCTCCTCCCTCCGTCTCCACGGGGCCCCTCCTGGGTCTTCTGTGTCTCTAATATCCCTCTGCCCCGCCCCCTCACGAGGACGTGTGTGATCACACTGAGGCCACCGGGTAGTCCAGGGTGGTGTTGACATCTGTCGGCGACCCTGCCTGACGGTGGTCCCGGGAAGCAGCAGGGCTCTCCCGCGGGGCTTTTCCTCACTCAGCACACAGACCCCCAGGCCTCCCCCGGGACAGTGTCCGTGTGTCCTCAGCGCCATCCCTACCACTGCGGTGCCTGGCTTTTCTCAGAGAAGATCCTAATTCTCACTGCTCTTCATCAGGCTGGGTGAGGGTCAGTATAAGAGCTGGTGACAGGAGACAGTGCAAGGAAGCCGCTGGAACTGTGAGCTGGTGCGTGGGGAGGGGCACCTGGAGATGCCACAGAAGTGATGTCTGGGCAGAGGGACAGTGAAGGGGATCGGGCAGATGGAGAACCAGATGCCGCAGATGGGGTAGCGGGTGTGAGCACCCCTGGGGTGAAGACCGTGGCTGGGGGCCCTGCCGTAGGGCGTGTGGGTGCAGCCGTGGGGAACTCTCACCCTGACTTAAGTTGGCGTCACACAGAGCAAAGAGGGTGCAGGCGACATGGCCAGAGGCCCTGAAGCCATGTCGGCCTTGGTATGGGCAATGGGGGCATCCCTGGCAGGACCAGGGCAGGGCAGTGACCCCCACCCCCAACACTGCTGGGTCTCTGGCCGGCGGAGGCCTGGCTGGGCCATTGGGTGCATTTAAGGGGCTGGTGTCCAGTGGTTGGGAAGCCGTCAGGAGACCCAGTGGCTGTCCAGTGTGGAGGGGACATGGCTGGAGCCGGGGCCGCACAGCAGGAATGGGAGAGGGGCCCCGGTGGGCCTCATGGGATGGGGGCAGACTGCGTCCTGTCCCTGTGGCCCGCCTTTTACTCCACGCCTGCATCCTTGCCCGCCAGCCGGCCACCTGCTCCATCCCTCTGTCCGGAACACCTGCAGGAGCCCGGCTCCTGCTGCATCACAGCCCACCGCAGCCAGCCAGGCAGTGCCATCCATCATTTCCTAGGCTGGGACGCCCCGCGTGGCAGGTCGCCAGGAGTGCGAGCTGACGGAGGGGCCTCCTGCGCTGGACGGTGTGATGTATCATGAAGTATTGATGATTTATTCCAGCTACTCACCCGTGTGCAGCCTGGGGTGTGTGACAGCAGACGGTGAAGCATCAGCGCCGCTCGCAGAGTGCACGGTGGGCGTCCCCACGTGCACAGGCTCACACGTCCGTGCACACGTGTGTGTGCACCCTCACACTCAGCCCCACCCCCCCGACCGCAATGCCCTGTCTGGCGTGCGGCCCCGCCCTCACTGAGCTCGTCACCCCCCCCCCCCCGCTCAGGTCTCTAGTGCCTCCTGAGGTGGGACCGCGTGGGTCCTTAGCTGGGCAGGGCTCCCGCCAGGACCACGTCCAGGAGAAGTGGGAGGGGAAGCCCCAGCGCTGAGCATGGCGGGTGGGGGGGCGGGGTCCGTCCCTCCTGCCAGACCCCCGTGTGACACGGCGTATGGCCCAGAGCCCTGTTGGGAAAGGGCCTGCTGTGGCCAGGACCCCAGGGAGGCCCTGAAGCTCTTCTTTCCTGCCTCCGTGGCCCTGGGCTGTTTCACGGGGGTCCTGCCTGGCCCTGTGGGACGCCGCCACCTGCCTCGGGGCAGGGCCACGGAGGCGTCTGGCGTGGCGTCATGCGAGGTCCCAGCCGTCCGCCTGCTGCTTGCTGCCTCGTCCCAGAAAGGCGTTGACGCTCCCAGATGCGGGGCCCACACGTGCCGGGGAGGGTGGCACTCACATGCGTGTGCAGCGCCCACTGCGGCCGAGCCAGGTGCCTCCCACCGACCCGAGCCTCTCCCCAGGTGACACGGCCGTGTTCAAGGACGGCAACTACTGGATCCGCGGCCGCACGTCCGTGGACATTATCAAGAGTGGCGGCTACAAGGTCAGCGCCCTGGAGGTGGAGCGGCTCCTGCTGGCCCATCCCAGCATCACGGGTGAGCGGCCAGGTGCCCGGACCCTGACCTCTGGATGACACAGCTGCACTCGGCCACCCGGGCTGTCTCGGGACCAGTCCAGATGTGTCTTCCTGTGTGTGTGTTGTTGACAAAACGGGGACCAGGTACCCATGAGGGGGCACAGCACCAGGGCCTGCCTCCCATCCCCTCCCCACCCCTCCCCACAGTCGGCCTGCTCCCCCGCCCCCCGCCTGGGTCCAGGCTGGCCAGGTGCAGGCCGGGACCCCGTGCTCAGGAGTGGTGGCGTCCTGGGACGTCCTGGCCCCTCAGAGGCTCCGTATCCCCTGTCTCTGGCCACTAGGCGGGCTTCCCTGGGGCGGCGGGTCCCAGGTGTTTCCCGCAGGTGCCCGCTGCCCTGCAGCCTGCGGTGCTCGCCCTCTTGTGCTTCTGAGGTCCCCCACCCTCTTCTTTCTCCACAGACGTGGCTGTGATCGGAGTTCCAGATGTGACGTGGGGCCAGCGGGTCACTGCAGTGGCGACCCTTCAAGAGGGACACTCGCTGTCTCACAGGGAGCTCAAAGAGTGGGCCAGGTGAGGGCCGGGCGGGTGGGCGGGGTCTCGGGCTGGGGGCTGAGGGCCAGGTGACGTGGTCCTGTAGGAGCTGCGCTCCCCGCACCACACACACACGCACACACACGCATACGCGCACACGCACACACATACATGCACACGTACACACTCATACGCGCGTGCAAAGGGCCCCAGGGAAGCTGTGTCGTGACGATGGGAGCAGATGCAGGACCCCGACCCCTGACTCAGGTGTAAGCTTCCGAGGCCGGGTCAGAGGTGGACGGGGTCCCATGGTGAGTGAGTGCGTCCCCTCCTGGGTGTAGGAGGAGCCTTGTCAGGGAAGGTCCGTTCCCAGGAGCTGAGCTCAGAGCCATCCCGATGGGACCCCAGGGCGTGGGCTGAGCAGGCTCCGGGCGCTGCTGGGCCCGAAGCACGTGCAGAGCGCAGGGCATCACACGGGCCCCTGGGCGCCGCTGCTGGCCCCAGGCCAGAGCTCAGAAAGGAGCTGTGAGTTACATCCCCAAGGCCTTTATTTTAGATCCAAGAGGTCCCTCCTTCTGGTCCTCTCTCCCCACACCCCCTACCCGACTTGCCTCCTCCTCTGCACTGAAGATATTTGTGGCTCAGCCACCGTGATTTCACAAACAGGAGGAATCCTTGTTTATCAGGGCAGCACAGCTGGGCGATTAGATTCCCCTGGATTTGCAAAATCACAGTGGGAACTTTGCAGTTTCACAAAGGCACGAAGAAGATTCTAGTCGGCTTTGCCGCTTTGGTTAAGCAGTTGCTTTGTTAAAGAAAGAACCTGCCATCCTGTGCTGAGAGCAGGTCTCCTGGGCCACGCCCGGGGCTCCCGTCGTCCCCTCACCGCAGGGGCCCGGCTGGGGCAGCGCTGCGCTGTGTGCTGAGGCTTTAGGTCCCTGGGGAGATGCTCCCAGCAGGGCGCGCCTGGGGCGGGTGGTCAGCCTGCAGTCTCCACGTGGCCGGTTCCCTGGGCTTTGTGTCCTCCCACGGGGCGGTCACTGGACAGTGACCCCGCGGCTGCCCACGCCCTGGAGGGAGGGCAGGGACCTTCCTTTCAGAGCGCAGGGCCGGCTCCGCCCCCTCATGGGGGGAGTGGGGGAGGGGCCTCCAAGCTTTCAGACGTTGGCTCAGCGAAGCTGCTTTTTCTTTCTGTGTCCTGTTCGTTGCCATTTGGGGGGTCTTTTTTAAAGGGTGTTGTTTTTTTAATAATGTCTTCCCTTTTGCTGCCATTTTTTTCATTTCTGAAGATTCTTGAATCTTACAAGACTGCCAAGCAAAGGGCTGTCCTACGTCCTGCTGCAGACCCGGCGCTGTGCTCCCAGCCGAGTTGGGGGGGGCTGGCACCCCCGCCCCAGCTCAGGCACCGCGACACTTGGAGGGGCCGGCGTGGCCTCTGGGCTCGGTGGCAGCACCACGTTCCCAGTCTGGGACGTGGCCCGCCCACCAAACTGTCCAGTTGCAGTGGCCCACGTGGGGCTTACACCCCGGGGATAATTCAGAAATCCGGTGTCCAGATGGCGCAGGTGCTGCTGTCCGATCAGACCGTGGAGGGGAGATGCTGCTGGGCCCCCGGGCCACCTCCCTTCCCCACGGGGCTGAGCGGTGGAGCTGAGGCCACCGCTGCCCACGGGGCTTTTCCCACAGGGAAGCTGGCTCTGTAACAAACCACTCAGCCCTGCTGTGCTCCTGCCCAGGGCTTCAGTTGGCCTGGGAGCTGCTCTGACAGTTTCCTATGAGACCAGTTGCTAAGCTGACGCCCCTCGTAGGAGAACAGGGTTTGTTCTCAGAATCCGCGGGTCTGCAGGCTTTAGGGTGCATCCCTCTACGTCCTCAGCTTCTGCTTCTTCGTGGTGGCTGTGAGTTAGGCTTCCGGCTGTGTGTCCTGCCTTTGCTGTGACCCCACCCCGCCTGTGCGCTGTCGTCCTACCTTTTATGTCGTTACAAGCCCCACTTTTTGTTCAAACGGTTATCTCAAGGAGGATTCACGAATAAGGAAGATGACACGTATCCTGTCTGGCACTCTCCCCCCATGGCGGCCCCTCCCACCACAGACCCTCAAGTGTGGGGAGTGGGTCAGCTGCTGGGGACCCCAAGCTCCTGTGTCTGAAGCCTTTAACTTCATCTTCATCCTTGGAGGAGACCTTCTCCGGGTTTGGGCTTCTAGACAGACGGGGTTTCCTTTTCCTTCGTGCTCCACTCCCACCTCACCTACTCTTCACGCAGGGCCTGCATCCTTGCGGCTGCCCCTTGACCCGCTCCACGCTGGTGGGCGGAGAGGAGGTGGGTGCCGCCTGGGAGGCGGTGCTGTGCCGCGGGGGGCGGGGAGCGGGTGTCCCTGGGGGAACCTCCGTGACCTTTGGCCTGGGGCAGGTGATTTGCGCCAGAGCTGCCCCGAGGTAACAGCGTTTCTCTCCATCTGTGGGCAGGTGGATGTAGGCACCAGCTACTGAGGCCAAGGGATGGGGTTTCTCTGCCCGCCCTCGCCGGCCCCTTGCTGCACACGTCCCGAGTGGCCAAGGCTGTCCCTACTCCTGCGGGCTCCGAGCAGACTTCGCGGTGCTGCTGTCCAGAGCCCCACTGCCCAATGCCCCGCTGTCTGCGTCACTGGCAGCAGCCACAGGAGCCTTTGTGGGCCGGGAGGCCACGATGGGTGGCCCCTCTCCCCACCACCCCAGGCAGCATCCTGTGCACCTGCTGGTTCCGTATTGAAGGGCCCCACGTGCGGCCCTCGAGCAAGGAGCAGGCAGCTCTGCTCAGGAGAAGCCTGGGCGTGGTGTGCAGAGCTGCCTGGGGCTGGGCCCGCCACGTGGCCGTTCACAGGAGGGAGCATTGTCTAACGGTGCTCCTCTTGGGGTGCGGCTGCAGGCCAGCTGCTGGACCCAGATGGCTCTGGGGTGGGAGGGTGGCTCCAGCCGGCGTGTGTGGTCATAGCACCCAGGGGTCTGTGAGGTGCCCACCCACCTCCCCCAGCTGTCCAGCCAGGGCTGCAGTGAATGGGCCGCGAGGTAGGACCAGTTCTTTCCAGCTCAGGGGCTCCGGGGCGGGGTCTCGGGAGGCCTGGCCCTGGGTGAGGCTCACCCTCTCCCCCAGTGGGCAGAGGGGCGTCTCCATGCCCAGGACCAGGCCCCGACCTGCTGCAGAGGCGCCACCCGCGCCCGTGGCTCCTGCCCTCAGGCCTGGCCTGTCTCTGCAGTGGTGTCCTGGCCCCGTACGCGGTGCCCTCGGAACTCCTGCTGGTGGAGGAGATCCCGCGGAACCAGATGGGGAAGGTCAACAAGCAAGACCTTGTCCGGCAGCTCTACCCGCGCGACTGGGCTGCCCCCGAGACTGGGCGCCAGTGAGCCGGCTTCCCGCCTGGCCACGCCTGACCGGAAGGAAACCGCCTCGTGCCCTCTGTCCCAGCCTCGTGGCCACGGCACACCGCACAGCTCCATGTGCTCTGCAGTCCCCGCCTCCCAGGTCCCCGCGGGTCTGGAGGTGTCACCGGGGAAGCAGGTCTCCCTGGAGACTCAATAAAGGCTCCACAGAGAAGCAGACACCTGTCCTGCGCTCCTTCCCAGGACCTGCGTGGTCCCCGCCCACGGCACAGGGAGGGCCCGGTCTGCACGCGTGTGCACGGTGCACAGGGCGGGGGTCTCTCTGGTGGACACGGACGATGGTCCTGGGCGTCCAGGGGAGGGCGTTTCCCACCACACGAGCACCTTGCTGGGGTGTCCGGCACCTGTAGCCCTGGCAGAGGCTCTCTAGGCCTTCAGGGCCAGGGACGCAGCTCATGTGACCAGAGGACCCTTGGCCCCCAGAGGGGGCCTCCTGGACCAGGGGTCGGCACACTCTGGGACGGGCCAGGGGGCCAGTATTGGGCTCTGGGGCCAGTGTTCTTGTCGAGGCCGCAGCCCGGGCCCCACAGACCTCCCTCCCCTCCCCTGTACTGCTCCCTCCACGACACCCCCTGCCCCCGTTGGTCTTTGGATGTCTCCCTCTCCTTCCCAGACCCCCCCACACCTGCCCCTGCTGCCCGGCCCCCAGGCTCCCTGCCCTCCCCAGCCAAGGGCAGAGGCGCCCTTGGAGGCCCAGGTGTCGTGGGGAGGATAGGCGGAAGCCAGGACAGAGCCGAGGACCTGGTGGGCAGCACGTGGGGGCCAGGGCTGCTCCCCCACCCTGTGCGCACGGCCTGTGACTCCGCGAGGCCGGCCCTGGGCACGGCGTTTGCTCGGAGGAACGTCCACCCCAGCGCCCTCCTGCCCGAGCCCTGGACACGCACTGGTCACCCGCCTGTGCAGCAGGCCAGACTTCCGGGCTTGGCGCTGGCCCGCAGCCCAGTACTCTCAGGGCAGCACCGGACACTGTGGCTCCTGCTGTCCTCGTGTCCTGGGACCTGGGGACCACGAGCTCCTGGGAAGAATCAGTTCCCACGTCCCCAGATCTTTACCTCATCCCACTGGTTTGACTCTGTCTGTCTTGATACTGAAAATGTGATTCCTGAAAACGTTCACGCCATCATCTGCCTTCTGCTATCGTCTGTACAAAATACTTTCCGAAGAATAATGGTCATCTTTGACCGAGAACAAGACCGGCCTGGGACGCTGACAGGCTCTTAGACCACGTCCCTCAGGATGCAGAACGTGGCCTGGCCCCTGCCCAACCTGCCTCCTCGGCGCCCTCGGGCCAGGTCCATCCTCTGCCGCTCCTCACGTGGGTCCAGCCCAGCCTGGCGGGGGCCCTGGCCTGGCCCTGGAGACAGACAGAGACCCACTTGCTAAGCCAGCATGGCTGAAGGTCCCGAGGCTTTGGGAAAGCTCCCGGGGCTGGAGATGCCTCAGCCTGGCGGCTCCGTGTTGCCCTGCGCTCGACTCCCAAACCAAAGCCAGGGGCGGGCACCCTGGGCTCTGTCAAACCCGTAGTGCTTGGATCTCGCTTGGCTGGCCTCCTGGGCACAGCGGGAATGGACATGTTGAGAGGCAGTGGGAAGATAAGGGCGCCTGGCAGGGGCTGCTCCTCGGACGCCGCTCCCTCGGGGGCAGGGGGAAGGCCCGCGGTGGAGGGTCCGCACCTGCCACGTCCCTCCCTCCGGACATAAACCTGCCGGGTGTTCAAGGCTCTGCTGCCGTCTGCCTGCATTTATTCCCCAGAGCTCAGCATCCGCGTGAGATGCGCAGAGGGCCCGCTGAGGAGACCCCGGGGGTCGGGCGGGCTTGAAACGGCCGCAGAAATGTCAGGGCTGACACCGCGACACCTCAGGGCCCACGCGCCCCCTGCGCCACCCCCCGCCCCGCCCCCCTGTTCTGTGACGTGAGGCTGCTGCCCCCTCAGGGCTCCGCCCGAGGACGGAGGCCTGAGCTCCCCGTGGGAGCCAAGGTGGGCAGCTGCCCGCTGGACCCTGTGCTGTGAGGGGGCGGAGCCCAGGGAGGGCGTGGCGAGGAGGAAGGGGGAGCCCAGGCCCCACGAGCGACGACAGCCCATCTCGGGGAGGCCCGGACCAGTGTCCCCGGACAGAGAGCCCACCCCAGGGCTGGTCGGGAGCGTGGACGCCACAACAGCAGGGCTGTCCCAAGGGAGCCGGGCCTGCCTCTGCCGGTGCCTGAGGTCCCCCAGACGCCCTCGGATGCTGGGACCGCCCGTGAGGCCCCCAGAGTTGTCCACGTCCTGGCCCCCTACGCAGGCCCAGTGTCACCCCCGTGGAGAGGGGCAGGAGTGCAGTAACGCGCAGCCCTTGGCACGCGGCCATTGCTGCGCGCCTAGTTACTAGGCGACGGTTACCGCGAGACCGCTGACGCGGGCTGTTCAGAGCGGTGGTTAGCGGTCCCGCTAGGCCGGCGGTCGGCGGGGCGGCGGGCCTCCGGTGCGGAGCGAGGTAAGAGGCGGGTGGCGGCCTTCTCTCCGGGGCTCTCCAGACCCTCCGGCCTCGGGCTGGCGGCTGGCGGGTGAGCTGAGGGCCTGGGCACAGGCTGGGGGTATGCCCTGCAGGGCTCCGCAGCCCTCGCCAAGGCCGCCCACTGGCGGGGCGGAGGCCTTGAGGCGGCCGTGAGCCTCTCCGGGGGGGGGTTGGCTCTGCCTCCTTCATTGCGAGCAGGCTGGCTGACTCTTCACACGTTCTCTTGCCCGCGTGGTCTCCAGCAGGATTGCTAAGGGGGCTGCTGGGGTAGAGAGCTGGTCATTCTTTCACTGCTTACTTCTTCATTCTTACTTCTTTTCATCTAGGAAAAGAATCAGCGCAGTAGACAAGGCGAGGTGTGCGTTCAGGAGAGCACAAGTCAGGAGTTACTTTCAGTTGCCTGGTGATCTCACTCCTATAATTAGGTTCTTTTAAGTGTAGAGGGGACAGAAGTGGGCAAACAGGAAAGGGGGGAAAGGGCTGCTTTCCGTGTGCCAAACATCTGAAAAACTCTGAATCCCGACACGCTTCTCACGGGGGCGTTTGGATGTGAGACTGGGCCCATCTTACTTAGGGCTCGGAAGGAGGTGGAGGTGGGCCCTGGGACCCTCAGGGCCGGCAGCCTCCTCGGGCCGGGCTGTCTTTGGTGACCAATTTGGGCTCTTCAGTGGTTACTGGTTTATTCAAACTCGTTACTTCCATTTGATGACCTGGGATCTTCTGTAAAACCGTGCACTTCATCCAGGTTCCAGGTTTATTTGCACAGTCCCTTATCAATCTTGCCTGTGCATCTGGTTAAAGTACCCTTTTGTTTAGCTTCTCCTTTCCTGGTGGCTGGCTGGACCCGCCCTCACGGGCCTCCACCTAGCTGTTCTCCTAACGCCCACCTGGGCACCCCCGTCCTCACCCGGCTCCAAACTCTGGGTCCTTTCTTCTTTGACTTAATTTCTTAAACCGGGAGTGACTGGAGCACGTTGTCTGCTCCCTGTTTCCCCACTGGCCAAGGGGTTCCTGAGCTTTGGAACTTGAGGCCCTCCTGTGCCCCTACACAGCGGCTTTTCTTTCCTCAGGAGGCAGCTCTTCCTTTGATATTCCAGTTCTAGGTGCCCAGGCCCCGCTTATACCTTATTATTATCTATTCTGATGGATTGTGACTTGCGTTTTCCTGTTAAATCACACGTTCTCTGAGATCAGTACCGCTATCCGGCTTCTGGGGTTGGTATTTATTTATTTATTTATAATTAATTATTTTATTTATTTATCTCTGGCTGCGTTGGGTCTTCGTTGCTGCACGCGGGCTTTCTCTAGTTGCGGCGAGTGGGGGCTACTCTTCGTTGCAGTGTGCGGGCTTCTCATTGCGGTGGCTTCTCTTGTTGTGGAGCACAGGCTCTAGGTGCGTGGCCTTCAGTAGTTGTAGCGCGTGGGCTCAGTGGTTGTGGCTTGCGGGCTCTAGAGCGCAGGCTCAGTAGTTGTGGCGCATGGGCTTAGTTGCTCCGCGGCATGTGGGATCTTCCTGGACCAGGGCTCGAACCCGTGTCCCCTGCATTGGCAGGCGGATTCTTAACCACTGCGACAGAAGTCCCTCTGTCTCTCCTTCAGTGAGCAAATGTAGTCCATTTATTATGATTATTGATGTCTTTAGACTTATTTCTACAATCCCCATTTGCATTTTCTGCCACCACCTTAGGGATATGGCATTTGTTGTTTTGCCTTCTCTTTCATTGTATTGATAAACTTCTTGGGACTTTCCTAGCGGTCCAGTGGTTAAGACTTCGCCATCCAATGCAGGGGGTGCGGGTTCGAGCCCTGGTTGGGGAGCTAAGATCCCACATGCCTCATGGCCAAAAAGCCAAAATATAAAACAGAAGCAATATTGTAACAAATTCCGTAAAGACTTAAGAAAATTCTGTACTCTTTTCTTTTTGCTTATTTGGAAATTATAAACTAAATTTCTGTTCTTTGAGCGCCTTAAAACGTTTAGATACTTGCTACAAAGTCTAAGTTGTTCGCAGTAATGCAGCACGGGGCTCCCCTACGGCTGGGATGAGGCTCCCAATACCTGCTCCTCTGCCATCTTTTTTTTTTTTTTTTTTTTAATCTTTATTTATTTATTTTTTGGTCATGCCGTGCAGCATGTCGGATCTTCGTTCCCCGACCAGGTATCGACCCGGCGCCCCCTGCAGTGAGAGCTTGGAGTCTTAACCAGTGGACCGCCAGGGAAGTTCCTCCTCCGCGGTCTTGATATTTCTGTAGCATTTCAGTTTTGTTTTGTTTTGGACACAAAAATTAATAGGCTTTGTTTTCACGGTCAATCATTAAATTTACTGACATTTGATCAACTTCTTGGCTCACCGGATTTCATTTTAATGAATAATTCTCTGCAGTAGCTGTTTCAGTAACCGCCGCGGAAGGTGTAGGTGAGTCTCTACTTTTTCTCACTCTCGAATGACAGGCTGTCTGGGCATAAGACGCGGCGCTGCTCCTCCGTGCCGGAGAGGTTTTCTTTGTCCTCAAGGCCAGTAAGTGTCTGCCTCACTCCCACGCCCCCAGGACAGAGCCCCTAGGGCCTGGGGCAGGGGCAGGGCCAGAGCACTTCTGGAAAGGTCGCGGGACCGGGGAGAGGACTGGCCAGAGGGGGAGCCAGAGCGCACTCGAGTCTGGAAGGTCGGGGTTCCAGCTCAGCAGCCTGGATGGAGAGCGTGGGGGGAGGAGCGGGGGCTCGGGGGCACCTGCAAGGTGCGCACAAGCTCCCAGCATTCAGGAGAGATCCGGGCATTAGGACCAAGGAGAGTGGCTGAAACGTGCGATTCTCCCCAGAGAAGCGAGGAGGCCGCAGGCTGGGCGAGGCCGGCGCTTCAGCCCCCGGCCTGTGCAGGCCTCTCCCTGGCCGTCCTGCCCAGGCCCTCTGTCTGGAGGAGAAAGGCCGGCAGGAAGGGCCCAGGCTCCTGAGCCCCCCAGCCCGCATCTTCCTCCTCAGCCCGCCCCTGGAGAGGGACGCACGGCGGGCCCAGGAGAGCCTGCGCGTGGGCGGTGCCTGCTGAGTGCGCCTCCCCCGCGCACAGGGGTGGAGGGGACCGGAGAGGCAGCAGCGTGTCTGTTACAGCGCCCGATCTAATCTGAACGGTCATTAACGTGATTTATGCGGCTGCTCGGGGTTCTTTGCTCCCAAATTTGTCACCAGCTCCCTTGATGTTGATTGAGAGACAGTGGTGCTGGTGCCCAGTGGGGCGGGCTGGGGAATGCGCGGGGGCTGCGCTGCCTGGGCGGGCTTGGGGACACGTTCCTTCTGGAGCCCCCCTGGGGCCCCACATGTCCCCCTCCCCTGCCAGCACCCCTCCACCCCTCCCAGCTCTCACCCACTCTGACTGGGGAGGTGCCAAGGAGCAGCTGTGTTGGTGGAATCTCTGGGCCGCATGGGAAGAGCCATGAGGCAGATGAGGGGGGCGGTTGTCCTGCAGCCCCCAGGAGCCAGCAGTGCTGGGAGACAGCCCCCCGCCTCCCCTCCCCTCCCCCCAGACCAGGAAAGACCAGCCCCTGGGCGGCCTCATTTGCCCGGAGCCCATCACCCCAGCTTCTTCCAGACAAGGACCCTCCGCAGCCCGGGCCATGCACCAGGGTGCAGATGTGACTTGGCGCGTGAGGGCTGTGACGTGATGTGTGTGCAGGACACAGGCTCACTGAGGCCTCTCCTACGGCCCCAGGAGCCCCAAATCCAAACCGAGAGCTGCCAGGTCCCAGGCAGCTCCGCGGGTCTCCCCGACGACATTCCTGCATGCCCTGCTCCACCAGTTACTGCCGGGGCCCACGGGCACAGGCTGCCCCCCAGGCCAGCTGGGAGTGAAGACGCTGGTGAGTGGGTGATGATGGAGGCCCAGGCTGGTGTGCACGCCCTGTGGGGCTCTCGCACCCGCCGCAGGACCTGTGCCTGCCCTCCCTGATCCCAGCTCAGGCACAGCCGGCACAGCCTCCTCTACTGGTCCTCAGCGCCCTGAGACCCTGGGATGAGCAGGACGGGGGCCTACATCCCTGCCCTGGAGTCTTGGGGTGCATGCGTGCCTGGGTGCCCTGGCCCCGGCCCACGTTGGTGAAGGTTTTTACTGCAGTGGGTTTTTCCATGAAAGCCACCCTCTGGGGGTGACAGTTATGCTTACAAATTGCCTTCAAGCTTGACCACCCGAGCCCAGAGACCTCTGTTTTCTGCCCTGCCTGAACCCCCGTCAGTGTGGCCAGGCCTGCGCCCCTGAACCTCGCGGGTCCTTGCCGTGGCCCGGGGCCTGGACGGCCCTCAGGAACTCGGGATTCCGGCGGGGCAGCCTGGCTCGGCCAACGAAGGTGCCGCCTGGCCGAGGCCATGCCCCCAGACCTCAGGGCCAGCACGTGGGAGGACCAGACCACTGCCTCCGCCCGGCCTTCCCTGGAGCCACACTGCCCTCTGCTGGTGCCTCCGGGCATGGCGGGAGCCGCTAGGACCCCTGGTCTCCTGCTGCTCCGGTGCCTGGCGGGACCCTCCATCCCCCGAGTCAGGGCTGCTGGGCAGGAAGGGACCCCGGCCCCAGCATGTGGGGGCTTGGAGCTCAGGTACAGCCCTGGGGCAGGCTGGGACAGAGTCTGCCGCCCCAGGGCCTCCAGCCCGGCTTCCGGTTCTCATGGCCGCCGGGCCGGTGGGGGCCGCCGGTACACCCAGCTTCTCTTCTGTCTCTGTCCATCTGTCTGTCTGTCCGTCCGTATTTTTGAGCACCCAAGACTTTAGAAGCGTAGTTTGAGAATGACTGTTCCGTGGTGGTGGTGGGGGGCGCCCATCACCGGGCTGCTGAACAGGCAAGGCCCCCAAACCTGCCGGCAGCCCAGACCTCTGCTGTCCTGGGAGGCCCCGCCCGGCTGTGCCCTGGCCACCAGAGGACCCAGGCAGTGACACTCTGCACTCCCCACGCTCCAGCCCACCCCACCATCCCCTCTGACCCTGGGACCCATTTAAGGGACAGGAAACCCTCTGCAGGGCCCCACTGCTCCATCCAAGCCATGGGGGCCAGGCGGGGATTCAGGGCCCCTCCAGATCCGCCCCACGTTTGCCTGCCTCCACTGAGGACCCCCGCTCGTGCCGCTTCATCACATTAGGGTCTGTCGGTGCCTGACTCCCCTGGGAGGGCAGACTTATGAGGGCTGATGCCCCAGGGCCTGGAAGGGGCCTGGCACAGGGGAACTGCGGAAGGAGGGAGGGATGGGAGTGGGGAGGAGGGGAGGGAGAGGTTGTGGGGGAGTGTCTGCCTCCACCCAGCCTCTCTCCTGACCTCCAGACCGGGCTTGAACTTGGAAAGGGCGTGGGCCCTGAAGCCAGTTGCCCAGGCTCCTGGCCAGGCCTCACCTGTATTGGCCGTGTCACCTTGGCCTCTGGGTCCTTGCCTGGTAAAATGAGGCCCCAGAGGGACAGTCCACGTGTGGGGTGAGATCAGTGCCTGGGCCTCCCGGAGCACACTGCTACCCTTGACTGTGGTTACCTGCGGCTACCCACTGGGCACCTCCACCCGGATGAGCACAGGCACCCAGTTCATATCTACGAGGACCCTGTGCTCCGCCCAGGCCAATGCCTCGTGTCTGGGTCACGTCCTTCCTGTTCGGTCCTCCTGAACCCCCAGGCATTCTGCTCCCTCCCTTCTGTGTCTCATCCTGGACATGGGAGCCTGAACCCCGGGCGCGCAGCCCGAGAAGTTGCGTTCACCTGGCCGTCCCCTGGCCACACGGCGCTAGCTGACCCTCGCCTGCACAATGGGTGTGTGCATGGGAGCCCCGGGTGGGCTGTGCTGGGGCGCGGGGTCATGCGATTATCCCAGTGAGCCCAGCGAGCAAACGCCTGCTGAATACCAGCTGAGTGGCCCAGGTGCTCACCTGGCCACACCGCCAGAACAGTTATTGCAGACTTAGCGGCTGAAACACCACAGCTTTATCTCACTGTTTCTTTTTTTTTTTTTGGCTGCGTTGGGTCTTTATTGCGGTGCGCGGACTTCTCCTTGCAGTGGCTTCTCGTTGCAGAGCACGGGCTCTAGGCACGCGGGCTTCAGTAGTTGTGGCACGTGGGCTCTAGAGCGCAGGCTCAGTAGCTGTGGCGCACGGGCTTAGTTGCTCCGCGGCACGTGGGATCTTCCCAGACCACGGCTCGAACCCGTGTCCCCTGCATTGGCAGGCGGATTCTTAACCGCTGCGCCACCAGGGAAGCCCCTCACTGTTTCTTTAGGTCCGTCGTCTGAGTGGGCTCTACCGAGTCGTCTGTTCCCGGTCACGTGGGGTGAAGGCTCTGTGTCTGCCGGGCTGGCTCTTACCTGGAGCTCAGGGGACAACTTTCTTCAAACTCCTCCAGGTCCTTGGCAGACTCAGCCTCCTCAGGGTTGTAGGACTGAGGGCCCCATTTCCGCTGACTGTGGGTCTCCCGCTCCTGCACCCACGTGTCTGTCCGCCTGGCACCTGAAATCTCTCTGGTTTCCTCTCTTGCTGCATTTCTCTGGCTCCAGCTGACCGTTTAAGGGGCAGCACGTTCTCTGCTCTTAAGGGCTTCTGTGAATAGGTGAGGCTGGTCCAGGCAATCCAGGACCCCCTCCCCACCTCAGGGTCCCTCTGTCAAGGAACGTGACGTCTTCACAGGTTCAGGGAGGCCATCCCTGTCATGCCTGCTAGGCCACAGTGTCCTCATCTGCACGTGGACTGAGGCCCCTGCTTCATAGGACTATGGGGACTAAACACTGGGCCTTATTGGGGGTGTATTTGTGTGCAATTTTATCTAAGCCTGCACACTTTTACACATAATTCTTTTTTTAATATTTATTTATTTTTGGCTGTGTCAGGTCTTAGTTGTGGCACGCGGGCTTCTCTCTCGTTGTGGTGCGCAGGCTTAGTTACCCCGCAGCATGTGGGATCTTAGTTCCCCGACCAGGGATCGAACCCACGTCCCCTGCATTGGAAGGCAGATTCTTAACGACTGGCCCGCCAGGGAAGTCCCCATAATGATTCTTATTACACTACAATTACGGTATTGTTCTAATGTAACTGCACTTTATTTCTAAAGTTATAACAGCTTCACTTCTCTGCTGAAAGTCTCGGTGCCCCCCTTTTATCAAGAGAAAGTTGAAAATCCCTAGATGGGTGGATGAACCTCCAGGGCTGGAACGCCCCCTCCCACACCCCACACCCCCTCACCCAACGCTCCCTCACCATCCTACCCCAGTCCGGTGGAGCCACTGCCCTCCTCCCAGCTCACAGGTGCCCAACCGTGTCCCACCAGAGACAGAGGAGGCCACCCAGGGAGGGGAGGTCATGGCCCCACTGGGCTGGGCGGCGGGACCCGCACCTCAGGCCCCTCCCACTCGCACAGGACCCGAGGGAGGGTCCGCTGGTGGTGAAGGGTTGAACCCTGGGGTTGGCGGCCGGGTAAGCGGAGGGGGCGCCTGGAGGGTCCGTCGCCTTGAGTCCACCAGGAATAAGGGCTCTTCTGGAGGAGACGGTCCACGGGCAAGGAAGGCCAACTGGCCCTTGCAGCCTGGGGTGGACCAGCGCCGGACGGGACCTCGGGGCTCAGACACAAGAGGTCAGTGGAGACAACTTCCTGCACAGGGCCCAGAGCCAGACTGGACCCCAGGCTTCCGCGTCCCCAGCCCCAGCTGCCCGGGCACGGCACGAGACTGGGGGGCGAGGCCGTGGGGGGGGGATCCTAACCAGCCTGGGGACCACGCCCCTCCCCCAGGGACTCCTCCTGCTCTCCGGGCTCTCCCATGACCAGACCCAGCTTACACTCCCCCTTGGAGCACCCCCGCACCCGGGAGGTTATTGAGGGGGACACAGATGGCCGAGAGGAGGGATGGCCTAGCTGAGCCCCTGCCCCCGTCTACTTCACCCTCTACCCGTTCAGGGGGCAGAAACCCAAAAACATTCAGAGGGCTCCTCCACCCGGGTTTGGGGTCTGACCTCAGAGGCAGGACGTGGCCTCCAGGAGCTGCTCAGCCCCAGGGCCTCCGAGCCTGCAGCTGGAAGGGTCTCCCGCCCTCCACCCCCACCTTGGAGCGGTGAGTGCCAGGGACACAGTCTCTGCCGGAGCCCCTGCCCTCACCCCTATCCCCGGCAGCCTGGCCTCCTTCCAAGCAGGCCTAGGGCACAGATGGTGCCGCACCTGCTCAGCTGCCCCGCAATCTGGAGAGGAGAGCAGAGGCCCCCGTGCCTGCTCCTGCTGCAGAGAAGACCGGCTCTCGGAGAGGACACTCCCCACTTCCCTGCCCAGAAGACGGCTCGAGGTCCGCAGGGCCGCCCCCGCCCTCCCCGCCCTCCCCTGGTTCTGAGCCGCAGGCTGCCCAGGAGCGCAGGGGCTTGGAGGGGAGAGATAGCCTCCCCCTTCCACCAGGTAGTTACCAACCAAGTAACTGCCAACCGAGGAGGAAGGAAGGGGCGGGTAGAGCTGGGCACCGGGCCAGGTCTGTGCCTGTCCTTCCTGTGTGCTAGCCCTGGGGGTCAGCAGTGGACAACCTGCCCTGGGGGGGCTCCACCCCTGAGCGGGAGACAGTAAAGGGACACAGCAAATGTGATCCAAGCCCTCAAGGCAGCGAGCGGCTGGCCTTGGGGAGAGCCGGACAGGCAGTCCTGGCGAGGGCATGGCCGGCCAGTGCAAAGGCACTGAGGCAGGAGAGTGCCTGGTGCTCAGAATGAATGAGGGAATCCACCCTAGTCCCCAGCCCCCACCCGCCGCTGCCTTTCTGACAGCCTCCTTCCTGGAGCCCCGCATCCAGCCTGGGACGGTGCCCGACCCCTGCTCCGCCCCGACACATGCTGTCAGTCACATGTGCTGTCACTCAGCCGCCCCCCCGCCCCCCGCCCCGCCCATGTGCTGTCACTCAGCCCCCACGCCCCGCCCTACACACTTGCTGTAACTCAGCCGCCCCCACGCCCCGCCCATATGCTGTAACTCGGCCCCCCCACGCCCCGCCCCACACACGTGCTGTCACTCAGCCCCAGGCGCCGTCCCGCCCACGTGCTGTAACTCAGCCCCCACGCCCCGCCCAGCTTCGCCCCCGCACACATTATCACTCCCTCGCCAGGCTCGCCCCGCGCACTTGTGCTGTCACTCAGCCGGGTCCTGTCCCAGCAGAAGGCGTCGCTCCCGCCGCCGGACGCTCGGCCCGCTGCCCGCCGCCGGCCCATGGACGCCGCGCTCCTCCTCGCCCTCGGGCTGCTGGCCCAGGTAAGGCACGGGCGCTGCGCGGGGGTCTCTGGCCCCTGCACTGAGCGCCGGCGTCTTAGAGTGGGGCGTCCCGGCCTCGGGGACCGAGAGCCGAGGGTTCTGTGCGGGGCAGCCCTGTCCAGGGGGGAGTGTAACCGCCTCCGCTGGACCGGACGGGGAGCCAAGTTCGGGGACGGCCAGGAGAGCACCCAGAAGGCGGGCCCTCACTCCGGAGGGGCGCCCCTCAGCCCTGCTGGGGTCTGGGAGTGTTCAGTCTCGCGGGAGGCGAGGGAGAGGGGGCGGCAGGAGCACCCCCAGCTGGGAAAGCCTGGAGGCCTGGTCCCTAGGGACCCCTGTGAGCTGGTAGGTGATTCTCCGTAGTCTAGTTGGGTGGAGTCCGAGCCCCCATGTGTCCGGCCGGCAGGGGCAGCTGTGGGCTCTGCCCTCCAGAAGCCCCCTCTCCCTGGGGAGCCCTGGTCTCCCTGGTGGGAGCAGGACGGGCGGCAGGAAACACAGGCCGCCCCACTCGCCACACGGGCACCCCTGGGTGGCTGGGACCGCATCCTTTCGGCCCCTGGCTTCTGGGCAGGTGCTAGGCTGGGGCCAGGAGTGCAGCGTGTGACCTCAGTGGTCTCCGGGCTTCGGGGGACTGAGCTGAGCGGTGGTCACTGGTGAGGGCCGGGGGCCAGGAGGACGGCCTCAGGCCTCTTACACCTGACAGGTGATGAGCACAGGGCCTGGCCCTGCGCCCACGAATCATCACTCACTGTTACACTTCCAGAGCCATCACGCAGCGCCGGCCGCTGGCGAGCGTCGCCCCTCACTCCCGCGGCGCCCCCGGCTCCGGCTCGGGTTTCAGCCCCTGGCAGCTGACTAGGTGCCGCCAGCCCCCGCCCCAGCTACCCACACCCCTGCCTCCGGGCCTTCACTGACCCCATGGAGGCGGTGCTGGCCGCTCCCCACTGCCATGGCCACCTGACCCAGAGGGAGGCCGCAGCCACCCTTGCCCAGCACAGCGTGGCTGCCCACGGCCTGTGCCCCTCGGCCCGCTGCTGGGAGCCCACCCGGGGCAGCGGGCTCTCTGCCCCCACCCCAGGGCCTGGACGCCCCCATGCGCTCCAGAAGGCTCCAGGCTGCAACGCCCCCTCCCACGATTCCTGCCCCTGCCCCGCATCAGGCGGCATGTCCTCGGAGGCCCACTCCTGGGTCTGGGGGTGTCATCCTTTGACCGGGCCCCAGGGGGCCTCTGCTGCGGGGAGGGGAGTAGATCCCTCTCGGATGCCTCTCCCCTCCCCCAGGGTCATGCCCAATGCGCCCGCTCCCAGACAGCCGGGGACTGCGGGAATTCTGGTGGCGCTGGGAGGCCAGCCAACGGGCCTGGCCACTCATGTTCCCGCGCTCCCCGCGGCTCAAACTAGCTCCGGTGCGAGGGGAGCGACTTCGGGATTGGCCGACGTGTGTCTGCGTAGGACCTCGCACGGCCCTCCCCCATCCAGCTCAGCTTTCAGACTTTTGTCCTCTCCTGTCCAGCCACACGGGTCCTGCGGCCGCTTCCCAACACACCTTCCTCCACCTGCGGGAGCCCCCCGGCAGGGCTGTCTCGGGTGGGCCCCTGGGGTGGGGGCCTGTTGACCAGACTCCGCACAGGCCCGTCATCTGCTTGGTGGCCTTGGACGAGGCTCACCCTTCCCTTGTGTTGCCTGAAATGTCGGCCAGGGGGCTTAGCGTGTGTCTTTTCGGAACTGGCCTCTATCGGCCCCTCACCTGTGCCCGTGGTGTCCCCAGTAGCTGGGCCTTCACTGGGACCCCCCCTGCCTGGGGGTGGGGAGCCCAGATGGCAGACCCACGTGCTGCTGGAAGGGGCCCCAAGCCTGCGTCCGGCTCCGCTGAGCCATGTCGCTGCCCGTGCACTCACGTGCGGGGACACCCCTCCAGCATCACTTCCGGGCCTGGGTCCCTCAGATTCCAGGAAGCAGGTGCGAGGCCTGGAGCCCGGGGGAACGTGGGTGGGGTTTGCTTGGGCTAAGGGAGAGGCCCCACAAGCTCCCCAGGCCTGAGCCCCTTCCCCACCCCCGGCTGGAATCCAGGCCGCCCTGTTCCTGGACGGCCTGGCAGGCATCAGGCGCGCCAGGAATGGACCCAGCTGTCCGCCTGGCCCAGAGAGGCCCCTGCGGCTCTCCCCTGAGCCCCCTCCAGCTGTTGCGGGCTTCAGAGGAGGGGCAAGATGGCGAGGCGAAGGGACAGCTGTTTTCTCCAGCCTCCCCCCCACCCCACCCCCGCTGACTGGGGCAGGCACCATGCTCCCGGCTGTCCTGCCCACCTTGAGAGGACAGCGCCCCGACCTGGCTTCCCTCCGCGGCCCCGGTTACTGTCACACCGACAGTGTGTTCTGGAGAGGACCATGCGTGTCTGCCGTGGGGCCCATCCTGTTCCAGGACTTTCCCGTTGCCTCAGGGGGTCTTCACGGCTTGCAAAGCCCCCAGGAGTGTGGCTGCGGCCTCCTCCCAGAGGCCACGTGCTCAGGAGAGCCCCAGAGCCCCTTCCCCAGCCGTGGCAGCCTCCTTGCGTAAGGGTTGCCCGATTGCAGGGAGATGGAAGATGCTACCCTTCAGTCAACCAGGATGCACCCGGGCCTCCTGCCTGCCACTCGCAGGGGCCACCAGAGGCCGTAGTGCCAGGAGCTGAAGCAGGCTCTCCTTGCCGTCCCCCTGGCCGCCCTGGTCACCAGCCTCTCTATCCAGGGCAGGTGAGCCATCAGCTTTCTTCCCAGGAGACGGGGCCGTGCCTCGTAATTCTTTGTTCCGATCCCACCGAGGGCTGGTGGAGAGAAGCAGAGAGCTCTGCGGGCTGCCCCCAGGCGCCCAGGCAGTTCAGACCCCTGCAGCGGGCAAGGGCGGCAGGCATTCCCTCCAGGGCTCAGGCACTTGTTCGCTTCTGAACAGTTGATGGTGGGGTGCGTCCACGCGTAGGGCCTCCGAGGGGTGGGGTGGGAGCCAGGGCAGGGCTGTGTGACCCTCAAGTCCCGCCTCTCGGCCCTGCGCCTGCCTTGATTCCCAGATGTTCCCAAGGCTCACCTGGGGGCTCCGGGACCCCCTGGGAGGTCTGACTCAGTAGGCCGGGGGTAAACTGGTGGAATCTATTTTTCCTGACCTTGGTTGGTTGTGATGGTGAGTCAAGTCTGGAAGCCCCGGCGGTGGTGAAGTAGCCCAGGCCCCCTGCGGGGGCCTGAGGGCAGCGGGTGCCATCTCAGATCCCAGGGGACGGGAGCCGCCCGGAGGCCAGAGGGGCATCGGGAGGAGCTGGCCAGCTGCTCTCGGGCTCAGGGCCTTGCCCACCGTGGCCTGCAGCGACACAGTATCACCCACCCGGGCCCTTGCCTGGGTCTGGGGGGGGTGAGGCCACTCCTGCCCCTGCAGTGGGTTTGTAGGGTGCTCACCGCGCTGCTGGGCCCCACGAGCTCCGAACCAGACGGGGAGCTCTCTCACTCGGCAGCCGTGGGGCTGGGGGCCGGGGCTGGGACCACAGCGAGGGGGCAGCGGCCCGGCGTCTCTAGGGCTTCCAGGCTGTTCTCTCAGGCTCTTGGCTAAGGGAGCGGCGGAGGGTGAGCATGGGGATGCCACCGGGCACCCGCTGGGAGAAGTGGGTCCCTGATGCCCATTGGTTCTGTGTGGTGCGGGGGCGGTGAGGGTGACAGCGTTTGTGAGCGATGTGCGCTCGACGTCCACGGCTCTGTGCACGTGGCTTCGTCCCGGCTCCAATGTCCTGGGATTCCCAGGCGGCTCCCAGGCCTTCCACGGCCACCTGCATCTTCTGGGAAGGGGCTGGCGGGAGGACAAGGGACAAACTGAGAAGCGTCCCGAGAGCCGGAGGTTGGCTGCAGCCCACTCTGGCCACGCCACCTACTGCAGCCTCCGATCTGGGCGAGGGCCCCTGCCAAGGCTCTGCGGCTCCTGCTGACCTCGTGACCTTGGGCCGTGGAGAGTCTGGGGTCCAGGACTCCCAGGCTCCGCCCCGGCCACATGCCCTGTGCCAAGCCGGTGGGCGTCCTGGAGTGTCAGCAAGGCTGCTGGCAGGGCGGGGGCAGCCGTAGGCTCGGTGGGGGGCTGCAGGGCCGGAGGGGCCAGCCCAGGTATGGACAGGGCAGTGTGTCCCCCAGTGCCTCTCCAAGAGCCTGAGGCCCGGGAGCATCTGCAGGCTGTCCCTCACTCCCTGCTGAGGTCAGGGCGGTGCCTCTGTGTCACTGGGCATCACAGAAGTGCTCCTTGCGATGGAGGTTCAGCGCTGGTGGACCTGTGGCTCCCGCCTCTGCTGCTCCCTGAGGGCTGAGAGGGGCTGGGGAGGGGCGGAGGGAGGGGCGGGGAACGGCGAGGTTGGGGGCAAGGGAGCTGCTGCCCCAAGATGCCCAGGAAACAGACGCTATCCCCCCCCCCCCCCGAGCCTGTGACAAAGGCCGGCAGGTCTCCGCTTGGCGGGAACACCACGCTGGCCTGTGCTGGGCCGTCTTGGTGAGAAGCCAGCTGCCCGGGAGGCTTGGAGGCAGTGCTGCCATCTGTCGGGCCACGGGGAGCTCGGGGGCCTGGTGAACCGCCCGGCCCTTCCTCCAAGCTGGGTGTGCTGCTGCCTGGACCCCAGGCCCCTGGCATTTCAAGTGCAGTGGCAGGACGAGGTCTGGGCACTGGGGAGGTGGCCCGGGGCCCCCCAGGGAGACTGACTTTAGTTTGGATGTCAGTGCAGTTCTGTCAGCAAAGTGTACAAGGACCCAGGCGGGCAGAACAGGGAGGCCGTGCAGGGGGGCACAGGCCAGAGGTTGCCCGGAAGAGCGGCCTCCTGGCTGAGGGGCCTCTCCTCCCTCCCTTGCCCCCTAAGTCCCCCCACTCACCAGTCACCAAGCCCGCTTTCCCTGAGGCCACCAGCCCAGGCCTGGTCCTTCTACCGACTGCGATGGGGAAAGGGATGGAAACCTCAGCAGAAGTCGGTGGACCGACCGGCCAGGGGCGGGGTCGAGGGGTCGAGGAGGGGAAGGGCCATGGGAGGCAGAGGAAGCCCGCAGCACAGAGATCTGGGGAGGCGCCTGGCAGGAGCAGCTCCACTGCATCTCCCGCACTGCCCTGCCTTGGATTTGGAGGGGGGCTGGGCAGGGGGCAGCTGCAAACGCAGGGGGATTGGGGGGGTCATAAGGGCCATGGAAGACGCGTTGCTCACGTTCTCCTATAGCCAAGCCAAGCTGGGTCCCAGTAGCATCCCTGCCCCCGCCCTGAGCCCTGACAGCCCTTATCCAAGTCCAGCCAGGCTCTGTGCCCTCCAAGGGTGCCCCAGCGTCGGCCCCACTCATGACTCGGGGAGCACAGAGGGCCCCCAGTGCCTCCACGCCCAGCCGGCCACAGTGCCTGAGCCCACGCTCAGACCAGCCACTGGCCGATCGAGGCGTGGGATGCGAAGACCACGTGTTTAAACCAGGGCTGTCCCAGGAGACTCTGGGTGTTTGTTGGGGCTGCCGCCAGCTCTGCCCTCACCCCGCCAGGTGGCTTTCTTCTCTGGGCCTCAGTTTCCCCGTCTGAGAGGTGGGGGGGGACGAGCTGACAGTGGGTCTGGGGAGGGTTTCGGCACCGCGGGCCGCATTCCTGACTAGCCTTAGTGCTGAGCCCAGAGCTCAGCGGGTGGTGGCAGGGCGGTGGGTGCATATCCCCGGCCCCGCCTGTGGGGTAGTGTCGGGGGACACGGCTGCCTCGCACTCTGTCCTGCCTCTGCAGCCCCACAGGCCCCGAGCGCTGGGCTTCGGGGACGTTGCACACAGGGCCCCCCTGTCCCCTGGGCGTGCGGAGCCGGAGACAGCGTCCCGGGTTCCAGGTACTAAAGTGTTGGTTACACGGTCACACCTGGTTCCACGGTTCTGGGGGGAAAACAGCACGGGCTGGGGTTGGGCTCTGGGGGATCAGGGCCCAAAACACTCCAGCTGCCCCGTCCTCCCGCCGGCCCCTCAGCCTCACAGCTGCACACACCCCACCCCGCCGGTCCCTAGAGGCAGAGGCAGCTGCCGCAGGGGGCGGGGAGCTGGGAGCTCAGCTCCGTTTCATTTCCACAAAGCAGCCCTGGGACAGACAGCCCCACCGCCTGCTTCCCAGAGGCGTGTGGAGTGTCCCCCTCCCCAGCCTGGCAGAGGAGACCTGCCGTGTGAACAGCTGCCCTGTGTGGGAGGGGTGGGCGCTCTGGCCCCCAGGTGGCCCCCTCTCTGGGCCTCTGAGGACAAAAGCGCTGCCTGGTCAACCTCGACCAGCCCTCAAGAGTTCACGTCACCAGGAGGCCTGGGGTGGCCGCGTGTCCCCCCACTGCCCCCAGCCCAGCCGCCCTTCCTCTTCAACCCACCTCCCTCCCGGGCCTTGCCACCCATCCCCGGGCTCCCGGGAGCCAGGCTGCCTCCTGTCCCCCTGAGCACCCCATGCCCCCCAAGTCCTGGCACCCGAACCTCCCCGGGCCACACGACAGAGGGCTTGGCAGTCGGGGAGGGGACGTCCCGGCCCTGGTGGGGGAGCTCTGGGCGCTGCTGTGGTGGTGACGGAGGTTTTTCTTTGTTGCAGAGCCTGTGCCTGTCAGTGGGGGTCCCCGGGCTGAGGAGGCCGCATACCCTGTACCCCTGGCACCGGATGCCGGCACCGGGCCGCGTGCGGAGAGCCTGGGTCATCCCTCCCATCAGTGTGTCCGAGAACCACAAGCGCTTGCCCTTCCCCCTGGTGCAGGTGGGGGGCCGCGTGCTTTAGGGCGGGCACACCCCTGGGGCCGCAGGCTGAGCGACCCCATCCCAGCTGGGGGAGGGACCGAGGGCTGCAGAGAGGGGACACCCCTCCCCTGGGGCACCTCCCCAGCCCATCACCTGTCCCACAGATCAAGTCGGACAGGCAGCAGCTGGGCAGCATCATCTACAGCATCCAGGGGCCCGGCGTGGACGAGGAGCCCCGGGGGATCTTCTCCATAGACAAGTTCACAGGGAAGGTGTCCCTGAATGCCGTGCTGGACCGAGAGAAGACAGACCGCTTCAGGGTGGGCCCCGCCCCGCCCCGCCCCACCCCGCCCCATGGGGGCCATGGCCACACCTCCACCTGCAAAACCCAGCATCCTTAACTGGGGGGCAGGGGTGGGATTTGGGACCGGCTGCCCCAGGAAGCAGGTGTTCAGGGTCACAGGCTCATTCGGCAGGTGCGTGAGCGGACTGAACACTGGGTCCTGCCCAGGAGGACTGGGCAGCTGGCCTCAGGGTGGGCGGCAGCCTTCCCAGGAAAGCAACACCAGACACTGGTGTGGCCGGTTCTCCCCTGAGCCTGCTATGTGAGTTGAAGAAGGGGTGCCATGAGGAATCCCACGGAACTGGCCGCCCCTAGCGGCAGCTGCCCCGTGACTGTCAGGGTGGGACGTCGGGGGAGGTGGGACGGGATCTGCCCAATGGAGGCGTTGGGATTGTCAGGTCTGAGAGAAAGGGCCGTGGGGAGGGGGTGAGCGAGGGGCCAAGGAGGGGAGCTTGGAACTCGCCTGAGTCCCCTACAGACAGATGATCCACCCCCATCCTGGCCACCCTAAGGTGATGTTCAGACTTGCCCCGGGCAGGGGGCTGCAGCCTTTGCCTTTCCTGTGCCCGGAGTCTCCCTCAGACTTTGAGAACCAGCTCTTGGTTCCCTTACACAGAGAGTTAGAGGGTGTGTTTCCCCTGGAAGTCGTACCAAGTCTGTTCTCCAAAGGGACAGGAGATGGTTGAAGTTACAATTTCACGTGTGGAGCGGAAACTTCAAAAGCAGCCACAACTGTTCACAGAAAGAGGGAGAGAGAACAGGGGCGCCAGGGGAAGAGAGACCAGGGGCGCCAGGGGGAGCGTCGCTGCAGCCACGCTCGAAGCACAGCTGTGGGCTTCCTGGTGGCCCAGGCAAGAGGGGGCGTGTGGTGGCCACCCCGCCTGCTGGGAGAACCCAGGCTCCCCTCGAGCGCAGTCCCACCTGCCCGGCACTGCCCCGTCCCCGTGCCGCTTCTCACCTGTTTCCAGCAGGACACAGAGTGCACTCACTGCTGCTCTTGCCCTCGTGGGGGCCGCAGTGCCAGCCCCTGCTCTCTGCTTGACTAGCTCAGGGCCTTTGCTCTGGACCTGGGGGGGTCCACCCTGGAGGAGCCCACGGACCTGGAGATCGTGGTTGTGGACCAGAACGACAACTGGCCTGTCTTCCGGCAGGAGGTGTTCACTGGCCGGGTGCTGGAGGGCGCCGTCCCAGGTGAGCCGAGTGGGTTCCCGGTGGGGGAGGGAGCTTCGCGAAGGGCGCTGGGTAGGTCAGAAGTCCAGGATTCCCCTTCAGCAAGAACTTCAGAGGTCCTTCAGAGAGTCTAAAAACACGTAAACAGTCTCCAGGACGGAGGGAATTTCCACAAGTCGACTCAAGCCTCTTCCCATTGCGATATAAATGTCAACCCCCGAATCCTCCAGAGTTCAGAGAGGATTCCTGGATGGCAGAGCTCCGGTGGCTTCCGTTGCTCTCCCCTCCCCCTCCTCCCCCCTCCTCCTGCTAAATAGAGGTGACGTTCACATAACATAAAATTAACCATTTTGGAACGAGCTTTTCAGTGGCAGTTAGCACATTCACAGTGTCGTGCAACCAACACCTGTGTCTCCTTCATCCCCCGAGAGGCGACCCCCCTGCCCGTTATCAGTCGATGCCTCTCTCCGCTTATTAATTCTACACTGAGTGCAGAAACCGCTGACCCTCTGTCCCTTCTGCGTCCTCACAGGGCAGACTCGCTGGCCTGATTCTGTTCCAGGCAGAATAGGCATTCCAGACAGTGATCTGCTCCTTCCCTCCCCACCGGGTCCCCGGGGCTCTGGTCAGATCCCAGGCTGTTTGCAGACCGGAGGCCTTCAGAGCACACCAGGGACTCAGTGTAACTTCAAAGTCAGGGGTTAGCACTAACACATAGTAACATCTCACCTGCATACCTGTTCCGCTTCAGCGGCCCAGCGAAGCCTTTTAGAGCAAAGGCGGTCCTGCCTCTCTCCACAGTCCCTGCCGCCTGTCTGAGCCTTGTCTGCTCCTGCATGCCGTCCACCTTTTCCTTTAAGGCGGTCCGGCCTCTGTCCACAGTCCCTGCCGCCTGTCTGAGCCTTGTCTGCTCCTGCATGCCGTCCACCTTTTCCTTTAAGGCGGTCCTGCCTCTGTCCACAGTCCCTGCCGCCTGTCTGAGCCTTGTCTGCTCCTGCATGCCGTCCACCTTTTCCTTTAAGGCGGTCCTGCCTCTGTCCACAGTCCCTGCCGCCTGTCTGAGCCTTGTCTGCTCCTGCATGCCGTCCACCTTTTCCTTTAAGGCGGTCCTGCCTCTGTCCACAGTCCCTGCCGCCTGTCTGAGCCTTGTCTGCTCCTGCATGCCGTCCACCTTTTCCTTTAAGGCGGTCCTGCCTCTGTCCACAGTCCCTGCCGCCTGTCTGAGCCTTGTCTGCTCCTGCATGCCGTCCACCTTTTCCTTTAAGGCGGTCCTGCCTCTGTCCACAGTCCCTGCCGCCTGTCTGAGCCTTGTCTGCTCCTGCATGCCGTCCACCTTTTCCTTTAAGGCGGTCCTGCCTCTGTCCACAGTCCCTGCCGCCTGTCTGAGCCTTGTCTGCTCCTGCATGCCGTCCACCTTTTCCTTTAAGGCGGTCCTGCCTCTGTCCACAGTCCCTGCCGCCTGTCTGAGCCTTGTCTGCTCCTGCATGCCGTCCACCTTTTCCTTTAAGGCGGTCCTGCCTCTGTCCACAGTCCCTGCCGCCTGTCTGAGCCTTGTCTGCTCCTGCATGCCGTCCACCTTTTCCTTTAAGGCGGTCCTGCCTCTGTCCACAGTCTCTGCCGCCTGTCTGAGCCTTGTCTGCTCCTGCATGCCGTCCACCTTTTCCTTTAAGGCGGTCCTGCCTCTGTCCACAGTCCCTGCCGCCTGTCTGAGCCTTGTCTGCTCCTGCATGCCGTCCACCTTTTCCTTTAAGGCGGTCCTGCCTCTGTCCACAGTCCCTGCCGCCTGTCTGAGCCTTGTCTGCTCCTGCATGCCGTCCACCTTTTCCTTTAAGGCGGTCCTGCCTCTGTCCACAGTCCCTGCCGCCTGTCTGAGCCTTGTCTGCTCCTGCATGCCGTCCACCTTTTCCTTTAAGGCGGTCCTGCCTCTGTCCACAGTCTCTGCCGCTTGTCTGAGCCTTGTCTGCTCCTGCATGCCGTCCACCTTTTCCTTTAGGGCCTTTTGCGCGCGGAGGGTGGCTGCTTCAGTTCTGTCAGATAAAAGCCCAAGTGTCTGGTTGGCCGTGCATCTGGTTCTGTTGGCTGTTTAATCACTAGGGTGGAATTTTCCCCTCTTTCCCTGTGTGTGAGAGCACAGCAGAGGTGGGGGCCAGCCCACGGTGGGGAAAGGAGACGGGCCTAGCCTCTGCCACTGCTTGAGCTCGGATCCCGGGGGCCTCTCTGCGTTCCCGCCACGGCAGCGCAGCCCTGCATGCAGAGGGGCCCCTAGCGGGGTGACAACCCCTGTGTGTTACCTGGCAGGGCTCCTGGGGTACTGGGGGGTGGGCAGTCTCAGTCGAAGGTGGTCCCTGAGCCCCAGGGCTGGGGCTGCTTCAGGGTCCCTGCTCCTCCCCCAAAGGCAAAGCGCCGTCCCTCCAGCCCAGCAGCCCCACCCTCACCCTGTGACTGTGGACCACCGATGGCCTTCCCCACACCTGGGCTGCCCTGTGGCCTCAGCCGAGGGGCCCTCCCGGGTCTCCTCCCACCCCGCCTTCCCTGGGAGCAGTCAGTGGGCGCGTGGGAGAGGGCACAGGCCCCCGTGTGGGCACCCAGGGACCGCCAGCAGCTGTGCCAATCTCGGCCCCTCTTCCTGCTTCTGTGGGGTCGCTGCACCTGCCCCACCAGGGGAGCCCCAGCGTGTGCACCTCCTGGGGGGTCACAGCCTGGACTCGGGGGTGTCAGGTCGCCTGTGCGTCACCGTCTGACGGGCTCACACAGGTGTGATCTTCCCCTCCGTTCTCGTCATGGTGGCAGGACTGAGGCCCCCGCCTGCTCACACCCCCTCAGTGGGGACGGGTCCTCAGCCGCCAGGAGCTCATGACACTGACTTCTGTTCTGCCAAATTTTATTGTGGCAAAATACATGCAACAAGGTTTAGCATCTTAACCATTTTTAAGTGTACGGGTCGGTGGTTTTAAGCCCGTTCACATCGTTGTGCACCACCACCAGCATCCGTAGAATTTTCTCATTTTCCCAGACTGGAACTCTGTCCCCATTAAACGCTAACTCCCATTTCCCCCTCCAGTGCCTGCCACTCACTGTCTGCTTTTTGTCTCTATGATTTGTCTGCGCGTGAGTGGAATCGTACAGTACTTGTCCTCCTGGGTCTGGCTGATTTCACTGACCGTCCTGTCCTCAGGGCTCGTCAGTGTGGTAGCCCGTGTCAGAGTCACCTTCCTTTTCAAGGCAGAATAATACTCTATTGCATGTTTATACCACACTTTGTTTATCTGTTTATTCTTCAGTGGACCCTTGGATTGCTTTTTAGCTGTTGTGAATAGTGCCGCAGTGAACATGGGTGTCCAGATATGTCTTTGAGACCCTGCTTTCAGTTCCTTTGGGTATGTACCCAGAAGTGGGGCTGGTAGATCAAATGGTAGTTCTATTTTTAATTGTTTTAAATAAATTTATTTATTTTTGGCTGTGTTGGGTCCTCGTTGCTGCGAGCGGGCTTTCTCTAGTTGTGGTGAGCGGGGGCTACTCTTCGTTGTAGCGTGCGGGCTTCTTATTGCGGTGGCTTCTCTTGTTGTGGAGCGTGGACTCTAGGTGTGCGGGCTTCAGTAGTTGTGGCTCGTGGGCTCAGTAGTTGTGGCGCACGGGTTTAGTTGCTCTGTGGCATGTGGGATCTTCCCGGACCGGGGCACGAACCCATGTCCCCTGCATCGGCAGGCGGACTCCCAACCACTGCGCCACCAGGGAAGCCGTATTTTTAATTTTTTGAGGATCCTCCATGGTGTTTTCCACAGTGGCCGCACCATTTTCCATCCCCACCAACAGTGTAGGAGGGTCCCAGCTTCTCCACGTTGTCACCAGCGCCTGTTGCTTTCTGTTTTGTTTTGTTGTTGCTGTTGGCAGCCATCCTAATGGGCGTGAGGGGCTGTCTCGTGGTTCTCATCTGCATTTCCCTAATGATTAGTCACGTTGAGCGTTTGTTCATGTGCATATTGGCCATTTGTATATCTTCCTTGGAGAAAGGCCTGTTCAAGTCCCTTTGCCCATTTTTGAATTGAGTTGCTTGTTGGTTTTTTTTTCTGGTTGAGTTTTACAGGTTCTCTGTATATCCTGGATATTAATCTCTTATCAGATAAATGATTTGCAGATATTTTCTCCTATTTCGTGAGTTGTCTTTTTACTCTGTTGTTAGTGTCTTTTGATGCATTTTTAAATGTTCGTGAAGTCCGGTTTGTCTATTTTTGTTGTTGTTGCCTGTGCCTTTGGTGTCATATCCAAGAAATCATTGCCTTCGTGACATTACCAGTGTCCTGTGTTTTCTTCTGAGTTTTAGTTTTACGTTGTACACGTAGGTCTGATCCATTTTGAGTTGACTTTTGCATATGCTGTTAAGTAATTACGGGTCCAGCTCCATCCTTCCGCCTGTGGATGTCTTTCCCGGCACCATTTGCTGAGGAGACCGCCCTCTCCACGCTGAATGCTCCTGGCGTCCTGTGTAAGATCACCTGCCCGTGGATGTGAGGTTTATTCCTGGGCTCTCTATTCGGTTCCATCGGTCTGTGTGTCTGTCTTGAGGGCAGGTGCACACTGATTACTGTACTTTTGCAGAAAGTTTTGAAATCAGGAAGTGTGTCCCCTGGCTTTGTTCTTTTCCAGGTCGGTTTAGGCTATTCAGGGTCCCTTGAGATCTTATAGGAATTTTAGAATGAGTTTTCTATTTATGTAAAGAAACTGTCCTTAAGATTTTGGTAGGGATCGCACTGCATCTGTAGGTCGCTCTGGGTGGTAGTGACGTCTTAGCAACAAGTCTTCTGTCTGTCCGTTTATTTGTGTTTTCTCAATTTCTTTCACTGATCTTTTGTAGTTTTCATTGCGAAAGCCTCTCAGCTCCTTGCTCACGACACTGACATCCTGAGGCATTTAGGCGGTTGTTGTGATGATTGTCCCTGCGTGAGTCTGCGTGGCTGGAGGCGTGCACATCCCGTTCCTGGAGATGCCGATCTGGGTCTGTCGTTCAGGGGGTGTCCGCCAAGCTTCTTCGCTCTGGCTTTTCTCCTTTCCCCTTTGTAATTAATAGGTGTCTTGTGGGAGACCCTTTGAGACTGTGCAGGTGTCCTGCTGCCCCTCAAGCTGCCGCCCAGCAGCGTTCGCATCTCTGGCGGCTCTTGCCTGCGTCAGCTGTTGTTTCTTCATTGTTTCTTCTTGGTCATCATTTGGCTCTCTATTGTATGATAGGACTTTCAGTACCCCTGTATATGAATATGTGTGTATGTGTTACCCACCAGGGTTCTTGGCCTCTTTAATCAATAGAAATCGATCAAAGGCCAGACAAGAAATTCAGGCAAGGCTTTATTGGGGCCCCCGCTGCAGCGGTGGGGAGTGGGAACAAGAAACAGGTTCCCTTGCTAGCTTGCTCCCTGAGGGGGGGCGAGCTTGTTCCTTATATGGGGTGTGTCCAGGGGTCAGGGGTGTGTCCAGGGGGTCAGGCCGCGGGGGGTGGCTTAGGGGGTTTGCCGTAAACAGAAAACTCATTCTAAAATTCCTATAAAATCTCAAGGAACCCTGAATAGCCAAAACCATCCTGGAAAAGAACAAAGCTGGGGGACACACTTTCTGATTTCAAAACTTTCTGCAAAGGTACAGTAATCAGTGTGCACCTGCCTTCAAGACAGACACACAGACCATAGACCGATGGAACTGAATAGAGAGCCCAGGAATAAACCTCACATCACGGGCAGGTGACTTTACACAGGACGCCAGGACCATTCAGCGTGGAGAGGGCGGTCTCCTCAGCAAACGGTGCCGGGAAAGACACCACCTTAGGTGGTGGTGTGTGCGCGGGGCGCGCACAGGTACCCTGCTTCTGCTCCCGGCTGGTGTTTGCTCTTCAGAAGTGGCCGTTGGGCTTTTTAGTCTCTTTGTATGTCGTCCAGAATTTGCTCGAACTGCCACGTACATAGTTATTTTTAGTCCCTTGTAGTTTCTTTGTATTCTGTGGCTCGAGGAGACCTGTGTCCAGGCGCAAGCCCTGCAGCAAAGGGTCCCGGGTCCCAGCCTGTCTCGTATGTGTTTTGTTCACACGGATGTGTCTGGATTTATGGATTCTTGCTTCGCTCAGTGGCTTGTGCTTCTTTGCACCGTTGTTTTGAAGCTCAAATCATGGCTGATCAGAAGCTCATCAAACTGGCCCAGGCCCCTTCAGCAGCCGGGGCTGGGAAGTAAGCTCACATACATACAGACGTCGTGTGTGCACGCACTGTCACAGCTGTGTTAACACGGCTCTGTGCCTCCATCACAAGTCACGAGTCCTCTCTGGCACCTCCACTTCTGATCCAGCTCTGCAGGGTTCCTTTGGGGTCCTCTTCTCTGTTGGCGAGAAGCTGGGCTCCAGTCACCCCAGGAGTTTGCGCACTTGCTCAGTCACAGAGAGCCCGACAGGTGCCTTTGGAAGCGCTTGTCTGCATCCCGGTGGCAGGGTGCCTGTTCTAAACATTGTTTTTGGCTTTAGCCTGGGGTCCAGCATCATGCCAGGAGTTACCTGCTAAGGTAGCTTCCCACCTTCTAAGGCTGGGTCAGTGGCCGGGTCACTACCGTTCATCAGACACCAGCATGACACTCAGCTGACCCGTCAGGGCCCAGGAGGGGCTGGGATGAGCCCAGTCACAGGTGAGGGGGGGCTAGCTCCTCGGGTGGCCCGAGGCTGGTCCACCTCACCGGGATAACTTTTAGTACACCTGATCTGGGCCGGTGTGGGGAGGGGTGGTCAGACCTGAATTGCTCCAGAAAACAGGTGGGCACAGGTGCTGGGGCACCTCCAGGACCCCTGCAGAGGCCCTTCTCTCCGAGATCCAGGGCCTTGTTTGCCCCAGAGCGCAGGTGCGGCCCTGGGCGCTGCCTCGCCCCGCCTGGGGCTGGTTCCCCAGCGGGCTCGCCTGGTCTGTCTCAGGGTTCTGTAGGAGACAGGTGTCCGCAGTGTGCATCGGACACCTGACCTCATCCCCACTGGCGACGCAAGCCAGGACGCCGGGATGCTTGCACGTGCAAGGCTGATCGCGGGCCTGGACCCGGTGCAGCGGGCCGCGGGGGAGTGGGCGACGCGCCCTGGCATCTATGGGTGTCACCCCCACATGTCCCCTCCCTTCCCAGGAACCTTCGTGACCAGGGTTGAGGCCACGGATGCGGACGACCCGGAGACGGACAACGCGGCCCTGCGATACTCCATTCTGGAGCAGGGCGGCCCCCAGCTCTTCAGCATTGACCCGCACACGGGGGAGATCCGCACGGTTCAAGTGGGCCTGGACCGCGAGGTGAGGCCATGCAGCTGCACCCTGACAGCTGAGGCAGGGCAGCCCCCCAGACGAGGGGTCCGAGTGCCGCGGACACTGTCCGTGGCCCTGGGCTCCAGCAGACCTGCCCCGCGGGTGGTTGTGTGGTTCGGTCCAGAGATGGTGTGAGGGGCCCTTAGCGTGTTTTTCTGCCGGAGACCTCCCCCACCCTGTTGCCTGCAGAGCAGTAGGGCTCCTCGGCCTGGGGTGGGCCCACAGCGACCACGCATGCTGCAGAGAAACAGTCGCCCTCCAGCCGGCCGTGCCCACTCCTCCCCTGTGGGGCCCCTGCGGCCCCTGGCTGCCGGGCTTCTGTGTGGCATTGGCACCTCACCTCCAGGAAGCCCTCCTTGGTTTCCCCAGGGCCACTCACTGCGTTAGTTGATCTCTGTCCCCTCTCTCGGCAGCTGCACCTGGCTCCCCAGGGCAGGGACCCCACACCCCAGTGCAGCAGGTGCCCCGTGAGTGCTCATCCGGCTCGGCAACCGTCCTCTTGCCCACTCACAGGCTGGGGCAGAGTCTGGGGTCGACAGTGGTGCCGTCGGACCCGGAGAGGCTAGGCAGCCTGTTGCCCCAGAGCTTGGGAGCAGGGCAGATGCCGGAGCCTCCTGGGGTCTGCCGGCCCTGCCCCCAGGCCCTAAGGTGGCTGACCAGCCCCGCCCTGCGCGCCACCTGGGTCTCCTGACCCCATGTCACTGTGCTCCTAGGTGGTCGCCGTGTACAATCTGACCCTGCAGGTGGCGGACATGTCTGGAGACGGCCTCACCGCCACTGCCTTGGCCATCATCACACTGGAGGATGTCAACGACAACGCCCCCGAGTTCACCAGGGGTCAGGTGCTGCCACCGTCCTCACCCCCACCGGCCGCTGCTCAGGGCTGACCTCCCCCCGATCCCGGGGCTTCTGGTGGGTGGGAGGCTCGGTGCTCCACAGAGGAGGCATCCTGTGTGGACCGTGCAGGATACCCTGCCGGAGGCCAGCATCGGGGGGCGGGGGGCTGTGAGCATGTCAGGAGCTAGAGGGCCCTGGGGGGAAGCCACAGAGACCCTGGGGTGGGACCTGTCCCCAAGCCTTCCTGGGTGGGAGCGAGCGGCAGCCCTGCCCTCCGGGGAGGATGTGCCCAGCACATGGCCGAGACTGGGGGGGGGCTCCTGGTGCCCTGGACTCCTCGTGGGTGGGCAGTGGGAGGGTGACCCCACAGGGGACCGTCCCCGGCCCACCCGTGGGTAACGGGGCCGAGTTCCCACAGTTCTTCCTGGAGGCCACAGAGGCCGTCAGCGGAGTGGACGTGGGGCGGCTGGAGGTAGAGGACCGGGATCTGCCCGGCTCCCCCAACTGGGTGGCCAGGTTCACCATCCTGGAGGGCGACCCTGACGGGCAGTTCGCCATCCGCACCGACCCCAGGACCAACGAGGGTGTGCTGTCTGTGGTGAAGGTGAGCTGAGGAGGGTGCCTCTCCTCACACCCTGGGACCCCGTTTGGACCCTCTGTGCATCCTTAGGAAGGGAGCGAAGGGGACCAAGAACGCTAGGACTGTGGGCTCGGGCCACGCTGACCACAGGGGGACAGGGCTGGAAGGAGGGGGCAAGCCCACGTTACTTCCAGTGTCTTGCCACTTAAAGTATATGATCAACGTGCACAAATACAGACCTCACATGTCGGCCAAACTGAGACCAGAGACAAAACCAGCAGGACATACGTGTGCACGCACACCCCTGAGCATACACACACGTGCATACACGTGCATAGAGATGCAGATGAGCTGTCAACACAGGAAGAGCCTTATTGCCAGAGACTGGCTCACGCCGGCCGTCGTGCAGGCGGCTGGCAAGTCCGGAGTCTGCGGGGCTGCGACAGGCTGCAAAGTCAGGAGCTGAGGCTGCATCTGGAGGTGGGAGCCCTTCTTCTCCAGGGCAGCCTCAGGTCTGCTCTCAGAGACTCTCACCCACAGATGAGACCCACCCAGGTTCTCCAGGACCATCTTCTTTATTTAAAGTCAGCTGATTGGACGGGTCAGTTCAACCACGTCCACCAAATACCCTCTTAGCAAGACCCAGGCGAGTGTCTGCTTGGGGCACCGAGGAGGACGCCCGGCCAGGGGACGGGAAACTGGCCTCACAACACCCAGCAAATACGTTTGCGTGATGAGTAGCCGTCATTTTGGCATTATTTTTTGTGCCTTTTTGTCCTGCGTGATTTTTGTTTTTCCGAGGCTAAAAAGCAGAAGGAAAGAAGGGGCTCTGAGGACAGAGCAGAAGAGGCCTCTCGGCCGCAGCTGCCTCAGGCTTCCCTGAATGGGGGGAGGGGGCCGGAGTCCTGACGGGCGGCCGCCCCGCTTCCCCTGCAGCCGCTGGACTACGAGAGTCGGGAGCACTACGACCTCACAGTGGCGGCGCAGAACGAGGCTCCCCTGCAGGCGGCGGCCCCCAGGGCCGAGCGGGGCCAGGCCAGGGTCAGCGTGCAGGTGCGGGATGTCAACGAGGCGCCCGTGTTCCAGCAGAACCCACTGCGGACCAGCCTGGCCGAGGGGGCGGCCCCAGGAACCCCCGTGGCCACCTTCTCTGCCCGAGACCCTGACACACAGCAGCCGCAGAGGCTCAGGTGGGGGCCCCGGGGTGAGCAGGGGGAACTCACAGCCCCAGTCCACCTCCCAGCCAGGGTAGCAGCACAGCTAAGGGTACTGAGCCCTGTGCCCTGAGGGTTCCCATTAGGGCCCTGGTCGGAGGGCAGAGGGCTCATCTGTGTGCGTCACCGAGAGCCCAGGGGCTCTCAAGTACCGTGCGTGCGCGCGTTCGTGCGTGCGCGTTCGTGCGTGCGCGTGCGTGTTCACGTGACCTCGTCCTGTAGGCAGGACTGGGCTGCATCTGGCGCACGCTGACGTGGCCCGTCTGTTGGCCAGCCTCTGAGTGTCCGGCCTTGTCCGTTCCAGGGAGCCGTTACTCCACTAGGACTGGCTGTCACTGTCTTGGATTTCACCCCCTGCCCTGACCCTATGTACCCTTGTCTGTCAACATGGTGCCCACCGTTGAATCCTAGCTGTCACTCAGTGGCCACGGGGCCCTGGGCAGCTCACCTGCCCTCCCCGAGCCTCAGTTTTTTCATCTGTTGATTGGGATGGAAAATACCAGCTTAGGGCTGTGGAAGGACTATCCTTAAAGGCCTGCGTATGTGTGCGTGTGTGCACGTCTACACGTGACCACACCTCCGGGGGTCCGGCTCAGGCTCAGGGCCCCTCCTCCCCTCCTCGCCAACAGCTACTCCAAGGACTATGACCCTGAAGACTGGCTGCAAGTGGACGGGGCCACTGGCCGGGTCCAGACCCAGCGCGTGCTCAGCCCCGCATCCCCCTTCCTCAAGGACGGCTGGTACAGGGCCATCATCCTGGCCCAAGATGATGGTGAGCGTGGAGCTCGGCCTGGGTTCCAGGGCTCCCTAACCCTGGCTGGGGCCCCTGCTGCTGCCCAAGGGCTGAGAGCGGGCACTCCACCGAGCAGACTTAAGGGGTGGGTGGGGGCTCTGCAGGGGCAAGGGGCCCACCAGACCTCTCCTATTTGCAGCCTCCCCACCCAGCACGGCCACAGGGACCCTGTCTGTTGAGATCCTGGAGGTCAACGACCACGCCCCTGAACTGTCCCCGCCGTGGGGCAGCCTGTGCAGCACACCAGAGCAGGGCTCCGGTCTTCTCTTGGGGGCCACGGATGAGGACCTGCCCCCCCACGGGGCCCCCTTCCACTTCCAGCTGAGCCCCAGGCTCCCAGAGCTGGCCCGGAACTGGAGCCTCAGCCAGGTTAACGGTGAGCTCGCCCCACGCCCCTGGGGGTCCAGAGCCTGGGGCAGGTCCCCACTGGTTCCCACCTCAGTGCACTGCATCCTCAGGCCCGCAGGGATCAGTTATCACACATACAGGACAGGTGGGGAACCCAGGCCGGCTGCCGCCGGAAGCACAGGCGCAGAGGGGCGTGGCCGCCCCTGCCCCTGCTGACCGCCGGCACCCCCTGCAGTGAGCCACGCGCGCCTGCGGCCCAGGCTCCAGGTCCAGGAGGGGCTGCACCGCCTGAGCCTGCTGCTCCAGGACTCGGGACAGCCGCCCCAGCAGCGCGAGCAGCCCCTGAACGTGACCGTGTGCCGCTGCGGCCTGGACGGCGCCTGCCTGCCGGGGGCCGCTGCGCTGCGGGCGGGTGGCGCGGGCATCAGCCTGGGCGCCCTGGTCATCGTGCTGGCCAGTGTCATCCTCCTGCTCTGTGAGTGCCCGCGCCTGCAGATCCCTGCCCCGCCCCGCGCCGCCTGGCAGCCCCGCCTTGCCCCGCCCCCACCCCACACCGACCTCCGCTGCCCCCCCCCACCCCCAGTGCTCGCCCTGCTGGTGGCCCTCCTGGTGCGGTGCCGGCAGCAGTCGTGTGACAAGAGGCTTTTGCACGGGCTGCAGGACGACCTTCGGGACAACATCCTCAACTACGACGAGCAGGGGGGCGGGGAGGAGGACCAGGTGAGGGGGCCGGGGTGGCTTACAAGTGCTGGGGGGTCTCCCCAGGGGCCCCAGCTGGCCAGCCGCCTCCCGACCCTCACCCCCACGCGCTCTGTCCGTCCCTTCTCAGGATGCCTATGACATGGACCAGCTGCGCCACCCGGCAGAGCTGGCGGCCCTGGGCGCCCCGCTGGGACGGCCTTCTCTGCGCAGAGACGCCCCGTTCGGCCGATCGCACCCCCAGGCCCCCCGCGTGCTGCCCACCAGCCCCTCTGACATCGCTGACTTCATCAACGAGGTGGGTGCCCCAGGGGCGCCCTGCACCCCGTTCCCCCACCCCACGAGCCTGAGGCATCGCTCTGGGGCTGGACAGGGGTGGTGGTTCTTGCCGAGGGAGGAGAATCGCCCAGAGAGAACCTTGCCCCCAACCCGGCTCCTGGGGCCAGGCCTTGGCCGAGCTGGTGGTGGAGGGCACTTGGTCGGCGCGTGCTGGTCCTGAGCCCCAGGCCTCTCCATAGGGCTTAGAGGCCGTGGACAGCGACCCCGCCGTCCCTCCCTACGACACGGCTCTCATCTATGACTACGAGGGGGACGGATCCGTGGCAGGCACGCTGAGCTCCATCCTGTCCAGCCTGGGTGATGAGGACGCAGACTACAGCTGCCTCTGGGACTGGGGGCCCCGCTTTGCCCGGCTGGCCGACTTGTACGGGCCCCGTGAGGGCACCAGGGAAGAGGCTTTCTGATGGGGACCTGCACCCACCCTGCTGAGGGCACGGCCTCCCGGACACAGGGCAGACCACAGGCGCTTGAGCGGACACGCCGGACTCGGCTGTGTGTCGAGATGGACAGAGGGCCCTGCGCCCCGCCCTGGGGCCTTGGCCAGCCTGGTCTCAGCCAGGGGAAGTCAGGGCCCAAAGCCTAGAGCGGAGTGGCTAGAAGGAGGCGCCCCTCCTGCCCCGTCAGTTGTCTCCAATGGGGTCAGAGGCCCCATTCCCAGCTCTGCTTCCCACCCACGCTGAGCTCATCTCTGTATGAAAGGAAGCAGCTCTCGGGCAAACATGAATTAAAAACGTGCTCATCTCTCCGCACGGTTGGCACGGCGACTTGCAGGGCCTTTCTGCACCTCAGTCTCACCAGAGCCGCAGCAGTGGGCTGGCCCCCGAGGGGGTGGGGGCAGTTGGAGAGGCTGCGGATGCCTGGTTGTGAGGGGGAGGTGGACACCAGAAGCCCCCTTCAGCCAGGGGTGCGGCCTGAGGGAAGAACCAGCGAGGGTGCCAGGTTCCACGGACGCCTTTATGCTCCCCACGTGGAGGGGGAACCAGGGCCCCCGGCAAAGAGGCCCACTTCCCACCACCCTCCCGTTCCTTCCCGAGACCCGTCTGCCTGTACTGGCGGGTGGCGTGTCTGTGCAGCCTGGTCACCCCTCCCGGACCAGCTGTGTCCCGGCCCTGGGGAGGGAGGCTGGCAGCAGGGGCAGGTGGTCCTGGAGGGGGTGGCCCCAGAGGAGCGGGGAGCGGCGCGGGCGGTCGGCGTCCTGCAGCGACGGGGGCAGTGCGCGGCCACGGCTCTCGGGCAGCAGCAGGACGCGCAGCAGGGCGAGGACGGCCAAGGACGGGAAGGCCACGTGTTGCAGAAAGAAGCCATGCTGCCACGCGTGTCGGTGAGCGGGGCGGCCACCTGGCCCAGGAACCCAGCTCCCAGCACCAGGCCCAGCCCGGCACCCCTGCAAGAGGGGGCGGTGGGACACGGCCCAGCGGGGCACCCAGCGCTCCTGGGGTGGATGGCCCTTAGCAGGCCCCAGGAAGACACCTGCAGAGTCGGGGGAGGGGAAGCTGCCCTGGATCGAGCGCTGTCCTTTCCATTAGGAAACTGAAAGTCCATTTTTGCCCTGGAATCCGACCCTGCCTGGGGGCTATCACTTCCGACCACCCACCGCTCCACTCATGAGCTGATGTGCAGACCCTTCTGCGGCCATTGTCCCCCTCGCCACCCAGGAAGAGACACCTGAACTCTGGTCCCGATGGCATGGACCTGGGGTGTGGGGAGCGCGGGGCGCACAGGCAGGGCCCTGCCCTCCAACCCTGCACTCTTCTCACCTGCTCACCATGGGGAAGACCTTGGCTGAAAAGAGGCTGCTGAGGGCGGACACTGCCTGGGAGGCCAGGAGCCCCAGGACAGAGACGGGCAGCAGCGTCCAGCCAGGCAGGTCTGGGGAGGAGGAGAGGCCCCACGCTGCCCACACTCCCTCCCTCCCCTCACCTGTGTCTCAGGGATCCGGGCCTCCCCAGCCTTCTACCTCTGCTCCTGCACTTGGGGTCAGGAGTTGCAGGCTGCCCCCGGCCACACCAAGCCCTTATATTAAGCCCCTTCACATAGAATCTTTTTGGCCCTCACCTCTTTGGGCCTCAGTTTCCCCGGGTGCACAGTGGGGAGGTGGGTGGGGAGAGAACAGCAACCTCATGCGAATGCCTCATGCCCTGTGCCTGCCTCTCCGGGATCCCCACCACCACTGGGCAAACCCCCAGCCACACATGACAACCCTGCCAGCCTGCAGGGCCCCACACTCACACTGGGCCCCTGCAAGGAGCAGCAGGGGTGCCAGGCCCAGGACCAAGGTGCCCAGCAGCAGGACTGGGCGGCGCCCCCAGAGATCTGCTGTCAGGAGCTGGAAGACCACGGCCGCTGCCTCCAGGCTGGCCTCCAGGAAGTAGGGCCAACAGAAGGCGGGGTCACGCGTGGCCAGGTTGCGCAGGAAGCTGGCTCTGATACCCCGCCGATCAGCCTGGGAGGCATGGCAAAGCTGCAGGCCCAGCCAGAGCCGCGGACTCTCACCCCGTGGGGAAGGCCAAGATCCCTCCCTCCCCTTCCACCCACACCCTCCCCTCCTCACGAACTGAAGCCCAGGATGAGTCCGTTTCTCCAGGCGACGCGGGTATGCCAGAGTTCCAGGACCGAGTGGTGTCGGGGCTGGGGCTCCCTGCACACAGCACGTCCGGCTCTGCGGCCCCGGGGACATAATGGGGCATGAAGGAGGGGATGACACCTCTCCTCCCTCCTCCAGCACCCAGGCCTCCCTTCTCCCTGGCTGGTCCATTACCCGTAGCCAGGGAGCTCTCCTCCTCTGAGCTGTCTTTGGTGTCCACACCACTGGCTTCCGCAAAGCGCCGCAAGATCTTCCTGGCTCGGGCCGGCTGGCCTGTGGCCAGCAGCCAGCAGGGAGACTCGGGGAACAGGGCTGGAGACCTGCGGGTTTGGGGTGAGGATGCCAGGGGACCTCCCGGTAGAGAGGACCCAGTGGCGAAGCACAGTGCATGGCTCTGTGTCCCTGGGTCCCTGGCCCGTGCCCATCTTCCTGCTGCTGCATGGAGGTCAGAGGGAAGCAACGCACGTGGCCTCCACAGTGGATGTGAACCCCTCTCACTCACCCCCAAAACAGCAGCAGGAGTCCCGTGGCCAGGGAGCTCAGCCCCTGCAGCAGGCGCCAGTCTTCCAGGAGCAGGGCCAGGCCAGGCAGCGGCAGCATGCCCGCCACAGAGAAGAGGCCGCCCCCGTGGAGAATGCCAGGCAGCGCGGGGCGTCACCCAGCTCCAGGCCTGGGCAGACACAGACGGCCTGGGGCCCAGGCCTCTCGGGAGGGCTGCCCTGTCCAGGGCTGTGGTGATCAGTCGCTGGCCTGCCCAGGACCTGGACATCTGAGGCACCCGGGCCTGCCCACAAAGAGCAGAGCCCACAGAGCAAACAGCTCCCCGCCCACCTTCTGGAGAAGGGCCCTCGACTGGAGTGCCAGAAAGGCGCCCTCCAGCGGGCCAGAGGCCTAGCCTGAGTGGGCGGCCCCCAGAGCCCCCCACGGTACTCATGAGCCACATAGAAGGCTAGGGAGGCTCCTGCTGAGGCCCCCCCACGAAGCAGCTGCAAAACCAGTAGGGCGGCAAAGCCAGTGGCCAGGGCCTTGCTGGCCCCCAGGCCCGTGGCCAGCACCGGAGCCCACAAACACAGCCCGGCGGCCAAACCTAGTGGGCAGCAGGGGACACACGTGGATTTGGGTCAGGAGGGCTCAGGGGAGGGCTGCCAGGGCAGAAGGGCAGGGGCAGCGCCTCACCGGTCACAGCCTGGGCCCAGGAGGACACAGCCCAGCAACCAGCCCAGGAGGTAGTCCACCTGCTCCAGGGGCACCTTGCAGCCGTCCTCACACACGAGGTTCCACTGTAGGGGATACCAGTCACCTGTCAGCTAGCCAGGACCCCTACCCCCGCTGGAGTTCCCAGAATATCACGCTGGAAGGGACCCTAGGTATCCTGTTCCGATTCCTCCCTGGAGACAAGGGGAAACAGGGAGAGAGACCAGGGACTTACTTGCTCAGGACTCAGGATCACACGGCATGGCCTCCTGACCCTGGTGGTCTTCACATGGAACTGGACAATTCCTGGTCTGAGCCCCCAGGTGGTAGAGGCCTGGGGTCCCCAGGACACCCGCATGGAGCCCCAAGTCTGGTTTCTCCTTTGCTCTGCACGGGGTTGCACCTGCCTTTCTCCGGCCATCACTCTGCTGCCAGGCTGGCCCCAGGGCCTCTCCTGCCCTTCCCCTGGCCTGTGCACCTCGAGAGCCACTCCTGGAACAGGCTGCAGGGCCACGCCACCGGCTTTTCCCGGCCAAGGGCCCTTTTCCCGGGCTACTCTGTGTCTTCTCCTCAAGCTTGACACACCCTTTTGGGTCACACTACGTCAGAGTTTTTATTTTAAAATCCGACTGCTTGTGAAAGCTGGTGGGCGAGGATCCATCACTACACCAAACAGGTGGCCAGAAGGAGGAAGCCCAGCCGGTTCAGGGCCCCAGGTGGGCCCGGCAGGGATGTGGCAACCCTGTCCAAGCTTCCACCCGGGGCCCTTCCTCCCAGGGGCAGGGGGTGGGGCTGCGGACAGAGGCTGCCAAGAGGAAGGCAGGGTGGGCTGGCCTAGCCAGAGGAGGGGGAGGGAGGCCCCGTTACCCGCTCCGCGACCTTGGCGTCCCTGCCCCTAGGCCAGCCTGCACACACCTTACAGGTGGGAGGTCTGCTCTTCAAAAACGGAAGTGACCCAATCACTCTCTTGATTCAAAGTCTTGGGAGCCCAGCCTGAACACCTGCATAGCCCAAAGCCACAGGTTGCTAGAATGTTCATGGCACCGAAGGGAACTCCAGGCCCTGCTGACCGCTGGGCACCTACCTGCTCAAACCTTCAGCTTACCGCCCCCCTCCCGGACTGCCTGCCCACCTTGGCAGCACCCAGCCTCGGACTCTGCCTTTAGGCCCGGCACCCTGCCTATGGACACCTGCTGCACCGTCAGACAGGAGGGGGCTGAGCCCCGCGCAGTCGAAAGCCCCAGTACCACAGCCCCGGTCGATCAAGGGCCGAAGACCGAGGCGGGACTGGAGGAGGGGGAACAGAGGAAGGGCGCTGAGGGCAGGGGGACGGAAGGAGGGGGAGACAGAGCAGGGAAGCAGAGGACGGGGCGGGGGACGGAGGGGCAGGTGCAGAAGACCTGGGTGACCGGGCTGCGCAGCAGGCCGGCGGCGGGCAGCGCGTAGCGCCAGCCGCGCGTGCAGGACCGCGTGCCGTTGGGGCGGACGCGGGGCGCGGGCTCGGGGTAGCTCAGCGGCAGGCAGGGGCCGGGGGCGAGCGCGGGGTCCGGACCGCAGTGGTTTGCGGGCAGCGCGGTGAGCAGCAGCTCCGAGCCCAGCGCCAACCCCAGCGCCACGCACGGCAGCCACGAGGCGGCGGCCAGCAGGCACCGGGACCGGCCGAAGCCGCCCGCCGCGCGCAGCACCCGCGCCTCCAGCTCCGTCCCAGGGCTCTGCACTCCGGCTGCCGGCGGGGCGGGGCCTGAGAGAGACGGTACCTGAGGGGCGGGGCCTGAGAGGGCGCGGCCCCATAGGGGCGGTGTCTGCGCTCTGGAGGCCGGCGGATCGGGGCCTGGGCGGGGCCCGGAGAGAGGCGGGGCCGGAGAGCGGCGGTATCGGCTGGGTGGAGCCCTGGAAGGCAAAGCAGGCCGCCGGGCGGGGCCTGGGCCGAGGGGCGGGACGGATGGGGTGCGGCCTGGAGCGGGCTGGGGGCGGGGCCATCGAGGGCCGGGCAGGTGAGGGGCCTGGCCGTGGACGCGGGGGCGTGGTCAGCGAGACGTACTAGCACGGAGCGTGGCGTGGGGCCGCGCCCTTCGGGGCGCTTTGGAGCGCGCGAGGTCCGAGCGGCGTCGGAGCAGGAAGGAGGTCCGGCCAGGCCTGCGTAGCGCGGGCCACCACTGCTCCCCGGCGGCCGGCCGCGGCGCTGCAGCCAGGGAGGGAGCGCCTCCGGCCGTCCAGCTCGGACCGTCCAGCTCGAACCCTAACCCGTCCAGCTCCCTTCGTCCTCCGGGGACCGTCCTGCGTGGCCACCGGTCTGCAGCCCCGGCGGAGCGTGGTGGCCGGAAAGGAGAGGCCCCACTCGGTGCTGCGCGTCCTCAGAAGTTTGAGGGTTATCGTAGGGTTATTCGGCAAAACGAGCTTCCAAGTTACTTTATCCCGCGCTGGTCCTCCTGTGAGCTTGGCTCGGAATACGCTGCACTTCGGCTTAGCCGACACCGTCACCCTGGAGGGTCTCCATCCCAGGAACAAGGTAAATCGCGTTTGTTTTTCACTTTTCGTTTTCGCAGGGAGGAAAGGTAAAACAGGTCCTATAGATTATGCTTAATTGTTTTTAATTGAAGAAGAATTCACATAACATGAAACTAACCATTTAAGGTACCACCACCACCTTTATCAAGTTCCAGTATATTATCACCACCACGGAGGAAAACCTGGTACCCATTAAGTAATGATTAAGTGATCACTCCCTAGCCCTCCTTCTTCAGCCACCTGGCAACCGCCCGCCATACAACACGTGGCCTTTGAGATCTGGCTTCTTTCACTTAGAATAATGTTTTCAAGGTTCACGCACATTGTAGCAGGTGTCAGGACTTCATTCTCTTTTACGGCTGAATAGTGTTCCATTATATGTCACATTTTGCTTATCCATTCATCTGTTGAGGGACGTTTAGGTTGCTTCCACTTCTTGCCTATTGTGACTTCTGTACAAGTGTTTGACTCCCTGTTTTCAGTTCTTTTGGGTGTATACCTAGGAGTGGAATTGCTGGGTCATGTGGTGAGTCTGTGTTTAATTTTTTGAGGACTCACCAAGCCGTTTTCCACAGTGGTTGCCTATTTTGCATTCCCACTAGCAATATATGAGGGTTCCAGTTTCTCCACCTCCTCGCCAACACCTGTTTTCTCTTAAAAAAACAAAAGCCAAAAAAAAAACAGAACTAGCCCCATCCTGGTTGGTGTGAAATATCTCACTGAGGTGTTTGTTTGTTTTTTGCCAGGTGGGAAGGCTTGTGGGATTACAGTTCCCCTAACGGATCGAACCCGGGCCCTAGCAGTTGAAAGTTTACTTAGGTTTTGATTTGCGTTTTCCTAGTGGCTAGTGATGTTGAGCATCTTTCCATGTGCTTGTTGGATGTGCGTTTGTCTTTGGAGAAGTCACTGTTCAAATCCCTTGCCCATTTTTTACTTGGGTTGCATGCCTTTTTGTTGTTCAGTTGTAAGAATTCTTTACGTATGCTGGATACTAGACAGCATTAGATACATGATGTGCAAATATTTTCTCCCGTTCTGTAGGTTGTCTTTTCACTTTCTTGATTGTGTCCTTTGATGCACAAAAGTTTTTAACGCTGATGAGTTTCAGTTAATTTTTTCTTTATGCTCATGCTTGCAGTGTCATATGTAAGAAGCCATTACCAAATTCAAGATCATGAAGATTTACACCTGTGTTTCCTTCTAATCGTTTTATAGTTTCAGCTCTTAGATTTAAGGCTTTGATCCAATTTGAGTTAATTTTTTTTTTTTTTTTTTTTTTGCGGTACGCGGGCCTCTCAGTGTTGTGGCCTCTCCCGTTGCAGAGCACAGGCTCCGGACGCGCAGGCTCAGCGGCCATGGCTCACGGGCCCAGCCGCTCCGCGGCACGCGGGATCCTCCCGGACCAGGGCACAAACCTGCGTCCCCCACATCGGCAGACGGACTCTAAACCGCTGCGCCACCAGGGAAGCCCCTCGAGTTAATTTTTATATGGTATGTGATAAGGGTTCAACTTCATTGTTTTGCATGTGGATATCCAGATTTCCCAGCACCATTTGTTGAAAGGCCTGTCCTTTCCGCATTGAATTGTGTTGGCACCCTTGATGAAGCCAGTTGTATGGTTAATATCTGGACTCTCAATTTTATTCCAAGGATCCCTGTGTCTGACCTCATGCCAGAAGCATAATGTCTTGAGAACTGGAGCTGTGTAGTGTGTTTTGGAATTGAGAGGTGTGGGTCCTCCAACTCTGTTCTTTTTAAGATTGTTTCGGCTGTTTATTTTTCACTAGCAACTCCATATGAATTTTAGGATCACTTTTTCTATTTCTGCAAAAAAAGAATGTTGGGATTTTAGTAGGGATTGTGTTGAATCTATAGAATGCTTGGGGAATATTGCCATCTTAACAATATTGTTTCACAAGATGTCTTTCCATTTATTTAAGTCACCTTTAACGTCTTTCAGGAGGGTTTTGTGGTTTGGGGTATACAGATCTTGGACTTGATGGAATTTATTCCCAAGTATTTTATTATTTTTGATGCTATTGTAAGTGAGGTTACCTTATAAATTTCCTTCTCAGATTGTTCATTGCTAGTGTATAGACGTACAAGTCGTTAAAAACTACTGATCTGGTGTCCGACAATTTTGCTGGATTTCTTTATTAGGACTTTCTACACATGACATCAAGTCATTTGCAAATAGAGATAGTTTTACTTCTTCCTGTCTAATTTGAATGCCTTTTCTTTCTTTCTCTGACTAGAACTTTTACTATAATATTGAATAGAAGTGGTGAAAATGGACATCCTTGTCTTGTTCCAGATTTTAGAGGAAGAATTTTCAGTCTTTCATCACTGATTATTATATTAGCTTTGGGTATTTGGGATATTAGCTTGGGGCCTGCTGAGGTATTCTCCTTCTATTCCTTTTTTTTTTTTTAAGATTTATTATTTATTTATTATTATTAATTTTTGGTTGCGTCTGTTCTTAGTTGCGGCACGTGGGATATTCGTTGAGGCATGCGGGATCTTTCATTGTGGTGCGTGGGCTCTTCATTGCGGTGCACAGGCTTCTCTCTAGTTGTGGCGCCTGGGCACCAGGGTGCGTGGGTTCTACAGTTTGTGGCACGCAGGCTCTCTAGTTGAGGCGCTCGAGCTCAGTAGTTGTGGCGCGCGGGCTTAGCTGACCTGCAGCATGTGGGATATTAGTTCCGTGACTAAGGATCGAACCTGCGTCCCCTGCATTGGAAGCCGGATTCTTTACCACTGGACCACCAGGGAAGTCCCTACTCCTGGTTTTAACATGTTTTATCATGAAATGATGCTGAATTTTATCGAATGCTTTTTCTGCATTAATTGAGATGATCATGTGGTATTTTTTCCCTTCCTTCTATTCATGTGGTGTATTACATTGACTGATTTTTGTGTGTGGAACCACCCTTCTCATTCCTCAGATAAATCCGGCATGATCATGGTGTATAATCATTTTAATGTGCTGCTCGATTCAGCATGCTAGTATTTCCTTTCTTTTTTAAAAAATATTTTATTGATTTATAGCTGATTTACAATGTTGTGTTAGTTTTGGGTGTACAGCAGAGTGATTCAGTTATACATATACACATATACACTCTTTTTCAAATTCTTTGCTCATAGAGATTATCACAGAATATTGAATAGTGGTCCCTGTGCTATACAGTAGGTTCTTGTTGGTTATTTAATATACAGTAGTGTGTGTATGTTAATCCTAAGCTCCTGATTTATCCCCCCACCCTGTGTCCCCTTTGGTAACCATAAATTTGTTTCCGATATCTGTAAGTCCATTTCTGTTTTGTAAATAAGTTCATTTGTATCATTTTTAAAAATTAGATTCCGCATATGAGTGATATTTGCTAGTATTTTCTTGAGGACATTTGCATCTATTCATAAGATACTGGTCTGTAGTTTTTTTCTTTGGTGTCTTTGTCTGACTTTGGAATCAGGATTATGCTATCCTCATAACTTAGGACACATCCAATAGGGCACACGTACAATAACTTCGGAGGTGTTCCTTCCTCTTCTGCTTTTTTGCAAGAGTTTGGAGTGGATTAGTGTTAATTCCTTAATGTTTGGTGGGATTCACCTGTGAAGCCGTCTGTTCCTGGGCTTGCTTTCTTGGGATGTTTTTGATTACTGACTCGGTCTCTTTCTTTCTTACAGATCTATTCTTATTTCTTCGTGGGTCAGTTTGGGTAATTTGTGTGTTTCTAGGTATTTGTCCATTTCATATAGGTTTTCTAATATACTGCCGTTGTTTATTGTAGAACCTTTCCTCATTTCTGCCAAACCCATAGTAATGTCCCCTTGTTCACTACTGATTATAGTGATTTGAGTCTTCTCTTTTTTCTTAGCCTCCATAAAGAACTGTCCACTTAATTGATCCTTTCAAAGAACCCGCTTGTTTTGCTGATTCTCTTATTTCATGTATCTCCACTCCAGTCTTTATCCTTTAAGCTAAACCCAAAGCCTCACTTCTACTGCCTTTGGGTTTAGTTTTCTCTTCTTTTTCTTGTTCCTTACGGTGTGAAGTTGGGTTATTGATTTCATTGTTTTTTGTGTAGCAGGCATTTACATCTATAAGATTCCCCTGGAGTACTGTATTCACTGCATCCTATACGTTTTTCATTTTCTATAGTTTCCAAGAATTTCCAAAATTTCCTTCGTGATTTCTTCTTTGACTCATTGGTTATTTAAGAGTGTGTTCTTTAACTTCCACGTGCTTGGAATTTTCCACTTTCCTTTCTGTTACTGATTTCTAACTGCATTCCGATGTGGTCAGAGAAGATCATTTGTGTTATTTCAGTCTTTTCAAATTTACTGGGACTTGTTTCATGGCCTAGTGAGTTATCTGTTCTTGAGAATGTTCCATGTACACATGAGAAGAATGTTTATTCTGCTGTTGTTGGGTGAAATGTTCTGTGTATGTCTGTTAGATCTAACTAGTTTATAGTGTTCAAGTCCTCCATTTCCTTACTGAATTTCTGTCCAGTTGTCCCATCCATTATGAAAGTAGAGAATTGATGTTTCCAACTATTGTTACAGAACTATCTATTTCTCCCTTCAGTTCTGTCAGGTTTTAGATCATACGTTTTGGGGCTCTGTAATTTGGTGTGTATATGTTTATGATTTTTATATCTCCTTGATGGAGATATATATATATATATATATATATATATAATCTTAAAAAATCAATATATAATGTTTTTCATTGATTCTTGTAACAAATCAATATATAATGTCTTTCACTGATTCTTGTAACAATTTTTAAATCATCAATATATAATGTCTTTTTAAAAATCAATATATAGGGCTTCCCTGGTGGCGCAGTGGTTGAGAGTCCGCCTGCCGATGCAGGGGACACGGGTTCGTGCCCCGGTCCGGGAAGATCCCACGTGCCGTGGAGCGGCTGGGCCCGTGAGCCATGGCCGCTGAGCCTGCGCGTCCGGAGCCTGTGCTCTGCAGTGGGAGAGGCCACAACAGTGAGAGACACGCGTACCGCAAAAAAAAAAAAAAAAAAAAAATTCAATATATAATGTCTTTCATTGATTCTTGTAACAATTTTTAAGTTACATTCTGTTTTGTCTGATAATAGTATAGCCACCCCAGCCCTCTTTTGGATTTATTTGTTTTATGTATGTCTTCTGTGTGTATGATTCTTTGTTGTTGTTGTTCCTTAGTTCTTCCATTACTGTCTGCTTTTGTATTTAGTTAATTTTTTTAAGTATACCATCTTGATTCCATTTTCTTTTCCCATATGCTTTTTACTTATTTGTTTGTGGTTACCTTGGGGATTACAGTTAACATCTTATGACAACCTAGGTTAAACTTATTTAAATAATACCATTTAAAAATACCATTTTTGTATTATATAAATAATACCAATTAGTTTCAATAATATACAAATACCCTGCTCCTGTATATCTCTGTCCCTCCTTTATTTTTTAAATTATTTTTTAATTAATTAATTTATTTGTTTATTTTTGGCTGTGTTGGGTCTTTGTTGCTGTGTACGGGCTTTCTCTAGTTTCAGCGAGCAGGGGCTACTGTTCTTTGCGGTGCCTGGGCTTCTCATTTTCGTGGCTTCTCTTGTTGCAGAACACGGGCTCTAGGTGCGTGGGCTTCAGTAGTTGTGGCATGCAGGCTTTAGTAGTTGTGGCTCGCGGGCTCTAGAGCGCAGGCTTAGTAGTTGTGGTGCACGGGCTTAGTTGCTCCACGGTGTGTGGGATCTTCCTGGGCCAGGGCTCGAACCCGTGTACCCTGCATTGGCAGGCGGATTCTTAACCACTGCACCACCAGGGAAGCCCCTCTGTCCCTCCTTTAGATTGTTATTTTCACAGATTACATCTTTATATATTGTGTTCAAAGATTTATAATGATTATTGTGTGCATTTGTCTATTAAATAATATTAGAAAAAGTGGAGTCATAAACCAAAGTTCAATAATAGTGGCTTTTATGCTTACCTATGTATTTACCTTTACTATTTGCTATTGACTGAATTGTGTCCCCCAGAATTCATGTGTTGAAGCCCCAACCCGCAATGGGATGGTATTTGGAGACGGAGCCTTTGGGGGTGATTAGGTATTGAGGGTAGAGCTCTCAGGATGTGATTAATGCTCTTAATAAGAAGAGACACAAGAGAGATCTCTTTCTCTCGCTCCACCATGTGAGGACACAACAAGAAATTGGCCTTTTCCATCCTGGACGAGGACCCTCACCAACCTGCCGGCACTTTGATCTCAGGCTTCCCAGCCTCCAGAACTGAGGAGTAAATGTTGTTTAAGCCCCTCAGCCTGTGATAAAATGTTGCGGCATCCGAGTTGACTAAGACACTGGTGTTCCTTATCTTACTTATGGCTTTGAATCGCAGTCTAGCATCCTTTCATTTCACCGTTAAGGACTCCTTTAACATTTCCGTAGAGCAGGTCTGGTGGCAGTGAACTATTCCAGCTTTTGTTTATCTGGAAGTGTCTTAATTTCTCTTTCATTCTTTTTTTTTGGTTTATCGATATATTTTTTGTTGAAGTATAGTTGACTTACAGTGTTGTGTTAATTTCTGCTGTACGGCAAAGTGATTCAGTTATATATATATATGTGTATATGTGTATATATACATATATATATATATGTATACATATATACATACACACATTTTTTAATATTCTTTTGCCCTGTGATTTATCACAGGATATTGAGTATAGTTCTCTGTGCTATACAGTAGGAACATGTTGCTTATCTATTCCATATAGAAAAGCTTACATCTGCTCACCCCAACCTCCCACTCCATCCCTCCCCTAGACCCCTCCCCTTTGGCAAACACCAGTCTGTTCTCTGTGTCCGTGTTTTGTAGATAGGCTCATTTGTGTCATCTTTTAGATTCCATATAGAAGTGATCTCATGTGGTATTCGTCTTTCTCTTTCTGGTCTACCTCACTTAGTATGATAATCTTTAGTTGCATCCATGTTGCTGCAAATGGCATTATTTTGTTGTTTTTTTACAGCTGAGTAATATTCCATTGTATATATGTACCACATCTTCTGTTCGTCTGCCGGTGGACCTTCTGGTTGTTTCTGTGTCTTGGCTATTGTAACTAGTGCTGCAGTGAACGTTGGGGTGCATGTATATTTTCAAATGATAGTTTTCTCTGGATATATGGCCAGGAGTGGGATTGCTAGATCACATGGTAATTCTATTTTTAGTTTTGTGAGGAACCTTCATACTGTTTTCCACAGTGCCTGAACCAACTTAACATTCCCACCAACAGTGTAGGAGGATTCACTTTCCTCCACACCGTCTCCAGCATTTGTTGTTTGTAGACTTTTTAATGATGGCCATTCTGACTGGTGTGAGGTGGTACCTCGTAGTTTCGATTTGCATTTCTGTAATCATTAGCAATGTTGAGCATCTCTTCACGTGCCTATTGGCCATCTGTATGTCTTCTTTGGAGAAATGTCTATTTAGGTCTTCTGCCCATTTTTCAATTGGGCTGTTTTGTTGTTGTTGTTGGGTTGTATGAGCTCTTTGTATCTTTTGTAAATGAAGCCCTTGGCGGTCACATCATTTGTAAATATTTTCACACATTCTGTAGGTGGTTTTTTTTGTTTTATTTATGGTTTCCTTTGCTGTACAAAAGCTTGTAAGTTTGATTGGGTCTCATTTGTTTATTTTGTTTTTATTTCTATTGCCTCGAGAGACTGACTTAAGAAAACATTGGTACGATTTATGCAGAGAATGTTTTGCCTGTGATCTCTTCTAGGAGCTTTGTGGTGTTAGGTCTTATGTTGAAGTCTTTAAGCCATTTTGAGTTCATTTTTGTGCATGGTGTGAGGGTGTGTTCTAACTTCATTGATTTACACGCAGCTCTCCAACTTTCCCAACACCACTTGCCGAAGAGCCTGTCTTTTTCCCATTGTATATTCTTGCCTCTTTTGTCAAAGATTAATTGACTGTAGGTGTGTAGGTTTATTTCTGGGCTCTCTATTCTGTTCCCTTGACCCATATATCTGTTTTTGTGCCAATACCATGCTGTTTTGATTACTGTAGCTTTGTAGTATTGTCTGAAGTCTGGGAGGGTTATCCCTCCTGCTTTGTTCTTTTCCTTCAGGATTGCTTTGGCAGTTCTGGGACTTTTATAGTTGCATGTGAATTTTAGGATTACCTGTTCTAGTTCTGTGAAACATGCCATGGGTAATTTGATAGGGATCACATTAAATCTGTAGATTGCTTTGGGTTGTGTGGCCATTTTAACAATATTAATTCTTCCAGTCCAAGAGCATGGGATATCTTTCCATTTCTTTGAATCATCTTCAATTTCTTTTATTAATGTTTCATAGTTCTCAGTATATAACTTTTTCACCTCCTTGGTCAGGTTTATTCCTAAGTATTTTATTTTTGGGGGTGCTATTTTTAAAATAAATTTATTTTGTTTATTTATTTTTGGCTGCCCTGGGTCTTTGTTGCTGCGTGCGGGTTTTCTCTAGTTGCGGCGAGCGGGGGCTACTCTTCATTGTGTTGCAAGTGCTTCTCATTGTGGTGGTTTCTCTTGTTCCGGAGCATGGGCTCTAGGTGCATGGGCTTCAGTAGTTGTGGCACGAGGGCTCAGTAGTTGTGGCTCACAGGCTTAGTTGCTCTGTGGCATGTGGGATCTTCCCAGGCCAGGGATCAAACCAGTGTACCCTGCATTGGCAGGCGGATTCTTAACCACTGCACCACCGGGGAAGTCCCTGGGGGTGAGATTTTAAATGTTTTTTTTTTTTACATTCCCTTTCTGATATTTTATTGTTGGTGTAAAGAAATGCAGCCAATTTCTGTATGTAATCTTGTATCCTGGTACCTTGCTGAATTCATTTATTAGTTCTGGTAGTTTTTGTGTGGAGTCTGAAGGGTTTTCTATATATAGTATCATATCACCTGCATATAATGACAATTTTACCTCTTCCTTTCCAATTTGAATATCTTCTGTTTCTTTTCTTATCTCATAACTGTGGCTAGGATTTCCAATACTATGTTGAATAGAAGAGGTGAGAGTGGGCATCCTTGTCTTGTTCCAGATTTTTGCAGGAAGGTTTTCAGCTTTTCACCATTGAGTATTATATTGGCTGTGGGTGGGACTTCCCTGGCGGTCCAGTGGTTAAGACTCTGCGCTTCCAAGGCAGGGGGCATAGGCTCGATCCCTGGCCGGGGAACTAAGATCCCACATGCCTGGCGCAGCCAAAAAAAAAAGAAAGTCATGATATATCAGTTGTGGGTTTGTCGTGAAGAGCTTTTATTATGTTATGTTCCTTTTTTACCCACTTTAGTGAGAGTTTTAATCATGAATGGATGCTGAATTTTGTCAAATGCTTTTTCTGCATCTATTGAGATGATCGTGTGGTTTTTGTCTTGTCTTTTATTTATGTGGTGTATCACATTGATTTGCACATGCTGAACCATCCTTGTGAACTTGCGATGAATCCCACTTGTTCTAGGTGTATCTTTTTTTATGTGTTGCTGGATTTGGTTTGCTAATATTTTGTTGAGAATTTTTGCATCTATATTCATCAGAGATATTGCCCTGTAATTTTCTTTTTTGGTGGTGTCTTTGTCTGGTTTTGGTATCAGGGAGATGGTGGCTTCATACTATGTCTTTCATAGTGTTCCCTTCTCTTCCATTTCTTTTGGAAGACCTGGAGAAGGATCAGTAGAAGTTCTTTTTTATATATTTAATAGAATTCACCTGGGGAGCCATCTGGTCCTAGACTTGTGTTTGTAGGGAGTTTTTAATTTTGATTTTTATTTATTTTGTTTATTTGGTTGCACCGGGTCTAAGTTGTGGCACGTGGGCTCCTTGGTTGCAGCACGTGGGCTCCTTAGTTGTGGCAGGCAGGCTCCTTAGTTGTAGCTCAAGGGCTCCTTAGTTGCAGCTCTTCAGCTCCTTAGTTGCAGCACACGGGCTCTCTAGTTGTGGCATGTGAACTCTTAGTTGCAGCATGCATGTGAGCTCTAGTTCCTGGACCAGGAATTGAACCCAGACCCCCTGCACTGGGAGTGTGGAGTCTTAACCACTGCACCACCAGGAAAGTCCCTGTAGGGAGTTTTTTAAAATTACAGATTCTAGGGAATTCCCTAGTGGTCCAGTGGTTAGGATTCCATGCATCCACTGCAGGGGGCATGGGTTCCGTCCCTGGTTGGGGAACTAAGATCCTGTATGCTGCATGGTGAGGCCAATAAAGAAAGAAAGAAAGAAAGGGAAGAAAATTACAGATTCTGTTTCTCTTTTAGTGATCAGTCTGTTCACATTCTCTGTTTCTTCTTGATGCAATTTTGGTGGGCTGTATGTTTCTAGAAACTCGTCCAGTTTTTCTAGGTTGTCGAATTTGTTGGCATATAATTGTTCATAGTATTCCCTTATGGTTTTTTGTGTTTCTGCAGTATCAGTTATGTTTCCTTTTTCATTTCTTATTTTGTTTATTTGGGTTCTCTCTCTTTTCTTTTTGGTGAGCCTGGCCAGAGGTTTGTCAATCTTGTTTATCCTTACAAAGAACCAGCTCTTGGTTTTTTTGATTTTTTTCTATTGTTTTTTAAATCTCTATTTTATTTATTTCCTCTCTGATCTTTATTATTTCCTTTCTTCTGCTAAATTTAGGTATGTTTGTTCTTCTGTTTCTAATTCTTTTAAGTGGTAGATTAGGTTGAGTTTTCTTGTTTTTTGAGGAAGGCTTGTATTGTTATGAACTTCCCTCTAAGAACTGCGTTTGCTGCATCCTATAGATTTTGTATGGTTGTGTTTTCATTGTCATTTGTCTCAAGGTATTTTTTAATTTCCTCTTTGATTTCATCATTGACCTGTTGGTTTTTTAGTAACATGTTTTTTAGCCTCCATGTAATCATTATTTTCTCATTTCTTTTTCTGCAGTTAATTTCTAGTTTCATGATGTTGTGGTCAGAAAAAATGATTGTGAGAATTTCCATAGTCTTAAATTTGTTGAGGCTTGATTTGTACCCTAGTTAAGTGTAACTGCCCTCTTGTATCATTGGGGATCTCTGTTGCCTTATTGATTCTCTGTCTAGAGGCCCTGAGTGGGGTGTTAAAGTCTCCTACTACTACTATTACTTTATTCCTGTCAATTCCTGTCCTTATGTCTGATATTTGTTTTATGTATTTGAGTGCTTCTATATAAGGAGCATATATGTTGACGAGTGTAATATCCTCTCGTGTTCATCCTTTATTAGTATATAGCGTCCTTCTTTATCTTTCTTTATGGCCTTTGTTTTAAAGTCTACTTTGTTTGATATGAGTATTGTGACCCCTGCTTTCTTGTCGTTTCTGTTTGCATGAAATATCTTTTTCCATCCCCTCACTTTCACTCTGTGTGTGTCCTTTGCCCTAAAGTGGGTCTCTTGTAGGCTCTTGTTTTGTTTTGTTTTTATCCAATCTGCCACTCTGTGTCTTTTGATTTGTCATGCAGTCCATTGACATTTAAGGAAATTATTGACAGATATGTATTTATTGCCATTTTAAACCTTGTTTTCCCATTGATTTTATATTTCGTCTCTGTCTCTTTCTTTTTCTTTTTCGTTTTGTGATTTGATGATTTTCTTTTGTATTATACTTGTGCTCTCTTCTTTTTGGTTTTTCTGAATCTATTGTATGTTTTTGATTTGTGGTTACCTTGTTTTTCAAGTATGGTAACCCCTTCCTATATCTACTTGCCTTAGACGGGTAGTCATGATTCTGACCAGGGTCCTTAGCCTGCTTAAGCAATAGAAGTTGACGTGAGGCTAGACAAGAAAGCCAGCAAGCCTTTACTGGGGCCCTGCACCGGCTGCAGGGGGGAGTGAGAACAAGTAACAGGTTCCCTTTCTCACTCCCTGAGGGGGGTGCGAGCCGGTTCCTTACATGGGGTGAGGGCAGGGGTGTGTCCAGGGGTCGGGCTGGAGGGTGGCTTAGGTGATCTGCCCACTTCTTTGTGGTGTTGAGTGCAGGGGGGCATGCACGGTACCGGGCTTTTGCTCCCGGCTCTTCAGAAATGGCAGTTGGGGTTGGGTTTTTTTTGTCTTTTGTATCCTTTGGGTCCAGAATTTGCCCCGACTGCACGTGCTCGCAAGTCATTTTTAGTCCCATATAGTTTCTTTGTCTTCCGTAGCTTGAGGAGAGGTGTGTCTAGGTGCAAGCACTGCAGCAAAGGGTCCCAGGTCCCAGGCCTGTCTCATTCCTCCCAAGAGACTCTACACCCTTATTCTTTTTTTTTTTTTTTTGCGGTACGCGGGCCTCTCAGTGTTGTGGCCTCTCCCATTGCAGAGCACAGGCTCCGGACACACAGGCTCAGCGGCCATGGCTCACGGGCCCAGCCGCTCCGCGGCATGTGGGATCTTCCCGGACCAGGGCACGAACCCACGTCCCCTGCATCGGCAGGCGGGCTCTCAACCACTGCGCCACCAGGGAAGCCCGTACACCCTATTCTTAAGGAGTAAGGGCCTGAAGGTCTCTTCTTCTAAACTTCTTCCGGCTGGACAGGGGCCACAGAGCGTAGCCTACCCTGGAGGTGTCGAAGTCCCTCGCTGACTGTCCCAAGGACCTGTAGGGACCTAGGCCACCCTCCGCTGGAATGGGCTGAATGCCTTGAGCCGTCGTGAGCCTCACTTGGAACTGTTGGCGCCTAGAAGACACAAACTTAACCAGAAGGTTAAACAAACAAGGGCTTAAAAGGAGAAGAACAACAGTAGCCATTAAAGGGCCTGGAAAGGGCAGGACCCAGGTTAGCTGCGGGAGGGCTTCCTGAAGTGCCGACCAGACGGCGGTGGTGGTGCCCCTGCCAGGAAGCCGTTCTGCTTGGGCATGTATTTTTGTTAATCTCGGGGTTAAAGTTTAACATGTTTCTCGATTTATAGAATGGAAGGTCCGGACCTGTTGGTCCCAGGTCTCCTTCCTGGGCCGCAAAGGCTTAGTCACAGTTTTACAACAGTAGGGAAGACAATAGAGCACTAGGCGAAATATAGCATAAATCAGCATGACCGAAAGGGGTTATGAGAAAATGAAAACCTCCTACTGGAAAGCTTTTTATACCTCGTGGGATCCAGGAGAGCAATCCAGAGAACCAGCTTTCAGTTTCCCCGCCCGTATTAAACAGTGAGGATCGTCGGTTAACTGTCTGCTGAAGACACGTGGCTTGTTGTCGAATTTTCTCAGCGTTGGGAAGAGGTGTTGACATATGTGCCACAAGCAGTATTGGGAATGGGGACTGCCCTGGTGGCGCAGCGGTTAAAAATCCACCTGCCAATGCAGGGGACACGGGTTTGACGCCTGGTCTGGGAAGATCCCACATGCTGTGGAGCAGCTAAGCCCGTGCGCCACAACTCCTGAGCCTGCGCTCTAGAGCCCACAAGCCGCAACTACTGAAGCCCGTGCGCCACAACTACTGAGCCCGCGCGTCTAGAGCCCGTGTTCCACAATGGAAGCCACCGCAATGAGAAGCCTGTGCACCGCAACGAAGAGTAGCCTCTGCTCGACACAACTAGAGAAAGCCCGTGTGCAACAACAGAGACCCAGAGCAGCCAACAATTAATTAATTAATTAATTAAAAATAAATAAAAGAAGTACTGGGAGTGGCGCAAGCCCCTCCTTGTTCTGCTAATAGATAACGCAGGGCCAGTCGGTGGCCAAGTACCCCTTGGCCAGGGAGTCTGGAGACGCGTGTTGTGAAGTAGCAAGAGATTCAGCAGTCTTGTTGGCTAGGGTGGTGAGGGTGTGAGACAAGCTCCAAAGGACATGTTGGTGGGCAGCTACCCCCCACCATGGTAGCAACGTGTACCCGAAGAAATAGGTACCTCCATCTGGGATGTTTCCGGGTAAAAATGTCGAGTTAATTGGGTGCACGGTTTTAATGAACTAGCCCAATGCTTGGGCTCCTTTAAGGAAAGAATCAAGAAAGGGAAGGGGTAATTAAAGTTCCCAGCATACGTTGCATGGGTGTGGAATAATTGTGTTAGGCACTTAGTACCCACAGTTGTTTATCTACCTGGCACACAAAAATGTGTCCTGGCGGGGCACAGCAGACCGGCGGGCCCAAGGCTTTAAGTCCTAGCCATCTAATCCTATTGTGGCAATACGCTCCCGCACACACCCAACACGGTCCATCCATGTCCGCTGTGTCCGTGTCCCCTCCCTCCGTCAGGGAGCGCGTTGGGGTTTGAGCGCAGGTGGGCAGCTGGAGCTCCGGCTTGGGAGGGGGCCACAGTAACATGTTGGGGAGCTGTAATGCCAGTTCTTTATCCCCACATTGTGATTTCATACTTTGCTTCTCTTGCTAAGGGAAGAGTTAAGCAAGAGAGTAGAATTTTCTTCAGCAGGGAAGAGAACAATTCTGACTGTGTACATTACCGCACTGACTCTTGGGTTTTCAGTGGAAAACCATTTTCCCTCAGGATGGACAGAGGGGTCTCTGTGGTCAGTGACAGACTTAGCTCGAGGCAAGCAAACCCAGCGTTCAGTCCGCCGCGTGGAGGAAGCGCGAGTCTGAGCAGTGCGGACCGGGGAATTATGCATCCATCCTGCAGATGAGGGAAGGAAGCAGGGAGGGGGAGCGTAGCTCGTAGCTCCACAGTTGCACCAATCAGAGGTTTGATCTTGAGAGAGAACCAGAGAGCAGGTAGCAAACGAGTGTTAAGAGAAATGCTATAGTGACTTAAAACCCGGGGGTAAGTGTGGGGTCCTGAGGTTTTAAGGTGACTCACATTAAACCGCCCAGCATGGGCAAAGAAGTTGCCTCTGGGGTATGGGTGCCGGACGGTAGCGACACTCGTGGAAGATTCCGAGAGCGAGGGGGACAGTAATTACCCAAACCCGCCAGAGCCTGGTAATTATTTTGTGAGTGGGCTGGAGTATTGGCAGGCAGAAAAGAAAGTAGTGCTTATGGGCACGCAGCCTTGGGTTTGTGAAGTTTCTTTGTCCTTTTTCCGGACGAAGAGCTTCAGGCCTTGAAGAGCTTCGCGTGTCCACCTGGGTTTTTCGAGTTGCCCAGGGTCCTCTGTGTCTTGTGAGGACGCAGAGTGGGGCAGGTTGGTGGGGACAGCTGGGACGTGTGCCTTCGGGTTCCTGGGACATACTGGTGGGGACAGGCTTAGGCCTGGACATGTGTGCGCAGCTCATGAGTCCCTGGAGTTTGGTGCTCTGGGGCGCTCAGCAGGCTTGGTGCTCTGGGGCGCTCAGCAGGCTTGGTAAGGGCCCCTCCGTTTCGGGAGCAGCAGGTCGCCGGGGACTCGTCTTTCCAGGTCTCTGAGCGCACCCAGTCCCCAGGTTTACGGTGGAGTGACTGGGGTTGTTACCTGGGGCAGGCCTGGACTCTTGCCATGTTCCTGGATAGCCCTCAGGATTTGGCGTAGGTTCGTAATGTATTCACGATGGGCTTAGGTTTCCGGGTCAGTCAGCACGTCTAGAGTGAGAAGTGGCCTCCCGTATGTCATTTCGAAGGGACTCAACTTAGTAGTTGTTTCAGGGGCTGCCCTGACGCTTAAGAGATCTATTGGCAGCAGGCGATACCACTACTCATGTTTCCTGATAGTTTGCTCAAGGTTTTCTTTAGAATGTGACTGGCCCGGTCCGTTTTTCCTGAGGACTGAGGTCTCCAGGACGAATTCCTAAAGCCTGCAGAAACTGTTGAGTGACCTTTGCTACAAGTGAAGGTCCATCGTCGCTCTGGAGATGGCGGGGCAACCTGAACCTTCGAATAATTTCTTTTAAAAGCACCTTAGCCACTTCAGTTGCCTTTTCTGTCCTAGTGGGAAAGCCCTCTATCCATCCAGTGAAAGTATTTATAAAGGCTAGTAAGTATTTGAAACCCTGGGAAGAGGGCATCTGAGTGAAATCCACTTGCCAGTCCTCTCCTGGGAAGTCCCCCGTCACTGGACTGGGCTAGCAAGAAGGGGAGGCTGAGGTTGCCCCCTGCATTTTGGGTGTCACAAAGGGCACAGGCTTGAGTAACTCTTTTAATTGTCTCTGGGAGCCGTTTTCCTGTAAAAAGCCGGAAAATGATTGTAGACATTGCATCCCTCCCCAGATAGAGAGAATCATGTAGCCCTTTAATAGTTTTCCATTGGTCAGAGAGACTTACGAGCAATTTCGGGTCTGTGTGCCACCAGCCATCCGTTCCCTTAGTTCCCCCTCTGTTTCGTGCCCAGTTCTCTTTGGAAGTGGAGTACCTGGGTGTAACGTTAGAAGAGGTGGGTATGGGACTAATGCCGTTTCTGGGGTGGGCGTCAGGGCCGCTGTCTTTGCCTCCCGGTCTGCCCTGTTGTCCCCTCAGGTAAGTTGAGAATCTTCCTTTTGGCCCCATGGCAGTGGATGAGTGCTACTAGTTTTGGTCCCTGAACCACTTCTGTGACATGTGAAACCTCAGCCCCATGTTTTACAGGGGAATTCACTGCATTCGAAAGTCCTCTTTCTCTCCAGATGGCCGCGTGGGCGTGTGAAATCAGGAAGGCGTGTTTCACGTCTGTATATGTTTATACTTTTTCCTTCCCCCAAGCTCAAGGCTCAGGCTAGGGCTGTCAGTTGAGGTCTCTGGGGTGAAGTGTTAGGTGGCAGAGGTTCGCTTCTGTGGCACCATGAGTGCTCACGATGGCATACCGCCCTCCTGTCTCCATCTTTAACGACACTACTGCTGTCAGTAAACCCTTCTTCCTCGGGGCTTTCTGTAGCCTGGTCTGTCAGGTCAGGCCTACAGGCATGAACCTGGTCGAGGGTTTCACAGCAGGAACGTGTTAGTTCTGGGCCTTCAGCAGGCATCCGTGTAGCCGGGTTGAGGGTGTAGCAGGTTTTGAGGGTTACCTCTGCGGAGTTGAGGAGTAAAGCCTGGTTCTTAGTAAGGCGGCCTCCAGTTAGCCAGTGGTGGCCTTTTATCTGCAGAATCCCTTGCACGTGTTAAGGGCTCTGGACTTCAGTGGCTGTCCGAAGGTGAGCTTGTCAACTTCTTCCACTAATAAAGCAGGGGCAGCTACCCTCCCCCAGAGGCAGCCAGGCCAGCCTCGGGCCACGGAGTCTGGTGGTTTGGAAAAATAGCCTGTAGGCGGAGGAACTTCTCTTAGCTTTGTCCAAGGACCCCCAGAGTCGTCCCCTGCTTTTCAGCTACGTACAAGATAAATGGTTTTATTTTCAGCTGGGGAGACCAGAGCAGGATCTCTGGTGAGGGCCTGTCTGATATTATTAAAAGCCCTTTCTTGTTCCCCTGTCCAAAGTAATGTTTCTGTATCTGGGCCTTCAGTGGCTTCCTATAGGGGCTTAGCCATTAGCCTGAATCCTGGAATCCGAATTCTGCAAAATCCGGCCGTGACTAAGAAAGTACGAAGATTGTTTTTTTTTTTTTTTTTTGTCTTTGGGGTGCTTAGGCCTAAGGTAGCTTGTTTTCTATCTGGAGATAACTGTCTACTTCCGGCATTTGTAATATACCCCAGATATTTAACCTGTTCCTTTGAGGTTAGTGCCTCTTTCCGGGAGTCCCTGTAGCCCCGGGCCCCAAGCAGATTAAGGGCTTCAATGGTATTTTGACCTGAGGGCTCCATGGTGGGGCTACGTGTTACTATATCATCCACACACTGTAGAATGGCCCTCTTTTAGGTGTATTTCCCTTAGTTCTTTTCCTAGGGCCTGGGAGGACAAGTGTGGGCTGTCCCGAAACCCCCGAGGCAGTACTCTCCAGGTATATTGTTGCATTTGGCCTGAGTGGGAGTTAGTCCACTTCAAGGCTGACAGGTACTGAGATGAGGGATGAACTGGGATACAAAAGAAGGCATCCTTGAGGTCAAGCCCAGTAGACCATTTGGCATCTCCAGGAACCTGGACTAGTATGAGGACTGGCCATGAGGAGATGTGTAGGGACTGCCTCGGTTACTGATCTAAGGTCCGTACCGTTCGATATTCCCCATTTGGTTTAACAACCGCACGAAGGCTGACAGGACACTAAGAGGCCACGTTTGAAGCATTTATGAGGGGCTGCAAACGTTTCCTTGCTCCCGGCTTTGTGGCGTGCCGTCTCTTGTTAGGCTTAAGGCTAATTTTCACAGGTTGGGCAGTGCAGCCTTCCCAGGGGTTCCTTTGTCCCAAACTGCAGGGTTTACTGCGTGTAGAATACGGTTGGGAAGAGGCCCTTGTTCTTCCGGCTGATTTGTTTTAGAGTCAAGAAAAGGGGCTGCTTGGGGCCCCCTAACTGTAATATGGCTCTGAGGGAGCCCGGAAGGTCTCTCTCCAGTAGTGGGGTAAGACACTCAGGCACAACTGAACAGCCACGTGAGATCAAACCCTGTTCAAGTTGAGAAGCGAGAGGCCCAGTGAAGAAGCGGGTGTGAGGCCGTCCATTGACATCAGTCACTGCGCAGCTCTTGGAGGAAGGAGGTCCAGTGCGGGAGATCAGGACAGAGTAAGTGGCTCCCGTATTAATTAAAAAATGGATTTTCTTACCTGGCTCCTTGATGGAGATAGACATCTTGTTGCGGGGAGCCGCCGGAATCCCCAGGCCTCCTCAGTCGTCCAGCATGGCCGTCTCGGGGGCGGGAGCCCGCCTTCCCCTTCGGGACTGGGGACAGTCCCACTTCCAATGCCCTGCTCGTTTGCAGAGCGGGCGTGGACCAGGGGGTTCTTTTCGGCACTTTGGGCCCAGTGGCTGGTCGACTTGCATCTGACGCATTCCCCCTTGCTGGTTGATACCTCTGGGCGGGTGGGAAGCTTCCTTGGCCCCTTGGGTCGTCCCGAGGCCGCAAGGCGCGGCTGACGGCCGTGGTCATCAGTTGAGCTTGAGCGCTGGCCTGTCTTCACGTCGTGTTCTCTCTTCCTCCTCAGCTTGACCTCGATTATTAAATACCCCAGAGGCCACCTCTAGGGGTTAGGACGTAGGTGTTGGTGGGCCTAATCGTAATTTGGGGGTTTCCGCCTGCTATCAGGGGCGGATTCGCTGATAAAATGTTGTCCCAGAAGGGGCTTACCCTCGGGAGTGGAGGGGTCAGTGTTAGTACATTTTCTGAAAGCCTCCACAAGCCGTCCCTGAGAGAGGGCTGGGCGTTCCTTTTCTTCCTGAGTCACTCCTTTAAGCTTTCCGTAGCTAACTGGCTTTGTGGTACACTTGCTCATCCCTTCTACTGTACGCTGGATCATGTGCTTCCTGGCTTCTGCTCCCTCGTGGGAATTATCGTTTCAGCAGGGCTCCTGATCTGGGACTGCCTCTCCACCCATACCAGAATGTTCGGGTTGGTCCCTGGCAAGCTGGTCAGCGTGCCCCTGGGCTGCCCCCCAATTCTCTGTTTCTCCCCAGGGGTACAGCAAATAGACAGGACTCTTTGGACATCCTTCCAAGTTGAATCAAAGGCCAGAGTTAGGGCCTGAAACCTTTCAGCAGACTTCCTAGGGTCTTCCGGAAACCGGCCCAGTCTCTGTTTGCATTGGGCTAAGTTGGTTAAAGAGAAGGGCACACGCACCCTGATTGTCCCTTCGCCATTTGCCACGTCCCTAAGAGGGCATAATTCCCCTATCCTGGGTGATAGGAGGCTCCACTGCGAGTTACCCCGGAGGGACGAGTCTCTCCCTCCTGGGGTAACGGAGGGTATAAAGAAACGTAGGGAATGTAGGTTGCTCAGAGGCATCTGAAGAAGGAGGTGCCTCTGGAGACCTGGTTCCCCCCCTGAGAACTGGGGAAGGTTAAAAGGGGGTCATCTGAAATGTCGGAGGTGTTTTCTGGTTCCCCTGGCTTTTGATTACAGGAGCAGCGTAGAGTGGGGTTTTGGTAAAGGACCATGAAGGCTTGAAGATAGGGAACCCCAGTCCATTTTCCCATCTTGGTTGCAAGAAGGTACTGTAATTTAGAGACCCGTTTGCAGGCCATTTTGCTCGGTCCCCCAACCTGTGTAAAGGCCAGGCAGTGTTACAGGAAAGTTCAAGTTTTTCCCTTTTCAGCCCATTTATTTTAAAAAATTTCCAGTTTTTAAGGATACATTCCAGAGGTGTTTCTTCTGGCTTAGAGGATCCTCCCATGTTGAGGAACCTGCAACTTAGAAAGAGTGCTCCTAGAAATAAAGTCCACCGTCTCAGAGACGTTTACTAGGAGGCTTTTGTCGGAAGGGGGTCGGAGCGTCCTCCGAATTCCCTCCTGACTTAATGGGATGTTGAGCATCCTGTACTCTCCCATTGCCTAACCAGACGTCTCTGGTCAACCCCGTCCCTCGCTCAAGGGGTCCCCAATAGGGGACGTTTGAACCAGTGTCAGGGCGTTGCCAGGACTCTCCTTGAGGGGGATCTGCGGTCTGTAAAGTTTCCCTGTGCTGGGGTGTATTCCTCGAGACTGAGCGTCTATAAAGCCTAGGATGTGGGCTGCTTGGAAGTGGCCAGTCCAGTAGGTAGTCTGTAACAGTGTATGGGGCTGCCAAGGCCTGGAGTGAAGGGGGTCCTAGAGGTACAGAGAGGAACTCCTGGAGGAATTGGAGTTGGGAGCAATGGAAGATGCCACAGGGGTCAGGACCTGAGGGCCTAGAAGTGGGCGTATTCCCACTGGGGATTTTTTGGACATAGAGTAAGGTGAGAGACTAGACAGCGGAAGAACCCCAAACCCTTTTCCCTACCTCTTTGGTGTCTGTGATAAAATTGGGGAGAGCCTGGTGGTTCCATCTGACACAGGCAACAGCGAGTTCGGAGTGTCTCCCATGTAATTTAACATACGAACCCAGTTAGTTTAGGGTCTTTCTTTGGGGTGCTCCAGGGGCCCTTGGAAGCACCCCAATGTTAGCTGGAGATCAAAAGAACTTTAGTTAGAATTTGATATTTGGGAAGTCTGTCAAAAGTTTTAAAACACCTGGTCAGACAGAATCACGGGTCGCTGTGAAACAATTGTTCCTTGCGCCAAGTAAGGTGAAAAAGAGATTCCAGACGTTAGTACAGATCCCTTAAAGGCACAGAAACTCGCACGATCTGTCATCAAAAGCAGCATTCCAGGAGAATTTTGTTCTGAGGGAGGGGAACCAAATCCAGTCTTACATCAGCCTACTCATAAAATCCATTTACCTAAAGAAACTTAATCCAACCTTAGAAAATCCCGACCACGTACAAAAGTCTTTTCCCAGTGGTCCTTTTCTGCAAACCTCCTGCAACTTTCTGTAACCATAGTTTGTCCCTTATTTTTTTCCATTCAGAAGTAACCAGTTTTAGGACAAAAATCATCCCTTTTTCCTTTCAACAAAATATATTTCCATTCCTCATACCTTTTCTGGAAACACATGTGCTACTTCCCTTAGGCAACTGTGGACTGTCTTCTGCACTGGCATTCTACAGGTTGGTAGAGAACATCTCAAGGTGGCACCAAACATCTTCGGTTTCTCGCCCACGAGAAGACGGAAGTGGGTAACTTTAGACCCGTTTAGCAATTCATGTTCCAATACTTCATCTTATTTGAAACAGCCTGAATAGTCAGGGAATTCCTGTCACTTAACTTAATTTAGTTTCAAGTTACCAGCATTTGGAGGGACTGTTCTATTATTTATTTATTCATTGAGGCTGTGCTGGGTCTCCGTTTCGTCATGCAGGATGTTTTTTTAGTCGTGGCATGCAGACTTCTTAGTTGCGGCACGCGCACTCTTAGTTGAGGCATGCACGTGGGATCTAGTGCCCCGACCAGGGATGGAACCCAGGCCCCCTGCACTGGGAGCGTGGAGTCTTGCCCAGTGGACCACCAGGGAAGTCCCTGGAGGGATTATCTAGATGGACACTTCCAAAACATAAGTATTCCTATAGTGTTTACCAAAAAGCACTCATCTCAGTTACATTTAGTTAAAAATTTAATTGTGTCAAGTTATTTTCCCTCTTGACAGATTTTATAACAAACAATACGCTCTTGTTGACTTCCAGTAACCGTAGGTACAATAAACGCATTATACTTAATGTTGATGCCTCTAAAAACAGGTCTGTATTGGGAATTCCCAAATGAGGACATGGCGCTCTCACTGCCGGGGGCCCGGGTTCAATCCCTGGTCGGGGAACTGAGATCCTGCAAGCCACGCGGCACGGCCAAAACAAAAACCAAAACAGGTCTGTATTAATTAAACCCACAAGCTTAAGCTAGCTCTAATACCAGATATTAATTTAATATCAAATATTTCCCAGATCACATGAACCTGAAATGTATTCTGCTGAGTTTTCTTTTATATTTCTGAGAATGTTTATAAGTGCTCACTTTCCTTTAAGCCAATTAAATACAGCTCATTTATAAGTTAATTTTTACATAAAGACAGAATCAGAGATCTCAGTTTTCCCACTTGGATTTAGAAAGGCCCCTTTTTTCCCTCAGTCTGGGGGACTACAGATGGATCAGGTAGTTCCTGAGAGTCCAGGCAGGACACTTACATTGCAAAGGCAGAGGAGAGAGATGCAAGCCCCTCTCCCTTTTTTTTTTTTTTTCTCTTTAAAATCCCACTAAGTAACCCAAGGCTGGAGTCTCAGGCCACGTGGGCTGTGTTTGCATTTCAAGGCTTAAATGCTCCATCGTGCCCACAGCGTCAGCAGAGGCTTGTAGGAGCAGTTGGACAGACAAAACTACATAAAACAGAAACACCAATGACAAAAACTTAAAGACACAAACAAGAAGTTATCAGGGTAAAGGGGACAGGAGTGCAGGTATAAGGGTCAAAGGAGAGGTACAGGGAGGAGGGACAGAAAAGACTGCAAAGGAGAGACAGCAGGAAAATAAAGGTGAGAACGCTGGGATGATTGGACTTCCAGCCATGACTGTCCGGTCAAGGGGAGCCCGCTGGACCAGGGTCTGCACGGTGCAAGGCGAGCCTCTGCCCGCTCTGCTTGTCACCCGTGAAAGTGAGCCGTGGCCGGCCAGAGGGAGCAGGTCTCACAAGCTGAGACGAGTGATGCTGTAGCTGCCTGCCATCCACTCTCCCGGAAGGAGAGGACAGAGAGCAGGAGAGGGGAAAAGAAAAGGGGGAGGGGAAAGCGTTGCCTGAATGAGGGGCCGGAGGCCCCCAGAGGCCAGGAAGGCAGACTTAGCAAACGTGATGCTGAAACAGGAGATTCAGGTGGCCGTCTGTCAGCCACAGGGAGGCTGCATTCGGTGGTCCCCGAGGTGCCCAGATCCTCTCCCCAGAAGGGGACAACTGCCCCACGATGGGCGCCGCTAAGTCTGATACCGGCCAGGGTTCTTGGCCTCCTCAATCAGTAGAAACTCATCAGGGGCCAGAGAAGAACTTCAGGCAAGGCTCTAACGGGATCCCTGCCACAGAAGCGGGTAGGGAGAAGCAGTACTAACAGGTTGCCTTGCTGCCTCCCCGGGGAGGGGCGAGCTGGTTCCTTCTGTGGGGTGAGGGCAGGGGCGTGCCGGGGGGAGGGCCGGAGGGGTGCCTTAGGTGGTCTGCCCACCCCTTTGTGGTGCCGAGTGCAGGGGGCACGCACAGTGCCCCGCTCTTGCGCCCGACCTCTGCTCTTGCTCTGGGCTCTGCAGACGTGGCAGTTGGGGGTTTTGGTCTTTTTGTATCTAGTTCATAATTTGCCCCAACTGCGCATGCACGCCGTTATTTTTAGTCCCTTGTAATCTCTTTGTGTTTGTTGCTGGAGGAGACGGGTGTCCAGGTGCAGGCCCTGCAGCAGAGGCCCCAGGTCCCAGGCTGTCCCAATTCTACCTTTAAGTACCTTACAGTAACACACTTGCATTTCTCCCACACTTTTCTTGATCTGTTGTTAACATTTTGTGTTTCTTGTGCTGTAATCAATAAGTGCATTGCTGTTACTTTGTAAACAGGCAGTTATGTTTTAAAGGAGTACACGAGCTGTGTCTTATCTGTTTAGCCATGTAGTTAACAATTCGAAAGATCTTTGTTTCTTTACGTAGATGCAGAATTCTCTCATATTATTTTCCTTTCGTCTGTAGGACTTCTTTTAAGACTTCTTGTAGTGTGGGTCTGTTTGAGACTAATTATTTTTACTTTTGTATTACATAAATGTCTTTATTTCACTTGAGGATTTTTTTTTTTTTTTTTTTTTTTTTTTTGCGGTACGCGGGCCTCTCACTGTCGTGGCCTCTCCCGTTGCGGAGCACAGGCTCCAGACGTGCAGGCTCAGCGGCCATGGCTCACGGGCCCAGCCACGCCGCGGCATGTGGGATCTTCCCGGACCGGGGCACGAACCCGCGTCCCCTGCATCGGCAGGCAGACTCTCAACCACTGTGCCACCAGGGAAGCCCCAGCACCATCTTCTTTCTCTTCTCCTTCTGGGGCTCTGGTCACATGAATGTTAGACTTTTTGTTTATGTCCCCCAGGTATTTGAGGATCTGTTCGTTTTTAACATTTAATTTTTCTCTTTGTAGTTCAAATTGAATAATGTCTATTGATCTCTCTTCACGTTCGCTGAATCTTTCCGCCCTGCTGTTGAGTCTATGCAGTGAGTTTATTGTGCTTACTTTATTTTTCAGTTCTGAAATTTCAGCTTGGGTTTTCTTGGTGTCTTTTATTTCTCTTATGAGCTGTTCTGTTTGTAGCGTTTGTTTGAAGAACGTTCACGATTGCTTCTTGAGAGTATCTGCATAATAAACATCATATTTGTCAGATGATTCCAACATCTTTGCCATTTTGGCACTGGTATCTGTTGATTGTGTTTTCCTATGTGAATTGAATTTTTGTGGTTTTCATATGCTGAAGAATTTTTTAACTGTATCCCAGGTGTGTGAGACCCTGGGTCTTATTTTTAAACGATGGAGACAGGTACTTATGTTTTATCAGGCAGCCCACCTGGATAGATTCAAGCAGTAAGTTTCAACCTGCTTCCGTGAGCGGTAGTTCACTGTCAACTCAGTTCAGAGCCTTTGTGGTTTTCTTCTGAACTGTCCCAGGTGTGCATCGCGTGATGGCAGTCTGTGCTCTGGGTGTGCGTGGACTCTGTGTTCCCAGAGTTTGTAGTGTGCTAATTAGAAACAAATTCATGCATGTGTGAGTGGGCTGAGCCCTGGAGTGAAAGAAGACGTTTTATGGATCACTCCTGAGCTGCTTGCTATCCACGGTCTCCTGGTGCTTTCTGCACCAGCCCTTTTTTGATCCTCTGGGCAGAAACTTGGGCCTCTAGTTACCCTGCTCTGCCTGAACTATGTTTGGGTCCACATCCAGGCCCACGTAGTGGGAGGAGGGAGAGGGAAAAGCACAGTGGGAGTTGACCCCACCCTCTTGGTCTCAGAGCTACTCTGAGCGGAAGAAGTTTTCCTTCCTCAGAATACTGACCCTCCCCCCGCCCGCGCCCCTGCGCCAGCTGCCGCCAGTCCTGCCACAGAATGGCCTGGACCTGCCACGTGAGAGGATGGAGGGATTCCATGCTCACTTTGAGCACTGGGAATCCCCCTGTTCACTCCTCCAGCCGGAAGTGAAAGTTTTCTCCTGGATCTCTCTGCGCCACTTACTGCCTTCTGGGTTTCAGACTGTATTAAGTTGAGGCTGGAAGAAAAGACAGTCGTGAACTCCGTGCCGGGCCAGCAGTGCTGCAGATTTCGGTATCTCCCAGCTGCACCCGCTGCTGTTCACTTCTCCGTCCTTAACTAGCTGTGCTGACATTCTGCTCTGGCCCAGCGCCGTATTCAGCCGCAGAGAAGGGCAAAGTGTGTCTGCCCCATCTCACCTGGAACTCGAAGCCTCCGTTCGCGGTGCTGGCCCCAAGGATGTCCTCCAGCCCAGGTCCTGCTCTGGCTGCCTTATTAGCTCAGGGGTCTCAGTGGGCACCCCACCCACATACTTCTTTTGCTAATTATGTGGTGAAGTAGCTCAATTTCTTTTCTGTCCAATTACCTCAAAGTATTTTCTAATTTCCCTTGTAACTTCTACGAATATTTATGAGTGAGATGTCTAATTCCCACATATGTTTTGAATTTTCCAAATTCCCTCCTGTTATTGACTCCTGATTTTATTCCATTGTGGTTGGAGAACATACTTTATATTATATTATCTCAGTCCTTTTCAATTTACACAGCCTTGATTTATGGCCTAGCATATGGTCCTTCCTGGGACACATTCCACGTGCACTTGAGAAGACTGTATACTTGCTGCTGTGGGTGGGGTGTTCTGTAGATGTCTAGCTGGTTTATGGTGTTAAGTCCTCTGTTTCCTTGTTCATCTTCTGCCTACTTACTCCAGCCATTATGAAAAACGAGAGGAGTGAAGTCTCCAGCTATGACTGTTGTCTGTCTAGTTCTCCTTTCTAGACGGCCAATTTTTGCTGAGTCTTGTAGGTAGCATATAGTTAAGTCATATTCTTTTTTAAATCACTTCTGTCAATCTCTACCTTTTAATTGGAGAGTTTAATTCATGTACATTTAAAGTGATTACTGATAAGACTTCTGACATTTTGCTCTTTCTGTGTGTTGTCTGTTTTCTTTGTCAGTTCCTCCACCACTGCCTTGTTTTGTTAGATGTTTTCTAGTATTCCATGTAAATTCCCATTTCTTTTACTGTATGTTAAAAAAAATTGGTGTGGGGCTTGCAATTAACATCTTAACTAAAATAACCTAGTTTAATTGAACAGTAAGGGAATTTCAGTAGTACCCAAAAACTTTGTTCCAACGTAGTGATCTCCTTCCCGCCTTTGTGCCGCAGATTACGTACAAATTACATCTTTATACATTGTAACTGCAGCAACAGTTTTATAATGACTGCTTTATGTGGTTGTCTTTTAAATAAAACAGAAGAGTTGAAAACAACAATGCATTTACACTGTCTTTTGTTTACCTGTATAGTTGTCTTTAGCAGTGTTTTTTATTTATGTGAATTCAAGTTTTTATTTAGTGATTTTCATTTGAGCCTGAGGGGCGCTTTTTAGTATTTCTTGAAGGGCAGATATGCTAGCAATAAGTTCTCTGTTTTTGTTTATCTGGAAATGTCCTGCTTTCTCCTTCATTTTTTGAAGGATGGTTTCAGCAGGTAGAGAATTCCTGGTTGACAGTCTTTCAGCACCTTGAATACGTCATCCCACTGTCTTCTAGCCTCCATGGTTTCTTCTTTTTTTTCAGTTTTTTTTTTTAATGTGGACCATTATTTTTAAAAAGTCTTTATTGAATTTGTTACAATATGGCTTCTGTTTTACATTTTGGTTTTTTGGCCGCGAGGCATGTGGGATCTTAGCTCGCCGACCAGGGACTGAACCCACACCCCCTGCACTAGAAGGCGAAATCTTAAGCCACTGGACCTCCAGGGAAGTCCCTGGCCTCCATGGTTTCTGACTGGAAGTCAGCTGTTAATCCTACTGAGGGTCCCTCCGGTGGCCTGGACTGATTTTCTCTTGCTCCTTTCAATATTCTTCGTGCTTTGCTTTTGACAGTAAGATTCTGACGCAGCTCCGTGTGGAGCTCTTTGAATTGGTCTCCTTGTAGTTTATTGAGCTTCTTGGAGATAGAGTAATGTTCTTCATTAAATTGGGGTAACTTTGGGCCATTATTTCTTCAAATATTCTTTCTGCCCCATCCTCCCTCTCCATCTAGGATTCCCACTGTGCCTAAGTTGGTACACTTGATAGCAACCAACAGGTCTCTGAGGCTCTGTTCATTTTTACTGTTTTTCTTTCTTTTCCTCAAATTAGACCAAACTGGTTGATCTGTCTCCAAATTTGCTGGTTCTTCCTTCTACCAACTCACATTTAGCTTTTGTACTTTTCCATGATGGAGTTTCCCCTTGTGTCTTTAAAAACTTTTGTTCTCTCTCTTTATTGGTACCCTGTCTTTGGTGAGATACTATTCTCTTAACTGTCATATTAATTCTTTAGACATGATTTCCCTGAGTTATTTGTACATATAAAAGCTGATTTTGTCTTTGTCTGATGTATTGGGGTTCTCCAAGGAAACAGCATCATCAGAAGATATATAGCTGAATGGATAGCTCGCTGGTTAGCACTTAGTCTCTCTGATTGTGGAGGCTGCAGGCTGAACCCAGGGCCAGCAGATGCTGCAGTTTGAGTCTTCAAGCAGGCTGGCGGGCAGAATTCCCTCCTCACTGGGGGACATCAGTCATTTTTTGTTAAGGCCTTCAAATGATTGGATGAGGCCTTCCTGTGACCTCCATAATATGGAGGAGGGTCTGCTTTACTCAACTTCTAGTGATGTAGATGTTAACCACATCTAAAAAATACCGTCACAGAAACATCTAGAGTAATATTTGACTGAAATTCTGTGTACTGTAGCCTAGCCAAACTGACTAGGCTAGATGAAATTAACCATCTTTCTTCCCGTTTCTCTCTTTCCTTCTAGGACTCCGTTTAAGCGTCATTGGTGCCCTTGATCGTACCCTGCTGGTCTCCGAAACTGTTCATTTTCCTTCATGCGTTTTTTTCCCCCTGTTCCTCACATGTGATAATCTCAATTGACGTATCTTCAAGTTTGCTGGTTCTTCTGCCCACTCAAATTCATTTAATGTACTTTTCAACCACGGAATTTCCATTTTCTTTTTGAAATAATTTTTTTCTTTACTGGTATTCTCTATTTGGTGAGAACCATTCTGTCATATTAATTCCTCAGACATAATTTCATTTAGTTCTTTGAACATGATTTATGAAAACTGACTTATCTAGTATGTTTAACATCTGGGCCTACTCAGAGATAATACCTATTAGTTGATTTAAAAAAATAATAAATTTACATACATACACACACACATTTATTATTTGTTTGTTTGTTTGTTTATTTATTTATTGTTGGCTGCGTTGGGTCTTCATTGCTGTGTGCGGGCTTTCTCTAGTTGCAGCGAGTGGGGGCTACTGTTCGTTGCCGCGTGCGGGCTTATTGTGGTGGCTTCTCTTGTTGCGGAGCACGGGCTCTAGGCGCGCGGGCTTCAGTAGTTGTGGCACGTGGGCTCAGTAGTTGTGGCTCACAGGCTCTAGAGCGCAGGCTCAGTAGTTGTGGCACACAGGCTTAGTTGCTCTGCGGCGTGTGGGATCTTCCCGGACCAGGCCTCGAACCCATATCCCCTGCATTGGCAGGCGGATTCTTAACCACTGTGCCACCAGGGAAGTCCCCAAAGTAGACACTGTACAAAATATAATGTGGTGACTCGAGAAACCAGTTTCCTACTCCCCAGACTTGCTGCCGTTGCTGTTGCTGGTTGCTCTTGCTGCCGTGCTTAGTGACTTTCCTGAACTAATTCTGTAAAGTCTGAGCTCCCTGTGGTGTGTGGGTTGTGAAGTCTCTGTGCTCCTAGCTTGGTACTCAGCTAATGATTTCCTTAAAGCCCATGACCCAGTAAGTCAGCTGCCCTTTACCCAGAGGCTCTTCAGTGTCCCAGCAGGTTACAGCTCTGCCTTGGCCTTGACTTCCTGCTTCCACAAGGCCTCACGGTTAACCAAAAATGAGAAAATAGGATGTTCTCAGTTATGTCCTACGCACGCACACAGAGCTGCACGTGTGCATGGACTTCTGTGTCCCCAGGAGTATGTCAGCGCATTTAAGAGTATTTGTGGGCATTTTATTCCCCAGATCTTCCTTTTTTTTTCCCACTTTATGTGTGTATGTGTTTTAATTGAAGTCTAGTTGATTTACAGTGTTGTGTTAATAACTGCTGCACAGCAAAGTGTTTCAGTTACACACACACATACATATTCTGTTTTTACATAATCTTTTCCATTACGCTTTACCGTAGGGTATTGAATGTAGTTCTCTGTGCTGTACGGTAGGACCACGTTGTTTATCCATTCTGTATACAGAAGCTCACATCTGCTCACCCCAACCTCCCACTCCATCCCTCCCCCAGCCCCCGTCCCCTTGGCAACCACCAGTCTGTTCTCTATGTCCGTGAGTCTGTTTCTGTTTCATAGAAAGGTTCATTTATGTCATATTTTAGATTCCACATATAAGTGATAACAGATGGTATTTGTCTTTCTGACCTACTTCACTTCATATGATAATCTCTAGTTGCATCCGTGTTGATGCAGATGGCATTATTTCATCCTCTTTATGGCTGAGTAGTACTCCATTGTATACATGTACCACATCTTCTTTTCCGTTCATCTGCCGGTGGACCTTTTGGTTGTTTCTGTGTCTTGGCTCTTGTAACTAGTGCTGCAGTGAACGTTGGGGTGCATGTATATTTTCAAATTATAGTTTTCTCTGGACATATGCCCAGGAGTGGGATTGCTGGATCCTGCGGCAACTCTACTTTTAGTTTTGTGAGGAACCTCCATACTGTTCTCCATAGTGGCTGCACCAATTTACATTCCCACCAACAGTGCAGGGGGGGGTCCCCTTTCCTCACACCCTCTCCAGCATGTGTTATTGTAGACTTTTTAATGATGGCGTTCTGACCGGTGTGAGGTGGTGCCTCACGGTAGTTTCGATTTGCGTTTCTCTAATCATTAGAGATGTTGAGCATCTCTTCACGCGCCTACTGGCCGTCTGTATTTCTTCTTCGGAGAAATGTCTGTTTAGGTCTTCTGCGCATTTTTGCAATAGGGTGGTTTGTTTGTTGTTGCTGTTGTTGAGTTGTATGAACTGTTTGTAACTTTTAGAAATTAAGCCCTTGTCGATTGCATCACGTGCACATATTTTCTCCCACTCTGTAGGTTGTGTTTTCACTTTGTTTATCATTTTCTTTGCTGTGTAAAACTTTTAAGTTTGATTAGGTCTCATTTGTTTATTTTTGTTTTTATTTCTATTGCCTTGGGAGATTGACCTAAGAAAACGATAGTACGATTTATGTCAGAGAATGTTTTGCCTGTGATCTCTTCTAGGAGTTTTATGGTGTCATGTCTTATGTTTAAGTCTTTAAGCCATTTTGAGTTTATATTTGTGCATGGTGTGAGGGTGTGTTCTGATTTCACTGATTTACATGCGGCTGTCCAACTTTCCCTGCACCACGTGCTGAAGAGCCTTTTTCCCATTGTATATTCTTGCCTTCTTTGTCGAAGATTAATTGACCGTAGATGTGTGGGTTTATTTCTCGGGTCTCTATTCTGTTCCATTGATCCATACGTCTGTTTTTGTGCCAGTACCATGCTGTTTTGATTACTGTAGCTTTGTAATATTGTCTGAAGTCTGGGAGGGATATGGCTCTTGCTTTGTTCCTTTTCTTCAGGATTGCTTTGGCAATTCTGGGTCTTTCATGGTTCCATGTGAATTTTAGAATTACTCATTCTAGTTCTGTGAAAGATGTCATGGGTAATTTGATAGGGCTCACATTAAATCTGTAGATTGCTTTGGGTAGAATGGCCATTTTAACAATATAATTCTTCCAATCCAAGAGCATGGGGTATCTTTACATTTTTTGAATCAGCTTCAATTTCCTTTATTAATGTTTTATAGTTTTCAGTGTATAAGTCTTTCACCTCCTTGGTCAGGTCTATTCCTAAGTATTTTATTTTTGGGGGTGCAGTTTTAAAAGGTATTGTTGGACTTCCCTGGCAGCCCAGTGGTTATGACTCCATGCTTCCACTGAAGGGGGCACGGGTTCAATCCCTTGTTGGGGAACTAAGATCCTGCATGCCAGGTGGTGCAGCCAAAATAAAAGAAAAGGTGTTGTTTATTTAAATTCCCTTTCTGATATTTCATTCCCTTTCTGATATTTCATTGCTGGTGTACAGAAATGTGACCCATTTCTGTGTGTTAATGTTGCATCTTGCTCCCTTGCTGAATTCGTTTATCAGTTCTAGTAGCTTTTGTGTGGAGTCTTTAGGGTTTTCTATATATAGTGTCATATCTGCATATAATGGCAATTTTACCTCTTCCCTTCAAATTTGTTTACATTTTATTTCTTTTCTTGTCTTATGGCTGTGGCTAGGACTCCAATCCTATGTTAAATAGAAGAGGTGAGACTGGGCATCCTGGTTTTGTTCCAGATTTTTAGCGGGAGGGCTTTCAGCTTTTCACCATTGAGTATTATGTTGGCTATGGGTTTGTCATAAATAGTTTTGATTATATTGAGATATGATCCCTCTATACCCACTTTGGTAAGAATTTTTATCATGAATGGATTTGAATCTTGGTTTTTTTTGTTTTTTGTTTTTTTAACATCTTTATTGGGGTATAATTGCTTTATAATGGTGTGTTAGTTTCTGCTTTATAACAAAGTGAATCAGTTATACATATACATATGTTCCCATATCTCTTCCCTCTTGCGTCTCCCTCCCTCCCACCCTCCCTATCCCACCCCTCCAGGCGGTCACAGGGCACCGAGCTGATCTCCCTCTGCTATGCAGCTGCTTCCCACTAGCTATCTACCTTACGTTTGGTAGTGTATATATGTCCATGCCTCTCTCGCGCTTTGTCACAGCTTACCCTTCCCCCTCCCCATATCCTCAAGTCCGTTCTCTAGTAGGTCTGTGTCTTTATTCCTGTCTTACCCCTAGGTTCTTAATGACATTTTTCCCCTTAAATTCCATATATATGTGTTAGCATACCATATTTGTCTTTCTCTTTCTGACTAACTTCACTCTGTATGACAGACTCTAGGTCTATCCACCTCATTACAAATAGCTCAATTTCGTTTCTTTTTATGGCTGAGTAATATTCCATTGTATATATGTGCCACATCTTCTTTATCCATTCATCCGATGATGGGCACTTAGGTTGTTTCCATCTCCGGACTATTGTAAATAGAACTGCAACGAACATTTTGGTACATGACTCTTTTTGAATTATGGTTTTCTCAGGGTATATGCCCAGTAGTGGGCTTGCTGGGTCATCTGGTAGTTCTATTTGTAGTTTTTTAAGGAACCTCCATACTGTTCTCCATAGTGGCTGTACCAATTCACATTCCCACCAGCAGTGCAAGAGGGTTCCCTTTTCTCCACACCCTCTCCAGCATTTATTGTTTCTAGATTTTTTGATGATGGCCATTCTGACTAGTGTGAGATGATATCTCATTGTAGTTTTGATTTGCATTTCTCTAATGATTAATGATGTTGAGCATTCTTTCATGTGTTTGTTGGCAGTCTGTATTATCTTCTTTGGAGAAATGTCTATTTAGGTCTTCTGCCCATTTTTGGATTGGGTTGTTTGTTTTTCTGTTACTGAGCTGCATGAGCTGCTTGTAAATTTTGGAAATTAATCCTTTGTCAGTTGCTTCATTTGCAAATATTTTCTCCCATTCTGAGGGTTGTCTTTTGGTCTTGTTTATGGTTTCCTTTGCTGTGCAAAAGCTTTGAAGTTTCATTAGGTCCCATTTGTTTATTTTTGTTTTTATTTCCATTTCTCTAGGAGATGGGTCAAAAAGGATCTTGCTGTGATTTATGTCATAGAGTGTTCTGCCTTTGTTTTCCTCTAAGAGTTTGATAGTTTCTGGCCTTACATTTAGGTCTTTAATCCATTTTGAGCTTATTTTTCTGTATGGTGTTAGGGAGTGGTCTAATCTCATACTTTTACATTTACCTGTCCAGTTTTCCCAGCACCACTTATTGAAGAGGCTGTCCTTTCTCCACTGTACATTCCTGCCTCCTTTATCAAAGATAAGGTGACCATATGTGCATGGGTTTATCTCTGGGCTTTCTATCCTGTTCCATCTAAAGATAGATCTATCTGATCTATCTTTTGTTTTTGTGCCAGTACCATACTGTCTTGATTACTGTAGCTTTGTAGTATAGTCTGAAGTCAGGAAGCCTGATTCCTCCAGCTCCGTTTTTCGTTCTCAAGATTGCTTTGGCTATTCGGGGTCTTTTGTGTTTCCATACAAATTGTGAAATTTTTTGTTCTAGTTCTGTGAAAAATGCCAGTGGTAGTTTGATAGGGGTTGCATTGAATCTGTAGATTGCTTTGGGTAGTAGAGTCATTTTCACAATGTTGATTCTTCCAATCCAAGAACATGGTATATCTCTCCATCTATTTGTATCATCTTTAATTTCTTTCATCAGTGTCTTATAATTTTCTGCATACAGGTCTTTTGTCTCCTTAGGTGGGTTTATTCCTAGATATTTTATTCTTTTTGTTGCAAAGGTAAATGGGAGTTTTTGTTTTTGTTTTTTGCGGTACGCGGGCCCCTCACTGCTGGGGCCTCTCCCGTTGTGGAGCACAGGCTCCAGACACGCAGGCTCAGCTGCCATGGCTCACGGGCCCAGCCGCTCCGCGGCATGTGGGATCTTCCCAGACTGGGGCATGAACCCGTGTCCCCTGCGTTAGCAGGTGGACTCTCAACCACTGCGCCACAAGGGAAGCCCAATGGGAGTGTTTTCTTGATTTCACTTTCAGATTTTTCATCATTAGTATATAGGAATGCCAGAGATTTCTGTGCATTAATTTTTTATCCTGCAACTTTACCGAATTCATTGATCAGCTCTAGTAGTTTTCTGGTAGCATCTTTAGGATTCTGTATGTATAGTATCATGTCATCTGCAAACAGTGACAGCGTTACTTCTTCTTTTCCGATTTGGATTCCTTTTATTTCCTTTTCTTCTCTGATTGCTGTGGCTAAAACTTCCAAAACTATGTTGAATAAGAGTGGTGAGAGTGGGCAACCTTGTCTTCCTCCTGATCTTAGTGGAAATGCTTTCAGTTTTTCACCATTGAGGATGACGTTGGCTGTGGGCTTGTCATATATGGCCTTTATTATGTTGAGGAAAGTTCCCTCTATGCCTACTTTCTGCAAGGTTTTTATCGTAAATGGGTGTTGAATTTTGTCAAAAGCTCTCTCTGCATCTATTGAGATGATCATATGGTTTTTCTCCTTCAGTTTGTTAATATGGTTTATCACATTGATTTGCGTATATTGAAGAATCCTTGCATTCCTGGAATAAACCCCACTTGATCATGGTGTATGATCCTTTTAATGTGCTGTTGGATTCTGTTTGCTAGTATTTTGTTGAGGATTTTTGCATCTATGTTCATCAATGATATTGGCCTGTAGTTTTCTTTCTTTGTGACATCTTGTCTGGTTTTGGTATCAAGGTGATGGTGGCCTCGTAGAATGAGTTTGGGAGTGTTCCTCCCTCTGCTATATTTTGGAAGAGTTTGAGAAGGATAGGTGTTAGCTCTTCTCTAAATGTTTGATAGAATTCGCCTGTGAAGCCATCTGGTCCCGGGCTTTTGTTTGTTGGAAGATTTTTAATCACAGTTTCAATTTCAGTGCTTGTGATGGGTCTGTTCATATTTTCTATTTCTTCCTGACTCAGTCTTGGCAGGTTGTGCATTTCTAAGAATTTGTCCATTTCTTCCAGGTTGTCCATTTTATTGGCATAGAGTTGCTTGTAGTAATCTCTCATGATCTTTTGTATTTCTGCAGTGTCAGTTGTTACTTCTTTTTCATTTCTAATTCTATTGATTTGAGTCTTCTCCCTTTTTTTCTTGATGAGTCTGGCTAATGGTTTATCAATTTTGTTTATCTTCTCAAAGAACCAGCTTTTAGTTTTATTGATCTTTGCTATTGTTTCCTTCATTTCTTTTTCATTTATTTCTGATCTGATTTTTATGATTTCTTTCCTTCTGCTAACTTTGGGGTTTTTTTGTTCTTCTTTCTCTAGTTGCTTTAGGTGCAAGGTTAGGTTGTTTATTCAAGATGTTTCCTGTTTCTTAAGGTGGGCTTGTATTGCTATAAACTTCCCTCTTAGAACTGCTTTTGCTGCATCCCATAGATTTTGGGTTGTCGTGTCTCCATTGTCATTTGTTTCTAGGTATTTTTTAATTTCCTCTTTGATTTCTTCAGTGATCACTTCGTTATTAAGTAGTGTATTGTTTAGCCTCCATGTGTTTGTATTTTTTACAGATCTTTTCCTGTAATTGATATCTAGTCTCATAGCATTGTGGTCGGAAAAGATACTTGATACAATTTCAATTTTCTTAAATTTACCAAGGCTTGATTTGTGACCCAAGATATGGTCTATCCTGGAGAATGTTCCATGAGCACTTGAGAAAAATGTGTATTCTGTTGTTTTTGGATGGAGTGTCCTATAAATATCAATTAAGTCCATCTTGTTTAATGTATCATTTAAAGCTTCTGTTTCCTTATTTATTTTCATTTTGGATGATCTGTCCATTGGTGAAAGTGGGGTGTTAAAGTCCCCTACTATGAATGTGTTACTGTCGATTTCCCCTTTTATGGCTGTTAGTATTTGCCTTATGTATTGAGGTGCTCCTAGGTTGGGTGCATAAATATTTACAATTGTTATATCCTCTTCTTGGATCGATCCCTTGATCATTATGTAGTGTCCTTCTTTGTCTCTTTTAATAGTCCTTATTTTAAAGTCTATTTTGTCTGATATGAGAGTTGCTACTCCAGCTTTCTTTTGGTTTCCATTTGCATGGGATATCTTTTTCCATCCCCTTACTTTCAGTCTGTATGTGTCTCTAGGTCTGAAGTGGGTCTCTTGTGGACAGCATATATAAGGGTCTTGTTTTTGTATCCATTCAGCCAATCTGTGTCTTTTGGTTGGAGCATTTAGTCCATTTACATTTAAGGTAATTATCGATATGTATGTTCCTATTCCCATTTTCTTAATTGTTTTGGGTTCGTTATTGTAGGTCTTTTCCTTCTCTTGTGTTTCTTGCCTAGAGAAGTTCCTTTAGCATTTGCTGTAAAGCTGGTTTGGTGGTGCTGAACTCTCTCAGCTTTTGCTTGTCTGTAAAGGTTTTAATTTCTCCATCAAATCTGAGTGAGATCCTTGCTGGGTAGAGTAATCTTGGTTGCAGGTTTTTCTCCTTCATCACTTTCAGTATGTCTTGCCACTCCCTTCTGGCTTGTAGGGTTTCTGCTGAGAAATCAGCTGTTAACCTTATGGGGATTCCCTTGTGTGTTATTTGTTGTTTTACCCTTGCTGCTTTTTTTTTTTTTTTTTTTTTTTTTGGTACGTGGGCCTCTCACTGTTGTGGCCTCTCCCATTGCAGAGCGCAGGCTCAGCGGCCATGGCTCATGGGCCCAGCCGCTCCATGGCATGTGGGATCCTCCCGGACCGGGGCACGAACCCGCGTCCCCTGCATCGGCAGGCGGACTCTCAACCACTGCGCCACCAGGGAAGCCCTACCCTTGCTGCTTTTAATATGCTTTCTTTGTATTTAATTTTTGACAGTTTGATTAATATGTGTCTTGGCGTATTTCTCCTTGGATTTATCCTGTATGGGACACTCTCTGCTTCCTGGACTTGATTAACTATTTCCTTTCCCATATTAGGGAAGTTTTCAACTGTAATCTCTTCAAATATTTTGTCAGTCCCTTTCTTTTTCTCTTCTTCTTCTGGAACCCCTACAATTCGAATGTTGGTGTGTTTAATGTTGTCCCAGAGGTCTCTGAGACTGTCCTCAGTTCTTTTCATTCTTTTTTCTTTATTCTGCTCTGCAGTAGTTATTTCCACTATTTTATCTTCCTGGTCACTTATCCGTTCTTCTGCCTCAGTTATTCTGCTATTGATCCCATCTAGAGTGTTTTTCATTTCATTTATTGTGTTGTTCATCGTTGCTTGTTTCATCTTTAGTTCTTCTAGGTCCTTGTTAAATGTTTCTTGCATTTTGTCTGTTCTATTTCCAAGATTTTGGATCATCTTTACTACCATTATTCTGAATTCTTTTTCAGGTAGACTGCCTATTTCCTCTTCATTTGTTAGGTCTGGTGGGTTTTATCTTGCTCCTTCATCTGCTGTATGTTTCTCTGTCTTCTCATTTTGCTTATCTTACTGTGTTTGGGGTCTCCTTTTTGCAGGCTGCAGGTTCGTAGTTCCCGTTGTTTTTGGTGTCTGTCCCCAGTGGCTAAGGTTGGTTCAGTGGGTTGTGTAGGCTTCCTGGTGGAGGGGACTAGTGCCTGTGTTCTGGTGGATGAGGCTGGATCTTGTCTTTCTGGTGGGAGGTCCACGTCTGGTGGTGTGTTTTGGGGTGTCTGTGGACTTATTATGATTTTAGGCAGCCTCTCTGCTAATGGGTGGCGTTGTGTTCCTGTTTTGCTAGTTGTTTGGCACAGGTTGTCCAGCACTGTGGCTTGCTGGTCGTTGAGTGAAGCTGGGTGCTGGTGTTGAGATGGAGATCTCTGGGAGATTTTCGCTGTTTGATATTATGTGGAGCTGGGAGGTCTCTTGTGGACCAGTGTCCTGAAGTTGGCTCTCCCACCTCAGAGGCACAGCACTGACTCCTGTGCAGCACCAAGAGCCTTTCATCCACACGGCTCAGAATAAAAGGGAGATAAAGTAGAGAGAAAGAATTAGTAGAAGTAGAAAGGAAGGAAGGAAAGAAAGAAAAGAAGGAAAGAAGGAAAGAAAAGAGGGAAAGAAGGAAAGAAAGAAAGGAGGGAGGGACGGATGGTGGGAGGAAGGAAAGAAGGAGGGAAGGAAGGAAAAAAGAAAGAAAGAAAGAAGATGGAGTACAATAAAATAAAGTAAAATATAATAAAGTTATTAAATTAAAAAATAATTATTAAGAAAAAAAATTAAAAAAAACACAGACGGATAGAACCCTAGGACAAATGGTGGAAGCAAAGCTATACAGACAAGATCTCTCACAGAAGTATACACATACACACTCACAAAAAGAGGAGAAGGGGAAAAAATCATAAATCTTGCTCTCGAAGTCCACCTCCTCGATTTGGGATGATCCGTTGTCTATTCATGTATTCCACAGATGCAGGCACATCAAGTTGATTGTGGAGCTTTAATCCGCTGCTTCTGAGGCTGCTGGGAGAGATTTCCCTTTCTCTTCTTTGTTCTCACAGCTCCCGGGGGCTCAGCTTTGGATCTGGCCCCGCCTCTGCGTCTAGGTAGCCTAAGGGCATCTGTTTTTTGCTCACACAGGACGGGGTTAAAGGAGCTGCTGATTCAGGGGCTCTGGCGCACTCAGGCCGGGGGGAGGGAGGGGCACGATGCGGGGCGGGCCTGCGGCAGCAGAGGCCAGCGTGACGTTGCACCATCCTGAGGCGCGCCGTGCGTTCTCCCGCAGAAGTTGTCCCTGGATCCCGGGACCCTGGCGGTGGCGGGCTGCACAGGCTCCCCAGAAGGGGGGTGTGGAGAGTGACCTGTGCTCGCACACAGGCTTCTTGGTGGCGGCAGCAGCAGCCTTAGCGTCTCCCGCCCGTCTCTGGGGTCCGCGCTGTTAGCCGCGGCTTGCGCCGTCTCTGGAGCTCCTTTAAGGGGTGCTCTTAATCCCCTCTCCTCACGCACCAGGAAATAAAAGAGGGAAGAAAAAGTCTCTTGCCTCCTAGGCAGCTCCAGACTTTTCCCCGGACTCCCTCCCGGCCAGCCGTGGCGCACTAGCCCCCTGCAGGCTGTGTTCACGCCGCCAACCCCAGGCCTCTCCCTGTGCTCCGACCGAAGCCCGAGCCTCAGCTCCCAGCCCCGCCCGCCCCGGCGGGTGAGCAGACAAGCCTCTCGGGCTGGTGAGTGCCGGTCGGCCCTGATCCTCTGTGCGGGAATCTCCCCGGTTTGCCCTCCGCACCCCTGTGGCTGCGCTCTCCTCCGCGGCTCCGAAGCTGCCCCCCTCCACCACCCGCAGTCTCCGCCCGCGAAGGGGCTTCTAGTGTGTGGAAACCTTTCCTCCTTCACGGCTCCCTCCCACTGGCGCAGGTCCCGTCCCTATCCTTTTGTCTCTGTTTATTCTTTTTTCTTTTGCCCTACCCAGGTACGTGGGGAGTTTCTTGCCTTTTGGGCGGTCTGAGGTCTTCTGCCAGCGTTCAGTAGGTGTTCTGTAGGAGTTGTTCCACGTGTAGATGTATTTCTGGTGTATCTGTGGGGAGGAAGGTGATCTCCGCGTCTTACTCTCCCGCCATCTTCCCCTCCTTCCCTGAATCTTGTTAAATGCTTTTTTCTGAATCTGGCGAGATGATCATGTGGTTTTTGCTTATGTGGTGTATCGCAGTGATTTCCATGCGTTGACCCATCCTTGTGAACTTGCGATGAATCCCACTTGGTCGTGGTGTGTGATCTTTTTTATGTGTTGTTGGATTCGGTTTGCTAATATTTTGAGAATTTTTGCATCTATATTCTTCAGAGATACTGGCCTGTAACTTTCCTTTTTGGTGGTGTCTTTGTCTGGTTTTGTTATCAGGGTGATGGTGGCTTCATAGCATGTCTTTGGGAGTGTTCCCTCCTCTTCCATTTTTTTGGCAAGAGTTTTAGAAGGATCGGTATAAGTTCTTTTTTGTATGTTTGGTAGAATTCACCTGTGAGGCCGTTTGGTCCTGGACTCGTGTTTGTAGGGAGTTTTTTTAAATTACAGATTCTATTTCACTTCTAGTGATCAGTCTGTTCAAATTATCTATTTCTTCCTGATGCAGTTTCGGTGGGCTGTATGTTTCTAGGAACTTGTCAGTTTCTTCTAGGTTGTTGAATTTTTGGCATACCCTTGTTCATAGTAGTTTCCCTTACGGTTTTTTATATTTCTGTGGCATCAGTTGTTATGTTTCCTTTTTCATTTCTTATTTTATTTGGGTTCTCTCTCTTTTCTTTTTGGTGAGCCTGGCCAGAGGTTTGTCCATCGTGTTTATCCTTCCAAAGAACCAACTCTTAGTTTTATTGATTTATTTCTATTTTTTTAATCTGTTTTATTTCTTTCTTCTCTGATCTTTACTGTTTCCTTCCTTCTGCTGAATTTTGCTTGTTCTTCTTTTCCTAATTCTTTTAAGTGGTAGGTTAGGTTGTTTGAGGTTTTTCTTGTTGTTAGAGGAAGGCCTGTACTGTTATGAACTTCCCTGTAACAGCTGCTTTTGCTGCATCCCATAGCTTTGGACGGTTCTGTTTTCTTTTCTTTTTTTTTTTATTTTTGTATGGTTGTATTTTCATTTTTTCAAGGTATTTTTAAATTTCCTCTTTGATTTCATCATTAATTAACCCATTGGTTTTTGAGTAGCATGTTATCGTTTTTTTCCCACTTCTTTTTCTTTCTAATGTCTGATCTTATTTGTTAGAACATCTCATTTTTTTAAAACTTTGGTTAGTTTCATGTTAGATAATGAATATTTTCTCAGCTTTATTTCTTGCCTTCAATTTTTATTTTATTTATTTGGTTAGTTTCATGTTAGATGATGAATATTTTCTCAGCTTTATTTCTTGCTTTCAATTTTTATTTTATTTATTTGGCTGCATCGGGTCTTGGTTGTGGCATGCGGGATCCTTGTTGCAGCGCACGGGCTTCTCTCTAGTGGCACGTGGGCTCTCTAGTCGTGGCGCATGGGCTCCAGAACGCGCAGGCTCAGTAGCTGTGGTGTGTGCGCTCTCTAGTTGTGGCGCACGGGCTCCAGAGCACGTGGGCTTAATAGTTGTGGCGTGTAGGCTTAGTTGCTCTGTGGCATGTGGGATCTTAGTTCCCCGACCAGAGATTGAACCCACATCCCCTGCATTGGAAGGCGGATTCTTTACCACTGTGCCACCAGTGAACTCCTAGAACAAATCATTTTTTTAAAAAATTTATTTATTTACTTTATTTTTGGCTGCGTTGGGTCTTCATTGCTGTGCACAGGCTTTCTCTAGTTGTGACAAGCAGGGGCTACTCTTTGTTGCAGTGCGCAAGCTTCTCATTGCAGTGGCTTCTCTTGTTGCAGAGCACAGGTTCTAGGCATGCGGGCTTCAGTAGTTATGGCACGTGGGCTCAGTAGTTGTGGCTCGTGGGCTCTAGAGCACAGGCTCAGTAGTTGTGGCACACGGGCTTAGCTGCTCCACGGCATGTGGGATGTTCCTGGACCAGGGCTCAAACCCATGTCCCTTGCATTGGCAGGCGGATTCTTAACCACTGCGCCACCAGGGAAGTCCGAACGTCTCATTTTTGGCTGGACTCAGAGGCAGAAGCTCTGAGAGAGGACAGCCTCCATCTCTTGACAGTCTGTTCCCGGCATTCTTCTTTGGCCTTCTTCATTCTCTTGGCAAAGAGTTTAGTATATTCTGCACTCTGCCTTAGTTTTCCTAGAATGCTGTTTCTTCAGAGCAGTACACCGACATTTGTGTTGCAGAACACATGGAGTAAAAAGACACTGAACCTTGTGGCTTTGGTCCTAGATTTCTTACCTTTGTTTAGGGGTTTCTCACAACATACTGGTGGACATCATCTTTGGAGAGACTGAAAAGTTTGTGGATTCTGCTAGCTTTTTTAATTTATTGATTGATTTTTTATTTTTTGGCTGTCTTGGGTCTTCGTTGCTGCACGTCGGCTTTCTCTAGTTGCGGCGAGTGGGGGCTACTCTTTGTTGTGGTGCGTGGGCTTCTCATTGAGGTGGCTTCTCTTGTTGTGGAGCACGGGGTCTAGGTGTGTGGGCTTCAGTAGTTGCAGCACGTGGGCTCAGTAGTTGTGGCTCGGGGGCTTAGTTGCTCCGAGGCATGTGGGATCTTCCTGGCCCAGGGCTCGAACCTGTGTCCCAAGCGTTGGCAGGCGGATTCTTTTTTTTTTTTTGTGGTACGCGGGCCTCTCACTGTTGTGGCCTCTTCCATTGTGGAGCACAGGCTCCGGATGTGCAGGCTCAGCGGCCATGGCTCACGGGCCCAGCCGCTCTGCGGCATGTGGGATCCTCCCAGACTGGGGCATGAACCCGCATCCCCTGCATTGGCAGGCAGATTCCCAACCACTGCGCCACCAGGGAAGCCCCAGGCAGGCGGATTCATAACCACTGAGCCACCAGGGAAGTCCCTCTGCTTGCTCTTTGGGGTCCCAGGCGATGAGGCACAGTAGTATCGGTGAGTCTGGTAATATTTTTCTCCCTTTTTTTTATGAAGACCAAATTGAGACCACTCAGATTGGCATCCACAGTGCAACCCCATACAGATTTGTGAATTCTTTCTCCAGTTCTCCTTGGTCTGTAACAGGAATGTCCCTTATTCAGTAGCAGGTGTACGCAGCCATGGGTTAAGACACCCTGCTTTATGGGGAAACCCTGTTTGTCATTCCCACCACTGATTCGGACCACATAACCCTTCCATTCTTCACCCAGAGTGTCGGCAGCCACTTCTTTGGCCATAGGATTCTCATAAAAGGTACGAAGTTTTCATTCATCATCCACTTCAGTGAGTTTCTGGCAGCCAGTGGCCAGGAAGGAAATCTTCAGCTTCATCCTTGAGTGGCCGGCTGCACCCGAGGCACCACGTGAAAGAGCTCGTTTCTTCTTCTGTGGTTAATCGCTAGTTGCATGCCATTGTGGTCAGAGAAGATGCTTGATAGAATTTCTATACTCTGAAATTTGTTGAGGCTTATTTTGTGCCCTTGTATGTGGTCGGTCCTGTATAATGTTCCATGTGCCCTGAAAGGAAAGTGTATTCTGGTTGTTTTGGGTGTAATGTCAGTTAAGTCTTACTGTTCTGTTGTATCATTGGGGATCTCTCTTGCCTCACTGATTCTCTGTCTAGAGGCCCTGAGTGGGGCCTCAATACTATTATTGTATCCCTGTCAGTTTCTGTCCTTATGTCTGATATTTGTTTTGCGTATTTGAGTGCTCCTATATAAGGAGCATATATGTTGACGAGTGTAATATCCTTTCCTTGTGTTCATCCTTTCTTAGTATATAGCGTCCTTCTTTATCTTTCTTCATGGCTTTTGTTTTGAAGTTTATTTTGTCTGATATGAGTATTGCGACCCCCACTTTCTTGTCATTTGTTTTCATGAAATATCTTTTTCCATCCCCTTACTTTCAATCTGTGTGTGTCCTTTGCCCTAAAGTGGGTCTCCTGTAGGCAGCATATTGTAGGCTCTTTTTTTTTTTTTAATCCAATCTGCCACTCTGTGTCTTTTGATTGGAGCTTTTAGTCCATTGACATTTTAAGGTAATTATTGACAACTTTTTGTTTCTCCTTTTGTGGTTTGATGTTTTTTTTTTGGCCGTGCCACGTGGCTTGAGGGATGTTAGTTCCCTTACCAGGGACTGAACCCGGGCCCTTGGCAGTGAGAGCTCGGAGTCCTAAGGCACTGGACTGCCAGGGAATTCCCCGATGATTTTCTCTTGAATTATACTTACGTCCTCTTCTTTTTGGTTTTTGTGAGTCTATTGTATGTTTTTGATTTGTGGTTGCCCTGGTTTTCAAGTATGTTAACCCCTTCCTATATCTGCTTGCCCTAGACTGGTAGTCATATAGGCTCAAACACATTCTAGGAAATGAAAAAAAGTCTACATTTTCTTACTCTCCTCCCCCCACATTTTATGATTTTGACGTCCCTTTTTACATCTTCATGTTCATCCTTTTGCTGTTCATTCTGGTTATCATTCAGTTTCACAGAAATTTTTTGATTTTTAAAAAATGTGTGTACTGGCTTATTTAAGTGATTTATTTTCCAATTGTGATTTTTCTCTTTCCTGTAGATTCTTAGTTCTGTTCTATTTAGAGAAGACCTTTCAGTATTTCCTTTAGGATAGGTTTAGTATTGCTGTATTCTTTTAGTTTTTGCTTGTCTGAGAAATTCTTTCTCTCTCCTTTATTCTAAATGATAATCTTGCTGGGTAGAATGTCCTAGGTTGCCGATTTTTCCCTTCCAGGACTTTGACTGTCTTGCCACTCCCTTCTGGCCCGCAGCGTTTCCGTAGAGAAATCAGCTGACAGCCTAATGGGGGTTCCCTTGTCACTAACTCTGTTTTTCTCTTGCTGCCTTTAGAATCCTCTTAATCTTTAACTTTTGCCATTTTTTTTTGAAGATGTTGGGGGTAGGAGTTTATTAATTAATTTATTTTTGCTGTTGGGTCTTCGTTTCTGTGCGAGGGCTTTCTCTCTAGTTGTGGTAAGTGGGGGCCACTCTTCATCGCGGTGCATGGGCTCACTATTGCGGCCTCTTGTTGCGAAGCACAGGCTCCAGACGCGCAGGCTGAGTTGTGGCTCACGGGCCCAGCTGCTCCGCGGCACGTGGAATCCTCCCAGACCAGGGCTCGAACCCATGTCCGCTGCATTGGCAGGCGGATTCTCAACCACTGCGCCACCAGGGCAGCCCACCTTTTGCCATTTTTACTGCAGTGTGTCTTGCTGTAGGTCTGTGTGGCTTTCCCTGCTTTGGGACCCCCTGTGCTTCCTCTGCCTGGGTATGTCTCCTTCTTTAGATTTGGAAAGTTTTCAGCCGTCATTTCTTCAGATACATTTGTGGTACCCTTTTCTCTTTCTTTCCATTCTGGGATCCCTATTATGTGTCGATTGGCACACTTTATATTCTCCCATAGGCCTCTTATATTGCTTTTTTTTTTTCATTTGGCTTTCTGCTTTTCTGATTGGGTCATTTCCTCATTTCCATTGGTCTACCTTCACTTATTCATTCTTCTGCATTATTAATTCTGCTGTTCATTGCCTTTAGCTCAGCTTTTGTCTCTGCAAATGAGTTTGCTAATTTTTTTGGGTACCCTTCAGAGTTTGTTTCTTTTTTATAGTACTCTGCATTTCTGTCGATAGCCTTTCTTTTTTTAAAAAAAATGTATTTATTTATTTATGGCTACATTGGGTCTTTGTTGCTGCGCGCGGGCTTTCTCTAGTTGCGGCGAGCGAGGGCTACTCTTCATTGCGGTGTGCAGGCTCCTCATTGCGGTGGCTTCTCTTGTTGCAGAGCATGGGCTCTAGGCACGTGGGCTTCAGCAGTTGTGGCTTGCGGGCTCTAGAGCGCAGGCTCAGTAGCTGTGGCACACGGGCTTGGGTGCTCCGTGGCGTGTGGGATCTTCCCGGACCAGGGCTTGAACCTGTGTCCCCTGCATTGGCAGGCGGATTCTTAACCACTGCGCCACCAGGGAAGTCCCCGATAGCCTTTCTTAATTCCTTACTTTCCTTTTTGAACTCAGTGTCTGTTGGAGCGAAGCGGTCTGTGTTGTTTCTTGCAGCAGAATTCTCTTGGTCTTTTAACTGGAGTGGTTCCTCTTCTTATTTCTCTTACTCTGTGCGTTTAGGAGAAACAATTGTCAGCTGTGGTTTTGGAGGGCTGTTGACACGTGGGGGCATCCCTGTGTAGCTCTCGTGGGTTTAATATATTTGGTACCAGGGCTGCTCTTAGTATGGATGCCTGTCAGCTCTTTCCTCAGTGTGTGCTGGTGGTTAATCCCCTTGCTAGGGGTGTGCAGATGTGGCGGCTGGTGACCAGTCCTGGGTTTCTCGACAGTGGTGGCAGCTTAGGCACACCCCGGGAGTATGCGACGGGAGTGGAGGTGGCTCATGACGCCTCCTGGAGCCCGTGCAGTTGGCAATCACACACGCAGGGGAAAAGGCTATGATTGCAGGTCCCGCTTCCCCTCTCAGGCACCCCCCAAACAATGGTGCCCAGCCTCCAAGGCAACCCAGGCTTCCTCTGTGTACACCCTCAGTTGCAGTTGCACCAGATTGCAGCCCTACCACCCAGGCTGTCTCCACACAATCACCCCAAGTTTTCTCCCCAGGTCTGACCTCCGAGGCCTGAATTTCAGCACCCATTCCACCCCCAGCCCAGGTGACCACCGTTATATTTTCTGTCTCTCTGATTTTGACTACTCACAGTACCTCCTATAAGTGGAATTGTACAGTATTTGTCTTATTTCATTTAGCATAACGTCCTTAAGGCTCATCCATGCTCTAGCATCTGTCAGTATGTATCAGGTATATACGCCACCTTTTCTTTATCCATTCATCTGTCAGTGGATAGCTGGGTTTGTTCCATGTTGTAGCCGTTGTGAATAGTGCTGTGATGAACGTGGGCCGTACAAGTATGTCTCTGAGACCCTGGTTTCAATTCCTTTGGGTATGTACCCAGAAGGGGGATTGCCAGATCCCATGGTAAGTATACTTGATGAACCTCCATACTGTTCTCCATAGTGGCTGTACCATTGTACGTTCCCACCAGCAGTGCACGGGGGTTCCAAATTCTCCACACCCTCCCCAGGTGCTTGTTGTTTTCTGTTGGTGGTGGTGTTAGTAGCCATCCTAATGAGCGTGGGGGTATCTCATTGTGGTTCTCATCTGCATTTCCCTAGTGATTAGTGATGTTGAGCATTTGTTCATGAGCTTATTGACCACTTGTGTATCTTCTGTGGGGAAAGGACTATTCAAGTCCTTTGCCCATTTTTGAAATTTTTTTTTTTTTTTGCAGTTGAGTTTTACGGGTTCTCTCTTTATATCCTGGATACTAATCCCTTTTTGTTCTCTGGGGCCCACCACTGCACAGCCATGTGACGAGAGCATCTGTGCCGTTGTCTCTCATGGCAGGAAGTCCCACGCAGAGCCAGGAAAGGGACGTCATGATGTCACAATGTCATCGTGGTGTAGACGCGCCAGAGCATGGGGTACACCTCCAGACGCGCTTGCTGCAGCAGGACCAGCACCTACAACGGGCGGGACCTCTCTGAGTGCAGGGTCTCTGCGGGGTGGCCTGAAGTTGCTGACGCCAGGATGTGCCCGATGAACAGGTGCGACCTAATTCATGCTGTTTAGAAAGACGCTGGGCAGTGCAGGCTCTGGCCCCGCCCCAGGGTCACTCGAGGTGGGACCGGCCGGGGTGGTGGGGGGCAGGGATTCGCACAAAGGGGAATGCAGAGTCAGGGCGTCTCTGAGGCAGAAACCGAGAGCTTGGGTCGGGCCAGGCAGCCCAGAAAGAGGAAACCACCTCCAGCTGGTCTGGGGCACCGTCAAGGCTGCTCTGTGAGGCATGCTGCTGGCACAGGGCTGGGTTCTCACTCCCAAGTGGGGTCACGTCTGCAGCTCCCGCCTGTGCCAGGTACAGGAAGCACGGGGGAGGGAGCGAGGTGCCCGAGGACTCCAGCAAGGGCTAGGGCCACCCCTGACCCCCTGCCTGGCCCTGCAGCCTCCACCCCTTGCCCTCCAGCTCGAGCCAGCCGTTGGACGGGAATTGTGGATGGAGCAGGCAGGACGGTTGCCTCTGCTCAGAAGGGGCCCCTGGCCTGGCCCTGTGCGCACCCCCCTCAGAGAGGAGCACAGACCCCAGGTCACGCTGGGCTCAGATCTCCGACTCCTGCCCCGCGAGCCGGTTTTCAGGCGGAACACACATCCCGGGTGGGGACTCCCACGTGGCAGCCCCACGGGGAGTCGGGAGACAGTGGTCCCTCCGTAGCCGTGCCACCCAGGGGACCTGCTGCCCCAGCACATGCCCCGCCCGTCTCCTGCCCGCTCTGATGGGCCCTGGGAAAGAGCCTCTGGGTAACCCGTGCTGTCCCGGCCAGCAGCCCCAGTCGTCCGTTGCGTGGAGGGCAGGAAAGCCGGGGGTGAGTATATTTGTTTCAGAATTATAAGCTACTCATTTGGTAGGAAAAAAAGTGGAAGACAGTGGGATTTCCAGGGTGGGAACCCTCCCCTCACAGCCACGTCCACCCTCCTGAGGGGGCTGTCGTGTACAAAGAGCATTTAATTAATTTATTTATTTCTTTACACATAACTGAAGTGATGTTACAGTACATAAGTTATTTACAACTGTGCAGTAATGTGTTGCAAAATAAATTATCTAGAAGGCAGCAAAAGTACATTGTGAACGTGTATAAAACTGTACAGCGTTTACGGGTACACTTTTTATATGATTATTGGCTCTGTAGTGTTTCAAGTTATGTTCTCAGAAAGAGAAACAAAATGCCCAAGATTAAAGGAAAAAATATACAAACCACGTGGATTTGACTCCATTAAAAACACAACCCGGAGTCCTGCCTGCGTGTCCCTGTGAGGCGGGCGGGCGGCGCAGCCAGGCCCTCACCCGGCCCAGCGTCCCGGCCCAGATCTCGGGCTGGCACCGTCGGCAGCTTCGTGGCGACAGGACGGCTGCCGGCCCGAAGCTCTCCCCACCCTCTGACCCGGAGGCCGCTGTTGGTGAGGGGTGGACGCCTTAACTTTTATTCTCTTTAGTCGATCAGAAATGAAACAAGGAATTTAAAAAAACGCTCTCCATCCTGCTGCAGCTCCTGAGATGCCTGTGCAGCCGCCGGAAAAGAGCCTGAGGCTGCCGTGTCCGTGCCCGCGTCCCCGGCTCTGCGTCCTCCCGCGGCGGCGGATGTGAGAGAGCCGCGCGCCAGAGGCCCAGCGCGGGCTTCTCCCTGGATGTCCCCACCGGGGACGTGGTCTCCTTCCACCGCCCGGACTCGGCGGCGGACTGGGGGGCTCGCCTGTGACCCGGGCAGCTGTCCCACTGCGTCAGGCCGGAAGGAGCACGAAGTCGTCGTTGACGTCGACCATGGGCACGTAGAAGGACGGCACCTCGTTCACACACAGGGACTTGTGCCCGGCGGGGTCCAGCTCCTGCACCTTCAGCTGCCACTCCATCCTCTGCACAGCGTTGAGGGCCGCGGCCTCGTGCTGCTGCCGCATCAGGAGACACGTCTACGCGGGAAACGCAGCAGGTGAGGGGAGGGGAGGCAAGACCCCGGCCGCCCCCCGCACCCATTCCCCCTGCCGCAGCGCCTCCCGGGAGGTCGGGGCGGGGGACCCTTTCGCGCTCTGGCCTCAGGACGACCTCTTGCGTCTGGGTCTCGTCCTGCGCGGTGAGTGGCCTTGCTGACCACACGGGGGTCTGTCCATCATCCCTGCTCTGTGCCCCCACCCTGGGGGTTTCAGCACAGCCTCTAGTCAGAACTCATAATAGCTTTGCTCTTCTGTTTTCATTTTCCATTTATCTTATTTATGGTTGGTGACATTGGCTTCATTTGCACTCACAGTGGAAATTATGCCTTTTAGAAATGCACTTAGTTTTTAAAAATTAATGTTCACGTGTTTGTTTACTCTTAAGCGGGTACTAAGTAAGGTAAACAGTTATACTACTAAAGGCATACTCTGTATTTCATGCTGAGAAGGGAGAATGTTGAAACTGAAATAATGACGGTACCTGGGTTACCAACAGCACGTGGGGGGGGGGCGGCGTTTGGGGTACAAGGCAGGTGACACAGAGCACAGCGGGCGAAAAGACCAGCCTTCATGTGGACAGAGTTAACGGCGTGACAGTGTGCAGGAAGATCATCTTATTTTCTTCGACGTGCACACAAGCATGTAGGGCCAGGTATCACAATTTCTGATTTGCTTAAAATAGTTCAGTTAAAAAAAGTGTTCTGGAAACAAGCCCCACAGGCCCCAGCGGCCAGCCGCGTCCTCCTCGGCACGCCCGGGCCGCTTGTCATCCTCAGGGAGGCTTGAACAAAGGCGTGGCAGCTCAGACACCCTCAGGAGTCCAGCTGCTTTCATCTAACTTAGAGCGTTCTTGACTAGAATTGTACGTACCCCTGAGTTTTCAGTTACTAAAATGAAATTGTTTGTTGGGCTAAACCCCTGAAACATGACCGGCATGTCCGGAGAGTTGTCCCAGGGCTGCAGGAACTGAGGGTGGGCAGCCTGTCTCCTGAATAGGACCTCGTCCACCCTGTGCTCTGAGACCAGTGGCCACGCGGGTGGCCGTTTCGTGCCCCTGCACTCTCCGTACTTCACCAATTCCTTTTTCTATCCATCTATTTTTCTTATTGGTTTGTAAGTTCTTGGCACATTAAGGAAATGAGACTTAACGTTGTCTTTGTAATGTACCAAATCTAACTTTACTTCGGTCAGAAATTTTTTCTCTCCTGTAAGTTTCCCGTGCAGCTCCCTTCAGGCTGGCTGGTGGTGGGAGGAGTGACCGTGGGACCCCCGAACGGTCACCTTTGCAGCTTGTTAGAAACACGGCCTGGACCCGGCCTCAGCTGGGCCTGAACGCCCTGTAGGCTGGTTCCTCTCTGCTCTGGCCTCTGGCCTCCTGGCCGCCCCTCTGGGTGCGCTGCCGCAGTGCCGGAGGCAGGGTCACTGAGGCAAGGCGTGAGGCTGGCAGCCCAGCGTGGGAGCCTGGGTCACGCCTCCATCAGCTCCACGCAGCAGGCCCTGCCTCCTGGGGCTTCCCGGTGGTGCCGGCTTCTAGGTGTTAATTCTGTAACGGGCACGTCACTGCCGGTCAGTGTTCACGGGGGACCCCGGGTGCAACCCTCGCACCTGCAGACAAGGACTTGCTTCTTACTTGCTAATCTCTCTCTATCTCCCCCCCCATCCTCTGCCCGCTGCACTGGTCAGCACAGCCAGGGGCAGGGGTGATGGGTGGATGCTGTGACCTTTGAGGAGGGCTCAAGGTGGGGTCCCACAGAGGTCTGACCGCCAGCTGGTGACAGGAGCTGCTCCCCGCACACCTGGACAGGAGGGAAGACACTCTAAGAGGCAACATGGGGGCGGGGAGGCCTCAGCTCCCTCACTGCCAGCTGGGCTCAGAGCGAGTCTGAAGCTGCCTCTTCCGAACACGGCCCTGCCGCCCCCGCCCAGAAGAGCCCTGGCCCCGCCGCCGCCGCCGCCGGGGCCGGGGCTCACCTTCATGCGGTCATACTTGTCGTCCACGTCCTGCAGCCAGGAGATGAACTGGCGGGCGTTGAACCGGTCCCGCACTGACTTGTTCTCATCACCCTGGCGGGAGAGTGAAGCACGTGTGGGCGTCCGGGAGGGGTGGGCCTGGCACGCCAAGCCCCGGGTCCCCCAGTCAAGGGCTCCCTCCCCCACCAGCTCTCCACGCCGTCCGTGGGGGGAGCTGCCCTGTGGTGACTCGGGACCCCGGCGGCGCCTTCAGGCTCCCCTCCGTCTCCTGGGGAGGCCCCAGGGCGAGCCGGCGAGGGTAAAAAGCGGCAGTGACTTTTCCTTTGACAGAACGTCTGCGAGGCCTGGGGTGGCTGCAGGCCGCCCACGGTGGACTGTGGTTTACAGGCAGGGCAGCCTCGGGAGCAGTAGGTCCCCACAGGCTCTTGCCGGCTGGGTTTGCAGGGCCTCCCGGGTCTCGGGGCAGGAAAGTCTCCCTCTCGCCCAGCCACACGCAACCACCTGCCTGGGGAAAGCCCAGGCCCCCACTACAAAGGGGCTTGAGGGGAGGAGGCTGCAGCCTGAGAGTCCTGTCTGTCTCCGTGACATTCAGAGGAAACGCAGCAATCCCTTGAAGGTGAGCAGATTCTTTTTTCTTTCAGATGCAAAAATCAAAAAAAGCAAAGCTTCCACCCAATCCCTAAAATACTTTGTGGACAAATGTTTTTACTTCAGGGAAAATTCGTTGCTATATGCGTAGTACGTTCAAGTAGAAACTTAAAGGTATCCTTAAAGGTTACGTGTGAGGACTCTCTAACGCACTAACAGGAAATCAGGTTTAACTGAACCACCGTACGTCACCATGCGGCCAACTTGGGAATGCTGCTCAGACACCCAGGGGTCATGTGGCCCACCTGTGGGCCTGGGGTCACTAGGGGCCTCCGTCAGGGGGGAACTCAGCACCGAGGCCGGGCCCAGAATGGCGCGCTCTGGCTGAGAGCCACGGTGGCTCCGGGGGGGGGGGGGGGGGGGGACGGGAATCGACTTGCTTTCTGCACATTTCAGATCTCCCGGGTGTCAGCCGACGGGTGGGGCCCTCAGGAGCACAGGTACCACAGGGACGGCGCTCAGCTGGGGAAGGGTGTGACCTCATGGGACAAACACAGCCCTGGGGGCAGAAGGAGGCGGGCTGGACTCTGGTGGACAGACGAGGCACACCGTGTGTCCAATTGCAGGGCGCGCCCTGGGCCCGCGTGCCCGTCGGGGGCAGCAGCCCTGTGGTCCCCAGCGTGACAGCCTCTCTGGGGCCTTCGGTGAGGAAGCCCTGGTGCAGCAGCTCCAGCCGCTGCGCGGGCAGACCGCACGTGAGTCTCCAGGGGCCCGTGACCCCAGCGCCGCTCCAGCCCCCCGCAAGCCCTCTCACCCGGACGCCCACCTGGCTCTCGAGCGGCATGTTGTACACCTCCGAGTCCAGCAGCATGGTGCAGGCGCTGAACGGCACCGCCTGGTTCGCGATGGTCCTCGCCGCCCGGCAGTGAACCCGCAGGATCTCCTGTTCGCAGGAGACGATCAGCTTCTCCTGGAAGAGAGGGGCTGGTGAGCTGAGAGCCACCCGGGCCGGGCGCCCTGGGCCCGCGGCTGCCCGCTTACCCGCTCGATGCTGTGCTGCAGGCGCAGCTTCCCACGCACGGCCTCCTGCTGCTTGAACAGCTCCTTCAGGGGCTCCGCCAGGGAGGGAGGGGGCGCGATCTGCGGTCACAGGGGGAGACGGGGGTCAGCGGGGGCCGTGAATCACCCCAGCCGCCCCACTTGCAGGAGTCACCCCAGAGACCACGGTCCCATGAAGACGCGGACGCGCTGGGGGATGCCTGTCCCCAAGAGTAGGTGAGCGAGCACCCGTCCCCTGCGTGTGGCTGGGAGGAGGGCGGCCGGGGAGGGAGCGGCAGAGGTGGGGGAGGCGAGGGAAGCTAAGAACAGAGGGCATCTGCACCTCGGCCCTTGCGCAGCCAAGAGGGGATGGAGGAGGGGCAGGGTGTCCTCTGTTTACCGCAGGCTTCACGCACCCTGAGACCCACTGGGACACAGCTGCCCAGAAGCCACACGAACAGGACAACTGGGCCCGCCCCTCTTCCCAGGGCGTCAGTGAGGGAGAGGGCTCGCCGGGGCACTACCCCCAGGTGCCGGAGGCCACCCCTGAACCCAGAAGGGCGCTTCTCCCAGGAGAAGAAGCCGGTGCTTCCGAAACACACAGGAAGCATGTCACAACAGCACCAGATACGGGCTGGAGCCTCTCGTGGGGCCAGGAAGCAAGAGCGTGTTCAGGAAGCACGGGACTGCCGAGGAGCCCCTCCCTGGTGGCCGAGGCCAAGTAGGGTGCAGTGGCTCATGTGGCCACGACCTCGGGCTGGAGGGGAGGAATAATGCCCACGGTACAGTGGCCGCCACAGACAAGACCCTCGGAGGGGCTGGACTCGAGGCCCAAGCTCAAGGTACATGCTCTCTTGCAACTTTTCGGTCCAAAATTCTCAAAACCCGAGATGAAGCCACCCAGCCGGGTCTCTGGCTGCACGTCCTGCCCATCACGCCCCGGGGGCCCAGGGCGCCGGCCTCCCCTTGCCTCTTGGGCGCCTGCGGTGGTCTCTGTATAGGGGTCTTGTTTGGGGCTGTTGTGGGTGTGAGGTCACCTCCATTTCACCCTCCCCGGCTCCAGAGGGTGTGGGAATGAGGCCCTGGCCTGCCCTCACCCCCAACAGCCTGGGTCTGGCTGCGGGGCGACAGGCTGTGAACCGGAGCCCACCGCTAGAAAGGGCTGAGCTCCAAGAGACACACAGGTTGCTGCGGGGTGAACTCGGGTGGCGGGGGTCCAGGGGGAGGCAGGAGCACGGCTTTCTCTCTAGTTTCCAAATGTTCTAGGTGGCCACGGTGCTGTTTGTCTAAATTTTAGTTACTGAAACCAAACAGCAGCAAAGTCTCACTGACCGGGGATCCCAGGCCAGGTTCCCCTGCATCCAGTGCCTCGGGCTCCCCCTCTCGGCTCCACTTCCTGCCTGGGAACAGGCGGCGCAGGCCGAGGTCTGAGCGCAGGACGCATCCCGTGCAGCACCGACGACCGTTACGGGGGCTTCTCCCAGGCCCGAGAGACAGAACAAGCCGAAAGCTGGGCTTTTTTCCTCACGGGCGTGGCGGTGGGGTGGGCTGGTCAAAAAATGAGGCAAGTCCGCCACACAGGGGTGGATGGGCAGCACCTGGGCAGCACCGCGAAGCCTGGGGGCCGGGGCGGCTCTGGCTACCACTGAGCACAGGTGGCTGAGATCAGCTTTACTGGCCGCGACGCCTATGCCTGCTGCCTGGGGGGGGGCGGGCGGGGCAGCAGCACGTGGAGGATGCGCGCTCCCCGCGTGGCTTTCTTCATGTGGCAGGACCTGCCAACGGCCCGCGTCTGGGCGTCAAGACGGGGTGGGGTGTGTGCGGCGGGGCTCGGACAGGTCACGTCTGCACAGACGTGGGGCGAACCACCAGGGGACGGGGCACGCGAACAGACGGCCGAGAGGCGGGGCGTGGGCCTGACTGGGCAGGTGGGGAAGCCCAGAAACCCAAGGAAGGACCTGCTCTGAGGGGGCAGGAGAGGGGCCCTCAGGCCTCTAGGGGAAAAGGTCTGGGCTCTGGCCTTGGGTTGGCACCGTGGGGCCGCTGGGGGCCAGGGTTGGAGTCTGGGGAGCCCTCGGGCTATTTAAGGGGATGGAGGGGACACTGAACCAGAGAGGGGGCCAGGCGCGCCCCACGTGGGTGGAGCCTGGGTCAGCCGAGGTCCAAGCGCGCGGACTGGGTGGGAGCCGCCATGGGGCAGACGGGGAATGACGGGGAGGACGGCGCAGCGGGTCCTGGGCCTGGGGGGCGCCCCCCCCCCCCGGGCAGGCACTCACCACGGGGATGTGCAGCTTGCTGAGGGGCTTGCCGTCCAAGAGGTAGGAGCCGGTGTAGGTGACGTACTCGGCGTAGCACTGGGGCGCCTGCGGGCTGATGTAGCAGAGGATCTTGCGCTTCTCCTCAATCTTCTTCCTGATCTGCAGGTACTCGAAGTACGGGTTGGACCTGTCGCTGTGGTAAGGCTCGATGTCGTCCAGCTTGATGGCGTCCACGATGGCAGCCAGCGTCTGCTGGATCACCTCCCGCGTCTGACGCGTGGACGTGTGCATCTGCTGGGCCAGCTGCTGGCTGGAGCGCTGGAAGCGGCGCTTGCGCGGGTGCTGGGCCTGGGGGTCGTCGTCCTCAGAGCCGCGGCCCTTGGCCCTGGGGGTGGGCGCGGCCGCAGCCTCCTTCTCGGTGGGCGGCGAGCTCTGCTTCTGCTGGTTGGCCAGCATCTGGGCCCGGGTCCTGGTCATGCGCTGGGGGATCTCCTCCACCTTGGGCGCCTTTGGGGCTTCGGCTGTCGGTTTGGGTTCCGGTTCGGGGGCTTCAGCCTGGACGCCGTCCGGAGGCCCCTCGAGCCCGGCACTGTCCTGGGGGCCGGCCCCATCCGCTGCGCGGGCCTGGGCCGAGCCGTCCCCGGGGGCGTCGGGAGCACTGTGGGGCGTGGCCAAGGGGTCTGGGCCCTCGGCCTGCTCGTCCCCACTCCCCGGTGGATGCTGCTCTGAGGGGGCTGGCGTGGGCCCAGAGCCAGGGTCGGAGTCCTCGGGGGCCCTCCCCTCCGGCCCGGCCCCGGCCTCCACTGTGGCCTCGGGCAGCGCGACTGGCTTCGGCTCCTCTGGGGGCTCGGGCGCAGGCTCGGCTGTGAGCCGGGCGGCCACCTGGTCAGGAGGCAGCACCCGCTGTTCGTCAGCAGCTCCCACAGGGACGTCCCCGCCGCTCGGGAGCGCGGGGGTGTTGTCCAGAGGAACGAGAGGACTCTCCTCCACAGGCTCTGCTTCGGCATCGGAAACATCCTTCGTCTGGAGAGGAAGCTCCGGCAGCGAGAAAGGCCCCAGGTCGAGGTCATCCTCGGTGGCGGGGAAGGCACCGGGCCAGGGCACCGGCTCCACCTGGCCGAGGGCAGACAGGTTGTGACCACTTTCCAGGAAGTTATTCTCCAGGGGACCCAGGGCCTCCACCTGAGCCACGGCCGTCACACACGCAGACTCGGGGGGTGCGTCGGGGGGCGCTTCCGGAAGGGACTTGCAGTTACTGAAGAAGGACTCCAGCCTGGAGGGAGGGGCGAACGCGGCTGGCTCTTCTGAAGCAGAGACCGCGGCCGGGACTGCTTCCCCGGCCTCGTCCTTGACTTCCAGTCCCGGCTCGGGGACCGACAGAGGGTATGAGACGGGCGACACCGGGTAAGGGGGCTCCGAGTGGAGAGACTCGGCAGGGCAGAAATGTTTCGGGGACTCCGGGAATCTCTGTGGGGACTTCAGCAGGAGGTCCGACCCCACAGGCCAGCTGGCCGGGTTTTCGGGGGTGCCCCCGATGAGGCCAGAGGGGAGGCCCTGCTCCACGGTGGCGGGGTGTGCCCACTCGACCGGCTCCTCTGTGATGACGGTGCTGAAAGGGCCCTCGTCCAGGGGCTCCAGGAAGCTGGGCTCCGGGGGGATGATGGCCGCGGTGGCCTGCTGGTCCTCCGTGGCATCCAGGGGAATGCCAAGGTCAGGGGGAAGGGCCCCCTCCATGGACGGGGCCAAGAGCTCGTCTCTGTGTGAAGGGGGGGACTTTGTTGGTAAGCCGGAGAAGGCGCCCTCTGGGGAGGGGGTGATGTTGGCTGCGGCCGCAGGCGGGCAGTGCAAGGCGTCCGCTTTGGGGGAGGGGATGCCATAGTCCGGGGAGTAATACCCCGGAGACAGGCAGGCGAACTTCTCAGTGGGTGCTGGGGGCCCCGGGGCCTTGTCCTCCGGGTGCTGCCCCGGCGAGCTGTAGCTGGGCGCCGCAGGGACGCTCTGCTGTCTGAACAGCTTGTCCCCAAGTCCGAACTCTTCCTCAGGGGTCCTCCTGATGTCCACAGACACCGAGCGGTAAAGGTTCGCGCACAGCGGCCTCGTAGGTGTCTGGCCCGGTGTTTCTGAAGTCCCGCTGGCGGCCACGGAGAACCTGTCAAAGAAGGAGGGCGAGCAGGCGCTGGCGGACGTGCTGGACACGGGCTGGGGGTCTGTGCAGTCGAACATGAGGTCGGGGTAGTCATCGGCGCTGCAGGACGGGGTCCGGGGCGTGTGCATGGCCTCCTCGTAGCTGGGGCAGGACACCACCGAGGCGGGGGTGGGGACCCCGGTGGGCCGGCCGTGGTCCGGCCTGGGGGAAGCGGGCAAGACCTCTTTCATGTGGGGGCCTGCCAGCCAGTCTCGGGGGTCCACCGCGGGTCCCGGGTGGGGCTTGTTCTCGGCAGCAGGGGCGGCAGGGGCTGACTCCTTGAGCTTCTTGTCCTTCGGGGCAGGGTCCAGCCCCAGCGGCTTCTTCGGCGGGCCGTCCAGGCCCTTCTTCCGCCCGTCCTCGGCGGGCCTGGCCTTGTCCTTGAGCTTGGGGTCACCAGACCGGTGGCGCAGCTTCTCCATCTGCTTCATCCTCTCCTTGTGCCGTTTGTGGCGCTCCTCGATCTCCAGGTCCTTCTGGGAGAGCATCCGCTCGAAGCTCGTCATCATCAGGTCCCCGTCGCCCAGGAGCTTCTCCCGCGGCCGGATGTCTTTCTTACCGGGGTCTCTAACCGGGAGGAGCTTGTCGTTCCCATTGCTCAGCTTTACGGGGTCGCCCTTGTCCTTCTCCAGATTCTCCTTGACCTTCTCCTTCAGCTTGGCCTCGCCAAGCTTCCCGCCCTCGTCCTTGGGCTTGTCTCGGAAGGAGCCGGGAGGGTTGTCCTTGTCCCTGGCCGCGGGCTTAAGCTCCTCCCGGTGGTGCCGCGGGGGCCCGTCCCCGTGCCGGTCCCGGTGCCGCTCCTTCTCGTCCCGCCACCGCTCCCGGTGCTTCTCCCGCCGCCTCTTCTCCTTCAGGAGGCTCACGGTGCTAGAGCCGTAAGGCCTCAGTTCCTTCTCTACCTTCTTGGGAGGTTCTCTTTCAGGATCATGTTTCTCCTTCTTTTCGGTAGAAAACAACTCGATGGTTTTCTCTAACTCGTCCTCTGCGTCGGCCTTGATGCCGTAGGAGAGGCCGTAAGCGTCGGCCTCCAGGACCTCCTTCTCGTACTGGCCGCTGTCCTTCCGGCCGCCCGTGTCCTTGCAGTCGTCGCTCTTCTCCTTCTTCTCGGGCTTGTCCTTCCTGACCCGCTCTCGGTCATGGCTCTTCTTGGAGGAGGATGAGGCGTGCCGGTGCCGCTCCCTCTCCCGCGCCCGCTCCTCCGGGGGCTCCGGGAAGGGCGCCTCCAGGAGGGCGCCGAGGCCCGGGTCGTGGCCGCGGTCGGGGAAGCCGTCCGACGACGCGTCGCTGGCCTTGTCGTTGGAGTCCTCGCGCAAGTCCTGCAGCGCCGCCTCCTCCAGCCGCTCCAGCAGGCTCTTCTCCGCGTCGGTGCCCTTGCTCGCCTTTCTCTCGCGGCCCTGCTCCCGGTCCGGCCTCTCCCGGTGCCTGCTCTTGGCCTTGTCCTCCGCAGGGGGCCTCTTCTCCCCCTTCTCGGGGAGCCTCTGCTTGTTCCTCTTGTCCTGAGTGGAGTCCACCGACGCTCGGTCCTTCCTGTCCTTGTATTTTTCCGTGGACTCTCTGTCCTTCTTCTCTTTGTGCTTTTCCAAGGTTTTTTCTTTCTTGTCCTTCCCCCCGTCGGTGGCGCCCTTCTCCTTCTTCTTCTCTCTGATTTCTTTGTCTTTCTGCTTCTCCGCATGCTGCCTGTCGGCCGAGTGCTTCCGGTGCCTGTCGGGGGGGTGCGGCTCCCGCCCGTCCTCCCTCTCGGGGGGGCCATCCCCCCGCCCCTCGCCGGCCTCCCCGACTTTGAATCCGCTCGCCGCATAATCATCTTTTTCATCTTCGCTTTCATCAGTGAATATGTCTGCAATGTACCAGCTTTTCTCTTTACCCTTCTTTTCATCTTTTTTTTCAGAGAAGTCCTCGGAGAGCATTCCGGGGCAAGCCTTCTCCCGTCTGTCTTTACCTTGGTCGAGAGATGCTTTTCTGTCTTTGTCTTTGCCATGCTTCTCCTTGGCGTCCTTTTTCTCTTTGAAGCACTTCTCGAGCTCTTTGTCCTTCTGGCACTTCTCGAGCGTCAGTCTTTCGTTTCTGTCCTTGTCACTGGGCTTCTCTTTGTGCTTCTCCAGCTTTAGCCTCTCCTTCCTCTCCTTCTCTCTCGCCGGGTGGTGCCTCTCCCAGGGCTCCAGGCTCTTCCCGAAGTCGCAGTCGGGCCTGTCCTTGAAGACTCCCTCGCAGCCGCACTCCTTCAGGTCCTCCCTGTGCGCCTCCTCGGGCTTCGCACGGCCATCTCTCCGCTCCTTGGCGGCCTCGGGGGGCTCCTTCCTGTCCCGGCCGCCTTCCGCACACTCCCGCCGCCTCCTGTCCTTCTCGCAGAGGTAGCCGGCCACGGCCCTGTGCCTGTCGGCAGCGTGCTCTCTCCTCCGCTCCGAGCCCCGTTCCAGGCAGTCCCTGTCCTTCTTCCGAGAGAAGATGTCCCTGTCCGTGCGCTTCTCCCGGGCCTTGTTCTCCCGCCTCTTCTCCCTACTGTCCTCTTTCACCGTCTCCAGGATCAGCCTGGCCACAGACTCGCTCTTCATGTCCCTGTAGTCTGTCACTGCAGAGTCCCAGCTGTCTTCCCCTTTGAAATCGAAGGATGAATCTGACAAGTCAGAGAACCACCGATCCTGGTCATCAGAAAGACTAAACTTGGTGTCTTCGTTCTCCAGAAACTGACTTTTGTTACAATATTCATCAAAAGCAGACTCCTCCCTATACACTTTTTTGAGTTTTTCTTTATCTTTATCCTCTTTGAAGGTCTTCTCCCTCTCTTTTGAAATTTTATCCTCTTTAAAGTCATTCTTTTTCTCTAACTTGGAGGGCCTGTCTTTGGACTTCTTCTTTCTTTCCTCCTTGTAGAGCCTCAGCTTTTCCTCTTTTGGAGATTTTTCCTTCAGCAGCTTCTCCTTGTCGGCTTTGCTGCACCGGTCCTTCTCCTCCCGGAAGGCCCTGCCCCCGTCCTTGTTCAGCTCCCTGATTCTCTTGAGCGACTTCTCCTCTCTGGAGACCTTGATCATCTCGTCCTTGAAGAGCCACTCCTTCTCCTCCGCCTTCATTTTGCTGAGCTTCTCCTCCTTCTTACAGGGGTCTCTCTCGTGCCTCAGGCCTTTCAGCTTGCCCTCAGCCGGCACGTCGTCCAGGAGGATCGCCTTGTCTGCCCTCTGCTTGGAGTCCTCGTACTCGTAGGTGAAGCTCTTCAGCTTCAGCTCCTGGCTGACGGAGCACAGCCCCTTCTCCTTGCTTTTGTGTTTATGTTTCGTCTTGTGTTTCTTGACGACTTTGCCCTCCTTGTCCAGCTTGGGGATGGCGCCGTCCCCGCCAGGATGGAAGGAGTTCTTCCTATCGGGCAGCGCGCCCTGCAGGCCGGCCCTCTTCCTGTGCTCCTGCCTCTTCCTGACCGGCTTCAGTGACTCCACGCTGGAGCCCTCGGAGGAGCCATCAGACTCGCTGCTCAGTCTCGTCCTCGTGGAGTCTGATAAGGAGCTGACCTCGGACCAGGCTGGAGAGGAGATGGTTTTCCAGTTGTCTGTCCGCCAGTGCTTGGCGTGCGGGTCCGCGTGGCTGGGGTTATGCTTCTGGGGGGCGGAGCTGCCGTGGGACGAGGTGGAGGAGGCGGACAGGGAGCTGAACAGGGCAGGGTCCTTCAGCACCAGCGGGGACTCCTTGAGGCAGCCGGGGCTCCCCGCCGAGCCCCCAGCGTCCTCGCCGCTCTCCGAAGACTCGCTCTCGGACTCGGAGGAGCAGAACTTGTCGCTCCTCTTGCCAAACCGCACCTCTTTGCCCTTGATTTCTTTCTTTCGCTTCTTTTTCACTTTATTTTTCTCCTGCTGCTGCTTGCAGTTGGAAGGCTCCCGTGTCTTGCTGCCAGGCAGCATCGTGGGAGCCGAGAGTCTCAGCTTCCCCCCGGTCCCCACGGCGACGCCGACGGCCTCCTCGTCTGACGTGTCCGACAAGATGCGGTGAGACGCCTTCTTTGGTGCAACCGTGCTGTTTTTAGCGTAGCTTTTCACTTCCATTTTGGGTATAGAAATAGAACTATTTGGCTTAGTCTCCTTCCTGTAGTCCTTTTTCAGCAAGTGTTTGTCGTCCACGGGAGGGATTCTGTCCTGCTCGTCGTCCTCGTCGAACTCATACTCGTCCTTGGCGGGGGTCGCCGTTTTCTGGGGCTCCGGGTTCTTAGTCTTGCGCTTCAGACCTTTCTCAAACTCGGAGTCCGTGTTATTGCCGTCGACTGAGCTGGAAGGTGCGCACGATGGGGCGTCGTCCTCCTCCTCGGAGCTCTCTGCGGGGACAGGGGCAGGAGGTCAGAGGTGCTTCAGGCAGGGGCTGCGGGCACCTGGGGAGGGGAGGGGAAGGCGCCCGTCCAACAGGCGCGTCACCTGGCTTAGTTCAGGTTGAGGCTGGCCCCGGGCAGAGGGGCTACAGAGAGGTCTGCACAGACACGCGGCTGGAGACCCCGCACGGAAGCGCCCCATCCCGGCTCAGGGTGGGGGACTCCTCACGGGCCAGAAGCTCCCGTCAGCAGCAGGCATCCAAGGAGGCTGCCGGGAGAGCCCTGCTGACCGCGGTGACGCCACCTGCCCAGCCCGCGCCCCCGCAGCACTGACCGGCCGAGCTCTCCTCGCTGGACGTGTAGGTGCCCTTGCCCAGCAGCAGGTTCACCATGGTTGGGGAGCTGGCCACCTTGAGCGGCGTCTCGCCCTTCCTGTTGCTCTGCTGAGGGTTCCCTCCATACCGGAGCAGCAGCTTCACCACCTGCGGAGCAGTGAGAGGCCCGTCAGGGACCCTGAGAAACACAGAGCGGCCGCCACGCTGATGCGCGACTGCGGCCCCTTCACAGGGCCTGAGCACGACCAGGCCAAGGGCTGGAGGCTGTTCACGCTGCCCGCGAGGCCTCTCCCACCAAAGACCCACCACTCAAAACAGGCTGCTCCTCTCGAGCCGCCGGGTTCCCGCAACTTGCGGGGAAGGCTTTTATGGGGGGGGTGGGGGGTGGGGGCGGGGGCGTGTTACACAGTACAGAAAACAAAGACCAAGCTTGTGCAAGCAGGTTTATTGCATGTTTGTTTATTGCAGGAAAGTAAGATCACCTGTCGCTAATCCGTGCCCAGGACCCACTGAACGCAAGGACAGCAGACCTCACTTTACTGCGCTTCAGATGCCGTGTTGTCTACAGACGGAGGGTCTGCGGCGACCCTAGCCTGCACCCAGCAAGTCTACTGGCGCCATTTCCCCGACAGCATTTGCTCACTTGGTGTCTGTGTGTCACATTTTGGTAGTTCTCGCGGTATTTCAGACCCTCCACCAGCAAAAAGATCACGACTCCTGGAGCTTCAGGTGACAGTTACATTTTTTAGCACTGATGTATTTCTTTTTTTTTTTTAAGGCCGCATGGCACAGCATGCAGGCTCTTAGTTCTCTAACCAGGGATTGAACCCGTGTCCCCTGCAGCGGAAGCGTGCAGTCTTAGCCACTGGACCGCCAGGGAAGTCCCGCGATAATGTATTTCTTAACGAAGGAGTGCAACTTGTTTATAGATACGGCTGTTGCACACCCAACGGCAACTGTCCGGTGCAGACAACGTTCAGATGCACCAGGAAACCAAAGAATTCTGTGTGACTCACTCCATCTCGATCCTCGCTTCACTCGGGTGGCCGGGGCGGAACCGACAGCCTCCCCCAGGTGCCTGGCAAACGGGACGGCGGCCTCCACTTCAGCCCGGGCTGCACGCAGGTGTACCTGGGTCTGCATGGCGGGAGCAGGACACTGCTTCCTGGGCAGGCGCTCCCCTGCCCTCTGGCAAATCACCACGGTGCTGGACAGTCCTGGGGCCAGAGTCAGGGCTCTGGTCCCGTGTCCTTGCTGTCTGCCAGCCGACGAACACCCCAGCTGCTTCAGGCCACCACGTTCCCTGGCTACGGCCCCTCCCTCTGAGACCAGCAACGCAGGTTAAGTCCCCTCAATGCCGTCCTCCCTCCGGCCGAGAAACGGTCTCTGCCGTATGCAGCCCCGAAGGCCACCAGCCCACCCGGACAGTCCTGGGTCATCTCCCATCTCCTGGCCCTCAGCCTTCTCCCCTCTGCAGAGCCCACACCTGAGGCCACGTGTCCATTGTCTCTCACTGCTCCCTAATAACAAGTTGTTTAAAGACAATTACACAAGCGGGGATTCAGGCGGCGGTCCTCTCCCTCCCAGCTCCATCACCTACCAACCAGCCAGCCAGCCTCATTTCACCCATACCCCATACCTGCCCACTGCCCCGGGTATCTTTTTGTTTTTTAATTTTTGGCTGTGTCGTGTCTTAGCTGTGGCAGGCGGGACCTTTCGTTGCGGTGTGTGGGCTCTTCGTTGCGGTGCGTGGGCTTCTCTCTAGTTGCGGCGCGCGGGCTTAGTTGCCCCATGGCATGTGGGATCTTAGTTCCTTGACCAGGGATCAAACCTGCATCCCCTGCGTTGGAAGGCGGATTCTTAAGCACTGACCACCAGGGAAGTCCCTGCCTGCCCTGGTTTTTTTTTTAGCAAATCCCAGATATTTCATAAAGTTTTTCAGCATACTTCTTCTCTAAAACGGCTCTTAAAAAGCAGTAACAACGAAAACCCCATAATGCCATCGTCTTCCCTAAAACGTTAACTAATTCCTGACGTCAGCTCTGCGATCAGCACTCGGGTGTCCCAGGTGTCTCGGCATCCTGAGCTCAGAGCACCTCCCAATCTCTCCCTGCGCCAATGCGTCATTTTCACACTGGCCACACTGCCCGGTTCCCTGACACCTTCCTACAGTGACCAGCGGGGCCGCCACGACAGACCAGATGCACTCAAACAGCTGCCACGTGTCCTCATCACGCACCACCCCAGCTCTGGCCAGGGGCCTCTTGGACAGTGTGGTGGTGACCGCAGCCAGGTCCTCACCTACACGTGCGGCTCCTGCATTGGACCTGAGGGGCCGTGCCCCAGGTGCTCGCGGCTCCTGGGCTGCTCACCCCATGTTGTCTACCCCCGTCCAGGCTGCCGGGTCTGGCGGCAGCACAGGGCCGAGGACAGGCAGAGCCCCCCTGCCTCTGGGTATGACCACTCACCTCCTAATGGCTGACCACACCTGAGTGGCCAGAGCAGGGCCCTGACACACAAGCCACAGACGGCGCGAGAGGCCACCCAGGTGCTGACCCAGAGTGAGAAAGCTGGGCTGGGGGGGAGGCGGGGCCTGTCAAAGATTCACTTCCTGGTCACCCCGCACACAGGAAGGACAGAGAAACAGGTGGCTGCGGACCAGTGCACAGTCTAATGGCAGGCCTACCGTGGGGTCTGCGGGGAGGCGCCCACCTTGTAGTGCCCATTGTTGGCGGCGTCGTGCAAGGGGGTGTCATCATCCAGGCCCTTGGTGTTCACCTCTGCGCCGGCGGCCAGCAGCTGCTTCGCGACATCGTAGTAGCCCCGGTTACAGGCCTCGTGCAGCGCAGTCCAGCCTGGAAACAGACACTCAGCACGTACGTGATTTAACCCTCAGGAAGGTCACTCCCGCTGCTGGGTGGCACTCAGGAAGCGCTAAGGACGGGACAGAGGCCTGGTGGGCACCCAGACTAGAAATGCCGAGTGGTCTTTACTTGGGCGCCTCTGGGTTGCTCGTGACCTCTAGCGGTTAACCTTACAGACTAAGAATCTGAGAGGGTGACGTGGCCCACCGAGCTGACAAGGGTACAGGATCAATGAACACAGGGTCACAAGGGGCAGCCTCAGCCCAAGTCACCTGTCAACACACAGGGAGGATGTGCCCTGTCTGCAGACAGGGAAGCAGGCAGGGCGTGGCCACGGCCGCAGGTCTGGAAGGGCCTCCGTGAGCATGCGCTGAGGCCTCTCGGGGAGCAGCTGCTCACGTCGGCACGCACACAGAGCTGCCCCGTGGACAGATCCCAGGGCTTTGGAAAAATGCAACTTAGGAAAATCGCTTTTTTTTTTTCCTTTAAAAAAAAAAAAAAGGTGCTAAACTAGGTTTGGGTCCAACACCCAGGGCCGTGGGAAAACCTAGGATTCCACACAGGAAGGCCTCCTGGTCTCACAAACACTCCTCTCTCAGTGCACAGCTCTGGACACACAAAAAGAGCAAATCATCCTACGTAAAAGGGGGTCTGCCCCACGGCCCTCCCTCCGAGCTCTCACCTGCGAAGTCCTTGACGTTGACGTCCGCCCCCTCGCTGATGAGCTCCTTGATACGCCGGGCGTCCCCCCGGATGGCCGCCCGGTGTAGGCGGGTCTCTCCACGCTCATTTCTCTTGTTCACTTTATCTTTGGTTTTTGAGGCAGAATTGGGCGTCCCCTTCTGACACACTGTCGACTGGGAGGGGTGCTTTGGTGTCGTGTCCACTGCAGGCCGAGGAGAGGATGGGCGGAGGTTACCGGGAGGGACCTGCGGGGCTGGGCCACCGTCCCAAAGGAGGGCCTCCCAGGCCCCAGGACCACCTGCCCCCAGGGCTCACCTGGGCTGTTGGCAGACTCCTCGGCCGTCATCTGCATGAGGAGAGCCACCTGCTGGCGCTCCGAGAGCGGGTAGCCGGCGCGGATCCCGGACAGCCCCATGCCGAACAGCAGCCCGGCCTTGCGGGCGACAGGCTCCTTCTTGATCCTCTTCCGCTCGGGACCCTGCTTCTCTGTGAGGCGTGGAGGAGAGAGGGGAGACTTCATGCCACGGAGCCCTCTGACTCCGGGGCCGCACAGCCTGCGGGGGAGGGGAGGGACAGCTGGCAGCACGCACGCTGCCCGTCATCACCTCTTCCGGCAGTAGCTGTGCTGGGGACACGATTCCGACACCTCGGCACCAGCCACTGAAGCCAAGCCTGGCCCCCACCGACCGTCCACCGCTCCAGGTGCCTCCCCAGACCGTGCCCTGCGCGCCAGGCGGAGGGACGGACGACCCCGAGTCCCGGCTCCCTCAGGACGGGCCTCGGTCTAGCAACTCCTAGTGTCTGTGGTCCAGGTCCTCCTCCCCACCCCGCCTCCGAAGAGTTCAGATGTAAACGCAAGCGCAGCTTGGAGACCCGCGGGGAGGCCAAGGCTGGCTGGGCGGTACTGTACCTTTCTTCTTGCTTCTAGGAGCCTCCATCTCATGCCACGGCGCTTCGAGGAGCGAACCAGCCTTGCAGTACCACGGCGTGGACTGAGCTGGAGGCATCTAAAGGCATCAACACAGAGCACTAACGAGATACGGCGCCGGCCCGGCGCCCCTCAGCCTCCTCACGACAAGCATACTGTGCTCCTCTGGCCCCTCACCTAACACCCTGCCGGCCTCAGGCAGAAACACTGCGCGTGTCTTTCACAGGGGCAGGGGGGGCGGAGAGAAGAGACACCCCCCACTCCACGGACCAGGAGCCAAAAGCTCACCTTGCTCCACACTCACCCTCCTACTCACAGGAACTGGGGCTCCGTCGAGTCTCAGACCCCTCCCCTGCTGCCCTGTGTGCTCTGGGGAGCCCGGGGATGGGGGGGCCTAGGTCACGGGTGCGGACCACGGGGAGGGAAGCTGGGTCGCCACGGGGCCCGGGTGTCTGAGGGGCTCTCCCTGACCTCCGCGTCCCCGGGCTGGGGCGACCTCTCCACTCCCACAACTACAACCCTGGGCTGCTCTCCACCTCAGGCCCCACAAGCGTGTCACGCTTTCCATTTTCTTACAAAGCGTTTTCTGTAAACAGTTATTTCCTTAAAAAGTACCTTAAACTGCCTTTTTAAAAACTGAAGTTGCGATCTGCTGACAACGGTGATCCGTGCATCTTAGGTGATGACCCCCGAGCACCACACACCACCCCGCCAGCAACAACTGCTTTCTAACCAACGCACGAGGCATAGGCCCAAGCAAGGAGGAAACTCAGAAAGGACGCTCCTCTAGGGGTGACCAAGGACCCCGCTCGCCTTCTCCCCCGCCCCCAATTCCCCCACGACCCGGCAAAAGCAGTGAGGAAAGGGCGGCACATGGCCCCGGCTCTTCGAGGAGGCCTCTGCACAGGGCACAGCTGGCACCCAGCAGCTTCAAGGAGCCCCGAGAAACGAAGCCACGCTGGGGCAGTGGCCGGGCCTGGGCAGGAGCCTGGCTCAGAAGCTCTCCCACAGCTGAGCGCCACACGGATGGGTCTGGGGGTCGGGGCAGGGGGAGGCCGTGGGGCCCTGCTCTGCCCAACCTCCTGGGAAGCACAGCCTGGCCTCAGACAATTGGGGTGTCTGGCCTCTCAGGGGCGGTGGAGACACGAAGCCTCCAGAGGAGAGGACGGAAGCAGAACCTCAGCGAAGCGCGTGACCCCGCGGCCTCCCGCGGGCTGTGGGCGGCACCTGCCGAGTACACTGGGTCACCTCGGGGGTGGAAGCAAGCAGCGCAGCCCCCTCTCCGCGGCGCACGGGTCTCCAGGACAGACGCGCCCGTGATTTAAGATGCCAGAGGAGCCCGGCAGAAGGGCCACAGCCACCTCTGTCTTCAAGTGACCGTGCAGCCAGTGGACGCCCAGGACCAGGGAGGTGCCTCGAGGGTCTTGCCTGCGCTGCTGTTGAGTGGCAGCGAAGAAGCAACTTCTACCCAGAGACTCTGATGTCGGCGGCAGAGCTGGGCCCTGTGGCACCGGCCTGTGGTCTCAGGAAGGGGCTGGGAGAGCTGTAAGGCTCAGGCAACCCCAGCACGAGTCCACACCTGCCTAGGGGCCCTGCTCACCCCACACGTGGAGGAGAACAGACTAACCCAACCCTCTGGTCTCCCCAGGCTTAACACAGGGAAAAACCCCAAATGTAATCCCATCTCCTGAGACGCCAACTTCTCGGTGGTGGAGTGTACTTCTCTACAGGTGCCGCGGCTGCCGGGATCTGGAGAGCCCACGTCTGGCCGGGCTGGGCGTCGCAGGTGGAGCGGCTGCCCACGGAACCCGGGCCACAGAGGAGCGGAGGCCGGGGCGCTGGTGCTGCTGAAGGGCCTTCCTGCCCAGCCACTGCGTCCTGTCGGCAGGGGCCAAGCCGGGGGTCAACCCAGGTGAGACCTGCAGAACGTCCTTCCTGCCCTGCCCTGAGGTGGGCCACGGCCCCACCTGCCAGCGCTGGGATGGGGGCACGGCAGAGGAGGTGCCCGGGCAACGGCCCAGCTCCCTCAGCGCTCTGCCGGCATTTTGTCTCTCACATCCAACCGGAAGCAGAACAGAAGGTACACGAGGCCCAGGCGGCGTGTCAAGCTGTAGGCCGGAAAACCGGCAGGTCCGTGCGAGCGGCGAGCAAGGCCAGAGGGCGCTGTGGGGGCGCGGGGGCTGGGGCACACCCTGCCCCCTCGCTCTCCGGGGACGCCAGCCGTGCCATCTTCCCAGGGTAACGGGGGGAAGGCAGTCTCACGAGCCTGGACAGTCCCCTCGCCGTGAGGAAAGCAAAGCACAGCCGTGTGACTCGGCCTGTATGTCCCTGGCGCCTTGATTCTCACGCTCAATCACCTCGCTGGTCCTCCGTGAAATCGGGGCCACGTTTATCATCTCTTCCTGGGACACGGTCACCCAGCTAGCAGATGCAAGGATCCCCAGCCCCCCAGGCCATCCCTGCGTTTCCCCCTAAATGCGTTCCTGTCTCCCCCGGAACACGCCTCTGCTCTCCTCCCACAGCCCCCGTGGCCTCTGCTGGGGCTGGGCCTGCGGAGGGCGCAGCCCTGAGGGCCTCTGTTTCAGGACCCAGCACCCAGAGTCCACTCCTCCTGGGGAGTTTCACTCCCCAGCAAAACTGACGGCGTCCAGTGGAGAACTTCCCCGAGTCACGGCGAATCCTGGCAGCAGAGACACAGAGTGAGCTTCTGGGAGAAGGTCTCCTCTGGCTTCCGGGACGTGGTCTGCAGACACTCTCCCGGCCGCCTTCTGTGTCCCCTCGGGCGGTCCCGTGGTTCCACACGACGCGCTGCGTGGAGCCTGCACCCTGCGCAGACACCGGCGGCCCCGTGTGCTCCTCCTGGACCCCGGTCGGCAACTCCCCTCTTCCTTCTGTGCGTCAGCCGAGGCGGCGTCTTCAGGTTCAGCAGCTTCCAGCTCACTCACTCTGCTCATGGTGGACCCAGTAAGCGCTAGAACCCGTCCCCCGCCCGAATGCTTCGTTTCAGCAATCGTTTCTGCTGCCTCATGCTCTGTTTTACACTGTGAAAACCCTGCCTGATCTTCTGGACGCTGTTCTGTGTCTGCTCGGGTGTCTTCCTCCTGTGGCGGCCATCTCTGGGTCCAATCCTCGTCTCCGCTCTGGGGCTAGGAAGGCGCCCAGAGGCCCAGGGAGGGCCAGCCCCATGGGGGCAGGACGGCGTGAGCCTGGGGAGCCCTCTCGGCCCCCAGGCGGGAGGATGGCATCTTCCAGCCGGAGGTGTCGGCAGGCACGGCTGCCCTCAGCCCGTCCACTGCCACCAGACGCCCCGTGGCTGACAACCAGGGCGTACCACGTTGCCGAAAGTGGGAAATCTAAGACTCTCCTCAGATGTCACCATCGTCAGGGCTCCGCCCTGTGGTGGGGAGGGGGCGGAGGAGGTCCTCGGTCTCCCATGAAGTTGCAGGGCTCGGCCCACGGCAGGCTGATGGGAGGTGGGTGGTCGGCACTGGGACCTGCTGTCCCAAGAGCGGCCCGTCCCTTGGCCTCAGAGCACACCTCCCACACCACACAGGGTCTGACCTCCACGATCAGTCACAAACACAGGCTTCTGACCAAGGAGCCGGCCCAGGCACAGTCCACATGTGACAGATACCCCGTCAGGTGACGTGCTGCACGGGGTCCTCCCCGCATTACACTCCGACCCTCCAAGCGCCACTGGACCCACATGGGCACCATCATTCAGGCTGTGGTGACAAACGGCTTCCCTTCCGGTTTCCTGCTCTGTGTCTCCTCCTTTTCCTTTTTAAAAAAAATTTCCAGCATTGATCGTTTAAAGAAAGAGCGGTCTGTGTGGCCTTCAGCAAGTCCCCGGCCTGAGAGGGACAGGCTGGACCCCCCACGTCTCACTCCCCCGGCAGAGGCTGCTCCAGCTCCAGGTAAGGGCGACCACAGAGCCGTCCCCCAGGTGACCGTGATCAGGAGGCCAGAATCCATGGAGGTGAGGTGGGCATAAAGGGCCTGGACAACAGGGGTTCCCAACCACTGACCCCAACTTTCACGACAGCAGTGAATCATAATCCAGACCGCCAGCAGCGCACGAACAGCAGCATCCATCCCGCCGGCCCCAGCCTGCCTGGGGGCCTCTGACCACCCCTCGAGCTCCCCACACCCAGACCCGGGAGTTCACCGGGTGGAGCGGCCACCCTGACCCAGACCAGAGAGAAGCGGGCCCAGCCACGCCCTCTCGACTTGGCCTGGGATGGAGGTGGCCAGCGTACTACACCAGTCCTGCCCGCTCTGGGGTCCCCAGAGCTCCAGGGTCACAGTGTGGGTGGCATGTGCCCTCCCAACCAGCGACTCACAGCGTGTCACGCCTGGCAGGCGGCCAAGCCCCTGCATGGTCACCCACGTGACCTCCAGCATTTGGCAGGGGGCATGCTCAGAGCCCAGCGCCAGTGAATCCCCGCACACAGGGCAGCCTTGAGCAGGAGTCCCGACAGGCCCTGCCCACCAGGGAAGCTGCGTGCCCGCCGCCTCCGTCCCCAAATCCCAGCCCTAGACGGGTGAGCTGCTCACACATCCTCACTGCAGAGCCAGCACAAAGTAGAAGCAAAGAAACGTTGGGAGCTGAGAACAGGCCCCTCTCTGAAGGGCCCTGGGGGCTCCAGGTGGGAGGCGGGAAGGCTGCTGTCAGACTGAGCAAGAAGCCTGCAGGGCTTCATCCACACGGACCTCAGCAGGAGGTGTGCGTACACTTACGTTGCGGGGAAATTAAACACATAAGAAGCAGACAGCAGAGTATAATTTGAAGCAGGTCCTGGTCCCACCAAGACTGGCACCGGGCAGGAGGGCCCCCTCTCCCTGCCTGCAGGCACCCGCCCGCTGGTGGCCTGAGCTCCAGGGAGGACGCCCCAGCCCTGACTAAGCGCTGCGGGCCTCCTGGGGACCGGGAAACAGGAGGGTGCTCCCAGGGAGCCCGAGGGTCTCTGGGGGATGCTCACCAGCCTCCCCCGCTCAGGGAGCACAGCCGGAGAAACTACTGGCCACTTGCAACCGTCCCGTGAGTGCCAGGCTGCATCTTCCCAGCAGGGGGCGCTGGAGGGACACGGCAGGAGCCAGCAGGCAGGGAGGGGACGTGGGAACACGGGGACCTTCAGCCTCCCTAGCTTGGTGCTCACCAGAGTTGGCACTTCTGTACAAGAGCCTCCCCATCTGCCCTGGGGCGGGTGGGCAGGCGGCACCTGGTGGAAGCGAGGCCTCTCAGAGGAAGAGCTTCACTCTGCCTGGCCAGGCGGCCGCTCACCAGGAAGGGCAGGGAGGGGTCAGTGACCAGGGCTGCAGGCGAGGTGCCCAGTCCTGGCCCGAAGGATGAGACGCTCCCAGTTACTGGAGACGAGTTCTGCCACATGACCAAAGCAGGTGTACAAGAAAGCTGCAGGGTCAGCCCCTGAACCCCGGGGGCGGGGGGTGGGGTGGGCAGGACACAGTCACCCAGTCGAAGGCCCCCCTCCTCCCACACTGTGTACTACTGAAAAAGCTGGCACGTAAGCGGAGCCATGCAGCTCACAGTCGTGCTGTTCAAGGGTCAATGGTACAGCAAAACTGGCCCCCAAAGGGATAGCCACTCAACAGTAAGAGGACAAATGCTGGACTTTCCATGTATTTAGACTTTGTCCCTGCCTGGAAAATCCCACTTGCAAAACGTTCTTCAGTTTCCCACCTGCCTGGCGCCCCGTGCTGAGATGCCAACCGTCCCCTTCACGGCCAGCACCCCGCAGACACCCCCGAGGACGCCGCGCCCGCCTGTGCTCGGGCAGGGACATCCCAGAGGACGACACCGACCTGCAGGCCCCCAGCACCCAGGAAGCCGCACCCAACAGCGACGCCACGCCCTCCAGTACCAGAGCTGGCTCGGGCACCCAAGCTTGAGCTGGGCCTGTCTCTTCTGCACCCAGAGCCTGAGGCACAGGGTCCCTGCGAGGACTCCCACCTCCTCTGCCCTCCTCCCCGGCCCAACCCCTCCCCTTGCGGAGGACCCCGCGGAGGTCGAGCCGCCTGCCCCGGACCCCAGCCATACCCCAGCCGGCACCACCAACCCCGCCAACCTGCTTCACCAGCCTGCAACTACCCCAGGTCATGCTCAGTGGCTGCGAGCCCGGGGCGCACCCGCCTGGGGGTCGCCCCGTGCAGGAGGCGCTGTGAGTGAAGACGTTCATTTCAGGCTGTTCCCCCTGCCATTTCTCCCAATTCTCTCACATTTATGTCATTCCCGTACCTGCCATTTTCCTGAGACCTGACACAAACCCTCATGTGCAGCAAAGCCCCCTGCCCTCCGCCCGATCCTGGCAGGACCTCTGCTCCGTCCCCCGTGGCTGCATCCTGGGGGACCCAGGCCCCCTCGCGGCTCTGTGGATCCACCCCACACCTGCCCCTGGCTTAGGGGGTCTGCAGTCAGATGACCGGCAGGCGGGGAAGGCCCAGCACACCAGGACCAAGAGGAGGAGTGTGAGCCGGCTGGCAAAGGGGCCGGGTTCTTGCCTGGACCCAGCACATGTCCCTGCAGGCAGCTCGGATGGAACCAACCTGAACGCGCACGCGCCACGTGGTGGTGAGTGGCACACCCGCAGCGCACGCGCAGGGGGACTGCGTGCCTCCTGCTCATTCTCACAGCTCCCTCTGGCCTCCATTTCAAACAACTGGGTTTAATTTATGTGCTTCTGCAGCCCTGAGGGGAAACACGTTTATCCTCCCATGTGAAGTTCTCCAGAGGCTCTCCTTGAGAGAGAGGAGCCCGTGCTCACACGCACGGGAGGCCCCTGGGCAGGCTGGGGCTGGGGGAACGTGGCTTCTGTGCACACTTGCGGGAATCCTCTGCCTGGGAATCTGCCCTGTCAGCTGTGAGTCACCCCCTCCCGGGTCCGTGCAGCAGAACTGGGGCGCCGGGGGCGGGTGGGTACCTGTGTCCGAGTCCTTCTGCTCTCCATTGGCGCCCACAGTGAAGGGCAGCTTCCGCTTGGTCGTTCGCTCTCTCACCTCCTTCCCACCATCAGTGCGGTCCAGCTTTGGGGTCTTGGTTAGAGAAACTTTATCTTTATCCTGGAAAAGAGAGTGACGCTTTCAGACGCTGGCCCCAAGTTAGACTCTCAAAGTCCTTAGGTCTAGCAGGACTTCACGTGCCCGGAAAGCAAGTCTCTTATCTGGGCAATGGACACCGCTCCTGCCCACCAGGCTCAGAGGCACCCACGGCCCTACCACCTCGCTGCCTCCTGCCTCGTGTTCCCAGAGATGGACTCAGTAACGGGGAAAACGCACCTTCAGAGGGGCCTGCTGACAGACGGAACCTGCCCTCTACTGGAAACTCTCCCCGTGACCGTGAATGAAGGGGCCCGGCCTCGCACCGAACGGGAGAGAATGTCTGCCCTGAGACGCTGGCTCCCCTCCAGCGTGTCGTCCCTCGCCTGCCCGGGGCCTGAGCCACCTCTGGTCACCACAGGCCTGTGACACTGCAGGGCCGTCTTTGGGACGGATCTTGCAGCCGCAGCAGCCCCGGAGCAGAGCCCAGTGCGGGCGACCCAGCCCAGAGCAGGAGCTGGCTAGAGGGCGGCCGGGTGTGGCCATCGCTCCCAGCCCTGCTGACCTGTAAGGACCCGGGAGCCCGAACTCCAGCCTCAAACTGGGAGGTCCAGCCGGGCGTCTGCCTCGCCTGCCACCGTCTGCAGAACCGGGGGAAGCGCCACCTTGGGGGGGGGGGGGGCGCGGGGGGATCGGGATGTGACACGCCCCTCACAGAAAGGGCAGCACACAGAGCCCTGAGGGTGGGGTGCGGGCGCTCAGCAGAGCCTCAGGCTAACCAGCGCCCCGGCTCGTCTGCCCGCAGCGCACCGCACCACACGGGCCAGCCAATTTGCGTTGCTGACATGGAGGACGGCACTGCTACCGCCAGGCGGCCCCTTCTCCAGCAGCAGGCTTCCTTTCTGGAATCCACCCCGGGGAGGCGGAGGCAAACACACGGCCCTCACAGCAGCCCTCACGGCACTGGGGCGTCGGGTGCTCCTGGGAGGGGACGCCCAACCCTGAGCGGCGCAAGTCCTGTCTCCCGGGGCCCTGAGAGTCCTCCACTTGACTGCCACGCCGTGCCCTCCAGTCTCAGCAGGCAACGAGACACCCTTGGGTGACCAGGGAGACCCCGCCACAACACACCGCCAGCTCCGAGGGCACCCGGAGCGCGAAGAGGGACCAGCAGGCAGAGCCCGAGCCTCGGCCGAGCCAGTGCCAGAGGCACCAGGACACAGGCCCGCTTGTCACCACCTGCACGCACCTCCGCCCCGCCCCCCGCCGCCCCTGCCAGGAGAACAGCACCCACCAGTGAAAGCCCCAAACTGTAATAAGCAACCTGCCACCAAAAAAACTCCTGGTCCAGTTCGTTAATCTGATCGACAGACACAAAAAAAGATAACACAAATCACACTAACAACGCATTCAGAAATGCAAGAAATTAAAAAATCAATGTAATTCACCACACTAAGAAAATAAAGGACGGGGACTTTCCTGGTGGTCCAGTGGCTAAGACTCCACACTCCCAATGCAGTGGGCCCAGCTTCGATCCTTGGTCAGGGAACTAGATCCCACATGCCGCAACTAAGAGTTCGCATGCTGCAACTAAAGATCCCGCATGCTGCAACTAAGAGTCAGCGCGGCCAAATGAATAAGTATTTTAAAAATGCTTTTTTTTAAAAAAAAAGGATGGAAAATTATGATCATCTCCACAGCTGCAGAAAAGCCCTGAGGTCCTGAGACCAACTCCCAGCACACTGTGGGGAGGGACGTCCCCCACCTGACACAGGTTTGGTGCAGAAGATTGGGTGCCACCCCCGAGAGGGGGTTCAAGGCAGGAATGCCTATACTCACCACATCTACTGAAAAACTAAACCTATTTCTTAATGAGCAAAAGATCTGAACACGCACTTGTCAGAAAAAAATATCCATACAGCCAGTTAACGTTTGGAAAGGTGTTCGGCGTTGGGAAAATGCAAATTAAAACCAGGAGGCAACACCAGTACTCTCACAAGAATCGCTGACTGGACCGGCAGAGCAGTGGGCCTCGGACGCTGCTTGGGGCCACTCAGAGTTTCTAACAAAGTCCGGGGAGTGAGTGACATGCCACACGAACTCACAGTTTTGTTCATAACAGTAAAAGAAAGAGCAACCGCCCATCAAAAGGCAAATGGGTGCATCCACTCCAGTGCAGCCGTAGACGGAACATTCCACAGCTGCGGGAAGATGCCGGCGGGCTGCGCCCCACCGTGACAACACGCCTCAGGGGGGCGGTCTCCTCCACGGTCAGACCAGGCCAGCCCCGCCCCCCTCTTCTTCCTGAGGGATAACAAGGAGTAATTTATCTTACGACGCTGTGTTTTTACACAGGAGAAAATCCAGAGGAATTTACGATTAAACTCTTCAAATTAGTAAGTGAATGAGAAGCTCAATCACACGGAAAGTGACTGGTTTCTATATACTATAAACCATTAGGAAATCATGCTGAAATATTACATATTCATATCCAAAGACATTAAATACACAGGAATGAATCTAACAGAAGGTGTTCAAGCCCTCTACATAGACAATTACAAACATTACTGAGAGAACAGAAATTAGACTGATAAAAATGCAGGCCCACTTACGGGACACTGTTCAATACTGTTAGCACAGCATATCTCCCCCAACTCGTCTCTACATTCAAAGCAATCCAATCAAAACCCAGCAGGCTTTGCGTGGAGATCAACCAGCTTTTTCCAAAATGTACATGGAAACGCAGAGGGTCACAAGTAGCAAGGACAATTCTGAAGAACAACGAAGATGGGCAAATTAAACTGCCAGGTATCAAGACTGTACAATTATAGTCACAACAGGTAGTCCTGGACCCAAGGGCCAAAGGTTCAGAGCAAAGAGCAGAAGCTGAGCCCCACCTGACTGGTGACAAGGGCTCCGCTACAACCCAGCAGGAAAGGACAGTCTTCCCAGTGACAATGACCATGTGGACATCCACAGGGAAGAAAATAAACCTTGACCCTCCCTTACAGCACGAAACACAAAATGAGTCCAGATGGATCACAGACGGACAGCTTGCAGAGGACGGTACAGGAGACCAGTAGACGACAGAAAAAGGCAAATTAAACTGACATCCCCAAGTGTTAGCACGGATGGGTCCGCCTGACCTAGGCTTTGGGGGTGCAGAACTGTGCAGTCACTTTGACGAACCGTTAAACCCTATCTGCTGCCTCCATAGAAAAACCCCAATGTATGTATGTTCATGTCACACCTGGACTGGAAAGAACCCAGATGTGTATCAGCACAGGAATCGGCAGAGAAGCTGCTTGAACGTCCATCCGATGGACACCACACAGCCACAGAGGAAGAGCCTCCTTCCAACAGCAAGGGCCTGTCCATCGAAAGGAAGCAGAGATCCCCACCATGAGTCCGCATCCCCTGTGGGTGGGGGTGGGGTGTTACCGTGGGGACTGCTCGCGGGGGAGGGGGGTGTCCCGAGAGCCTGGTCTGGATCATCGTGATCCCAGGTTCTAGAAAGGAAATGTGCATTTCTACTTCACTAAAAGTGCTCACAGAAAGCTTTTAACCCTCAGCCAGAGCAGAGCAGGGCAGACCTCGCTGAGCCTCCCTCACTAGTACCCAGGCACCGTCACAGGGACCAACCGTACACACTCCACAGTGTGTTTACTTCCTCAATGCTAACAGGATGTCTAGACGTCAAGTTCAACCTCTATCGGGTTCAACCTCTATCAGTTCAACCTCCATGTCAGACCGTGGCACACCCTGAAAACTGCTGTGGCCCAGCAACCAGCGTCCCCTACGGACGCTCAGCCAGCTCCCACACACCACGTACAGAGACAGGAGGGCTGGCTCTTAACCCGCACCCCACACACCTGCCCTGGAACCCCCTCGACTATGACTAACTGAGTCTTATCTGTGAATGACCAACAACGACAGAAGCCAGTAGGAATGAGGACTCTATCAGCCACCAAAAACAGCACAAATAGGTTGATCTGACTGTCCCACCTTCGTCTGCTGAAAAGATGATCCTTTCGCAACGAAGCAGCCTCAGCATCTTGTAGACAAGCAGCTGAGCACACACGTGGGTGCCTGTGGGGACCCTGCTCCCCAGGACAGGTGTGCGCCTGTCTCCACTGCCCCGCAGCTTCACGGCCAAGGCCGAGGGCCTCCGACTCCCTCCTGCCTTTTCAAGGTGGCTGTTGCTGCGCCAGGTCCTTTGAATTTCCAAACACACTTTGGAAGCAGCTTATCGGTTTCTCCCCAAGAGCCCTCAGGGGCTTGGACCTGCATCGCGACGGCTCTATGAGACTGGCTTGGGGGGCGCTGGTATCTGAACACTATGGAGACACCCTCGGCCCGTAGGCCCTGGTCCTCTCCAGCGGCTCAGCACTGCCTGAGTTTCCCACAGCAAAGTTCTGCAGGTTTCAGGGTGCACATCTTTCATCAAATTAATCCCTAAACAGTCTGTAGCCTTTTTTTTTTTTGCGGTACGCGGGCCTCTCACTGTTGTGGCCTCTCCCGTTGCGGAGCACAGGCTCCGGATGCGCAGGCCCAGCGGCCACGGCTCACGGGCCCAGCCGCTCCGCAGCATGTGGGATCCTCCCGGACCAGGGCACGAACCCATGTCCCCTGCATCGGCAGGCGGACTCTCAACCACTGCGCCACCAGGGAAGCCCCACACGTGTTTTTAAACTTACACACCCGACCGCTGGCTAACAGCGCTCAGAAAAGGCACTCTGCACGCTGCTCCGGCCACAGCCTCGCTCCGCAGGCCTTGCACCCCGCCGCTTCTGCGCACACCTCCTGGGCCTCCTCTACAGACGGCCCTGTCGTCTGGGGGAACGCAGCTGCCCTCCCTGCTCCAGTCAGGGTGCTCCTCTCTCTCAAGGCCTGACCTGTCCCTCCCCTGCGAAACCTGCGTGGACACCTGTGGTGTCACACAGCCATGCCCGGGGAGCATCCTGTGGAGGGGAGGGGGTCGCAGCGGGTGGCGTGTGCTTCAGCCGGCGTCCCGCAGAGAGCGGGGCAGGGCGCGGGGCTGGCTCCTCGGCCAGGCACAGCTTGTTCCTCGGCCCTTTTTCTCTATCTCCCTCTCTGCAATCCCCAGCGTCACTGGGACCGCAGGAGTCCACCTGGGACGGCAATACCCCGACCCCTTCACTGCCACCAGAAGGCCTGTCTGGAGCCCCGAGAGGAGCGGGGGCTCCCAGGGGCTTTGGATCCATGGACCCCTGCCACCCTTCCTGGGAATTCAGCATCTGGACGCGGCCTCCTACTCTCTCCTCGGTGGATTCCTCTGGGATTCCGGGAACCAGCGCTCCCAGAGTTTCCCAGCGCTGGGAGGAGCATGGAGCCCGAGGCCTCTTCCCAGACCTGCTCGTAAAACCACGGGGCAAAGCAGCAACGAGCCACACATCCAGCTTCCACACGGAGGGCTTCTCTGAACGTCCTCCTCCTGGATCAAGGGGGGCCGGGCACAGGCCACAGCACCCCACGCAGAGCACGGGCGAGGCCACCTTTGCAGGTGGGCCCTCCCTCAGGAAGCCTGTGAGTCTGTAACTCCTACAGACCAGCGTGGGGGTCCCGCTAAGAACAGTCTGGAGGGAACACTGGGTGTCACAGCTTGTGGAGCACACAGCACACACCCCGAGCCCAGGGCGCCAGCACATTAACAGGACACAACGAGGCAGATTTACAACCCATTTTCCTATTCACACTGGCAACAAGCAAACGGGGAGTACAATTACCCAGCAGCGTTTCAAGTCAGGACCACTCGCACGGCTACCGTCAGATTTGGTCTGCCAGCAACCATATGGCAGGAACCCATGGTCCTGAGGGACAGACGGGGGGGCCGAACTGGGGTTCTCTCAGACAGCAATTTCCGTCCACGGACCTAGTGGTTAAAGCTCCACTTTGGCCCCCAAATAACAAACATCCTTAAAAAAAGCCAGACGTGTCCTCCACAGCCACCCAGCACAGCAGTTCCTCCACTGCCGCCCGAAGAGGGTCTCGCGGCACAGACGTCGCCCACTGCAGAGGGACAAGCGACAGTGACACCCCCAGCCCTCCCCCGGGCCCGGAAGAGGCCCACGCGGAGTGGGGGGGGGAGGACGAGCTCACCTTTTTCCCGGGCTGCTTCTCCACCATGTCGCTGCTCAGGGAACGCTCCTCCTGCTGTGGGGTTCTAGAACACCCACCCTTGGGCATCGTTTCCTCCTCACCAGGCCTTCATTCACGCCGCCATCGCTTCATCGTCAACCGTCTGCTTAAAAACAGAGGACAGGGGTTAAGATCCAGTGACCCCACATGAAACCCAGGTGCCGCCTCCAGTCAGTGATGCACGATGCATGGACGCAGCAGCCTTCTGAGGGGCCGCTCCTGAGGCACCGGCCCGGCTGGCAGCCCCGGCAGCGGCACGTCCCCCTCCACGAGGGAGAACAGCAGAACCCCGGGGTGCACGCGGGGCCCTGCTCCGGGCGTCAGGCGCCACACACGCTTGGTGGCAGCACCCTCTGCCCACGGGCAGGGTCATACCTCGAGGTCCAGGGGATCACGCCCACCACCCTCTCGGCCCCCTGCCCCCACCCCCAACAGAAGGTCAGGATGAGGGCTACTCTGCCACTCAGAAAGCACCCAGCACCCCGAACTCCCCAACTCCCGCAAGTCAAATGTCCAGAAGGTAGGCAAGTGACGCCGCTGGGGAACGCCCGGAGGATGTCAGGTAGCTGTGGCGCCCACTCCTGCACGTGGGCCTGAGGCCTGCGCCCCTGCATTTCCCAGGACACATGCTGTGGTTATCGTGTTTTCTGTATTTTATGTTTTGGCATCTTCAGTTTGCTTTCTGGGGACAGACCGCCCTCCCACCAGGGCCAGCCCTTTCTTGGCAATGGCCAAGAACCCCCCACAAAACCACCCACCACCCCACCTACCTCTCACACACAAGCCGCCGACTCCCCCGAACATAACGCATCCCAGGTACCACGTAACCAGAGACCACCCCACAGCCCGCGGAACTGTCCACTCCACCCACCGCCTTCCCCATGGAGACCCCAGGGGAGATGCTGGCCGACTCGCCTCTCAATCCTGTCTGCTGCTCCCAACAAGCCCGGTGCTTCCCTGGCGGCCGTGCCGGCACAGCCAGGCGCTCTGCACCTGTGCGTGGAGTCGTCTCTGCCTGTGGCCACACTGACCCGACCCGCCCCTGCCCGATGTGGACAGCTCTCCCCCCACCCCCCCGGTCCTCCTGTGCTTGCTCCACGAATCACATCCAGGGTGCGTGCTGCGCTCAGCAGAGGGAACAGGGAAAAGCGCGTCTGCTCCGTCCTCCTGAAAGCCTTCCTCGCAGACATCCTCCTCACAGGGTCAGAGAACAGTTCACACAAACCGAATCACACCTCTGGCGCCTTGCCATGTTGGACGAGGGGTTTTGTAAATAGCTCACCTGGAATTAAACAGCCTCTACCCTGTATGGTTTTGGAAACACGCTGTTCAGAAGCGTTCTGGAGTGGCAGCTCCGACCTGCTCTTCACCAGCCTCTGGAGAACCTGTCTCCTTTTCCACATTAACAGATCAAAGGTTCCCCGAGTGTCCCCTTGCTTATTCACTGGCCAACACACATCTAACTGTAGTCAGTGGAGGGACCACACCACCTCCTGACACCGCCTCCGCAGCACACCACGCAGGTGGGCCGGGCTCTGCCTCCACACGTTCCCCGTGGCTGCGGCCGTAAATGATGGTTCCTATCTGCGCTTGAAACTGTGAACGCCAAGCTCTCTTCCAGTTTTCCACGACCAAACTGGGCTGTCTCAGCCTGAGGAATGGCATGTCAGAGCCTGACTCAGGACAGCTGCTGAATCTCAGGGCTACCTGGGAACTCATCAGCAATGTTTCCACAGAAATTTAAAGATTATCCGAAGTTAATGTTTTGAAAACCTCCTGACTGCCTGCTCCCAAGATGGAAACTCAGGCCACGGAGCCGTGGACGCGCGACGCTCGCACCCCCAGACGCGAATCCCCGAGTGTGTGGAGCCAGGCAGCGCACGCCGGGCGGACCCACGAGTCCCGGACCCCGACCTTGCCGCATCCAAACCAGGAGGGCGCGTGGACGGCCAGCCCAGGCCGCAAAAGCTGATGTCACCAAGTGCCCCACGGCAGCTCTGGCCTTTCCTGGGAAGCCCTGCACGAGCTGCCCAGAGGCTGGGGGCAAGAGGGGGGCCCGCTCCTCCAGGGCCTCGGTGCCCACGGCGGCCCCCCAAGGCGCACCCCCAGCTTCTGGAAACACCGGCAGACCCTGCAGCTCCTCTAGCGCCTCCTGCTCCGCTGCTGTCGTCGACGTGAAATTTCAACACTACACCCGCGTGCATGTCTCCGACCCGGGCTCTGGCACGTCCCTGCCACCAGGAGACACTCGCCACTGCCGTCATTTTGGGCGCAATCCACTAGCTGACGGAGGAGGCCCGCGCCTCACCAGGATGTCTGTGTTGGCAGCTGGCCCCGAGTGCCAGGTCTCCACTCATTCCTGAGGAGCGACAGGGCTCGATGGGTCCAGGTCCGCCCCAGCTGTGTCCCGGTCTCACAGGCACACTTCTGTCCTCTCCCCTACGTGCCCAGCAGGACCCTCCCTGAGGCTGCCCAGTCCCTCGGGCTCCACACCACCCTGCACCCCTCCGCTGGGCAGCCTCTCCTTCCCGCCTGCCTGTCCTGGGCCCAGGGAGACGTCCATTCACAGGGGCTGGCGGGACAGACATCCTTGTCAAGAGACCTCGTGTCACAACGAGGCGTGTCCCTCCCCAAAGGCGCTCTGAGCACCATGGGCAGACCTAGCCCCGCGGGCACCGCAGCAAGCGACTGCCCCGACCACGGCACCCTCCTCCTTCCCGACACAACTCGGCCCTGCGAGTCCCTCTCCGTGGGCAAGAGGCGCAACTCTCGGAGGAGAGGCTCCCTCCAAACTAACCCTGAGGAAGGTGGGTGGCTGCACCCCTGCCACACCCGCCGTTCAGCAAACTCCTGCCTTTGCGAGTGACAAGCTAAAAGCAAGACACGAGGGGGAACCTGAAGGCAACTTTACTGGCCTCGTGGGGATCAAAGCTGGAACCTGAGTGGAAAAGGCCACAGCACCGTGGGCCCCAAATCCACGGACAGGGAGAGCCCGGCCCCGCAGCTCCAGGAGGGAAGGCGCAATGGGGCGGGACGAGGGCCCACCGCCTGCCGACCTGTGCCAGCCACCCCCACCCCAGCGGCCTCATCCCCGCAAGCTGCAACCACAGGGGCAGAGAAGGCAGTTGAGAGGGAGGCTCAGAGCAGGGCCCGGAGGGACAACACACACAGGAGCAGGGTGAGCAGGGGCTAGAGAGAGACCGGGTCAGCAGCAACCTGGGCTTCAGGAGAGTCTAGAAAAATTCAGAGACAGAAGAAAAGACTCACAAATTTTAAAACGAGAGGATACGCTAAGTCCTAGAGAAGCAATCCAGAAAGCCCGCTGTCACAGCAAGGCAAAGACGCTGCCCGAGGAGGAACCAGAGACAACGGCCCAGGACAGGACCCCAGCCAAAGGGCAGGAGCCCACTGAGCCCCGCCTCTCCCGCACGGGGGCCTCTGTGCAGGGGACGCGGACACAGCGCAGCAACGGTCCCGAAAAACGATTTCCAGACTCAAACACCAAATGTAGCCACACTGGCGACCAGGGTAACGGCAAAAGAAAGGCACTTGCGAGCCTGCAGCAAAGTCCTCCGGCCCTCCCCCTCCTGCGGGCCTTGGCGGGGGGGGGGGGGGGGGGGGGGGTGTTGGGCAAGGGCAGCCGCAGGCGGCACAGCCCGGCCTCTCCTGTGGGGTCAGAGCTGAGCTCCAAGAATGGTCTGAATTTAAATCCTTGGGGGACAAAGAAAATCAAGACTAATATTTTGTAAACCAGGAAAACTGCATGGAATTAGAATTTCTGTGTCCATAAGTAAGGTCTCCCTGGACAGAGACCACACCCAGAGCACTATCGTGGGCTCCACAAGGGACACTGTGGCCTATCGGTGTCACCTGAGGGCGCCAAGACGCCCCAAGCCCTCTCCGGCCGGCGTGGCCATGCACCCGCTGGCACGTGGCCGCGGTGAGCCAGCCGGCGTCCCTAGCGCTGCCTCGATAAAGCAGCAAACGTCGTCCACTCTGTCGCTCTGCAAACCCTACTCCCTGCCCTCCTGACACTGAGCAGATGGACGGTGGGGCTGGCGGGACTGCACTGGGCTCTGGAAAAGCCCCTGCGGCGGGGCTGTGGCCACGCCGGCTGCGTTTTCATGGGGCACAACGGCTACTTGAAAGACTCTCTCAGACAAGCTATGATTATTAAGGACTGGTACGTGTTTTCTCAAAAATGAACAAAATGAGGCCATCGCTTCAAGGAAAACTAACAGTAGTTGTGGCCAGCAATAAAATTTGAGCTTTCACATGAATTCTGGGAAACTTGTATCCCTTCCATTAGCTTCCTAGCACCCAGCCTGAAGACGGGTCAAATGAGGTTGGTGGTGATCATGGACCGTCCACATTTGGGAGACCCACACACCTCAGGGGACCAATGCTTCACAAGGGAGCCCCCAGGGTCTTCAGATCCCCCGAGTCCAGTCGGAGGAGAACCCACCCTCACGTGGAGGCTCCCAGGCGACTCCCTGTTCCCTATACATGTCTGTGAGAGGCTGGATCGTTTTCACACACTTTAAGCAAAACCGCAGAATGCAACAGATGGAGTAAAGGTGCCAGGTATTAGAAAGAGCTGCAGCTATATGAAACAATGCCACTCTTCTCACTAAACTTCTGTTTTCTTTTATAAAATAGTTACTTTTCAGTAAAAGTTCAGTAAAGTTTACTGTGGGGTCCTCACTGCAAACCCCCAGGTGTGTAAGGGACTCAGGGCCCAGCAGCTGAGCACCAGTACAGAGAGGCTCCTGGGCAGAGGGAACCCAGATGGAAGTACTTGCTGTCAGGAAACAATGAGTGCAAACCAGGAGCAGGGGCTGGGAACCATAAAATGACTCCTGTACAGAAGCCCAAATTGGCATAAGAAAAAAAAGGAAAAGGTCTTTAAAAAAGAAAGAACTTGGAAATTCCCTGGTGGTGCAGTGGTTAAGAATCCGCCTGCCAACGCAGGGGACACGGGTTCGAGCCCTGGTCCGGGAAGATCCCACATGCCGCAGAGCAACTAAGCCCATGTGCCACAACTACTGAGCCTGTGCGCTAGAGCCCGTGAGCCACAACCACTGAGCCCGGGAGCCACAACCACTGAGCCCATGTGCCACAACTACTGAGCCTATGCTCTACTGCCCACAAACTACTGAAGTCCACGAACCTAGAGCCTGTGATCCGCAACAAGAAGCCACCCCAATGAGAAGCCCGCGCACTGCAACAAAGACCCAACGCAGCCAAAAACAAACAAATAAATAAATAAATCTTCCTTCCAAAAAAGCAGAAAGAAAAAAAGAACTCATGCTAATAAACTTAAAATGAAAAGGGAAGGACTTCAAATTGCATAAATAAATATTAATTTAAAAAATTAAAGTCAAAGTTAAAAAGCTGAAGAACAGTACTGACACCGCCTGATGCTGACAAGGGCCAACCAGCAGGCCAAGCGCACGTGCACGGTGACCCACGTTCCGACCAAGGAGCCCCCGACCTGAGCCCCCCGGCAGAGTCCATGCAGAGACATGAAGGTGATTCCCACTCACCCCCACACAGAACCCAAGTCCAGACACTGCAGACCAGAGGAGAACAGGCTGCTGGACAACAGGGTAGAGAACACCTTCACAACCTCAAGGTAAAGAAAGAGCCCGCAAAACCGGAAACACTAACCATAACGGCAAAGTCTGAAAATTCTGACACTTTATTTTTAAATTTTATTTATTTATTTTTGGCCGCGTTGAGTCTTCGTTGCTGCGCGCGCGCTTTCTCTAGTGGCGGCGAGCGGGGGCTACTCTTCGTTGTGGTGCGCGGGCTTCTCATGCCTAGAACCTGTGTTGCAGAGCACGGGTTCTAGGCATGCGGGCTTCAGTAGTTGTGGCACGTGGGCTCAGCAGTTGTGGCTCGTGGGCTCTAGAGCACAGGCTCAGTAGCTGTAGCTCACGGGCTTCACTGCTCTGTGGCATGTGGGATCTTCCCGGACCAGGGCTCGAACCCGTGTCCCCTGCGTTGGCAGGCGGATTCTTAACCACTGCGCCACCAGGGAAGCCCAGATTCTAACACTTTAAAAACAACAAGTTTTGTTCATTAAAGGTCACCTTCCCACAAAAGAGAAGAATTTTCTACACACATAACTGACAAAAATCTCTTATCCAGCATCTATAAAGAGCTCCCACAAATCAATAAGGAAAAGAGAAAACGTCCACTACAAAAGATGGAAGTGAGACTCAGGCCTTTCACAAAAGAGGAAATCCAGATGAAAAACTGATCAGCTTCTTTAACCAACAGGACAATGCAAACGAAAACCAAAATAAGCTATAGAACATCAGCGAAGATGCAGAACAGAGGAAACGACGCATCCTGATGGGAGCGCGAGCGGAGCCACGGACCCACCGCGCACGCGCGCCCAACAGCCCACAGCGCCTGGGGCGACACCCAGAGGCCACGCCAGCGCAGGACGCAGGCCTGTACCGCACACGCCAGCAGCCCCTGTGGGAGCCTGCAACAACCCAACCATCTCACAAGTCAAGGCAAAAAAAAGTTACACTGTATGTTTCCCTAAGTTTCTGAAAACAGTGCTGAGGGATGCACTGCTCAGCTGACAAGACTATTAAAAACATCAAGCGGTGACTATTGTAAGTAAAAGTCTGAAGGAGGGTGGGATGGGCAGTCATGCCTGGGAGTGTGACCTGGAGTTTTCTACACAAAAGTCACATGCGTGTGTTCTTTGTGAGAATGAAATTGTACATTTTTATTTTGCAGACTTTTGGATATTATGTTACATTTCACAATAGTAAAGTTTAAAACACTGGGTAGGGCTTCCCTGGTGGCGCAGTGGTTGGGAGTCCGCCTGCCGATGCAGGGGACGCAGGTTCGTGCCCCGGTCCGGGAAGATCCCGCATGCCGCGGAGCGGCTGGGCACGTGAGCCATGGCCGCTGAGCCTGCGCGTCCGGAGCCTGTGCACCGCAGCAGGAGAGGCCACAACAGTGAGAGGCCCGCGTACCGGAAAAAAAAAAAAAAAACACCACGGGGTATGTACCTGCTACACCCTGGCAGGCGCTTAGAAAGTGGAGGGCTAATTACCAGACCCTGTCCCAGGACAGTCTCCCTTCACGGGGCCCCATGCCCTGTGCAGAAATGCAGCTCCCTGGACACTATGGGGCAGCAGCTCAAGGCTGCCAGCCTGTGGCGAGACCCACCCTCCCTTGCACAGAGCACACAAGCCACTGGAACTGCGCGGCCAGAATGGAAATGAAAACCTGATCAATTAACGGTGAACTAGGAAGGTTGGAGGAGGGGATGGTTAAAACAGGAGGAAAAAGATGTCTTACAGAGAAGGGACCAAGCTGCAGAATAAATGAGAGGAGAAGACAGGGACAGGCCGGCACCCTGAGAGCCCCACGACGTGGTGACCAAGAGCACAGCACGGGACGAGTCCACACGCCTCCATGGCTGCTCCACGGAGACAAAAGCACAAGCCAGAGAAAGAGCAGACTGAGAACCCAGAGGAGGACAGCCCTGCGGAGGGACAGGATAGGAAAAGTGGCCCTGGGCGGGCACTACACCCACCCACCAGGCGGCTGCAGGACAAAAGGGGGGAAGACCCAGCACTGGGACCAGCGGGGGCCCCACAGGGTCACCACATGGAGAAAGCGACTAGAGAGGCCGGTGCAGCTATGCTTGTGTCAGAAACATGCAAACCTGGCTCTGTGTCTGAAAACCGATGCACGCAATCCACCACATTAACAGGCCAAAGAAGAAGAATCACACAGTCCTAACAACCGGTGCAGAAAAAGTGTTTAACACACATCAAGCCTCATGATGAAGACTCTCGGCACAAGAGGGGTCCAGGGAACCCCTCAGAGTGAGCAGGAGGGTGGACAGCATCGTCGGCCAGCATCACCCCGAACAGTGAGACACGGGACACGGCTGCCCTCCCACCACTGCTTCTGGACATCTTACTGGAAGCACTATCCAGTGAATGAGGAAGAAAGGAAATAAAAGGCAAACAGACTGGAAGGGAAGAAATAAAACTTGCTATGTGATAATGATGTGACTGTCTATCTAAAAAACTGCAAGGAATCTACCAAACTCCTGGAAACAGTGAGCTCAACAAGGTTGCAGAATACCAGATTGACACACGAAAACCCACCACATGTCTACGAATAGCAAGAACACGTGGAAATAGAATTAAAACACAATACCATTTACAAGTGCGCCAAATAAAACTGAAATGCTCAGGTACAAATCTAAATTTAAAAAAAGTATGAAAACCTGTACAAATTGTAGGAAAAGAAAAAAGAAGAAGAAAATCTTTAAGACCTCAAGCTAGGCAAACAGTTCTTAAGACATGACACCAGAAGTACCGTCCATTCACAAAGGGAAAAACTGGTCAACTGTATCTCAGCAAAATTAAAACCTTCTGCTCAATGAAAGACCTAGTTCACAGGATGAAAAGGCAAACTGCAAATCACAAGTCAAAGGACTCGTATGAATAAAAAATAAACAACAATCAAAACAACTGTAAACAACAAACATCCAATTAGAAAATGGACAAAAGACGTGCAGAGACATTTCATCAAAGGAGAAACATGAGAGTGAGAGCAACTCTGGGAACGTGCCCTGCAGACACAGCTCACCTACTGGGGGTTTCCAAAACCACACTCAGTCCCACAATTGTTTTAGCATGTTCAATAGCCACTTGTTAGAAAGTGAAATAACACAGAACAGAAAATATCAGGAGGCATCACACACACCATCTCATGAAGAGTTATTTTGTGAACATGTTTCCAGGGTGTGTGTTAAGGGCAAAGACAGAAATAGACTGTTTTCCTAAATTATGAGAAGCTGTCAGGACACTTCAGAAACACTGGCCTAAGTAGTGAAGGACACAAATCTGTTGCTTTTCTATACACTAATAATGAACTATCAGAAAGAGAAAGAAAACAAAAATCCCATTTTGAATTGCATCAAAGAGAATAAAATACTGGGTTGACCAAGAAGTTCATTCAGGTTTTTCCATAACATCTTACAGAAAAACCCGAACGAACTTTTTGGCCAATCCAATACCTAGGCATAAACTTAACTGTGTAGGTGAAAGATCTATACTCTGAAAACTACAGAACACTGATAAAGGAAATTTGAAGATGATGCAAAGAAATGGAAGGATATCCCATGCTCTTGGGCTGGAAGAATTAGTACTGTTAAAATGGCCACATTACCCAAAGCAATCTACAGATTCAATGCAATCCCTGTCGAAATATGCATGACAGTTTCCACAGAACTAAAATAACCCAATCCTAAAAATTACATGGAACCACAAGTCTTGCCTCATTGCCAAAGCAATCTTGAGGGAAAAAAGAACAAAGTGGGAGGTATCATGCTCCCTGACTTGAGACCATACTATAAGGCTCCAGTAATCAAAACAGTACGGTGCTGACACAAAAACAGACACTTAGGGACTTCCCTGGTGGGGCAGTGGTTAAGAATCTGCCGACCAATGCAGGGGACACAAGTTTGAGTCCTGGTCTGGGAAGATGCCACATACTGCAGAGCAACTAAGCACGTGCACCACAACTACTGAGCCTGTGCTCTAGAGCCCACGAGCCACAACTACTGAGCCTGCGTGCCACAACTACTGAAGCCTGCGCACCTAGAGTGAGTGCTCCACAACAACAGAAGCCACTGCAATGAGAAGCCCACGCACAACAATGAAGAGTAGCCCCCGCTCGCCACAACTAGAGAAAGCCCGTGCGCAGCAACAAAGACCCAACACAGACAAAAATAAATTGATTTTTAAAAAATAGACACTTAGATCAATGGAACAGGATAGAGACCCATGCACCTATGGCCAATCAATCTACCACAAAGGGGACAAGAATATAAATGGAGAAAGGACAGCCTCTTCAATAAATGGCGCTAGAAAAGCTGGACAGCTACACATAAAAGATGAAAGATTAGAACATTTCCCCACACCATATATAAAAATAAACTAAATATGGATTAAAAGATCTAAGCCTAAGACCACAAACCATAAAACTCCTGGAAGAAAACATAGACAGAACTTTCTTTGACATAAATCATAGCAATATTTTTTTTGGATCTGTCTCTAAAGGCAAAAGAAATAAAAGCAAAAATAAACAAAGGGGATCTAACTAAACTTAAAAGCTTTTGTGTAACAAAAGAAACCATTAAAAAGACAACCTACTGAGTGGGAGAAAACTTGCAAATGATACAACTGAAAAGAGGTTAATATCCAAAATATATAAACATGAACTCCCTTGCAGTCCAGGGGTTAGGACTCTGCGCTTTCACTGCTGAGAGCGTGGGTTCAATCCCTGGTCGGGAAACTAAGATCCCACAAGCCTCATGACGCGGCAAAAAAATACGTGTGTGCGTGAATGCATGCATGCACTCACACACACACACACACACACACACACCATGTAGATACAGCTCACACACTTAAATATCAAAAAAACAAACCAACCCAATCAAAAAATGAGCAAAAGACCTGAACAGACATTTTTCCAAAGAAGACACATAGATAGCCAACAGGCACATGAAAAGATGCTCAACATCTCTAATTATTAGAGAAATGCAAATCAAAACCACAATGAGGTATCTCCTCACACCGGTCAGAATGGCCGTCACCAAAGCCTACAAATTACAAACGCTGGCGGTGTGGAGAAAAGGGAACCCTCTTTACAGGGTTGGTGGGAATGTAAATTGGTGCAGCCACTATGGAGAACAGTATGGAGGTTCCTTAAAAAACTAAGAATAGGGCTTCCCTGGTGGCGCAGTGGTTGAGAGTCCGCCTGCCGATGCAAGGGACACGGGTTCATGCCCCGGTCCGGGAGGACCCCACATGCCGCGGAGCGGCTAGGCCCGTGAGCCATGGCCGCTGAGCCTGTGCGTCTGGAGCCTGTGCTCCGCAATGGGAGAGGCCACAACAGTGAGAGGCCCGCGTACCGCAAAGAAAAACAAAAAACAAACAAGAATAGAGCTACCATATGATCCAGCAATTCCACTCCTGGGCATATATCTGGAAAAAATGAAAACTCTAATTTGAAAAGATACATGCACCCCAATGTTCATAGCAGCACTATTTACAATACCCAAGACATGGAAGCAACCTAAGTGTCCATCAATAGATGAATGGGTAAAGAAGATGTGGTGTTTATACACACAATGGACTATTACTCAGCCATAAAGAAGAATGCAGTTTTGCCATGTGCAGCAACATGGATGGATTTGGAGGGCACTATGCTAAGTGAAATAAGTCAGACAGACAAAAACACACACTGTATGAGATCACTTACATGTGGAATCTAAAAAATACAACAAACTAGTGACTATAACAAAAAAGAAGCAAACTCACAGATACAGAGAACGAACCAGTGATTACCAGTTGGGAGCGGGAAGGGAGAGGGGAAAGACAGGGAGAGGGGATTAAGAAACACAAACTACTATGTATAAAATAAATAAGCTACGAGGATATATTGGACGGCACAGGAAATTAGAGCCAGTATCTTATAATAACTTTAACTGGAGTGTAATCTGCAAAAATACTGAATCACCTGAAATATATATAGCACAGCAAATCAACGATAATACTTCAATGAAGAAAAAAAAGAGCCCTGGGTTTGTGGTTGGATATATCTGTTTCTCTATCTGTAAAATATGGAAGTAAACCTTCCTCATGTTAAGAGCTCAGGATGATACCTGACACCTGCCCAGGGCTCTTATCAGTGGCCCTTGAGTCTCTCAGGCTGGGGAGGTGGGGGCTGAGGATGGAGCCCTTGAAGCCAGTGTTCCTCCAGGGCACTTCAGATGCTTCTCCTGAAGGAACACCCGGTTATAGGCTTCTGCCTGAGAGCCAAGGTGTGCCCCCCTCTCTGAGGAACCAGTCTCCTCCTGCCATCACCTCCCTGCCCCCAAAGGGCGAGGTCCCGTCACTTCCTCGAAGAGCCACAGCCGCGGCAGTGACAAGGGGCGGGCAGGCACAGGCTCCGCCCACTGCCCTCACGGTGGTTTATCGCCCGTGTCTGCCCCAGGCCTGCACCTACAGATGGTGGGGAGCAGACACGCAGCAGCCGGTGGCTGGACGCTGCCTCTGCCGTGCATCTCTGTGAATGCAACCATGGACACGTCCCCCTCTGCCTGATGACACCCGTGGGTAGATCTTTTATCAGTTTCTAAATTAAGAAGTGATGGCAACATCACAGGAAACTCGACACTTTTCCTGCCAGTTGGTTCGAAAAGGCCTTAATTGTTACTTCGATAATGGGTTTCTGGCCACGTGACCATGCAGCCAGGAGGCTTGAAGACACAGAACCACCATTCTCAGGGCGGTGAAGGCCCAGGCCAAGGACACTGCCTCCACCAGAGCCTGAAGCAGCCTGGCTGAACACACACACACGCAGGAGCACACAGCACACTCACCCCTGAAGGCTGGAGAGCCAGGCCCCGTGTGAAAATGCTACCCCCTCCCCACTTCCCGGCACCGTCACACAGAGCTCAAATAACAGCCACCCCCACCGTGGGAACCCAAACTTCCATGAGGCTGGGGGCACCCTGCCTACAAAGGTGCCTCCCCAGGAAAGGGAGGGGGCCGTGGCTGACGTGGCCCTGGGAGCCCTCCCACTCTGCACAACCCTCAGCACCTCTGTGTCCCCCCAGGATGGTCTATGTGGCCAGAAAAACCAAAGGACAGGTGACAAAAGGATTTCGTACAAGTGTAACGTTTTGCATATAAAGGGACATCTTCCCATCAGGACACCGGACAGATGGATGGAGACACCAAGCAGAGCATCAAGGTCAAAGTCGAGGTGCTCGCACACCTCCTGCTGCGCAGATGCATCCAGGAGAGGGACCCCGGCTGTCTCCTTCCTCCTCCGGTCTCGGCCCGGTGCCCACACACGGGCAACTCTGAGCAGGGGCTCGTTTCAGGAGACCGGGGCGCCACATGTCCTGTCCTGCAGCCCACGCCCCGCAGTGTGTCCCACAGCACATCCTCACCGAGGACGTGAGGCGCCCAGGCCCTGCTCCTCCAAAACTGCTTTTTAAAAAAGCTTGTTCACATCAGCCTGCTGGGCCACACGCTCTTACGGGCGCACGTGGCCCGTGTGGCTGGCGGCCCGGCAGCTGGTTATCGGCTCCGCATGCGCAGGCGCGGGTGTGTGCGCGCACTCGCAGCGTCTTAGGAAGGACTGCAGCTCAGCCTCTGAGCCAGCCCAGGAGGGCGCCCTGGCCGGCCACCAGAGCCAGAGAAGGCCTCCTCCCCTTCCCTCTGTTCTCAGCCCACAGCACAAGCCCGGGCCCAGAGACCGCAGCCTCTGAGGCGCACCTGCCGCCGGACATGCTCAGTGCAGCAGCGTCACAACATGGCCCCACAGTGACACAGGACAACCACCAGCACCCGCCTCAGGGTGGGCGACGTCCCCAGACGCGTCCTCCGCTGCTCCCCATGGCACACTGTCCCCTGTAGCCCTGCACGTCCACCTGCCCGGGCCGGGCACCGCCGAGGCCGCTCACCCCATCGTGTGCTGCTGAGGTTCCCGGGGACACAGCCCACCCCAGCCCGGTCATCTGTCACAGGGGACACAGCGGCTAAACTCACACAGCAGCCTGGAAAAGACCTGTCTGTGCTGGCGACACTGTGTCCACCATACTCTCTGGTTCCTGAAACAGAAAGTCTTTTGCAGAAAAAGGCTACCAAAAGAACGATCCTCTCCACTTCCCTTACGTTTAAGTAATCAGCTGGTAATTTCCCTCTTTGAATGGCAAGTTTGCCAAGGGGATGTTTGGAGCAAAACAAGTTTAAATTAGTAACAAAGTCATCCAGAAATAAACCCATCATGAAGCCACCTCCTTTGCCCCAGAAGTCACCATCACCTGGCCTGTGCCCGAAGTCTCATCCGACTTGGGAATGAAAAACCAGGGAGGCACGCGTGTCCACGGTTCCCGACGCTTCACCTTGGAACCTGAGCAGAGGGACGTTCCGGTAACTGCTCGGGGCAACTACACTCACTGCGACCTTCTTCTAAACAGGTTTCCACGCACCAGAAACAAGTAACTCTAAACACACACCCCAGTCGCAAGTCCTGTTTGTAGTGATGGTCGGCCACATTTCACGCGCTGTTGCTGGGTGCCTTTGTGACAACGGGGGGCGTGGGCCCCACGGCGGGCAGGTGGAGGTCGTGGCCTGCCGCCTCCAGGGTCCCGGGAGCACAGGGCACCACTCCCAGGTCTCCCAGCCCTTCCTGGGCACTGGCACCGCCCACTCGGAGCGCAACACACGCTGACACTCGCCCTGGACCCACCTCCTCCCTGTACTGCTCACTTTGGCAAAACCCAACAAAAATCCTCTCCTGGGTGGAGCAGCAGGGCTCCTGGAGAAACTGAGCGGCCTCTCCTTAGCAAGAGGGCACTGAGAGAATATATTGAAAATGCATTTACCCAGACACCCTACTTCCTGTGGGAGGGAGCCTTGTGCACGACAGCCGCGAACTGCAAAGCACGTGTCCACGAGCGAGCGGCGCCGGGTGCACCGTGCCCACAGGGCAGCGCTGCTCAGAGGCAGGCCCCCCCCAGTGGGGTCCCCGCCACGTCACAGAAGTGCCCTCTCAGGGGCGCTGAGAGCCCCAGGGGTGGGCACACTTACACTGTACACCTAAGACCTGTGCATTTGTTCATGGCTACATTACATCTGAAAGAGGAAAGAGAAAAGCTGCACGGTTGCCTCAAGGAAGCAGCAGCAGTGGGCTGAACGGCAGGCCCACTCCCGAAGATCTTGCCACGCAGCACTTGTGCGTGTGACCTTATTTGGGATAAGGTAACTAAGTGAAGGACCTCAAGAGGAGCCCTTCCTGGATACTCGGGGCAGACCCTCACCCCGACGGCAAGCGTCCCCGTGACAGAAGGGAGACAGTGCCGCGGCCCCGAGCCGACGAAGGCGTGGGCCGCCAGGAGCTGGAGGAGACCAGCACCCCGGGGGTGCTGCCCAGGGGTCTGGGGAGGGAGTGTCCTGCCAGCACCGCAGCCTAAAATTCTGGCCTCCAGAACTGTGAGGACGCACCTCTGCTGCCTACACCAGCCAGTGCGTGGTGACTTACAGCAGCCCTAGGAACTAACACAACACCTACGCAAGATAAACTCGTGGAGTGTCCTACGACTGGCCACTTGCTCCCCAAAGCCAAGATAAACGACCTCCTGCTGTGTCCTCCAGACCAACAGAGGCTGCACCCCGCTCTCCACCCTGCGTGGTGTGGCCCCTCGGACCCCTAAGGGAAGGCGGCACACCAGCTTCAGGGGTCACCTCCACCGCGAGGAAGGGCCCCAGGCCTGGGTCGCTGGCTGCTCCCCTCACCCAGGGGAATGGACTCTGAGCGTGGTGGCTCCACGCCAGGGAATGCTCATCACAGAAACCGGGATTTGTTCACAGTAAACTCAACAAGGCTCAGTTGAGCCCAAGGCAAAAAGCTGGTGGGCACTTGCTGCCCCTCCCTGGAGAGGAGGATGGCTGGGAGGGGACCCAGAGGGGCCCTCCTAACAGTCCTCGCACTGCCAGCGCAGGCTTTCCTCCCTGCTGGGCCCACCCCGGAGCCACCGACAGTGCTGACACCTGTGAACAGCGATACAAGTACCCACGTGACACCCTCAACACTGCCCCTTAAGGTTGCGATGCCTGAAGTATTTACTCTCTGGCCCTTTAAGAAAAAGACAGCCAACGCTGTGCTAAACCAAGGCACTGGCAGACACAGTAAAGAGCAGGTCATATCAGCAGTCGCGGAGAAAAAGCCTTTTTCCACACAACAGCTCTGAGATCTGAAAGGAAAGGTAAAACCAGTTACAAGATAGGAGGCTCTAATTTTTGCTAAAATATACCATGTGATAATAAAATACAATTAATCCACGAAACAAGATTCCAGAAGCTAGTAACACAGGGACGCCCGCGGGAATGTGCTTTCAGTCTTCTTTGTATTTTATGATTTTCCACCATGCACATACACTGCCTCTATCATCTGATTACGGAATCAGACATAGGGAATTGCAAACTGCATCCACAAACCTTATTTAACATTTCATGTTCTACTAATCACTTTACCTATATGATCTGGAAAAACCCTACGAGTTTTGTCCTAGGACAGATATTTTACAGGGTGAAAACCAAAATCCCCATGGTGGGAATGACACGCCCAGAACTAGCAAGCAGGATGCTTGGAGAGTCCGGAGTAGAACCCACGTCCCACCTAGAAACTCCCTCCAGGGCCACTGTCACAAGTCCCGTCCACTAAGGATCAGAACAGAAGGTGACATCTGACCACTGTGGTGAAAGCCTGGACTGGATCATGAAAGGACCCAGTGGGCTTCCCCTGGACACAACCAAAGGCATGACAAGTGGCCAGCTCAGTTCGAACCCTACCATCTGCCAATTAAACACAAAAAACAATCACAAACAAAAAACCTCACCAATGAAACTGTAATGAAAACATTACAGACTGGGCAGGCCAGTCAACAGCAGCCAACTGAGGTCAAGTTCTAAATCCCCAAAGCCCACGCATGGCACACGTTGTTTGAGTCATGTTTTCACAGTGTCGAGGGGAAAAGCAGTTCCTTTTCAAACCATTCCAGGAATCCGGAGGCCCCTAAATATGTTTAAAATGGGTTATTACATTTTATGATGTCCTCACAGCAAATATTTTCTATCCTTGGCATTTTATAACAAAGTAACAATGGCTAAAAGTTTCATTAAAATGTAGAAACATACAGAAAAGTATGAGAAATAATGTAAGAAACATTCATGTATCCCATCGCCTGTTCATTTTGCCATATTTGGTTTGGAATTTTTTTATATAAAAATATTACATACATAGTTGGAGCCCCTATGAATCCTGCTATCATCCCTCCTCCTCCTCCTCTCCGAAGATTGTGGATTTTTTTTTTTTTTTTTTTTTTTTTGGCGGTACGCGGGCCTCTCACTGTTGTGGCCTCTCCCGCTGCGGAGCACAGGCTCTGGACGCGCAGGCTCAGCGGCCATGGCTCACGGGCCCAGCCGCTCCGCGGCATGTGGGATCTTCCCGGACCGGGGCACGAACCCGCGTCCCCTGCATCGGCAGGTGGACTCTCAACCACTGCGCCAGCAGGGAAGCCCAGATTTTGGATTTTGATGCTAATCATCACCATACATGTTCTCACACTCGTGCTACATGCTACACTGTACACCTGTAAACATGATACGGGATATCTTTACAAGAAACACGTTGCGCGGACCTTCATAAACCGTTTCCCCCCAGATTATGCTTTGGGGATTTATCTATGCTTCTGTTCAATGCAGCTCTGCTTTATTACAACTGCAGTGTGGTGTTCATTGTCTGAAAGGAAAAAAAAAATTCTCTTATTGACTGGCATTTATTTTGTTCCAGCTCTTTGGCAGTACAAACAGTGCTACAATGAACATTTGTCTTCACGCTTCTGTACATGTATACCTAAGACTTTCTTTTAGGGTTCACAACTAGAAATGGAACTGCAAGAAACTAACTAAATTCTTTTTAAAAACCTGATGCAGCTTCACACTGCACAGTCATTCACACCATGCCCTGTCACTTCTGATGGTGGCATACGTCTTCAGTTGTAAAATTATCAAGAGATCTTGACAGAGAAAGGGGGAAAGGTACCCTGCATGTGACAGAGTCATCTGTGGAACGTGACTAGGCTCTACCCCAAAAGTCAATAACCAGGAACTTTCATCTAAATAGAAACTGTAAATTCGAGTGATGATATGAGACTCTTCCTGGGCCAAACCTCTGAGACGAAGTTCAGGGACAGCTGAGGTGAAGGGACAAGGGTCTGGAGAGCCCTGAGGCTCCAGAAACCGTGCAGGAAAAGTGAGAGGATCCACAGCTTTAACCGATCCCCAGGGAGTCCATGACCCAAAGAAGGTTGACAGTTTTCTCTTCCTGAAAGTGCACAGTGACATGGCAGGTGAATAGAAGGCGGCCCCGAATGAAACACGAGGACGCTTCACTGTACAAATTCAACCTTCAGAGAGACGGAGAAGTTACCAACACACCCGGAGGAGCACCACTATAACATACGTGACTTCAGACTTCTTTAACCCAGCGGAAAAACCCATAAATCATAACCCAGGTCATATGACTACAGCTGTTTATATGCACTACTGTAAAAATGTTTAAATGGATATTTCCACTGAAAAACATATGAAGCCCGAGTTGGTCATTGTATCTCTAAGGAGGTCGGCTGAAAACAACCACAGAAACAAAGCGGGTCCCCTTCTCTCCATGGGAAACACACTGCAGGGAAAGCAACCAGGCAATCAAGCTACAAGGGGGCAGACAACGTGACTGCAATGGGACAGCCTGGGGACCCTTGTGTGAACAGATCCCGCCAAGCGTCCCCCCGCCCGGAAGGACTGTGTGGGCAGCGAGACGAGGCTCGTCACCTTGGCAACAGCTCTAAACATATGTGCAGTGATACCAGATGATTCCTGAAAGCTGTAAATAGAGGATAATGGCATAAAAATTCCAGATTAAAGCAAGGACCACCCACCCCCTCCCCTCACTACCCTGCCCACGGCTTAAATCCCACTGGTACCTCTCAGAGCAATTCCATGTATGCAAACGTGCTTTTAATCTCCGGATATACCAAACACTGCAAAATTATGTACCTAGAGAAGCAAAATATAAGGCCCCCGGATTAATCAGCTTTGTGCAAACTCGTGTACGGACATGAAGTGGCCACGAGACGGCAGCGTCTACAGCAGAGGGCGTGAGCCCACAGTGGCTGCAGTCACCTCAGGGATCTCTGGGTCCTCCCCACACGGTCACCTGAGCCTCCCCGGGGCCCTCGGGGCCAAGGTTCCTAGGACTGACTCAGACCTGGCTTCAAAGGAAGAGGTGGAAGTGGGGGCAGGCCCGCAGCCGGAGGAGACCCGAGGGAGGGTCCAGGCCAGACAGTCCAAGATTTCCGGCCTCAGAACCCAGTTCCAACTTGGTTTGAAGAACACAGTCCATTTCATCTTTGGCGAGTTTGAGACTCTGGAAGCAAATCGTGCAGTCCAGGATAAAGCAGCAGCATGAGGAGGTGTGCGCTTGACAGGCCTGCAGAGAGACGGCTGACGTGAGCCCAGCCGAAGGTGTGAGGGCGTGACTTGGCAGGGCTGCAGCGCCATCTCTGGGACTGTCAGCATTCACCCCACCACCTCTGGTCTTCTTCCAGCACGGGACGCGGTGAGAAGAACATGCTTTTCCCCTTTTTCTTCCTACCATATTTTTAAACCATCGTACAGAAAACTAGGCAACTAAATCCCCAATCATGAGCTGACATTTTTAAGAGAAAAAACAAACTTGATATTTTGTGTTACAACAATCTATTTATGGGCCCTACAGATACACTTCTCAGGACAGTCATTATTAAAATTAAATACTAAATATTCCAAGGAAAAAAACAATTGCAAGTTAAAACAGAGATGTTAAAAATGTTCCGAGAAATTGTTTTTACAGAATAAGCAAACTTTCGTTTACTCGGAGCGTCCCCCGCACTGATTCCACCCACATGGCGAAGGGGTGGAAGAAAGGGAGCAGGTGCGAGGCGAGGAGGCCTGGGCCATCACATGTTTAGAATCCTGGACTCAGGATGCAAAACCAGGAGAAACTGCAGTCACATCCGTGTGCAAATCTAAGTTCCTGAACAGATACACACAACAACATTTATAAACTCCAGTGCTCTGTTTTAAAGATCCTGCATCTGTGGCAAATTCTTTCAAAGTAAATACCAACTCAGATTTGTCTCTTTTGTGAACTTCCTTAAAAGCCACGGTACGCAGGTATTCTTCTGCCCAGGGCTGGGGAAAGGGGGCGGGTGCAGGCAAGCCCTGTGTCTCCTCTCGACAGCCTGCTACAGAGAGAGGACCTGGCCCCGAATCCACTCCAGGGAGTAAACTCACGTGAGTGAAGACGTGTCCATAGGTGCTGCCTGACGAGAAGCGTCGATAAGCCCTGCACCAGCGTCATTCCCAAAGCTCACTGCTCCTGGTGTTCAAGGAAGCGCCCTGGGCCCTGAGAAAGGGACCCCAGGGCCACGGAAGGCTCCCCCTCCCCCCGTTCTTGCCCCAAAGCTGATGTAGTAGAGGGAAGGCAGGCCTCCGGGAAACTACAATGACAGGGCTGTTTCCAGCCAGGGCACCTGCAAGTCAGACCCTCACAACCTGTGGCGTGGTGTGGCCGTGGACCACGCGGCAAACAACCCGTGCGCACTGGCTGAAATCGTGAGCAATCTCGGTCTCCCTGTGTATAAATCAGGAAAAGAACCACTGTCCTGCAGGGCCACATGGAACCCAGGCAAGTGCCCGGTACACACAGCAACTGTAATTAACGACCACGCCCCACCCCCTTCAGTAAGGGACTGGGTTTAGTGATCCATTTCCAATTACATCTGCACGGTGCTTTACTCTCATATGTCATTTTATTTAGAGCCCTACCTAGCCTCAGTTGAACAGATGGTATTGTCTCCACTTTACAAAGGCAGGCAGGGCTCAGACAATCACGGGGGTGCCCGGCAGGGCCTCGGAGGGCCGTCTCGCAGGGCCGCGGCCACAGGGTCAGCGGCTCCGAGTGAGCCAACCCACACAGATTTTACCCTCTCAGGGGTAAAATGCTTCCATCTTCCCAGACGGCCCCTGAACAAAAGGAGTGGCGTCCTTCCCTCGTCTACAAGCTGCCTCAGCGTCTTGAGGACAAAGGCGGGCACTTCTCCGCAGTCCGGAGAAGGTGTCTGGGAGACATCGAGAACCACAGCGGGGAGCGAGGGTCGTGGGCCGGCGGAGGCTCGGCCAAGGCCTGCACACAACAGATGCCCCGACCCTCGGCCCTGTCTTCACCTGCAAGGAAACACCGAGGTCCATTTCTCCGGTTTCATCACGAAGGTCCTCATGAGAGAACCCAGTGAAGAAGACCACTCGGAAGAAGTGGCAGTTACAGGTGAAAATATATAAACACACGCACAACGCAGTCGAAACAAGAATGGACACGAAGCCGAGGACAGGCAACCTGGGGGGTGTCCCAGGCGGTCTGAAAAGGCTGGCTTGCTACACACCACTCTCACGTCCAAGGTGACCGCGTGTAATTCCCAAACCCGTAGAGGAAATAGAAAGGGAACCGAAGAAGATCTAAAAAGGCAAAATAAGAGAGAAAAAGAGACAGAAAAGTCAGAATAAACAAGTACAATGTGAAAGAACTACATGTTTATTAAGTACAGAAGTAAGAGGACTAAGAAATACAGCTAAAAGACGAAGTCTGTCAGACTGGAAAGGAAAAAGCAATCCACCTAGCTCAGAATGAGCAAGGGATATCAAGAACATAACAACCTAGAAGGATTTCGAGAGAAGGAGAGAAAAGATACATTGCTTAAATGGTGAGCAGAGGAACTGAGGCTGCTACACGACCCAACCCAGGAGGTGATGAGGTATGTCACTACCTCACAGCAGAGGCTCCTTTCACGAAACACAGAAGACAGCCTCAGAGTAAAGAGCAAAAACTGACACCACAGGGCAGACAGAGCCACAATCACAGGAACAGGCTTTAAAGCACCTTTCAGTAGCTAACGGGCCAAGGAGACAAGCCCAGCAAACACTAGAACACAAGAGACTGGAACACAATAGCCAGCTTGATCCAATGAGCACATACAAAACATCCCGGTCAGTAATCGCTCAGTGCCCATTCTTTTCAAGGACACAGGACAACTGGTCATGAAAAATGGCCACACACAGCCCAGAGAGCAGTCTAACATCTGAAAGGACCAACTTCTTACACCACAATACAGTTTAGATGGGGGGCGGAGAGACCACGGACACCTTAAATCTGAGAATTAAGAAATGCACTTCTAAGGATGAGGGTCAGAAAGGAAATCAGAGTGGGAACTAAAAGCCTTCAAAACTGGGGATGACAAAACGCTACACAGTAAACTGGGAAACAGCAGCATAGTAGTTCTTAAAGGAAAATGTATTTATTTTCAAAAGGTATCTCGATAAAGAGGCTTTCAAATCAGAATATACCTCAAAGCACAGAAGGAACATGTGATAAAGGTAATTACACAAAACCAATAGAAAGCAAACGTGTAACAGAGCCCAGACAAAGTCAAAGGAGCATTTTCTTCTTTTTTTGTGGTACGCGGGCCTCTCAGTGTTGTGGCCTCTCCCGTTGCGGAGCACAGGCTCCGGACGCGCAGGCTCAGCGGCCATGGCTCACGGGCCCAGCCGCTCCGCGGCATGTGGCATCTTCCCGGACCGGGGCACGAACCCGCGTCCCCTGCATCGGCAGGCGGACTCTCAACCACTGCGCCACCAGGGAAGCCCCTGGATTTTCATTTTAATGACCCATAAAAAAGGCAAACTGAACGGCACAGGACGAGGTACTCGTGCAACAGGAGAGCATGAAGGCAGGACCAGAAAGGGCGGCTCCGTGGGCAGGAGCAGGGGCAGGAGGTCTCTCTGTGGTCCACGCAGTGGATAAGACAGGGCTCACTGACACGGAAGGCGGCAGTCACTGACTGTAAAGAGGGGATTCTATAAAATTAATAAGTATACATTACACACTCGTATCAGGTCAGTCAGGGTCAGCCAGAGACACAGACACACATACTAAGAGACTTACTGCAAGCAATCAGCTCGCAGGCCGGCAAACACGGCCCCTCCGTGGGATCAAGCCACCTTTACTCCAGCCACTGACCACTGGCCACGGGGCAAGTGCCCCACAGCAGCACCTGGACCACGTGGGCTACCTGGGCCCCAGAGCCTCCCACACACAATGCATGCATGCACACGTGTAAGCACACACACACACAGAAGATCTCTTTTCTCGGCAGTGAAAACGTGGTGTTGTATGCTTTATTTTTTCTTATCAGTGTTTCCTAACTTTCCACAACGCAGAGTATTGCTTCAGCAGTAAAGGTTATTTCTAAAAAGAGAACAAAAGAGATGCCAGCAGCAACCTACTTGCACTTGGCATTAGGAGAGGACTCAGCTGTTCACACTGCAGTACCTGCAGCCACTGCGGGGACCCCTAACACCTGCTCATCAGGCTGAGGGAGCGCCTTCCGTTCTCACTTTGTACTGTTTTTTATTGTGAAGGGGTATGGAATTTTGTCACTTTCTTTTCTTTTTTTTTTTTGCAGCTTTCGAGAAGATCTTACGGTTTTTCTTTTTCATTGCGTCAATATGGCACCTTACAGCAATTGATTTTTGAATGTTAATCCAAATGTGAGTTTCTGAGATAAACCCTACCTGCATTATTATCCTTTTAAATTGCTAAATCAATTTTGCTCCAAAGCAAGGATTTTTACAGCCATATTGACGTGGGAACTGGCTTGTAGTTTTCTCATCACATCCTCCTCACGGACAGGTGGAGAAGCCTGTGTATGACAGACATTTCCTGTTCCCTGAGGGGTGGCAGAAATCACCAGTGAGGTCACCGGGGATTGAAGGTCTCTTTGCGTCAAGATTTTAATTAAAAATTCAATTTCTTTAATAGATACAGGGCTACTAAGGTGATCCATTTCTTCTTGAGTGAGCTGAGGTAGTCTCTGTCTTTTAAGGAATTTGTGCATTTCATCGAAGTTGTCAAATTTATTGGGATAAAGTTGTTCATAGCCTTCCCTCACCCTTTCAACAGCCACAGGATCACAGTGACGGCCCCTCTCTCATGCTTCATATTGAAAATCTGTGTCCTCTTTTTTCCCTGATCAGTTTCACTAGAAGTCTATCCATTTTATTTCTTTTCAAAGAACCAACTTTTGGTTTCACTGAATTTTCTCTATTGCGTTTGCAAAAATTATCATCTTGATAGGTAAAAAGAGCATAGGACAAAACTCTACTCCTGTTTGCCTTAAACACTCTGAGCAAACTAAGAAAAGAAGAAAACCTCATCAACCTGATAAAGGGAACCTACTAAAACTCAACAGTAACCCACTGAACTGTGAAAGACTGCACACACCAAGAGTGCCCACTCTCAAGACTTCCCTTCAGTACTGGGCTTCAGTACTAGACAGTGCAGTCAGACAAGAAATACAAGGTACACAGAATGGAAAGGAAAACGTAAAACCGTCTCCACTCACGTGATGAACATAACCACACAGAAAATTCTATAGAATGTGGTTTTTTTTTTTTGCGCAGTACGCGGGCCTCTCAGTGTTGTGGCCTCTCCCATCGTGGAGCACAGGCTCCGGACGCGCAGGCTCAGAGGCCATGGCTCACGGGCCCAGCCGCTCCGCGGCACGTGGGATCTTCCCGGACCGGGGCACGAACCCATGTCCCCTGCATCGGCAGGCGGACTCGCAACCACTGCGCCACAAGGGAAGCCCGAACATATTTTTTTTTTTTTAAACCTATCACAATAACTGAATTTAGCAAATATGTAAAACAGGTCGCTACTGTAAAAAAAAAAAAAAATCAATTATATGTATATGCAGTACCAATCAACATTAGAAAACTGAAATTTTAAAAAAGCAAGATGGGGGCTTCACTGGTGGCACAGTGGTTGAGAGTCCGCCTGCCGATGCAGGGGACACGGGTTTGTGCCCCGGTCCGGGAAGATCCCACATGTCACGGAGCGGCTGGGCCCGTGAGCCATGGCCGCTGAGCCTGCGCGTCCGGAGCCTGTGCTCTGCAACGGGAGAGGCCACAACAGTGAGAGGCCCGCGTACCGCAAAAGAAAAAATAATAATGAAAAATAAATAAATAAATAGATAGATAGATAGATAAAAGACAATTACAATAGCACCCCGAAATTACTTAGGGATAAAATATGTGCAAGTCCTCTCTAAATACACGTAACATTCCATGTTGTTAAGATACTGATTCTCTCCAAACTCATCTACAGACTTAACACAGCCTCAATCAAAATCCCAGCTGACTTTTTTTTTTTTGGTAGAAACTGATGACCTGATTCTGAAATGAACATGGAAAAGAAAAGCACACAGCGTAGCCTCAGCAGTGTTGAAAAAGAGCAATGTGGAAAGACGTACACTACCTCATTTCAAGACTTACTACAAAGCTACAGTCATGAGGACGGTGTAACACTGACCTAAGGGCTGACATGCAGATCAGTGGGACACAACGGGGAGCCCAGAAATGGACCCACATATACATGCAGCTAATCTTCAGTAAAGGTACAGCCACCGCGTGGCAAACAGTCAGCTGGTCGGCAGGTGGTGCTGGAATAACTGGATATCCTCACGTGCAAAAAAAAAAGAAAAAGAACAAAAACAAACAACCTTTAACCTTATACAAAAAGGATCTCAAAATGGATTGTAGAACTGAATATAAGAGCCAAAACTACCTAACTTCTAAAAGAAAACATAAGAGAAAATCTTGTGACACCGGGTTAGACAAAAATTTAAGACCCCAAAAGCATGAAGTATCGGGAAAAAAACTGTTAGCTTGGACTAAAATAAAAACTTTGGCTCTTCAAAAGATACTTGAGAATGAAAAGACAAGACACAAACTGGGAGAAAATATTTGCATGACATAAATCTGGTAATGGACTTGTGTCTAAAATATATAAAGAACTCTCTAAAGTATAGAATTAGAGAGGATTCTCAGTAAGACAACCCAGTTCTTAAATGGACCAAATAAAATTGATATGAAGGAATAGATACTTCACCAAAACAGCATACAAGGAACACACACACACACACACACAAGAAAAGACAGTCAACATCATTTGTCATTACAGAAACAGAAATTAAACCCACAACAGTATACCACTAGAATGGCCAAAATTAGAAAGAACGACCATACCCAGTGACGGTGAGGCTACGAGCAACTGGATGGACTCTCATTCACTGCCAGTGGGAACACAAAATTGTACAGTCACTTTGAAAAACAGTCTCACAGGTTCTTTAAAAGTTAACCATTCCCCTACCGGAAATCCCAGCTCTGGGCACTAACCAAAATGAAAGGAAAACACAGGCACAGTGTCTGTACACAGCTGTTCATAGCAGCTCTGATCATAAGAGGTAAGAACTGGAAACAGTGCAATGTCTGTAGACATTGACAGGTGCTGCATGGAACCCATGGGATGGGCGCTGAGTGGAAGGATGAATGGAGCGGTGTGGTTCCGTTCACAGCAAAGTCTAGAGAAAGAAAACCTATAGTGACCAAAGCACACCAGTCGTCTCCTGGGCCCAGGGGATGGGACGAAGGTGTTGGCTTTGAAGAGGCACTTTGGGATGACAGCGATTTCTGCGTCAGGATTGTGGTGGTAGGAACGTGGCTCCGATGATTTGTTAAACTCTGCGCACTGTATACTTAAAACTGGTGCATTTCGTTATATTTAAACTCTGTCTCCACAAAGCGTTCAAAGAGCTGGGGCAGGAGAGGCTCTGAAGACAAAGGTCCAACCACTTCTTGAAGAGGACTTTTGCTGTGGAGGGGAGCAAAGAAACAGGGTATAGCTGGCAGTACAGTGGGTTTGGAGGGTTCGGTAAAGAAGGGGAAAGGACAGCAGCTTGCGTGCCCATGCGCACTCCAGGCTCAGCCCTCCAGCGACAAGCAGGGGGCTCGGGGAGGGGGTCTCCTGGAAGCCCCACAGGAGCGGGAGCCGGGGTCCGGGGCACAGCAGAGGCCCGGCCGAGGCCTGGGGGGCTGGGAAGGAGGCCGCCTCTCTCAGCTCAGCAAGTGAATGGCTGGTGCTACGAGCACACATGCAGTCTCACTTAAACAGGATCAGACCACAGTTCTTAAATGAAACATCAGATATAATCTCTTTAACATGCCTGCAAGTTACATTCAGCACATCTGGGTTCTTTCCATGTTTCTGCCGTCACAGACAACGCGTTCCTGACACGTGCCCAGGTGCACACGTGCGTGTTTCTCCGTGGGAGCAGAGTGTATGATTCCAGCACACACACGGTCCAGAAGGGGCAAATCCTCGGAGACGGAGAGCAGGTGGGTGGCTTGCCCGGGGTGGGGGGTGGGGGGCGGCCATGACCAAGGGGCGTGGCTTCTTGCTGAGGTGGTGAGAATGTGCGCAGGCAGCTGTGGGGACACAGAGGCTAGGCGGGGCTGTGTGGTGTGCCGACTGTATCTCAGCAAAGCTGTTACCTTCTTCAAAAATAACCATGAGACGAGGGTCCCTAGAGATGGATGGGTCAAAGAGACAGGGCCTTGTGACAGGTGGGCCACCGCGCACCTCAGCAGAGCCCCGGCGCCCGCAGCCCCTGCCATCAGGGCCGCCCCGCCCCGGGGCCGTGGCCACCTCTGCCCCACCTGTCGGGACCACACGGCAGCTTATTATCTTCGGAAAGCCCAAGGAAAGCCCAACTCCGGCCACGCCACTCCTCAGCACGGATGCCTCCCGTGGTGGCCCGTCCACCGAATGACCCAGCCTGCACGCCGAGCCCCGCCGGGCCGCACGGGGTGCCAGGCGCTCAGAGGAGCACGCTGGGTGGCTACCCCCACCCCACCCCCGGACCCCAAGCCTCTTTCACGCCCTGCGGCTGCTCAGCAAAGGGGACCATCGGAACCCGCTTACTTTTAATCCCGAGTTTGGAGGAAGGAGGTGGAATGATTAAACCTTCAGTATGGAAATACTACTGTTACAGGGCTTATTTACTTCACGTGAACACACACGTAAAGTTATAAAACAAGAGAAAGTAAACAGGAAGCTTCTACCTGTCTCTGAAGAGCATCTCGAAGGGTCATAAGCATTAGCAGGAAGACTCCTCACAAACGAACACCAGTCCCGGGCAGCTGGACGGAGCTGGGTACAGATAGCGCTTCTAATGACAGACACACGGCCAACACAACGGCACACCCGGCGGCACTGCGACGCCACAACAAGGCCCTGAGCGCGCTGCCAGGCCGGCAGGATGTGCGGGGGGCCGGGCGTAGCCTCCTCAGCTGGGCGCCCCCCCGTAAGGACAGGCAGGGCCCCGCGCCGCCCCCGCCGGGGGACAGCCCGCCCCGCCCTCACGGTGCACCCGCCGCGTCATTTCACTGCTTTTCAGTAACACGTGGCACAGTGGCTGAAACACACAGCTCCCCTCCCGCACGTCTTGCGAGGCATATGCATCTTGAAGAATTAACCTTACGTGCAGCAAACAAAAAAATGCTCTTGTTGAAGCACAGTATCTCACCCTAAGATTTGACAGCGTCCTGCTGCCTGCTCCCTCTGAATTTCAGTGAAAGGAAACTCTGAGAAATGACTTCATGACTTCATGAATATTAGACAAGTCACCAAATGCTTAAGAGGCTGAAGACGGTCAGTATTTCAGCAGGCGGAGCCTGGCCGAGCAGCACCGACCCTGTGAGGCAGCCGGTCTCCTGCACCAGCAGCCCCAGCATCAGGGAAGGTGCCGGGGCCACCACAAGCTCGGACAGAGGGCCGGGTGGGCCCGGGCAGCCCACCGCGGGGCTGCAGGAACCAGGTGGTTGATCAATCTGCAGCTGTTCTGTCATCTAGCTGTGGCGGGGTGACATGGCAAGGTCCGTTCTACTTCCTTTAAGAATGAAAAGCCCTGGTGGCAGGAGGGGGCAGTGGGGGATGGACCCTCAGAGTTCCAAGGGGTTCAGAGAGCAACGCGCTGCAGATTCACTAGAATACATGAAGGAAAGCTCGGGGTTGCAGTTTGTTTCCATCTAACGACATTAGAAAAATCTAAAGGTTACCAAGTCTTCCCAGGCAGAGGGACACTGGCTGTGTGTGTAGCTGCCTGTGAGCCCAAGGCCAGCACCAAATCTGTGGCCGAGGCCACCTCTGCCCCACCTGTCCGGACCACACGGCAGGGGGTCTGGGACACCCCCCCCCCCAACCCTTTCACTCGCTCCCAGCTTCCTCCCAGCCCAAGCGGGCCTTGCTGCCACCCTCGACAAGCCTGCAAGGATGACACACACAGGAGCAGCCACAGCAGGGAAGAGCTGACGGTCCCACTTCTGGGATTTTAAAAGCAAAGGTTTGTTTTTGTTTTGTTCCATAATGAACAAAAGAAAACGCAAAGATGCTTATTTTTACTTAGTCTTGGAATACGCAGAGACACACTGAGGGTGGGTGGTTTCTTAAGGACCGATTCACCATGAGCACTCGTGCTCCACTCAATGGGAGGCAAGGTCCCTTGTGGAGCTGCCTCACGGAGCCATTAAATAACCCCGAGCAGTAAGGAGACAGGGAACAAACACATCATTCTCATCCACAGCAGGGAGATCCGTGACTTGCCCAAGATCACAAGAAACGGAACCCAGAGAAGCTGCGAGGCCTCTCCTACCTAATCCCTCCGCACCCGGAGCTGGTGTGCACTGGCCTGGGCAGGCCCAGGGCAAAGACGACAGCCAGACTGACCCCGCCCACTGGAGGGACGGCCCCACCCACCAGAGGGACACAGCCAGTGTGAGCCTGTGTGGTGAGCTTTTGATAAATAATTCAAGGCCCCTCATGTTACTACTGCAGAGAGCAAACAGATGACTGCAAAAGCATTTGGAAAACCTTACCATGAGCTGGGGCTGCTTTTCACTAACAAAGCACAGTATTTTTTTTATTCTCAAGTTTCTGATCCTTACCTTTTAAAAAATATGACATTATAGATTGCAAATACCAGTCTGTTGTGAATTTTTTAAAAGTATTCATCATTGATTCTCAACAACTCCACATGAGACGTCTCCTGTGAAGGGAGTGAAATGGAAACTTCCAGTGATGAGCACAGGCTCCCCAGGCCGCCATCGACTGGCCCCGGGGACACTGGCTGTCAGCTGACCTTGGTCAGAAGAGGAAACAACCTCAGGAAGCTGGAAGGAGCAGAACAGGCCTTACAGCCAGGACTCAGTCAGGAGTCAGGAGCACGTTCCCGGAACGACACTGCTGAGTCAAGGGCCAGCTCTGTGAGAAAGGTACAGTGCAGTTTTGGGGACCTCCCCAAAAGGACATTTTGCACATAATAAACGTCAAGAGAAGCCAGGGTGTCACCTCCCAGGGCTGCTCCGAGGCCCTTCAGCCATCATCTCCAAGGGGTCAACTCCTGGACCCCGGTACACTGCTGGTGAGAACGTACAACAGTACAGCTGCTGTGCAAAACAATATGGCAAGGCCTCCAACAGTGCAACTGAGAGTCACCATGTGACCCAGCAACTCCACTTCTGCGCATACACCCTCCCCCAAACGAGAGCAGGGTTTCAAAGCGATATTTGCTCCGCCATGTTCACAGCAGCATTACTCACAAGAGTCAAACACAACATGGAAGCAACCCAAGTGTCCATCGACAAATGAATGGATGGAAAAAAACGTGGTTTATCTCTACAATGGAATATTCATTATTCGGCCTTAAAAAGGAAGGAAATTCTGCAATATGCTACCACACAGACTTCAGAACACTGAGGACATTATGCTCAGTGAAATACGCCAGTCACAGAAAGACAAATACTATAAGATTCCACGGATATGAGGTCCTTGGAAGTGTCAAACCCACAGAGACACACAGTAGAGGGGATGACAAGGGGCCGTCTGTAACCGCTGGCATCACAGCCGATCCCGGCCCGCCTCCTCCCCGCCCCCCCCCACCAAACAGATGGCCCTCTCCTCCTCAGAGGGGAAGCACAAACGCCAGGCAAAGGCCCGCTGTACCCAAGCCCAGGTCCTCCGGCCCCAGGTCCTCACCAGGGTGACCCCTGCAAGGGAGGCAGGAAGGGGCCATGCCCGTGACAGAGTAAACCAGGGGGTCACCGCAGCCAGCCCCCTGGACCCCTCTTTGGGGAGGGCCCACGGCTGTTCCTGCTTGTGGCGGCATCTGGGAGGGCAGAGCGGAGAGCACGCCTTGCCGGCACTCCAGGGGAGGGGGGCCCTGGGGTGGGGCCGACGACACCCCCACCCTCCCCCAGCAGCCCTCCCCCAGCAGCCCTCTCCTGCTCGCCAAGCTGGAGGCTCCATTCAGGGAAACCTTCCTTTCTATTAATTTTGTAAAGAACACTGGGGTGATGGGACTTCCCTGGTGGCGCAGTGGTTACGAGTCCGCCTGCCAATGCAGGGAACACGGGTTCGATCCCTGGTCCGGGAAGATCCCATATGCCAGGGAGCAACTAAGCCCGTGCGCCACAACTACTGAGCCTACGCTCTAGAGCCTATGTGCCACAACTACTGAGCCCACACGCCACAACGACTGAAGCCCGCATGCCTAGAGCCCGTGCTCCGCAACAAGAAAAAGCCCGCACACCGCAACTAGAGAAAGCCTGCACGTAGCAATGAAGACCCAATGCACCCAAAATAAATAAATAAATAAAATGAATCTAAAAAAAAAGAACAACACTGCAGTGAAAGTAACGAGAAGCAGGAAGTCTTTATAACACAAGTCAGGCATCATTACTATGCTCAACTTCTGACATCTATCTTTAAAAATGGTCCTGTGGACTTCCCTGGTGGTCCAGTGGGTAAGACTCCACACTCCTAATGCAGCAGGCCTCGGTTCAAGCCCTGGTCAGGGAACTAGATCCTGCACGCCTGTGACTAAGAGCCCAAGCAACCAAGTAAATAAATAAACATTAAAACAAAAACCCAAGCAAAAACCGGTCCTGTGGCTAGTCCTTTTCCTCCTGTGAGACCAGGCCCACTCCCACAATCACAGGCCCCCGGGGGCTTCCCCAGGCAGGGCGCCCGGAGCTATGTGCCCTCCTCGAACACCACCAGGGACAAGCACATCCACAGCCTTGGGTCCCAAAGACCGCCACCCCCACCCCTGTCCACCGCTGGTTTTAGCGACGAAGAAACTGAGGGATCAGATACAACTTTTTTTTTTCTTTCTTTTTTTTTGCGGTACGCGGGCCTCTCACTGTTGTGGCCTCTCCTGTTGCAGAGCACAGGCTTCAGTCGCGCAGGCTCAGCGGCCATGGCTCACGGGCCCAGCCACTCCGCAGCGTGTGGGATCTTCCCGCACCGGGGCACGAACCCGTGTCCCCTGCATCGGCAGGCGGACTCTCAACCACTGCGCCACCAGGGAAGCCCCAGATGCAACTTTTAACCCCTTATCACGGGTCACTATGAAGGGCCGAGCTCTTGCCCACGTCAGCGCGGGTTTCACGTCACCCACACCCACTTCCTGCTTCTACGCGTGTGTAGCGCAGCAACAGCACAGGCGGCAGTGCAGGCATGCCTCGGCCACGGGTACCGGGTTTCCACGCTGGGTTCGTCACCGACACCTGGGAGCGACCTGGGTAAGACCTCCCCGTAACGACTGTTCCCGTGGGCCTCGCTCAGAGGTTCTGTTTCAGCTGAAGCGGGTGTTCAGAAAGGTCAGAACACGCAGCACCTGGAGCCGCCTCGGCTTTACCAGCAGGGGTACCTGCGTGGACATTCTCTAAACTTCATCTCTTAAGCAAGAGCAGCCAGGCCCAGAGGCTTCCGTGCTAGGAGGGCGCCGCGCCCCCGCCCCCGCTGACACCAACGCTCGCTCCCTGCAGGTCTCAGAAGGGGATGCTCTGAAAGCCCCAGAGGGTGAAGAAGAAAGGCAGCCTCGGACAATGGACAACCAGACGGCCTGACACCAAGGCACTTTCCCGGGGCAATCGCCAGCTTAACTACCTGGACACAGGGTGCCGCCTGCAGCCAACTTCACAGCCATCAAAAGTGCCAGGAGCGCTCTGCCCGAGACGGGCGCTCGCGGCCGACACTGGAGAGCACGCGGCAGGCCTGGATGCCAGCCTCCTTGACCCACCGAACTCCACGTCTCTCTGAGAGTTTTACTTTTAGGGTTAGTATCTGCGCCCCCCTCCTTTTTTTAGACTAAGATTCTGGAACATTGTTCACAGCCTTTTAAATCTCTGCTAGTAAAACACAAGAGGACGGGCAGCTGAATGAGGATGCAGGTGCCATCGACTCTGCTTCTCCGGAATACCGCAGACGACCAGACACGGCACACATGGGGACAACAGCGACCGGATTACGCGACCCTCACAGGCAGCACACGGCACCCCCTCCACCTGCAACACAACACCCGCCCAGCTGTCCGTCCACAGGCAGGAGTCCCGTGTCCCGCACACGAGCCCTTCTCCGCGCGTCCTCTGCTCCACGCGCCCCGAGGTCCCCACAGCGCCACTGCCCGCGTCCTCCCTTGAGGACGCCTCCGGAAAACACAGCCTAGAAAGCAGACCACGGGCGCAGCCCACACATACCACCGTGCCGCCAGGAAGCGAGTGCCAGGCGCCGAGGGCTCAGGATTCTTTCTTATTTTCAGCAAAGACCAAATAAGATCACCCAGGAGCCCGCTGCTGCGGACACCGCACCAGACCTTCCCTGACAAGGGCCTCCCACCTCCTCCCTCGGGTCCAGCGTCTGGACAGTCCGCTAAGCCCACACCCCGAGGCCAGGCCGCCAGAACCCGTCTTTGTGTTTCAGTGCCTTCTATGCCACAAAGGCCACCGTCCGCCCCTCCGCCCCTCATCCTGAAAGTGTAGCTGGAAGGTAATTTCGCAAGCGCCACCTGCATCCACCTTCACACCCACAATGAAAGGCACAGCACACCCTCAGTGGTGCAGAGAGGAAGATGGGACGGCATTCAGCACGGTTTTGCGTAAAAGCTACAAAATCCCGAAGTGCGTGTCACAGATGCCAAAAACAGCATCACGGACTTTCGTCACCTGACCAACAAGCCTGGCGTGAGCGGCACTTGTGCTGTGCAACGAGACTCTAGAGCTGCGTGTCTTAAACCAAAGGCCCACAGGCCTGGGCCCGCCTCCTGCCAGCGCTGGCGCTCCAAGAATTCCCACCCCTCTGGGTACAACAGCAACACAGCATGAATGGCAGTGAAAAGGCTTCCAGGGACAGCCACCCTTGGGCAAAATGAACTGCACACAGCCTAGAGTATGCATGTCACCAACATTCAGCTGCCTCATCTAATGGACAAGGGCCCCCTTTGCACGCGCACGCGCGCGCACGTGCGCCCACGTGCGTGTGTGCGCTGAGGGGCTATGGAGAGAAGAGGAACAGAGTCACATACACCAAGAACTCCCACAGGAGAGGCCCAGGTAGTGAAGCATGCTGCTCAGCTGGCCTAGAGCCTGACCCACATGGCAAGGCCCGTGGCCGGCCTGGGGCGCCCTGGGCTAGGCCTCCCAGGGCCATGCAGCCCACTACGGCACAGACTGAGTTATTCCAAAGCTGGGCGCCCTGCCTGTGCTGCTCAGCACCAGCCACCCACCTCTTCCCTGAAGACCCCCTTGGGCCTTGCCTTCTTCCTCCAAGTCTGAGGCCCTCTCCGCACAGGTGGGGAGCCCCGCCTGAGGCCCACCCAGGCCCCAGGGCACACCCCCATAGTTACAGCTGAAAACACTGAAGGTGTTATCTTCTTTGGTTATACACAGGTCAAATCCCATGGTCTCCTCGTCAGCAGGGAAGCGCCCACCACCGGAAGGCTCCACCCAGCAGCACCAGGGCAGTGTCCCGTGTCTATTTAGAACCAAATCAAAGAGATAACAGTTGCAAAATGAAGCACAATGCTGAGCCCTGAAGGAAATGAAACACAATAAATATTCGCCAAACGTGACCCAAATCCAAGCTGGGAAAATATATCTATCGATATTTCTTTAAGACATACCATATTTCCAGGCTAAAGAATTCTGGTCAGAAATAGGTAGATTGTCGGGATTTCCATGGGGGCGCAGTGGTTAAGAATCCACCTGCCAATGCAGGGGACACGGGTTCGAGCCCTGGTCCGGGAAGATCCCACATGCCGCGGAGCAACTAAGCCCGTGCACCACAACTACTGAGCCTGCGCTCTAGAACCCGCAAGCCACAACTACTGAGCCTGCGTGCCACAGCTACTAAGCCTGCACTCTAGAGCCCATGAGCCACAACTACTGAGCCCACATGCCACAACTACTGAGGCTGCACTCTAGAGCCCATGCTCTGCAACAAGAGAAGCCAGCGCAATGAGAAGCCCGCAACACCACAACGAACAGTAGCCCCCCACTTGCCGCAACTAGAGAAAGCCCGCCTGCAGCAACAAAGACCCAACGCAGCCAAAAATAAATAACTTTTTAAAAACTTAAAAAAAAAAAAGGTAGATTTTCATTCCAACGTTTTTCACTCACTCTACAATCTGAAGCATTGTACAGTGAATGAAAAAATCTCTAAATTTACCTTGTAATTTGACAATGCGTACAAATTTGTTAATATGCTTAAATGCCAGGCAAGGGTTAAGACAGTCTTATTAAGTTTTGAAATCTCTTTTAAAAAAAAAGAAAGAAAGAAAGAAAAAGAAAGAAAGAAAGGAAAACCACGCTTACGTTGTCTACAATTCTATGTCCAGAATTTAGGGAAATCAACCCAAAATCTCTTTGCATTCTATTAAATTCACATGCAATCTCTGTGCCAAGCCTGGCTCAGTACTTCTACACACCAAACAGCCTGCACTTACTTCCGTCACACACCCCAGCATAGTCTGGGTAACGGGCCACCAGGTTCCCACCCCTGCCCATCACGGAGGGAAGGGAGCCTCTTCCCCAGCGCCTGGGCCCCAGAGGTCTCGGGGGACACTCCGGGCAACCCACCAGCTTTCTGTCGCTGCAGTGACCTCTGGCAGGACCAGCGGAAAGACCACCCAGGTGGGGTGACCTTTCGGGAGGGCGGGTGTCTGCCGGCCAAGAGGCCCTGCAATGCGCGGTGGCTACCGGACTTTCCGGAACTTGCCTTCCCAAACACCCCAAGCTCGTGCGCACTGTGCTGCCCCAACCCCTCCCGCTCTGCGCCCGCGGACACAGGGGGCTGTGCTCAGGGGAGCCCAACACAGCACAACCCCGCCTTCATGGCAAATCGGCTGCTACTTGCAGCCCCAGCCCAGCCCCGTCCCAGCTGGGCCACGTGCTCACAGGTAGGCCAGGGGCACTTAACGGGACAGAACCCACGACGTCAGTTCAACAGGGCAAGCCCCCGGAGCTGGCCCCCCAGCTCCGGGCACCCCACGTGCCAAGCCTGGTCCCAGGAGGCTGACCCTGGGGAGGGCCAGATGGAGGGCCTTTGGCCTCTGCAAGCTGCGCTGTTGTGAAGAACTCGTTACAAACGTGGAAACCACCCTCATCAATCTGGCTGTACAAACTCAGGCCACAAATACAAACGCTGGCCTGTGGCCAACTAGCGTGCAGCCCAAATCCCTCGCCCCCCCGACCCCACCGGGGCCCTCCACCAGGAGACCCAACAGAGCCCACTGCCACCGTGGGCCTCCCGATGACCAGGGGCACCTCACTCCCGGCACCGTGCGCAGGGACACTGAGAGCACTCAGCCCGGCCCAACATCCAACATGACCCTGGGGTCCCAGAGTGTGCGGGCTCCCCAGACTCACGGGCCGAGGCTGAGTCCAGGGTCCCTGCTCTGCAGAGCGAGCTTCCTTGGGGGCCAAACCTGAGACCGCCCTGCACGGCAACCCAAGGAAACCAGAGCGGGCTCCGGCTTTCAAAACATACCCCCCAGAAGCGTGGCTGCCTGAGGCAACCCACGGCCCCTGCACGCTGCCTTCAGTCGTGCCTCCCCGCCCACCAACGTCCTGATGATGGCCGGTGGCCACGCACATGCCACGCCCCCATGCCACCTCCCTCAGACCCCAGTCCAGAGCTTAGAAAACACCTCCTAGACACACATTGTATGCTACTACTCACTCCTTATTTTGGACTAAAACCAGTTCTCTTTGAGGGAAGTAACATTAAAACAGTAATCCAAAGCTAGAGAGCACTTGTAAATTCCCTGTTTCATTCATATGGAAGCAGACAGACTTGCCGTGTGTTAGATGTTCCTCATCTGCTACTGGGCAGCCCCCTGGGGCCCAAAAGTGAGCCCCACGTGGAGAGGTCTCTCTGGAAGATGCTGCACCTGCAGCAAATGTCTCTGTCTACCAAGGGGCCGCCCCTCCCTGGCTCCCAGCCCTGCTCACAAGGCCTGCGCTCAGCGGTGTCGCCAGCAGGCCCTCGAACCAGCTTCCAACACCCCTTCAGCACACATCTTGTCCAGGCGTCTCTCTTCAGCACTTTCTCTTGCTCTCAAATTAATTTCTTGCTCAACAGGAGAATTCAGAGCAACGGATGTACTGTACAATGCTTCAGAGCAGGATGGCAGCAGAGCGCCCTAGCGTCTTCCAGGAGGACGCGAGCACCGGCGGGAGATCCCCTGAAGGCCTCCCTCAGCCCCCTCGGCCCTGGCAGCCCACGCCGGACTCGGCAACGTGAGCAGGCACCCCAACCTCCACGGGCTTCCCCAAAGAGAATGTGACTCTCTCACCGCCAAAGGCTCCAGTCACAGCAAAGAGCAGAGCAACATGTCCACTCCTGGCGTAGCCTGAGACAAACACACGCACACACAAACCTAAGTGCTCGCGTCTGCAGCTGCACGGTTCACAGTCGCCAAGGGGAGGAGACGATTCAGGGGTCTGTCGACTCACGAATGGATCACCAAGATGTGGGTACTGCCACACGGTGAACTATGAGTCGGCCACAAAAAGGAACGGCGGCCGCTACACGAGATGCGGGTGAACGACAAACACGATGCTCGTGGAAGCTCCCAGACACAGAGGACGTTTATGGGCAAATGCACAGAGACGGGAAGTGCGTCAGCGGTTACAGGTGACAAACAACATCAGGAGGCCCTCATGGTGCGGCCGCTGTTCTCGTGTCCCGCCTGCGGTGCTGCATGCAGGGAGCCCAGGACACACACACATCTAGGTAAACAAGGCAGTCTGAGTGTAATCAGGGGATTTGACCGAAGCCGGTATGCTACCCTGGCTGTGATGCTGTCCAGTTTTGCAAAATGTTACCGTGAGAGAAACCAGGCCAACTGTACAAGGCTCTCTGTGTTATTTCCTACACCTGCATGTGACTCTACAAAGATCTCAAGAAAATCCACACACACACACACACACACACACACACACACACACACAAGCCACAAGGAGCCAGCCCATCTCAACACCCAGGCACCACGAGCGCACAACCCCCAGCCCCACCGATAGGTCCCAGGTGGGGTCTGGAGCTCTGAGAGGCTCTCATGAGCAGAAAGCAAACCTTGTTTAGATTCAAGCATCAGGAAGAGCAGGGAAAGGGAGGGGCCGTTTCAATCAGGTGTGGTGAGAAGGGACTGGTGGTCAAAGTGCTATAATCAGTAAAACCAGTTTCTCTCGCTTTGCAAGAATCCGTGTGCTTGGGCTTCCCTGGTGGCACAGTGGTTAAGAACCTGCCTGCCAACAGGGACATGGTTAAGAACCTGCCTGCCAACCTGCCTGCCAATAGGGACATGGGTTCAAGCCCTGGTCCAGGAAGATCCCACATGCCACGGAGCAACTAAGCCCGTGCGCCACATCTACTGAGCCTGCGCTCTAGAGCCTGTGAGCCACAACTACTGAGCCCACGTGCCACAACTACTGAGCCCACATGCCTAGAGCCCGTGCTCCGCAACGAGAAGCCACCGCAATGAGTAGTCCACGCACTGCAACCAAGAGCAGGCCCCACTAGCCACAACTAGAGAAAGCCCACGCACAGCAACGAAGACCCAACAATTAAAAAAGAAAGAAAGAAAAGCAGAATAAAACGATTAAAAAAAAAAAAGAATCTGTGTGCTCCATCACAGGCTTTCTTCTCAGGGCTCAGCACACTCAAATGAAAGGACCTGCATCCCAGGGTGGCCAGCGTGCATCCCCACAGCAGCTCTGAGGACATGCGTACAGCCGTGGGGGCCCACGTGGAGACGTTTCCCGAAGGGCCTGTTGCCACATCCGGCAGTCCGATCCGCTCCCTGGCCTAAGGGTGCTCGTGGGACAGCAGCTCCTGCCCCAGCCCAGGGAGCGATGCCGAGTCTCCAGGTGGTCCAGCCATCACCCTGGAGCCCCTCAACAGCCGCTGTGGGGTCTCATCGGCATTCCCACGCCCTACAAACCGGGCCATACGCAACGCCAAAGGTGGGTCACTGAAAACCACTTTTTCAAAAATCCTATTAAAGCTCTAAAGGTGAAACCAGAGGGATGATGGACTCACGAACGCAAAGGCAGGAGTGAGGGTCTGCACGGAGCCCAGGGCCCCTCCCACCGACTCCTGCCGCAAACTGAAGGAACACGAAGACCACCAATGATGGCACCTGACTCTCACGTAAATAAAAGATTTTAAATTCAGTTCTGAGAAAAATTACCACTAGAGTTCACACCCTTATGAGGAAAAAGCAACTACATGCATTGCAAGACAGACCATAACACTCGAAGTCTAAGGAAAAAGCCCTGCACGCCGTCTGTGGGCCCGCAGCACAGCGCCAGCAGTCTGCAAGGACGGAATCACCGACACCAGCCACTCTCACCAGCCATCGCTACAAGATCCAAGGGAAAGATTTTAAGTCTTTAATTATGAGACTTACTACTGAAGTATGTGCAGGTAAAGTGATATGACATCACAGATTTACTTTAAAATACTAAAATTTAAAAATTTTTTAAAAAGAAGGAAAACAAAGACGTACACAAGCAGGGGAAGAAAGAGAACCAAATGCTGGTAATTGCTGAAACTGTACACAGAGTGTGTATGACTGTCTCAGGTTCTGGGAGTGTTGGGAAACGGAAGGTGAAATAAAAATGTTACCTTTACGTGTGCCGTGAGACCGCACATGCCGGGGCTCCTGACAATGCGCCGTCCACCCTCAGGCGGCGAGAGCTGTCTGTCCATCCCTAGACTTTTCCTGAACGACCCAGTCACCTTCAGAGTCATTCACAGAATGGCCGCATGCACGCTCCTCCACGCACGTGCACACGCATGCACACACACGTGTGCACGCCTCTGGAGGACCAGAGAAACCAGTCGATGTTCTCACTACAGGAAATGAACTCTGAGGTCCCAGCCATGCCCTCCCTCAACATCACAACCCTAAAGGGCTCTCCTGCCCCGCCACCAGATCACGGGCAGGGGACAAGGCACTGTCACACAGTGTGGGTGGAGAAGGCCTTCAAAGGTCATTCGGTCTAACCCAAAACAGTTCAGTTACTTTCCCACGATCCTAAAGCAAGCTAATGGTTAGCCTGAACAGAAAAACCGTACTTCCAAAATCACACCAAAGTCAGTCATGTGGCTGTGAGGTAAACGACAACACCCACATCACGTCAACCCTGGGTCTGGGCCGCCGGAACCCTCACGGGCCAGCCCTGTGCGCCGCAGTGGCACTGACAGCAGCGGCCGCAGGAGTGTGTTCTGGTCCCTATAACACATGCGTGGACAAGTGGCACCTGTACCTGCCATGGGCACCACGACCACGGCCATGCTCCCCCCAGGGGCTTCCTGGAGAGCAGGAGGAGGGTAATCTGCAGATACGGGAACCTCAGTTGCCAAGTCCAGGCGCGTAACTGGGGGCGGGGGGGAGGGATGCTGAACTGCCCTCCTGGTCACGGGGCAACACCACGGCCACCGACAGAAGACATGGCCTTGCCAGAAACCAGCCACTCCGGAAAGAAAGAAACTGGTGCGAGACCATACCAGCACCTGACATTTGTGTTCCCATGAGGTGCTTCACTTAGCAAAAATCAAAACACTGAGTAACTCTCACGTTCACCCAAGAGCCACAGGCAGCTCGGAACACACACGTGTCCAGCTGTCTGTACACCTCTTACAGTGACCAGATCGACACGGTCAGTACAGTTACTTGTGATGAAGTCTGTTGATTCCATGCGTTTCACAGAAACAGAGGTGGGGCTCAAGTCTCGGGAGGTGGTACCAGCTGGGCAGGAGGCCTGAGTCCCGGCCCAAGCGGCCTGACTGCCCATGCAGGCCCATCAGCCTCTGGAGGAGAGCGTCAGGGCCTCTTCCCCGCCCTGGACAGACGCCTTCGCGGCAAGCAAGCACCTGCTGACCTAGGACACGTCCCCGAGGGCGCAGTGCTCCCCGACCAACCTCCCACCTTTCAGCCACAGACACCTTTTCTCCATCCCGTGCCAGAAAGGCTGAACCAGGACATGGGGCACCCAAGTTCAGGGTCTTGAAACTAAGGGGGCTCAGGGTGAGCTCTGCTGCCACCAAGGCCCTCACACCTGTCCATCCAGACCCAGGGGGCACACCAAAGGTGACCACTCCTGCTTCCCGGCAGGGCTCTACGCGTTCCCATCTAAAAAGGAGGGCTGTGCGAGCCATCCCCCAAACCCCTGCCTACTTCCAGCCTGCGCCCTCCCGGCCTCACCCACGGGGCAAGATGCGCGCCTCTGGTGGCTAGGGCTTCCGGGTCCGAAGTGCCCCAACGTGCTCTCTCACCCCCGCCGGTCCCTCCCCAAGCCCTCAGGAGCTCTCTGGAAACCCCTTTCCTCTGAACCTCTTCTATTAACCGTGTTTACTATTAGTGTACTTATTTACATACCTGTAGTGCTGGTATTTTATGTCTCATTTCATGAACTAATCTGTTGAAGCGTGAGAATCCGGGGCCTCAAGAAATACTTAACACGGCACTTAACACTCAGCAAGTATTCAAGAAAAGAACACACTTGATGACTGAAGGCTACACAACACAAGTCCTGGGTGCCGGTCCTCTTGGACCCTCTTACTTCTTTGGGCTTTGCAACAAACTTGGACTGATACATGGTCGTTTTTCTACCCACACTTCTACAAAGCTGCAGTGAGAGACTCATTTGCTTACAAGTGAATGATGGGGGCAGGGGGTGCAAGAAAGACAAAACTTGTAAATAATTATTTTACTGGTAACTGCCTTCACCTTCTCTCCTCCCCGTGACATCCTTTAAACATAAAAACTCTGTAAAACACTAATATCAGATTTTGCAAACGTAAGAGGATTTTAACAGAAATCCTCCAGATCTTGTGCTTCTGATCCTAGACATTCTCTTCACCAAGTAAGGCCCCTCGAGAGCAGGGCCCGCAACCCTGGCCGCCGTGCCCATCTGTGAGCACGGCTCCAAGTGACAGTGCTCACTAGCACACACATCGCCGTGGCCACTTTTGTTCTGCACCAACAGAGGCTCTTCGGCCAGCAAAGCCAACTGGCCCAGACGGAAGAGCCTGCCGGGCCTGCTCAGGGCTGCCTTCCTCAACGCAGTTCCGTGAGAGAATCAGACACCACCGTGTGTAATGAGCTAACTTCTCCGTATGCTTCCAGACCATGCCATCCCGGCAGCACCCTAACCAAGAAAACCATCACTCAGGTCATTCGGCTTAGATGAGAAGAGCCCTTCAGGAGCTTCGTCCGGATAAGGCACGGGCAAACACCTATCCTTTCACGTTTACAACCACATGATTAACATGTATACATGCATGTGTATAACGATTTTACTGGAAAAGTAAGCCTACCATCTTGATCACAGTGATTTAGCCCCAATTCTTGATACCAATTTCAAATCACGACACTTAAGCTTGACCACCATAATGACCTCCATAGAAAATCACAAAAATGTAGAGCTTAAGAAGATATCAAACTAAGTTTGTGTGTTATTAGGCCACAGATAAAGCACGTTGAAAATAACAGTAACAGGATTATAAAGCCTGGTTAACTAGCATATTTTCTCAGGCTTTCTTTAAGACACTGCTGTATACAAAGATCCTGAATATTAACAGGCCAAGCGAAATGCATCTAAATTTATTTATAAGCCTGAGTTACAAGCCTAAAAATATGCAGAAACAGTCGGAGCTCAGAAGTGGCTAGAAGCTCAGAGAGGCTCAACCAACCCACCGCTGAATCACTTTTATGAGGACTACGCCCCGCTGAGCCTCCGTGTGCACAGCACCCCCGGGGCTCCCCGTCACGCACAGGGCAGGGACCACGCATGCCACAGCCTCTGATCTGTGGCCACCCCGCTATGGTTAGGAATCACTTGTGCGACAAGCACAACTTGGAAAAGCAGAGCACAGGAGAGAAGGTGCAGTCGGGAGACACAGGAGGACGGAGGAGGCATTCTTAGGCGCTGTTTTGGTTTTTTTCCTTTGGCACATGTTTTTTTGGGAGGGGTAGTGGGTGGGGAAGGATTGTGTAAAGTTTAAAGTCTGTTCAGAACCAGATCATCGTGAAGGGCGTGGACGGCACCCAGGAGTGTCGAGGCGCCCGTGTAGCCACAGCCAAGCCCAGACCCGGGTGGGGTGGCGGCGCTCACTGAACAGCATCACTGAGAACCCTGGTGCTCCTTGACAATGACCAACACACAGAGACAGACTCAACGCGGGGGCTCATCCGTGCCCACCAGTGTCCTTAAAACAGCTGGCCCCAAAACGTGCAAAGGCAGGACATGTCTGGAAAGGCTTTCCGACTGGGTACAGGAAGGTGGGGCAGCTCCCACACCTGCCCCACACTAGCCATGAGGCAGTTCAAGGAGTGCCTGCAGTCGGCGGGGCACATAGGGGGACTAGCAGTTTCTAAGTGAAATGGAAAAAAAAAAAAAAAAACAGATCAAATGTCAACAGTGAACGGGGCTCCCGATATGACCTGAACACTGAACGTGGGGTTAGGAGGCCGCCAGACCGGACAGGCACAGCCTGGACGCGCTGACCAAGCACTCCAGACGCTCGGCCTCTGAGCAGGGCAGGCCGCTGCATCGCTGCTGGCCCGGGTGTATGTGCGGTGTGCGCACTCACGCTTCAGGAAGCGGGCACCAAGGTGGAGGGCAAACGAGGCGTCATTTGTTTGTTCCACTCACATTGTAACTGTTTTCAGTAACTGCCCAAGAAGTATTCATCAAAACTTTTTGTAAATACAGAAAACACAACCTTTAGGAAGAAGCCTGCTACAGACGCTTGCCATGTCACAGTTTCCTCGTCGCTCAAAAACACACACTTTCATCTTTATTCACCAAACCCTGCATCTCGAAACTACTCAACTCAAGTCCAAATATAAATGGGTGTATAAAAAACTCCTCCTTTCTACCAAGAAATTCACTCTGAAGAGATGTTATTTCTGGCACCCCAGGTGCAGAATGCCAATGCGGTTTTAGCTCCTCTGCTCCCAGGTTGCTCGAGTGCCACGACCTCCAGGGCCGGGCCACGGGCTATTCCAGGGCCCTCATGGCCACACCTGCGTCCTCGGGGGCCCCGGAGGGAGGCGCTCTGGGTGGTGGAGAGTCAGCGTGGGTGCTGGAAGCCAAAGCCGTCTTTGCTGAAGGGCAACGACCCGGTGCACACGGGCTCACTAGCAGGCAATCTAGAGAAGATGACCGCAGCCGTGAACAGGGCACTGAACTGACGCTGCAGGTGCCGCCCAGCGTGCTTTCCAGGGAGGAGCACAGAACCCGGGAAACACGCCCGCCAGTCTCCATGCCAAGTGACCAGCACGAGGCCTGGTGTCTAAAGGAGGAGAGAGGCTGTGAGGTTCTGGCCCCAAACGTCCCCCTAGTGACAAATGCCCGCAGCTCCCCTGCGCAGGCTCCAGAGGAGAGCTCGGCACAGACACGCCAAGCCCGGCACTGACGGCTCCCAGGGCCCAGCCCCGAACAGAGGGCAAGCCATCAACCTTAACAGCAGGGACCGCAGGAGGAAAGCCACCGAGAAACTGCCAACACGCCTGGGCGTGCGGCCCGAAGGGGCAGCGTCTCCCACGCTGCACGACCCCGAACCCTAAGCCATCAACAAGAAGCCACATGTGACAAGCGTTCTGCCTATAAACCAGGTGAGAGGACTCCATGGGGTGACCCGCTGCCAACTCTAAGAAAAAGATGGACTTAATCCTGCGCCGAGGCCCATGGGGGACAGTCAGCACAGAGCCCCGGCTTCCAAGAGATGGCGGACGCCCGCCCACAGCCCCTCTGCCCTCGGTCCTGTCCGTCTAATCTCCACAGCTCCCCTGCATTGGCAGCTGGTTCCATGTGAATGAAGCAGCCTCAGGATGTGTCCAGAAGAAGCCTTTCGGGCAAAGGGGAAACCGCACCTGAACCCAGATCCGCTGCCCTCGACTGCCGAGCGCCCAAACCAGGGACTCGCTCCAGTGTGGCCAGCAGGACTCGGGTTTGAAACTGCACACAGCGAAGGGCCTGAAGCCCGGCCCCCACGGTCTGCTTGCATACGAGAGTCCGAGGGGCCCTCCGGACAACCTCGGCCCCCGTCCCAACCAGACGGAACCCTGCCCACAGGCTCGTCAGGACACACGGTCCACAGAGCCAGACCTTCAGAACTCTCATGGCAAGAAACGAATGGCCTTCAGCTAGTCAAATTCAGCCTGGAGGATATCTGTCAGTATACATGTATGTACGTACACACACACCCCGTATTTACTCACTTTATCATCCAGAGTTTAGTGAACATTTTTCAGCCCCACAAATGGATGTGACAGGGCGGGGGGAGAAGACTGGGCTCAGGGCATACTGTTGGCCGGCCTGGGTCCTTCACTTGGTGACCACAATGCAGCCACGCAAGCTCTCTGGGCCGTGGCCTCCCAGCAGTGCTCACACCGTGTCTGTTCTCTTCCCCCAGACAACTCGAGACCTTTCAAGTCCAAGTGCCGTGCAGCAGTACTGTGGAGGACCAGGAAGGCAGCGGTAGGCAGAGGCCCCCTGCTCTGACCCACCTCCTCCGGCCCCTGGAACCCAGCAAGCTAGCCCAAAAGCTTCAGACAGTGCCCAGTGCAGGGGAGGCCCAGGCAAAGCTGAAAGCAATTTGTTACTTCCGCCTCTGCACACCAGGGCTCTCAAAGGCTAGAAATCAACAGTTTGTCCCTGCCTTACAGCCTAACAAAGAAATAAAAAGTACAGTCTTTAAAACACAAGTCCAGGGCTTCCCTGGTACCACAGTGGTTAAGAATCCACCTGCCAATGCAGGGGACACGGGTTCGAGCCCTGGTCCGGGAAGATCCCACATGCCACGGAGCAACTAAGCCCGTGCGCCACAACTACTGAGCCTGCGCTCTAGAGCCCGCGAGCCACAACTACTGAACCCCATGCGCCTAGAGCCCGTGTTCCCAACAAGAGAAGCCACTGCAAGGAGAAGTCCGCGCTCCACAACGAAGAGTAGCCCCCGCTCGCCACAACTAGAGAAAGCCCGCACGCAGCAACAAAGACCCAACGCAGCCAAAAATTAAAAAAATAAAAATAAATTTATTAAAACACACACACACACAAGGCCATGTATTTATTCAACTATGCCCTGTCAAATAACTGTTTCTTGTCCAGATTTTCAACTTTCATACCACTGTCAGTTATTTTAAAACAGTTAATAAAAGTTACTAAAATACATTCGATGGACACACTAACTCAGGCATGACTCTGGACCCCTTCCCCCTGCACCACAGTCCAGGCTCCGGGCTCAGGGGTTGGGGACAGGACGAGGGGTGAGGCAGGGTCTGTCTTTTTTTAAACAACCATAATGTGAGCAGCATGTTTTTCTTGCAAAAGTTTAGATAACACTGATACCCTAAAAGAAAGTTTAAAAGTAACTAAAGACAAAACAAAACTAAAGACAAGCCCCTACCATCGGGTCTCCAGCCAAACACTGAATCAATACTCCCCCGCCTCCGTTTAAGATTACAAGTGTTACCCATGAGCAAACTTTCCCTAACTTAACACAGAAACCCACGATTGATTCCCCAAACCTGCTGTGCATGGTCCCACAATAACTTATAAAACTGCAGGACCTGTAATCAGAGCCCATCTTCCCCTACTGCTCTGTTTAGGAGCAGAAAAGCGGCAAGTCACAGACGGCGCTCACCTCCTGCCTTGCAGAGCAGAGGGCGCAACAGTCAATCCAGAATGACCACCTCAGGGAACACTTCCTCCCAGGGAAGGGGGCACGCGGGCTGCACAAGCCCAGCCCTCCCTCCTGGGACCACCACCCCCGACCCGTTCTGATTCTCTTCTCTGTGGGCAGCTGCTAAATGAGACGGGCCAGCAGCCTCTGCCCCCTGGAAATGCATACCTATGACCTAAGGCAAAAAAGACACCATGGTGCTAAGGTCCGAGACAGGCTGAGGACCAAGGTCTCCGGGAATGGGAGTGGGGAGGAGCCACAGAGGAAAGGATTAGTCTGTGGACGAAAGGTTCAACAGAACAGAAAGGTGCCAGCAGTGAGTCCTCCCCTTACTGCTTCCTGAGGGACCACGGACGTCGCCACCTCTGCTGGAACAGCGGGGACAAGACGGCACTGCATCGGCCCTGAGAGCTGCTTTCTGTCTGATTCCAAACCTTTGCGTCCCGCTCCGTGGACACCTGCTGATTACTGTGTGTCTGCAGTGACAGAGTCGCCATGGAACAAGGTGCATGAGAAGCAGCACAGGCCAGATGCAGCGGGTGGACAGCCCCATGGACGAGAGTCAAGGACCTGACACGAAGTGGGCACGTGCGTGGACCGCACTGACCCTGGAGAGCTGCCTCCACCCTCCTCCGTCCTCCGCGCTCGGCGGCCACGGGGAAAGGGGGCTGTGGTCATACCCGCCAGCACCCTGCAGGAACTCCGCTCCCGTGGAGGGAGGTGCTCCACCGTAAAGAATCTAAAACACCCTCCTCTGTCCTGAGTCCTGAACTCCCCCCTCCGGAAAGAGAGTATTCTCTAAGCTGAGGCCTGTCCCACACCCTCAGACCCTGGGACAGGGGGCTTACAGAGGGACCAGGCCCACGGCTGGACCCGTTTGCAAATCTAGCCCTGAGCCAAACACAAAGCCTGCCTGTAAGGGTCAGGGAGTCACCAGGCACAGGCTTGCAGGCTGCAGGGCTGCCGGTTCACGCAGGACAGAAGGCCAAGCACACCTCAGGAAGCAGGCGAATCCTGCCTGCAACATCTTCCCCTCACGTGCAGGAGGCCACCTGCTCTGAAGTTGTTCTGAGCCAGTGAGGCTCAGCTCTGTATCGAAATCGAGCTGAGATCCAGAACACAACGTCTATCTATACACACACGCGTGCGCGCGCGTCAATTATGTCTCAATCACACTGGGGGGGAAATAAAACATAAAAATTTTTAAAATTAGAAAGGGACAGGCAATGATTTTTTCCTTCCTTTTACCTCAATCAGGTGGCCTTTTGATCTTACAACATTTTACGGTAACCCACACTTAATATCAACAGAATTCAATCCTAACGACAGCCCCGTGGTGGCAGAATCAGGGAGGGTCAGTGAGGAGTTTGTTGGCATATATGTGAGTGCCTGTGTGTGAGCACACATGTGAGCACATACACATGAGTGCACAGCAAGAGGCAGCTTTTCACGGCAGAGTCTGTAAGAGAGAAGAGAGCTTCCAGGCCCTAAAAAGGAAACTCGGGACTTGTCTGCTCATCAGTCTTCACAAAACGAGCACAGTCCCGTGTTCACGTCCTCCAGCACCAGGGAAGCGTGTGACGTGGGAATTAGCGTGGCCAGAGCCCTCCCCATGGTGAGGACCCGCCTTCCCAGGAAGTCGGGCTGGTTTCCAGCAAGAGATGAACCAAGTAAGGGAAGGCGACAGCACCCAAAGCCACCCCCAATTCTGCCTGCAGAAATGCAGTTAACTCCCAGCTATTAAGCAACAAACAAAACAGATGTTTTATGCTATCTCTTCATTTTTTTTAATCGGACCACTGAACTGAGAAAACTCCAACTAAATGCCTTGTAGGCAGCCCTGAAGCTAAAACCTTATAAACAAAACCTTTCTATCATTCTTCTGCTGTAGCTTTTATGAAAACAGGTTCCAAGAGAAGCTTCTAAGAAATTCCAATTCTCCATGGCCGAGACTCAGAAGGCCTGAGTAGACGGCACCATTACAGACACAAGGACCAAGAACTTTCCCAGTGACCACGGCCGCTACGGCAACGCAGGTGGCACTCGCACTGCAAGGTCTCGGCCTTCGGAGCCCAGCAGAGCCCTCCCCGCCGGCCCGGAGACGGAGAAGTCCCCACCCACAGCGAGGAAGCTCGGAACGGCCCGCGTGTCCTGGGCTGGCCGAGGGCCGCCCTCCGTGGTGAGAAAGGAGGCAGAGCGACCAGTCCCGACAAGAAAACAAAACCAAAGGACCAGGTCTTCACTCCTCAGCAATTACATTCACTTTAGGTACAGCCTACCAACCACAGCCTGGAAAGAAGACCACCCCCTGTGGCGGCGGCGCTGTCCGTCCGTGTCACAGGAAGCCCTCCTCCAGGCCATCACGCATGGGGACACCGGTCCACTTAATAGGCAGCTGTCGTATCCCCCGAGCTACCGCCTGGGCCCCAAACCTGCATCGACAAACCATGGACGGTAAATTTTAATAACTAATCCTTGGGAAACTGGGATTGACATAGAGACACTCACATGTATAAATTAGATAATAAAAAAATTATAAAAAATACTTAACCCATCTTATTTAAGGAGAGAAGTCACTCTAAGCTCTCAATCGACTTTAAAAACTTAAGGAACACAGTCGTATTTGTCAGCAAAAGAAGCAAAGAGGCTGCCGGGGTCTCTCCTATTTCTCGGATTATAATTGTTGAAGTAAAGCCCTTACTGATTGGAAAACATAATGTGGGACTTTATTTTTTTTTAATAAATTTATTTATTTAGTTTTGGCTGCGTTGAGTCTTTGTTGCGGTGCGCAGGCTTCTCATTGTGGTGGCTTCTCTTGTGGAGCACGGGCTCTAGGAGAGCAGGCTTCAGTAGTTGTGGCACGTGGGCTCCAGAGCACAGGCTCAGTAGTTGTGGCGCACAGGCTTAGCTGCTCCGCGGCATGTGGGATCTTTCCGGACCAGGGCTCGAACCCATGTCCCCTGCATTGGCAGGCGGATTCTTAACCACTGCACCACCAGGGAAGCCCTAGAAAGTCACATTTTTTAAAACTTTACTCAACTATAGTTGATTCACAACGTTGTGTTAATGTCTGCTGTACAGCAAAGCAGGGCGTCGCACTGTTAACAGTGTGACGAGCAGGACGGTCCATGGAGCCTGTCCGCCTCGTCACAGCCGCACAGCCAGTTCCCCAGACGCAGCGTGCAAGGCAGCCACTCCACCCTCCACCCCAGGAAGGCCTGGCCAGGAGGTCACAGCCACACACAGCCACTCTGGACGCTCGCAGCCCGGCCTCTCTTCTGGGCTGTGACAGCACAGCACAGCTCCCGGGCAGGGCGAGGCTTTCTGAGACCATGGTCTAGTCTAGATGGCCCCCGCAGAAGGAGGGCTGCAATTCGGGGAGGGGGGCTCAGAGCTGCTGACACTGTTATCCCAAAAGGTACCTGCCAGGGAACAGTATATCTGAAAGAACTTCAGGACACAAATAATAGTGATAAAACTGCAAGTCATGACCTGAAACAGTTTACCTCTTACCTCTGGTGAGTGGAGAAAGCAGATCGTTTCCCAAGTGATAAAACGTTCATTTAAGAAAATAATAATCTTGACAGCATGGATGACATCGAGCAAAACAAACGCTTCAGACGTTCTCACATGATGCAATGAACGCTTCGTAAAATGGAAGCCTGGAGACGCTTCCACCCCGACGGGACTGCAGGCGTTCCTCACCCACGCGGCCGCGGGGCCAGCCAGCACCCCGACTGGACATGATGAGCAGGCACTTCTCCTCTGCGGCCATATGCCTCCCAAACCACAATCCCGTCTAAGGAGAAAACATCAGAGAAACCCACATGGAGGACATTCTCTAAGAAACACCTCACTGGTGGTCCTCGAAACTGCCCAGGTCACAGAAGAACAGAAGAGACTGAGGTGACAGGACCACTGAATGCGATGGGGTGTGCTGGGCAGGGCCCTGGGACAGAGGGGGCGTTGGGCAAGGAGTGAGGCTGAACAGTCGGAGTGCGAGTTAATACAACGCACCAGGGCCAGTTCCGGGAGGACAGACTGGCAGCGCCGACCCGACGATGCAAACAGGCCCGTCGACAGCCCCGTGTGCAGGGCTGCCAAGGAGCCCAGAGCCTGCGCCTCTGAACCATCAAACTCCTGGAGCAGTAAACTGCCCGGGGCTGCTTTCTTCTGAATATCATGTCAGAGACGAGGAACACCGGAAACAGATTCTAAGCAATTCCACTGCAGAAGAAAGGAAACCTCTTTGAGTGAGCCTGTGTCGAATCCCCACCGGTGACCCTCCCCATCACCCTCACCCAGTTGACCTGGGCACCTTCCTGTCCACGGAGTCCTTCCCTTGTCCCCAGCTCACAAAGTTTAAAGCCAAGAAATCTACAAAATGCTCCCACATCAACTGTGAAGACCCGAGAGGCAGTGGTGCCCAAGCCCCAGTCAGGCAGAGGCACCCGATTCCGGATGCCCACCCCGCTGCACAGCCCTGTCCAGCCCTTCCGGTGCCCACGCTGCTCGAGCCGGCATCACGGAGAGGACGAGTGAAAGTGTACCTTAATCTACACGGCTCTGTAAAAAAAAACTAACATCTGTTCTTGGTGACACACAAATGTGCCAACTGAATTAGAAAAGGGACGTCCCCTAAGGTCTAAAGCAGCCCTGGCAGAGCCGTGGGGACTGGAGGCCGAGTGCGCTCTGCTCTGCGGCCACCCGCTCCACCTGGCACGGCGGCCCAGGGGAGAGCCCGGTAAACCTGCAGGCTCCAGGTTTCGGGGCAGCGCTCTCAGGCCTCTGGTCCTACCTGCCTGCGAGTGCTCGCGTTCACTAGTTTTGCTGTTTTCTGGCTCACCTCGTCTCACCCTTCACACTCCCCCAAACTGAAGGAGGTCAGCTTTACCGGAGCTTTACAGAGGCAGGGAGGTGCTTGATAAAGAGTACAAACCCATTTCAAGTTGAAGCAAACAGCAACCAGTACATGGGGGTTCCAAACTGCTTAAGCCTCACCACAAATATCTAGAAATTAAACCACACTTGTTGGATTCTTCTGTGAAGGCTTCAGTCTAAAGCACCTCATTGTTATTGGTCCTTCAGACCATTTAAAATCCCAAAAATTGCTAGTAAAAAAAGTAACACGCAGTCCATGTGAGCTATGCTTACTATGAGGTTTAAATACATAATAATGTACAGATTAGAACATAAGGCACCTTATTTCCCAAAACAGGAACGTGACCTAGACAACCACACGTCATCCATTCAAAGGACCTACGGCTTCCAGTGGAGAAGTCACTTCTATAGATGTTCTCTCCATTTCCTGTCTTATACAGAGCAAGCCTGCCCGCTGAAGACTACTGCGCTGCGCTCGGGGGCTTCTGCTGCTCTGCTCCGTGCAGCTTCCTTCTTCCTGCCCGCCCTTCTCCCGGTGCGCACACACCCGCACCCAGGGGGACCCCCGGCCTCAGCTGCCTGCTGGGTATCCCAGTCACTCTCCTCCCAGCACCTCGAGTCCCTCGTGCCCAAACATACCTCCTCCCATCAGCCCCTTCTCTCTGCGTCCCCTGTCTCTGCAGCGACGCTGCCATCCCTCCAGTTACCGAGTTGAGGATCTGGTTCCCCACTTCCCAAGCCCCAGAGCAGCCACAGGGATGGGTCCACGCCCGCTCGCTGGGCTTCCTCCCCGCCCCCCTTCCAAGACACCCCTTGGTCTGGTAGCCCAACCTCACCTGCACCCCAACCTTGAGACACACTGGACTCGCAGCTCCAGACTCACTCTGATTCCTTCACCCGAAAGCCCTGTTTTAAACACCACGGCCATTTGTTCTAATTATACTTATTACTCAAAGCCCACCCAAAGCTACCTCCTCCGCGGAGCTTTGGGCAAGCTCGAGCCACAAGAGAAACAGTCTCCCCCTTCCCACACGTGCCTCTAGGGGATCTCTCTGTGCGTCTGACATCTTTCTGCGAGACTCAAATGCCTTGAGATTCACTCGTGCTCACTGGTGACGACACAGCCTCATGGAAGAGCACCCGCCGGAGCCGCTAGAGTCCCACGCACACACGAGACTCCACCTTCCTTCTGCAGGCAAAGCGAGAACGCCCACCACAGGGGGCCTTTCCGGATTAAAAGGGGGAGCAGCTGGCCCAGTGCTGATGGGCAGTAAGCAGTCCAGCTAGGCCATTACCCTTCATGCTGGAAATCCAGCTGAGTGTTAACATGGCATCTTGCACATACAAACGCTAAATATTTACTAAATAAAAGGAAATACGTCAGACAGTGAGAAGTACCATTCTGATTTGCATAAGTTTGAAGTTTATGCCAAAAAAGAATCACCAAGAAAGTTATGGCACAGACCGATTTAATTCTGAGGGCCAAAAATAAGGGAAGCTCCAACCACAATGTGTCAAAAGTGGCAGTGGGTCCTGACACACAGCTGTGGTCACACAGGTCCAGCAAAGCCACAGCCCACAGAGCAGGAGCCAGTCCAGAGCAGAAAGCGCCGGGCAGGGCCCGCGCGCAGTGAGGTGCTCCCAGCCCGGCTGTCCCCAGCGCAGGCGCGCTCTCAGACTACAGTCCAACCGGCTTCCGCGTCCCTGGACACAAAGGGCCTCGACTCCACCAAGCTTGCTGTACTCCTCTCAATAATCAGGAGACGCCTCCCGATACAAAAATCTCTCTGACAGACAATTAAGAGTATTTTCCCCTCCTCATCTCAATAAAACCTGAAAAAGATCACTTTCACATACGGAAGTCATGTTTTATGATAAAGAACTTCATTAAAGATGCTTACCGGGTTGTACATCAGAGTTTCATAGTAAACGGCCTGCAGAGTTACATCCAGGAGGTTACTGAGTTATTGGGAAAAGGCCCAGCGTCCTCACTTCCAATTAAAGCAGATCGGCCCCAGCATTATTAGAACGTCAGTCTCAAGGTCCCTTCACAGTCAATTCAGAGACAGCAATTTTTAGAAGACTAATAAAAGTTGAGTATACAGAACTCCATAACTTTAAAAAGTTCTCCAAACCAGCAAATGTGTACCAATCGATATATTTCGAGTCACTGCAATCCAGATCATCTTAAAAGGTCTGCAAAATTTGGAAAAACAAAGACAGATTTTTAGATCAAGTGACCAGGCTGAACTACAGAAGACAAAACCAAAGTGACCCCAGAGGAAGCTACATGGCTCAAATGATCCAAGAGAATCAGGGTCTAAAACTACGAGATGCACCATCAGTTTGGAGGCAGCGTCTCAGCAGGAAGAATTACGCAAGGAAACTAGATGAGGCCCAGGGAAGGGCTGTGTGCTGCCAGAGGAGTGGGCTGGACCTCGCCCAGCAACCTGTCCTGGGAGCAGAGTCCACACCCCCAAGAGCAGCTGGCACACAGGAAGCCTGGCCGCACAGCACTGCCTTCTGCTGCTGGTCTGCTCCGGAAGAGGAAATCAGAGGAAGGGGAAGCAGCTTAGGGCACCGACACACAGCTGAGGATGTGTGCTGAGTCTGTGAGCATGCGCCAGAAGACATGCACAGACAGACCTACTTTAAGGGGGGGGGGGGGGCAATGTTCACATTTCTGTGAGAACTACAGGAGGGGTGCTTACTACCAAGGGTCCACCAAATCAGGAGCCCTCTGAAAATGCACACGAACTCGTGAGCTTACGCACTAGGGAGAGGTCATGGACACCATCGGATTCTCCTAAGGCTGTGGAATTTTGAGAGACCGATAAGCATGTAGGCTGACTTGATTTGTTCAACTACGATTTCTCATACATGCTGAAGTGCTTGTTAGTACAGCTGTTTACAAAATGTGGTCCAAGGACCCTTAGGAATTCCTGCAGCCCTTTTGAAACTTTTTTCATAGCAACACTGCCTTTTTAGCTGGGGTGGTATTTGCACTCATGATGCAAAGGTGATGGCCCAATTTGCTTAAGAACCTTCATGATGAACCACTAATTAATGAATTATTAATTTCATTAAATACCAAGCCTTTCCGTACTTGTCTTTTTCATATTCTATGTAACAAAATGTGAAACGTACATGAAGCATTTCTGCTGTGTACCAAACAACAGCTGTCCCCAGCAAAGGCATTTTTATATGGAAGAGTGACTGATATACAAGCTCTACAAACGAGGGGATGTGGCAGAGTGTTTCTAGCAAATGAACAAAATGAGACTGCCACTTCAAGGAAAACACCTGACCTAATTTATTGATCTTTGGCCACGACGTGCAGCATGCGGAACCTTAGTTCCCCAACGAGGGATCGAACCCAGGCCCTCAGCACCGGAAGCTCAGAGTCCCAACCACTGGACCGCCAGGGAAGTCCCAGCACCTGACCTATTTTATTGCCAACGCTAAAATTCAAGCATTTGGTCAAATATTAGAATTTTGGAAAACGCCATGAGCAGATAGCTTTTGATGGCTTAAAGGCTCTTCTGATGAGACTGGTGGTAACAGAAACAAAAGTAGCAAAATAAAATACATCAGCATCTGGAAGACGGAAATAACTGAGCAAACCACAGTTGACCAACTGCCAATGCACAATGCTGCAAAATCCAACACAGGTAAAAAGGTCCAGTTACAGTGCAAGAAAGACCAGTGGGTCGAATACAGCTGAGAAGAAACGCGTGTGACCCAATGGAGGACGCACACTGCCAGTGACCATCACCACATGACCATTTGTTGGGTTTCAGTGTCATATCAAATAAAACCTCCAAAATTTTATCAAAAAGCTATTGAAGGGACTTCCCTGGCCATCCAGTGGTTAGGACTCGGCGCTTTCACTGCCGGTGCCTGGGTTCAACCCCTGGTCAGGGAACTAAGGTCCCGCAAGCTGCGCGGTGAGGCCCCCAAAAAAAAAAGCTATTCAAATATTCTTCCCTATTCCAACTACATTTTTTTTGGGAGGGGGGGCGGTATACTTTAACCAAAGCAACACATGACAGTTTTTCATTTTGGAAAGTACAGTGATTTAGAGTAACATGCAATGGGTTTATTCCTCCTACTTTTAAATGAAATTAGTAAATAAGCATTTTATTGACAGATGCCCCTATACAGACAGAAGTTTTCTGAGCCCCTCCGTGTTTACAACATGAGGAGTTCCTGACGTGACAGGGCCCAGGAACATGGGCGTGCAGGAGAGACAGCTACTCCAGGCCCCTGCTCTATCACAGACCCCGCCAAGACCTCACCCACAAGACCCTTTAATCCGTGTGCCCCACTCCCTGGATCCCACCATGATCACCGTCAACTAGATGAGAAGAGAGAAAAGATGAACATATAAAAGTCTGAGCGTTTCTCTCAAAGAGGCACTGGCTTTCTGTCTGTCTCCCTGGTGGCAGCCGACGCCCAGGGCCGTGTGGTCCCACCTCAGGAGCACAGAGGAGACTGGAGCAGGGTGGAGGGCCTGGCCCGCCTGGTGGGCCTGTCTGTCCATTCAGCTCCACCGGAGACTCGTGGAGGCCAGCTGAGAGTGCCCGCCGGCTGCGGGACGCGGACACCGACACGCGGGGCCCATGCGCCCCGGGCTGGGGCATGACTGGGACTTGGTCCTTTTTGCTCGGCAAGAGTAAGATGCACTATTCCAGATTTTACAGCAATCTTTTGTAGACCCTGACCCAGTACTATCCTCTGAATGTCAAGATGAAAAGGATCCAAAATCATGCCATTTACAGATGGGGAAATGAAGGCCTAGCGGTGAGGCTGCAGCACAGGGGTGAACAGACCAGGTCCAGGTCCAAGCAGCCCCCAAGCTGGCTACCAGAACCTCCGGGCGGGGCTCTGCTTCAGAACAGGGCCCTGAGCGTCAATCCTACTGCTGAGTCCAGGGGCAGAGCTCACTCTCAAAAATGCAGGGTGTGGGTTGCGTGTGGAGAATTTGGCGGCATTCTGAAATAGCTACAGACCCCATGACACTCTATGTGTTCTAAGCCCAGGTTAAGAATTACTGGTCTTGTCTCTGAAAGGAAAATTAAGTGGTGTGGGCAAAGGCGCATTGGCTGGATGGGCACACAGACTTCCCAAGGAGCCCAGCGAGGGCCTTGCACCGCCTCTGGACTGGGGTGCGCACCCTCGGACCCCAGGAGACCACAGCCCGAGGCCATCCTTCTCCCTGCCGCCCATCACCAACTCCGCAGTGTCACCGCTGTGGGGATGGTTTCCACGCGAAGTGTTTCAGGTGCTCCCTGAACAGAAGGCTGCATCGTTCTGGAGCAACGTCCTGCACAGTCCAGGGCTCTCGGAACTGGGGGACAACACGGCACAAGCATCCGGGCGGCAACACCCCCTCTTCCAGGCAATTCACAGAGAGGTCAGAGGTCAGCAGCTGGCTTTGTTTACTGTCTACTTCCCATCAGAGAAGACCAGAGAGACAATTAAAAGTGATCCAAGATGCCCTTCAGTAGGTGAATGGATAAATAAACTGTGGGACATCCAGACGATGGACTATTATTCAGCGCTAAAAAAAAAAAGAGAAATGAGCTATCAAGCCATGAAAAGACACGGAGGCACCTTAAATGCACATTCCTACGTGAAAGGAGCCCATCTGAAAAGGCGGTACGAGCCCAACCACATGATATTCTGGAAAAGGCAAAACTGTGGAGACAGTGAAGAGATGGAAGGGTGAACAGGTGGAGGGAGAGGGTTTCAGGGCAGTGAGACGAGTCTGTGTGAGGCTGTGATGGCAGAGACGCATCATCACACACTCGTCCAAACCCACAGGACCGACAGCACCGAGAGGGAAGCAGAATGCACACCGTGGACTCTGGGTGACACCGTGTCTGTGCAGGTTCACTGCTTTCAATAGATCAACCACTCCGCCGGGTTGGGTGGGTGGGGGTGGAGTGTATATGGGAAATCTCTGTACCCTGCTGCTTGATTCTGCTGTGAGCCTAAACCTGATCTAAAAAATAAAGTCTGCTTAATAAAAAAGGTGACTGAACTGCCACAAGCTCACCATGCTGGGCCGGGAGGCTCCCAGGAACAGAGCGCCTGGTTTATGAAACAAAGGCGGCCACATCAGGCTGGGCCGCCAACCTCCAGCCCAGTCTCCCACCTCCTGAGGCCCCTCCCACCTCACCTGCTCCCCACCCAGTCCCCAGGCTCCGCTCAGCAGGACCCCCTGCTGTGTGAGGGCGGACAGTGTGCAAGGGGACAAGGCCCCTTTTCCAGAAAACGTGAAAATCATAACTTCATCAGGCACATCATATACACTGCTCTCTAGACTATGTAGTCACTAAAAGTCACAGTTTGAAGTTTCACGTCATCGGAAGTTAATGCTAGGTTTTAAAGTGCAGAACACGAAAGTTTATATACAATCTGATCCCTGTTTTGTGAAATGTAACATATTCACAATTTTTAATTTGTATGTTTATCTTTGAGGGATAGGATTACACATGATTTTTATTTTATTCTTTATATTTAACTTTATTTACTGGTGTTATTATCTAAATTGTGTCCCCCCCAAAAAACGTTATTTTGGGATCGTAACCCCCAAGTACCTCCGAATGCGGCCTCATCTGGAAACAGGGTCTTTGCGGATGTTGTCGGGATCATCAGGGTGGGTCCTCACCCAGTACGACTGGTGCCCTTATAAAAAGGGGAAATTTGGACACGGACACAGACACGCACACGTGAAGATGGAAGCAGAGAAGGGCGTGACGCTTCCGCGAGCCACAGAACATCAGAGGCGCCAGCAGATGCGGCAGCTGGGAGAGGCCTGGGGCAGATTCTCCCTCGGCCCGGCAGGGACCAGCCCGGCCGGCCCCTCGGTCTCGGACTTCTGGCCTCCGGGGCTGTGGAGGAGTCTGTCTCTGTGGGTTTGTTGCGGCCGCCCCAGCGAACTGACACTGAGTTTTGGATAATGTGCACGAACTACTTGAATCATGGGAGCCCTAACTTTTCTCTAAGACACCGAATAGCGTAACTCTTAGAATAAAGGAAAGATTTCTACACTTCACTGCACTAAGAAACTACCCTTTCAACAAAAGAAAGCAACATCGTGTACAATTATGTTCGGTGACCTACACTTTACTTTAATCCGCTCTTTGTAGAAAAGGTAGGGGTTCTCTTGTTGACAGTAGTTTCCCTGCAACCTCAGAGTGCAACACAGCCCGAGAGCGAGGCTGCTGTCAACTGACAGGCAGGTGTGTGCAGGGGAGTGTGTCAGCTGTTTGGTGAAAAGACAGAGCTCATTACTGGGAGCAGTTCTGCTCCCGCGAACCCCAAGTCCTCCTTCTGCCCCAGACTCCACTCACCCCCAACCTCCCAACAGTAGCCAAAAACTTATTTGTTTTAAACGCGTAACAACTGGGAACAGCCTGGGCAAACTCCAAAGGCCCCAGGCCCCAGCACGTGAGAAAGGAGCCTCGAGAGCTGAGATGAGGCCAAGCGCGGCCCAAACGGCGCCCCTGGAGAGGGATGGGAGCGGCGTCAGGGAAGGGGGAGGCCCACTGAGGGTCCTGCTCGCTCCCCACTAAACCCCCAGCAACTCTCAGCTGAGCCTCTGTGACTGGGCACCGGCCGAGAAGACCCCCAACGGCCGTGAACGGGCACCTGAAGGGGGGGACCTGCCCCTCAGGCCACGCGGATCCCTGCGCGGCACATGCTCAAGCGCCGTCATCCTCCCAGGTCAAGCACCTCGAGGCAGCCCCACGCTGAGAGGCGGAGCCCTCACCCCTTCCGCATCAGACCGCAGACAGGAAAAATGTCTGCCGGGTGAGCTCAGCCCACCACCTGGCCGGTCTCAGAGCTGTCCATCCTGCAATATCTAACAGCGCATGGCCTCCGGGACCGAGCATGCGCTCTGCCAGGCTGACCCCGTGCCCACGGGTGTGGTCCCTCCCCGCAGCCTCCCATGTAAACGTTAATAGTCATAAAACACTACGCTGTCCTCCTAGTGTCCTGCAGAAACCGCAGCCTCAGCTCGAAGGGTCTGGGTGACAGGGAAGCGAATGGCAGCAGCCCTGAGCCGCTGAGCCTCAGTCCGGGGCGGTCACCACACCCTTCCCTGGGGAGCGCTTCCAGAGAACGAAAGCCAAGCCAGCACCCCTCTCCCAACCTCGGGGGGCTGTCCTAGGACCCAAGACTCTGTGCAGCCCTGTGCAGATGCACTCCTCAAAGCGCAGCCCACCAACAGCCGCCCTGTGCTCGCACCGCCAACGCCTGCCCACGGGCCCACTGGGAGGGGGAACCGAAGTCGTGAGCCACCGAGTGGAAACCACACACCATAAACACAGTTTGTTGTTTTAAATAAAACCGAAATCGAACTTCCAAAAAGAAACATCTCACGGTCTCTCCTCTCCACACACCAGCCCAGGGTCACGGTTAAGACCACAGCCCGAGGCCACTGTCACAGGCTCTCGGGCACGACCACCCACAGGTAGGCCTGGTGAGGCTGCTGGGAAAAACGCTCTCATTTAATACTTCTCTATGGCTATTTCTAAACGAGTTTCGGAGAAGTTCTTCCCGCCAGAATCTGTGCTCTCAAATAACTTTCACTAGCTTATGACAGGTGCCCTACTTAAGTAATAAGGGGAAGAGAAAATATTTTGTAGCACACACTTGCAAAACAGCCCTTGGCAGGAGCCTGTCCTCACACAGTGACTTTCCAAGCAGCTTCCCGAGTACAGACTTGATTACGTCCAAGGCCAGGCTGCCCTGAGTTCCTTATCAGGAAATGCACTACTGGAATTCCAGAGAGTCCTCAGGACCCACACAGAGCCCGCACCCAGGGCTCAAATTCCTCACATGATCTCCCAGGACTGCTCGACGCACACGATGCACCACAGTGAACCTCAACGGATCTCCAGCAAAACTTCAGCCAGACAATCACCAAGGTCCTGACCCCAGTCATGCACTTCGCTTCCCCTTTCCTGACTCTAAAGCACAGGACGGGTGAACGCTGTGAGCAGGACACCCTTCAAGACCAGGTGCTCTGGACTGCAGCTCCCGCGTGATGGGCTCCAGGCACACACGTTCATGCCCACTCTAAGCACCAAGCAGAACTGTCCCCAGGCTACACACATGTCACACTGGTACTCCTTGCGGGGAGGGGCCCCAGTCCAGAAGGCCCAGGCCATAGGCACTTGCAGGTGGTCCTGGAGAAGTGAAGGTTCGCAGTGCCCAGAAGAAGCCGAGGGGCTAAGGTGCCACATGAGCCATGGTAAGAGGACAGCTGCAGAGACGGAGACAGATGCGCTCCGGCGCGGGGGGCCTGGGGGACAGAACAGACGAGGAGAGCAGGCGCGGAGTCCCCAGGCGGAGAGTCTGCCTGGATGGAGAAGAAGGACAGAGCCTTCCTTGAAGACAGGCCTCCACGTCTCTCGGAGCTCCCCGGGAGACCAGCAAGCCTGCCCGCCAGCCACAGCCCCACTCCTGCCCCAACCCCAAGGGCGGCAGTGTCCACCTCGCCAGCGTCTGGGCCACCGGGCAGCACGAGAGTACCAAGCCCATATCCTTTGTGCATACTATACAACTCCATCTTCCGCCGAGCTGACAACTTATCAGGTCACAAACGAGGGCACCAACAGCGGCCTGGGAGTTGTGGCTGTCCTTTCCTGGCCACCCCAGCAGGGTTCCCTGGCACTGCCCCACTGCCAAGGCGCCGGGCCTCACACACTGGTGGCCAAGCAGCCCCGAGTGGTCACCAGCTGGCAAGCCTCTACTGGCCACCTTCCCCGGGGGATGCAGGCCCCACGACCCCTCTGAGGCCACTACCCTCGGGACACAGACCGCAGTTCACTTAAGTCTCAGGAAAAAGTGTGAAAGGGTCGAGAGTGAACAGAACAGCAACTTCTTCCTTGGACAAGAAAAGGACAAGGATGGCAGGTGCGAGGAATCTAGAAAACAGGCTCTGCTGTCGACCCAGAGCAGTGGACCCAGTCCTGTCTGTACTGTGCCCAGGCCTCGCCCTGCACCCGGCACAGTTCAAGCACATGACCTCTGCCCCGGAGCCAAGCACTGGGTGATGGCCAGAGGCGCCCCCCCCCCCACCCCACACACGCCAGTGCCACACTACACCCCGCCGCACACAGTCCACCATAAACCCACACTCACTCACCCACCCACCACACACCCCCATACTCCCTGCAGCACAATCATGGTACGAGTGTAAAGGGGGGCCCAGGGAGTGCCATCGCCCGGAGGTGATACACCAGCACGCTACTTCATTCACTTCCTGCCCCTTTCCTCAAGTCAGACGCCAGCACAGGGATCTCCTGCCTTAGTGTAAGAAGGACCCCAGGACGTACTCAGTCTGCCGCTGATCAGCTATGGAACCTGGAAAACCCTACTATTCAACATCTTCGACGCCTAGAATCTTTTAATAAAAATGCGGAAAATGCCACCTACTTTCTTGCGTTTCGTAGGGGAAGAAAAAGAATGTAAGTGAAAGCATGTGGAGAGCCCGTGCCTCTCGTGCCTCTCACAGACCTTCAGCGTTCCTGGAAGATGCAACCCAGCAGCCAGTTCCCGAGTGGGATCCCTTCCTCGTGGCCCAGGGCAGCGTGGGCCCCAGGGCTTGCCGGCAGGAAGGCAGGGAAGGCAGTGCACACGCACCTCCCGTCTCAGCCCCGTGCCCACTCCCTGCTTCTGTCCACGCAGAGGCCCTGGAGTGGGAGCCCGAAGCACAGGGGAGGAAGGAAGGGAACAAGAATGGGGTCTTGGGGAATCGCATGACACTTACCGTTTCTGATTTTGTGGACCTTTTGTGAATGGGTAGTTTGCTTATTGGAAGAAAGAAGCCCCGGGGCCCTCATCCACCTCAGAGGGCGTTGTCACACGTGAAGACAGGGGCCCCCCAGAGACCCTCTGCACAGAGACCTAGAAGAGCAGCCGTCACTAGATGAAGAATGCCTGAGAGACGTCCTGTGAGGCAGGGTAAAAAGAAGAGGCTCAAACACAAAGAAAAGGGATTTTTAAAGAAAAGTGAGGTGTTAGCTTAAGGAGGTTAGATGAGCTTACACACCTGATTATAGCTTTTCCCATAAAAAATGCTCAAAAGAGGGTTGAGCATTCCCAGCTGTACCACCCCAGGTTTGGCTGCAAACCTTTGTCCTACCCCCGACCCACCTATCTCCATGGGCCTCAAGCCCAAAGACTGTATCTGGGATGCTAGTGTGAGACTGGGCTGCAATAAAGCCCAACTCCACAGGCTCCAGCACCCAACTCACACACACTCTGCCAGAGACCCCCTCCCCCAAACACGGGGGCGGGGCCTCACCATCCGACTTCTGCAGCCCGTGCGGCTCCTCCATAAGTCACCACTCTGCCCAAGATGAAAATACACGGGGGTGCAGGGCACGGGGGCGGGGGCGGGTGAGCTAGATGGTAAACTTTTCAAAAGAACAGGAAAATTCAAAATCTAAAAAAAATCCTTGTTCAAAAAATTAACAAGCACAGGGACTTCCCTGGTGGTGCAGCGGTTAAGAATCCACCTGGCAAAAGCAGGGGACACGGGTTCGAGCCCTGCTCCAGGAAGATCCCACATGCCGCAGAACAACTAAGCCCGTGAGCCATGGCCGCTGAGCCTGCGCTCTACAGCCCGCGAGTCACAACTACTGAGCTCGTGCGCTCTAGAGCCCGTGCTCTGCCGCAACAAGAGAAGCCACCACAATGAGAAGCCCGCGCACCGCAACGAAGAGTAGCCCCCGCTCGCCGCAACTAGAGAAAGCCCACGCGCAGCAACGAAGACCCAACGCAGCCAAATAAATTAATTTTTTAAAAAACCACAAGAACAAATTTTCAACAGAGGTCGACCACAACCAGGAGATGGAGAAAAAGAAGACGTGTGAAGGGTGTGCTAGGATCAGAAGGTGGGGCCACAAGCCAGATGCAGATGCGCTGCCCACGCAGTTCCGGGCCCCACCCCCTTCCGGGGCCCACCCCCACAAACACCCAGGATCCAGACAGCGGCCCTGGAGGCCCTGGTCTTCACGTGTGACAACGCCCTCTGAGGTGGATGAGGGCCCCGGGGCTTCTTTCTTCCAATAAGCAAACTACCCATCCACAAAAGGTCCACAAAGTCAGAAACGGTAAGTGTCATGTGATTCCCCAAGACCCCATTCTTGTTCCCTCCCTTCCTCCCCTGTGCTCCGGGCTCCCGCCCCAGGGCCTCTGCGTGGACAGAAGCAGGGAGTGGGCACGGGGCTGAGATGGGAGGTGAGTGTGCACTGCCTTCCCTGCCTTCCTGCCGGCAAGCCCTGGGGCCCACGCTGCCCCGGGCCACGGCTGTGTACACATCCAGGGCCATGGGAGCAGACTCTGCCCCGCCCTGGGCAGGGACCAGACTGCTGCTCTGCTCCCCTTTCAAACTCACTACCCTGGCCAGCCCTCAGCTCCATCTGCAGGGTTCCCCACACAGCTTGGAAGAGCCTCAGTGGCAACCACGAGATGGTGCAGACGACCCTGCCGGACCAAACACCGCATCCTCACTCTCAGAACGCAGTACACTGCAAACCTCACCGGAAACCTCACTATCACCCTTCTTTTTTTGGCACTAAGAATACCCAAATCCCTATTCCCAACGGGCAACACAAATAATGATCAAGGTACATATTCTATGATATACACACAGTACTATATATAAAAGAGATAACTAATAAGGACCTACCGTATAGCACCAGGAGCTCTACTCAGTACTCTGTAATGACCTATACAGAAATAGAATCTAAAAAAGAATGGATATGTATATGTATAACTGATTCACTCTGATGTACAGCAGAAACTAACACAACATTGTAAATCAACTATACTCCAATACAAATTAATTTTAAAAAAAAGGTACCTAACCTAGAGTGCACAAGGCCAAGCCATGAAGGCGCCTCCCCAATTCTGTCCTGGTCGACCCCACAGAACAGCCCACCGGCCCACAGCCCTGCATCGCCTTTCCCCTGCCTTCTTCTTCCCCCCACCAAGATCCAAGTGGGCTGCACAGGAATCCCCCCCGCAGCAAACATCCGTAACTGCACAGAGCCCTCGTCCCGTGAGGCCCAGCAAGGAGCAGCAGGAGGGAAGGTGGGATTTCAGGTTGGTCCAGCAGTCAAGTTCAGCTCAGTTTTAACAACCTGTGGAGCTCTACTCTGAGCCAGATACAGGCAAATCTCTTCACCCTCAAATATAAAACTTGGAGGAAATCCCTTTAGCCAGCTTTTAAAATTTGAAGGTATTAAAAGTAAAATGGGGATGGGCTTCCCTGGTGGCACAGTCGTTAAGAATCCGCCTGCCAATAGAGGGGACATGGGTTCGAGCCCTGGTCCGGGAAGATCCCACATGCCGCGGAGCAACTAAGCCCATGCGCCACACCCACTGAGCCTGCGCTCTAGAGCCCGTGAGCCACAACTACTGAAGCCCGTGTGCCTAGAGCCTGTGCTCTGCAACAAGAGAAGCCACCGCAATGAGAAGCCCACGCACTGCAACGAAGAGTAGTCCCCGCTCGCCGCAACTACAGAAAAGCCCTTGTGCAGCAATGAAGACCCAACGCAGCCAAAAATGAATAAACAAATAAATAAATATTTAAAAAAATAAAATGGGGGGTTCCCTGGTGGTCTAGTGGTTAGGATTCGGCACTTTCACTGCCGTGGCCCAGGTTCAAGCCCTGGTCCAGGCACTGAGATTCTGCAAGCTTTCGCGGTACAAGCAGAAAAATAAAAACATAAAAAATAAGTTAAAAAAATAAAATGAACACTGGCTCCATGAGAATCCCTGTAGCTAACGATGGAGGGAAAACACTGGCAATATTATAGGCAACAAATGTGGTGCTACAAACAGCCGACAAACCCTTCCAGTCGCAAGCAGAATCTCCACATGCCTTCCTGCCCAGCACAGCTGAGGCACCAGAGCCCAGAGGCCAGTTCAGCTAGAAACGTCCAGAGGGAAAGGAGCTGGGGCACAGCCTGGGCTCAGACCGTCCCTTCTGCTCTGCCCTGCCTATTTTCCAAACCCTGTTCTTGGGCATGTGCACTCTCCAGGCAACTCCCGTGTCCTGGAATAAAAGGACCCAAGTCCTACTGACCAACAAGGGCTGTGGTGGGGAGAGCGAGAGCCTTCTGGGGAGGTGTGTGAACACAACTGCCAATTTTTATATGAACAAAAAGCATGCATTTAATGAAATCTAATTTAAATGACATCTAATATTCCATACTTTGTATGTATTTTAAGGGAGCCTAGACAATGAATATTCCCCAGAACTCTAAAATTACAATAAAAATTTACTATACTCAAAAATCCGGAATACATAAGTTTTATTGGTGTAATTAGCTAGACATATTTCTTAGAGAAAGAAGCAAAAGTGTGCTTTGTTACCTATTTTTAAATCCTGACAAATATCCTTGTTAAAAAGGCAAACGTATCATTAGCATTAGTATCTACAAGCTTCTTACCACCTGCAAATCCAACCCAGCCTTCCGCCCTGCAGCCAAGGCACAAGACGGTAGCCCCCCCCAGCCACGTGTGCTGTGACTGTGAAGTGCCACAGTCACTAGTGGCCACCACTAGCTGGGTGGTGGCAGGGTCAGCAAATCGCCACTCCTGCCACGTGAGGGGCACAGAGAGACCTACCCAGAAGAGCTGCATCACCAAACGGCAACACATTCCCCATCACGAGGGGCCCCAGGCACAGGACGCCCTCCCCCACGCCCCCAGCCCGCATCCGGACAGCAGGTGGAGGGGGACTTGGTTCTGCCGCTAACAAGACCTGCAGTTCTCGCGCTCACAGCTCCACAGTGAGCACAGCCTGCTCCGGGCGCCAGGATGCCACAGACAGGGCGTGTCACTGCTCTGCACACCCCAGCAAGTCAAAAGTGATCACTCTGCAGTAACTGTAATGTAACATTTAAATCTGCGCATCACTATACTGTAACTTACTACGTAAGTTTTATATACTACACATCAACTGTACTTCAATTTTAGAAAGTGATCACTTTTCTATTTTTTATGGAGGTGTTCAATTAGAAACATAAACCATTAGATCCAAGCCTCCATTCAAATAGACACACTGCCTTTATTACTCTAACAGCCACTTCCAGAAGCCACTCTGTTTTTGGAAACATCACTCAGAACTCCTGTCCATAGGAAGCGACGGTACCACCCTGCGCTGCCCTGGGGTCCCTGCTGCTGACAACCCTCGGCGGAAGCAGCCACACCCGCACCGAACCCTGGCGGAACGCGTGCCATCGAGAGCCATTTAAGGCTCACCTCTGCCCCGACCCTTGCGCTTTACCAAGAAAGATGTTAACACAGCGAGAATTACACCAGCCATCAGGTGAAACTAGTGTTTTATGCTCGAGAAAGGAAAGTAACTATTTTAAAGCTTCTATTTTCATTGAGCTTTACCTCCATAAACAGGGTCACTTAAGCTCTCGGGAAATCTTTCGGATGAGTATGGCCATCACCGCCTCACAGGGCAGGGGAGCCGAGGCCCAGCAGGACCTGGGCCCACGTGCAGAGCTGGCATCGGCCCGCCCCCTCCCGGACCCTGGAGCCACAACCACACCTGGATCACCTTAGGGCAGGGCCGAGAGCACAGCAGTGTGCACTGAAGGATATTTAACAAGCCCACCTCTGTCAGAAACAGTGATCTCAGATGTGATCTAAATGCTTCCTGTTCTACCTTACGTGGTCAAAATGAAAATTAAAAATAATGAATGGGGCTTCCCTGGTGGTGCAGTGGTTGAGAGCCCGCCTGCCTATGCAGGGGACACGGGTTCATGCCCCAGTCCGGGAAGATCCCACATGCCGCAGAGCGGCTGGGCCCGTGAGCCATGGCCGCTGAGCCTGCGCGTCCGGAGCCTGTGCTCCGCAACGGGAGAGGCCACAACGGTGAGAGGCCCACGTACCGCAAAAAAAGTAAAATAAAATAATGAATGATATAAATAACAATGAACAATTATTAGAGAGCCTGCAAAATTATTCTGTTTTTATATTTGTGCCTTCTGATGCCAGGAAAGGTCATGGATCGTAGACCCCGGCACCTGTGCCCACACACGCAGGCCCCGGACCCGGGAGGGGCCCCCTGGTGATCAGTCAAAGTAGCACCTTTATCTCTATTCCTTCCATACACTGTGGATTTTTTAAAGACAATTACAGTCAATATTAACTGAATATTTATGGTTCACAAAAGTGATAAACGGCATTAGACACCGTGGATTACTGCCATGGGACTTACCGTCAAACAGCCAGCCCTTCACGTGTCAGGAAACTTTGCCAACGTTAACACACCTACTGCTCACAATCCACCAGAACAACTGGGCCAGCCCCAGATCTCTCAGCAGAGCTGCTGATAACTTCTTTCCTTTTAAGCAGCAATCACCAAATGCTTGTTAATAACCTAATTTAAGCAGCATTTTTTTTCCTCGTTATAAATTAAGGCCAATGTTATCATTTCCAAACAAAGGCCAGGCTCAAGCCTGCAGTGTGGGTGGGCCTGGCTGCCCCTCCACGCCCAGCTCACCCCCTGCTGGGCTGAGTCTCTCAATGGCTGCCCCACAGCCCGTGACAGCCAAGCTGAATGCATGGGCTCATCCTGGAAGACGGCCGTGGGAGCGCTCCCAGCATGCTACAGGGCCCACCACGGCCCCTCACTACCACACCCCACTGGCCAGGCTGGCTTCTTTCTAATCCCAGACCACCCTGCAGACTAAGATCTTTCCATCATACCTCACCCCCATTTCCAAGGAAACACTTCCTCAAGTCAAAGAGTCCAGCCAGGTGCATTTCAAAGTGGCCGGATACAATGACGGCTGAGATAGAGGACGGGGTCTGTGAGATTAAGTAGCAGGAAAGGTTTCTTTCCTGTCTGCTAGAAACAACACAAAATAGAAAATACACTTTGGCACTGTTCGCTTTAAAACACTAATACCTGGCCACGGTAGGAAACATGCAAAGGAGCCAAGAGTTTTCTTTCCAACGTGTCCCAGGGGAGGAGGGCTCTGTCCTAGAGCAACGAGTGCCAGTCGGGCCCCAGGCTGCAGGAGGGCAGCTGCCCCTCCGGGCACAGCCGTGCTAGGAATTCCCAGCGGGACACAGGGCTCAGGGCAAACGAGCCAGGAGCCCACTCCACACCCACACACGCTGGCCTCGGACTTCAAGAAAACCACGTGTGGCTACCAGCTGGCCCACACACGGGACACAGAGCAGAGCACAGCCAGGCAGCCTGCCTCCCCAGAGGAGGAGGGGCAGTTCTCAGATGGTGTGTGTGCAACACGCCCAGAGCACAAAACAGGCACCGCAAGCAGGTCCTACAGGCTCCAGACCACTTGGGGACAGAGCCAGTAAGACAACAGAAGTTGACAAGAAACCAACTTCTTTCACAGACCAGGCTGCCAACCTGTCTTAATTTGTCCACAGAACGCCTCTCGCTGGGACACCACGCAGCTCACCACCGCCCTGAAGCACCCTCAGTTAAGTGAAATCCAGGACAAAACCCAGAACACTTAGCCAAAGCTCTATCAAGCTCAAGAAAACCAATGTGAAGACTTAAGAAATATTTTGATACTTCTTTTTACAAACCAATGAAAATAACACAAACTGATGAGAGAGGCAATACAATAAAATATTTACCGAGTCCATCGCTAAAAGCCGAGGTTGATGACTGTAAATTAAATCCAACAGAGGCGTGTCCCAGAGCAGCACTGAGGGTATTCTGAAAGAAGAGAGTAAAGTTAGCTCATGTAAATAATAATTTCTACTCAGTTCATTTTATAATGTCAGTCTCTCTCCATTTGGACCACACTACAACCTTCCTTTACTTCACGGAACTCCAGACAAGCAAGAGGTTTTTAGGATGTCTGGCTGGCTGGTTTGGGCTATAAAGGGAGAGGACACCAGGAGAGGCACTCACACCTGGTGGTTTGTGGGAGGACGCTACCCAGGTGGAAGTCTCTGTTCTTGATCATGGTTCCTGGACGGCAGTGCCCAGAAAGGCCCAGTTAAGGAAAGAACACTCCGATGGGCCGGTCATTCTCCCCAGAGAAGGGGCTTGAGGACTGGGGCCCTGGAAGGGCCGTCCACAGACTTTCACCTTACTTGGAGTTTGACAGTAAACCTTTGTCGACGTTATGCACTTGCGTCTCCTACGGACCCCCGTCACACTCAGAGTAAAGTGTGAACTCTCCTTTGGCTCACAAAGCCCCGACGGCTGGCCCGTCCGCCTCGCTCCGCCTGGAGGCCCTCTCCCAGCCTCAAGCTGTGCTCCTGCGGCGCCCAGATGGGCTTGGTCCCGGCCACCCTGTATCCTCTCCACTCCTCTCTCTATCCACCTAGGGATCCATCCTCAAAGGCAAAGGACCGTAACTCAGACCACATAAGCTTCCCGGGATCCCAGGTCGGAGACATGCCTCCAGCGTCCATGGCAGGAGAAACCAGAGGTTTGGGGCGGCCCCACAAGGGCTGGCACACTTCGCCAACATGACTAAGAGATATCGTCTGGGGGTGGCAGCACACAGGGGCCTCGTGGGCAGGCCCGCCATGGGCAAACAACCCCGTTACTCATGAGTAAGCTGCAGCTACACGTATCAACATCAGCAAATCTCAAAAACCGTTAACAGTGAGTGAGAAAAGGTCTCAGAGGAATATATTGAATGTATGTGTCTTTCAAAAGTACATGAAACTTAATATATTCGATTTACTATGTATACAGTAAAAATCAATGAAAAGGGACTTCCCTGGTGGCGCAGTGGTTCAGAATCCGCCTGCCAACGCAGGGGACACGGGTTCGAGCCCTGGTCCGGGAAGATCCCACATGCCGCAGAGCAACTAAGCCCATGTGCCACAGCTACTGAGCCTGTGCTCTAGAGCCCGCGAGCCACAACTACTGAGCCCGCGAGCCACAACTACTGAAGCCCGCGAGCTAAAGCCCATGCTCTGCAGTGAGAAGCCACCGCAATGAGAAGCCTGTGCACCACAACGAAGAGCAGTCCCCGCTCGCTGCAACCAGAGGAAGCCCGCGCACAGCAACGAAGACATAATGCAGCCAAAAATAAATAAAACTAAATCTTAAAAAAAAATCAATGAAAAGCAAATAATCATAAACTATAAATTTCAAAATAACGGTTCCTCTTGGAAGTCGGGGTGGGGTGGATAGCAACCAGGAAGCACACCCGAAGTCTAAGCAGTACTGCTCAAGCTAGGCAGGCCAGGGCCCAGGGCCTGGAGAGCTGGTTCTCACGTTTACACCGTGAGTCTTCCCCGGGTCCAGCAGCGACCTCGCCCCCTCTGCTGCCCTGACAAGGACCGGAGAGGAAGATGAGAGGACCATGCCCGCTCCTGGAACTGTGTAACTGGGCACCCTTCCATTTTGTCATTAATTGAAATAATTTATTTCCATCATTCAAAACTAGGAGTTTAAAGGTACAGAGACAACTAAAAACATCTTTTCATCCATCAAATATTTTTACATCAAAATGTAGCAATTTCAACTCTTTGAAAGTAAACCCAAAGTACAGTATCAAAAGAAAAGCAAATGGCACAATATACAATCTTCCAAAATCATTATAAAAAGAAGAGCTTTTATTGCAAAGCGTCTCCAAAGACCTCCATGTCCGAAATCAATCAACCAATCAAGCAAGGCTGCGGCCTGGCCATGTGAACACAGTGACGCTGCAGGGTCCTGAAGAGAACTGAGATCCCAAGAACAAAACAACCAGCATTATTCCATTCACACCTATTGTTCCACAATCCCATCAAGCTCGCTCCCACCTCCGAACGCACCAGCCGTGCAGCATCAGGACCGGACACGCACAGGCACACAGGAGACAAGCACAGCTGCCAGGACACAGTGCTTATGGAGAGCAGATTTCCAAGGTCTGCACTCGGTTTCCAAAAGATCTAAGTGGTTTCCTGACCTGTGCTTACAGATGTGTATGTGTGTTTTGCAAAGATGGTTTTAGATTTTTCTGTCCTTATGTTGCTGGTACAGGACTTTTTGAAGCTGACATTATTAACCTCAAGGACTAGAAAAGCAGCTTCCAATCACCACACCTTGGTTTTACTGAAAAGCAACAACTCACTAAGCTTTTCAATTTTCCTATAAAGGCAGTGACGGAACAACGCAGAGTTTATGATGAATGTCTACACTCGGAATGCAACAAATTATACAACTACTATTCAGTTTTGAAGGAAACTTGAGTTTCTCAAACCCAGCACAACTTACCACCTGGAGCCACATCATCCTGTGCTGTCCTGGGCACCGCAGGGTGCTGAGTATCCCGGCCTCTACCCACTGCATGCCGGGAGCACCTCCCCAAGCTGTGACAGCTAGAACATCTCCAGACACTGTCCCAAGTCCCCTGAAGGGCAAAATCACATGGGTAGAGAACCAGTGCTCTACTGGGCCCAAGTTAAGTGACGTTAAAAAATAATATATTTTCAAGTTGTCTGAGGTCATGCAGGGAATTAAAAGCCAGTTGGAAACAAAATCCAGGGCTTCTAAATTCTAGTCTAAAGGTCTTTTCATTTTAAGAGAAAATACTTAGTAATTGACTCAATTACTCCTAGAAGACAACACAAATTAAGAGCCTCTAAAATATTTATACCTTGTGACAGAGTAATCCCATTTCTGGGGAATGCACATTGAAGAAACACCCTAAAAATATGAAAAACGCTTCGTGTTGCACACACGTTCACATCAGAACCAACACACAACTATAATCAAGCCACATATTCACAAGGAAACACAGCAGACTACACTTTACTGTCAGAACGACAGCATTCAAAGAGCACGTTCCCAGCCCAGAAGTAGAGACCAGTGGGGACAGAGTGCAGACGCAGACCCTGGCAACATGAAGCCAGTGTCAACCACAGCTAAGCCCGTGCGCCACAACTACTGAGCCTGCGCTCCAGAGCCCGCAAGCCACAACTACTGAGCCCACGTGCCACAACTACTGAAGCCCGTGCGCCTAGAGCCCGTGCTCCGCAACAAGAGAAGCCACTGCAATGAGAAGCCCACACACCGCAATGAAGATTAGCCCCGGTGCAGCAACGAAGACCCAACGCAGCCAAAAATAAATTAATTAAATAAATAAATTTATTTTTAAAAAGACCCAATGCCGCCCAATTAATTAATTAATTAATTTTTCAAAGGCCTGTGACTGCTAATCGCAGTTTCCGTTCAGCATGAGATGAGCACTAGACAGTTGTAATCAGTCCCACGGAAAGCACGGTCCCCTCGGCTGGCCCACACTCTGGGTTTTAAAGCACCGAGCACCGCCCTGGCCTCCTTGACCGCCCTCCTGTGCGGCCTTTCCAGAGGCCCCAGATCCCAGGAGCCCCAAGTAGCCAAAGCCTGGTCTTGCTGCACTGGCCTCAGCCGGAGGTCTGAAGACACAGACCAGTTCTCCAAGCCCAAGCTCCCAGGGACCACAACGCTCCCTGGCAGAAGCTGGAGTGTGGATGCGAGTGACAGCGGAGCCCCGTGTGGGCAGATGCTCCACACACACCGTGGACAGAACCAGCGCCAGGACACCAAGGTGCTGGAGGGTGGTCATACCCACAGGGCGGTGGGGCTGAGTGCATGTCTGCCTTCCCTTCCCTGCTCCCCAGAGACAGCAGCCGCGGGCTCCTGTGGTAACGCTCCAGGTCAAGGGGCACGGGGCCGGGTGCGGGCGGCCAGCACAGAGCTCAGCCTTCCAGAGCAGGAACTTCTTCCGTAGTTCAGACAATGGCACGGAGGAGGCAGGATGTGTCTTGAGGTCTGTGCACAGACCAGCTAGGTCCACACATCCACACACCCAGCAGAGCGCAGGGCGCCTCTGGGTACTGGACTGCGTTGTCAGAGACCGCCATTTTGGTACGTCAGAAATGGTCCAGTAGCCTCCACAGAATGTTCATAGCAGTTTTATTCATAATTCCCCAAAACTGGAATTAGCACAGATGTCCTGCAACAGGTGAATGGTGAACAAACTGTGGTCTGCGGGGAACAACACTCAGAAACACAAAGGAAAGAAAGTTGTTACCAGTGTGGCAACAACTCTGATGGATCTCAAGGGGCTTGTACTGAGCCAACCCCAAAAGGTTACATTCATGATTCCATTCCCATGACGTTCTCAGAGACAAAATTTTAGAAATCGAGGACAGATTGGTGGTTGTCAGGGTTAAGGACAAGGGTGAGGCAATGAAGCAGAAGGGAAGTGGGTGTGATTATGAAAAAGCAAACAGGAGAGTCTCTGGTGGGGACAGTGGATACAGGGACCTAGATGTGATGGAGATGCACAGAACTGTGCGCACACACGGTACAAGGAAGGCCCACCTGAATAAGATTAAGATTCATCGGCTGTATCCATGTCAGTACTCTGGTTGTGATATTATACTACAATTTGACAAAATGTTCCCATCGCAAGAAACTAGGCAAAGTAGCCAAGGGGTCTCTCTGTATTATTTCTTACAATTGCATGTGAATCTACAATGATCTCGATTTTAAAAAAGTCTCATATTAACAATTTCATATTGTTTGGCCTAACCTCATCTCTGAGGCCCTGTGAAGGTGCACAGCCTCACCAAGGTCACCCCGAATGGGGGGCCAGGTCTCAGACCCAGGCTGACTCCAGAGCCCACACTCAACCACCACCTCCCTGAAACTGGAAACGGAGAACACGTGTCCCTGCTGTTCTCACTGAAGCTTTAAAAACCCCCTTAAGGACTTCCCTGGTGGTGCAGTGGTTACGAATCCACCTACCAATGCAGGGGACACGGGTTCGAGCCCTGGTCCGGGAAGATCCCACACGCCATGGAGCAACTAAGCCCGTGAGCCATGGCCGCTGAGCCTGCGCTCCAGAGCCCGCGAGCCACAACTACTGAAGCCCGCGTGCCACAACTACTGAAGCCCTGGCGCCTAGAGCCCGTGCTCTGCAACAAGAGAAGCCACCGCAATGAGAAGCCCGCACACCGCAACGAAGAGCAGCGCCCGCTCGCCGCAACTAGAGAAAGCCCGCGCACAGCAATGAAGACCCAACACAGCCAAAAACAAAAAAACGTTAATTAAAAACAAAACAGAAATAAACCTTAAAATGTAACCAAGAGGACTGACGGCACTGTTTGAAGAACGCAGAGGCAGCCGGGTCTCAGTCACAGAAGGACAGGACAGACTGAGCTCTATCTGCAGAGTTACAAAGCCTCCCCACCCCGGCCCGCCACAGTGCCCAGAGTCTCACTCTGCCGGGGGGCGGGAGGGAGGGCTGATTTTTGGTGTTGTTTTAGGATGGGTGCTATCTGTCACTGCTTCCTTGGCTAGATTGGAGAGAAGGCTCAAGAGAACAAGGGGGGCGGGGGGGGGCGCGGGGCATAGCTGAGGCAGGTGGGGAAGGAGCTGGAGGGAAAACGAACGCCCCATGTACAACTTCTCTCTTCAACTCAGATGCTTCTTTTCACCAGAGGACAAAGCAAGCAGGAAACAGGAAATTAATGTTTCCAGAGAATTCGCTTTTTGCCCCTGAACAGAAGAAAGCGCAGAATGAACAGACACGGGCACACGGGGAGGCGGGAGAGCCTGAGCTGCTGTCCAGGGACCAGTGCCCACTGAGCCGCCAAACCTAGGGGAGGACAGAAAGGGGTTTCTCAGATATCAAGCCACACAGCTATGAAGAGAAACCCCAGGGAAACTGTAAACCAGGGCCTGGGCAACTCCTGAAAGCTGGGATAAGAGCACAGAATCAAACTAGGGGAAGTGGGAGCAGACTGGGAAAGCAGGCCCCTAACGACTGGAGCAGGGGACAGTGCTGCGCCTGGCTAAACAAGCTGTCCATTCGCGGCAGGAGTGACATGGACACCACCGAACCTTCACCAGCCTGCCTCTGGGTCAGCAAGTCCACACTCAAGTTCACAGGCTCCTCGCTCCCTACGCACCGTCCACACAACAATCCACATGGAGAGCAGTCCTTCGGACATCACAGACACACTTGAAATCCTGACTAACAAGACGAAGACTCCTTTCCTGAGGGTCTAAGTCAGGAAACAGATGACCGATGTCTCTAGCTCTCAGCAAACTCAGACTTCCCAGTCAGCATCATGCTCTCCAGAGACAACAGGATGCTGTCACCCACCGTGGTCGGGGTGCACTGGGACCCCAGCAATGGATACACGCAAGGTCACAGGAATCAGGGCTGTGGCTTCCCCACTTCACTCGTGTCAACAATCACGACTGATCGATCTCAGGCTCTCACCACTCCCATCTGCTTCACTTCTCCAAAAGGAACAGTCCAAGGAGGACAGACCACAGGACACTGGGCACCACCCTGTCTTCTGTTAACGGGAGCGCAGCATCAGTCCAGCTCCATGAAGTCGCCATCCCCGTGCCCCACGAGTCTCACCGCAAGCATCCACATGACAGTGCTTAACAGAAGCGGTCCACCGACCACTCAGGAACGCAGACAGAAATCACAACCTACCACAACAGGACACAACTAAAGCCTGAACTCAACCAGGTTGTCCAGCTAGAAAACTGACCTTAAAAAGGAACACAGAGACTTCCCTGGTGGTCCAGTGGTTAAGAATCCGTCTTGAAATGCAGGGGATGCCGGTTCCATCCCTGGTTAGAAAACTAAGATCCCACATGCCGTGGGGCAACTAAGCCTGCGCACCACAACCAGAGAAGCCCACGCACCTCAAAGAAAGATCCTGCGTGCTGCAGCTAAGACCCGACGCAGCCAAAAAATAAATAAATAAATATTTTTTTTAAAAAAAGAATATAAAACCCTAGAGAATCTACAAGAAACCATGAGAGCTAACAATAGAGTGCAGCAGAGCAAAGCTGCAGGACACAAGATCAATGTGCAAAATCAGAGGTACTTCTAACATGCCAGCAGGGAACACTCTGAAAGAGAAATTAAGAAAACAACATCATTTACAACAGCATCAAAAAAAAATAAAATATATAGGAATGGATTTAACCAAAGCGATGCAACACTTGTACACTGAATGAAAACCCACAAAATACTCGTGAAAGAAATTACAGACGACCTGAACAAGTGGGAAAGCCCTGTGTCTGGGCTGGGAGACAAGACAGTTACAAGGGCAGCCCTCGCCAAGGAGGAGCCCACACGGCCTCTCCCAAAGCTGGCCCAGGTCCTCACAGCCACACCCAAGTGTCATCAATGCTTTCTTTCCTTTAAATATCTCAGACGCTTGCAACTTACAGATGTACAAAAGTTCTGTGAAAGGATTTTTGAGAGCAGGCAAGGAAGACACAGCTGAAACGTCTAGTACTCCTGAGTTGCCAGTTTTTCTCCCTAAAAGGGTGATTTAAAAAAACAAAAACTGACAAATTCTTAGAAAGGTATAACCTTCCAAGACTGAACCAGGAAGAAACAGAAAATATGAACAGACCAATCACAAGTAGTGAAATTGAAACTGTGATTAAAAATCTTCCAACAAACAAAAGTCCAGGACCAGATGGCTTCACAGGTGAATTCTATCAAACATTTACAGAAGAGCCAACACCCATCCTTCTCAAACTCTTCCAAAAAATTTCACAGGAAGGAACGTTCCCACACTCATTCTACGAGGCCACCATCACCTTGATACCAAAACCAGACAAAGATACTACAAAAAAAGAAAATTACAGACCAATATCACTGATGAATATAGATGCAAAAATCCTCAACAAAATACTAGCAAACAGGATCCAACAACACATTAAAAGGATCATACACCATGATCAAGTGGGATTTATCCCAGGGATGCAAGGATTCTTCAATATATGCAAATTAGTCAATGTGACACACCATATTAACAAACTGAAGAATAAAAACCATATGATCATCTCAATAGATGCAGAAAAAGCTTTTGACAAAATTCAACACCCATTTATGTTAAAAACTCTCCAGAAAGAGGGCACAGAGGGAACCTACCTCAACATAATAAAGGCCAGATATGACAAACCCACAGCAAACATCATGCTCAATGGTGAAAAACTGAAAGCATTTCCACTAAGATCAGGAACAAGACAAGGATGTCCACTCTCACCACTATTATTCAACATAGTTTTGGAAGTCCCAGCCATGACAATCAGAGAAGAAAAAGAAATAAGAGGAATACAAATTGGAAAAGAGAAGTAAAACTGTCACTGTTTGCAGATGACATGATACTATACATAGAGAATCCTAAAAATGCCACCAGAAAACTACTAGAGCTAATCAATGAGTTTGGTGAAGTAGTAGGATACAAAATTAATGCACAGAAATCTCTGGCATTCCTATACACTAATGATAAAAATCTGAAAGAGAAATTAAGGCAACACTCCCATTTACCATTGCAACAAAAATAATAAAATACCTAGGAATAAAGCTACCTAGGGAGACAAAAGACCTGTATGCAGAAAACTATAAGACCCTGATGAAAGAAATTAAAGATGATACCAGCAGATGGAGAGATATACCATGTTCTTGGATTGGAAGAATCAATATTGTGAAAATGACTATACTACCCAAAGCAATCTACAGATTCAATGCAATCCCTATCAAATTACCAATGGCATTTTTTACAGAAGTAGAACAAAAAATCTTAAAATTTGTATGGAGACACAAAAGACCCCAAATAGCCAAAGCAGTCTTGAGGGAAAAAAACGGAGATGGAGGAATCAGACTCCCTGACTTCAGACTATACTACAAAGCTACAGTAATCAAGACAATATGGTACTGGCACAAAAATAGAAACATAGATCAATGGAACAAGACAGAAAGCCCAGAGATAAACCCAAGCACCTATGGTCAACTAATCTATGACAAAGAAGGCAAGGATATACAGTGGAGAAAAGACAGTCTCTTCAATAAGTGGTGCTGGGAAAACTGGACAGCTCCATGTATAAGAATGAAATTAGAACACTCCCTAACACCATACACAAAAATAAACTCAAAATGGATTAGAGACCTAAATGTAAGATGGACACTATAAACATAGTAAGGAAAACATAGTAAGAACACTCTATGACATAAATCACAGAAAGATCTTTTTTGATCCACCTCCTAGAGTAATGGAAATAAAAACAAAAATAAACAAATGAGACCTAATTAAAAGCTTTTACAAAGCAAAGGAAACCATAAACAAGACGAAAAGACAACCCTCAGAATGGGAGAAAATATTTGCAAACGAATCAACGGACAAAGGATTAATCTCCAAAATATATAAACAGCTCATCCAGCTCAATACTAAAAAAACAAACAACCCAATCCAAAAATGGGCAGAAGACCTAAACAGACATTTCTCCAAAGATGACATACAGATGGCCAAGAAGCACATGAAAAGCTGCTCAACATCACTAATTATTAGAGAAATGCAAGTCAAAACTACAATGAGATATCACCTCACACCAGTTAGAATGGGCATCATCAAAAAATCTACAAACAACAAATGCTGGAGAGGGTGTGGAGAAAAGGGAACCCTCTTGCACTGTTGGTAGGAATGTAAATTGATACAGCCACTAGGGAGAACATTATGGAGGTTCCTTAAAAAACTAAAAATAGAACTACCATATGATCCAGCAATCCCACTACTGGGCATATACCCAGAGAAAACCATAATTCAAAAAGACATATGCACTCCAATGTTCACCGCAGCACTATTTACAACAGCCAGGTCATGGAAGCAACCTAAATGCCCGTCGGCAGACGAATGGATAAAGAAGATGTGGTACATATGTACAACGGAATATTACTCAGCCATAAAAAGGATCGAAATTGGGTCATTTGTTGAGACGCAGATGGATCTAGAGGCTGTCATACAGAGTGAAGTAAGTCAGAAAGAGAAAAACAAATATCGTATATTAACGCATGTATGTGGAACCTAGAAAAATGGTACAAATGAACCGGTTTGCAGGGCAGAAGTTGAGACACAGATGTAGAGAACAAACGTATGGACACCAAGGGGGGAAAGCCGCGGGGGGGTGGGGATGGTGGTGTGCTGAATTGGGCGATTGGGACTGACATGTATACACTTAAGTGTATAAAATTGATGACTAATAAGAACCAGCTGTATAAAAAAATAAATTAAATAAAATTCAAGGGCTTTCCTGGTGGCGCAGTGGTTGAGAGTCCGCCTGCCTATGCAGGGGACATGGGTTCGTGCCCCGGTCCGGGAGGATCCCACGTGCCGCAGAGCGGCTGGGCCCATGAGCCACAGCCACTGAGCCTGAGCGTCCGGAACCTGTGCTCCGCAACGGGAGAGGCCACAACAGTGAGAGGCCCGCGTACCGCAAAATAAATAAATAAATAAAATAAAACAAAACAAAACAAAATAAAATTCAAAAAAAAAAATACCAGGAAACAACCCTGAGATTATTAATCCATAAAACAAGGGGATTAGGTTTGATAATCCCTAACACACCTTTCATTTGAAAAGTTTAAGGTTCTTCGATATCCAATGTAAAATTGTTTCCTTTAAAAATACATCATTTTCCCTAAATGTGTGCTACTCTTTTCATGGAGAATGTGAGCTCACACCAATAATCTGTACAGGTTAACATCTAAAATGCAACGAATCTGATTGGGGGGGCGGTATGGAGCTGGCAGGGATGAGCAGCCCTAACACTGTAGAACCAAGATGCAGCGGGGGCAGGCGGCCCAGCACAGAACAAGGACCAAGTCTAGGAACTGCTGAATGGATGACTTAGTACCAGGTGTCCCACACTGCAGGCCCCACCCCAGTCCTGCTGGAAGGCCCACCCTCTGCCAGTTCCACCAATGCACCAGCTGCCCAGACAGGAAAGAAAGGGACAGCACCCAAATGAACAGCTCTCTTCAGACAGACAGAAGGCAGTGCACACTGTCTGGAAGCTCTCCAGCGTCTCTCTGGAGATCAGGACGGGAGCCGGTGCCCACCACACCTTCCCATGTTCGCGGGCATCACAAGCAGGGGACCTGCAGCCGCTGGGCAGGGAGGCGTAGGCAGGAACCCAGCCCCAGCCCAGCCTCTCAGGAGAGCTTTCCCGACGGCGGACTGACACCCAATCCTGTCCTCCCAGGAACCCGCAGTGGTCACAGAGCTCTCGAGCAGCAACGGTGGGCGGAGGGGCCAGCTGGCCACGCGCCTAGCATGTCTCTGTGCCGTCCGCACACACTCTGGCACGCGTCCTGCACAGAAGGGTAGCCCTGCCACCCCACAGCTGCCCACCCCTGCCCTGCACCTGCTCTCCCTACACTGGCTCATTTAACCCTCATGACAACCCTGACAGTAACAGGATCGGCTCCTTTTTTCTGTTGAGAAACCAGATTCTGAGATGTTGAATCATTTGCCTCAAAGTCAGGATCAAAGTCAGGCTGCAGAGCCTGTATCCACGAAGGTCACTCACACTACCACCCCCAACCCCACTGTGCACTCACAGCTTCTGGGACGCAGCTGAAGTCTAAAAGTGACCAAGCCCTTCTGACCCAAAATACAGACACAAGGCTGGTATTCACAAGAGAGTTCTCAGCTCAGAAACCCAGGGCACGCTGAGCTCCTCCTCCCTCCAAGCCAGGATCATAACTGATGCTGCCCTGCCTTGGCCTCTGGGCAGCACCCATCCCGTCAGGCAGCACCCCACCCAGCCTCTCTGCTGTCACTCCACCCGCTCCTGCGGTGTGGGTCTTCCCGGCTCTCCCGGGGCCATCCAACCTGCCTCTGAGGCTCTAACAACCATATGGGTAGATCTCAATCCCCATTCTCCAGCTCAGAGCTCCCCACGGAACTCACAAAGTCCAGCCACACCACAGACACATCCACAGCACACACAAGTGCACAGATGGAGCCCCAAGGGAATTATGACTATATTTCCTGCCCTGGTTCAGGGTACCACTTTCTAGACGATCGATCCTCCAAGCCAGCAACCTGGCATGCCCCCCTCACAATCGAAACCCAGTCCATTCCAGCTCCAAGTCATCACTCTCTCCCCCTCCCTCCGCACTGGCCCAACTCCTGACTCAGGTGCAGTATTTCTCCACCTGTGTCATCACAACAACCTGATTCTCTCCACTTCCCACCGCACTGCTGAGAAGTGAACGTGGCACATTAGATTCATCCCTATGCACACCTCACTCTGCCCACGGGAGTCACTGAGCTCACGAGGAACAGATTCGTGTTCAAACTTCAGACCATCATGGCAGAGCACACACGTACATGCACACACACAGCTGAGGAAAAGGCCTCATGGGACAGAAGCTCCGTCCTGCACGGCAGGCACCCCAGCGTTTCCTGCCGCGCTCCCGGAGCTGGTGGGGGTCAGCTCTTGCTGCAGGTGCACCCACTAAAGATGACCTCACAGCCCATCAGTGCCACCACCCTGGTGGACAGCCCCAGGGACACAGGTGCTGAAGGATGCTGTCCCCAGCTGCCACCCTGGCAACTCCAAATCTCTCCAAGTTTCTTGGAAACATCCCGTGTCACTCACAGGAGGCTGCCTCTCCCCCGCTGCCCATCTGGGCAGGTTCCTCTCCACCCTCCAACAGCATACTCAGGCCCTCACTTTCTTCCTTAACCTGTCGCTACTGTCCAGGCCGGCTTTCTGTCTTTACGTCATGTCACGATCATGCTGCAGGCCCCACGCTGCACCCTGGTCACCGGCAGGCACGCAACGGGAGGCCCCGTGTGGAGGAGACCGTGGGCCTCAGGGGCACCGGAAGAGCACAGCTGATCAGTGGGCAAGCGGGTGTGGAAAGGAGGCCGCTTCCCAGAGGCACGGTCAAGTGCTCGGCCCCGCACCTCCAAGCATCTGTGCCCTCTCAATCCACCCAGCTCACAGTCACCCTTTGACACAGATAAAAATTCACCTCAAATCCATGTGGTTTACGGACAAAATTAATCAGAGGTAAAAATACGGACAATAAGAAGCCCTCCCCGGCCAGCGTGTGTCCCTGCGAGCCCCAGCCGAGCGGCCATGCCTGGTGGGCTCCCGAGCAGCCGCTCGAGGTCGCTGGCTCAGTGCTGCCTCTCCTCCACATCAGTGCGCTTCCAGGATGAAGCGTCCACGTTCTCCTTCGCACACTCACCAATCCCTGACTGCACTGCACAGCCCTCCCTGTATGCCACCCCACACACTACATCCCTCCTCCACCTCACTACTGCCATGAGCCTTCCAAACTAGATTATTCTCTAATGCAAAACAAGTTTTGTTCACTAGCCCCAATTCAAGCAAGATTAAACGCTCAGATTGACAGCTGTCCCTCAGGGAGCAGTGAGGGGTGGTGTGAGGCAAGGGGACACCACCTCCGGCTCGGCCTGCAAGGACTGGGTAAGAAAACAGCTACTTAATATATACCTGTTCTCTTCTTTAACCATAGCACCTGGGGCGAATGACACAAACAGGACACTGGCCTCTAAAGGCAGGAGTCTCCGCTCCCACCACTTATACTGCATCTCACCCACCAGGAATTTAAGATCCTACCACCACCTGACCTCTTCCACACTCCAAGTGTAAACACATGGCCCAGAAGAAAGAACAGGGCTGCTCGGAAGATACGCCCTTGTATTTCAAAGACTTAAATCACCCGTGACTTGTCTCTTACACATTCCCACCCCCGAAAGATGCTTCAGCTTTTGTGTGTCTGGGGTAAGCGTTGCCAAACTGTACTGTTTTGTTTTTAATGCTTTCCAAGCAAACCTAATAAATAATCACTGATCTAGTCTCATTTGCCCATCCAAACCCCAATTACAAAACTGTGGAGACGGCCACCAGAAAGCAGTGTTTCTTAGCCTTGAGAATTCTTACCACCCTCACCCTCTAAAGTAAGTTGGAGAGGACTAGTTTAAGAAGGAAGACCACAGAAATGAGAAGGTTCCACAGAAGTCATTGAAGCAGGAGTAGCAGGGCTGTGAGAATCCACACACCCACAGAGCCCAGGCTGCCCCGAGCTCAGAGGTAAGCCACAGCCCCGTTTGTCAACACAAGGACACAGGGCTGCTAGTTGCCGGTCCACCGACCATGCTGCTTGGCCAAACAAAGGCGTATCCAACAGCCTAACACTATACATGCACGACAGACATCTCCTGGGCCCAAAATCTGCTTTGAGGGGCAAGATCCAATCCTTCCTTATTAAAGGGTGGAATGTGGACGGGCTAAATAGACTCCTTATGGCCAAACCACTCCTGTGAAGTTAGGACTTGAATCGAGATCAACTTTGGGTTTCCAGTGATTCAATGTGTGATGAGTGATCTACGCTGTGATCCCGGGCACGAGAGGGTGTCCCCACCCTGATGACTGCACAGACACACAAGCACAGCAAGAGCACCCTGAAACGCCTCTGCACAGGCCTGCAGGGTACGGGTGCGGTCTAATCAGCGGGTGTGTGCGTGAGCAGGCTGACCCGCCCCCGGGAGCCCAACACCCTCCCGCCAGCCCCTGGTCACCATCCCTGCACAAACGTGCTTTCCACTTGTCAAGTCAAGGAGTGAGGCGTCTTCCTTACTTCATTTTCTACGTTTAATTCAGTGTGCTGGCGCTGTTCTTCATCTCTAAACCACCTCTAATTTCCAGAAGAACAGCTCTGTTCCAGTGACAGTGCTGAACTGTTACAGTGATATGCTCACCAGCCAGCAGGGCCTGCTACCAAGCAGGGAGACGCTGGCCCTCGCCCACCACCCCAGTCTCGCAGGAAACCCCTCAAGCAAAGAGTCTCCATTCTGAAAAGCGGAGTCAACTTTTCTTCTGTTAAAACATAAAAATCCAAGTTTCTTTCCTGGTAGATGACCCTCATCGACAAGAGAAACTCCAGTAGAAAACACACACTGTTTCCTAACGAGAAGTATTACTCAGACCTCAGGATGATCATCCAGCAAGAATAAACCTACAAGGGCTGCCCTGGTGGCACAGTGGTTAAGAATCCACCTGCCAATGCAGGAGACACGGGTTCAAGCCCTGGTCCGGGAAGATCCCACATGCCACGGAGCAGCTAAGCCCGTGCGCCACAACTACTGAGCCTGTGCTCTGGAGCCCGCGAGCCACAACTACTGAAGCCCGTGTGCCTAGAGCCCATGCACCGCAACAGGAGAAGCCACCACAATGAGATGTCCGCGCACCTCAGTGAAGAGTAGCCCCCGCGCACCGCAACAAGAGGAAGCCTGCGCACAGCAACGAAGACCCAACACAGCCAAAAATAAATAAAATAAATTAACTAAACAAAACCAAAAATGACACTTATGGATCCTGTGAGCGAGAATCCAAGAGAAAGTCCGCCCGAAGTCTTCCATTATACACCGAAACCGGAGCACTGTTTGCCTTGGTGCCTACCTTCCTCCCCAGCAGCAGGCACCAGGCCCGGAAGTGAAGCGCTTCCCCCAGGGCCTCCTCCCAGCAACTGCTCTCTCCTCCACCAGCCCCCGCACCCCCCCAACCAAGTCCCCACTGGCACCTCTGAGCAAGCAGCCCCTCCTGGGAGGTCCCAGTCCCTCCCAGTCCGGCTACACACCTCCACTGGCTCTGCGGACACAGAGCTCGTACCCAGGCCTCCCGGCCTGTGGGCTTCACTTCCATGGCTCTGCTGCCTCTACTGCCCCTGACACCTCTGCGGGCGCCAGTTTGTACCCTTCCTACAAGGCGCCTTCCGATGCCCCTTCATGCTGCAGCCAGCTTAATTTCCTGAAGATCCACGTGGGCCAAGCTCAGACCAGGGACAGTGGAGTGTGATGGCTGTCGTTAAAATTCTGACCCTGTCACTGTTTTGGCAGTGACCTTGGGTACATTCTAACAGCCTCTGTCATTCTTAAGTTTTCTCATCTGTAGAAAGAGAAGTTCCTGGATACAACATATAAAATGAATATACACAAGCCAACTGCATTTCTAGACACCAGCAACAATCAAAACTTATGATGAAGACAGGGGACAGTGTCACCAGGATAGACAAGCTGACCAATGGGACACACAAAAGCTCCAACACCACGTGGGCACACATGGGGAGACCTGATTCGTGACAGTAAGCAATGCAGGTCAGCGAGCAAAGAACAGCCCAGTCAAGGACAAGGCTGGGCCAGCTGGCTTCCGCAGGGAAGACTGCGAGCAGCCGGCTCGTACGCAGACCTCAGTCCGGGACAGATTAAAGGCTTCGGTGTAAAGAGCAGAAGTTCAAAGTTTTCAGAAGGTGCAGGAAGCTACCTCTATGTCCTTGGCACAGGAAAACATTTCTTAAATAGGAGTGATGGTTCATGATCCACAGTTTGAAGACACTGTCCTAGAGGATGTGGCACAGATCCTTCTAAATAAAAGGATTCAGTATTGTTGCCAATATCTTAGGCAACAAATCTAAGTACATTTTTCTGTTTATCTCAGGGGTAAATATCACGACAGAACATCACCTTAATGCATGACAGGTGTTGTTCAAAATGCACGTATAGGCACAACAACAACAAAACTCTTATCTTTCCTACTCAGCACTGAAGGTTCAAGTAAGTCCCATTGTTTTTGGTAAACAGAAAAGATTTTTGAAAAAATGGACAGTATTTAGGTATAAGCATCTCTATGTATGAGTCATGAGCACAATGATATACGACCTCTGAATATATAACACTAAGTGAATGGATTTATTTCTAAGAAGACAGAATCAAATACATATGCCCTTTTAGTGCTAAAAACTGCACCAAAGGGAAAAACAAGTGATGAAGGTCTCCATGTAAAACAGTGATTTACAGATATAAGTGAGGGGAATTTCCTGGAGGTCCAGGGGTTAGGACTTGGCACTCTCACTGCCAGGGGCCCAGGTTCAATCCCTGCTGGGGGAACTAAGATCCCATAAGCTACGCAGTGCCACGGTGGGAGGGCGGGGTTTCGCTGCTGGCCCAAGTTTGGGTTGACATGGTTATTAAATTGTTAGTAATAAAATTTTAAAAAGCGGGGTGGGGTGGGGGTGGAGATGCGAAAACTCATCTGAAATGCAGAGCAACATGAAGTTGAAACCTACAGGAGAGAGCGTCAGTACGCAGGACTGTGAAAATGACCACACCGTCCACGAAGGAGTACCTGTCCTACTCGGCACCCACATCGGCCACACGCAGCACCAAAGGCAAAGCCAGCCCTGTGCAACGTCCACGCCACGTTGATACACACGGACCCCAGGCAAGCTGAGCAGTAACCACGGCAGAGGTCAGCTGGGTCTGGACCCACAGCCAGCCTAAGGAGGCAGGCTGTGCGGCACCGCACACGGCTTTCTGACACGGCACCATGGCCCACGCCCTCTGCTTGTCCTTGGTTTGGGAGCTGCGTCAAGTCCACCATTTCAACTCTGTGATCTGTGACTTTACTCTCAGAAAAAGAGCCGCAGAGGGATTCACTGCAAACCAGGACCAAGGTCCGCAACGTAAAAGTACCCTCGCTTCCAGCCCTGCGTTCTTTCTCCTACGTCATTCTCCCAGCCTCCTTCTACTCTCTGGTCCTCAAGGGGACAATGGAATGATTCACACCACAGGCCTCCTCCAAAGAATCCAGCGTGCCCTTGTTGAACAACGGGCAGCTAACAAATACGTTAATATAAAATGTGGGAACATATGCATATGTATAACTGATTCACTTTGTTATAAAGCAGAAACTAATACTCCAATAAAGATGTTAAAAAAATAATAATAACAATTAATATTAGGGGCTTCCCTGGTGGCGCAGTGGTTGAGAGTCCGCCTGCCGATGCAGGGGACACGGGTTCGTGCCCCGGTCCGGGAGGATCCCACACGCCGAGGAGCGGCTGGGCCCGTGAGCCATGGCCGCTGAGCCTGCGCGTCCGGAGCCTGTGCTCTGCAACGGGAGAGGCCACAACAGTGAGAGGCCCGCATACCGCAATCAATCAATCAATCAATCAATAATAAATGTCAATGGTCCCAGGGGAGGGGCAAATGGGAACAGAGAACTGAGAAAAGACAACCACCAGACAACAGCAAGCCAAACTAAGGGCCCATAAAAGTCGGACCCAAATAGCCACAGGGGCAAAGCCCTGGAGAGGGCTGCCCATTCTGGGGGCTGCGAGTCCCGCCAGCACTTCCTGTAGTCTCGCCAGAGCACTGTGCATGTGCTAAAACTCCCTGGGAGGCAAGTCCTAAAATATTTAAATGAGTTTTCATTCTGAAGAGACTAAAGAAATTCTCAAAACAGAGTCTATTACAGATTTTTTTTTAATATCTTGCAAATCCAATGTCAGAATACATTCTGCCACCCAATAACAAATGCAAAGTCATAAAAAGAATCAATCTTCAAACGAAGAATTATTTCAAAGATGTGCAAATCTGATTCTAAAAAATTAAACCTACCCTGCATAATTAAACAGAAGCCGCACGCAGCAATCTATGTAACCCAGTGTTGCCATAGTGAGCCCTTGGCGCTGGCCAATTACAGCCACTCACGGAAAGCTGCCTTTCCCACATCCTCCCTGCAAAATGCTTTCCTAAAATCAGCCGAGATCTCAGTCTGACAGTGCATTTGTTGGAAGATTTCAAAACAATTTATTCTAGTTTAAATAACTCCAAATTGAAAGTCTGTCAGTTACAAATCCTTGCACTAGAAGCAAAATCAAGATGAGTTGTGACTAAGAGCCTAGAAATACATTTTTTTTAAGGTGATAAAGCATTAATTCACCGATCTGTGAAGGGTTAGATAGGCCTGAATGTCCTTGGTGGACACCACGAGGGCACAGCACAGGACAAGGGGTGCAGGGACCGTAAAGGACAGAGCAGGGAGGGAGGTGGCTGGGCAGACGCAGGGCCCAAGTGACACCTACAGACAGTGGTGCCGGGGGAAGGTGCCAGGCCCTGCCTCCGTCCTTCTCACCGGGGCTGAATCTCAACAGTCTACATTCTCCTCTAACTCTTTAAAACTATGTTTTTGGACATGATAGATCTTATCTAGACAACACTTTGTAAACTATCTCAGAAAGCTGCCTGTTAACAAGAGACCAAGACTTCTAGGACTCTTCCTTTTCCTTTCCCTAGAGTTTTGCTCAAAACTGATGCTGCATATAGAAAATTCTAGGGAATTCCCTCGTGGTCCAGTGGTTAGGACTCAGCGCTTTCACTGCCATGGCCAGGGTTCAATCCCTGGTCGGGGAACTAAGATCCTGCAAGGCTGTCTTCATCTCTCTCTCTCAATTCCTCTAGGTTTTTGGCCAAAACAAATCCATTTTTACTGAGCTGGAGCGTGTCATTCAGCAGCGGTTTTACACACCCTAAGACTTGCTTCCAAAAGACGTTTGTCAGCAGCTCGCGGAGAGAAGCCTGCATCTTAAAAAGGGCACACTGGGGCTGCTTCAGCCCCTCCCCCCACCCCATCTACCAGGATTGCTGGTGGATTCCAGATTCTCACAGGAGACCGCTCTGCGGTGCTGGCGTGTGCCCGCGCCACCCCACCCCTAGCAGCACGAAGGCCTGGGCTCCCAGCAGCCTCCAAGCTGTCACCACCACTCCTCGCCGCTGGCTCTTGGCCACTGTTAGCAGCACCTCACCACAAGAGCCAGTCTCCCCCTCTTTCACTGGAAGGATAAATAGGAATTTTCACTCTAGCCGGGAAACGTGTCAAAGGTGAAGCATCTGCTACTAGGCTTGTCCTTAGTCAGCAAAAACGAACAGGCACCTGGCACGCCAGGGCATCAGGTGCCCTCCAGTCAGCGGGGGCTGACACCCAGGGAGCAGGTGGGTCCCCAAGGCATACACCCTTCCCCAGCACCACCCCGCACGTGTGTGAGGACGCAGCCACACACCCTCCCTACCTGCCCACTGCGCGGGGAAACTCTGTAAGCAACACCCTCCCCACCCAGGGCCAACGAGACCTGTTAAGACCTTTCAACAAGCTTTACAACCAAGAGAAATGAATTAAGGACACTGTAGGGATGAGTGAGAAACACCCTTTTTTACATGTAAAGATATACAAATGGGACGAATTAAATGGGGGCACAAAACAATGACCTATTACCTAGACAAGTTCAGAAGCTGGTGAGGGATGGACCTTGAACCACATGGGTGCAGAGTGAACGCACTTTGAGAACAGAGGTCTGTCCCTGGAGGACAGTATGAAACAAAACTGTGCTAACGTGTAACTGCTGTGCAGGGAGTAAGCAAGGACACAGCACCTGCCGGGCTGGACAGGTGATCCAGTCTCAGGGTCAGGTACACGGCCTTACGGAGACATTCAAGGGCACCAAGGCTGGGTCAAAAGTTGATGGAAAGTTTAAATCTGAAATCAGTAATAACTCGCTTATTTTACCAAGGAAAGTAGTTTAATAAGCTTTATACTCCTGCATCAAATAGTAACAAGACTCGAAAAAGAGAAATAGGACTGTGCAACTTTTTAAATTACAAACAAAATAAACAACACACTGTACTGCAAGCCTCCACGTCAAAAAGCAGTGAGCACAAGAATATCAGTAAAAAAGGTTTTCATGCCTAGAGATACTCTAGTTATAACTCCCCCTGAAATGTAACTCTGAACAGACGGAAAACTGCAAGTGGCTGCCTGCCCGACATTTGTTGTGCATAAAAGGCTTTCTGCTGGAAAGGGCAGCTGAGCGTGAAAACATGCTTTCTTCAGACAGCCTACTTCTGGGAGGCGGGGTGCAGGGGGGCCAGCTGCCAGCATCAGCAGCTTTACCCACTACGAAAGCCTGGACCTCGGCCCAGAACCCCGTCCGTCTCTGGACTGCACCTGAAATCCGACCAGACCGAGAGCACCAAAGGAGCCAAGCAACCACCCTCTGTCCACTGCCTCTTCTCCCAAACGCGGTAAAAGAGGAGGCCGGTTGGTGTGGGCCGCCAGGGGACTCACCAGCACGCAAGCCCTCTTTCCCGAACTCTAACAAACAGAAATCAACCACTGAGCACCGACCGGAGACCCCGGCTAGACTTGTCCCTGCAAGGCACGCATCGGGCTGGCCGAGTGGGTCCTCAGGGCGTCCATGGGAAGACAGGCCCCGGACCACGCAGGCACCCGCACGGCACCGGCCGAGCTCCGAGGCCGGGACGCGGCACGGGGCGCCCAGGCTCTAGCTTCTCGAACCAGTATCTCTGCACAGTGGGCTGGGCCCAGCGAAGGAGAATGCAAACAACTGACTCCTCCCTGGTAAGCTGAGACCCTATCTGTGTGGCTTGCTCGCCAAAGGAAACCCGGCTGCTTGGACAGGGCAAGGAGCACCACGATTCCACCGGACACCCAGCGCCTGCTTTGGCTCGAGCGCTCCAGCCGCCCAACCCCACGCCCGGAGCGCCAGCCTCGCAGGCCCACATGCACAGGGAGCACACACCCCATACGCGCCTGCGCCCACACGGCCAGGCCGCTGCCCCCCGCACCTGCCAGCTGGGGACGCATCTCCCCACACCCCAAGCAGCGACGACACAGCCTCTTCGGTCAAACACGGGGACAGGCAGGGACCCAGGTGGACAGGATGTGGGGCCAACGCCAGGACACAACACGGGGAACAACAATGGGAGTCACGGAGGGAGGCCCCAGCATAAGACGGCTCCAGGGCCGCCACGCAAGTCCCACGCTGACTCCGCAAGCCCAGGGAAGAACCGGCCAGCTCTGTGGAGCCCAAGATGCTGCCCCTGGAGCCATGGCCTACTACGCACAGGCAGCCCTAACCCCCCAAGCCTCCCTAAGACCACTGCCCGAGCCCCCAGTGATCACCCCCACCTCCTCCAACTGCCAGAAACAAAAGAGAAGTCATCATAGGCACAGTGACGACATGTCGCCTCACATCCCATCCCCACTCTTAGGCTGATATCCTGACAGCCTCTTGACTAAAATCAGTAAACAGGTGTGTGTGTGTATGTATGTACGTATGTATGTATGTATGTATGTATTCTGGCTGTGTCGAGTCTTCGTTGCTGCACGTGGGCTTTCTCTGGTTGCAGCGAGCAGGGGCTACTCTAGTTGCGGTGCGCGGGCTTCTCATTGCGGTAGCTTCTCTTGTTGCGGAGCAGAGGCTCTAGGCGCATGGGCTTCAGTAGTTGTGGCACACGGGCTCAGGAGTTGTGGCTCACAGGCTCAGTAGTTGTGGCCCGTGGGCTCTAGAGCACAGGCTCAGTAGTTGTGGCACACGGGCTTAGGTGCTCTGTGGCATGTGGGATCTTCCCAGACCAGGGCTCGAACCCGTGTCCCCTGCATTGGCAGGCAGATTCCCAACCACTGCGCCACCAGGGAAGTCCCCATTTTTTTAAAAAAAGAAAGATTTTTTAAAATATTTTTAAAAAGGAAGGACTAGCCTAACCTAGCATATGTTCTGCAACAAGTGAACAGCAAAGAGAATATGACGTTTTGTTTTTGAGAAGAGTCTACCTAAAACCTCTGTCCTGAGGAACAATGATGCCCTTACAGCTTTACAGTAATTTTCAAAGGGCCTCCTAACCACATTTGTGGAGGATGTAAGAAGCGCGTGCTCAGCTCCTAGTCAGACATGATCTTAAAGAATGCACCGCCAGGACGGAGAGCCAAGGGGAAGCAGGCAGAGGCCCCCCAGGCTGCACTGACCCTGGAGGGGGCACCAGAAGCCAGACCTGAGGTTTCCAGGTACAACAACAGCTGAGATGTAGAAAAGGTCTAACACATGAGCTCTGAACAGTCCCCTAAAGCTTGGGCCAGAATCACGAGTGGTGAGAATAAGGAAAAAGAGGTGAGGTTTTCCTTGGCACTCGCGCCTAAAAGGAACTTTTAAGACAAAGTCAATCCAGCAACCAGGTCACTAAGGGCTTCAAATGAGCTCATGAAATCCTCTAGCAGGAACCTGGAGGTACACTGAGGGCACCCCCGAAGCTCTGCCCAGGCAGAGCCCCCCACACCGGGCCCTGCACGCGGCCTTTGCCCACACCCATGCTCTGCGCCTGTGCGCGCACGTGTGCGCCGCCAGTGGCCCCTCCTCCTGGCCCTCATCCTGGTTAAGGCCTCCGGGGAGCAGAGTTTGGGAAGAACACAACGTGAGGCCCGGCCCACAGTCCAGCTGCCACCGACGACAGCACCCGACTGGGCCTGGCCCCAGCTTGGCCTGAGCTGTCCCCACAGGAAAGGCACGTCCAGCTGGCCACCACATGCTCCGTGCTCAACTCCGGTGACCCGCCCACCTCCAGTCCACGCTCCCGCCCTCCGACCCAGCATCACCCATGCCCTTTACCCCGGGGGACCCTTACCAGCAAACACCCCGAGGTCTCCTCTGCCTGTCACTGAACTGGCACGAATGTCAACAACAGGGCCTGGCAAAGGGCTGCAGGAACGTCACACAAGTGCAGACTGCAGCGTCCACACCGTGCGGGCACCCACACAGCAGGACTCCTGCTGGCCCCAGGGCCCCTGTCACACCCCAGGAAGTCCCAGGGGCGTCGCCCTACTCAGCCCAGGCGCCGCCTCCTCTCCTTCTTCCTAAGCAAGCGGCATGCAGGCCCCTCGCTTCCATGATGGCTCGCCCTGTGCTCTTCCAGGAAGGACAGGGACCCTTCCTGCCTGAGGCCAAGCCTCCCCAGCAGCCTCCTCTGCCAAGCTTCGCCTTCTGTACCTCGTGCTACACGTACACCACCCTAACGCGTGGCACCAGGGCCTCTGTAACTAACTCCATCCTCCCCACAGTCCTCAGAGCCCGCTGCTTTGCCTTGTACGCCTCCCCCGCCCCCCTTAGCGCTCACCACACTGTCCTCTTTTCCACGCTGACCAACCCTGGTCCCTCTGCATGCTTAGGCCCCTCGGCCATTCTGTCCACCGGTCACCTCCTTACTCATCCCACAGAGCCCAGGTCAGGAGCCCCTTTCCTCAGGACACATGTGGACAGCCCCTAAGCTGAGGTGATCGCCCCTGCCTTGGGCCACTACTCTGCCTTATGCTCATTTCTAGGACGTTTCTAATGTCACACACCACATGCATCTGTCTGAAGATTCCATGGAGGATGTGGCTGCCAAACACGCGCAACCGTGCCCTCAGGACAGTCCCGTTGAGCCTCTGCTCCCCTCACCCGCCCCGAGGGAAGCGGCTGTCTCCTCCTGTCCATGGTGGTGGTCCTGGGGTGTCACGGGCACTCTTCAGTTACAAAGTTCAGCAAACATTGGTTAATGGGCTCCATAAAGCGCTCAATCGCTGCTTTGTAAGACACAGAGAACTGCCGCCATCAGGCCAGCGCTGCCCGGTGCCTTGCTGGCAGGAACCGGCGCCTTTCTGCACGCACAGGAACTTCCCGCCTCCAGGCCCAATATTCGTGTCATCTTTCAGAAGACATTCCAACATCAACTGTACCAAGACTTTTACTACCAAAATATACATAACAACTAAATTTAAGCTGTTTAAACAGCAATGACGAGGTCCAGCCAAGTGCAGGGAATTACAACTAGTTAGGATCGCTGCTGATGTCCAAGACATCCCCTTCCAGAGTTGTAAAAAAATCACACATCTTGGAATCAACATGAAAAAACAGCAGTGATGGATTTATAAAAACTGTTTTCTGATAACAGGCAAAGAGCTCCTTAAGGGCAGCACCTGAGCACCTAGTGGGCTTTGAATACATACTTGATGAGAAGCTAAGCAAAGCAGAATCTCAAGAGGTGGAAAGTCCCTTCAAGGTCACTCAGACCAGGAGCTCTCATACTTTTCCACACACAATCAATGGTGAGAAACACAACTGACACCCTGACCCAGGATATACCACGCCCAAGCAAAACAAAAATAGAGACATTATTTCCATACAGTATGTGTGACACTCTGATGTTTTCTAGTCTATTACCTTAAATTTTTAAAAACTGGCAAGACCCACTCAGCTGTGCTATCCTCTGCCCTACGCAGTCAATGTTTGCAAACTCACTCATCTAGGTACCGTATCCCTAAGTTTTTGCCATAATCATGCATTCATTACCCATGCCACCATTTATCTAGTTGTGGTTTTTTGTGGGTTTTTTTTGCTGCATTGGGTCTTTGTTGCTGTGCACGGGCTTTCCCTAGTTGCAGCGAGCGGGGGCTACTCTTCATTGCGGTGCGCGGGCTTCTCTCGTTGTGGAGCACAGGCTCTAGGGCTTCAGTAGTTGTGGCTCGTGGGCTCAGTAGTTGTGGCTTGTGGGCTCCAGAGGGCAGGCTCAGTAGTTGTGGCGCATGGGCTTAGTTGCTCCGCGGCATGTGGGATCCTCCCGGACCAGGGCTCGAACCCGTGACCCCCTGCACTGGCAGGCGGATTCTTAACCACTGTGCCACCAGGGAAATCCCATATCTAGTATTTTCTTTAAATAGAATAAATTTCTTATTTTAACGAAAGTAACTTTCCTTTCATAAGCGTGCCATGATGAATGGGAAACGAGCACCACTCTGTACAGAGACGGAACTCTACACTGTGCCGTGCGCCTCACCTTCACAGCCGCGCCCCCTACTTGGCAGCAGCCCTGAGAGCCCTCCCGTTCCCTTCAGGTGAGCCCCTTGGCCCCAGGCCCCAGAACCTCCACGCCCCGGCACGGCCTCAGCACGCTCCAGAGCTGCAGGAAGGAGTGCAGGGCTGCTGAGCCCTAGGCCCCCATCACCACCACACACAGTGCCCAGGTGGCAAAGGCATGTGGGCCTCCAAGACTCACCCAACCGGCCCAGGGGTCCCCACAGCCCTGTGCACGTCTCTCCTCATCCTTCCCAAACCTTCCAGCTGTCTGGTATCAAGTGCGTCTCCACAGACAGGCAGCCAACTCCTGCAGGTGGAAAACTGGGCCTCCCCTCTCAGAGGTCCCCACGCTGAAGCATGGCACAGCCACATGGGCCTGATGCCCCACTGCGCGAGTCCAGGCGGGCCCACCGACAGAACATCCACCCTACAGGTGCCCAGGGACTCATGCCGGGTTACCTTTGGACTTAGGTAGCAAATACGTGCATATACTGCACAGAAAACACAAACCAAGACAGTCTCCTTAAGACCTTCTCAACCACAAAACTAACATACACAGTCCTCTCAAACCAAACATTGAAATTAAAAATATATATAATAATATCTAGAAAATACTAGATATGGGACTTCCCTGGTGGTGCAGTGGTTAAGAATCCACCTGCCAATGCAGGAGACACGGGTTCGAGCCCTGGTCCGGGAAGATCCCACATGCCATGGAGCAACTAAGCCCGTGAGCCACAACTACTGAGCCTGCGCTCTAGAGCCCGTGAGCCACAACTACTGAGCCCGCATGTCACAACTACTGAAGCCCACATGGCTAGAGCCCATGCTCCGCAACGAGAAGCCACTGCAGCGACAGGCCTGCACACCACAATGAAGAGTAGCCCCTGCTCAACGCAACTAGAGAAAGCCCACACACAGTAACGAAGACCCAGTGCAACCAAAAATAAATAAATAAAACTGACTCATGATGATAAATAAATAAATGAATGAAACTGATTCTTTTAAAAATAAGTAAATAAATAATAAAACTGTACTGCACACACGGTACATATACACTCACATGTTACATACCCCACGTGTGTTCCATATACACCCACACATGCGCTACACGTGTTACATACACGTGTTCCATATACACCTGCACACATTACGTGTGCCAACACGTTACGTCATTTACTTGCACAGATGTGTTACACGTACATCCACACGTTGCGTATACACTCACATCGCATATAAACCCCACACATGTATGTCATATATACACCCACAAGTGTTACATAAACACTCACATGTGTTGCATGTACACCCACACACGTGTTACATGTTGGAAAGGAAGTGAGCATCTTTTAAGGCACAGCACATCTCCTGCACAAGGTCAGGCATGAAGTGAAGCAGAGGGAGCAGGTGGCGGGTTCAGTCCCAGGGACGGGCTGACCAGGCTGCGTGAGGAGCCCTCCTGGCTCCCTCCACCTGCTGACCCACAGGGTGACCCCTGCCATGGGGGTGGGAAGCACCTGACTGCAGGCTTGGTCCACACTCGTGCATTTATTCCCTCCTTGTTACAGGGAAAGCAGACGGCTGATAAAACAGCGGGCGATTCTAACTTGATCCCTTTCCTCTCCCGCTCCACGCCCAAATCTTGCATCACACAATCACGGCAGATCCCTCACCGTGACCCAGCCCCACACATCTCAGTCACTGAGCTATCACGAAAATTTTTACCTGAAGGACATGAAGTAAATTATTTTTAAACATCTGAAATTCCAATACTTAAAAAATTCACCCAGAAGTTACACTGTTACATATCAAACTTAAACTTATTACAAACACTGTGGGGCCGGGATCAGGCCTCTCAGTATCTGTCAAAGCCATTTTTCAGTTCCATGCCTCACTTTCCTGTTTCCTTGCATTATGGGTTCTACACAACTTACCTCTAATTCACTGATTAACAGTAAGATAATCCCATCTTATTGTGCTGACAGAATCACAAACCTTCCTCACTTGTGCTGTCTTCCAGGGACAGTCAGCATCAACTCTGAGAGGGCGCTGGTTGATGCCAGAGGACCTACGAGTAGTGCACACATCACAAAAAGCTCTACTTTGGTGAGAAGTGGAATCACTGCAGGTGCCCAAGATGACTACTTACGTGTTTTTATAGAAATTCAGGTATAGATAAAAACGGATGAAGATCACTTCATCTTCTTCGCGCAGTTCCTTAGACACAAGAACTTATCAGAAGGGAAAAGTTAAAATATTTGAATTGCATCAGAATATAATTAAATTCTGCCCCCAAAGAAGACCCAGAAAATCCCAAAGCAAGTCTCAATTCTACAGCACACAGCCAACTGCCCTAAGTCCCACCCAATGCTGCATTATGCATTAAAGAGCAGAAACAAATCAAAGTCAGTCAGGAAACCACCCAGGTCTCTAGTCACAAAGTGGAAGCCGACTTACACAGCGTCCTCGCTGTTAGTGATACTCCCAACGTCCTCCAAACGCCACATTAAGAAAAACAAAGGCCAGAAACCTAACACCCTGAAATGATGGGGGGGGGGGGGTGACGAACTCGGAGGTCTACACTCTCACTTCACTTCCACCTTCATCAAAAACCTCTCTATAAACACAGCTCAGCAAAGCACTCCTGCAGGAAGCGGCTGCAAAGAGCCCCAGCACCGGGGAAAGCGTAAGCGTGTGCATTAAAGCCTAAGTCATGTCCCATGGCCTGTGTGTCCCAGGAGCCACCAGGCAGGGGTGGGAGGATCACAGAGTTGGGGAGACCTCCTCAAGGACCCAGCTCCCTGCAAGCGGGGTCGCTGCCCCAGCAACCTGCAACGGGAGACACCTGTGAGGTGAGGAGGGGCACGCTGCCCTCCCTGACTTTAAAAAAATCATCCTGTTTTTAATGCTATCCTGGGAAACTTCTGCATTCTTTCCTCAGATCCCAACTGAATGTCTAGCAATTCAATATGTGGTGAAGAGATGTGCACAATATAGTAAGATTGGAAAAAAGAGAAAACAGGGTGTCTTAGCATACAAAGGCCTGTGACTTTCGTTCACATTTTTAAACTTACATTTTAACATATACACACACCTATTCTCACAGGCCCGGGATGGGCACTGCAGCCTCCACAGGAAGACACAACCAACCCCCCTCTGCGCCCTCTGTGGTGGGACCACGTGTGCAGATCCGGTATGTGCGATATACGCCTCACTGTTGCTCAGAACACAGCACTTTCACAAATTGGAGAAGGGAATTTTTCCACTTTATAAAAAAGTAAATATAAACTGAAGACTCTGAGACAGACCAAGAGCACACCCGGCTGGTGGGGCAACTCCCACAGCAACCACACTCCCCCGGGAAGAGGGGCTGCAGGCCCAAACCCACACTTGACAGCACAGAAGGGCTCGTTCTCCCAGTTAAATGTGACTAAGCAATATTCAAAATTAACAAGTTTGGGGGACGTCCCTGGCGGTCCAGTGATTAAGATTCTGCGCTTCCACTGCACGGAGCGCGGGGTTCGATCCCTGGTCAGGAAATTAAGACCCCATATGCCACATGGCGCAGCCAAATTAATTAATTAATAATAAAATTAACAGGTTTTATGTTCCAAACCCAGTCATTTTCACATTTACTGCTGATGAATGCTTGCTTATGATCCTACAAAACCCAAATCCTTTCTCTTGATTATCATTTACAAATTCTCTTTCTAAAACTTACTACTATACATGCACTCCTAAATTCCTCATTTCTCTGAATCATCAGGACCATCTAAATGCTTGCTTTATCTTCCCAGATATCCTCACATGTTACACAATTTCATATATCCCCCAGAAACCAAGTACGCTCTCCATCAGCCACCAGCATGTCACATGACTGGAGAAAGGTCCAAGCTCAGCTTCTGCGGGAAGTCCTGCTGGCCCATTCCATCTCGGACGTGTGACCACGATCAGGGGGAGCCAGGGCCTGGCTCTGTAAAGGGTTTTCCTGGAACACGGCCACACTCTTTCCCTCCCCCGTTACCCACGGCTATCCTCGTGGTTCAACGGCAAAGCTGGGTACCTTTGACAGACACCTGTGGCCCACATAGTCCAAAATACTGAGCATCTGGTCCTCTATGTCAGATCCCAAGGTTTTACTCAACCAAAGATAAAGTGTGTCTTCATACAGACAACTGAGGAAGGTGCTACTGCTGCTTTTAAGGGTGTTTAAGGGTTTTCATTTTCAAAGTTAATTATCTGTAAAGACAAATCTATAGAGATGGGAAGTAGGTTAGCAACTGCCTGGGGGTGGGGGCAGAAACAGGAACTAACTGGAAATAGGTAAGAGGGATCTTACTCAGTAAACTCAGGAAAAATCACTAAATTATACACTTAATATGAGTCAATTTATGCTATGAAAATTACAACTCAATAAATTAAAGAAAAATTTTAAGTTAGTTATCTGTATAACCGTGCTTTTTGTCATCTAAGACTGAAGCTCAGGGTGCAATTCACAGTAATTCTCTACAGATTCCTCCCAAACATGTGTCCTAAAACTTAACCCTGTGACAGCACGCAGCTCACTGTGGCTGGAGGGACAGGAGCACACGTGCGCCCTCATCCCGGCCAGGCAGCCTGCGCATGGTCCACCCCGGTGTCCAGTGCCGCCGTGAACCCCCAGTTCTCCACCCTCCACCCACCCGAGTGCTCGAGGGCTAGGGTGTCCACGTTCTGGACCTGGCTTAACCAAATAACGCCTCGCTCTTAGTAACCACAGAGGTAAACACAGCCGTTTAGCTGTCACAAGTCAAGAATACTTCGTCAGGAGAAACACATCTTCAGCACATTTTAAATATCCTCTACTATGTTAGTAGTTAAAAAATCATCCTTTGTCATCAAATTTTGTTTTACTTTGCTGACATCAATGTTTCAAATCCAGGAAATAAGATGATTATCATTAAAGGTAAATACTACACTTTTTTTTTTTTCTTTTTGGTCACGTTGCTTGGCATGTGGGATATGGGATCTTAGTTCATCAACCAGGGATTGAACCCACGCCCCTTGCGGTGGAAATGTGGAGTCTCAATCACTGGACAGTCAGGGAAGTCCCAAAACTCCATTTTTTTTTAAGTCTTTATTGAATTTGTTACAATATTGCTTCTGTTTTATGTTTTGGTTTTTTTGTCCGCAAGGCATGTGTGATCTTAGCTCCCCCACCAGGGACTGAACCCACGCCCTCTGCATTGGAAGGCAAAGTCTTAACCACTGGACCACCAGGGAAGTCCCCCAATACTCCACTTTTATATCAAAAAAATTCTAACTTAAAACTGAAGCAGGCCCACACCTCTACGGTCAATTAACCTATGACAAAGGAGGCAAGAAAATACAATGGAGAAAAGAGAGTCTCTTCAGCAAGCGGTGCTGGGAAAGGTGGACAACCACATGTAAATCAATGAAGTTAGAACACTCCCTCACACCACGCACAAAAATAAACTCAAATGGCTTAAAGACTTAAAGCATAAGACATGACACCATAAAACTCCTGGAAAATAACACAGGTCAAACATTCTCTGACACAAATGGTACCAATATTGGGACTTCCCTGGTGGTCCAGTGCCTAAGGCTCCGTGCTCCCAATACAGGGGGCCGGGGTTCAATCCCTGGTCAGGGAACTAGATCCCACATGCATGCCACAACTAAGAGTTCGCATGCCACGACTAAAGATCCCAAGTGCGGCAACTAAGACCCGGTGCAGCCAAATAAACAAATAAAATTTTTTTTTTAAATCTGTCCCAATGTTTTCTTAGATCAGTGTCCCAAGGCAAAAGAAATAAAAGCAAAAATAAACTAACTTGACCTAATCAAACTTACAAGCTTTTGCACAGCAAAGGAAACTGTAAATAAAACGAAAAGACAACCTACAGAATGGAAGAAAATATTTGCAAACGATGCGACCAACAAGGGCTTAATTTCCAAAAGATTCAAGCAGCTCATACAACTCAATAACAAACAAAAAAAAAAAATCAAAAAATGTGCAGAAGGGCTTCCCTGGTGGCGCAGTGGTTGAGAGTCCGCCTGCCGATGCAGGGTACACGGGTTCGTGCCCCGGTCTGGGAAGATCCCACATGCCGCGGAGCGGCTGGGCCCGTGAGCCATGTCCGCTGAGCCTGCGCGTCCGGAGCCTGTGCTCCACAACGGGAGAGGCCACAACAGTGAGAGGCCTGCATACTGCAAAAAAAAAAGGGCAGAAGACCTAAATAGACATTTCTCCAAAGAAGACATACAGATGGCCAAGAGGCACATGAAAAGATGATCAACAATGCTAATTATGAGAGAAATGTAGAAAAACTACAATGAGGTATCACCTCACAAAGGTCAAAATGGCCATTATCAAAAAGTCTAAAAACAGCAAATGCTGGAGAGGGTGTGGAGAAAAGGGAACCCTTCTACACTGTTGGTGGGAATGTAAATTGGTGTAGCCACTGTGGAGAACAGTATGGAGGTTCCTTAAAAAACTAAAAACAGAGTTACCATGTGATCCAGCAATCCCATTCCTGGGCATATATCTGGAAAAAATGAAAATTCTAATTTGAAAAGATACATGTACCCCAATGTCCATAGCAGCACTATTTACAATACCCAAGACATGGAAGCAACCTAAGGGTCCATCAACAGATGAATGGATGAAGAATATGTGGTATTTATACACACGATGGAATATTACTCAGCCATAAAAAAGAATGAAATAATGCCGTTTGCAGCAACATGGATGGACCTAGAGATTATCATACTAAGTCAGAGAAAGACAAATACCATATGATATCACTTATATGTGCAATCTAAAAATTAATACAGGGACTTCCCTGGCAGACCAGTGGTTAAAGACTCCGAGCTTCCACTGCAGGGGGCATGGGTTTGATCCCGGGTCAGGGAACTAAGATCCAGCATGCTGTGCAGCATGGCCAAAATTAATTGATTAATTAATTAATTAATACAACTGAACTTGTTTACAAAACAAAAACAGACTCATAGACAGCAAATTTATTATTACCAAAAGAGAAGGGGGGAGGGATAAATTAGGAGTTTGGTATTAACAGATACACACTACTATATATAAAATAGATAATCAACAAGAACCTACTGCATAGCACAGGGCACTATATTCAGTATCTTGTAACACCCTATAATGGAAAAGAATCTGATATATATATACATATCTGCAACACTTTGCTGCACACCTGAAACTCACACACTATTGTAAATCAACTACAGTTCAAATAAATAAACAAACTGAGGCAGGAAGCCCTCAAACAGCACCTACATCCCTGCTAACATTTCTAAAAACAACTTATAGCTGAGTTGAAGTCCTAATCAGCCCAATAAGTTCTCTCCCTCTACAAAAAGACCCTTCTACAAGCCAAGCTGCCTTCCCCTGAGCAGGAACCGGCTGCTGAGGACCCCCTGAGCCAGTGTCCCCAGCAGCTCAGGGCAGCAGCATGGCTACGTCCACAAGCATAGCCAACCCAGGAGCCAAAAGAGATGTTACGTTACTTCTGTAAGAGCACAAGTCGTCCTTCCGCCAGCAAGAGTGTAAGTGGGAAAGCACGAGACCACAATGTTGTGAGAAGACGTTCACTCGGCGCTCTACTACCTGCTGGAGATACAGCTGCCAACACAACATACGCTATCTACCCGTCCAAAACAGTGCGGGGAGTGGGGTGGCTTATTACAGAACGTGGCCAGAGGTGGGGCTCTGGAGCCAGGCTGCCCAGGGCCCAATGCCGGCCTTGCTACTCATGACCTGTGTAACCCCAGGCATGTGGTCCAGCCTCTCTGTGCCTCAGTTTACTCACCTCAACAACAGAGAGATGAGTAGGTCTACCTATGCCTCAGGAGTTACCAGGAGTAAATGAGTTGATCTTGCGAAGCACGCAGAACAGCCCCCGGCAAGGAGCGCATGTTTTATAACTGTTCCTTCGATAACGAATGGAAATGATGTGCTCACTAAATGCACAAGGTACGCCGCTTCACAAAGGCCTGGACGCAGGCTGCCACGCGGACACATGGAGAGCTGCTCTCAGCCACCCACGTCCAGGGGCCAGAGGTCAGGATGTAGCGCAGTGCCACCGGGGGCAGATGGAGCAGGCGGCACTGTGTGGGGAGTGGGCCTGCACCTGGCCCGGCACTGGCAGCACCTGAGAGCCGCACTTCACCCAGACCAGAGCCCGATCCTTCCATGAGCACTCTTCACAAACCATAACCCAACCTGCTTAAACCAGCCTCTACAGAAAAACGCTCCAGGCAAGACTCCTCAGCAATGACCAGGATCACAGGGTCCTCAAATCGGCTCCACGTGAGCCACACAGCTATGTGTGTCTCCTCAACAAGAAAAAGTCACAAAGTACCAACACAGACGCATCTCAGAACACAGGCCAGGTGAAGATGTCACCACAAAGGCAGAACAGGGAACCCAACAAGTCCCTCCCTCAAAAGAAAGCAGTGGACAAGGTGGCAAAAACCATCAGTATCAACTTCTTCACAACTATGTAACCATGGGATCCAATCAAAAGCTTCCATCCACGGGGACACATACCGAGAAAGCTCCTGATTTTTGTGGCAGAGCACTGACAGTGGTGGGACGGACCCACTCACCACACTCTTCGTGCAGGCGGCTGACGCCAGACAGGGCACCGCACACCCGATCCCCAAAGGACTGTGGTTGTGCTTCTGACCTGTATGGTAGGAATGTAAAACGGTGCACCTGTTGTGCAAAAGAGTTTGGTGATTCCTCAAAAAGTTAATAACAGATCTATAACAAATTAAAAAAAAATTTTTTTTAATCACTAGGGACTTCCCTGGTGGTCCAGTGGTTAAGACTCCACGCTTCCACTGCAGGGGTTGCGGGTTCAATCCCTGGTCGGGGAGCTAAGATCCCATATGCCACTCGGCACAGCCAATAAATAAATAAATAAAAATTAAGTTAAAAAAATCAATCACAGAACTGTCGCATCACCCGACAATTCCACTCCCAGTCACACACCTACGAGGTGTTCAAACAAAACCTTATACACATTTGCTCACATCAGCACTACTCATTATAGCCAGAAGGTGGAAAGAGCCCACATGCCCATCAACAGATAAACGTAAACAAAATGTCTATATCAGTACAATGAAATGCTTTCCAAACATGTAAAAGAATGGCGTTCCACTACCTGCTACAACAAGGATGAGCCCTGAAAACACCCAGATGCAAAAGACCAACCTTGTAAGATTCCCTTGACATGGAATGTCTAGAACAGGCAAATCCACAGAGAACCAAAGGACGTGAGTGGTTGTGAGGGGCTGGGGGAGGGGAGCATGAAGAGTGACTGTTTATGGGAAACCCTAAAACGGGCAAAACTAATCTATGCCAAAAGCGGAATAGGTGGTGGCTTGAGCGGGGCCTGGGGCATTAAGTGTGACAAGGAACTTTTGGGGGTGACAGACATGTTCTACATCAATTTTGACTGTTGGCCACATGGGGTAATACAACTGTCAAAATGCACCTAGCCGGGCTTCCCTGGTGGCACAGTGGTTAAGAATCCGCCTGCCAACACAGTGGACACGGGTTCGAGCCCTGGTTCCGGACGATCCCACATGCCACAGAGCAACTAAGCCCGTGCGCCACAACTACTGAGCCTGCGTGCCACAACTAATGAAGCCCACATGCCTAGAGCCCGTGCTCCGCAACAAGAGAAGCCACCACAATGAGAAGCCCGCACACCGCAATGAAGAGTAGCCCCCGCTCGCAGCAACCAGAGAAAGCCCACGTACAGCAATGAAGACCCAACGCAACCAAAAATAAATAAATTAATTTATTTTAAAAAAAACACACCTATATAGATTTTAGAACCAGCACTGTTACTGTCGAGACTATACCCATGGAAATGTCACTAAAACCATCACAGGCACACTAGTGATTACCCTGAGCAACACAAACACGTGCCGGATGGACATGAGAAATGACACACTCTGGTTAACGTCGGATCAAGTGAAGGGCCAGAGGCCCCACCTAAGAACGGCTGCTCCCACAGAATGCCCCCCGCCAGAGCCTTGGAGACTCTCCTCCCTGGAAGACAGCCCACCAGCACAGCTGCTGTCTGTCCTGAGAGGGACACCACTGCTGCAAGGCAACCAAGGGAAGACAGTGATGCTAACAGAAAAGAGTTTTCTGAAAAGTTGCTGTTTTGGGGTTTTGGGGCTCTGCTGGATCTTCGTTGTAGCGCGCAGGCTTCTATAGTGGCGGCGCGTGGGCTTGGTTGCAGCATGTGGGATCTTAGTTCCCTGACCAGGGATCAAACCCGGGCCCCCTGCATTGGAAGCGCAAATTCTTAACCACTGGACCACCAGGGAAGTCCTGAAATGATGTATTTTTTAAAGTTTATTCAAAATAAATTCCAGTCAACTTCGTTCTTCAAAGTATATCCCCCGCTCCTGCATGAATTTAGCACTCATGTTACGTAATTCAGGTCTGCGACAGGGCTTTCACTGATGTCACAATTCCCCTAGAAGACACACCATCACCCTGCTGGGTTCAGACGTCTCCCACTCATCTCCAAAGCTGCCGCCACAAAGAAGCCGCTGCATTCAACAACACTTCTTTCCACAAAATCCAGACTTGTCTTACCTAAGGTAGCAAAACTTGATTAAAATTCCCACAAAGGGAAATAAACCTACAGTGTATCTTCTCCATCTTAAAAATATCTCAAATCCATCCAGTCCCTCGGCTGTACCACCAGCCCTCCATGGTCCAGTTCCACCATTACTGCCTCTAGACACGGTCTCACCCATGTGCAGCAGGCGGGAGCTCTGAGATCAGAACTAGGTCAGAGCAGAAAGGACTAGACGTCTTCCCGGAGCCGACACCTGCAAGGCGGGTGCAGCACTGCTGCTCCGCAGTCGCAACTCTACGTGCAGTGTCACTTTACAGTAACAACACTTCCTCTTCTGGATCAATCAGTAAACCTTCACTTTGTTAAACTTCGACACTGAGCTACACACTGGCTTAATACTGTGACAGAACTAAAGAGGGCATGAAGCACACCTACTGAAGACACAGGACAAGGGTTCCCTGAACCAGGCCCTCGTGCTGCTGTCTGAGCTGCAACTACTTGTGGGGAGCCCAATCTGACTCCAACAAACAACTGACAAACTCTAGTTTTTCAAGTAAACAACTGTTGTCAGTATCTGTTGTCAATGATAAAATCTAAGCTTTTAAGCAAAAAATATTAAAATTCTGGAAAATTTCTATGCCAGCTTCCACTCTGACCAAGATGGCATAAAAGGAACACATTCACCATCCCCTCAGCCCTGGACAAAAGTACAGTTTCCAGACTCTGGACACCAGGTGGTGAGGAGTGACCCCCCAAGAGATGAGAAGTGGGGAGAGGGAGAGGGCGCGGCAGGGGCAGGAGAGCCTGAAGAGGACGGAGCTGGGTCCGGGTGGGCACATGGGGGACCTGTACAGGGACAGAGCTCCAAGGAGCAGAAAAACCAGCCCTGGACTGAACGCTGCTCTGGTCCCACCTAGCAAAGCTGCAAGTAAAGAACTGAAAGAAGTAACTGCTTCAAAGGAGCTTAACTACCCCCAAGAACAAAGCCCAAGGATGTTTACAGTAACACGAAAATATCCAGCAACGACAAGGTACCATTAACAATGCCTGGCACACAATCAAAAATGACCACGCAGAGGAGCAGGAGAGTGTGGGCAACAACAGAGGACAGCAGCCACGCACAAGTGAGAGGACAGCCACGCCGGATGGACACGGACCTGGATGCTGAAGACCCATGTGCTGATCAGACAGATGAAGATCTAAAACGAATCCAACTTCTTGACAAAATAAAACTACAATGTATGAGGTAAACTTTCCTGAGACGAGAATGTGTGTCACAGTAGACATCACAGAAGGAAAGCAGTGAGCTGAGAGACACAGCAACAGCAAGCGCCCCGAACGAGAGAGGGGGCACGGGGCACACCGCGCTGGGTGACATTTTAGGCAATCCCATAGGAAGGAAAATGGAGTCTCCAAAAGCGAGGGAGGGAAAGAAAGTTATCTGAACAAATAACGGCCAAGAATTGATGGACACTATAAACCCACAGACCCACAAAGCTCAACAAACCCCAAGCACAAGAAACATGAATAAAACTTGCTCTACGCTGCATCAGAAACCAAGTGACTTGAACTCTCAACAGCTTCAGAGGAAACAGCCACATTCCACACAGAGGTCTGAGTACCAGGGGGACAGCAGATTTCTGGCTGTAAACAGTACAAGTCACAATCAGTGAAGTGACAGGACTAAAGCACTCGGAACACAGGGTCAGCCTGCAAAACACCTCTCAAAACAATGGCAGAAGAAACACACGGTGAGGCAGACAGAAGCTGGAAGAGCTCATGCCTGAGTCCACTGTGAGAATACCACACAGAGGAATGAAGAACACCAAAAAACAGAAACCACCCAGTTTCTAAGCAGTTTTACTCCTTAAACTTACAAATCTGCAAACTATACCATATGATTTAGGTTGTCTAAAAAACTCTTCAAGTCTAGGTTTTAAAGTTTTTTCAACTTATTATTTAAATCTACTTAGAAGAAAATTAACCATTAAAGTAAAAATAATGTAGCATGTATTCTATAACATGTAGAAGATGTGTCACAGCAATAACACAGAGACCTAGAGGGGAAGAATGAAGTACAGCACACAAGAGCAGTAGAAGCACTGCTCACAACACCGACGGCCCACAGATGGACGACACACACACTCCACGCGGTCCATCCGCGCAAGAGAACGGTATGCTACAGCCTGGACGAGCCTTAACGACAGTACACTTGGTGAGGCGAGCCAGACACAGGACAATGCCATGTGACCCCACTCACACAAGGTCCCTGGAGGAGTCACGTTCACAGACGCAAAGCAGCGTGGGGGCCGGGGCGGGGGGCAAGTTGACAGTGTCCTGGGGACAGAGCTTCAGTCAGGGAAGATGAAAAAGTTCTGGAAATGGAGGGTGGTGACGAGAGCTGCACAACAATATGAGGACACAAGACTGTACACTTACAAATGGCTAAAATGGGGCTTCCCTGGTGGCGCAGTGGTTAGGAATCCACCTGCCAATGCAGGGGACACGGGTTCGAGCCCTGGTCCGGGAGGAGCCCACAAGCCGCAGAGCAACTAAGCCCGTGCACCACAACTACTGAGGCCTGCAAGCCTAGAGCCCGAGAGCCACAACAGGAGAGGCCACCTCAATGAGAGGCCCAAGTACCGCAACGAGGAGTGGCCCCCGCTGGCCACAACTAGGGAAAGGCCAAGTGCAGCAGCGGAGACCCAATGCAGCCAAAAATAAATTTTTTTAAAAAATGGCTAAAATGGGTTATGTTACGTGTACTGTACCACAATAAAAAGAAAACTCAAGTTGGCAATAATCCAACTTTAATGCAGTTTTACTAAATAAAGAAAAATTCACGGAACCATGAACAGTACCATCCTATTTTAGTTGCCTAAATTCTCCAAACTTTTTCCCCTAATCTAGGAAAATAAGGACAAATGCCTCCTCTAACTAATTACCATGGTCATTTCTACTACACTATAAAGCTGTGAACACTAGGGTCTCCTCTACGCCATGGTCACTGACCAGCAGTGCAGCTCCTGGATGCCAGAGGGACCAAGTCCCAGCCCCTCCCCCACCGCCGTCCAGTCGTGAGGCGCCACCCAGGATGTGCAAAGGCCCCTCAGCATCTCTGTCATCAGTGGGATACTCCACTCATCACAGCTTCACTTCACAAGCAGCCTCGTTAGTACCAACTCAATCACCATAAATACTTCATCCCAATGTGTTACTCCACAGCAAAGTGTTCAGTTCACATTTAATTCAAAATTAATTCCTTAGGCTGGCATACATGCATGATGACTGTTAAGTTTAATATTCCCCCAGCTTTCTACTTAAGGAAAAAATTCATTTCTTCTGTACAAGTCAAAACACACTTGGGGAAAGTGCTTCCTGTTCAGAGCGCAATTGTGTTTACAAAAAGATCAATACCAGTAGATCACGATGGTGGAATGTATCCCCTTAGCCTAAAATTTCTTAAAAGTGACAAACATCGTAGAAAAAATAAATCTAAAACAGCACTGAAAAACAATGATGTATCAGTAGCTGACCAGATCAGACGGACAAATAACCCACATCTAGGGAAACCACAGATCAAACTATATAGAAAGACCAAAGTCAAGACACTGCTGCAGTTAAAAGAAAGCTGCAAGGACAAAACTCAGTGAATTTATGCACTTCCAAATTCATCTGGTGTGACAGGGCTCTCTGCACACTGGCGCCAGAAGGCCAAATCTGTCCCACTGCTGCTTTTGACACAGTCCACAATCTAAGAATGGTTTTATATTTGTATCTGATTGAAATAGAAGAGAATATTTTGTGGCAACAGAAAATGACATGAAATTCAAATTTCCGTGTCAATAAATAAAGTCTTACTGGAACACAGCCAGGCTCCTTTGTTACATATGGTCTATGGTTCCTTCATGGCAGAGCTGAGCAGGTGCAGTGGAGACCATGCAGCCCCAAAGTCTGCAAGTTACTATCAGGCCCCTTATAGAAAACCTTGGAGAGAGAAATAAATTAAGACAAGTTTGCATATTCAAAGAGCTACTAAATACTGACAAGATGAAAAAGTCCAATCCAAACCCTAACAAATAAGTGAAATTTCAGACTCCCACAAAAAGGCAGAAAACCCTACAAGCTACCATAAAATCCTAAAAGGTTACCTACAGAGGATCATGAATCAGACTGGTGTCAGATGCCACATGACACAGAACAGGGGTCTGGAAAGCTCTGACGTTCAGGGTACCGGTGCTCAGCCACTTGGGGCCGCACAGCCTCGTGCTGGCCCGGAGAACAGCCGCCCCAGCAGGCGGGCGGGCAGCCGCGCTCCCGCTCCACGCTCCTCCAGGTTGCCCAGATCCAGCAACAACCACGTGGCTCCTGGTGACAGCTCCAGTCACCAGCCACACTCTCAGAAATGTCAGGATGCCAACGACAGCAGGGACCAGGAGAATGAGCCTGTACCTGAGCCTGGCAAGATGCCGGCAGAGCCTCCCGCTGGCTGTGGGGCAGCCACATCATGTCGCTACACAAAGGACACCCTCATGCTCTTTCTGTAACGAGCCCAACTTTGCTGACAGTTCAATTGTCTGAAGAAGAAATGATTCTCTGATTTATCTAAAACCTGAAAGCCTTACTCCTTAACCTCTTCACTAAGCCTCGGTTTGGTCGTCAGTCAAGCAGAAATCATCCTGCCAACCACACAAGATCATCGCGGGATACAGAGTACCTGGATGATGCCCGGCACACAAACAACAAAGCACCTGACAAACGCTAGCATTATGTGTTGGCTAAAAGCTAAGTAAATTTTGGAAGAAAATCACACTGACATCAAAGGGAAAAAAACAAAGCTTAACTGCTCCCTAAGCTTTGGAGAGCCAGACCAAGGCCCTCTATGAACATTCTGACCTCGATAAATTCAGCATCAAAGCAGCTATCAGATTAGAAGTAACAGTGAGCCTTGCACAGGGCCATGAACAGCGCCTGTCCCCACCAGCCCACCTGCACACACACACATGTGCAGATATACACATATCCACACATGGATACACAATGCAGGATAATACTGTATGTTTATAAAAGTCACACCCAACAACTGAGTTACTTACTACCCATGTTCTTTTGGCCATGCCGCACAGCCTGTGGGATCTTAGTTCCCCAACCAGGGACTGAACCCGGTCTCTGGCAGTGAGAGCGCCGAGTCCTAACCGCTGGACCGCCAGGGAAGTCCCGCTAACTCATGTTCTTTAACACCCCTGACTCTGTAGTCACGAAACCTGGCAAGAAGGAACCATTAGTGTTAACCTGAAAAGGAAAACCAAAGCAGAGAACTAGACAGCTGTTAGGAAAACTACAGCAAAAATGAGAGGATCTGGGTGTGGGCCGTCCAAACGACTGTGCCCCACAGTGGACTGTGCACAGTGCACCTTCCCTGCCTCGCCATCCACACCTGCAGGGTGACTCCCAGCTCCTCCCGTCAAGAGGCTGCGTGGCCACAGCTATTTCACACCCCATAAACCTGGGCTGGCCTCACGATGAGCTGGGCCCAGCAGGACGGGGCACAAGTGACATCGTGCAGCTCTGGGCCTCAGGGGTCACGCCGTGCCTGCCCTCTAGTCCACTGTCCTGGGCAGGGTGATGAGAGGCGCAGCCCAGTCACCTGTCAGCCAGCCACCAAGATGGCCTAGCAGCACACGGAACCAAGGCTTTAACCCTAGAATACAAGACTGGTTTCACGCTCGAGAAACAATCCGTGTAATCCACAGAATTTACAAACTAAAGCAGCAAAACCGTAGGACCAACTCGACTGGTGCAGAAAGTTTTTGCTAAAATCCACCATTCATTCCCGATAAAAACTCAGCAAATCTGGAGTAAAAGGGAACTTCCTCAACCTATGAAAACCCCGTTAACGGTGAAAACTGACGGCTTCCCCAGTCAGAAACAAGCCTCAGGGATTCCCTGGTGGCGCAGTGGTTGAGAGTCCACCTGCCGATGCAGGGGACACGGGTTCGTGCCCCGGTCCGGGAAGATCCCACATGCCACGGAGCGGCTGGGCCCGTGAGCCATGGCCGCTGAGCCTGCGTGTCCGGAGCCTGTGCTCCGCAACGGGAGAGGCCACAACCGTGAGAGGCCCGCGTACCGCAAAAAAAAAAAAAGAAAAAAAGAAAAAAAGAAACAAGCCTCAGACGGGAAGCTACTCTCCCCCTTCTTTTCATCACTGCACTGGAGGGTCTGTTCAGGGTAGTCAGACCAAGAGAAAAGAAAGAAAAGGTATCAGAGTAGAGAGGAAGGAGTAAAGCTGACTTCACATGTTGACAGCATCATCATCTATGTACAGAGACAAGCCAACCAAACCTAGCAAAGAGACATCAGAACTAGCAAGTGAGGTTTAGCATGGCTGTAGGATACAAGGTTAATAAAAAAATTTTGACATCTCTACTATTACAAAATATAGAAATTTTGGGAATTCCCTGGTGGTCTAGTGGTAAGGACTCCACGCTTTCACTGCCGAGGGCCCAGGTTCGATCTTTGGTCAGGGAACTAAGATCCTACAAACCGTGTGGAGCAGCGAATTTAAAAAAAAAAAAAAAAAAGAAAGAAATTTTTTAAAAACAACATTTATGGACTTCCCTGGTGGCGCAGTGGTCGAGAATCCACCTGCCAATGCAGGGGACACGGGTTCGAGCCCTGGTCCAGGAAGATCCCACATGCCGCGGAGCAACGAAGCCTGTGCACCACAACTACTGAGCCCGCGAGCCTCAACTACTGAGCCCACGAGCCACAACTGCTGAAGCCCACGCTCCTAGAGCCCATGCTCCACAACAAGAGAAGCCACCGCAATGAGAAGCCCGCGTACGGCAATGAAGAGTAGCCCCCGCTCGCCGCAACTAGAGAAAGCCTTGCGCAGCAACGAAGACCCAACGCAGCCAAAAATAAATAAATAAATTTATATACATATAAAAAAAAAGTCCTACAGCACACAAGACAGCCCCCACAGCAAAAAAGAAACAAACAAAAAAAAACATTTACAACAGCATCAAAATACGAACTACTTTAGGGGAAAATCTGACAAAAGATGTACAGTATTCTAACCCTGACAAGTGAAGCCCTGCTGAGGGAGACTGCAGGACAAAGCCAGCAGAGAGAGATCCAGTGTCCAAGGCCGGGAGACTCTGGTCTGCTCACCCGAGAGCCAATGCGACCCCAACCAAAACCCCAGCAGGCAGGCTTCCCTGGTGGCGCAGTGGTTATGAATGCGCCTGCCAATGCAGGGGACATGGGTTCGAGCCCTGGTCCAAGAAAATCCCACATGCCACGGAGCAGCTAAGCCCACGTGCCACAACTACTGAGCCCTCGTGCCACAACTACTGAAGGCCGCACACCTAGAGCCCAAGCTCCCCAACAAGAGAAGCCACCGCAACGAGAAGCCCTCGCGATGCAACTAGAGGAAGCCCGCGCACAGCTATGAAGACCCAATGCAGCCAAAAATAAGTAAATAAAATGAATTTTAAAAGAAAAAGAAAAAAAAAAAACAGCAGGCTTCTCTGTGCAATGTGACATAAGACAGAAAATAACCAAAACAAGTCTGAAAAAAGAAAAACGAGTCTGCAGTACTGACACCCCAGGACGGCAGGCCTCACTGTACACCTACAGGAACCGTCGTGACGGGTGCTGTGGTGCGGGGACAGACGAAGAGATCAATGTGACAGAACAGAGTCCAAAAACAGACCCACCCACACACAGACAACCGATTCTCTACAAAGATACCGAGTCAGTGAAGAAAAAAGATTACATTTATATAAAATTCTAGAATATGCAAAGTACGCTACAGAAAATCAGGAGCAAGGGAGGGCTGCGGCAGGGGGGATTATGAAGGGGTCCTAAACTTCGGGAGGGTGGTAGATACATCCGTTATCTTGAGTGTGCCAAAATGTATCAAATTGTACACTTTAATAAGTACAGTTTATTGTATGTCAGTAACACCAAACTAAAGCTGGAGAAAAAAAAAATAGCAGTTACCAGGCATCAAATGTCACCCTTGGCCAAGCAAAATGGGGGGAAAATAAGTAAAATTATTGTTTAGGGCTTATGTGCTAGTCACTGTGCTGGTTGCTTTAACAGTCATCAGCTCACTGAATCAGAGAAAGAAAAATAAAAAAGCCCTGAGAGGCAGATGTAATCTCAATTCTCATAACAACAACAAGAGAGATGCAGTGACTTGCTCTCAGTCCTGGCTCTGACCCTGCCTCTAACTCCTTCACAAGAAGGCCGAGATGCCACGGCACGCGGCACAGGGCAAACACACGCCGCGATTCCAGCCACAGCTGGCGCACGGCAGTCTTAGGCGAGGGCACCGAGTGGCCAGGCTGTGGCCAGGCAGCCATGGGCTTTGTGTGTCCAGACTAAACGTAGGTGAGGGAAACTGGTTAGTCTGCGAGCTGGAAAAGCAAAGGCAGAACAGCAGCCTCTGAGGACCAATCATCTCTCCTCTACATCCTAAACTTAAAAGCACTACTGAACTCCAAACCAGAGACTCGATGGAAATGCTAACGATGTCCCATCATAGCCTTCGAGCAGCTGAACACAAAACTGAAAGGACTGGTAACCTGAGTCCCTGAGTGCCCATATTTCATACCCTCAGAAACACTCATCGGAGACAGGTGATTACAGCAAGTCAGGGAAAGCTCACAAGACAGCAAGAAGGCAGCAAACTGCCCCAGAGGCCTGAAGGAGCCCTGCGGGAAGGGACTCTGCCAGAGGCTGCTCTGAGCAAAGCGTGCAGTCACGATGAAGCCACCGGGGAGGTGCTAAAGGTACAACTCACCATCCAAGTCACACACTCAACTCCCATGCAGCACCACACAGAAGAGGGAAAAAGGAAACACTCCTCTCACCGTGTATTTTAAGGACTTGGCACCCTAACTGCCGGTCCCTGTCCACCACGCATGGGGCAGCTGGCGGTGTACACAGGTCCCTGCCAAGCGCTAGGACATCTCACTTTATCTTGATTTTTATAATAATTTTTCTTAATTAATTTTTTTATTTATTTTTTGCTGCACTGAGTTTTCGTTGCTGCGCACGAGCTTTCTCTAGTTGCGGGGAGCGGGGTCTACTCTTCGTTGCAATGTGCGGGGCTTCTCACTACGGTGGCTTCTCTTGTAGAGCACGGGTTCTAGGCGTATGGGCTTCAGCAGCTGTGGCTCGTGGGCTCTAGAGCACAGGCTCAGTAGTTATGGCGCACGGGCTTAGCTGCTCCGCAGCATGTGGGATCTTCCCAGACCAGGGCTTCACGTCCCCTGCATTGGCAGGCAGATTCCTAACCACTGCGCCACCAAAGAAGCCCTATCTTGATTTTTTAAACTCTCTGCCAAAACATGGCTGAGTGGTAAACTGAAAATAATTAGCACTGTTTCCCACTTACCAGGCGTACGTCATCACTCACAGAAAGAGAGACAAATCTCTGTAAAACAAGAGGCCGGAGGACCCAGGCTGAGGCCTCCTCCAGCTGTGCCACCTGCCCAAGCAGGAGTGAGCACGGGGATGGGGACAGAGATGGAAAAAGGCACCTGCTCCAGATCCAACGGCAGGTTTCCCACCTTCTTTCTGAGGCTGAAGCTGCCACGTGAACACACCCAGGGCACAGAAGCGACAGCTCAGCAGGAAGCCCGAAGGCCATGAGCTCCCTTCTCCACGTGCCAAGTCTGAGCACAAAACACGTTCTTATTTTTGCACAGAGGTGGGAAGAGGGTACCAACATCTCTAAGTTGGGTGCAATATTTAGAAGATGCGGACAATATCTAAAAGAAGAAATCATTTTGGACTCACACAACAAACCCAGCAATGAAACAAGGAGCCTAACTGACACACGAAGCGAGTGAGAGGCACGGCGGGTCCAGACAGCCAGAGTCGACAGGCACAGCAGCTGGCATGGCCAGGAGCTGCAGCTGGCATGGCCAGGAGCTGCAGGCACCTGCTCCAGCAGGAACCCACCGCGCTCGCCAAGACAGCTTCATCGGGTGGGAAGACAGCTAAGTAGAGGACAATTACAACATAGGACAATAAACTATGACCAGAGACATCCCCCTGGAAACGGAGGATGAGAATCTAGCCAACAGGGGCCAAGGGCACACCCGACAAAGGGGCAGCCGTGAGAGGCCTGGGGGTGAGCGGGCAGCGTCAGGCACCAGGGAAACTGGGGAGAAGGGACTCCCGGGCAGGAAGCAGCCCTTTTAAGACCTGGAAGAGGGCAGTTTCCTTAAGGAAGGGAGTAACAGAGTCAGATCTTCATTTTAGAAAATCACTGTGCAAATTGTGTGGAAGTGCCAGTGACTGGTGACAAAAGGGAAAAAAGGACCAACAGTAACAGAGGGACGATGGGGACAGACCTAGGTGGACAGACGGGAAGGAAGGTGTTTACGAGGGAGAACAGAGAGAGGTTTCAGAGAACGCCCTGCGCCGACCCCAGCTGGAGGAGCGGGAGGTCTGAGAGCCACGGCCGGGCAATCACCCTCCACTGACTCCGGAAAAGGACCAACCGCAGCCAGGAGAACAGAGGAGGGTTCAGTCCAGAGCCCTGCCCAGGGTTCCCTGACACACCCCATCACCCACCCGTCTCCACCGGCCCTGCGAGGTGCACACTCAAGCCGCCCAATCCCACGTGTGTCAGCAGGCCCAAGAGGGCAGTGAGAACAGGCACCAAGGCCACAGTCAGATCCCAGGATGCCCCTGGGATGGGCTCTCAAAGGCCCCCATCCCAGGGGCCACCAGGGGCAGAGAGCCCAGCACATGGCCGGGACTGGTGTGGACTCCTCCTGGGGCAAGGCGGCAGGCCTGAGGCTCGAGCTACGGGCTCGGGAGGGGGGCTCCAGGGCCAGGAGCCTACAGGGAGAGGCGGCACAGAAGCAGGGACTTCTCAGACACAGGGAGGGGACCGCTCCCCACGCTGCCCGGCCCAGGACCAGGTGAGGCCCAAGCAGAGGATCCCAGACACCGTGCAGCAAGCAAGCCAGTATCTGCAGCTGCCACCTGCTCACACACGCAAATGACCAGGCAGGTGCTGCCAGAAGCGTGCGGGCCTCTCGGACGCTAAGTTCAAGACCAGAACGTCAGAACCAAAAGTATTCTCGACAGGCTGTCATTCAAAGGGAGACCAAGGTCTTTACAACTGACCTCATAGCTTCCAATGGCGACCACACTTCAAGCTGTGTGTAACAGAACAGAACACTGCTCTCCGGGGGAAGCGGGCCACCACCTCCAACCACAGAGTGACACGTGACAGGCCGAAATATACACACCCGTAGTCCACAGAAACCCCAGTGAACCCAGCTTACGTCTCCAGTGTAGCCGCGCTGGTGCTGTCAGGCGGTCTCCCCCACTGCCACCCCAGCAGTGCGGGAGGCCATCCCTGCCCTCACCTCCTGCCCGCTGCTGCAGTGGCACAAGGACCTCAGTGAGGGCTCAGCAGGGGAACCTGCACAATTCAGGACAGATGTGAACACTTCTTGTTCAAGAAATCACTGAATGCTCCCTGGGAGTCAATCTTCCAGGCCAGGCCGAGAGGCTGGAGGGGTCTTGGGCAGCAGGTGGGGTCGCACAGATCAATTCAGGTAGGGAGGAAATCCATGACCACTCAGCTGAATAACAAAAGCCTCTGGCACTTAAGCTGGAGAGAAAGAAAGTCACGCCCTTCTAACCTCCAGAACCTGATGCTCTCATGACCAAACGAGAACAGCAGACAATCCAGGGCCCTCCCCACGGAGCTGCGCCATGGCTGCGGAGAGCCCGTAATGAAGGCCTGGCAACTCGGCACTCGACTAGTACTCACTACCAAGCTGGACTGTTTCCAAAGCAACCAGAGAGGACCTCTAAGTCAACCGGTTTTGCATGGAAATTATTCTCCATTACAATAAAATACTGCAATCAGGAAAAGCATTTTGACAAACTAGGTAGGCAACATCAATAACATTAATGCTAATTATTTATTCACCATCCGTACAACTTTTCCTTAAATTCTAAAATTACTTTATATTATTCACACCAGAAGTTTGAAAGCTATTTTATGAGCACTAAATATTACCATCAATAAAGCACGCTGGGGGCTTCCCTGGTGGCGCAGTGGTTGGGCGTCCGCCTGCCGATGCGGGGGACGCGGGTTCGTGCCCCGGTCCGGGAAGATCCCACATGCTGCGGAGTGGCTGGGCCTGAGAGCCATGGCCGCTGAGCCTGCGCGTCTGGAGCCTGTGCTCCGCAACGGGAGGGGCCGCAGCAGTGAGAGGCCCGCGCACCGCAAATAAATGAATTAATTAATTAAAGCACGCTGGGTCTTCCATCTTTAAATCAGGAAAAAGTGGCAGAAGATAGCACAAGAGCAAGTCAACAAGTACAAAAATACAATCAAATCAAAGTTCTGATCTTTGCTCTAATATCTACACCAAGCAAGAAATACCCTCAGAAGTCTGAAGAAAGATCAGGAACATAAAAACAGCTGAGCAACACAAAGACGAAAAGATAGAAACAAGTAAATTCTGAGAACAAAACCCCCTTAGCCAAGGCCTCCTCACATCAAAACCACCAAATTCCAAATCCAACTGAGGCGCATCAACCCATTTTCAAAAACTGGAATCAAATTCAAAAGCCCCTGTCTTCGCCATCCCTAAAGCTACTGCTAACGTGTCACAATCTGAGGAACTCAGCACAGTGGGGACAGTCACGCCGTCCTGGAAAGAGATCAGAACGCTAGTATTTCACAGTATCCTCTGTTCTTAGGTTGTTCACAGAACAGAAAGTGATTTGTTTTGTAACGATAAAATGATTATTTACATGTTAACATGAGGAAGAACTACAAAGCAACACCCAGGCACACCAGGAAAGGGGTCCAGGCCCTGCTGGGCCACGCCTGCCTCCAAGCAGCCCTCCCCACTGCGGCGGCTGACGGGCGACTGGGCTGCCCAGAAAGACTCTTCTCCCCAATCCCCACCTGACTGGGGGTGACCGATCCTTCCGGAAAGAGGTTCTAGCATCTCGCCTGCCAAGAGCACCGTGACCACTGCCAGTCCTCACACAGGCCAGAGAAGAGGCCAGGGCCACCCACAACCCCCTTACCAAACACAAGGCCCACCACCCCTCCTTGACTGGTATTCCTCCCCCAGACCCACCTGCGCCTCTGCAAACTCCCTGACCCAAAGAGAACAAGGTACCTGCGAGATGCCTTCCCCTTCCTCCTGACCGACATGCTGGTTTAAAGGGGACCAAATCTGGGAGAGGATGAACCACACACCACTCACCATGGTTACATGCTCTTTGTGGTCCAAAAGGACTTTCACGATCTGACACATGTGCAGATGCTGCCAGGCGTAACTACAAACTAAAACCATGACGACTTTTAATAAGATTAACTGTCTAACCAGTAACTTTTTCAGCCTTTTCTAGACAGAAAGAGAAATCTCTGTAAGATACCAACACCCACCAAACAGCAGCCCCTCAATGTATGAAAGCTTTCCACCTATTCAGAAAGGCTGGCCACCCCGACGCTCCTCTCAAAAGGTCAGAATTGTGCTGCTTTAAAACAAATCAGAAGCACTCAGACCTCACTGGTGAGCGTGAGCCAGCACAGGCTCAGCAGAGGGCAACCAAAACATCAAATGCCCATAACCCTGACCATGGAATCCTAGGGACGGAACCAACAGATGACACTTACACCAGATGGATGCACAAGGATGCCATTCTGTCACAGTGATATGCTGGAGACAAGAAAATGTCCGTCAGGAACAGGCAGGTTAGCTAATTGTGGCACATATGTGTTATGATGATGGAAAAACTTGAAGCAGCTCCACAAGTATTAACACAGAACAAACTCAAAGAATAAGTGGAAAAAAGCAAAGTACAGAAGAACATATATCTGCCACTCATGTAAACCACTCTGCACAGACTCATACACTTGTATACGCAGAGCCACCCCTGTAAGGACACCCAAGGGATGGGAAGGAAGTGGCCTGGAGCTCGGCACTGGGGGCCAGGAGCCAAGGCTTCCCATGCCAGCCTACAGACAAAACCACTGTTTTCAGTGGAAAACCAAGCATAAAGACAAAAGCAAAACAAACTGTGGGAGGATAAAAGAATGTACAGTTTTAAGTCATCACAGCAGGATCAATCTACTCCATCACCATGGATCTTAACAGTCCGAAGCAGAGAAATTTTTGTTTTCTCCTATTTGATCTGAAAACCCTAGCCACCTCTATCTGTCCAACTGCTGGAGTTACTTACATGTTCCCTCTAATGACACACCTGACACACACTCTGGAAGTGTCCCCAGCTCCTCACTCACTGTGCTCACAGCAGAGCGGGCCTCAAGTCCCAGTGAACCGGAGTCTCTCAGGGCATTAGCAGAGCTGGGTGGAGACCAAATGTGGGTATGCACTTCAGAGTCATTCATTCATTCATTCATTCATTTATGGCTGCGCTGCGTCTTCGTTGCTGCGTGCGGGCTTTCTCTAGTTGCGGCGAGCAGGGGATACTCTTTGTTGCGGTGCACGGGCTTCTCATTATGGTGGCTTCTCTTGTTGTGGAGCACGGGGCTCTAGGCGCGTGGGCTTCAGTAGTTGTGGCACGTGGGCTCAGTAGTTGTGGCTCGCGGGCTCTAGAGCGCAGGCTCAGTAGTTGTGGCGCACGGGCTCCGTTGCTCCACGGCATGTGGGATCTTCCCAGACCAGGGATCAAAGCCATGTCCCCTGCATTGGTGGGCGGATTCTTAACCACTGCACCACCAGGGAAGTCCCCAGAGCCTCTTTGGGCAGACACAACACGCACGCACATGGGTGCACAGGCTGGCAACCTGCACCACACAAAGCCAGTCAAACAGGTGCAAGTCTGCCCCCTAAGTGTCTTCCCTGGCCTCCTCCACCACAGAGGGGGCAGCAGGTCAGCACAAAGGATGTCGCAGGATGTGGATGCAACATGACGTGGACAAGCATCACCTACAAAGGGTTTTTCCAACACGAGAGGCCAGCAAGGCCCACACACACACTGCACAGTCCCCTGCCAGACTTCCCCGCCTACAAATCATGGCGGCAAAGAGTAATCTACAAACCACGAAATCATTCTCACACCTAAGCAGATTAACAATTCCCATTACCACCTGACATCTGGTTCATATTTATATGTCCAAGTGTCCCCAAAACACTTTTTTTTTTTTTTTTGCGGTACGCAGGCCTCTCCCGTTGCGGAGCGCAGGCTCAGCGGCCATGGCTCACGGGCCCAGTCGCTCTGCGGCATGTGGGATCTTCCCGGACCAGGGCACGAACCCGTGTCCCCTGCATCGGCAGGTGGACTCTCAACCACTGCGCCACCAGGGAAGCCCCCAAAACACTTTTTTAAATTGAGATCTGACACATAGCCCAAAACATTTTTTTTTAAGCCCTTTTGCCCGCTCCCTCCAAACCAGGATCCAAGCAAGGTTTCCTCAGTGCCTGTGGTCACTAACACAGATGCAGGATAAACATCAGTTAGAACAGCTCACAGACAAAGCCGAGAGTTGGCATTAGTGATGCTGAGTTAGATCACCTGGCTAAGGTGGGACCAGCAGGTCTTCCTACTATACCGACACATGAGTCCTTCTACAACCAAGAAGTCATCGATGGGGTGACCCTTTGTCAGTACATGAATACTTTGAACCAAAAATTTTACCCACGAAGGTAAAAAGGTTTAATCCAACTCTAATCCAGCCTTTCAACCTAACTTCCAGTTAACAGGAAACACAGGACAGAGGAGGAACCAGTTAAGACCCCAGAACCCGGACAAAGCCAGACAACTCAAGAATGCCCTTCCAGGGGCTTCCCTGGTGGCACAGTGGTTGAGAGTCTGCCTGCCGATGCAGGGGACAGGGGTTGGTGCCCCGGTCCGGGAAGATCCCACATGCCGCGGAGCGGCTGGGCCCGTGAGCCATGGCTGCTGAGCCTGCGCGTCCGGAGCCTGTGCTCCGCAACGGGAGAGGCCACAACAGTGAGAGGCCCGCAAAACAAACAAAAAAGAATGCCCTTCCATCTATGGGTGACTGGTCTCAATTCAGGAAGAAGAAACAAAGGGGGAGGCTGACGCTAAAGACCCAAAGGAAAGGGGCAAACACAGCACGGAGTCTGTCAGGTCCTGAGCGCGGCCCCGCAGCCTGCCCCACGGCGCACAACGCTGCTGCTCGCAGGAGACTGTCATTTTTTGAAGGCGCTCCTGAGGGGGACATGTCAGGAGGCTACATCTTGCTTCCAAATTGTCGGGTAGCGCGCACACCCCCAGACGAAGCAAACAGGGCAAACTTAGCAAGCGCTGAACCCAGATGGTAGCACGTGGGTGATCACGGTGCTCTTCCTGCCTCTCCATAGTTCTGAAAATTGTCATGTTAAAAAACTGGAGAACAACTAAAACCTTCGTTTTTTGTGCTCAAGTTTGCAGGACTAATAAGAGGTACTTACAAAATCAACTAAAAATACTCTTTACGCTAGGTATTAGGGACTTCCCTGGTGGTCCAGTGGGTAAGAATCCATGCTCCCAATGCAGGGCACCCGGGTTCGATCCCTGGTTGGGGATCCCACATGCCACGGGGCAACTAAGCCCGTGTGCCTCAACTAGAAAGCCCTCATGCCGCGAACTACAGAGCCCACGTGCCCTGGAGCCCACGAGCCACAACTACAGAGAGAAAACCCACACACCACAACTAGAGAGAAGCCCGCATGTCGCAACTAGAGAAGCTCGCCGCAACTAGAGAAGCCCGTGCGCCACAGAGAAGAGCCTGCATGCTGCAACAAAAGATCTCGCATGCCACGACGAAGATCCCACGTACCGCAACTAAGACCCGACACAGCCAAATAAATAAATACATATGTATTTTTTTTAAAAAAAGGCTCTGCGCTTCTAACGCATGGGGCACGGGTTCAATTCCTGGTCAGGGAACTAAGATCCCACATGCCACGGCGTGCCCAAAAAGATTTTTTTAAAAAGGGTAAAATACTTCAACAAAATAATAATAAAGCAAACATGGCAAAATGTTACCTATTAAATCTGATACACAGGATGTTCATTTTACCATTCTGTCCTCTTTTCTGCACTTTATAGCAAAAAGTCAAAAACGAGTGTTCCTTTTAAAAAAAAAAGTGTTACTGGTACAGCTGCTGTGGAAAACACTCCGGCAGTTCCTCACGAAGTTAAACATAGAATCACCATATGATCCACCCATCCCACTTGTGGGTGTGCACCCAAAAGAACTGAAAGCAGGAACTTGAACAGATATTCGCACACCCATGTTCACAGCAGCATTACAACAGCCAAAACATGGAAACCTAACCATGCATCAACGGAGAAATGGATAAACAAAACTTGTGATATACATACAGTTCAGCCTTAACAAGGAAGGACATAATGCTACGATATGGATGAACCATGAAAACATCCCGCTAAGCGAAAGAGGCCAGGCACAAACGGGTAAATGTGCAGAGTCCATGTCCAGGGGTCTCTGTGGACAGACTGCTTCCGTGAGGGAAGGCGCAAGAGTCTGAAACGGATAGGAGTAATGGTCATAGGAACAGTGCGGATGTAATTAATGCCACTGAATTGGACACTTAAAAGTGGTTAAAATGGTCAATTTTATGTTATTTACATTTTATCACAATAAAAGAAGGATGAGAAAAGTTTAAGAACATATAGATCAAGGTAACACCCCCAACTCTACACCAAAGAGTGCCTAGAGAGGACTGCAGCTAGATATGAACACATAAAAGGCAAACTCAACACAGTATGCAAGAGCTTCCTAAGCCACTCCCAGAAAACACGGTTCAGTGCTACAGTACCCAAGACGAGGGCCGCCCCTTTCCTAACAAGCTTGTTTCCACTGCAGCTGAAGATACTTCTTCACTGAATCCGCACGCCAGATACAAAGTGCTCACCCACGAGTAGGAAACATGAAAACATCCTTGATACGGAGGACCAGGAATGACTGCCTACAGTCACTGTACCCTGACCTCCCTGGATGTAGCGGAACTGTGGGCAGAGCCAGAACTCCTTTCTCTCTCCAACTTTCATTTCTTTTCTTTTTCCTTCACCAAGTTTTCAGAACACTGGTGACTGTACATCTTTGAATGTGATTAATTGGGCTCCATGGCAAAACAGGTCACAGTAAAATAGTTTTGGAAATATTAAATATGGCTGATATATTTTAAATGTTAAAAATTAGACCTCGGGACTTCCCTGGTGGCACAATGGTTAGGAATCCACCTGCCAACGTAGGGGACACGGGTTCGAAACCTGGTCTAGGAAGATCCCACATGCCGCGGAGTAACTGGGCCCGTGTGCCACAACTACTGAAGGCCGCGCACCTGGAGCCCGTGCTCTGCAACAAGAGAAGCCACCGCAATGAGAAGCCCTCGTACAGCGAAGACCCAATGCAGCCAAAAATTAATTTAAAAAAAAAATTAGACCTCATATTCGCTTCTTGGTATGTATTCTTCTATTTCAAATTTATTATGGCTTCAAAAGAATCCAAGGAAAGAGGGGCGGAAATGGCTCATTACGGGGAGTGCTTGATAAACTGGTTCTGCATCTTCCTCTTTCAGGAAGAGTTCCTAACCTAACTTCAGTCTTTATTAAGACACCAAGGACACAGCACAGCAGCAGCGGTGGCCTGCTTGGCCAGCCTGGATGTGGACTCTGGGGAGCAGCACATGCGGGGCCCTCAGGGCCGGCAGGTCCCCGTGACTTGAGGGCCTTATTTTTATGGCCAAGTCTGACAAACCGGCGGGCACCTATGAACAATCACCCTAACGCACACTCTGACTGCAAAAATGAAAGAGAGGGATAGACAAAAACTGGAAGATAAGTAAAACCAAAGTTCTAGAGTTGGTTTTTCTTTTGAAATCCCTCAAATCTGTCTAAAAATAAGACATCCTATCCCAAATATCTCAGTAGAAAAGACAGACCCTACACCCTTAACCAACCTGCTGCCTGCATCCCACATGGGAACTCATGACCTGGCTGCCCCCTGGAAGCAACCTGGGTGTCCTGCCCCCACGAGCAGCATCCTTGCTGACAGGACAGTCACACCTCGGGGAGCTGCACCCTGGCCCACTCCCCTTCCACCGCGGCTGGTGGAGAGCGGCGCTCACGCGCACCCACTCCTGGTGAAGTCTGCCAACAAGCAGCAGCTGCTTCCTACCTTTGTCATCGACAATCCTGGATGCTTAGTGAAAACCCCTTATTGTAACTATAACTCTAACCTCAAAGGACCACACCTCAACAGAACGAAACCTTGGTTATTCTGAAGTTTTCCAGGATGAGGTAGCCTGGAAAGCTCAACGTGCCTGAACTGAGACATCCCACAGTGACACACTTGAGCCCTCGCATTCAGTGACTCCAAGCAGATAAACATCCCACCACTGGTAACTGCATGGATACCGCGTCCCCTGCTCCCCGTGTGTCCCCCACCCAACACTCAGTCCCTGGAGGATCAGTCCTTAAGGGTTTTGGTGTCAGATAACCAACCTCGGGAAAGTGTAGGGTCACTAGAAGGCAGGTTTGCTCCTGCAAGAAACAAATATAACCTGATACAAAAATATCTCACTACTCAGAAGTGACTTTAATGAACCTGAAGGCTATTTAAAGCAGCCTACTTCCCTACATTAATCAGCACTTGATATTTGCTTTTGTATAAACTCAGTTTATGAACTACTTGTGTTTACCTTTTACTTTTTTAAGTGAATGCATGTACAGATATACTAACATGCCAGCAACAAGGACTGGGCAGGGGCAGAGTGGTCGTGGGGCACCACAGGGACAGTGGGGGGCAGCAGAGCGCTGAAGGGCCTCACCCTGTGCAGGAGGTTTCAACGGTACCCCCAGACTACATCTTGTAGTGAACTTCTGTATTCTCTTCCCGTTTTACTGAAAAATGATTGACTTCCATCACTGTATAAATTTAAGGTGTATAGCCAGATGGGTGGATTAACATACATTGTGAAATGATTGCCACAGGTTCGGCTGACATCCGTCTTCTCATAGACACAATAAAAACAAAAGGAGAGAAAAGGAAAACCACCTTTCTCCTTTTCAGAAGGACCCTGAGGATTTAGTCTCCTAACAACTCTCCTGCACACTGTGCAGCAGTGGCAGCTATAGCTACCAAGTGGTGCACCCCACCCCCAGGGCCTATTTGTCTCGTAGCTGCAAGTCTGTGCCTTTTGACCACCTTCCTCTAATTCTCCTCTCCTCACTCTCTGCCTCTGGTCTCATCTCTTTTTCTATGACTTTAGTGTTTTGTTTTGTTTTAGATGCCACATATAAGTAAGATCATACAATGTTTGTCTTTCTCTGACTTACTTCCCGTATATAATACCCTCAAGGTTCATCCATGTGGTTGCAAACAGCAAGATTTCCTCCTTTTTATGGGCTGAATAATATTCCATTGTATATATGTACCACATTTCCCTTACCCATTCATCTATCAACAGACATTTAAGTTGTTTCTATACCTTGGCTGTTGTAAATAATGCTTCAATGAACATGGAGGTTACAGATCTTTTCAAACTAGAGTTTTCATTTCCTTAGGATAAGTACCCAGGAGTGAAACTGCTGGATCATACGGCAGTTATGTGACTGACTGACTGATTGATTGATTTAGGTCTTAGTTGCAGCACGCAGGATCTTTTACTTGCAGCACACAGACTTCTTAGTTGCGGCATGCATATGGGATCTAGTTCCCCAACCAGGGATCGAACCCGGGCCACCCGAATTGGGAGCGCAGATTCTAACCCAGTGGACCACCAGGCAAGTCCCCATATGGTAGTTCTATTTTTAATTTTTTGAGGAACCTCCATATTGTTTCCATAGTGGCTGCACCAATTTACATTCCCACCAACATTGTACGAGGGTTCCTTTTTCTCCACATCCTCGCCAATACTTATTTGTTGTCGTTTTGATAACAGCCACTCTGACAGGTGTGAGATGATCTCACTGTGGTTGTGATTGGCATTTCCCTGACGATTAGTGATGACGAGCACCTTTTCATGTTATCTGTTCGTCATTCATTATATTCTTTGGGAAAATGTCCACTCAGGTCCCTTCCCATTTTTTTATTTGGGTTATTTGGCTTTTTGCTATTGAGTTGTATGAGCTCTTTTTTGTATTTTGGATATTAACTCCTTATCAGATACATGGTTTACAAGTATTGTCTCCCAACTCCAGAGGTTTTGTTCACTTTGGTAATGGTTTTCTTTTGTTAATCGAATTATTAATATAAATTCACTATCATCTAGAATGAACGTGACTTTTACATTTTACATCCCAAAGAGTAGTTTTCGTTATGTAATCAGTTTGTAACATTTGCAAGAGAGGCCCATGGGCATGAAACCTACCAGCACCGCCTCACCCACACCACGTTCTACCTACCTGGGCCCCCAGCGCACAGGGGCCTCTGGACGAGGAAACTGGCGTGCTCTCCCCTGTGAGGGGGGCCAGGAGAACCTTTTCTCCCCTTTGATGCAGTGACAATACCAGGAGAATCTATTCAGCAGACAATATCAACAATTTACAATGAGGGCTTACTTCTCTGAATGACATGCTAGGCTTCCAAGACCAATTGTGAATTTATTTCAAGGGAAAAAAAGCATGTGCGCTGAGTCTCATCTATGTGACTATCACCTCTAAATCTTATTAGGTGACAAGTTAGTTATATTTTCAGCCGTAAAGCTACAGCTTAGGAAATGTAGCCACTAACGAAAGATATTATTTGTGTGGGAAGTTTAGAAAGTACCCTAGATTTTGATGAGGACACAGGTCCCCGTTCCAACTCTCAAGCGGCTGCCTTGTAAACAGAGGTGTGGGTTGGAGTTAAACACGCAGACACCAGGCCACGCAGGAAATAAACTCATCAACATTAGTCTGTTTGCTACAAATCTCTCCGCCTCCTTTTAGAGGCCCACAACCCACTTCCAGCCTCCCCTAAGAGGGATGCAGCGAAGCTTGGTCCCCCAGTAGTAGATACCTGGCACCCCTGCAGCTGTTATTTACTGCTCTCAGGACTGCAACCTGCAAGCAACTCAGAAAGAGCAGAGTCTGAGAATGAGGGGAGCACAGACTGTTTCTCTTCTTAAACCAACAGCCCACTTGCAAACACCTGGAAACGAAGTAGCCTTCGCCCGTTAATCTTAAGTTATTTTTACAGAACCCTCTTAGCTCTCAAAAGCATCCCTGGGGCTTCCCTGGTGGTGCAGTGGTTGAGAATCTGCCTGCCAATGCAGGGGACACGGGTTCGAGCCCTGGTCTGGGAAGATCCCACGTGCCGCGGAGCAGCTGGGCCCGTGAGCCACAATTACTGAGCATGCGTGTCTAGAGCCTGTGCTCCGCAACAAGGGAGACCGTGATAGTGAGAGGCCCGCGCACAGCGATGAAGAGTGGCCCCCGCTTGCCACAACTAGAGAAAGCCCTCGCACAGAAACGAAGACCCAACACAGCCATAAATAAATAAATACTTTAAAAAAAAAAAAAAGCATCCCTGGACAAAGAAACAGTACCAGGCCAGCCTCGGGGAGGGTAAGAAAAGGCCAGAGACTAGCACAGCCACTTGAGTCCCTGCCCCATCCCGGATCCCCCACCCCCGTGATAATGGTGCAGCCATCAAACACTGCAGTCAGGGTCACAAAAACAACTATAGCAACTTGTTCTCTCCCTCAGGTGCAGGGCGGTTGTCAGCCAGTAAAATGGTGAAACGCTTTAATGTTATGGAGGGGTGGTAACAAAGGGACTTGGCAGAGCTACGAGCGTTTAAGTGAGAGTGAACGTTCAAAGCCAAGCACCACACAGCCAAGCGGCCCAAAACATCCACTTCTGCTCTCCGTTTATCTCTCCATCTGCAATTAGACTGCATGCAATTCGGGGCCCTGACTGTACTGCTGGCCCAGTAAAGCCATCCCCCGCTGAAGGCTCCAGGGCCAGACGCCCTGAGCGTAACTGCTGCCGCCCACAGTCCGACCAAAGGACAAAGTCCTCGTGACACAGCACATGACAAGCATGCAGTGACAGAGCAGGTCAGAGGCTCCGTTCTGACGGCCTGAAGCAAACCGCACCGACTCTCACGCGAGCAGACACCGGCGCAGCTTCACTGGACGACGAGCTCCAGGCACACAGGGCTGTGTATCTCCTGCCAGGTGCCACTCCTTCCTCAGCCTAGAGCCTAACTTTTTTTTTTTTTCTTTTGCGGTACACGGGCCTCTCACTGTTGTGGCCTCTCCCGTTGCGGAGCACAGGCTCCAGACGCAGAGGCTCAGCATCCATGGCTCACGGGCCCAGCCGCTTCGCGGCATGTGGGATCCTCCCGGACCGAGGCACGAACCCGTGTCCCCTGCATCGGCAGGCGGACTCTCAACCACTGCGCCACCAGAGAAGCCCAAGCCTAACTTTTAAGATCCGTCTTTCAGGCAAATACTGACTAGGTATCTGATCATACGTGCACAACATGTGCATAGAACTATGGGAAATACAAAACAGACGGCGTGCAAGAGAAGCCTGAGATATCGTGGCCTTTCTCCTCTCCACCCACCCGCCTTCATCGCAGGCTGCTTCTCCAGCTTCAAGTTCTCTAGCCCCTCCTACCCAGACTCAGAGCTACTCTCCTTGGCCTGCAGTTTAACTGTCTGGGAATAAGACGTGTAGGAGCCAATCACAGGCTCCTGGGGAGGTGCCCACCCCTCCCTGCAGGGGGCAAGCACCAGAGACTGGGGCTGGGTCTGTCACAGCTCCACAAGGCAGGGGACCTTTTATATAACTGGCCATCCCTCTCAGCTGACCCTCAAGTATTTACATCAACACTTGTCAGCAGGGACTTCCCAGGTGGCACAGTGGATAGGACTCCACGCTCCCAATGCAGGGGGCCCGGGTTCAATCCCTGGTCAGGGAACTAGATCCCACATGCATGCCGCAACTAAGAGTCCGCATGCCAGAGCTGAGGAGCCCACCTGCCGCAACTAAGAAGCCCTGGAGCCACAACTGAGGAACCCGCCTGCCACAACTAAGACCCGGTGCAACCAAATGAATAGTCTTCGCATCTTGTCCAGGCAGCCCACTCTCAAGATCCCCAGGTGCTCTGAGGGCGGCCTCGATGGGAGGCCCTCCCAGCCTCGCCTCAGGCCAGGCTCCAGCAGACACACTTCGCTCCTCAGCCACTTCCCTGGGACAGCACCTCTGCCAGTCATTTAAACTCAGGCATCATTCCGACAACAAAATCTCAATCCCATCATCCATTTCTACCACTCACCGTACATTTCCCTAGAAAATGGTGTTCCCACTTCCTGTAACAGTTTCCACTGAGACCTTTCTAAACCAGACATCATCCAAAAGCAGAGGATGGCGGGGCTGAAAGAACAGGCTAGAAGACAAGGCAGGGGGCTCTCATGAGCAGTGGCCACCCTGGCTGGCACTCACTCCCTCCACCCAAGCCCTAAACGCCACCCCTCTCCTGGCAGCCCAGATTCACGCATCACCAGGCACTGGCCTTCCGCTGGCACCAGCAGAGCCCACGCACGGCCGCTGCCGTCCCTCAGCAGGCCATGGCCAGGGCCCTCATCCTGAGTCCCACACACTCGGCTGTACTCCGTTTCCCTGGCTTCATCTGCTACCACCTTCTTTCATGGGCTCCGTGTTCAAACAAGCCAAGCTGACATTCTCACGTTACAACCCGCCCTCGTGGTCCTTGTCCAGAGCCTTCCGGCAGTCTGCCGGCCTGACCCTGCTCTCTGCACACCCACCGACGCCCACCATGCTTCCAGAGCACTTCCTGCATCAACCCCCAGACCCGGAGCCAGAAATGCCCTCGTCCCTGCGTGCAGCTCCTGCCCCACACCTTGCTTTCATCTCTGTGCTTCCCCCACACAGTCCTGCACACAGTGAGCAACCAACAAACATCTGACTAAATCAGTGGAACGTGGGGAAAGCTGTCTGTGTAGTCTTAGAAGCCCCTCCCTAAAGCATGTTACGCATTCCAGTTACAAAAAGACACCAAACTGTTCTCCCCGTACACAGCAGGCCACATTCAGGAAAACAGTCAAAGAAACCAGAAGTCAGCTACACAACTGCCTATACACAGTTGCTTTACAACTGTGCCAAATGGGTGAATGGTTACAAAGACAGAAAAAACAAAGACTGTACTCTTCACAACTGCCAAGGTCATGAAAAACAAGGAAAAGACCGAAAACCTGTTACAGATAGGAAACCAAAGAGACAGGCAACTAAATGCCATGTGTGATCCTGGAGCAGTGAAAGGACATTAGTGGGAATGAAATCTAAACGAATCTGGGATTCAATTAACAGTATAACGCATCAATGCTAATTTTTTTTTTTATTTTCAGCCACGTTGGGTCATCGTTGCTGGGTCATTGTTGCTGCGTGCGGGCTTTCTCACTGCGGTGGCTTCTCTTGTTGCAGAGCATGGGCTCTAGGTGCATGGGCTTCAGTAGTTGCAGCTCGCAGTCTCAGTAGTTGTGGCTCGAGGGCTCTAGAGCTCAGGCTCACTAGTTGTAGCGCAGGGCTTAGTTGCTCCACGGCATGTGGGATCCTCCTGGACCAGGGCTCAAACCTGTGTCCCCTGCATTGACAGGCGGATTCTTAACCACTGCGCCACCTGGGAAGTCCCAATGCTAATTTCTTAGTTTTGCCAAAATTACCACTGCTATGTAAGATGTTAACCTTAGAGGACCTGGGTAAAGAATATAACGGAACTCTCTGTACTACTTTTGCAACTTTGCTGTATATCTAAAATTATTCCAAAATAAAAATTTATTTAAAACAAGACCTTGGGACCTCCCCGGCAGTTCAAAGGTAAAGACTCCACAGTTCCACTTCAGGGGGTGCGGATTCAATCCTTGGTCAGGGAACTAAGATCCCCCATGCCATGTGGTGCAGCCAAAAACAATTAAATAAAAATTTAAAAGAATAAAATAAAAAATAAAACAAAACCTTGTCCAGGACATGTGTTTCCAGCATATCCACTAATCCCCTATCAATGCCAAGTTCTGCTGGCTGACGGACAGCACTGAGTCTCTCCGAGAGCCAAGGCAGTTCTGGGGAACCAATGCCAAGCACCAGAGCCTGCTGCACACGGACCCGGCCCAACCTCACGTGTTACGACAGCGCCATGCACTCCCGGTGTGGCTGGCAGAATAACGTCCCCAAGGGCTCCACGACCTAATCCCTGGAGCCTCTAGATATCTCAGGCTACTCATCAGCAGACGGGGGACGAGTCTGCATCATCCAGGTGAACCCCACATAATCACAAGTGTGTTTAACAGTGGAAGATGGAGGCCGAAGACAGTCAGAAGAAGAGCTACGTTCTTAGCTGTACTTTTAGTTCTTTCATTTTATATGGAGGTTTATATAACACTAATGAATGTACCCAATAAGGTAACAGAATGAAGATATTGTGATAAGTTTCAATGAATTATGAAAAGTAACAGTTTAAATAAACGTCCTGTGTTTTAAAAAAAACAAAACAAAACAAATCCACCTTGGAAGGTCAGAGAGACACAAGGTTGCTGGCTTCAAACACGGAGGAAGGGGTCATGTGAAGAGCCTCCCAAAGATGGAAGATGCAAGGAAATGAAGTCTCCACGGAGCCTTCAGAAGGAACCAGCCCTGCTGACACCTTGCCTTCAGCCCAGCACGATCCATGCCAGGCTTCTAAACTGCAGGACTGTAAGTAAGAAAAAATCTGTATTGTTGTAAGCCTTTAAATTTCTGGTCATTTGTTACAGCAGCCATAGAAAATAGTAACAGCACTGAAATATAAAAACCACAAGGGTTTCTCCAGATTGTGAGAGCATGCCTTCCTTCCAACCTTCACACCCTCCTGTGGTACCTCTTCAAATCCTCCGTCTCCCCTGTTTCCCATCTCCCTCTAGACAACATATTTGGAGCCTAGAAGAAAACTGTCAAGGCGAGGAAAACGAGATGCTGTGGGTTAAATTCTAAGAGATTCCCTCCCCAGTGTTCTAAAACTTCATTGTGCCCTTAGTCTTTAATTTAGTATCTTTTTTTTTTAAAGATTAGAGTTATTGCTTAAACTGTCTTCTTTAAAAAGTTAGTCATCTGATGAGAACCCAGGTTCAGCAGAATCAGATCTAATCACTTCACCAAAGAAAAACAAAGTTCACACGTAAATCTCATTAAGGGTATATCTGCTGAAAATTACTTCAGCTGTGAGTGAAAGCACAGATCCCTTTTCTAAACTTCATACTAAAAGATAAGAGACACAATTCAAAGATCACCTTTCCCAAGTATTGAGGGGAAAACATTCTGAGCTTTAGCATATGTAACATACTAACCTCTAGACTAAAACACTTCAAATTCCAGATGGACTCTTCTCAAGGTAATGGAAATACCTATGGAGGTAAGCTAAAGCTAAACGGAACAAATCATACACCTCAGCAAAGAAAGAATTCACAAAGTCTATAAATTCTTTGAAATCAGAATCACCTGAGGGCTACAGTTTCAGACCCCTAAAGAATGGCTTTTCGGGACTTCCCTGGTGGCACAGTAGTTAAGAATCTGCCTGCCAATGCAGGGGACATGGGTTTGAGCCCTGGTCTGGAAAGATCCCACATGCTGCGAAGCAACTAAGCCCGTGCGCCACAACTACTGAGTACTGAGCCTGCGCTCTAGAGCCCACGAGCCACAACTACTGAAGCCCACGCGCCTAGAGCCCGTGCTCCGCAAGGAGAAGCCATCGCAATGAGAAGCCCGTGCACCTCAATGAAGAGTAGCCCCCGCTCGCTGCAACTAGAGAAAGCCCGCGCGCAGCAACGAAGACCCAACGCAGCCAAAAATAAATAAAGTTATTTTTTAAAAAAAAGACTGGCTTTTCTCCTCTGTAAGCATCCAAAAAGGCCAAGATTTCTTACAGTGTTCTGCACATCCTTTAATTAGTCCAGTGTTTTAGTAACTTTTTTTAAAGTTAATTCCTTCAAGAGTGCTGCTTTGGGGTTTTGCTGTTTTTTATTCTTACTTCCTGTTTTACAGGATGTACAACCGCATTTAGAAACATGGTACATACCAGCAAGGCTTAATTTCTTAAGAGTAATAAGGTTCTTCTCTGCTTTTCTCATGCTCTCTATTTTAGATAAGTTTACACAGTACAGCCATAATATTCTCAAGTCTACATTATCACCGAGAATTAAATGAAAGTCTTTTTTATTTTACTGGATATGAATGCAGTTAAAAGAAAAAAAGCCCACTATTCATAACTTTACCCCAAACCTTATGAACAAAGCACCTTCCCAAAATGTTCTCACTATTTAGAAATGTTCTTTATTCCAGGACATTCGCATTCTGGGTCTGAAGACTGCCACTGGAAGGGGGAGAGGAAGGGACACTTAACTACTAATGAGCTGAGAAAAGAAGTCTATTTGCTACATTTTAGATGAAAAGTAATCTCTGATATCACAAAGTTATTAAGCATTTACAAGTTAAATTTCAACCCCAGCCATTCTTAAAGGTCACGTTTTTTTTTAAACAAGTAACTGAAAAAGGGGGGATTTTATGAATTTTATTTAACCTTGACAAAATACTTTTCTTTGACCTAAGTGATCAAAAATGTTTTAAGTTGAGGGCTTCCCTGGTGGTGCACTGGTTGAGAGTCCGCCTGCCGATGCAGGGGACACGGGTTCGTGCCCCGGTCCGGGAAGATCCCACATGCCGCGGAGCGGCTGGGCCCGTGAGCCATGGCCGCTGAGCCTGTGCGTCCAGAGCCTGTGCTCCGCAACAGGAGAGGCCACAACAGTGAGAGGCCCGCGTACTGCAAAAAAAAAAGTTTTCAGTTGAGCAAAGACCAACATTCTTATTTTGTGAAGAGGTGCACATTGGTTTCTTTGCAAGTGGAAAAAGAGCACCCACAGATTTTCAGGATAATAAATAATTCACTGCACAGATGCCAAAGGCAAGACTGGACACGTGGGTCTCGCCCTCAGCCAGCAGCAAGGACGCTCTAACTCAGCACCGCTCCCAACGGCCACCTACCTCCATCCTGGCTGCGGAGGGGGCATCACAGAAGGATTTTCAGTCCTTTCAGCCTTGGAAAAATCTGAGCTATATTAATAGGCCAGACTTCTTCTATTTTCACATTGAAAACCCACTTAACTCTTTATTCAAAGGACCAGAGTGTGAACTGCAGGATTTCTCAAGTTCTAGAATGATGTCTTTAAACGTTTTTGACAACCACCAATTCCCCTCACCTCTTACCACCTAAAATGTTAAAAAAAACCACACAAATCTACTGTTATCTAAACCAAGAACTCAAGTCTTTATCACCCAAATTATGCCCACGATTAGGCTTTTCAATAACAACCTTTTCCCAAATACATAAGTTTCATTTTTAAAATTTTAGAAAACACAAACATAAGGGGGAAAAAAATAAAACACAACTCCATTTTGGTGTATTCCCTCCAAAGAGATTTTTTTTTCTTCATTAAAATGCCAAAACTAGGGACTTCCCTGGTGGCGCACTGGTTAAGAATCCGCCTACCAACACAGGGGACCCAGGTTTGAGCCCTGGTTCGGGAAGATCCCACATGCCGGGGAGCAACTAAGCCCGTGTGCCACAACTACTGAGCCTGTGCTCTAGAGCCCGCGAGCCACAACTACTGAGCCCATGCACCACAACTACGGAAGCCTGTGTGCCTAGAGCCCATTCTCCACAACAAGAGAAACAACCATAAAGAGAAGCCCGCACACCGCAACGAAGAGTAGCCCCCGCTCTCCCCAACGTAAAGCCCACGCACAGCAACGAAGACCCAATGCAGCCAAAAATAAATAAATAATGTTAAGGGGCCTGCCTCCATTCTGGAGAATTTATATTGCTTTGGCCTTCTTTATTACAACCGTTTAGGAAATAAAAAACATAAATCAAAAAATTCTAAACCTTTCACAGGACTCCACACTGCTCACATGACACGCGGCCAGAAGGTGCCCGAAGTACTCATCACCATGAGCAGCAGCAGCAAACCACACTTGGCGAGCCTCTGACTGTGGCCCCCGCACCGCAGTCCTACTAAAGCTGCTTTCACAGAAAGCATTCTTTTTCTTCCACAAAGACAACCGTTACTTTATTTCCTTTATCTCTCGTTCTGTGCCAATTTTAAAAGCCATGCCCCACACCTTTCGCAAGTAAACCTGTAATAACAACAAATAGGAAAATGGCTAAAATGTACATAGTGTAATTCCTAGTCAATCAAATAAATGTTCATGATACTAAGTATGTCCTTTCAAAATTTCTCAAACACTTCCATACACTGCCTTTAAACAATTCAACAAATACTTCCTGAGCCAATTCTAAGCCCAGGGTCATGCCTAGGCTGGGCCCTGGGTGACAAAGAGACCGTGCCTCTCTTCATTCAGCTTAGAGCCCTGTGATCACACATTTGATCAACTGTGTTGATGGGGGGGGGGGGCGGTGAGGATTTGCAAGGGAGACAATGATGGACATTCAGCAAGACCCTGGTCCAGGCAGAGGGTCACCTAGGAAATGAAAGGCCAATGGAACCGGAGCATGAAGAGTTGAGACGACTTGAGTGAAGGACATGGGTGGGGGCAGGGGGTCACACAATCAGGGTTAGGCCAGTTAATAATCCTTTGGGACACTTTTATAAAAATAATACTTGTAGAGCTTCCCTGGTGGCGCAGTGGTTGAGAGTCCGCCTGCCGATGCAGGGGACACGGGTTCGTGCCCCGGTCTGGGAAGATCCCGCATGCCGCGGAGCGGCTGGGCCCGTGAGCCATGGCCGCTGAGCCTGCGCGTCCGGAGCCTGTGCTCCGCACCGGGAGAGGCCACAGCAGTGAGAGGCCCGCGTACCGCAAAAGTAATAATAATAATAATACTTGTAGTTCTAGCATATATATAAAACACTATTTGGTTGAAAGGTGAAGTTAAAGAAAATTTTTAACATGGGGAGAAAGGAGCGGGAGTTAAGAAAAGCACAGAAGAACACTAACAAAAACATACACTTACGCACACAGCTGAGTCTGACTCTGGCTTAAAAGATATCAAGAGTAAGATGCATCAAACAACAAAAAACAGAACCGCTTAGAAACAGAAACATCTCTATAAGAATTAACAACAACAACAAAAAAGAATTAACAGAGAGTTGTTGAAGTGGATCATTTCCTAAGCCTTTTTAAAAAGGCTTTCTATACCAATTATCTCTAACTGCCTGCGTTCCAGGTGCTGGGGATTGACGCCATCTTTCACAGAGTTTAAGATAAAACTGAAAAAGTTGAATTGCATAGAAATTCCATTTGAAATTCAAATTAACAGAACACACATGAAAACATTTCAAGACAGTAACTTTTATTTGCGTTCATTCGATTTTTTGTACAAAGTTTATCAAACAGGCCAAACTCAGTCCCCACAGAGCACTGACTGAACAGCAATAGTGAACTGACCCAGCACACAGCCAGGCAAGCAGTGCAGCGTCATTCGCACCTATTAACTAGCAAGTATCATGCTCTTCAAGGAAGCTCATCCATTATACTTACATATGAGAGATGAAGGGACTTACATGGACTAATGGACAGATCAAAACACTTATTTTGGCAACAAATGCAGACCATGCTCTGAACCAGCATTTACTGACGCTCTCTAATTATGTTATTTAGTTGATGATGGGCTCATTGCCAACCTATGCAAAGTAACTCTCCTCTCATATTGGATGAAACGTAACCTTACTGTGTCAAATGTACTTAAAAACTCAAGGCACGCAACGCAACGCCTCTTGAAAAATATTCTCCAGTACCAATAGCACAGCTTCTTTAACTCTATTTGTAGAAAGTTCTACTTGTCACTGTATCAACACTGTAATTAGAGCTAAGATGACAGCCACTAGTCACAAGCAGCCCATCTGGTTTGGAGAGATGAAAGGCCTGCTGTGCAGTGTGATTATCATGGCTGGCCCACAGCACGCCCAACGGAAAACATCCAACAGTGGCAGCACAAAGGTACAACTGCAAAGGAGGAATTCAAGACTATGTGACACCTTTAAAAACAAACTTCTGGTAAATTTTGTTATGTATATTTTCCCACGATAAAAAAAAACGTTTAGAAGGAAAAGATCTTTTCAAAGTTTCAAAGCTGGGTCAAATTTGGCACTATCTGTGGGTAGCTTTTTAACTAACTCAAGAGGCACACACAAAGAACAGAGGAAAATGTCACAGCAACTTGGTCTTTGTTTCCTCCGTTCAGAGAGCCAGCCTATCAAAGGCGAGCCCGCTCCTGAGCGTGACACCGCAGAGGGAGGACAACAGCTGAATGGAGGGCGGGGGATGAAGGGTCACAATCTAAGTTGAGCAAGATGTGTTCCCTTTTTCCTTTCTAACTACAGTTTCAAAGTAATACCAGAGTACTTGTGCAATCATTCTAAAAAACACAAACAGAACTCCAGGTCTTCCAGGACAGCAACACTGAGTAAGCGCAATCAAGGTCCTAAAGGCATCAAACACAGTCTCAGGGTCTCTGATTTAGAACTATCCAAGTTATGCCATTGACTGGGTTTGCACAAACCAAGAATAGCAACTGTTTCAATGGCACTTCTTCTACAAGCAGTATCATCTTACATCTTCTGGCTGAGGGCATTTCATCACCCCCCAATTCAACAACTGCGCACACTCTCACTGCTCAGTGGAAAAGGAATGTTAAGGACATTGTGCAAAATCACTTCAGAATACTCTCTCCCCATATAAGAAAGCCTGAAATTTGACTTCTCTGCTGAGAAATCCTGTTCTTGCAAACGAACATAAAACTTCTCATAACCTACAGAAACCATGAAACCTAAGCCTGCTGCATCTGAACTGTTAGAAAGAAAATGGTTTTGGAAGCACGGGGCCCTCTTAGGACAGCTTAATCTCCCAAAGCCTCTTCCAAAACTCTTCGGAAGTTGGGATACAAGACTAGCTTTCACAACACAACAGAAGCAGAAAACCTTGATGGGACACCAGGAAAAGAGCAGCCCTCAAGAAAAATTAAGACTCCCCCCAAAACGGCAGAGACACAAGATTCAACAACACGATCCCTCTTTGAAAGGGGACTGAATCCATGTGGCAGGGCCAACCCTACACACACACACACACACACACACACACACACACACACACACCCCCCACACACACACACCACACCACACACACAAACACACCACACACACGCACGCGCTCTCACAGCTACCGCCCTGCCAGGGGATGATGAAATGAGGAACGGAAATTAACATTTCAGGCAACGTCTCACATTGTTCCTTGAGGCCAAGGGCTGCTGTTGCAGCCGCCGCCGCCGCTTCCCTCCCACCCGCCCCCCAGTCCCGCCTACCCTCCCCCCGAAACACCCCCGCACCGCTGCCCCGCATTCCTGCCCCTCCGCGGGCCCACGCGCCTCCTGCGGCCCCAACGCCCCCTCTCCCTCCAGGGCCCCGGCTCGCCCTCCCCCTCCGGCTTAGAGCCCGAAGCCGCCTGCTCCCATTTCAAAACAGCGATAATAATAGGACGCTGGGAATAACAACTACAGCCTACACCGCGAAGGCGCCCCTCCCGCGGGTCAGAGGTCGGCGCCCCGCTCCCCAGGTGCCCGGGGCCCTGCACAGCCCACGGCCGGCCTCTCAAGGCTTCCCGGGCCCCCCAGGCCCGCCCGGAGCCCCCAGCAGCCCCCCGTCTGCCCCTCACTGCTGCCCCGGGACCCCAAGGTCCCCACGCCCACCGTGGCCCCTCCGGCTCCCCAGGCTCACCCAGAACCCACCCTCAGCCCCGTGTCGGCCCCCCAGGCCTGCCCAGAGCCCCCGTCGGCTCCTCAGGCCCCTCGAAGACCCCCGTCGGCCCCCGCCCGTCCAGAGCCCTCCCTCTGCCCCTCAAGGCTGTCCCAGGACCCCGGTAGGGCCCCCAGGGCCCGAGGCCCACCCGGAGTCCCCCGTCGGCCCTCTGGGCCTCCCAGGCCCACCCAGAGCCCACCCTCAGCCCCTGTCTGCCCCCCAGTCCAGCCTGAAACCCCCGTCTGCCCCCGGCCCCCAGGCCCGTCCGAAACCCGCCGTCGTCCCTCCCGGTTACCCCCCAGGCTCTCAGGCCCACCCGGATCCCCCCCACAAGCCCGCCCGGAGGCCCTGGAGGCCCGTCACGGCTGCCCCGGACCCCGGCCCCCAGGCCCGCCGAAGCCCACTGCGCTGCTCCGCCCGGCGCGGAAGGCCTGCAGGCCCCAAGGCCACCCCACGCCCCGCGCCCGCCCCAACCCCGGCGCGACCGCGGCTCTCACCGGCTCCGGCTCCGTCTCCGGCCCAGGGCTCAGCGGCGGCGCGCGGGCGAGGCCATGCAGCCCCGGGCCGTCCCCGGCCCGCGGCCCGAGCGGGAAGGCGGCGCGGGCTCCAAGCGCCGGCGCGGCGGCGAGGCGGGCAGACGCGAGCCCGCCCTCGGGCTGCGCCGCGGCGGTCGGGCGCTCACTGAGGGGGCGTCGGGCCGCGCGCTCGGCCGCGCCTCCCCGCCTGGGGCCCTCGCTCCATCGCGCTCCGGCTCGGGCGGCCTCTGGCTCCGGGACCCGGCGGCGGCTGCGGCGGCGCGGGCCGCATGAGACGTTACCTCCCATTGGCCCGCCGTATCCACCACCGCCATTGGCCCGCCGCCGTCGGGCACAGGGCTGCGCACGTCACGGCGTCGGGAAGGAAGTGCGCGCGGGGCCACGGGGGACGCCGAGATTGACAGCTTCTACCACAGGCAGGGGCGGGACCAGAAGCACGTCCGCGGACGGATTGGGCAAGGTCTTGCGTCCTGGCGCACGGGACGCTGGGGTAGCGAGCAGCCGGATTGGCTACCTGCCTGGCGGAGGAGGCGGGTCTTTTGTTCTCAGACGTGACGATTGGCCGTCCCAAGTGCCGGAAGCGGCGAGGGGAATGGTCGGGAGCGGGTCTGGGCGGAAGGCGCCTGAAGGCGCGGTGTTGCGGTGCAGGCGCGGTGTTGCGGTGCAGCCGCGGCGCCAGCTGGTCCGGAGGCGCGCCCGCGAAGAGAGGGCCCGGGGCTGGGGCCATCGGTGCTCTGTCCGCTCACAACGAGTCCGTCTTGCGTTGGCTGCACCTGCCGCTGTCCAAGGGGTGCTGGACCAACCGTCCGCCAACCTAGTCAGCTCTCAGACCTGCTTCCTTACAGGAAACTAAGATCCGCAAGCCGCGCGGCGCGGCCTAAAAAACAAAAAGAAAAACACTGACCTCAACCAAATAGAGAATTGAAAGTAGGAAATACGAATAAGGAGGCAATTTGCTTTGAAATAATCTGAAAACATACTAAGGCAAAAGCAAAGCGAAGTTCCACAGAAGCAGAACCTATGTGGTAAAAATATACAGTAGAGAAAAGGAAAGAATTAAGCCACTGAATACATTAATGCACAAATGTTTACTGAGTGTCTGCTATGGGCCAGGCACTAAATCAGGCACTGAGAACGACCAGGAACAGAAGGTAGTTCATCAAATAGCCATACAGGGATCTAATTACAGGCTATGATAAGTGCTTTGAAAGAGCAGTGTGGGGAGTTAAAAATACTGAGTGAAAATCAGGTCTTGTCTGGCTTGCAGGTTTCCCTACTTAAGTATTGACACTCAAAGTGCTGACAGAAGGTTAAAGAAGAACTACCAAGTAAGATGTGGTGCAGAACATCCAGTGAGGCCGCCCCAGTCACATGTGACAAGTCCAGGTTGACATGGGCTGTGAATATAAAATACTGGATTTGGAAGACTTAGTACTAAGAAGAAAAGAATGTAAAATGTAAAAAAGTAAATTTTGGGGACTTCCCTGGTGGCGCAGTGGTTAAGAATCCGTCTGCCAGTGCAGGGAACACGGGTTCAACCCCTGGTCCGGGAAGATCCCACATGCTGCGGAGCAACTAAGCCCATGCGCCACAACTACTGAGCCTGCTCTCTAGAGCCCACGCATCACAACAAGAGAAGCCACTGCAATGAGAAGCCCACGTACTGCAATGAAGAGTAGCCCCCGCTCGCCGCAACTAGAGAAAGCCCACATACAGCAACGAAGACCCAACGCAGCCAAAAGTAAATAAAATAAATTTTAAAAAAAGAAAAAGTAGGGCTTCCCTGGTGGCACAGTGGTTGAGAGTCCGCCTGCCGATGCAGGGGACATGGGTTCATGCCCCAGTCCGGGAAGATCCCACATGTCGGGGAGCGGCTGGGCCCGTGGGCCATGGCTGCTGGGCCTGCACATCTGGAGCCTGTTCTCCGCAACGGGAGAGGCCACAGCGGTGAGAGGCCCGCGTACCACAAAAAAAAAAGTAAATTTTTTGTATTTACAACATGTGGAAATGATAGTATCTGAGACAGTTGCATTAAATAAAATATAGTGTTGAAATTAATTTTACCTGTTTCTTTTTTCTTTTTAATTGTGGCCACTGGGAAATTTTAAATCATACACTGGCTGCATTCTGTTTCTGTTGGACAGCCCTGGGCAAAGGGGCAGACTAACCCATGTCCTGAAGGTGGAGAGAGGGACAGCACCTCTCCTCTCGTGGTGTCTGGAGGGATAGCACTCATTGGTTCAGAACACATTGAGGGCTTTTAAGTGCCTACTGTGTGCCTGGCACCATTCTAAGGCCTGTATTAAATGTGGAGTAATGGGGGCTGGGGAAGGACTCAGATAAGATGACCTTTGAGCTGAATCACAGAGTGGGGGAGAAGGCAAGTGAATTGAGGAAGAGCACCCCAGGAGGGGGCAGGAAGGAGCCCCGACAAGCACAGAGCAAAGTTGAAGCAAATGAGATGAGGGAAGTGGCTGGTGAGGGTCCCAGTTCAGAGTTAGGATTTCACTCTGAATGTAAAGTAAGCCACAGCAGGTCCCAGGGAGGTGAAGGGACCTACTGTTGAAAGGGTCGCCAGACTTCCCTGTGGCCCAGTGGGTAAGGCTCCGCGCTCCCAATGCAGGAGTCCGGGTTCCATCTCTGGTCAGGGAACTCTATCCCACATGCCGCAACTAAGACTCCCACGTGCTGCAACGAAGATCCTGCGGGCCACAGCTAAGACCTGGCTCAGCCAAAGAAAGAGAGAAAGAAAGAGTCTCTCTGGAGATGATGGGAGCCCAGAGGAGCTGGCAAGAGATGGCAGTGACGTCTGGACTGGTGAGACAGTGTGATCTGGCATGTGTTTTGAAGATAGAGTAGGCAAGATTTTGTGGGCTGTAAGAGAAAGAGAGATGTCTGGGATGGAATCGACATTGGCAGGAAAGACGTGGCGGGGGAGAGCTTAGTTTTGTACAGTTAAGTCTGAGATGCTTGGGCCTCCTTGTGGGGCTCTAGGGGGATAGCAGCAGAGAGTTGACCAGGACCTGCAAGGCGTCCGGGCACAGGGGTGTGTCTTAGCCTGCAAGCAGCCCCTGCAGTGAACGGCTCAGCAGCAGCCCTGCTGAAACAGTGTGAACAGGACAGGACGCCAACAGGGGAGCTGTCACAGCAGTTCCAGAGAAAAGAGACACAGGAAGAATAACAGGGACCTAGTGAAGGCGGACGATGGCAGGGTGGTGGGACAGGGGTCAGGGGCCAACCGCCTGCTGGGCCAGGGGGACAGAAGGGGGCTGCCAGAGCCAGCATTGCCACATCTTCCAGTTTTTTATTGGAAATTAAATTTTTATTGGACATTTCAACAAAAGGACTTAATTTGCCAAACATCGTGTGGCCAAGCAAAACATTAGATCTACAAATTCCTGATTTTGATCCCTAAAGGGTAGTTCTCCAGCCCTTGCCTGGGAAGCCTGCTTTCCTTAGTGCAGTTACCTGCGCATACCCCGAGGTTCTGACTCGGAAGCTCTGGAGCGAAATCCAGAGCGTGCACCCACATAGTCCAGGGGCCATCCTCCGTCCCCAGAGCGTCCCCCAGCCCAGTGAGGAAGGCCTGGCCCCGACAGTGCCTGCGCTTGGACATCTCCTCTGATACTGCTCCTCGACTGGATTCATCACGGCCCATCCGCACCCCACACAGAGCACCTGGATTCATCCTGCAAACACTCGTACAGGGCCTACTGTTTGCTAGGCACTGACCTGGGAGCTGTGGATTTAGCCATGAACAAAACCAGGTTCCTGCCAAAGGCACTCACGCTCCAGCATGTCCGTGTCCCTGGAACCAAAAGGAGCTAATTGTTGACCAGACACAAGCCATTCATGGCTCCAGAAAGGCCCGGTAATGCTGGATGCCCTCCCGCATTAGAAATGATGCGTCCTACCTGGTCCCCCCCTGGGCGATGGCACAGATCACCTCTCCACGCTCCCCTGCCCACCCACACCCCTGTGCCGTGGCCTGGGAGAGCCGCAGGGCTGCTGCACCTGCTGGGCTCCTCTCTCCCTTGCCGAGTGGCCAGAGCAGGCCCACAGTCTGGCACCTCGCTTCTTTCTCTTCCCTGCGGCCATGTGATAAGAACTGACATCTGGGTTTGGGCCCAGCTGGCCCAGCCTCAGCCCTGTGCTCGACCCCAGCTTGCCAGCATTCTCAGCACTAGAATTTGGAGCCCAAGCTCATTTCACAGTAAATTATTATGCGTTTTGATTTCCAGTTACCATAGCTCTGTGGTGTGTTTTCCCCAAAACCTCAGGAGGAAGAGGAACTGTGGCAAAAAGCAGCACTCAGGTATTCCTGGGGTCCCCGACCTTGGGACCACCAGAACCACCCGCCAATTTGTAAAACTCTGTACCCAGTACTTTTCCTGCAGTCCTACCTGTTTTGATGTCATGTTAGAGTCGAAATGTCATGATGTATTCTTTTCTTTCATGAATTCATCACAAATCCAAGTAGGAAGCTTGAGGGTAAAAATGTCTTCCTAAGACTTTGTTCCTAGTAAGGCTGTCCCACACTTGCACAATGTTTTATGTGATGAATTTCAGCCTGCAGAAGGCTGGGGCCTTGCTCAGCTGGGAGGTGAACGTGAACTCATTCAGCAAACAACTAGGTGCCTGCTGTGTGCTGGACAGTGTCACAGCCACAACAAAACACGAAGATCTCTTAACACTTTCACAGTCAGTCAGGACTTGAAGCACCGTTTGGTGATAACGTAACTGGAGTAGAATATGCCAGAAGCTATGCTAGGCAGACACGTTCAAGTAAGTGACATGACACCGCCTGCAGCCCCTCTCCTTGGATTTGTGAAAGAGCCATGGACGTCCCTTCAGGGAGGCCGTGTTCCTCGCCATCCCTGGAAAGCAGCCCTTGGAGATGCAGCTGAGCTCTGCTGGTGATGGTGGATAGGACAGCAGCCCGCTGGCTGGTACCAGTTCTGCAACTAACTACAGTGCTTATTTTCCAGGATGGTAAATTCAGAAACTTTTAGTAATGCTGAATTCAGTAAAGACTATATTAAAAACAAACTCCCCAAATTGTCCCTTGGTACTTGAAGTTGTCTTAGCTGGAGAAGGGCCCAAAAGGAATAATCTTTTTTTTTTTTTAATGGTCTTCTTTTTTTTTTAATTGAAGTATGGTTAATTTACAATGTTGTGTTGGTTTCAAGTGTACAGCAGAGTAATTCGGTATACATATATATACATATACATATTCTTTTTCAGATTCTCTTCCATTAAAGATTATTACAAGATATTTTATATACAGTAGTGTGTATGTGTTAATCCCAAACTCCTAATTTATCTCTCCCTCCCCCCCCCAGCCCCTTTGGTAACAGTAAGTTTGTCTTCTATGTCTAGGAGTCTTGTTTTCGTTTTGTAAATAAGTTTATTTGTATCATTTTTTAGATTTCACATATAAGTGATATCACATGATGTTCGTCTTTCTCTGTTTGACTTCCTTCACTTAATATGATAATCTCTAGGTCCATCCAAAGAATAATCTTGAATCTAAGTTCCCTTGTTAAATGTATGATGCTCATGGGGAATTCCCGGGTGGTCCAGTGGTTAGGACTCCACGCTCTCACTGCCCCAGGCCCGGGTTCAATCCTTGATCAGGAAACTAAGACTCTGCAAGCTACACGGTGTGGCTAAAAAAAAAAAAAAAGAAAAAAGTATGACACTCATAGATATCTTTGGTAAAAAAATAATTCTAGTTACATAAGAATTGCCATGTTTGGGCTTCCCTGGTGGCGCAGTGGTTGAGAGTCCACCTGCCGATGCAGGGGACACAGGTTCGTGCCCCGGTCCGGGAAGGTCCCACACGCCGCGGAGTGGCTGGGCCCGTGAGCCATGGCCGCTGAGCCTGCGCGTCCGGAGCCTGTGCTCCGCAACGGGAGACGCAACAGCAGTGAGAGGCCTGCGTACCGCCAAAAAAAAAAAAAAGAAATGCCACGTTTGCCTTAGACCACAGCTTGCAAAGAGAGGTTCGGGGGAGGTCCCCAAGACTCTTTGTGGGTGTCAGCAAGGTAAAACTCTCTTCCTGACAATACTAGGAGGTGTCTGTTTCCCTCTGCTCCTGAGTGCACACGCGTGACGTGAGACAACGACGTCCCTCTGACAGCTGAGGAACATGCCTTCCTGTGTCTTAAACATTTCTCGGTTTTGATATGAACATGGTAAACATCAATAGATACAACCCACATAATCAAAAAGTCTTGGGCTCTTACGTAGCAGAATCTACATATTTAAAGGCTTGGCTGGAGGAGAGGGTGGTGCAGCTGTGAACGCGCCAGGCCTGCACTGACCAAGCACCAGTCATGCCAAGGTCAAGTCCCAAAGAATATCAAAACATTTTAAAATAATGCATAGGGACTTCCCTGGTGGCACAGCGGTTAAGAATCCGCCTGCCAATGCAGGGGACGTGGGTTCGAGCCCTGGTCCGGGATGATCCCACATGCCAGGGAGCAACTAAGCCCGTGCGCCACAACTACTGAGCCTGTGCTCTAGAGCCCATGTGCCACAACTGCTGAAGTCCGCGTGCCTAGAGCCTCTGCTCCACGAGAGAAGCCACCGCAGTGAGAAGCCCACGCACCTCAACGAAGAGTAGCCCCCGCTTGCCACAACTAGAGAAAGCCCGCGTGCAGCAACGAAGACCCAACGCAGCCAAAAATAAATAAATTAATTAATTAAATAAAATAATGCATAATGTGTATTTAATACATGAACAGCAAGATGACCATGACTACGGACTCCAGAGCGGGCGTGTGCTCCATCTTTTGTAGACAAGATCCCACGGATCCCTCTCCCACGACAGTAGTCGTTAAGAGCACACACTCTGGCACCAGACTGCTTGGGTTCAGACCCCAGCTCTGCCCCTATTAACTGTGACCCAGGGCAGCGCGTTCACTCAGGGCCTCGGTTTCCCCACCTGCAATGGGGGATGAGAGAACCTACCTGGCCGGATTCTCACGAAGAATAACCCACCCAGCACGGTTTGCACAACGCAGCCGACACCTGTTAACCGTGACCACAAACCTAAGGAAATGCTCACATTAGTGCTGGGATCGTCCTTCCCGTATTTGATTTCTAGAGTTGCCCTGCATCGAGCTCCAGTTCTTGAATGCCCACAGGAGCGAGCAGGGTGCACAGATGCTCGGCAGCCTGGGGGCCGTGGCTGGGCTGTGGGGACTGCTGTTCCCACAGTGCCGCGGTCCAGAAGACGGAGCTGTGTGCCACCACATGGGCGGGCGGGAACACAGCAAGGAGGGAGAGAGGAGGCTCGGCCCTGGAGATCACGGGGAGATGGGAAAAGGTGAAGCAGCGCATACAGATGGAGCTCAGCCCAGCCTCAGGGGCTCGTGGGCTCGCACATGGCCCCGGAGCTGTCCCGCACATCACTCAGGCACCTGCCGATGGGTTTGCTGTGGAGGACGTGCCCTGCCCAGGCCCGGGCTGCAGGGCCTGGACGCCAGCCGCCCAGCTCCTGCACTGACCTCAGCCTAAGAACCAGTCCCTGCCTGCTTCTCGGGGTCCTGGGCGGGTGCTGTGCTCGTGCACCTAACTCCCACGATATGGTAATCTGGGGACAGCGTGGGCATTCGGTGTTACAGGAATTAATACAGTTTGTCACTGAAACCCAGATTTACGTCCCAACTTTAAAGGGGTTCTAAAAGGACCGACGTGCACGTAGAAGTGCTCTAGCTGCCCCTGGGCTCCTGTGTTCGGGGCTGTGACCCCTGTGGCAACCGCGAGTTCCGGCCAGGCCAGCTTCTCCCCGTCCATCCTCACGGTGCTTCAGTTCTTCCCTTCTGCCAGTAGAGACGGATTGTAAGCACAGTCTACGGGATTTGTTTTGTTTATTCTGTTTATTAAACTGTAACCTCACATAGGATTGCCTTAGGGCCCAAGAAACAAATAAACTGTCAAACGAAATAAAACATAAAGCAGCAGGGGTGGCGACGGCAAAACCCAAATTGCACGCTGTGATCTGAGGCATCTGTGAAGCCAAGTATCCTCCTGTCTCCGAATAATCTCCAGCTTGACCTGACCAACTCTTGTGCCCTCTCCAACCAGGGCTGGCTGGAGGGGCCACAAGAGGAATTCCGGAAACACAGGACCCCTTGGGGGAAGCTGCTGGGAGATCCTGGTGCCCAGCCGCCTGTGCTGGTCTATCTTTTCAACGATCCACGGGAGAGGGCGGAGTATGTGAGCCATGGTTGAAATTCTATGTAGAAGCGGCCACCTCTTCCTCTGTCAAATCAACCCCGTCAATCACAGAGAAAAGGCAGCCGTGCCTGCACCCCTGAGCCTCGTGGCCACTGCCGCAGCAGCTTGTCCTGGAAGGAGGCCTGTCTGAGCGCTCAGCCCTCGCCTTGCACCGCATCTGCGCTGAGTCTGTCCTGTGTGCTAACGCTGTGCTCGGCCAGCCTGGCCTCCCTGGGACTGCGAGGCAAGCCAAGCGGCCAGCCACTGGGGGAAACTGGAAGCTCCCCAGGTTTCCAGGGCCTCCTGGAGACCAACCCCTGTCACCGCACCTCCCATCCGCCCACGCAGGGTCTTCCTGCCCTCCCCTTCCCCACCTCCCATCTGCCTAGAGTCTGCTCTCCACGAAGCAGTCCAAATCATGCTTATAAAACAGAGCAGTTGGTCCTGGGCTCAAAGCCCTCCAGCCGCTCCAGCACAGAGGAAGGGTCCTGACCACTGGGCATTCTGACCCTGGCCTGAGCCCAGCCCTGCCTCCCTCCACCTCCCTCCACCCAACCTGGCCACAGAGCGTGTCCCACCTGCACACTCCCAGCTCCCGCCTTCCCCTCCCCCTCCACGAGAGCAGAATTTACGTTACACCTGCACACTCCCAGCTCCCGCCTGGGAGTGTGAGGACATGGGTGTGTCCTCAGCACCCAGGACACAGCCATGCAACATCTGTCAAAGGCAACTTCAGTTTATACCACAAAAATCTCCCTTTCTCTCCAGTTCCCTCCTTCTCTGCAACTTCTTTGCAGGCCTGTCACCAATCTCCCCAAAACTCGCCCCCAGAAACTCCAGCCTCCCACCCCATCTCCCCATCAGCTTTGCTTTGGACCAGTAACAGCACTGGTGTGTTTTCCCCATCCTCTGCCTCTTTCATCCTTTCTTTTGAGCTATTTTTGCCCTTTGTCTTTCTGTTCTGCCCTACAGAATATCGAGAATGGGCCAGCCACCTCTGAGTTTGAGGGAACGGGACAGGAGTTCGGAGGAAGGTGGGTTTTCCTCAGTGGGCTGGCAGGAAAGGCCAGGACCTCTGCAAGCACTCGCTTGTCACTGTCTTTTCCCCGTTTTGCTGTGACTGTCCAACTTCAATGCGGTTTGTGGAACATCTGCAGAGGCAGGCCCACCACTGATGTGCTGATAAACCGTTAACAGCCACAGACCTCTGGGGTCCAGAAGCAGCCAGCCGGTGGCCACTCTGTGTCTTAATATGGAAAAGCACGAAGGCCTAGGACCGTCCTCCTTCTGGGAGACGGCATGCTCTGTCCAGTGGGTGAAACGGAGCCTCTCCGTGACAGCTGCTAGCTGTGTGTTGTGGGCACACAATCTGACTAGTGGCTACAGGATCCCAGAGCATCCTGTTGGCTGCAGGGCACCTCCAATGGGGAGCTCCCAGGAGACAAAACACAGAACAGTGAGGCCTTCCTTCTTTCCTTATCCTGTCATCCCCCTAACAGGTAACCCGAGGGACCAGAGACATATCAAGCCTGTAACTTTCATCCAGACACGATCCCTCTTTCCTGCCAGCGGGACCCAGACAAGGCTTCTGAACAGGTGCCAGGGCGTGGAGGTGAACATTGGGTGTCTGGTTGTGGCTCCCAAGTGGCTAAAGGACCTGGACAGGCAAACCCCAATGTGAACAGACAGAAAAGCCACTGCAAACTCACACTGTAGGAAAGGGGTTGGCCCCTGACAGGGGAACGATGGGGGTGCCCACTCGCTGCGAATGGATCTGGAGGCTCCCTTGCAGTCTCCCCCTTTGCTGTGGCCACGCCCGCTCCAACCACAGCTCGGAGGGTGCTGGCAGCACTGTCAACTCACGCCTCTACTCCGTGACCCCAAAGGCAAAGTCCTCTCCCCGTTTGCAAACACGAGTCCTAGGAACTCCCTCACGGTCCAGTGCTTACGATGTGGCACTCTCCCTGCCGGGGCCCAGGTTCAATCCCCGGTTGGGGAACTAAGATCCCGCAAGCCATGTGGCTCGGCCAAAAAAAAACCTATGAGTCCTAAGGAAGGACTTGGGGGATGACTGTCCTCTCCCTGAACTACCCAATGTGGTGACTAGCGTGACGCTGCAAAGGGCTAGGGCCACACGATGGGTAGTGAGGAACCCAGCGGATGGGCTTTACTGAGAGGTATGAACAGCAGACATCTTCTCCAACCATCACTGCGGGCAGCGGCCTCCAAGCTGGCCCTCGATGACCCCTGCCCCCTGGGATTCATACCCTTGGGTTGTCCCTGCCATGTGGCACCTCATTACGTGAGAAGCCCATGGAGTCACACGGTGAGGAGCTGCTGCCACGGGCCAGGAGCCAGGCAAGGGCGTTACCTTGGACACTTGGCAAGTTTCAGGTGACCACAACCCCAGGCGTCACCTGCACTGCAGCCTGGTGAGAGGCCAAGCACTCAGGAACCATGTGGCAATAAACTCTGGTTGTTCTAACTTGCTGAGTTTAGGGTAATTTGTTACACAGCAATGGATAACTGATGTAATCAACAGAGCAAGTGGTTAAATTAATGAATTTGGCATGTGTGTCCAGAACTCTGGGTGTTAGCACAGACCTGCCCTTTCCAGGCCCCTCCTAAATGTCTGTCCAGAATCCCACGCCCACGTCTGGAGAACTATTGAGGAATACATAGCTACTTAGTCATGTGCGAGTTCCTGGACAGGTTTTTTGCTAATAATAATGGACTTTTCTCCTTTCAAGAACAAATCTGATATTATGAAATCTTGTTGTACGTGTGAGTAAAACCCAATTAGTGAGCCACACGAGAAGAAATCGTTTCCTAAGAAAGATGTGCAGTCCAGAAACAAAATTTACCAAAATGCAGATGACTTTGTTCAAACATTCCACAGGGGAGTGTATTTTATAGATGACAACCTAACATTTTGCAAAGATCTAGGTATAGGCCAGGTCATTCAAAGCTGCAAGACAGCCTCAGCCCAGCAGCTCACCATTATGGGTACAGTTAGTCATTACCTTATGCAACAGCCAGAGGGTTCCAAAGACCAGGCCCGAGTGTGGAGTCACTGTGCTTTTTTAAAAATTTTTATTGAAATATAGTTGATTTACAATGTTGTGTTAGTTTCAGGTGCACAGCAAAGTTATACATACACGTGTATATATAAATATATATGTATATGTATATACATTCTTTTCTATTTTTATTGTTTTCATATTTATTTATTTGGCTGCGTCGGGTCTTAGTGTTCGTGGTGGCACTCAGGCTCCAGAGCCCGCGGGCTTAGTGGCCCCGAGGCATGTGGGATCTAGTTCCCCAACCAGGGATTGAACCCCCACCCCCTGCATTGGAAGGTGGATTCTAAACCACTAGACCACCAGGGAAGTCCCTATCTATTCTTTTTTTAGATTCTTTTCCATTATAGGCTATTACGAGTTACTGAATATAGTTCCCTGTGCTATACAGTAGCTCCTTATTGGAACTGTGATTTAAATAAAAAGTGTAGCACTTTAGTTGCAGCCAAGCTGCCTAATTTGTGAAGAAGCAAAAAATCATTTTTTCTGATATTAATAACAGAGCTTGTATCTGAAAACCAAAGACGGCCCAAAAGACCAACCTCTGTCCCGGACTGCTGAAGTGTCACTCCTATTTTACAGACAAGGGGACGGACAGATGTCCTCAGAGCAGCCGCCTGAAGCCCCTCGGCTGCCAGCTGGCGGCACAGGAGCCCAGCAAGGGCCACAGGGACGGCAGCAGGACGAGGCGCCTTGCTCCCCTGCCCTTCCCGCCTGGTGACAGGGAGGTGATACAGAGGCCCAGACAAGCCTGGGCCGCAGTCAGTTCACCACGATGGCCTCTGACACAGTTAAGGGAAGCCAAGCCCAAAGGTCCTGATGTGCACAGGGTTCCGAGAGCTGAGGAAGCAGAACGGAGTAAACACAAGTCACAAGGTACAGAAAGAACAGAGAGCAGGTGACGGACAGGAGTGGCTCAGGAAAGTGAAGGCGGTGCCTCAGGAGTGGGGCCCGGGAGGAGCCGGTCTCCCCCCACCCAGGTCCTTCTCTGCCAGGGTTGAGGCCACTGGGCATCTGAATTCTCTAACTGAACCCCCATCGCCCGAGGCCACTGCAGTGGCGGGACTGAGCAGGGCGGGGTTCAGAGTCAAGGTCCACCTCTCACCTGAGGCCTGGGTTGCAGCCAGCTCTCAAAGCACAGTTGTTCAGTAAATGTGTTTGGATGAGTGAATTCATGTTTCCCAGAACCTCATTTCCCACGACATCCTGGATGTGGACGGCTTCCCAGCTGATGAGCCGCTTTCATGTATTTTCATTGCATTTTATCTTTACAACAACCCCGTGGGACACCCAGTATCAGCCTCACTCTGCAGATAACTTTATCCCCATTTTACTGATGAGAAAACTGAGGCTTGGAGAAGGTAATCACTTGCTCAAGGCCACAGACTCAGAAGGACAGAAGCCCGCACTACTTTCCCAAAGCCCAGCTCCTGCTATCACCCTGCACTGCTTCCAAATGAACCTCCTGCAAAGAGCTTAGATTCCAATACCACTTTTTACTTCAAACAGTGTTAACAGGACTGCATCTTACACTCTCCCGAAACACGTTCAAATTTGTCAGAGGCTGTGAGTCACAAATTCTCTGTGCTGGGTGAGAAGGGAACCGGGTGAGGGTGGGGCTCAGCCACTTCCTGTTAGGGCGGCGTTGCACAAGCTCTGATAGGGTGTAAGGGGGCCAGAAACTACTGGGAAGCCTGGTCATGGTTACGGGACTGGTCTGGGGAGAGTGGACGGGAGAATGTGGGTGGGACAGTTTAACCAGTGAAAGAAAAACAGTGAAACAGTGAAGGAGGACACCGGGGAGGATGGATGGATTGTTGAGAGAGAAAGTGAGAAGGCAGGCAGTCCAGCTGTGCAGGACAGGGGCAGCCCCCTCTCCACAATCAACCACACTCGAGAACCTGGCTGCCAGGGGGGGACCTATAATCAGGACGCTGCATTAAAAAAAAGTCCCTAAACCTTTGCAGCTTCAGGACCGACGGGGGGGGGGGGGACACATATGACCTTTACAGCCATAGGGCGAAGAGCACAGGCCCTGAAACCAGTCAGACCATCTCTGAAACTCTGTGCCATTAATTCTTAGCTGTGACCTTGGAAAGGTTACTTTAAAGTGTTCTGAGTCTGTTTCCTTACCTGTAAAATAGATGTAAAAGCATTTACTTTGCACACTTGTGAAGATTAAACGTATGTTTGATACACAGTCAGGCACTAGCTGGCCCTCAGTAAGACTGGTTATCATCTAATGACCTTAGGAATTTGGGGATTACGGAAAAACACACAAACAAACTTAAGTCACCATAACACAATCAGCAGTCTCAAGGCTAAGGGTTCAAGCACCAGACCTCCGGGGGGCTGGGAAAGAGGCGGGGACCCTGGGGTCCGGAATCCCAGGGATAAAACCACAGCCCCCCACCTCCACCCCGCCTCCCAGGGATAGAGCGGACTAAGTCCCCCGGGCTGTGATCCTGGTCTCCAGAGCTGGGCACGACTTCCAGAGGGAGTCAGCCTGCCTCCAGGAGAAAATAACAGTGGACGAGATGGTTACCTCTCCAAAATTAAGCATCTGTAGGCCAAGATTGCCAGCCGCCTGCGCCGGGGGGCTCAGATACCCTCTCCTGGAGTCCTTGCTCTTACCCTAAGCCCCTTCCTCGTCCGCTCCGTCCGCAGGACCCTCCGGGCACCACCCGGGCAGGCTCTGCGGCCAGAGCCCGGACCAGCGAAGCCCTCCTCCCCTCGGCAGCACCCTCTTCGCGCCCAGACCGCGCCGGGGTCCAAGGGTCGGAGTAGGGGTTAGGGTCCAGGTCTGAGGGTCGGAGTCGGGGTCAGGATCCGGGTCTGAGGGTCGAAGTCGGGGTCAGGGCCGCGGGCGGCCCTGCCATCTGCGCACGCTCCGCGCCCCTCGGGCTCCCTCGCTCGCTCTGAAGTCCCGGGACCCGCTGCGCCAAGTCCCTACGGGAGCGGCGGCTCGGCGCGGCGTTCCGATGCCCTCCTTAGCTTCAGCTGTACTCGAGGCGCTCCGCACAAGGTGGCACCTCAAACCGCTAGAGAACGCCAGTCGGATTAGGGGTGCCGCTGACGCCGCGCGCGGCGCCGGAATCCGCGAGCAGGGGACTGAGGCTTGGCAAGCTTGACCGCGCAGGTGCCGCAACGAGGCCCGCACAGCGCAGGCGCTCCGAGGAAACCCTCCACCACCACCCCGCCCCGCCCGACCGCGCAGGCGCCCCGAAGAGGCCCCGACCGCGCAGGCGCCGCTTCTGAGTCAACATGGCGGCTGCGTGTCTGCTGCTGCGGGCCCTCCGCCTGGGTCCCGGGCCAGGGCCGGGGCGGCTGCGGGGCCCCTACTCTGGCTGGAGTCCAGGCAGCTCCGCCAAGACCGGGTGGAGGTGGCCGTATGTTGTCCACAGGCCTCTCATGGGTGTCGTCGGGCCTGGAGGCCGAGTCCTGCAAGTAATGTGTGGGGAAGATGCCCTCCCGCCGCCGGGTCTTCGTCGTCCGAGAGGCCCCGGGCTGCCGGCGGAGGAGCGGGGGCCGAGGCGGGCGGGCAGCCGGAGGGAGGGGCGGGGGGCGAGGCCGCACAGTTCCTGCTTGGACTTTTCTAGTCCTTGTTTCGTGTGTTGGTATTTTCTGCCCGTCTTCCTGGCGTTTTGAAATTGAATCGAGTAAGAGTTTCATCAATTTCTGGCAGAGAACTATTAGCTCATATAGATCAGATCCCACCCAGATGAATTCCAGCACCTTCCAGATGCTCGAAGTGGGCTGTCAGAAAGTTTTTCGTGTGAGCAAAGTACCTTGCAACTGTGTTTTACTTTTGTCGTGTAGCTTGACATGTTATGGATTCAAATTCAGAGACCCTCTGTGTGAAGGGTGTGTTCCAGGCACTGTTAATGTTAACATTTCACTCTGAAAACAAAGACCCTAAGTTCTAAGCTGAAAAATCAGCCTTTTTCGCCGATTTTTTTTAGCCCTCTCTTAGGACCTCGACTCTCACATTTTAGGTTATAATGTATTATTGTTATTGTATTTTACCATAACTTGAGAACCAATTTCATATCATAATCCTATTCTAGATTCCTGGCCACATTTCCTGAGTCTGAGGACAACTATAGCTGCATTACACTTGTTTTTGTTTTTGCTGTTTAGTTCTATTGAGAAGGAAAATCATAATTTATTATTTTTAATCAGATTCTTTGATTATTCTATGAAAATAAATAAGGACTGAAGTAGGCAATTCACACATACTTGTGAAGTCTAAACAGATAACCTCACCAGTGGCTATAATAGTAATTAAAGAAAGTCATCTGGTTTAAACAAGCAGTGTTTAGAGCTGACTTTGAAGAATGACTTTTTCCCCCCACTCGATCTAACACGCTGACGTTTCTCAGTTACTGGGCCCAGTCCACACTCTATGGTCCTCCCTTATATGCCTCCTGGTCATCACTGAGCCAAGAATAGTGGTATTAATTAAATGGGACAGTAATTGTATGGACGAGGAATTTTTAACCTGCTGCTAACAGGAAATTACATGTAACGTACTCCTTTAGTAAGGAGTTACTTTTCTCCGTAATAACAGCAGACCAAGGATGAACTAAGGGAAAAAAAATTAAAAATAAATAAGTAAATAAAACAAATGAAGAAATTGCCGCCACAGAGATAGAAGAAATTAAGATGCACCGTTGACCATAACATAAAACACATTCAGGCGGGAAACTGGTGGACTACCTGGGAACGTTCTACAGGGAATAGTCGTCTGCAGTTGTGGGGAGCAAAGGGTTTAGGCAGCCACTGTGGCCTTTGCTCCTTGGGTCCTGCAGGACAGTTGTGAGCCTCGGCTCACAGAATGGCAGCCAGTGTTCCGCACCTTGAGTTCAGCATTTCTTTGACTTGCTCGCTTGCTTTTAAGCTTTTTGTTTTGTTTTGTTTTTTAATCAACATCCCCATTTTATTTTAGTTAGTTTTTTTTAAACTGTTTTTTAACATCTTTATTGGAGTATAATGCTTCACATTGTTGTGTTAGCTGCTGCTGTGTAACAAAGTGAATCAGCTATGTGTGTACATGTATCGCCATATCCCCTTCCTCTTGCGTCTCCCTCCCACCCCTCTAGGCGGCCACAAAGCACGAGCTGACCTCCCTGTGCTCTGCGGCTGCTTCCCACTAGCTCTCTATTTTACATTTGGTGGTGTATATATGTCCATGCCTCTCTCTCACTTCGTCCCACCTAACCCTTCCCCCTCCCGTGTCCTCAAGTCCAAAAAATATGGAACACTTCACGAATTTGCGTGCCATCCTCGCGCAGGGGCCATGCTAATCTTCTCTGTATCGTCCCAACTCTAGTGGATGTGCTGCCGAAGCGAGCACTGCTTTTAAGGTTTTGATGTTATGTTAGAACTTTGCAGTAATGCGCAGACTATTGCTTCACATGTCAGGGCGGTGTTAATCTTACAAGCGAATAAATACCAGAGCTTTTAGGAGAGACTGTGCAGCAGGGAATTAGTCTGCATTGCCTGGGGTGCTGTGGTGTTGGTGGGACTGATTCTCTCTATCGCTCTTTGCAGAGTTTCCAGTTGCGACTGCTAACCCCTACATTCGAAGGGATCAGCAGATTGTTGGTGAAACAGCATCTCGTCCAGAATCCAGTCGGACTCTGGAAACTTCTAGGTGTGTATCTTTTGAAGACAGAGGTGACAGGCAGAGCCTATGGCATTTGTGAGTAAATTCAGAGAATGTTGCTTGTTTGACGTCATCAGAAAAACGAAATCGCGAAGAGGACCTTCGGCTGCTACTCGCTGTGAGCCCTCAGATGCTCTGAAATGAGGTTTATGAGGAGGAAATTTGTCTGAGGTCTGAACAAGCCATTTTTGCTTCTTTTGAGTTGTCTCTCTCTTTTTTCTCTTTAATTCTGGTAATAATTGGGCTGCTTGACAAAGGTTTTCCATGTGCTGTACCCAACTCCAGGAACGTTTAGTAAGGAGCTGCAAACTGGCTGTGTATGTCTTGCGTACAGAAGGCAAGTAAACACAGCCTGCAGATAATGTGCTCTTACACTGGAGTCGCACCGTATATTGAGATCTTGTGACATCCGGCTGTCTCTTTTGATCTTAGGTCAAAGGATCGTAAGGGTTGACACCTGTACTTTTACTCCCCCCTTTATTCAGTTGGAACAGGGAAAAGGTGAAATCTCCCACTGCTACATACGTACCCACCCCCGGTCATAGCAGCCTACACGTACCCCCAGTGGCACAGCCGTCACCTCCAGACACCCCCGTGTCAGGTGGACATCGAGGCAGTTTTATTTGTGATTCTCTTAATGTGTGTGAAGAAGGGTGCAGCCAGTCACGTTGTGAGACGCTTTCCCCCGTTTTAAGCGGTGGTTGGTTCAGACCTTGGACAAGTCAGAGCCTTTGGTGTGAGGAGTGGTCCGGGGCGCGTCTGGGTGAAGGTGGTGGCCCGGGGCCGCTGCTGCTGCATCGTGCGGAAGCCGCTTCCCGCTGTTCATTTGTTTAAATTCATTTAAAGTGACTGCATGTCAAGGGCTTCCCTGGTGCCGCTGTGGTTGAGAATCTGCCTGCCAACGCAGGGGACATTGCTGTGGCTCACGGGCCTAGCCGCTCCGCGGCATGTGAGATCTTCCCGGACCGGGGCACAGAACCCGTGTCCCCTGCGTCGGCAGGCGGACTCTCAACCACTGCGCCACCAGGGAAGCCCTGTGTTCATCATCTTTATTCCCTCACGTTGGCTAATTTAAATTACAGAAATACTTACTTCAGTTGAAGTAGTTCATTGTTTACAATGAGTAGCTATTAGAGTAAGAATGATTACCCCAGCTTCTAGATCCTGTGCACGTAGCTTTCAGATAGCTTCTGTTTTGTTTTGGTTGTCTGGGAATACCCCTTCTCCTGAGGGTTCCCCTGCAAGCCTGATTGTCGTTAAACACTTTCCCTCTTCCTCATAGGAGGCATGCACTACTTTAACACCTCAGGGTGGAAGCAGAAGACTAAAGGCAGCGATAAAGCCAAAGGGAGGAGCCCTGAAGATGACGAAGGTATATCCATGAGATCTTAAGCGCTGCCTGCACACGTGTGCTCTAGTCTAAGGAACAGGAAGCCCATCCTGGGATCACACCTGCCCCCCGTCCCTAATGCAGTTGCTGGATTCTTCCTGCCCATCCTTTTAGGGACGGCATCATCAGCACCTGTGTCCCTTGTTCAGGGTACCTGAAGGCGGGTGGGGCTGCTGTGCTCTGTGTGGAGAGGGTGGACCTCGGATCCGCCCTGGACTCAGAGCTCTGGGGGAGGAAGGCTCCAGGACTCCCCGGCCGAAGCCCTGCTCTCGTGCACACCTGACTGGTGTTGGCACTGCCTCCAGGCCTGAGGAGCAGCCCCAGAGGACAGGATGGTACGGGGCATGACCTTGGGGAAGGAGTGGGGCCCCAAGCCCCGGGGCACAGCGAACTCACTTGCAAGTCTCCTCTGGACTCTGGAATTAGGACTCGATGATTGTGTGAAGGGGAGGGAAATGAAAAGGGAACTTTGGACTGAATTGACCTCTAAGATGACAGCTGGCTGCAGGCAGCTGATACACATGGAACTCGCTAGGCCTTAGGAATGGTTGGAGCGTGCCCAGCACTGTGCTCAGTGATTTGTGCACTCTCTCTTCAGAGTGACCCTGTCACTGGCCCTTTCTACATATGAGGACGCTGGATGCCTGCTCTTTGCCTGGTCCAGGGAGGGACACATGCGTGGGGTTGTGGCGCTGATTTTGATGTGGCTGCAGAGGGTTGTGGTGCGGGACCCGAGGCCCGGGGGCCCTGGAGGAGGTACTTTACCCAAAGGCCAGCCATGCTCAGAACCAGGCTCCTGTGAGCCCCAGACGCCTCAGGGGGGACGGCAGCCTGAGAAACGCTTTCTTTATCGGACCCTGGGCCTGTCACCAGAGCTGCACACAGACTGGTCCCGTTCCCCAGGCCTCATCTTTCCAGAAGGGCGCAGCCACCCTGGCAGCTTAGTTGGAACAAGACGGCTTCCCGACCAGGTTTTGGTAACCGTGGGGAGGACCTTCCTCCCTAGTCTGGTCCAGAAACGTCTTCAGGAGCTGGGGGTCTGGAGGTTCGGCCCCAGAGCCCCCTGGTTATGGGGTGAAGCCCCTTGTGCTCGACTTTCTAGGAGGGGCTGCGTTTTCCTGATGCTCATGTCCATCCTTCGCTGGCGGCCCCTTCGTTTACCTTGAGAGGAGCTGTAACTTTCCATTGGTCTCGACTCCCATGGTGCCCTTGACTGGGTTCAGATTAGATGTTTCTGGCTGTCGACCTCCTGGCTGCAGGCTCAGGCAGTGTGTGTGCTGCAGGCCTCCTTCATCATCACCCCGGGGGAGAGCCCCCAGGGGACTTGGCTCTTCTTGTTTTTTTCTTTTTATAAATTTATTTATTTATTTTTGGCTGTGTTGGGTCTTCATTGCCGCGCGCAGGCTTTCTCTAGTTGCGGCGAGCGGGCTTCTCATTGAGGTGGCCTCTCCTGCTGCGGAGCATGGGCTCTAGGCCCGCGGGTTTCAGGAGTTGTGTCATGTGGGCTCAGCAGCTGTGGCTCGCGGGCTCTAGAGTGCAGGCTCAGTAGTTGTGGCACGCGGGCTTAGTTGCTCCCTGGCGTCTGGGATCTTGCCAGACCAGAGATCGAACCCATGTTCCCTGCATTGGCAGGCGGATTCTTAACCACTGCGCCACCAGGGAGGTACCCCGATGCATTCTTTTTTTTTTTCTTTTAATTTATTTGTTTCTTTGGCTGTGCTGGGTCTTAGTTGCGGCATGTGGGATCTTTTAGTTGCGGCATGCGGGATTTAGTTCCCTGACCAGGGATCGAACCTGAGTCCCTTGCATTGGGAATGCAGAGTCGTAACCACTGGACCACCAGGAAAGTTCCCCACCCCACCCCCATGCATTCCTAAGCATTTCACTGCATGACCTTTGACCATGGGTATTTTTCTTTTTTATTTTATTTATTTGTTTATTTTTGGCTGTATTGGGTCTTTATTGCTGTGCACGGGCTTTTCACTAGTTGCGGCGAGCAGGGGCTACTCTTTTTTTTTTTTTTTTTTGCGGTACGTGGGCCTCTCACTGTTGTGGCCTCTCCCGTTGCAGAGCACAGGCTCTGGACGCGCAGGCCCAGCAGCCATGGCTCACAGGCCCAGCCGCTCCGCAGCATGTAGGATCTTCCCGGACCAGGGCACGACCCCGTGTCCCCTGCATCGGCAGGCGGACTCTCAACCACTGCGCCACCAGGGAAGCCCAGCAGGGGCTACTCTTCATGGCAGCGCGTGGGCTTCTCATTGCGGTGGCTTCTTTAGTTGTGGAGCATGAGCTCTAGGCGTGCAGGCTTCAGTAGTTGTGGCTCATGGGCTCAGTAGTTGTGGCTTGCGGGCTCTAGAGCACAGGCTAAGTAGTTGTGGCACACGGGCTTAGTTGCTCCACGGCATGTGGGATCTTCCCGGACCACGGATCGAACCCATGTACCCTGCGATGGCAGGCGGATTCTTAACCATTGTGCCACCAGGGAAGTCCCCCCCATGCATTTTTAAGCATTTCACTGCATGACCTTTGACCATAGGTATCTTTCTTTATTTTGCCTACTTTTTTTCCCCCCGGCCGCACCGTGCGGCATGTGAGATCTTAGTTCCCAGACCAGGAATCGAACCAGTGGCCCCTGCACTGGGAGGGCCAGGGAATTCCCTCCTACAATTTTTTTTGATACTATGTTTTTATATTTTTCCTACAGTTTCATTGGTCTTGTCAGCAGTTCCAGGTCTCTTACTCCACACGTTTCCATGTGAATTTACTTTGTAGATTTCCTTCTTCTACCTTCCTGGGGTGTAGTGCTGGCAGTCCCAGCTTTCCCTGAGGTTTGTAGGCACCTGACTGTTGAAGGAGGTCCCAGTCAGGTGCCCTCTGCTCGGCGTTTGGCAAGCAGCACTTTAATAGTAATAACTTGTAGTTTATCACCGAGATCATAGTTTTCCTTTAAAGCTGATTGTTTGAACACATGTGTCTTCATGTTCTGAGATATGTGATGTGTCTTGAAGTGTGTCATTCATTTCAGAGACATTCTGAGCTGGAGGAGGAAGGTGAGGGCTTTTGCTTCCTGAGAAAATACGGAAAAGAAACCCTGAGGAGGCGGATACTGGCAGATGTGAACGTTGTTTCCTCCCAACAAGTCAATTCTGGGTTCAGTAACATGTAGTTTAATGGAACAAAGTAGGAAATCCAGAAGCAGAGTCTAGTTTGTCTAAGAATTAGCAAGTAACTAAAGTGGCATTTCACACGGTGGCAGAAAGGGTGGATTGTATGAGAAATGGTTTGGAACCGTTGCTTAGTTGTTTGGAAGGAGATTAAATTAGACTCTCATTTCATATACCAACATAAATTCTGAGTGGATTGAATCATTAAATTTAAAAAACAGAATTGGAAAAGAATTAGGAGAAAACAGAGAGGACCGTTCCTTAACTTGAAACGGGTAAAGCCTTTTCTTAGAAGGAGAAGGTAGGTGGGCCGGAGCAGCTTCTGCGTCTGCCTGGCCCGTGTCCCATCGCTCAAGCTGGTGCATGGTCCTGCGGATACTGATTCTGGGAGGAGTGGCCATGGCCACTTTCTTTCTGCAGCTTCTAACCTGCCGTGGCTGCGGACACGTGCTCCCCCCGCTGAATCCCATCGCAAGTTACCATCGGGCACTGTAGCGCCGGGGACCAGAGGCAGAGTCAGTCTGGAGAAAGGGTCGCGCCGGCTCCTTCCCTCCGCCCGTGCCACACACCTGCACGCCTGGCGCACACCCGATGAGGTGGCGGCCCTGGGCCGGGTCTGCGCCTCCCCGCCTCCTTCACGTGCTGGTTGTATATTTGTTCATTTTGGGGTGAACTATAGCTTGCCTCGAGAAAGCGGGATAAAGTTCATGTCCGTTATATTTGCATTAGACGATAATTGCTTGCTAAACCAAAGGTTTTTTTTCCATGAGGGCGTCTTCTGGACTGTGAGGGAGTTGACTGGCCCGTGAGCTCTCAGCTCTGTGGACTGCATGCAGGCAGCACAGCCCAGCGTCACGCTCAGACCTGCCCTCTGAGAGCCTTGAATGAGAAAGGCCAGTCCTGAGAGATTATATACGTTCGCTTCTCCAAACCCAAGATTACAGAGCTGGAGCACAGATTAGCGGTTGGAGTGATGGAGTTGTCGTGGCTTGACTGGTGATGGATACGCAGACGTTGACCTGTGGTGAAATTGCACAGAACTAGAGCCACACAGGAGCGCGGGTCGCAAGGGGTGGCTGTGTCAGTGTTGTCCACGTTTGGGTTGTGATGTTGTTCCCGGTTTTGTCAGATTGACTGTTGGAAGGCCCTGAGCCCAGTAGACGCGGAAGAGGGGCCTCTGTTACTTCTCACGAGTACGTGGCGCCTACAGTTACCTCGTCGTGAAAGGTTAACAAACAGCGATGGCTGGCATTTCCAGAACACGTTTTGTGGATGGTGCCCCTTTATCCTCTGTGAGGTGCACCTCGTCTCCATCTTCACGTTTCTCTCCGGGCTGAGGGTCAGGACCAGCCCCGTGGTGGTATTAACGAGAGCCGGGGTATCGCCGCATCCTCCCAGTGTTCACGGCACAGTGCTCACGGCTGGGGTGAACACCTGGAGGGCTCCTGCCGTGGTCTCCTGCACGTTCAGCAGCGTCGTAACTCGTTCATTTGTCTTCAGGTGGCTGGTTCAGGTGACTCACCGCAGCAGCTGACATCCTCCGACCCCCAAGAAGGACTCGTGGGACCATAGTTTTCCAGCGGTCCCGCAGGCTGCTGCCCAGCGGGTAGACAGTCTAACGGCTTAGGAGGCAGCAGCCTTTCCTGGGTGCCCCAGGCAGTAGAGATTTTGGGGTGACCCTCAGCTCTCCGTGAGCTGGATATACGAGGAGCAGCCGGCGGGAGGAGCTGTGCTCACGAAGGCGGGTTCACTCCCCGCAGACAGGGCACAGGCAGAGGCACCAGTCGGCAGCCTCGTGTCCCCGAGTCTGTGGGGATGATGGACTTGGTGGGCAGGAGACGGGGCCTTCGGAGTGGAGGGAATGTCCTTTCTGCCCAGGGTGTTCACATGCCTTTTCTCTATAGAGTCTCAGGGTCAGATCTCGTTTCATCTCCTAGAGCTCAGGAAGCTTCCATCTGCTTAGCCCATCCTACGTCTCACTTCCGTATCTTCCCTTACTGCTTTCCCGTTGTCTTTCTTGGAGCGGCCCTCATGATCTCATACCTGGTCAGTACTACGGATACATGTTTTGTTACATTTGGTTTCCTTATGTTAAAGTTTCAGAAACAGAACTAGTTCAACCAGTTCAGGCTGGCGCGGCAGGGCTGTGGGGCGGTGCGGCTGCCAGCGTTGATTGCCCCCCACTGGGTTGTTAGCAAGGCTGAAGGTTAAATATTTGAGAGAGACGGCTTCTCACCTGCGAACATGAATCTGCTGTCCACAATCACAAGTGGTCACCTTTATGAGCTTGAAATATCGGATACACTGTTGTACGCTATCGTAAGATGGGCTGATACCTAAAATGTGTTTTCAAAATGGCTGCTGTGACGGTCTCTCAGGCTTCAGCTTTTTCCTTTTATTTATTTTTTATTTTTTAAATATTTATTTGGCTCCTTCGGGTCTCAGTTGCGACACGCGGGATCTTCAGTTGCAGCATGTGGGATCTAGTTTCCTGACCAGGATCGAATCTGGGCCCCCTGTGTTGGGAGCGCGGAGTCTTAGCCATTGGACCACCAGGGAAGTCCCTCAGGCCTCAGGTTTCTAAACCGATTTAAAATGCTTTCGAATTCTTCCAGGCCGCCCGTTGGAGAAGCAGGTGGTATGTGTGGGTGGCTGCACCTCCAGGCTGTGCAGAGGGCAGGGGGCCCTGAGTCCCTCCACAGTCTGTCCTTGGAGAGGTGACCATGGCCAGCTCTGCTGTGTGTGCCGGCATGGCCTCTGGGGAGGGTGAGTGAACGGTGGAAGCTTTGGTCGCTGAGACAGGTCTGTCTTGGGCAGAGCTGGTGAAGAATTGCACACACATTTCTCAAAAGGCGTTGTTAACTGCAGGTCTTGCAAAAGCTGCGTGGAGTGTTAGGAAGGATGGGCCCACCCTGCACAGGTGAGCGAGGCCGGGTTGTTCCAGGGCCTCCTGGGGTGTGGATGAGGTGTCCGGTGCGTGCAAGGACTGGGGAGGTGGGCTCCTGGGGGCGGTGGGCTAGCGAGACCATGTGAAGTGCTGGGTCGACAGCCCTGTGTCAGTAAGACGCAGCCCCTGCCCCCGTGTGATTGGTGGGAGGAGCACTGTGGCCTTGCCTTTGCTGGGACTCTTTCCCGTCTGTGCTGTGCGCTGGAGGGAGGTGCCGCCCCCAGGAGCTCCTATGTCAGGTGTGAATCCGGGGAATTTATCTCATGGTTCTGATAAAGAGCGGGTCTCCAGACTGTTTTACACTTCGAAGTGTGCTGCTTGTCCAGTGTTTCTGTGATGAATGCTGTGCAGCTCGCTTGAGTGTCAGTCCCAGGTGGTTGTGTGGGGGGAGGGCAGGTGGTGGTGGAGAGGTTGTTGTTAACAGGGACCTGGGCGTGAGCCACAAGCACTGGGGATGGGTCGGTATCTGGTCGAGCCTGGAAGGCCAGCGAGGGTCGTAGTGGGGCAGATGTGCTGTCAGTGAGATGTGGCATCACTGTGGAGCTGTGCTGGTCCTGGGAAGCTTTTGACTTTAAAAATGGTTTCATGTTATCCCAGCAGGTGGGACCCCAGGAATGGGATGTTGGTGACCTTGAACGGCGTGCGGGGACGTCGAGCCCCCTGACGTGGGGGGGCGGGGCAGGGGCGGGGGCTCCACCCTGGTCTTACACCCGCCCCCCCCCACCCCACAGAGGCGCGGCGGCGCCGGGAGCGCGAGGACCAGATGTACCGCGAGCGGCTGCGCACGCTCTTTGTCATCGCCGTGGTCATGAGCCTGCTCAACGCGCTCGGCTCCAGCGGCGGCAGCATCTCCTGGAGCGACTTCGTGCACGAGATGCTGGCCAAGGGCGAGGTGCAGCGGGTGCAGGTGGTGCCCGAGAGCGACGTGGTGGAGGTGTACCTGCACCCCGGCGCCGTGGTATTCGGGCGGCCTGTGAGTACCGGGCCTGGTGGGGTTGCTTAGAGCAAGCTGTGAGTGTCTTGATTTAAGGAGGAGGCCTGGAGGCTTTGAGAAGGGGGCGAGGCAGTGTGGTCCCAGCGGGGTCTGTGCAGAGAGGAGGTGGGAGGGCGACAGGGGCTCTGGGCTGAGGGAGAGGGGGCAGCGGGCGTCCAGGCTCTGGCCGGCATGTGGCTGGCTGGAGCCCAGCAGGCGGGGGAGGGAGGGGCTGGGACTGTGCTGGTGGAAACCCCTTGGGGCCGGAGTAGGTGGCTGAGAGACCGGTGGGCAAGGGCCGGCCCTGGGCAGGAGGAGGAAAGAAAGGGGGCGGAGGAGAGGGGCCCTGCGAGGGGGAGGGGAGGCTGCAGGCTTGTGCCAGGTAGAGGGTTGGGCGTCAGGGAGGGGGAGACACGCCCAGCAAAGCAGGTGGGTGGGCGCAAGGAGAGCTGCTGTGTAGACCCTCCTGTGAGGAGGAGTCACTGTCCCGCCTGCCTTCCCATCTCCGACCCCTCTCATTTACCCCCAGGAACACGATGCCAGCCTGAGGCCCTGGAAAGGTGACATCCATACCAGAATATTTTCTTTTTTCTTTAATATTTTATTTATTTATTTATCTGGTTGTACCAGGTCTTAGTTGTGGCAGGTGGGCTCCTTAGTTGTGGCATGTGAACTCTTATTTACAGCATGCATGTGGTATCTAGTTCCCCGACCAGGGATCGAACCCGGGCCCCCTGCATTGGGAGTGTGGAGTCTTATCCACTGCACCACCAGAGAAGTCCCCCAGAATATTTTCTAACACACTTATCCTGTTTGTGTTTCCCAGGTGCCTCTATACTGGCCTGAGAGCCTTTTGTGCTAATACTTTTAATCCAGGATCCAATCAAGGATTCTGACTTTAGCATCCTTCCCGTCTTCTGTTAACAGTTTAGACAGTGGGAAAAGCAGGCACCTTTCTCCACGCCAGGAGACAGGGCTTTCTGGTTGCACTCGCTCTGCTCGCGGGAGCCCAGGTTTGCTCCTGTGGGCGGAGTGCCTGCTCCCTGATGGCTCACTCACACGGTGCCCCAGAGCATGCCCCACAGGCGCCCCAGGCGCTGCTGTGCTTCTGGGCTGGGCGGGTGCTGGGGTGAGGGGGCTCATCCTGCCCGAGCAAGTGCGGCCATGGGCGCAGCCCAGCCCTGCGAGCCTCTCCGTCTGCACAGCTGGGCAGATGGTAGAAGTGAAATTCCAGTGCGCTTGACAGGCCAGGGGCAATGGTAGCCGCTGCCGGCCCCAGGGTGAGGGGCCTGGTGGCTGCTGCTGCAGCGGCTGATAGGGGCCCAGGGGATCAGAGAAGGCTTCACAAGGCGCGGGGTTGAAGGGACTTCTGGGGTCACGCCTTTTGCCTTTGGATGTTGAAATAGAAAGAGGGTCCTTTCTACGTTTTTCCCTTGCATCCAAATTGGCCAGGGCAGGTGTTTGAGTGATCAAGGATCGATGAAGTTCAGAACAAGTGTTTGGGGTGCGTTAGGTTAATCCAGCCACTAAGGCCAAGAGGCGTTCCAGTGCAAAGCTTGGTTGTGACTGGTGGGTCCCCTGTGTGCCCTCCATCTGGCCTTCTCAGCCCACAAAGTGGAGCCTGACCCGCAAGACTTTCAAGAGACTTCAGAGCGGGGGAAATCTGGTTGCTCCATTTAGATTCCGAGAGTGTGCTTAGAATCTGAGCCTGGAACAGTTTAACTCTGGAAAGCATGGGCCCGGCTGCCAGAACCATGACTGACGTGGGACTGGGGTGGAGGCGATGAGACTGTCCCACCAACTTCCGGGAGACGCCGCCTGCTCCCTATTCCTTAGTTTCTCGTCTGCCTGAGGACGGAGGAGCGCACTCGGTTGACTGTCAGATCCAGCCGATGGTTAAACAGGGACCCTTCTCAGGGTGACTGTGGGTTTGGTCCCGCACTGCGGGTTCCTTGCCGAGGCTCTGCTGTGCCCTCACAGCGGAGTGCGACCCGGGTGCTGAGTTTAAGATGCACGTGCTGCCCTTCGTTTGCTTAAAATGTTTTTTCGTGAACGTGTCACTGTAATTGTGTTTGAGAGAACGAAAACTCCCTAGACGTGGAGAGGGTCTCTGAGTGGCAGGCCTCTGCTTCTGAAGTCCTGCAGTTGTCCACACACTGTGGCTGGGGCACCGTTCTCTGTCCTCAGGGTCAGTGGTCTGACCTGTACATCATTCTCGCGGTCCCTCTGCTTTCTGCCCCCAGCGGCTGGCCTTGATGTACCGAATGCAGGTGGCAAATATCGACAAGTTTGAAGAGAAGCTTCGAGCAGCTGAGGATGAGCTGAATATCGAAGGCAAGGACAGGATTCCGGTTTCCTATAAGCGGACGGGATTCTTTGGAAAGTAGGTTGGTCATTTCTGTATGCCTCTAAACTAAACCAGGCTTGACTTTGTAATGTGAGAAACAAACCCCAATAAAAATCTCACACTGGCTGTGCCTGCAGTGAGCCTGGAGCCCCTCGTGGGAGGCGGGCGCGTGAGGGGTGGCATGAGGTGGGACAGCTTGGAGTCACTTTTAGGCACCACTTCCGCTGTGTGTGGTGTTTCCGAATTCAGCCCAGGTTGGGTTTGCTGTTGCCTGCAAACAGGAAGATGAGGCAGGAAAGGGAGAAGCAGGGTGTCCAGTGGAACTTCTTGGTTCCGTGCTGAAGAGAGACATAGAGACCATGCAGGGCCTGTGGGTGGCAGGGCCTGCAGACTCCTTGGTGGGAGCACATTCATCAGCGGGTCGCAGGCCATGTATCTGGACGCTACTGTGTGCAGAGGTCTGCGTCCCCTCGTGGTGACCAGCGGCGACTGTGAAGTGCTGTGTGTCTGTCCCACAGCCTCTGGCTCCTGAGGGTGCAGGGCCCCTAGGCTGCACCTCTGCTTGTTGTAGGGAATGGGGGGGCACACCTGGATGGGTCCCCCTCTTCATCTGGGGGGTGATGCCCTACGGTTTTCTCTCTTCACTGTTCCACCGATTTTGCCTTAGTGAGCAAAATTGACGGCCCACTTTTGAAAACAAAATACGTGGAAGGTGAAGAGCTGCTCTCGGCAGGCATGAGTTCCCCGGGGCTCTGGAAGGCGGGGGGCACTCTGGCTTCATGCCACGGTCAGGGTCTGCGTGCCCAGCGCTGCTGTGCGCCGGGTCTGAGGCTTCGGGAGCACTTGACGCAGGAGGAGTGGTTGGTGCGAATGGGACAAGGAAGCCCGTTTTCAGTGCTGGTTCCACAGGCTGATCTCAGAGTGAGGGAGCCCTTCTCATCTTGGGAGTGTCTGCGGGCCCCAGCCTGTGTGAGGCGTGTGTGTCGGCTGCCCGGCGGCCGGGCCTGAGGCTGTGCCCCCCTTTCTCTCTCATGCTAGCGCCCTCTACGCCCTGGGGATGACAGCCGTGGGCCTGGCCATCCTGTGGTATGTTTTCCGTCTGGCTGGAATGACAGGACGGGAAGGCGGATTCAGTGCCTTTGTAAGTTGTACTTACCGTCTCCCCAAGCTTGTGGTCCTGGGGTTCGTCTGTTTGTGCTGACCCTTTCCCGTCACCTGCAGGATGAGTGCACAGTGGACGTCCGCCTGGACGTCGTCCGGCAGCTCCTCTTTCCTTCCGCTTGGCTGACCTGGGGGGCGTCGCACTGGCTCCAGCTGAGGCCTCGCTCCCGGCACGTGGGTGGCCGAGCCCAGGGGTTTCCTCTGCACTGTGTCCTGCGTTCTGCACTCTCGGCTGGACCTGGCTCTCTGGGGGGTTTCCCCTGCTAGCCGAGACAGCTTTAAAGGTTGTCTGGAAAAGGACGACCTTTATGGACTTCAGAAGTATTCTTCTGTTGTCATGGCATTCACTGTAACGTGCACTTTCCCTCCCCCTCAAGTCGTACCTGGCCTGTCAGCCGCATCAGCAGAGGGCCGCGGAGGAGCCCCTCCTGGGAACCGGCCGGGGGGACAGAGCGCCCCAGTTTCCCCCTGGACTGGGGCCCTCGGTAGCTCAGGACGTGCACGCACACTGTCAGCAGCAGCATGGTGTCTCATGGGGTGCGCCGGACCTGGCTCAGCCAGTTTGGTAGTTCTTGCACACTGTGGGCTGTTTATCGTTGTATTTAGATAGTGCTGGGGCAAATCCCACGCAGCTGCATCTTTTGAGCCTGTCCTGAAGGAGATCGTGGCCGAGGTTGAGCTCCTCGCCAAGAGCTTGTCTGTCCAGCCAGATTGCGCTCCAGAAATTGACCAAGCAACTTTTTTACCACCACTCCCCGGAACTGCGTGTTGTTACATAACTTTTATAATCAGAAAAAGAAGTCACACGGTAGTGGGGAAGGTCACACGGAGAAGTAAGATGGCTCATGCAGAGACGTTGAGTCACCTAGTTGACGCGGGGAGTGTTTTCCTTTAAGGCAGATTTCTGGGCGCCGGGCGGCTTTCTAGCTGTCAGCGCCCTCGTGTGTCTGGACCGTGCCCTTAGCTGCCGTCTGAGTGAGTGGGGACGGTGGGGCAGGACGTGCAGGTGAGCCGGCGCCCAGGGCTCCTCCGCCATGTCCTACTGGGCTGCACAGGGCTCCGCCCTTTGTCTTTCTGCCCAGAATCAGCTTAAAATGGCTCGCTTCACGATTGTGGATGGCAAGACGGGGAAAGGAGTCAGCTTCAAAGATGTGGCAGGAATGCATGAGGCCAAGCTGGAGGTTAAGGAGTTTGTGGATTATCTGAAGGTGAGTGGGTGGCGGCTGCAGCGCAGGGGGCGGGGCGGACTGCCTGGCCGGTGCCGCGCTGCCCCTGCTTGGCCGGCACCTAAGTGGTGGCTTCCGTGACCACGGTGCCCTGCGCTGCTTGTCACCCGTCACCGCAGAGCACTCTGCTTTCCCAGAGCCACGTGGACATCGCCCGAGGCCCCCGACAGTCATGTCCCGAAGGTTCTCTGGAGCGCCAGGGGTCAGTGTGTGTCCTCTGCTGCTTTTCTAGAGCCCAGAGCGCTTCCTTCAGCTCGGAGCCAAGGTCCCGAAGGGCGCACTGCTGCTCGGCCCCCCCGGCTGTGGGAAGACGCTGCTGGCCAAGGCGGTGGCCACAGAGGCCCAGGTGCCCTTCCTCGCGATGGCTGGCCCGGAGTTCGTAGAGGTCATTGGAGGTGGGCCCCCTGACCACGTGTCCAGGGCGCGCTCCTTCTGCAGTGGCTGGTTGCCTTAGGGGGTCGTGGGCGTGGAGGGAACGGGGCGCTGACGTTCTGGGGAGCCGTGGTCTGGGGGGTCCAGGAGGGAGTGGGCCGGCACACGTGCAGCAGGGTCCGCCTGCTGGGGCTTCCCCGAGAGCAGGGTCCATGCCCCTGACCTGCCCGCTTCCCCATCCCCTGTGTCCTCAGGCCTCGGCGCGGCCCGTGTGCGGAGCCTCTTCAAGGAAGCCCGTGCCCGGGCCCCCTGCATCGTGTACATCGACGAGATCGACGCTGTGGGCAAGAGGCGCTCCACCACCGTGTCCGGCTTCTCCAACACGGAGGAGGAGCAGACGCTCAACCAGCTGCTGGTGGAGATGGACGGTGAGCGCTGCTCGGGCCGGGTCGCAGGGCTGCTTGTGCGCCCTGAGGGTTTGTCAGCACTGGGAACTCTTCCTCCGGCAGGTGATCACCAGAAACACAGCTTTCACTTTCCCAAAGTCAGGGCAGTAGTTCAGAAAGAAAAAGGAAGAAAGGTGGGGATGCCGTGTCGGGCTGGGTCACGACGGTGGTGGTCAGTCTCAGAGGAGCCCAGGGAGTCTTGCTGCTGTGAGAGTCTCTGTGCCCGGCGTGGGTGCGGCCGGTGCCTCAGATGCACGGCCGGGGGTGCTGTGTCTGCTGCCCTTGAGATGACCTGTGGACTGGCTTCCACACAATTTCTTTTTTTTTTTAACGGAATTGGTTTTTTTTGAGCTACTCCTGTAAGATCCTCTTTGGAGTGTGTGTGTGTGTGTGTGTGTCTGTGTGTGTGCGCGTGCGCGTGTGTGTAGATATTGTGTTTGTTTTCATTGTGGTAAAATATACGAAACATAAATTTTACCGTTTTAACCATTTTTAAATGCAGTGTTTAGTGGCAGTAAGTACATTCCCATTGTTGTATGACCATCACCACCATCCGTCTCCAGACCTTTCTCATCTTCCCAAACACAAATTGTCCCCATTAAGTACCGACTCGGCATTCTCCCCTCCCCCAGCCGCTGGCCCCACCATCCTCCCATCGGTGTCTGATTTTAGTGGGAACGTACAGGGTTTGTCCTGTTGTGACTGGCTTATTTCACTCAGCATCATGTCCTCAAGGTTCACAGGGTCTTAGTTCCCTGACCAGGGATCGAACCCACACCCCCTGCATTGGAAGCACAGTGCCTTAACCAGTGGACCGCCAGGAAGTCTCAGAATTCCCTTCCTTTTTAAGGTTGAGTAATGTTCCCAGGTGCGGATGGACCACGGTTGGCTTATCCGCTCGTCTCTCGATGGACTCTGTTGGCTGTTGTGAATGATGCTGCTGTGAACATGGGCACACAGATCTCTTTTCAAGTCCCAGCCGCGTAGGACCCAGTTTTAATTTTTCTTTCATCAGAATTCCAGTGCTGTTTTAGGTATTGTAGGTAAGGAAAACACTTTTTTCTCAAAGTAGTTTTGGTCTAAGAGAACCATTTATTTGTATTTTTTTTTTAATATTTATCTTTTATTTTGGCTGCGCCAGTCTTAGTTGCGGCATGTGGGCTCTTAGTTGTGGCGTGCGTGAGGGATCTAGTTCTCTGACCAGGGATCGAACCCAGGCCCCCTGCATTGGGAGCGCAGTCTTACCCACTGGACCACCAGGAAGTCCCTATTCGTGTATTTATGTTCCTCTTTAAAGTATTCTCAGCGTTTGGGATGGTGGATCTGGTGGCCAGCGTGTGGGCAGTGGAATCTGATTGTGTGTGGCTAAGGGTGAAACTTTTTTATTTAGCCTCTCATTTTCAAAGAGTTTCAGACTTACAAAAACAATGGAAAAGCAGTCAGAGTTCCTATGACTATTCCCTTACCCCACGCAGCCCAGAGGCCGACGTGGATGAGGCCTGACACAGGTGTCCAGCAGCTGCCTCTGGCCTGCAGATGTGCCCTTTCTGGCCCAGGGTCCAGCCCAGCCTCGCGTTGCTTACTTGTCCTGTCTCCTTGGTCTCCAGCCTGGGCCTGTCTTTATGTCCTTGTCCTCGTGACTGTGGCACTTCTTCCAGGCCAGGCCCTGGAAGGGACACCCCCTGTGAGGCTGCTGTGTCCTCCGAGTGAGGTTGAGCCCCGCGTGTGTGGCAGGAGCCGCTCAACAGCCTTGGTGGCATCACTGTGCACGGCGGTGCCCCCGTGCCCCGACTCTGGTGCTGGGACGCGGGCCTGCAGCGCTGGGCAGGTCGGGCGCTGATGCAGGGGAGGCATTTCGTCATCTTTTCAGATGTGTGAGAAATCAAAGTGTGGTTTCTCACGGCAGAGGAAAGGGCTGCCTCGTTAGGTCCTGAGGATGGTTTGCATCTGGAGCTGCCCCTGGCGACCTGCGTCTCCCTCTCGTCCGGATGTCCGTCAGGATGGCTCAGGGACTCTGCCCCGTGGTCAGGGTCTGAGGAGCAAGCTTCCTGGGGAGGACATGCCTGGGAACTCGGTGTCTGTGCAGCTGAGATGAAGCTCTGGGGGTCGCTCCCTGGAGATGGGCCCTCCTGGGGCCCCTCACCCACCCCCGCTGCTCCCCGCTCTGAGCAGCCCCTCCCCGTGTGCTGGGCTGTGAGCAGCTGGACCCTGAGCGCCCCGTCTGGTCGTCTGCAAGTTAGACTCCGAGTCTCCAGAAACCCCATCGCAGAGTTAGATGAGCGTACTGTCAGAAGTGCTGCATCTCAGCCGTGGGGAACCTTGGTGATGCCGCGGGATACGGCAGAGCGTGTCTGGAAGCCACCGTCAAGCTCCACGGCCCTGGCGGCCGTGCCAGACTCATGTTGTCCTGCGGCTGCCCGCCCGAGTGCTGGCCCCGGGGGGCTTGTGGGCCATGGGGGGACGCGGCGGGGTGCGCGCCCCTCCTCCCCTCCCGTCCTCCGAGCCGGGGTTTCCTGACGTGTCGAGTAAGGCTGATGCGCGACCTCACCCATAGTTGTGACCGTGTGTGCGTGACGGTGGGGCTCCCTCGTGGCCCGCTGTGGCCGAGCACCTGGGCCCCGGGAGCAGTACCCCCCTCTCTCTGCTCCTGCTGCTTTTTGCGCTTGAAGCCAGAGACCACCCTTCCGGGTGATGTGCACCCCCAGGAAGCGTTCCCAGCTGGCGCCTTCTCTGACGGGCCCCTCTGTGCCGCCAGGAGAGGAACAGCTTCCACCGGCTTTGCTGCAGCCGTGGGCCCCCCAGGACCCGCCCCCCAGGCCGTGGAGCACCCCTCAGAGGCCCTGGCAGGGCTGGACCGCCGCCCGCGGGCCTTTGTGCACAGACATAGCTGAGCATTGAGGAGCCTTTGTCACCCCTCAGGGAGGAGCAGTGTCTGCTCATCCAAGTGCAGCGCATGCACCAAGTGCAGAGCATGCAGTAGACCTGGTGCTGCAGTGGGAAGCCGGCAGGGGCGGGGCGCCTGCGCTCCCTCTCACAGCCCAGTGGGCGCAAGGAGGCCTTCGCTCCTCGCCCCCCACCATGGGCGTCTCCGTCCACACCCCCGTGGCCTCGATTCCGCCTGGAGTCTGTAGAAAGGCCTGGGTACCTAACCCCCAAGGACCTCCTGTACAGCGCAGGGAGCTGTAGTCAGCATCTTGTAACAACTTCTGATGGGAAAGAATCTGAAAAAGAATATGTATACGTATATACGAAAGAATAGTTGAATCACTGCGCTGTGATTCAGTGCTACACCTGAAGCACTATAAATAAGCTATACTTCATTAAGAAAGCGAAAATTAATTAAGGAAAAAGAGGAAACCGCAGGTAGCGCTCACACGGCCTTTTCCGTGTTAGTCTGTGACCCGTGTTAAGTGAATTTCTGTGTGAGGTGTGAGGCTTGGTCACAGCTCACTTTGTGTGTGGACGTCCAGCCGCTCCAGCACCTCTTGTTGAAGTGCTGTCCTTCCTGCGCTGAGCCTTCAGCGTTGCGTGAGCCCAGCCGGGCGCCTCTGGAGAGCATGTTCTCGGCCCCCGGCTGCTGGTCCACGACTCTGTCCTCCTCACGCACACGTCCCTGTTACTTAGCTGAGCACTCATTCCTGAAGGTAGAGTCATTCCTCTCACTTCATTCAAAATAGTGGCAAGAGCAGACATGGGGAGGATGTGAAGAGACTGGATCCCAGGTCTGTGCGTGAACCTGGACTCTGATTTGAGTGAAGCAGCTGTGATGACGCATCTGTGAAGCAGCAGGGGAAGCGAACCTGACCCCCTGCGGCGGGAGAGGGAGAACGTGCAGCCTCCCGGGAGACAGCTCGGCCGGCTCTGAACACGCTGGACACACACGGCACGTTGACCCGGTGTCCGCAAAACACGCGTGCACCAGTGTTCACTCGCTTGTAACAGCTGAAACCTGGAAAGAGGCCGTGTGTTCTGCGGTGGGTGCGTGCCTACGCCCTGATGTGTTCTCATGGGGGTACCAGGCAGCAGTGAAGAGACGCTCGCTGTTGTTATGCCCGACTGCCTGGCTGGGTCTCGGGGTTTATGCTGAGTGAAAAGGCCAGCCTCAAAAGGTTACAGGTCTGCTTCAATTTATATGAGACCGTGTAAATGACAGTTCTGGGAAGGAGAACACGCGAGTGGCGAGGAGGGGACGAGGCTGTGCAGGGAGATCTTTGTGGCGGTGGGATCTGCCTCCGTCTGGGGTGGAGGCCGGGCACCGCGCAGAGAGATGCGTGCCCGTCAGACGGGGTTGCGGCAGCTTCAGCTCCACGTGGGAGCAAACCTGACACGCAGCCACGGGGACATCTGTACAGTTTCTGCCACTTGCGGTGTGCCCAGAGCTATGCCAGTCCCTGCTTGCTGACGCAGAGGCCATGGCCGTCCTGCGGGAGTCCCCGCCTGGAGCTCCGGGCTCACGCTCACCCTGGCCCGGCTGCTGCTGTCTTCTGCACCCGTTATTCCTACTGTTTTTCAACGTTATTTCACTGTTGTATAATCTCAGGATTCTGTGTTCACAGCCCCGGCCTATGGCAGGCAGGCGTTTGGGGAATCTGAGTGGGGAGCCCCGGCAGGTGTCCCAGGTAGCGCTCTGGGACTCGAGGTGGAGGGGCTCCTCCATCCCCAGGTGTCCCGGAAAGTGGACCCGGCCAGCTCTGCCCAGGGCCCCTCCCTCCAGCAGGCGTCTCATTTCCATTTCAGAGTTTCGCTTTTCCTAAAATTGAGCATAGGCAGTCGGGGCAGAGGGGCTGGTGCATCACGTATGCTGGGGGGTGCTTGCTTTTGTCCGAGTTTATTTCAAAAGTCTGAGTTATTTTAAGATGCTGCCTTTGTGTTGGGAAGCAGACGCTTTTCTGCACTGTCCACTCTCGAGATGTGAGTGGGCCCAGGCTCCATGAGGTGTCTGGGCTCACCACATCCCAAAATGCAGAGCCCAGGCTGGGAGCCTGGTCTCTGGGAGACATTTCTTTGAAGTTCTGGAGTGATTTCCTTGGGGCTGGGTGTGGTTTGGGCTGTCCTGGTGGTGTCAACCCCTGGACGAGGTGGGTGCCCTCCCTGGGTCGGGGCTACCTGGGCCCCTGGCCGCTGTCCTGGGATCGTGCAGTAGAGTGAAGGACTCTGATTTCACTTCCGTTGAAAGACTTTGTACAGGTGATTTGAAATTGTATTTGTCAATGTCAGTTTATTACAGATTAAGTTAGCAAAAGATGGATCCTGGCATCTTTATTTTTTAAACTTTGTGTCATGGAACTTTTCCGAAGCTGGGGAGAGCCTGCTTTGAGTGCCGTGCCCCAGCCCAGCCTCGGTGCCTGTCGTAACTACGGCCAGTTCTGTCTGCCAACACCCCTGCCTCTTCCCCCGTGGGTTAAAGCAGACCCAGAGTTCTGCACCTTCACTAGGAGAAATAACTCCCTATCATTGTGACACTTGTTCTTACTAGCATCTAACATCCAGTCGGGGTCAGATCCCCCCGGCTGCTTCGTGGGGCGTTTTTGCAATTGCTTTATTCAAATTAGCATCCAGCCCAGGTTCACACATAGGTGTGGGCCGTTAGTGATGGTTTCTGGACTTGCTTTTAAATTCTCATGAGAGACCTGGGGCCCTCAGTCCCAGTGTTGGAGGGGACATGTCCCCGATGTCCCTGGCAGTGGTGTGGGGAGGTGCCCCTTGCACCCCGGGAACACTCTTCCTGGATGTGGAGGATGGCCTTGGAGGGCAGAACCGAGTTCTGACCTGCGATTCTGCCTCTGGGCCGCGGCCTGGGAAGGAAGTGGTGGGTTCTTGCTCTTGTGGTTTTGGTGGAAGCGCTCAGGAGGGACGGGCCCGGGTGGGTCCACAGCTCTGCGTTCAGGTGCCCCACCTCTCCCGCCCCATGTCCCTCAAGGGGGCCTGTGGGGAAGCTTCCGGGCTGGGGGCCCCACCCTAACAGCTGCTGTCTGTTCCTTCAGGAATGGGCACCACCGACCATGTCATCGTCCTTGCGGCCACCAACCGAGCTGACATTTTGGACAACGCTCTGCTGAGGCCAGGCCGACTGGACCGACACGTGTTCATCGACCTTCCCACGCTGCAGGTCAGTGCGGCCTGGCTGGCCTTTCCGGGCCTCGGCTCCCTGCTCTTCTGGGTTTTTTTGTTTTAAATTTTATTTATTTATTCATATTTTTTGGCTGTGTTGGTTCCTCGTTGCTGCGCGCGGGCTTTCTCTAGTTGCGGCAAGCAGGGGCTACTCTTCGTGCAGTGCGCAGGCTTCTCATTGCAGTGGCTTCTCTTGTTGAGGAGCACGGGCTCTAGGTGCATGGGCTTCAGTAGTTGTGACGCGCGGGCTTCAGTAGTTGTGGCGCATGGCCTCAGTAGTTGCGGCTCGCGGGCTCTAGAGCGCAGGCTCAGTAGTCGTGGCGCACGGGCTTAGCTGCTCCGCGGCGTGTGGGATCTTTCTGGATCAGGGCTGGAACCCGTGTCCCCTGCACTGGTAGGCAGATTCCTAACCGCTGCGCCACTGGGGAAGCCCCTCTTCTCCTGGTTTTGATCCTTGTTGTTTTCCTCTTTATCCTGAAACGTCTGGGCCGAGTCCTGCGGCACAGTCTTCGCAGAGCCTCAGAGCCGTGTGCTGCATGGCTTTGGAGCACGAGCTGCACGGCTGCCTTGACGGGGTGGAGGGTGTGAGCCCCAGGGACCTCTCGGCCCCTCTGGCCACACTTCCTCAGGCCTCTGCTCGGACGTCCACCTCCAGGGGGTTGGGCCTTTGTGGTGGCCGCCCAGGGAGCAGGAGCCTAGCGTGGCTGAGGACCCAGCAGGGGCAGGGGAGGGTTTGGAGGGTGAGCGTGGCAGGTGGCTGGTGGGTTAACGTTCCTGCAAAGACCGACGTGGGGGTCAGGGCCGGGCCTGGGAACACCCAGCTTTGTCCTGTCGTAGGTTGTGGCCTGCCACTGCTTCCGAAGGCCTGGATTCCCGTCTTCCTGACGTGTCACACAGGATACAAAATAACCTTTGCTACCTGTGATGTGTGACGTGCTTTATCTTCTCTTGTCTCCTTTTTTCCTTCCGGTTTTGAAACGCTGCCTGCAGCCCTGAGTTGGTTTCTCGGAGCAAAAGCTGACCTCTCGGCCGGTGGCTCCCGAGTGTCAGCTGGCGGGAGCCTGCACCCGTGTCCTTTGACCCGTGTCCCCTGTCCCGTGTCCCGCAGGAAAGGAGGGAGATCTTTGAGCAGCACCTGAGGAGCCTGAAGCTGACGCGGGCCAGCAGCTTTTACTCCCAGCGGCTGGCGGAGCTGACGCCGGGCTTCAGCGGTAGGGGCACGGGTCTCTGTCTGGGGCTGGAGAGGGCGGAGGGGGCCAGCACAGCCGGGGTGGGAGTGAGGTGTACACGCAGCAGGCAGAGGTAAGAGGACTCTCCTCCCCGAGGTTCTGTCGCCTGTGCACGCCCCCCCACCCCCGGCAGTCCTGGTGGTCCTGCCTTTGTTCCGCTCCTCCCCACTGGGGGCTGACCTGCAAGGCCACGTCTCCTCCCGGGCCCCCCACTGCCCTCCCCCACGGTCTCCGTGTTGTCACAAATCAGGTTTCTTTTCTGTATGGCTCTCGTTTTACAGGGTAATATAAGTAGAAACCCCTTTTATCGTGGTATAAATTTCTTCCCTTTGGACTTTGTTTAACGTTCTGAACTAGAACCTCATGGGTGTCAGAGAGCCTTTCTCATCCCTCGACGTCTGTGTGGAACACTAGGTGGAAGGAACCAGCAGGGGTCCAGAGAGGCGGCTGACCTCAGCCCTGTGGCCGCTCGAGGGGAATGGGGCAGCCCCCTCCTCCCGCCCCCCATCTCTCTGCGTCTGCTTGAGTGCCACCCCCGTGCCCACAGGCGCTGACATCGCCAACATCTGTAACGAGGCCGCACTGCACGCTGCGCGGGAGGGGCACACGGCCGTGCACACGTCCAACCTGGACTACGCGGTGGAACGCGTCTTTGCCGGTACATGGACCCGCCCACGGGTGGGGGGCAGACCTAGACGCCGCGCGACAGAATTACTGCCCAAGAGGGAAGACAGGTCAAGAGTTCCTGTTTTTACGTCAGGCCTTAACAGTGTGACTTACTCTCGTTAGTTTAAGATACTGTGCAAACAGAAATATCATAGGGTGTCACAAGCTCAAATGTGAGTGTCCTCAGCCCATCGGCCAACGTGCGGGGCCTGAGCGCCGGACAGGCCCCTGCCCACATCGCCAGGGGTTGGCAGCTGCGCCCCGGGCGAGGAGGAGGCCTGCTCTGCAGGAGGCTCTGTGCTCTGTGTTGGGCGGGGCCGGCGCCTGCAGCTGTGCTCACCTGCTGCCGTAGGAGGGGTCCTTGGCCTTCTGTGAGGAGAGCAGGACGAGCTCCCACAGCCCGGGGGCAACACCAGAGGCCATCAGTGCGCCTCGTCCTCCCGCAGGGTTTAGAGCAAGTCATTGAGGGTGGCACCAAGGAGCAGGCCCCTCCCACAGGTGGGCCCGCCACCCGCAGTTTGAGTTCAGACCTAGGACAGGTGCCTCTGCAGCCTGGGCACAAGCCAGCGTCACAGTTTCTCGCTGTAAATTACGTTTTGTGTAAGCCATTTCTTTTACGTGGAAAGTGACGCGCTTACAGCGAGAGTATCCGAACGGGAAAGACTAGAGAAAACCCGTCCAGAGTCCTGCCTGGGTGTGTGGTGCCTCGAGCAGGGTACTCCCGAGCTGCAGCGGCTGCTCCTGGGCCCGGCTCTGGGTGGGGCGATCCGACTGCCACAGCCAGTGCGTCTCAGGACGTGTCCCCTCACAGCGGGTGCTGGGGGTAGTCCCGGTCGCGTGATTTACCAAGTACCCTGAGCCTAGAGCTTGTTCAGGGTGCAGAGGTGGAAACATGCGGCTGTGTGGACGGTTGGGGACAGCGGGCAGGACCTCAGCAGTGACTTGAGGGGGATGCCTGTAAGGTTGCGAGGTAAGGGGGACCGGAGAGCGGGGGCTGCGGCTGCCCTGCCAGGTCTGGGGGCCGGCAGGAGACCCGAGCTCGTGCCGTCGGCCCCGCAGCCCTGTGAGGGCCTTGCCTGAGGGGCTGCTGTTGGCAGCATATACACAAGTGGGGCGAGCGAGGCCTCGCTTTGGTGCCAAGAGCACGCGCCTGGCCGCGTATCCGGGGTGGCCGCGCGCCTGAGCTCACCTTCCTGGGTGTTCTTTCAGGGGCCGCCAAGAAGAGCCAGGTGCTTTCCAAGGAAGAGCAGAAGGTGGTTGCGCTGCACGAGTCAGGCCACGCCCTGGTGGGCTGGCTGCTGGAGCACACGGAGGCCGTGGGGAAGGTGGGTGCGGCGCCTGGGCCTGGCCAAGCCCGCTGTGGAAGGCCCACACGCTTGTGCGTGGAGGGGGTGCAGGGTCGGCGGCCCAGGCACGGGGCGGGGTGGCCGCGGTCGCCCGTGGAGCTGAGGATTGCCAGGGTTGCCGTCAGCTCCGGGACGTGCTGATTTCGTGACTCCTGAGTTTAGAAAGGAGTGAGGTGAGCACACATCGTGTATTTGGCAGGCGTACCGTCGTAACGCCCCCTCAGCTGTGTGCTTTCGTGACCAGGGGTCCCTGAGTGGCCCCTGCGGACGGGGCCCGTGTTTGGGACGTGGGTGCCCCATGTGGAGGGTTGTAACTGTGCCCTCCACAGGGGCCTGAGCCGGGGGCTTGGTCCCCCCAGCTGAGGAGGAGCTGCCTTGCTCCTTGTTCCGTGACCCCCGAAGACGGGGCTGTGCGGCAGCTGCAGCCCGCGTGTGGTGTTTCCCCGGGGGTGACGGCTGCAGCGGCACGTTGCCAGTCGGGCTTCGTCGGCCGGTGTCCTGCTGCTCAGGCCGGTCCCCGCTGTGTCCTGGGCAGAGTGCTGTGGCGAAGGCCTGTGTGTGCAGGAGCTGCCCGCCGAGAAGACTCAGGGATCAAGATAAATGTTTTCATGCAGTATCTCAAAAAATTAACATGGGAAAGTCCATGGTGAAGTAAATACCCTAATTTAAAATTGCCTGTTCTTAGGGTTTTCCATTCGACGACAGAGAGTCAGGCAGACTAGTCGTGCCGAGAAAGCCCCTTGCCCATGCTCGGCACTCCGCCAGGCGAGGTGGGGACGTGTCCTCCTCGGAGCCTCAGGGTGGCCTCCTGCTGCCAGAACCCTGCCCCATGGGCTCACCAGGCGCGGGCTGTGGGTGGGAGCATGGGCAGCGCAGGGCCCTTGGCGGGCTGTCCCGTCCTCGTCACCTTTCCTTCCCTCGCGGACGCGTGGTTGGGTGCAGCTGCTTCACGCCCCAACAGTGTGGGAGCCCTTCTCCGTGATGCTGTTATAAACATGGGGACAGTCACATTTGCTCCCTGCTTTGAACCCTCTGATTGAAGAGTGTCTTACTGCACCCCCCAATCTCTGAGGCCTACATCCTGCCCACTAACTGGGGCCACCTCTGTTCTGCAGGTGTCCATCACGCCGCGGACCAACGCAGCCCTGGGCTTCACTCAGATTCTCCCAAGAGACCAGCACCTCTTCACCAGGGAGCAGCTGTTTGAGCGGATGTGCATGGCCCTCGGCGGCCGTGCGTCCGAGTCCATCTCCTTCAACAGGGTCACTTCCGGTGAGGGGCTGGCGCCCACACGACTTCCACACCCTGCAGCCATTCTGCGTGAGGGGTGGTGAATCCGATGGAGGGGTCTGAGTAGCAGGTGCAAATGCAGTTTTGAATTCCATTAAGTGTTTCTAAAAGATGAGCTGTGGTCAAAGGATGTTTGGAACTAAGCAAGACTTTCTAGATGATTTAGTTGTTACAAAAGCTTTTCCCAGGCTTCCCTGGTGACGCAGTGGTTGAGAGTCCGCCTGCCGATGCAGGGGACACGGGTTCGTGCCCCGGTCCGGGAAGATCCCACATGCCGCGGAGCGGCTGGGCCCGTGAGCCATGGCCACTGGGCCTGCGCGTCCGGAGCCTGTGCTCTGCAACGGGAGAGGCCACAACAGTGAGAGGCCCACACAGCGGAAAAAAAAGAAAAAGCTTTTCCCCACGTGCAGACTGTAAGCGGAGCTAGGTGGTCTCGCTGGGCCGTCAGGAGGTGGAGGAGGTTCTGGGAGACTCGGGGCCCCACGGACCTGGATGTTGCCAGGTCACTGCCGGCGCCATGAATCCAGAGATGCACCCCGAGGAGTTGTTTTTGTTGTTTTTGCTTTTTTTGCGGAAGCCCCTGAGGAGTTGTTTTTTAAATAAAAGAGCATTTTTTTAACTTTTAAGGACCAGTGACAGGATACAGTTGTCCCCGGGTACCCTGCTCTGCTCTCAGGGGTCGGCAGGGCCCCGGGTGCCTCGACCTACACCTCCAGGAAAGAACCCCCTTTTCTGACCCCTCACTCCAGCGGCACAGGACGACCTGAGGAAGGTCACGCGCATCGCCTACTCCATGGTGAAGCAGTTCGGGATGGCGCCCAGCATCGGGCCTATCTCCTTCCCTGAGGCCCAGGACGGCATCCCAGGCATCGGACGGCGTCCCTTCAGCCAGGGCCTCCAGCAGATGATGGACCATGTGAGTCCTCCCTGGTCCTGAGCTGCATGCGGGTGGGAGACAGGCCTCGTGTGTGCTGGCTGTGTGCCCAGTGAAGTTGTGCAAGGGCCTGCTGGCGCCCAGTGGGACCGTAGACAACACAGGACTGTGAGGGACGTCAAATAAGTATATGTCTCCAGTGATGGAGCCAGCACCTGTGAGCCCTGCAGCTGCCCACGGGAGATGACCGCAGTGTCGCTGGCACGTAGGCAGCCGTGGGCGTGGAGGACAGACGTGGGTTCGGGGCTCCAGGAGCTGGTGGGCTGTCTGCTGGGCAGGCCCCTTGAACAGGGCATTCCCGGGGCTGGGGTGGGGGCAGGAGGCCCTTGACAGCCTTGCTCTCCTGTTCGTTGTAAGACACGAAAGGCCGTGTTCCTGAACCTGTGTTTCTTCTGTGTACCTTAGCGCCAGGGCCGGGCTGCAGGGGACCCCGCGCGTGGTGGCCAGCCGCCCTGGCCCATCACAGGCCCTTCTCTTCCCTTTGCAGGAAGCGAGGCTGCTGGTGGCCACGGCCTACAGGCACACTGAGAAGGTGCTTCGGGACAACCTGGACAAGCTGCAGGCGGTGAGCCCCCACCACTCCCCGGGGCCCTGTGCCTGCCTGTCCCGCCAGGAGCTGGGCCTGCCGTCACTGCCCTGCTGACGCAGCCGCTCACCCCTCCCGTGCACAGCACTCCAGAAAACGACATAACCAGCGAGGCCCACCCACCTCAACTGAACGTAGCACCTTTTGTACCTCGTTTAGCTTTGTATCATTGAACCTCTCAGGCCAGTTCCTTCAGAGGAGACGGAGGGACATCGCCAACCCTCCTGGGCCGTTACCCAGTTTCAGCCAGTAGTGGGGTCTGGTCGACGCTGTGTAGTCCTTTTCCAGCTCTTACCCTTCTCCTGGAACTTTTAAACTAAATTGTAAAGCTTAGCATAGTTTTAGGTGCCCATGGAAGCGCCAGATACAGCACAGAGCCCTCTGCCCCCAGCTGATCCCCTTGTGTTAACATCTCCCATCAGTGGGGCGCGTTCCCCACAACACAGTGACCAGCCGACGCGGACACGGCGGCGTTAACCGCAGTCCACGCTTCAGCCGCCTCGCCCAGCGCTTACCCCGCCTTCCGGTTGGTCGTCATGTCCGTCAGGCCCTCCTGGCTGGCACGGCTCCCTCCTGTTGCTGATGGCAGTGCAGGAGGGCTGGGCTGGTGTGTGTGGAACGTCCCCCAGTTGGGCTCTGTCTGGTGTCCTCATCGCCAGCCTGAGCTGTTGGGTTTGGAGGCGACCACAGAGGTGAAGCTTCCGTGGACCCGGAGGGGGTGCAGCTCTCTGTGGACGGGCCGTCCTGTGAAGGACACTGTTCCTTCAGCGTGATGTTGTGGGCGTCGTGTTGTGGGGCCCCGAGAGCAGCAGCGCCTGCCCGCCGGGAGCCGTGCGGAACCCACCAGGACCGGCCCGCTGCCGTGTGGGGCTCCTGTGTGCGCTGGGACCTGCTTGCGCCGTCCGGGCGTGCCTGGGCTGAGCACCATAGAGCTGGCCCCCGAGCGCCACCTTCACAGCCGGCCCTCCCTGCCCGCGATTCTGCATCTGCGGGTCGTGGGTCTCATAGTCCTGCAGTCACGTTCACTGAAGAAATCCGCGTAGGAGCGGACCCGCACACTTCAAGCCCGTGTTGCCCAGGGCCAGCTGTCGGAGCGGCCGGCGTGGGGGCGATGGGAACCCCTCAGCAGCGGGTGTGGCGGCTCTTCGTGGGCCCCTCCCCTGGTCCCATCGAGGCGGTCCTGCCCGCCAGCTCCACTGCCCTCATGCTGACGCTCACGCGTGTTTGTGAAAGAAGTTGAAGTTGCCCCAAATAAACGGGTTGGGAAGGGAAGCAGAAAGCTTAATGAGGCTGGCAGCTGGCCTTTTCTCCAAGGCAGAGTCAGGGAGCGGTTCTGCGCTCTCAGCCGCCCGCCCGGCTGGCGGGTCCGGGGGCTGGGCCCTCCCTCCACCGTGCCCTGCTCTCAAAGGGCTCTTGTCCGGGCGCTCGTCAGCTGCTCACACTGGCCTCTTGTTCTTGCAGCTGTCGAACGCCCTGCTGGAAAAGGAAGTGATCAACTACGAGGACATCGAGGCCCTCATCGGCCCGCCCCCCCATGGGCCCAAGAAGAGGATTGCACCGCAGAGGTGGAGCGACGCCCAGAGGGAGAAGCGGGAGGCGGGGGAGGCGGAGGCGGAGGCGGCCGGCAGCAGCTCCTGCAGGGGGAGGAGCAGTCCTGGCCCCGATAGCTGGACCACCTTGCTGGCCGCCCGAGACGGTCCCTCCTCTCAGCCCTCGCAGGTCTCAGCTCAAGGCCCCTGAGATCTATTTGTTGACTTCCCTGCCCGGGATAAGTAAATGTCTCTGCAGAGACGCACGGTTTCATTCATGTTTGTGGGTCGTTCTTGCCTGTGGGAGGGTCACCGGTGCGCACGGAGCGCCCCATCTTGTGGGGGCCCTGAACAGCCTCGTGGTGCGGGGCCTGGGCCGGGCTCCTCCCGGCTCCTGAGACTTGGTCAGGATGCTCAGGGCTCCGCCGTGACAGGGCCTCCAAGCCCCTCATTGCTTGTCCTCCACGGGGCCCTGTCCTGGGCTCGCTCATCAGTGGGTCACAGGGACAGGCACTGGGCCTGGAGGAGTGAAGCACCGTCACCTGCTGCCGCGTGGACGGGTGCACACAAGGGGCCCTGGGGGGACACCTGGGAACTGTGACCACTAATAAATGCTGTGGATGGAGGCCTCTGTTTCCTGCGTGGTCAGCTCTGCCCCGAGGGCCGTCCTGGGTCACGGATACTATATTCACACGGTGTGATGTCAGCTGCGAGGTGACCAGTTGGGACCCCTCCCTCTTGTAGGACTCTGGGAGGGAGGGTGTGGGACAGATGGACGGGTTGCAGTCGGCCCCCGAGTCCCCGGCGGTGTGACCCACTTGGGGGCTCCCACCTGCTCCTCGTTGCTTCCACCTCCCCTGTGCATCGGTGCCCCGAGGAAGCTCATGGGGGCGAGCGGCCCAAGAGATGCTTCACCATCTGCCCCAGTTCCCCAGGTTCCTTCCCAAAGATCGGCCGAGGGTTCAGAGGGTGAGGCTGGCGTCTTCGCCATGGGGCGGCCTCTGTAATCTCACACGGATGTGGCTGTGCTCAGCCCCTCGTGGTTTACCATTAAAATGGCCCACGTCTGGTGACGCTTAGCCAGGAATAGGATGGAAGTGGCGTGAAGCGGGCTGCCTTGCTATAGTGGAGGAAGGTGCAGCCTGGCTTCCCAGGGCTGGCCAGCGAGTGGGCTCACGGCCGCCCAGCAGGGAGGGCTGCGGGGACGGTGCTCTGATGGACAGAAGGGAGTTGTCCTAGGTGACGTGGCCTGCCAGTCCTCAGGCATGGCACCCGCAGGGCGCACTGGGCACAGGGCCTGTGCACCTCTGCTGCCTCTCACGCCTCCCTTACAGGGCTCCCGGAGGTGAAGGGGATTCTCCCAATAGCAGCTCGTGGTCCCCTGGAGCAGCCAGACCGCGCTGGGCAACCTGCCCCTGCCCAGCAGAGCGGGTACATCGTGGCCTGACGGTAAATGTACATTTAATGCAATCAGAGCCCCAGAAGGCCAGTGGCGACTGTTAGATGAAGTAACTTAGAGCTCTTACATCACCACACAAGGCGCCCCCCCCGCCTGTGCCCACGTAAACGTGCGCTTTCATTGTTGGGGTACTTCGTATTCGTCTCAGGTGTGCAACACAGCGGCTCCTATTTGTTTGTGCCCTGATCACCACGGTTAGTCAGGTAACACTGGTCACCACACATAGTTACGGAAGCTTTGTTTTGTGATGAGAACTTTAAAGATCCACTCTCTTGGGACTTCCCTGGTGGTGCAGTGGTTGAGGGTCCACCTGCCAAAGCAGGGGACACGGATTCGGTCCCTGGTCCGGGAAGACCCCACATGCCACGGAGCAGCCGGGCCCATGTGCCACAACTGCTGGGCCAACGCTCCGGAGCCCACGAGCCACAACTGCTGAGCCCAAGTGCCGCAATTACTGAGGCCTGTGCGCCTGCAGCCCGTGCTCTGCAGCAGGAGAGGCCACTGCAATGAAAGGGCCTCGTACCGTGGCGAGGAGGGGCCACTGCTCACCTCAGTTGGAGAGGGCCCGTGCGCAGCAGCGAGGACCCAACACAGCCAAAGATAAATAGATAATTAATTTAAAAAGATCCACTCTTAGCAACTTTCAGATAAGATACTTGTGATTATAATAACGTACTTCCAGGTGCTCACTTACATTAGGTGTCCCTCATATTACAGGACTCTCTCAGCCTCTATCAGGTTTACGTGCTGGCTGCGACTTTGGTAAGTTGAGAGGCCGGGTGGTTGAGTTCTGTGATGAAACACCGTAAAATTATCCTGTCCTTGCTGAGTTGTTCGGCTCCTGCTTTTCCTAATTCAACCAGCAGCCCATATTTATGACAGCGTGCTAATTTTTGCAAAGTGCTCTAGGAACATGACTTGTGTGTGTGTCAAAACACAATAAAAACACGTTGCCGCTGTGAGATTAATTTTTTTTTATCAACTAATTTTTTTTGGCTGTGCCCAGCGGCTTGTGGGATCTTAGTTCCCCCACCAGGGATTGAACCTGGGCCTTCGGCAGTGAAAGCACACAGTCCTAACCGCTGGACCGCCAGGGAATTCCCTAAGATTAATTTTAAAAATCAAGACTGTGTGTCAGGGACTTTCCTGGTGGTCCAATGGCTAAGACTCGGTGCTCCCAATGCAGGGGGCCTAGGTTCAATCCCCAGTCAGGGAACTAGATCCCACATGCTGCAACTAAGAATTCACATGCCACAACTAAAGATGCCATGTGCCACAGCTAAGACCTGGTGCTGTCAAATAAATAAATAAATAAAGACTGTGTGTCAGAGGGCTCCAGGAGCTAGCGTTGACTATCTTTGGAGGGGGCCAGTCAGGTGTAGGTGTGGGGCAAGCAATTGGGGCACAATTAAAAGGAAATTCTGGGAGGCTGTGCATACCCCACCCCTCCAGGGCGCTCCTCCAGGAACCCTGACCCCAGTGAGTGCTAAGTCCAGCGGCATTAGCCAGTCCTTTCAGTGGCCTTTGCAGGCCCAAGCCCGGGACAAAAGCCCCTCTGCAGAGTTGTGCCGTGGAGTTCTGTGGCAAGGAGGCAGGGGCTGTCCCTCTAGCTGAAGACTTTTTTATTTTTAATTTATTTTTGGCTCCGTTGGCTCTTTGTCGTTGGGTCCTCGTTGCTGCACGTGGGCTTTCTCTAGTTGTGGTGAGCAGGGGCTACTCTTCATTGCGGTGCACAGGCTTATTGCAGTGGCTTCTCTTGTTGCGGAGCATGGGCTCTAGGCATGTGGGCTCAGTAGTTGTGGCTCCTGGGCTGTAGAGCACAGGCTCAGTAGTTGTGGCGCACAGGGGATCTTCCCAGACCAGGGATCGAACCCGTGTCCCCTGCATTGGCAGGCGGATTCTTAACCACTGCACCACCATAGAAGTCCCTAGCTGAAGACTTTTAAAACCCTGAGCCAACAAGTCTGTGTGTCAAGAAGGATGCCTACATAACAGTTCACTTCTTTCATCTTCCCAGCTGGGAAACAGCTCTCAGCAGAACATCACATGGGAACTTCGGGCCTTGCTAATTCTGCACATTCCTCAAGGATGTAAGTATGGACCATTCAGGTGTCGAAAAACTGTGTGGCCGGGTTGCCGGGTTGTATGCAGCAGACCGAGGTCCTCGAACTGCAGCTTCAGCTTCTTACCACTAACTCCAGACTTCAAACCCTCCCCCGGTACCCCGGGCAGCACCCTATGAGCAGACTGAGCTGCATGAGTCTGTGGGTCTGAAAGGGGGGATGGGGACAGGAATGTGTTTGAGATTAGAAAATAGCAAGGTATCCTGGTCCATAGCGGGATTACTGAAAGGCGTCTGAGATAGACATGGGAGGTGTGGGCTAACGTCTGTGTCCGAAGAAATACGTCCCAGGCCAAGGCAACCGTGTATTCAACAGACATCTCCTCCAGGGCCTCTCTGCTGCAGTTAGGCTGCCAGGTGGGGTGAGCGTGGGTTCAGTTCCAATGGACAAAGTGACTTGCAAGGCAGATGATGACCCCTCGCTCTCCCCCGCTCCCTTCTCGCCTGCACTGCCTTCCCTTCCCTGTCACCTGGAAGCAGAGCTGTGTGACCTTGACTTACCATGCACCGGGCACTGCGCTGTGTTCTGTGTCCTAACAGCAGCTCCTCCCATTTCACACCAATAACTTGCCCAAAGTCTCAAAACTAGTACAAAGATTTTATACTAGCTAATTCCACAGCCACTTAACTGTGGGTCACTGACCTTCCAGTTTAGCCGTCTGTGTCTGTGAAAGGATGCACAGATTTTTTTTTTTTAATTTTAATTTTTGGCTGCATTGGGTCTTCATTGCTGTGCGTGGGTTTTCCTCTAGTTGTGGCGAGCAGGGGCCATCTTCGTTGCAGTGCGGGGGCTTCTCATTGCGGTGGCTTCTCTTGTTGCGGAGCACGGGCTATAGGTGCATGGGCTTTAGTAGTTGTGGTGCACGGGCTTAGGTGCTCCGTGGCATGTGGGATCCTCCCGGGCCAGGGCTCGAACCCGTGTCCCCTGCATTGGGAGGCAGATTCTTAGCCACTGAGCCACCAGGGAAGTCCCAATGCTAATTTCTTAGCTCTGCCAACCTTACCATTGCTACGTAGGATGTTAATATTAAAAGGACCTGGGTAGATAATATAATGGAACTCTCTACTACTTTTGCAACTTTGCTGTGTATCTAAAAGTATTCCAAAATAAAAGTTTATGACCCTAACTTCACAGATAAACACCACTTCCGAGTTTACCGAAAAGTGCTTTCTTGCATTTGCTAACAACTGTCGGCCAAGCAGGACTGATACAGCCCTTGCGTCAGAGCTGAGCGGGTACCTATTAGGTGGCAGGGCTCCAACCTTCCACACAGCCTTGGCACTTATGTGTTAAAAATCCTCCTCTGCCCTTTCACATGTTCTGGTCTCCCCAACCATAACCCTGTAATTCCTCAATGAGTCCCTGATTTTTCTAATACCCGGGGGTGTCTCAGTAGGGCAGAAAGCTATCAGCATTAGTATCAGCTACCTGTTTACTCAGTGTAGGACACAGGCCTCCAAATTTCTTATTTTGTCATGAAATTCATAAAACGTTGATTAGGTTTCAGGGGAGGAAGCCTGGTGACTGGGGTGAGGCTGGGAACGTAAAGGGGTTGCTGGGTGTCAAGGCTTAAGATGGCAGGATGTGTTGGCGTCGTCCCAGGCTGTCCCGGGAACTGGAGGCGCCACAGCCCAGGTGGCCTGGCTACTTGGTGTTTTCACGACGCTCAGCTGCGTGGGTGGCAGTGTGCACAGCGGAGCGCGGGACAGCCGCGACCCGCCACGCGGTTCTTAGTTCCACACTCACTGCCGGGTACTCGCCACCAACGGCCCGACCGCAGACCTCCGTGCGACACGCGCAGGGCGCTCTGGAAGGCCCGCTCCTAAGTGTGTGCTCCGCCCACAGGGAGGGCAAGCAGGCTCCACGTGGTGGCCGGGGCCGCAGACCAGGACGCGGAGGGCGAGGCCTACCGTGATGCACAAGCAGGCCGGCCAGCCGGCCCAGGCTTCGCGAGACCCAGACCGTCCGCGGGCCGGGGGCGCGGGCGTTGCCGGGGGCGGGGGCGCGGGACTCCCGTAACACGGGAAACGCGGCGCCATGTCTGTCCGTGCAGCTAGGGCCGCCGGGGTGGGGGTGGGGCCTGTACGTCACTCGGAGGCCCTGGCTCTGATTGGTCAGAACGCTCCGTCGCTTCTGATTGGCCGGGCCCAGTACCATCCCAGGGTGCTCTGCGGTCCCCTTTCTTTTCCGCGTCCGTGAACCCGCGGAGGAGGTAAGTATACCCGAGCGTGGCGCTATCATTGCTATCCGACACCATCCGGCCCCATCTATCGTTCCTGGGATCCGCCGGCCGCCGTCGGCGTTGGGCCGTGGCCCGGGCTCTGTGCGCGCGCCGGCGGGCCACCGTGCCCGGGCCCTAATTCGCTCCGCGTCCTCCCTGCTCCCTAGGCCAGTCGGCCTCAGCCATGGCGCCCAGCCGGAATGGCATGATCCTGAAGCCCCACTTCCACAAGGACTGGCAGCGGCGCGTGGCGACATGGTTCAACCAGCCGGCGCGCAAGATACGCAGGTGAGCCGCCCCGAGGCGAGCGCGCCCCCTTCTCTCCCCGCGCGCGGAGGGCGGCCGGGACTCGCGCTCCCGGCCCGCTGCGGGAGGGGCGGCCGGTGACCGCCGCTCGGCTTCTGTCTGCGCAGACGCAAGGCCCGGCAGGCCAAGGCGCGCCGCATTGCCCCGCGCCCCGCGTCCGGCCCGCTCCGGCCGGTGGTGAGATGCCCCACGGTCAGGTACCACACCAAGGTGCGCGCCGGCAGGGGCTTCAGCCTGGAGGAGCTGAGGGTGAGTGTCGCCAGCCCGCGTCCTGAGTCCCACGGGTTGTCCCTCGTGGCCCACAGCCAAGTGATGACATTCTCCGGAATCGCTGCACCGCTGTGATGAAAGTGTGCTTGAACCCTTTTCCATCTGACGGCTGGGCTTTCCCGGCAGGGGGTGGGGACCGGGGAGCCCTCGGGTCTTCATCTGTGTCTGTCTCGGGGCAGGTGGCCGGCATCCACAAAAAGGTGGCCCGGACCATTGGGATCTCGGTGGACCCGAGGCGGCGGAACAAGTGCACGGAGTCCCTGCAGGCTAACGTGCAGCGGCTCAAGGAGTACCGCTCCAAGCTCATCCTCTTCCCCAGGAAGCCCTCGGCCCCCAAGAAGGGAGACAGCTCTGTGAGTACCGGGGTCCCTCTGTGCCCAGCCGGGTGAGGGCGTGGAGGTCTCACTGTGGGTTTAGCTGCCTTGAGAAGAGCACGTATTTGTCTGTAGCTTTTTATCATCCAAAGCTGGGTCTGCATGCAGGGTAGTAGAGAATTGGTAGATAACTAGAAGAAAGCCTCTGAGAGTCCACAAACTAATTACTAGGACTGCCGAGATTCACCGTGGGCAAGAGCTGTGGGACTCGGAGCCAGCTGTTGTAGAATTGGGAAAGTGTTTTTCCTGTTACTGACCTTTGTGTCAAATTAACAGTCCATCGCTATGGGTTTCTGAGAGTTGTTCTACCTGTGTCTCTGCTGCACACGTGGTTGGCGCTTTTTCATCTGCCTGTGCCTGCCATCGGCTAGACGGACAGGGATCCGTTGGCAGACACCCAGCCAGGGGTTACAGGCTTGGGCAGATGAGCTGAACCCACCTAACTCCCTTCTCACTGCACACAGGCTGAAGAGCTCAAATTGGCCACCCAGCTGACCGGACCAGTCATGCCCATACGGAACGTAAGTGGGCATGTTTGGAGGGAGCAACTGAATGACAGGGCGGGGGTTGGGTCGGAGGGAGTCAGCCTGGCATCTGGGGCCCATGTTGAGATTTACAAGTTTGTGGAAAGGACCTTCCTTCCACCCTGGAGAGAGCCTCCTGCATCTTAACAGATGGACTCCTTGAGGGAAGCTTTGTGGACCCTTACTTGTCACCACTCCCTCTGTTGGGCTCTTTTTCTCTCCTATTTGGAAAGGCCAGGCTGTAGGCAGCCCTGGATGTTTGGTGATCCTGTAACCTGAGTGGCAACTGACCAGGCCCTTGAGGCTCCTGCGAGTGGGGCGTGGGCCTGAGCCTCCCCTTCCCCAGGTCCTGTCCAAGCACAGTGCCCCGCCCACCCTTCACATGACTTGGGGTTGTTTTAAATCCACAGGGGATTGTTACAATCTTTTGGTGGCCTTCCCTGTAGCCTTTCTTGGGTGGGCAGATGCCCCTCCAAGGCCTCTCAGTTTGCTGACAGCTGCTCCTGGGCCTGTGCTCCCTTCCAGGTCTACAAGAAGGAGAAAGCCAGAGTCATCACAGAGGAAGAGAAGAACTTCAAGGCGTTCGCCAGTCTCCGCATGGCCCGTGCCAACGCCCGGCTTTTTGGCATCCGGGCAAAAAGGGCCAAGGAAGCTGCAGAACAGGATGTTGAAAAGAAAAAATAAAGTGCTGTTGGTAACTTGTGATAAACCTGCAGTGTCCATGTGACCTTCGTTGTGTAAGGAACTGGGGCCTGGAGAGCCTCCTCCTTGAGGGGAACCTGGAGCACGTCCTTGTCCCTCGTCGCAGCAGGCCTGCTGTGAGGGGAGCAGGTTCGGGGCCTGGGAGGCAGGTGCTCAGTGAGTTTCCTTGTCGGAACCCTCCACCCCTGCAGGTGCTGTGCGTTCGGTACCAACTACCTCAGGCAATTTGGAGGACTATTAAACCACTGTTCTCATCTCTAAAGCTAACAGTTTATGAGGTACTGATTTGACGTCCATGCTCACTTTGTGTATTGGAAGTCATGAGCCATAGAAAGGTCAGCTGGTGTGGAGGCCTGGGGGTTGGAGCCTGATGGGCCATCTGTGAGAGAGGGCACATGGGGGGCTGCCTCTGGACAGCCTGGAGACACTGGTTCATTTGCTTTGTGCTCAGAGACCTGGCAAGGAGTTAAGCTACCCGAGGGCAGGGTAGCTGCCCGTCTGCTGGAGCCCCGGCTGAGGTGCTCACAGGCTGGGGGGGCAGAGAGGCCTCTGGCTGGGTGTGCGGGGCCAGGGTCTACTGTGCCAGTGTCCATCTGGGCAGAGCTGTTTGTGGGTTGTAGGTGCATCTCCTGGACAGATACCAAAGTACGTGTGCTGGTGTCACCCGCAGTGCCTGCAGTGGCCACCAGGGAGTGCTGGGGCATTTGTAGGAGACTAGCGTCGGTCTGGGTAGTTGCAAATAATTTTTGTTTAATATTCAAGTTACATGGTATTTTTTATTTTGGAGGGAAGGTATACATCACTGCATTTTAACCCATGGGAGTGTCACCCCTCCAGAGTGAATTTTAATTTGATTTTGTATCCTGTAGTTGCTTTGTTAAAATGTAGATAATTGTGATATTTTTCTAAAAAATGGAAATTCTAACTCCCAGTTGATTCAAATTGTTGTAGTTTACAGGGAAACTGTAGTCATTTTAGGTTATTTCGGTTTTTTTCCCACTTTACTCAACTTAGTTCAAGCCAAAGAGTAGACTAAGGGGCAGCTGCGCAAAGGGCGAACAGTCCTCTTTCCTTGATGTCTCGCGTAGGTGGTTGCACTTGCCTTTTTTCTCCTTGTATGTTTTCTGGGCGTTACAAGAGGAAAACACAGTCTTTGCGTCACAAAAGGTCCAGAGGAAAGGAGAGGCAAGGACCTCCCTTTCCTAACGGCAGCCTCTGTCCAGGGCAGTTCATGCCCAATTCCAGGAATTTCCCGGTGTCTTTGTTCTTTTTTGTTCCCTCAGCTAGACTCAGTTCTCAGTTGCTTAGAACCAGACCAGAGGAAACTGAATGAGCTGACCCACTTCTGGCCCAGGGCCTGCCTGGCGTGACCGTCCTGAGGACCTGGATGGTGGAAGCTGATGATGGAGCAGGTGTGGGTGGGCCAGGGAAGGTAGAAAGCGATGTGCGGGGAATCGTCTCAGAACAAATGGATGAAGAGAGAACGGGCACTTGTTCAAGTATTTATTGAGCATCTGCTGTGGGCCAGGCACAGTCCCAGGTTGCAGGGACATGGCAGTAACCAAAACAAACTATCTTACCTTTGTGGAGATTTCTTTCTGAAAGATCTCTGGCTCTCACTGCAGCGTGTTGGGTGCGTGTCAGCCTCGGGTAGCGGTGAGGACTGCTCAACAGGAGGACCATGGTCCAGGGCCTGGTGAAGGCCTGCAGCCCAGGAAGAGAGGGCTGGCCTTCCAGATTCACCTCTGGGCCCACCCTCCTGGGAACGACTCAGAGCTTTCTCGGGGGTTACATCTGGGGAGCCTGAGGACCTGAGGGGCAGTGGGAAGGTGTGTGTTAGGCCTTGGTCCCCACCCTCCAACTGTGGTGCCTCAGCTGGGCTCCCCTCCTTTGTAAGCCCCAGTTGTACAGTGCTGGGGGACGAACTGATGAAACGGTGCTGCGTGGTAAGTTCCTGCCCTTTTGAAAATTTCCCCAGGAAGGATGGTGCCTCCGGCAGAGGAGGTAAAGCTGGGTCACTGTTGAAAGGGACTGAGGGTGGAGGGGCTGGGCGCAGCATCCAGGCGGCTCCTGCCAAGGGTATCCTCAGAGCCCCCAGATGAGCCAGGCACGAGTAAAACCAGGCCTCCCTCAGCTGGACCGCCCACCCGGTGGACACTGCTGCCACCTGCCTCCCTGGCTGCACTGCCATCACCCCTTTGGGGACTTTGGGCAGCTGTCCTCGTGGTCTCCCCCTCCTGCCCTGGCCCGAGGTCCCACCTTTGTGTCCTTGTCTGTGCGGTCCATGAAGTGTGGGCTGGACCCAGCAGCTTGTTTCTGCCTGAGTGGAACAGAAGTGAAGGATCGGGGGCTGAGGTTGGGTTATGAAAGATTTCACTCCCCCAGGGAAGCAGGCCACCATCCTGGGAGCAGCAGTATTGGGTGCCCAGGGCCAGCCCTGTGCAGAGTGGCTCCTGGTCAGGGGAACCTAGGAGGGGGACAGCCAGACTTGGACAGTGTCCCTTGTTCCATCTGGCCCTGGGCAGGTGTCCTGACTATGACTTCACAGGGGCTCGGGTGGCCCTGCCAACTTGGGAGGGGAGGGGTTGGTGTAGCAAAGCTGCAGAGACACCTGGGGCCTGGAGGGTCAAGGGAGGTGAGAGTACTGGTTTCTGGGTGGAGACGGGGGTCCAGGTGGAATCCCCCTGCTGAGTGAGTGACCTCACAAAGGCCCTTGGACACGCCCTCCCCTCTAAGCCTGCCTGCGCATCCGTGGTGTGGGGATGGAGCAGGCCCTCTGTGGGGGCCAGAGAACTGCCTTTGTCTCAGGGAGGGAGGTGCCCAGGGGTCTGGGCAATGCCCCCCTGGGGCATCGCAGCAGCAGGTGGCGGGTGGGGCGAGGGGGAGGGGTTGTCTTCCCGCAGCAGGTCCTGGAAGCAAGTCCTTCAAGACCACCCGAGGGCAGATGGGTGGGAGAGGGGGGACCCTGAGGTATAGAGCCGGGGCACAGGGCCTTGGGGAGTGCTCAGCTGGACAGATCCCACCCCCACCCCGGGGGTCTGCTCACCCAGGGCTGCTTGCAGGTGGACAGAACCGAGGTGGTCCGGAGCGGCCTGCATCCGGCCTTCTCCAAGGTCTTCACACTGGACTACTTTGAGGAGGTGCAGAAGCTGTGCTTTGAGGTCTACGACACCCACGGGCCCAGCAGCCTCAGCTGCCAGGATGACGACTTCTGGGGGGCATGGAGTGCACCTCGGGGCAGGTGGGCGCCCGTCCCCTTGGGAGGGAGAGGGAGGAGGGCAGCATGGAGACCTCAGCTGGTCCTGAGGGCCGGTGCGATGGCGGTGGCCTGGGGACAGCGTGATTACACACAGACCGTGTACCAGCTGCTCTGACTCCATAGCTCCTTCTCGTAAAACATTTTTTACTTAAAAAAATGTAATTTTGAACTGGGTAATACGTTCATATGGGTCTAAATTCAGAAAGTATAACAGGTACACCCTGGACCACATATCTCCCTCGTGCCCCGTCCCCAGGTTCGTTACATCCTTCTGGAGAGATTTATTCTTCACTGAGCAAAGGAACATAGTTTTTTCTCTGTAGATACACTTTTAAAAACACAAACGGCATATACTGTTCTGCAGTTCGCTTTTTTTCACTTCCATGACATAAGGGAGCCCTTCCCTCGTCTCTCCCCATGGCAGTGACCGGTCTGAGGTCCAGCTGCCACCCGAGGGACACTGCATGCTCTGGTGAGGTCGTTCCCAATTAGCTCTACCGTGGTCAGTGTAACGGGAGCTCTTGCCACCAGCCACCAGCCGGACAGCTTAGCGCAGGTTCTGAGCCGAACACTCGATGTGTCACGTTAGATTCTCGTGAGTGCTCTGGGGTGCCTGTCTTTTATTGAGGTGTAATTTACGTACAGTAAGATGTGTAGACCTCGAGGGTTGGGATCGATGGGTTTAGACAGTTGTATACACCTGACCATCACCCAGATCACACAGGACATTTTTGTCATCCAGCAGGTCCCCTGTTCCTCTCAATCCCCTCCCCCAATAGTTTTGCCTGTTCTCGAATTTCATGTCCGTGAATCACACAGTGTGTTCTCATTTGTGTCCAACTCCTTTCACCCAGCGTGAAGCCTGTGTGTGACATCCCCATCGCTGCCTGGGTTGGAGCCAGCAGGGTAGAGCCTTCCATCAGTTAAGAGGACCAAGATTTAGGCAGGGCAGAGCCCCACGTGAAAGCAACAGGGAAGGCTTCTACCCAGTGTTGGCCTCTTACCTGCTCTCATGAGCGTGGAAGAGGACAACACACAGGGACACACATGCACGGACACACGTGTATCGGCATGCATGCACATGTGGGTGCAGATCCATGGATACACAGATACATGTATGGACACACATCTGGACATACACGTAAACTTTAGGGAAGGGCCCCCCCCAGGACTGCCAGATCTGTGGGGCCGTCAGGGGCGCTACCATCAGTGGCCAAAGGCTAGGACCTTGTCTTCAGATTCCAGTGGTGCGCCCTTGAGCGAGTCCCTGACCTCTGCTTCCTCATATGGGAAACTGGGACCGTGACAAGGCCACCTCCGTGGGAACTGCGGGGCTCTCAGGAAGCATGGTCACTTGTCAAACCAGCTAAAGCAACTATCCCATTACTCAGAACAGGAGAGCCCAGAAGTGAGTCTGCAAATGGGAGAATCTGGGGGGCCTGGCACGTGGCCCTTTTTGGCCTCCACTTCCCCCACCTGGGATGGGTTTCTCTTCTGCACAGAATGTTCCTGTGTGCTCTGAGCTGTTAGCCAGGCACCTCCTGTTGGGCGGGGGGGTGTCTTCTGTCCCTCTGTCTCAGCTTGTCAGACAGGATCCTGTGTGGGGCAGGGCGAAGAGGGTCAGCACTGCCCTCACCCACCACGGCCACAGCTGAGGACTCGCTGGCCAGTGGAAGGAGGCAGTCCCCACACATACAAAGTACCTGGTCGTCCAGCAGCCATGAGGGTGGTCGTTCTCTGTCTTGTATGCAGACCAGTCTGAGAGCTGCCCCTGGTGAGCCGGTGTTGCTGGCTGCAGACGGCATTCCCGGGTCAACTCTTAGCCCAGTCAGGGGCTTATAGGCCAATGAGGAATGCAGCCCCCGGGGAGATTGTTGAGAGGAGGGGGAGGGTTGGGCAGGGGGCTGAGACCCCAGGGAGGGAGCAGCCTGGGGGTCCTGGATGGGGCTGGGAAGCCCCATGGCCGCTCGCTCGCTGGCCTTGGGCTGTGGTAGGGGCTGTGCTGTCCTCGGCCTGGTCCGTAGAGGGTGATGGGTTCCCAGGGCGCGGCTTCTGCTGCAGGTTGCACACACGCGCTCACCAGCGTGACTCCCTCCTCCCGAGCCTCCCTTTCCTCACCTGATGCGTGGGCGGTGGGAGGGCCTAGGAGGCGGTGAGGTGTGCGGAGCTGAGGGCCTGGTGGAGCTGAGGGCCTGGTGGAGCGAGAGGGTCACGGGCTGGCTGCTGCCAGGCGCCGAGGGCGTGGTGCCCTGGGGGGTAGGTTTGGGGAACCTGGCCACCGAGGGTGAGTGGGGGCGTTGGGGAGGAGACAGGGAGACCCAGGACGGGGTTAGGGTCCTCAGGGGAGCAGGTGCGTACCCCTCCCTGAGCCTCTGACTTCCAGATCGTGGCCCAGAAGAAGGTGACCCCAGCACTGTTGCTGAAGGTCAGCAGGAACGCTGGCAAGTCCCCCAGCACGGTGAGGCCCCGCCTTCCACCAGCCCCGCCCCCTGCAGACCCCCTCCCATTCCTCCCCGAGGCTGGGCTGCAGCTGGGCAGGGAAGGGTGGGGTCAGACCCCTCCTGCCCAGCCGGGAGCCTTGGCGCTCTCCCTTCGCCCAGGTGATAGCCAGAGACATCTCTGGGAATAAAGGCCATGCAGAGCTCGCCCTCTGTGCCATGAAGCTGGATGACAAGGTGAGGGGCGCCCCCCTGGGGCCCAGCTTTCCCTCCTGTGAGGAGGTGTAGACAGAGCTACACTGTGTCCACAGGGAGACAGGTAGCTGAGGAGTGGGACGCACTCAGAGCCGTGGGTGGGGCTGCCCGTCCAGGCGGTTGTGCTGCTGTCAGGGTCCTGTATGTGTCGCTGCCGTCAGCTCATCCTCAGCTCCCTGTGACGGGCACTCAGGGAGGTCCCCGTCCAGACAGTGGAGGAACTGGATCTGAACTCGGTTCTGGTCCTGCTGGCTTCTCACGTGGGGTAGGGGCACAGAGCAGGGGTCTGACCTGGCATTGCCTGCTGCCTCCCCTGGACGGAAACTGAAGTGGGGGTGGGGCAGGTGGGGGGCAGGATGGGAACTGGGCGCTGGGCACTGGGGAGGCAGGGACGCTCCAGAGGGGAGGCCGTTGCCCTCACAGCCAGGAGGTGGCAGAGCCTGGACCCCACCGCTTGCCAAGCACACCCTCTGCTCCTCCTGCAGGGCCTCTTCAGCAAGCCGGACCCCCTCCTGGAGCTGCACCGGATCAACGATGATCAGAGCAAGCAGCTGGTGTACAGGACGGAGGTGAGGGGTCCCTGGCCAGCACCCAGGGAGAGCATGAAAGGACAGGGGAAGGAGTCACCCCGGCCCTCCCTGCACCTCCCTGGCCCCCCACGGCTGTAGCATCTTGACCTCCAAAACCGCCATACCCCTTTGAACAGAGAGCGGCCAGGTGAGCATGGAGCTTCCGTCCTAGAATCAAGAATCCGGATTTGCTGTCACTACCTGCCCGTAAAACAAGATTTCAGTTACACCAGTGGAAAGGCATTTCTTTTTTTTTTTTTTTTTTTGCGGTATGCGGGCCTCTCACTGTTGTGGCCTCTCCCGTTGCGGAGCACAGGATCTGGACGCGCAGGCTCAGCAGCCATGGCTCACGGGCCCAGCCGCTCCGCGGCATGTGGGATCCTCCCGGACCGGGGCACGAACCCATGTCCCCTGCATCGGCAGGTGCACTCTCAACCACTGCGCCACCAGGGAAGCCCCGGAAGGCGTTTCTTTTTGAGATAAATTAATTTGAGTAAAAAATAGGCTATTTAAGGAAAAAGAAGTTCAGGTGGTCCAGGAATGTGGGAGGTTAGGAAGGTGGCTCTGGAAGGAACGAGCTTCGGAGATGCAGCTCTGGGCTCGCAGGGTCCTGCCCGGAGCCTGAGGCAGGGCCGCCTGAGCCGCCCCTCCCGGTCCGCAGGTGGTGAAGAACGACCTGAGCCCCACCTGGCAGCCTTTCAAGGTGTCTCTGAGCAGCCTGTGCAGCTGTGAGGAGCCTCGGCCTCTGAAGGTGGGCGGGGCGGGGCCGGCTGGCGGAGGGTGGGTGCTGGGGAGGGGATGGGGCGGCTGGGGGCGGGGCTGGGGTGGGGCGAGTCCCCCCAGACCACACCTTCCTGGAGTTGAGGTACGTGGGGAAGGATGGTGGGAAGGGGGCGGCCTTGCTGCAGGGGCATGGAGACACCCAGGCTGGGGGCCTCAGAGGGGCAGGCGGGCTGAGGGGTCCCGGGGTCCCCAGGGCCTCGTCTGGGGTTATGACTCCCGCGGGAAGCACGACTTCATCGCAGAATTCTCTACCACCTTCGTGGAGATGCAGAATGCCTTCCGGGAGGACCAGGTGACAGCAGGAAGGGCCCGCCTGTCCCCCAGAATGCGCTGGGGCGCTGGCCCTGCGCTGGGTTGCCCCAGAAATTGTTGTGATGGTTTTAGAGAGGCTAAAGATGGTGGCAGAGCAGGACACCCACACCCACCAGGTGGCTGGAGTAGGGACCACCAGCCTGTGTTAAAGTTGAAGTGACAAATGCCGGTGGGGCAGGGCTTTCAGTCCTCCCCTGCCCCTTGGGGTGGGTGTTGGGTGCTGGCATTCTGGGGTGGGGGTCTCTGCTTGTCCCTGTCCCCCAGGCCCAGTGGGACTGTGTAAACCTCAAGTACACGCAGGAGAAGCGCAGTTCCAAGAACTCTGGGGTGGTCATCCTGGCAGACCTGAAGGTGAGCCTCGGCCCAGCCTGCAGCCCCTCCCCCCGCAGTGGGTGGAGGGGGTGCTCCTGCCTCAGCTCTGCAGAGAGTGATCCGGGCTGGGGTGGCCGGCCACTGCCTGGAACCCCCTGTAGTCAGATGGACCTTCAAGGGCCCCCATCCCAGAGGTCTGGTGCCCCCAGTGTGTGGAGGTGGGAGGGATGGAGGGGAGGGGGAGACAGAAGAGAATAGATGGTTGGGGGAAGATGGGCATTCAGGCGGCCTGAGGGCCTGAGAGGAGGGGACTGAGACTGCTGGGCTCCTGGAGGAGGGCATGTCCCAGGAGCCCCAGAGGTCCCGACCCTGAAGCCCTGGCCTCAGTCTTCGCAGGGTGGGGATCCCGGATGTTCTACAGGGCGTACTTGTTCCAGGACTACATCATGGGCGGTTGCCAGACGGTGAGTCCACGGACTGTCTGCACAGCCTGCTGGATGGGTGTCAGCGCCCGGGCCCCACGCCAGGGCTCCCAGCAGCCCCTCCCCACCCTGGGTGTAACTCAGAGCCTGTCTGGCACCCAGGGTGGATGGGCGCAGAAAAGGCCCTTCGGCAGGGCCTACAGGTCCCTTCTGTGTGGCCTCTGCACTCCTTCTCGTGACAGCCAGAATGCCCTGAGGAAAGTGACTGGGCGGGGGGCACACAGGGACCCCAGCTCAGGGCTTGCTCCTCCCCAGCCCTGCCTAGCCCCTCCCCCACCCCGCCTCCACAGCCCCCGCTGTAGAAGGAGGTGCCGAGGGTCCGCTGTGACCACACTGGCTCCCTGCAGCTGCTGGCTGGTATTGCCCTGAGGCGCTGGCCAACCCTGGGGACCCAGGAGCTTTGGGGTTGGCACGTCCCTTCTGTGATCCCGCCAACACAGCGCTGGGCCCTCGGGCTCATACCTCCGGGTTTCCCTGCAGCCCTGGGCGAGTGGCTCCCCAGGCCTCAGTTTCCCTTACCTGTCATATGGGGGTGCAGGTGCCCACCCCAGCCCAGGAGGGAGGGGTTCCTGGGTCTTCGCACTGTGGCCCCTGCAGGTGGCCGTTGGCTTCACAGCCTCCACTGGGGACCCCAGGAACAGCTGCTCCCTGCACTACATCAACCCTTCCAGCCCCACGAGTACTGCAGGCCCTGGCGGCTGTGGGCGAGACCTGCCAGGACTACGACAGGTGCGCCATCCCAGCGCCCCCAGCCCACCGCCTCCCAGGCTCTGCGTGGAGTGTGGGTCAGCTGCTGCCGGGCCTGAGATGGGAGGTGGGGCCGCTCCCCAACCGTGGTCCCCTTGGTCCTTCACACAGACATGCCGTCCGAATCCCACTTCACAGACCGTGAACTGTGGCAGGGCGGAGCCCTCGCCTGGGAGGTGATGGGGGCCTGCACGCTGGGTGGCTTCTTCACGGCTCTGGCCCTCAGTTTCCCCCATGTGGCTCGGGGCGGGGCCTGGACCCCGTAGAGTTTCATCCTGGTCTCCTGGCTCTGTCGGTATCTCTCCAAAGTACCCGCACCCACCCCGAGGGAGATCAGGGACCCTGGCTGATGGGGCCGTCTCTCTTCCAGCGACAAGAGGCTCTCTGCTTTGGGGTTCGGAGCCCGGATCCCTCCCAAATGTGAGGTAGGAGAGCCCGGGTCCCAGGACCCCTGGCTGCTGCCTCTCCTGCTGGGAACCAGCTACCATGTGACCGGCGGTGGGCAGGTTGCAGGGACCGCCTGCTGGCCAGAGGGCTGACCTTTGACCTCCCAGCACTGCAGCCCTGTCAGGCAGAGGGGATCATTAGTCTGGAACCTTCCAGCTAGAAAGGACATTCAACTGGCTTAAGCAGAAAACTTGGGGGCGGGGGGCGGACTTATTGGCTAATGCAACTCAGAAGCTTCAGGTCCCCCTGGATCCAGGGCTGGAGCGATGCCCGGCACTGGTCTGTCCTTCCGCCCTCTGTGCGAAGGATCTTTGACGTGGTGGCCCTGGTGGCTCCAGACCTACCTCTCCCAGTAGGTGGGGGTGTGGGGTCCTGGGAGGGGGACCCACTGACCAGTCCCTTCTGTGCCTGCCCAGGTGTCCCATGACTTTGCCATCAGTTTCAGCCCTGAGGATGATGAGTGTGAAGGTAGGAGCGCGAGGCGCCCAGGGTGGGGCTGCAGCGGGGCTGGGCTCACCCCCCTCCCCCGCCGGAATCCGGGGCGTGGAGGAAGCCTGCTGGAACTGCCTGCCCAGGGTCCAGCTCTAGGTGCCGGGGCTGGGCGCATGAGGAAGGGCTGCCTGCTGCTGGGGGACAGGGCAGGGCCAGGGTCCACTGTGGGCGAGATGGGGAGTGGCGGCAAGGAGGCTGAGGGAACCGGGGCAGCGGGCAGGAGGCCGGTGTGTCTGGACCGAGTGAGGACCCGGCTGGGAGATGCCAAGGGCCCCAGAGCCAGCGGCTGAGCTCTGCTCTCAGGCACAGAATTCTCACCCTGGAAGCTGATTTGCTCTTCACAGTTCTGTCGTACATATATTGTCATTTTGTTTGCTTTGCCAGGGACTTCCCTGTATTTTTAATTTACACAAATAATACTGTGCTACAGGCTGCATTCTGCTGCAGAACCTTCTGTAGACCTGTTCATGCTGCTGTAGGCACGGCTACCCTGTTGCCTTCTTTTAACTTTATTTTGAAAAAAAGCATCAAATTTATGGAAGAATAATTTCAGTACAGCACCTTTGGCACCTGCTTCCCTAGACTCATCCATCATTGACTCCCTGCCCTGTTTCCTCCTCCTCTTCTCTCTTTCTCCCCCCACCTCCCGCCTCCACCTATGTTTGCTACTATTGTCTTCTTTCTGAACCATTTGAGAGCAGGCTGCTGACCTGAACGCCCCCGCCCCACGTTCTCCACGTTGGTCTGCTCGCGGCCAGGACACTCTGTGCATGACCACGGTCCAGCTTTCGAGCCCCACGTTGCAGGCGACCCCGTCCTCTTGTCTCTCCCCCACGTCCATCTGTCCCCGCGTGTCCACGTTCCCTGCCGTCCCAGGACCTGCCCATCCTCTGTCCTGGTCTCCTGATCTGGGCTCTTCCGCTCAGCCTTGCTCCATCTTCGTGACTTGCCATCGCCCAGCCTCTGATCGCCCGTGGTCCGGTTGTCCGACTGTCCCTCGCCCTGCGTGGGGGCAGCTCTCCCCGGCATGGAGCCCCAAAGCCAGGGTTGCAGCATTGCCCTTTATACCTCAGATCCGGGAGTTCTCTTCTATAACCGCGACACAAATATCAATTTCAGGTAGTTTAATTTAGATCCAATACTTTAACCTATAGAATATACTCCAATTTCACGCATTGCCCCCATAATAAGTCTATCACAATATTACTTCTATCACAGAATCCAGTCTGGAGTTAAGGGTTACATTCAGTTGTCATGTTCTCCTATTGTTTTGAACCAAGTCCCAGACACATAATTTCATCTGTAAACATCAGTATAAATCTCTGAAAGAGAAGCAGTAGGGTTCCAATGCCATCATCACACTTAAAGACGATGTCCATTCCCGAGTATTAAGTGTCCAGCTGCCTCGTCCACGTCCTGGTGGCTTTTCCAGGAGGAACAGGGTTAAGATAAGGGCCTCCACCTGACAGTGGGTGTGGCCGTCCTGCTGGGGACCCCTGCCTTCTCTCACGCGGTCCCCTTGCTGAAGAAACCCGCGTGTGTGTCTAGTAGGGCCCCTGGCTGGAGTCTGCTGACCTTGCCCTTGTGGTGGCCTCCATATCCCCTCTCATTCCCCTGGGGGGGGGGCTGCCAGGCTCTGGGGGCACTCAGGCCTGCCTCTGTCCTTGCTGGGGCTCGGACCCCTCATCTTAGCCGAGCAAGGTGGATGCGGGTGGATGCTGGGCGCGTGTCGCGGGACCCACTTCCCTGCGCCTCCACCTGAAGTTTGCCCCCACCCGTCTTTCTGTCCCACGGAGAAGCCCTGTCCTTCCTTGCTGATGCTTCCGGGGACCCTGACTGCAGTGGTCCCCGGGCTCAGGTGAAGCTTCTGTTCCAGGCGGTGAGGGTGTGGAGTTTGCGCTACTGGCAAACGCAGGGCTGTGAGATGTTAATGGAGAACTGGCCCTACTCTGGGGGGCAGGAGGAGGGCATGTAGGGCTGAGGGCTGGGCTGGGCACTGCAGGGGTGCTCCAGCCGTGGACAGGAGACTGCCCATCCCCCTGGTCTGCAGGCTCAGAGAGGAGCCCTCTGGGAGAGGGTGCCCCTGTTGCGCTCTCGGTTGGCTCCTTTTCTCTGGAGACATCACGGTGCTGGGTGCCCACTGGGCCAGGGACTGGGCCAACTGGTGGACAGCCCGGCCGGCCTTCCAGGGGCTGCACCTCCAGGGTGATTCCTTCTTCTCTTGTATGTTTTCTCTCATCCAGATTTTTAGTAACGATTTCTGAGTCGTTTTGTTTTTTTCACACTGGAAATGGACCTTTATTTGAAACAAGTCCCAGTCTGTCTTCTGCAGATGCACTGGGCACCGGGCCAGGCTGGACCAGACTGTGTCCTTTCCAAACTCTGTTCCTTGAATCTCAGCGACTCTTCAGGGTGTGGGAGCCCCTTCCTACCCAGGGCCCACAGACCTCTCCTCCTCTGGCCTCAGACCTGGGTCAACCCCGGCTCCCCCAGCTGCGGTCTCCCCATCTATAAGGTGTGGCCGTTCCAGTATCTGCTTCAGGGTCAAAGAGAGCATGTGTTCACAGTTCATTGTGATTACGTGTGTGTGTGTGTGTGTGTGTGTGCGCGCGTGCGTGCGTGTGTGGGTTACGCTTCAGCAAATACGCTTTTAGAAAAGCTTGGAAACCATGGTCACCCCCAGGCCATCTGGTTGGTGGACTTGGAGTTTGAGTAGGGGGAGACGCAGCTGCCCTGAAGGGTCCCTGTGGCCCCAGCAATACTACATCCTGCTGATCCTGACAAACGGCGTGGCGACCAACATGGCGGACACACGCGAGGCCATCATGCGCGCCTCCCACCTGCCCGTGTCTATCATCGTGGGGGTGGGCAACGCCGACTTCACCGACATGCAGGTCCTCGACGGCGACAGCGGTGTCCTGTGCTCCCCACGGGGCGAGCCTGCCCTCTCACATCTTGAAGTTTGTGCCCTTCTAGGAGCTCAAGAGCGTGAGTGCTGGGCGGGTGGTCGGGCGGGCCCCTCGGGCAGCGCACTGGGGCCCCGGGCCCCTCGCCGTTCTGAGCAGCTTTCGGCCCCTAGAAACTTTTGCAAGAGAGAAGTGTCACATGGGTGCCCTGGAGGGCAGGGCTCCTCTCAGGCAGCTCCCCGCTCCCTTTGTGACGTGGAAAGAACTGCCTGTCCCGTGGACACACACTCACAGCTTCACTGGGGACCTGGGCTTCCCTCCTGCCTCAGCCACTTTGCCCTGTGCCCAGAGCAGGGTCACACCGATCCAGAGGGGCCCCCCTGTGCCACCCGCAGTGCCAGCGCGGACGGACTGCCCAGCGACCGCGTTCTCATCGTTAGTGCAAGCTCACCCAGCCGCCCACTGGGTGAATTCCTGGTCGTGGTCCCAGGAGCTGGTGCACAAGCCATAGGGGGTGGAGGTCACGGTGTGAATGGCGGCTCTAGGGGAGGGGCTGGGGGCTGGGAAACCGGCTGGAGGCACGCTGTCCCCACCCACAGGCGTCCCCCGTGGCGCTGGCCAAGAGTGTGCTTGCCGAGGTGCCCAGGCAGCTGGTTGAGTATTAGACACAAGGAATGCCTCTGAGAGACCTCGGCGAGACCAGCCCGGGCTCCACTCCGTGAGGACACACGGTAGGGGGCCGGCCAGGACTGTGTCCACCATCTGTTTCTAGCACCCTCCACCCCGACTGCCCAGGGGCCTTCCTTCCCCCAGCCCACACCCACCATTGGCTCCTGTGACCCTGCTGCCCGGTGGGCCAGCCTCCCTCCGGGCCCCAGGGCTGAAGGAGGGACAGGTCCCCCTGGGCACGCCTGACCCTGCCTGAGCCGGGTGGGTGGGTGGGGGGGTCTGGGGGATTCCTGCTTTTGCATCTGATCTTCATGGGGGAGGGGGCAGCAGGCAGCGTCCTGTCTCTGAGAAAACCCAGACCCCCCCCCGGACACCCATCCCTATAGCCAGATCCCTCTTTGTCCCAGCTGCATCCCCATGTCTCTCTGTGTCTGTGGGGTCTCTGGGGGTGCGGGCAGGAGGGTTAGGCAGAATAAAGTGTCATCTTGTCCTTGCAGCGGCTCTGTGCCTTTACTGTCCCCCCAGCAGAGGCCTGCAACCCCTGGAGGGATGGAGCGGTGCACGTGTGCCCTGCAGCTCCCACACTGGAGCCGGGAGCTTCTCGTCAGGCTCACCAGCTCCTTCCTGGACTGAACCAAGGGCCCTCCCAGGAATGAAAGGGTGCGGGGGGCCATTGCTTGACCGTGGGAAGGGCCAGACGGTGCGATGGCCGCCCCGCCCCAAGCAGCCTCCTCTTGGCCAGGCTCGGGTGGGGAGCGGCTGCCTACACTGGGCTCTACGAGAACCCACTGGGGGCTGCGTGCTATGGGCTCTGTCAGGGGAGGGTCACCACCTGCCAGCGCCTCCCAGCACTCTGGGGGTGGATTTCCAATTGAGATTTCCCCTAAATTATCTTGTCGGGGAGAAACAAACTGTTCCGACCCTGAATCCAGGCCTACCCACCCTTCCATCCATCCACTCTGGGGGCCTATTTTTAGCTCCTGATTCATCTCACGTTCAGCGGGGATAGTGGGCATCGCCATGGTAACCTGGCTACTGCTGAATTCCAGAAGGGCCGATACTGGTCTCTTCGGGGATGCGAGGACACCCAAGCAGCAGCCCTTCCATCCACATCTGGGAGGCAGCAGGGCTGCAGAGCGGCGGTGACGTGGTCCAAGCAGGAGGGTGAGCCAGCAGCAGCCCAGCCGCTGAGTCCTGTGGGAGTGGGTTGCCATTTCAGCGGCAGAAAGCCGTGGACAGTTCCTGGGCCCGGCTCAGGGGTGAAGCCAGCAGAGGCTGGTCAGCTGAGCTCCCTGGGGAGGCAGAAGCCAAGAGGAATGGGAGGGGTCCATGCACAGCACGGGGGCAGCCGTGATGGCCCCGGGAGCTGTCGCCTTGGTGGGCTGTAGCCCCTCCCAGAGCACGTGGAGCAGGGAGGGGGCCGAGGTGTGAGGCCCCAGCCTCTCACCTCTGGCCAACAAGAAGCAGAGAGCAGTCGGGCGTCAAGGGGGGTGGGGGGCAGCCCTCAGAGGATGCCCTCCTGGGGCCAGAGCAGGTGTGGACGCGAGGACGACGGGGGCAGTCGTGGGGCCTGGCCAGTGGGTGGTTCGGCCGGGCACGTGCAGGTGTAGGGGGGCCGCCGAGGGAGGTGGGGGCAGGAAGGTATCAGCTGGCTCAGCTGCACAGATGTGGTGATTGTACCAGCCGGTGCCCAGCCTGAGAAGGTGGCCAGCTCTGCCCACAGGCAGTAGAATAATAAAGTGATTACTGCCCCAGGGGCGGTTCAGGCGGGCACCCCGGCATCCGTTCCCACCTCCTTCCTTTGGGGGCCGTCTCTCAGTCCATGTATTTCATGGGCCTGGACCACTGTCCAAATCCCAGGGTGGACACGACCCAGGCCTGGCCAATCAGCGAGTGTGCTGTTCCCTGGCCACTGTGATTGGCTCTGGGTGGGCGCTCCACCTGGCTGGCCAATGAGACTGGGTCCTGAGACTTTCCTGCAGGTTGCTAAGCTGATGGGATGGGACCCAGGAGCAGCTGGTGACCACTGCCGCCACATGGACAAGGCCTGCCTGAGGAGGAAGCCGGCATAGAGGAGGTGGACAGAGAAATGATGCTGGGGGCACGTGGATCCGCTCTTCCCTTTCTGCGCAGGCCAGCTGGGGCTGGGGGTGGGGCTTCTGTCCCTTGCCACCCGAAGATTCTGGCCCAGAAGGATGGCAAATACGCCCAGTTCACAGACAAGAAAAGCAGGGCTCAGAACAGTTAAGTGACTTGCCCAGGGTCATACAGCTGGCCAGTGGCAGAAGCAGGACCCGCCAGCCTCTTGCAATTCCTGGAGGTACAAGTCCTTGTACTTTTCAGTACAAGGTTCTCCATCAAGGGCTCTGGAATCCAGATGGGATCCCAGGGAGGGAAGCCCAGGAAGGGCTGGGCTGAAACCCCGGCGGCCGGCCAGCCCCCAGCTCTTCAGCACTGCACGTGGGGTTCTCAGCAGGCGGACCCAGAAGGTGCGCCGTGGCCTGGGGCCCCCACGGAGGCACGTGGGCCTCATTGTCTTTCGAAGTCGCCTGCAGCACACTGCTCGGAGCAGCCCCCATTCTCGGAGGGTGGGTTTGGGATTTGCAAAAGCCTGCAATGGTCACTGACTTAAGCACTGGTCCAGAGTCAGGCGAACGCCTGGCCCAGTGCTCATTGGACAGTCTCCTCAGCCTGCACGTGAGCCCCTGCTGTCACCTGGGGACGCGGCAGCTTTAAATCACGGCCCTAGAGTTCTTGGCCGCCCCTCCCCTCGAGAGGTGGGGTGGCTGCCGCTTCTCCTGGAGTCCAGGCGGCCTTGGTCCTGTGTGTCTCCAAGGCTCTGTCATGAACACATCACAGGACTGCCCTGGTCCCTTGCTGCCTGGGTAGGGGCTCCCCAGCTCCCACGACACCTTCCTGCACTTTCAGGAGGGAGCCGGCCGGCCCACAGAAACGGGGTGAGTTCATCCTTGTTTGCCCCTGTTCTAAGCCACCGCGTTTTGGTATAACTCTGCACCCTCTCGTAAAGACTGCATGGGAGAGCGTGCACAGGGCCTGGCACAAAACACCTGTTGGTCAATAAATATCGGTCTCCTGGGGGAGCGGGGTGCCTCTTCCTCATTCTGTGCGACCCTGATTGTGGAGGTGCCCCAGCCTGCTGGTCATCTGCCTCGCCCTGGGCCCCTCCCCTCCAGTGTCCTCAGAGGCAGCTGTGGGCTGAGGCAGCGGGACAGGGGCCGCTTGGCAGCCAGGCTGCTCTCTCCTCTGCTGTGGAGGGGAAGCGGCAGCAGGCAGCTGTGAGTGCCGTAACTGACATGGACGGCAGGGCTGTCAGATGCCAGGCGTGCGGCCTTGGGCCCAGGGGGCTCTGGGCGAAAGCTTCCCCTGCTTTGGCGTCTGCCCCAGGGCAAGGGCACCCTGGACCCTCGCAGATCTGCAGCAGCTGCTGAGCCCCGGCCGTGAGGGCTTGGTCTTGGCCGCCTGCCGAGCGTGGCTCAGACCCTAGCAGCAGCCCCGGGCCAGACCGCGGTGGCTGGCATCTCGCAGAAGGGGACTGAGCTCAGAGACGTGAAGTCATTGGGCCTGGGGTGCACTGGAGCAGGGTCCTGAGTTGGGCCACCCAGCCTGGTTCTCAGGACCCGAAGCCCACAGCCAATAGGCCTCAGCTGTGTGTGTGTGTGTCTGTGTGTCTGTGTGTGTGTGTGTCTGTGTGTTCCTGGGGACATGGGGAGGGGTCGGGGGGGGGTCGTGTGTGTGTGTGTGTGTGTGTGTGTGTGTGTGTGTGTGTGTGTCAGCCTCGCTCTGTGGGCCCTGCCTCTGTCTGGTCGCCGAGCTGGGAGTCATTCAGTCCAGGGTGTGGGCTGGTGGCCGTGAGCGTGTCTTTGGAGCTCTGTGCCCTGCCCAGCATGGACACTTGTCACTCAGCGTTGACCAGGATGTCCCTGAGAACATGAGATGTGATAACTTTTTCCGGTCCTGGGAGGGGCTCCGGAACAGTGCCCCAGGCTCCGTGTCCCAGGGGGCAGGATGGCCAGACCCGGCCTCCCTCCCTCCCTTGCCATGTGGCTGAGGTGAGACCCAGGAATTTGGCTTCGGACACTGGACAGAGCCCAATGCCAGGTCGAACCAAGCCAGGGAATTGCAAGTTACGTCTTAAGGAACAGAAGTCCCTCCCTGCCAGCCACGGCCCGGCCCTGGGTGCTGGCCAGCCCCCTCCCAGGCCCTATCCCCGGACATGGCCATTCTGGTCATTCTGACCCTTCAGCTGGACCAGCAGAGCTGGACAGGAACCTATATCTGGATTCTCACCCAGGAAAATCAGAGGAGACACCGCGCTGTGGCGCCCTAGGCAGCCTCTCTCCGGGGATTTAACTTCCAGGGGCCCTCGTGTCTGATGCTCCGTGGAGGCTCCTAGAAGCCTGGGACCCCGAGAGGGGGCAGCTGGCCAGATGCAGGCTCAGGTGGTCCCAGCGAGGATCCCAGCTCCCATCCCACCCTGGCAGGCCAGGCTCGGGAGGGATGTGAATTTCTTTCCTCACAGGTGGGCTGGTCAGGAGGTTTCCTGGGAGCTAAACAAAGGTATTTTACCTTAACGCTCATTACCTGGGAGGCAGGGTTCCCTGGGATGGGCCATCGTGTATAATTTAAGCTATAGGCAATGTCCCTCTTTTATTTTTTTAAATAAATTTATTTATTTATTTATATGTATATTTTTTGGCTGCGTTGGGTCTTCGTTGCTCTGCACGGGCTTTCACTAGTTGCGGCGAGCGGGGGCTACTCTACTCTTCGTTGCAGTGCATGGGGTTCTCATTATGGTGGCTTCTCTTGTCATGGACCACAGGCTCTAGGCACGCGGGCTTCAGTAGTTGTGGCACGTGGGCTCAGTAGTTGTGGCTCACGGGCTCTAGAGCGCAGGCTCAGTAGTTGTGGCACATGGGCTTAGTTGCTCCGCGGCACGTGGGATCTTCCCAGACCAGGGCTCGAATCCGTGTCCCCTGCATTGGTAGGTGGATTCTTATCCACTGTGCCACCAGGGAAGTCTGGCAATATCCCTCAGAGTGATTAACTCATAATAGAGTAAAGGCTCTTCCCTCTTACACGCCTCCAGGCTGACGCAGCTGTACTGGTGGCCCCAGATCTTGAAGGTGACATCACCACAGTGTCCTGTCCTGCAGAAAAGAGGTTGGGCCTTGGTTCCATGAGGGGTGAGCTTCCCATGGGTGACAGTGGAGAGGGTGGGGTCCTCAGAGCAGGCCCCCCCTCCTACTGTCAGGCCCAGGTGCAGGCCAGCACTGAAGGCCCTGGCTGGGTGGCCAAGGGCAGGCCAGGAAGAAGCAGGTTGAGGGTCAGGGAGGGGGTCAGTCTAACGTCCAGGGGAGGTGGAGGCCGGGTCGTCCATCTTGGCCTTTAGACAGCACTGAGTTTCGAGCTTGTGCTGGAGTAATGTGTTCAGGCCCCACAGAGTCAGGAGGGAGAGCAGATGGAGGAGAAAGCTCCGTGGTCCTGGGGGCCCCTGGGCTCCTCGAGGGGAAGGCCAGCAACCGTCTCCCCCGTCCTTAGGGGACACGATCAAGTCCTAACCCCGGTCCCGCAGATGGGGCCTTCTTGGGAAATAGATCTTTGCAGGTGTGATCAAGGTCAAATGAGGTCATAGGATGGCCCCTGAGTCCAGGGATTGGTGTCGCCATAAGAGGAGGAAAGTGCCAATGATGGGACAGGTGCTGTCCCCCCCCCCCCGCCATGGCAGGCTGCACAGGGAGCGTGCCCCGACACTTTGGTTTTGGACTTCCGGCTCCAGGACCGGGAAAGAGTGAACTCCTGTTGCTTGTGGTTTTGTGCAGCAGCTCCCAGGAAGTGGGGAGGCTGGGGACCCAGGGGCCGCCTGGGCTTTGGTGCGTCAGAGGCGTCGAGGGACATCTGCATTTTGTCTTATTTTTCAAATTTTCTAAAATAGTTTATTGTTTAAACAGAAGGACCCCATAACCACACTTTGTTTTGATACACTGTTTTCTCATACCAGGCATGCGGAGCTGTGATGGGGACCAGTTATGACCGACTCTCCCTCCCAGCCCTGCCGGCCCTGGGGGGCGGCCACCTCCTGGAGTCCAGGGCCTGGGGTCCCTCAGGAGCTCCGTCCACCCCTGCCCTCAACGCTGCACGGAGCGCGAGGTGTCAGGACGCTGGCTTCCACTAGGGGGCGCCCCAAACCAGGCGCTCACGGGACCCCGTTCCGCGCTGACAGCAAATCGGCAGCTTCTTCCCCAGCTTTACTGAGACGCAACTGGCAGGTAATATGTGTGAGTTTAAGGCGTGCGATGTGATGATTTGATACACTTACACATTTTGGGACAATTCCCACAGCAAGGCTAGACCACCAGCATCACCTCCCGTAACCACCTGTTCTTTGTGTGTGGCGATGAGACGTAAGATGACTCTGAGCAGCTTGCAGCTATACACACAGTGCTGTGCGCTGCAGTCACCGTGCTATACATCAGATCCCAGAGCTTACTCACGACTGGAAATTTCTGCCATTTGACCGACACCTCCCCGTTTCCCCTCCCCCACAGTCCCCGGCCACCACCCTCTACTGCCTGTTTTTATGAGTTTGGCTTTTAGAGTCCACGTGTAACTGAGATCATACAGTGAGAACAGAGAGTCCTTTTCTGTGTGGCTTATTTCGCTGAGCATAATGCCCTCTAGGTTCATCCTTGTTCCAGAAATGGCAGGATTTCCTTCTTTTCTATGCTGAATGCTATTCCTCTTCGTGTGTGTGTGTGTGTGTGTGTGTGTGTGAGAGAGAGAGAGAGAGAGAGAGGGTGGGGGTGGGCGAGACAATCCTCTTTATCCATTATCCACTGATGGACACTTAGGTTGCTTCCATGCCTTGGCTATTGTGAATAGTGCTGCTGTGGAAGTGGGAGATGTCCCTTCGAGGGTGATTTCATTTCCTTTGGAAAAGGAAATGAAATTCCACCCAGGAGTGGAATTGCTGGATCATATGGTAGTCCTATTTTTAATTTCTTGAGGAAACTCCATACTGTTTCCATAGTGGCTGCACCAATTTACATTCCCACCAACAGTGCAGGAGGGTTCCTTTTTCTCCACATCCTCACCACCACTTGTTTTTTCTTGTCTTTTTGATAACAGCTATTCTGACGGGTGTGAGGGAATATCTCACTGTGGTTTTGATGTGCATTTCCCTGATGATTAGTGACGTTGAGCACCTTTTCATGTCCCTGGTTACCATCTGTATGTCTTCTTTCGGAAAATGTCTAGTCAGGTCCTCTGCCCACTTTTTAATTGGGTTATTTGCTCTTTTTTTGCTATTGAGTTGTATGAGTTCCTTATATATTTTGGATATTAATCCCTTATCAGATGAATGGTTTGCAAATATTTTCTCCCTTCTGTAGGTTTCATTTTCATTTTGTTAATGGTTTCTTTTGTTGTGCAGAAGCTTTATAGTTGTATGCAGTCCCACTCATTTCTTTTTGCTTTTGTTGTTTGTGCTTTTGGTTTCATATCCAAAAAATCGTTGCTGAGACCAATGTCAAGGAGCTTTTTCTCTGTTTTCTTTTCAGGGTTTTGTGGCTTCAGGTCTTACATTTAAGGCTTTAATTCATTTTGAGTTAACTTTTGTGAGTGGTGTAAGATAGCAGTCCAGTTTCACTGTTTTGCATGTAGCTGTCCAGTTTTACCAACACCATTTATTGAAGAGACCATCTTTTCTTCATTGAGTATTCTTGGCTCCCTTGTCAAATGTTAGTTGACCAGATATGCAGGGGTTTATTTCTGGGCTCTGTATTCTGTTCGTTGGTCTATGTATCTGTTTTTAGGCCAATACCATACTGTTTTGATTACTGTAGCTTTGTAATATAGTTTGAAATCAGGCCGTGTGATGCCTCCAGCTTTGATCTCCTTTCTTAGGATTGTTTTGGCTATTCAAGGTCTTTTGTAGTTCCATACAAGTTTTAGGATTACTTTTTTTATATATATTTCTGTGAAAAATGCCATTGGAATTTTGATGGGGATTGCATTGAATCTGTAGATGGCTTTGGGTAGTATAGACATTTTAACAATATGAATTCTTATGATTTATGAACATGGGATACCTTTCCATTTATTTGTGTCTTCAGTTTCTTTCATCAGTGCCTCATAGTTTTCAGTGTACAGGTCTTTCACCTTCTTGATTAAATTTATTCCTGGGTGTTTTTATTGTTTTTGATGCTATTACAAATGGGATTTTTTTTTTTCTTTTTCCTATAGGGAAAATTTATAATAATTTTTGTCTCAGAGTGAGTATTCCAGCATCTCAAGGCAGAAACAGTCATGTGTGTTGTCTGGTGGTAGCTGCTGCTCATTCCCCACTGGGCATTTCAGTAGCTGTGGAAATGGGTAAACTCCCAATTCCTAAACACAGTTGTTTCCAAGAGCTTGGGATGAGGGATTGTGGACATCTGAAAGGTCAGCCTTGTAAAACCAATTTAAAACATGTGATTGAGAAATTGATTTCAACGTGTGATTTAAAGTTGAAATCTTACTGGGTACATACAATATTGGACCAGCTCAGAGAGCTTTGGGGGCTCCAGCTTCACAAGTGTAATTTGCTAGATGTACAAGTTTCTGTTTGTTCTGTGAGACAACTGTAGGAGCTAAAAAGAAAGTCAAACGGAGTGAATGTATTAATACAATTAAACATGTTTATAGGAGCTTGACTAGGTTTATAAATGGAATCAAACGTGAATCAAAGACTTTAAAAGTGATGAATAAATAGAATATTAAACTTCATAGACTGAATGTGTAAGAAACTGGGGTTGAAAGTTTGTATCATTAATAAACTGGATTTTATTAAATGGTAAAAGGCACAGTGAACCACATGAAAGCCACCAACTCTCACAGCTGACATCAGTTTCGGGAGCTGGAACCATCCCTTTCCCAGGACAAGGGACTCAGGCCTTTACCCCCCACCCAATGAACTGGCAGCCAAAGCAGGGGCTCCTGCATGGACCCTGCCTCTGAGGTCAGGTTTCTGCATGTTCGCCCCCCAAGCCCCTGTCTTCTGGGACTTGTGGATGAAGTGAGACCCCAGAACCCCCAGACTCGGCTCTGATTGGGCCGCTCGGAGGCCGGCCCCTTCCCCAGCCTTGGACTCCTTCAGAGCAGGGCCAGGGCCCTACTGGAGGTAGGTAGTGAGCAGGCGATGTCAGGAGGGTCCAGCAGCGGCGGGGTGGGGGGTGGGGGTGAGGACTGGGGCCGTGCATGCTGGGCAGGCCCCAGGGTCCTATCGCTGCTCCGCCTGGGGCCTTCTTTGCCCGTGGAGATGTCTGCCGACTGGGAGACAGGCCAAGGGCAGCTCCGGGCCGGCTGGCGGCGGCTTCCGCCCTCCTGGCGGACTCCTGAGTCCTGCCCGCACCTCGCGGGCTACCCGGAAACCTCACCCCACCCCCTGAGGGGCCTCGATCGAGGCCAAGGAAATGTGGACGCTGCCTGGAGACCCTCTGTCTTCAGGTGCGTGGGGGCAGGGCGGCGGTGCCCCGTGTGAAGGGGGAGACGTCCAAGTTCAGCGTGCCTGGCAAACGCGCAGGAGGTATGGCAAAACGGTCCGTGGATGTCGCCGCTCGGGGGCAGCCTTCTGGAGGGTCTCGGCAGTCACGTGTGACCCACAGAATAGCGCTGGGAGCTGACCAGGCAGGTAAGGGCACACGTAGAAAACGCTGTCAGCCGCCCTCGGGCGCCGGTGAGACGGAGCCCGACTCGGGGCTCCAAGCCACTCCGTACGTATGCTGCAAACACCCAGCACCCACCGTCCCGACAGCAGGGTGCGTGAGGGCGCGCACACACACGCGCGCGCACGCGCACACACACGCACGTGCGCCTGGCTGAAGAAACACAGGAAGAGAGCACACGCAAAGCGCGTGTACGGATGAAGTGCACGTGCCAGGCGGGGAGTGAGGGCGCTGTGGCACCAGGGACGGGGGCGCGACTTCCCGGGATGTCCGTGGGGACAGAACGGCCCCCAGAGCTGCCACCCCTGATCCGCAGAACCTGGCGCAGGAGCCCCAGGTGGGCCGGATGGAATCGCACATCGTTAACCGAGCACTTCCTCCAGCTGGAAATCGGGAGTCGACTCCCGCCCAGCCGCGGAGCGGGACCGAACTCGCTGCTCTTCCCCAGGGCCTCCGGGTCTGGGCCGCCTTGGTTTGGCCTGTGAGACCCAGGGCGGGCGGGAGAGCCGGCCAGTGCCCCCCGGACTCGGACCCACAGAACCAGGTTCTGGCAGCCTCAGCGTTTGTGGTGGTTTTTCGGCGGCAATAGAAGACACCTGCAGGTACCGTTTAAAATCATCTTGATTTTTTGGAATCCTGTGAATGTATTGCCCGTTCGAAACAAAAGAGCCAAACACAAAAGCCAAAATTAAAAGGGGAAGCCCTGCGGAGGAGGGGGCGCTGGTGCTCTGAGCCGTGGGGCCCTCCCAGCAGAGTCCTCCTGGAGTCTCCCTCCCGTGGCCGCCGGTAGGACCCACGCTGGCACTGAACTCCGGTGGTTACCCCGAAGCGGTGGTGGCAGTGGGCATGGGGGTAGCAGCTCTGGGACGTTTTGCCCAGAGGCCCCACTGACCGGGCAGAGCCCTCCAGCCAGCCTGTACCACCCCCTCGGTCTCCTCCAGCAGCCAGGTCGCCCTCGAGGCCGGGGGGCCTGACCACCCGGCCCAACCCGCCGATGTTTGTTTGCGAGCACGTGTATTAGTGCACGTGTGTGTGCGTGCGCGTGAGCTTCTACACCTGCGGAGGGTGAGTGTGGCTCAGGGGCAGCTCCCAGCCCAGGGTGAGGTCTGGGGAGCCCTAAGGGAAGGGTGGAAGTGAACTCTGGACCAGGCAGAGGAGCTCGCAGGGCAGGGCGTCTGCTCAAGGCCCTGAGACAGGCTGGTGAGGGGGCGGTTCCGGGGCCAGGACCAGTCCCGTTACAGCCACGAGGTGCCCTCAGAGGGCAAGAGCCTACACTTCCCAGGCCGGCCAAGGAGGAGAAGCAGGGGCTTTAATGTTTATGCTCAACGTTGACCGCGCTCGAAACACAGGACAATATAATTGTGCCCGTCAGAAGTCTTTAAGGAACATTTATAACAAGAGTTTCTGTACACGGCTCAGCAGGGGAGTGGTGGGTCCTGAGATCCCGCTGAAGGGGCTAAGATGAGTCTTTTTCGTCCTGTCTCACGACCCCCAGCATGAGTAGCCCACCATAAAGACAGAAGTCTGGGAGCATGAAGGGCGCTCCCTGGGTCTGGGGTCCCTGAGAGGCCCGCACACCCTCTGTAGCTCCAGGGGGAAGACGGAAGCCCCGGGCACCCCCAAACTGTCCGAGACCCCACCCACCAGGCAACTCTCCTGGCTCTGCCTGTCTGCCAGCCTTGGAGGACGGCTTACCCACTCAGGTTGGCCCAGAAAGGCACCAAACTGGAAAATTCTGGGCTTGCAGCCAGGGGCCTGGGACTGAGCTGTATTTGGGGTCAGATGACAGAGGCGGGTCACCCAACAGCCCCCCTCCGGCCCCCTGGGTGTGGACTCTGCTCTGCAGGGGAGGTGGGAAAGGGCCAACCCCGACCCCACCAGGACCAAAAGAGCCTGCAGCCCCTTCTTGAGGATGATTGAGAAGGGAACCGTGGCTTCGCTTTCCCGTCACGAAGTGCTGTGCGGGGGGGATGGGCACAGAGCCAGCTGCCCTGTTGGTCTCCAGAACAGGAGAGGACAGACACGTCTTTACCAACTAAAACCATGGCTGTCAGCTAATTAAAAGACATATTTGTTGTAAGCAGTGAGCACAGTAACACCCTCACGTGGTACAAAGAAATCCGAGTCCTGGCGAGGTGTGTCTGGACGTCCTACTGGTGGCCTTCCTGCCACTTTGGGCATCCAGCCAGGTACCATCATCTGCAGTAACTGATTACAGGTGCGTCCACCCCTCCCTCCGGACGTCCTGCTGACTTCTGCTCATCAGTCTACAGTCTCAACAGCTGCAGAGAATACCTCAGTTTTTAAATCATTCTGGTCCAGGTGGACATGGGGCAATGAACCGTGTGGCAGAGACACTATCTTGTGTGTGTGTGTGCCGTGTGTCCGTGGGGTCAGTTTCCCAAAGTGGGGCTCCTCGTTCACAGGGCAAATGCAGTTTGATTTTAGCTGACGTTTGGAGTTTGCCAGTCAGATTGGTACAAGAATCTTGCCATGGTTTAAGCTGCCTTTTTCTCATTCAGCTTTTTTTTGTCTGTTTGGTCATCTCTTCGTTCATGCCCTTCCCCCGTTTTTCTGTTGGATTGCTTCTTTTTAAAAAATGACTTATTAAGGCCTTTTGTGCTGTAAGCATTATTAGAAATGTGTTTTCCTAGTTTGTCACTGGTCTTTGATGCTCCCCTGGGGTGTGCTGGCCGTGCGTCTGTATTTTTCTCTAATGCCGTCTATCTGCTCCCTTCCAGTGCTTTCTGATTTGTAGAATATGAGGCGGGGAGTCCAACCTGACCTGTTTTTCGGATGGTTCTATCCTTGTCTGAATACAATTTACTAAAATCCCACGGGATTGATGGGCTGCTGTCTCCATGGGCTGACCCTTCTCGCGTGTTCTAAGCAGGGCAGTGAGTCGTGAGCTGCCGCTGCCCAGCCAGCACCCACCCAGCTCTCTCACGCAGCACGGCGCTCGTTAAAGAGGCAAGCGCTGGGTCTGGGGTTCCCTGGTGGCGCGGTGGTTGAGAATCCGCCTGCCAACACAGGGGACACGGGTTCGAGCCCCGGTCCGGGAAGATCCCACATGCTGCGGGGCAACTAAGCCTGTGCGCCACAACTACTGAGCCTGTGCTCTAGAGCCTGCGAGCCACAACTACTGAGCCCACGTGCCACAACTACTGAAGACCGCGCGCCCAGAGCCCATGCTCCTCAACAAGAGAAGCCACCACAATGAGAAGCCCGCGCACCGCAACGAAGCGTAGCCCCTGCTCGCCGCAACTAGAGAAAGCCCGCACGCAGCAACGAAGACCCAACGCAGCCAGAAATAAAACAAATAAATAAATTTATAAGAAAAGAAAAGAAAACGCTGGGTCCATCCCCCAACCCCTTCCCTCACTGTTGGACGTTTGGCGGATAAAGAATAGCACACATTTTCCCACAGCTATTCTTCCACGTGATGGAGTGGTGACCAAAGCTGTTGGCAGTCTGTCCACTGATGCTTCTGGGATGTATACTGTGTGCCCGGTTTAGAGATACAGTTGTGACCAAATACTGCCCGTGACTTTGGGGGGCTCGCCAGCGAAGGGGGGTCAGGCCACAGTAGCAGACGCTCACCAAGGAGTTTGAGGGAACCTCGGGTCTGTGGAGTCAGAGGTCAAGATCCCTGTTGAGCGGTGGCGTTTGCTATGCTCTACTGTCTGGAGAGCAAAGCAGACAAGAATTGCTTTGATGTGGAGAGGTCCGGCTGGGGAGCAGTACCTCATTCTTGCACCCCAAACACCCTGCCCCTTGCCCGCTCCCAAGGCCAGTGCCTGGGGGCCCCTTCCCGCTTTTGTAGATTCCTGCGCCCCCAGTGGCTGAGCCCGGCTCACCCCCCAGCCCCCTTGCTCGGCACAAATGCAGTAACTGCAACGTGGTATCCTTGCCCTTTCGCAATAGTTATCACTGATTGAAATCTGGCCTCCACAGTCGGTTGGTGCCCCGCTGACTCGGATTCAGTCCAGCTGTTTCCATTTAAAGGGCCTGGAGGCCGAATTCCATTCCAGCCTTATTTTTCCTGAACCGACCCTCCTGTAGTGACCCCAGAGAGCCAGCCCCTGGCCCCGCCTGGATCACTAGCTCGCAGTGTGGCTCGGATAAGTCACTCCTGGGCCTGGACAGTCTCACCAGCTGGGCCCTGCGAGCAGCGGGTGGGGGTTTGTCCCCTCCGGGCCCCCAGCGGGGACAGTGCCGCCCTCCCCCGCCCACCCTCATCTTCACAGACAGAGCGGCCACAGGCGCGTCCAGCACCCCCGTCCTCAGGTGTCCTGGGGAGCCGAAGTGCTCGGGAAGAATTATCTGAGATAAAAGGTGGAATCTGATGGCAACTTTCCGGGACAAAAGGAAAAGAAACAGAAAGTCCCCAGAGCAAGCGGGGGGACAGGGTTGCCCGGCTCTCTGGCCTGGCTGCAGGGCTTCCCTCGGGAGGTGTGGGCGGCAGCCTAGCTCTTGGCTCCTGGAGAGAAGCCCCCCGATTGCCGGCCCCCACCCCCAGATCCCTGACACCCAGCCCGGGCTGGTCCATGCGGCGCCTCGGACAGCCCAGCTCTGCGATGGCGGTGCCAGTGCAGGCCGGCCTCCGAGGCTTCCCGGGGTCTCAGCAAGTTCTGTCCCCCATCGGTGGCTGCCACCCCTCCCCTCTGTCATGCTGCTTTGCCCTTTTCCTGTCACATCTTCCTCCCATGAGAAGGACGTGTCAGGAGTCTCCTGGGCCTGGCATTTCCGTGTGACGCCCTCCTGCGTGGAGGGCAGGGCAGTGTCCCAGGGTGACCTCAGGGCACACAGCCCCCTCGTGCCCCTCCTGGATGAGGCACACGTCCCCGCGAGGGGGGTCCCTGCACTGGTCTCTGCACCGCCTGGTCTGAAGCTCCCCTGCCAGCTGGGTGACCTCTGCAGGGCATTTGGCACCCATGAGCCCATCTGTGAAATGGGGCACTAATTAGACCCACCTGCAGTGGGTGGGATGGTCGCCTCCAGAGGTGTGACCTCCAGGCCTGTGAATGTGACTGTGTTTGGGAAAATGCAGGTGTAATCAGGCTGGCACGGGCATCCCTGGGGGCCTGGCTGGTGGGGAGGGAGGGGGCGGGTGACTGGGTTTGTGGGGTGGGAGGAGGCCAGCCTTGCGAGGGGCTGCGGGGGGCGGGTAGCAGGGGAGGACTTGGGCTCTGACTGGACCTGCAAGCAGCCCTGGGGCGGGGCCCAAGTCCAGAGCCGCTCTGCCTCGTGTGGGCCCTTTCTCCCCCTGGCTGGCGTGGCCCGCAGCTGGCCCCTGGCCTCCCGGTGCGCAGGGCAGGCGCAGGGCTCCAGGCTTTGTCTTCCTTGTCCGCCAGACTGCAAAGTGCATCCTGACCTGGCTGCTGCCTCCTGAGCGCTGTCCTTCACATTTTCCTAGAGAAAATCAGCCCGTGACCCTCAAAGCTCCAGCGACACAAGTCCAGTTCTCTGAGTTTTCACTTGTTCACACATGACGCGACCATTACGTAGATGAGACATGACACGTCTCCCCCAGAAACTTCCCTTGCGCCCTCACCAACCCACAGCCCCTCCCGACCATCCCACCGCCCGGGTTACCCATCCCAGGACCCGGCACCCAGGGACCAAGGCTGAGTGTCCTTCTTCACGGCATTCAGCCATGTTGATGTGTGTCCACGGTTCCCGTTCATTCTGTGTCACGCTGCACGCGTGGGCGCGCCGTAATCTGTGGGTCCGTTCGCCTAGGGGTGGAGGTGTCAGCTGCCCCCTGTGCTACGGTTGTGACCGCTTTGTTGCGATGCAGCTCGCGTGCTGTCTGCTATGCACTGAATGTTTATGCACATCCCCCCTACGCCTGACAAAGCGGGCTTGAGTCAGTAGGCCCTCTGCTGTCCTTAGGGTTTGGTCCAGACCCACTGAGACCTGTGAGGCCCCTGCCGGCCTCTGCAGCTTTCTCTCTCCCACATCTCTGCTGTCCTCTGCCTAGAGCCTTCCTCCCTGGCCACCTGCCCTTCGAGATTCAGCTAGCTTGTCTCCTCCTCCAGGAAGCCTTCCTGCTCTGCAATTTTGCCTGGCTGCCCTGCTGTCTGCCCTACCCACTGCCATCCAGGAACCTGCAGCTCCGAGCCATATGGCCTGGGTGCGTGCCGCCCGCACCTCAGTTTCCAGGGCTGGGAAAGGGGGGCCACACCTGTGCTGCCCTCCGGACCCTCAGAGTATGCAGGGGGCTGCTCCACAGGCATGACCTCCGGGCAACACCACATGGCCCGACCGGCCACCAGAGGGCAGCAGTGGAGGGGCGGGGTGGGGACAGCTGCCAGGGCCACCTGGGGCCCATGTCACGGGGTGTGGGTCTGAGGACCACGGGAGGCCCTAGGGGGACCCGAGCCCCTGGCCTCACCCCCGAGCGTCCACCAGCCTCAGGCTGAGCTTGGGGCTCCTGGCCTGTTTCACAGACAGGACAGGGCGGCCCTCACACAGCGCTTAAGAGAGCCTGAGCATTTTCACACGAGCGTCTCCTTCAAATCTAGAGGGTCCCTGTGCCGGGCACCATTCTCCCCATCCTACAGTTCAGGGAGGGAGGCGCCGGCCCCAGCGGGAGGCCCTCGCCTGCCCTGCCCTGCCCTGCCCAGGTTCAGCCCAGTGACTACCCTGCCCTGGGGCGGGGCGGCCGGGCCACGGCTTCCCTATTGCCATGCTGGACAGGGGGTGTAAACGGGCGGCACCCCAGGACGGGGGCCTCTGCAGGGACAGGGATCTGCTGAAGGAACAGCTGGCGGGGCCCCCAGACCTACCCCCCTTGCGGAAGGCGCTCCCAGCCTCGGGATTGCCTGTGAGGCCCACAGGGAGGGTGGCCTGGCAGCCCCGGGCAGGGCCCTCGGGCACTGTCTAAATGTTCCTGGGATGTCTCATGCTCAAATACAGAAGCCCACCAGCCAACAGGAGACCCGGTGTCCCTCACAGGAGCTCATCCAGTGGCCACAGGCGCAGGAGGGGAGGAGCCCGGAGGCCAGCCTGGAGGAGGGAGCCCACTGGAGTCTGCCCCCACCCCTGTGCCCGCCTTTGCTTTGCCGCACACTCTGTGGTCCTGGCTTGTCTTGGAAGCTGGGGACACACCAGAGAGTGAGACAAACCAAACCTAGTGAGGATGGGGCCTCGGGGGCAACAAACGGGGAGTCCCTGCCCATCACACATCCTGCCAGACCGTGGCAAAGGCAAGACTAAGAATGTCAGCGAGCGTCACACAGCCTGTTTCTGACTGCGAGCCACGCGGCCTCTGTCTGAGCCTGGCAGCCCTTCCCAGGCCCCAGCAGCCACCCTGGGACAGATGGAGATGTCCCCCTGCCAGGCCCAGGTGCCGGCTCGGTGAGCTGGACCATGCTGGCCAGCGTTTGGGGGCCCAGGGCACCCCAACCTCAGAAGGAAGGGCAGCCGGCCGTGGCGGTGTGCGCCCTTTGACCCCAGGCCTCCTGAAGAAGCCTCCCTGAGGGGCGTCCCCCGGAGATCACTGCTGACTCACCCATCTGAACGTTATGTTCCCCAGGCTCAGCCTGACTAGGCGTGGTTTCTCTCTGGGGACGTTCAGAAGGACGGATGTGTCCCCCAGGGTCACAGGTGTGGAAGCAGGAAGGGTGCAGTGTAGTAGACGTGGCTCCACACACTTGCTGGCAGTCCCTGGGCCTCCTCCCTTGGGGACTCCTGACCGGTCAGCTGCACGGGGGGGGGGGGGGGGGGGGGGGGTGGGGGGAGGGGGGAGCCTGAGCCTGCCTGTAGGGTCTCACCTGACACCCCCGTGAACGGAGGGCTCAGGGCTGGGTTGGGGCCCTAAGGTGCCCAGACCCCCATCTCTGTGCAGAGCCCGCTTGAACCCTCTGTTTCTGGTTTAATTAATTTGATTTTTCCATGTTAATGCACATGCTAACATTTTCAAACAGTACAAAGAGTAATAACATCAAAAGCAGAACTCTCCCTCCCACACCCTGTCCTCAGTGCCTCTGGCCCTCCGGCCGTCCGGCTATGCCAGGACCCGGGCAGACCCAGTGGGGAAGCTCTGCTCTCCAGCCTTGGTGCCCCCAGAGTGGTGGAACTGGGGCGTCGTCCTCCAGGGAGGGCCTGCACCTGGCTGCCTCCCCCGGCCCTGGTCCGCAGTGCCCGGGGGGCCACTCAGCCCTTCGCCACCCTGACCCGGCTCTCCTCCCGGGCCCTCCCCTCCCGGTGCCGTTCACCCTGCACCCGGGAAGGGGAGGGTCGAGGGAGTGGATTGCTTCCAGAGCCTCAGCAGGGGGCCTCCTAGCTCCGCAGCCTCTGCTTAGATCCCCACCCCCTCCTCACACTCTGGATCTCCTTGAACTTCGAGGTGGGGAGAGCCCCCGACCCGGGCCCCACGGCCACGTCCCCTTCCTCACAGTTCTGGTATCTGAGCTCATCACAGCACTGCCCCGACTAGGGGGCTGTCCCCACTCAGAGTCGGCGTCTGCGGCCCAGGAGGGGGCCAGGGCAGAGGGCAGGCGGGAGTGCGGCTGTGCACGCCCCACTGTGCCCCCGCCCGGGCTTCGGGGAGCCAGGGTGCGCCCAGCTGTGTGTGCCCTCCCCGGATGGCGATGGGACTGCCAGGTGCCTGCCAGTGCCGACCGGGCTCTTCCCCACCTCCCATGCTAACCGCAGAACCCTGAAACCAATTAGCGCAGCCAGCCCCCAGCTGGGCTGGGTCACCACCCAGACCTTCCCCTGGGTTTGGAAGTCCCGTGTCTCTGCCAGAGGACATTCCGATCCCTGACTGCTTCTGACGCTCCTGTAGCTGGGGATGTTACATATATAGAAACCAGGGCCCCCAGCCTCTGGGCCCCGCTGCGGCCGAGGATGCCTTCCAGCCCTGAGACACAGCGGTGTTCCCCCAGCAGTGAGGGCGGTGGGCAGGGGTGGAACCCCGGGCCCTCAGGTGACAGGCTGCCCTCTGCCTGGGATGCTGTGCGCCAGGCGGGAGGGACCCGGGGCCCAGGTGTCCCCCGTGAGCCTCCTCCCCACAGCTCCTAACTCAGCCCTCCCACCGATGCCAGCAGCCTGCCGGAGGCGGCCCCCACCCCCGACCGCCCGGCCCGAGGCCCGAGGCCCAGCCCGAGGGTCAGAGGGCGCTGAGACCCGGTGGGCCGTGTGTGCCGGGCACGCCTGGCTCACGTGTCTGCGGAAACGCGGACCAGCTGACACGTGTGCGGCATTCGGCCCTCTGTCCCGTGCTCTGAGGTGTGTCGAGAAGGCCCCCGGGGGAGCTGCTGTTCTGTGTGAGGGAGGTGAGGCCGCCTGCGGAACTCAGGGGTAGATGGAACTTGAGAAAAACAGAAACAAAGCCCCAGGCCTCGCGGGGAGCCCGGCGCAGTGCTGTCTGGGCTGCAGGATGGCCGTCTCCTCCTGCCACCGCGGGCCGCCTGGGTCAGGGAGCTGTGGAGAAGCTGGTGGAGAAGCCACGAGCCTGAAGGCCACTTCTGGGGGCTGGGTGGACGGGGTGTCGTCCGTGAGGAAACTGGGCAGTGAAGATCTGGGGGCAGAGGTCCCGGTGGTGGCTTCATGGCTGGGCATGGAAGGTTGAGGGGCCTGGGGACAGCCCAACCCAGATGTAGCCGGGTCGTGTGCCAGGCTCTGTGGGTGGTCACGGGCTGAGGGCATGGCTGCCGGCCCCGAGGTGGGCGTGGGGGCCGGGTGGGCACAATGACACAGATACAAGGGCGTCTGCAAGGCTAAGCATGTGTGTTGTGTGCTGCGTATGTGACAGGACAGGCCTGGTAAGAGTGTGTGTGTGTGTGAGTGTGTGATCACATCTTTGTACTTATGTCTGAGTGTGTGTCTGAGTGTGTGATCACATCTTTGTACTTACATCTGAGTGTTTGTGTGATCACATCTGTGTACTTATGTCTGAGTGTGTGTGTGTCACATCTTTGTACTTATGTCTGAGTGTGTGCACTTATATTTACATGCTAAGTATGCGTGTCTGTATGTGAACGTCTGCATATGTGCTGATCACATGTACAAGTCTTCATGTGTGTACTTGTAAGCATGTGCTGTGTCTGCACACGCAGGTGTGGGACATGTCTGAGCATTCTCGTGTGCGACGTTCAGGTGCGTACGTGTGCAGGTATGGGGGTCACGGGTAGGTGTGTCTGCACGTTCTCTGTGTTGGTGTCTCTGGGGGCACAGGCGTCTGCACGCAGGTGGTTGTGCGTGTACACCTGTGTGTGCATTGGATGTGGGTGTGCTCTGTAGCCTGGGTGGGTGTGTGGTTGGCTGTGTTTGCACGTCTCTCTGTGTGTTTGCTCACGCACATAGCGTGTGTATTCCTGAGGGATGTGGGCTGTGGACTCAGGCCCTCCGTGCTGCTCTGGGCTGTGCCGGGGCCTGGGCTCTGGTCCCTCCTGGCTGGTTGACAGCACGGCCCACGTGGGTGGGGGCAGTTTCGGTGGACCCAATCTTGGTCCTGGGAGCTCGGGTGAGCGCCTGGCCTGCCGTGCAGGGGCCTCGGGTGTGTGAGGATGCAGCTGGGCCCTGACTGCTCCCTGGACGCGGAATCTGCCGCCTCTCTGTGGCTCTGGGCAAAACTGAACAGCACTGTTTAGTTTTTGTGTGTTTATTTTCCTGTGTTCCTTCTGTTTACGGCAAGTGACGTTGATGTTTCCAGTTAATAATATTATTCTCCTTATTTAAGTAAAAAGTGATAATGCTTTAAAGCAAACTATTAAGTGGCCCCGCTGAGAGCTGAGCTGGCTGCAAGCCTCGGGCGTCCTCCCAGGGACCCGCCGGGGAGAGCACGTGTCCTCGGCCGCCACCCATGTGGGGCTTCTTGTTACTAAGGCGACAGTGGGGTGCAGCCACCTCCAGGAGGCCGAGGCGGTTCGGCTTACTCACCCCGTTTTACAGACCAGGACACTGGTCACCGGCAGTGGAAGAAGGGCCAGCAGGTCAGCTCCCCGCCGCCGCACAATACGTCCTCGGCGGGCTCCCATCGCTCACGTTTCCGGGCCCGGCGGGGCCAGCTGGTCTCTGGCCCGCGGATCCGGCCTCAGCCAGGAGCTGGCAGGGGGGCCGGCGGTCAGCCAGCCGGCAGGGAGCTGGGCTGGTGGCTGCCTTCCCGACGGAGTGTCCAGCACAGGAGCCAGGCGGCAGCATGGAAGTCACGCCTGCCGCCTTCTCTCTGCGCGTCAAGCCAAGTGTCCCCCCTCTTGGCGGACAATTAGGAGGGCGCATGGATGGAGACGTGGGGGCTGCCGGCTCCGGAAAACGCAGCTGGCCACACGGGAGTTTGAACCCAGGGTGGCCTGGTTTCCAAGCTCGTGCTCTTAACAAAGCCTGTTCCCACCTCCTGAGAGCCAGTCTCTGAAATCAAAGGACCTGGGCCAGGCCGTCGGGCCGCGGCTCTGTCCCTGAGGCTCACGTCCCTGGGTGCCAGCTACCAGCACAAGAGGAAGAAACAGGAATTAGAAGCAGAAGCCCTGTGAGAATCCTCCATAGCGACACCCACTGCATCCTCTAGGTCAGAAGGTCGGCCTGGGATGGACATTTCCTCGCCATGTCTGTCAAGGTGGGAGGACTTGACTCAAGCAGAACCTGCTGTGTCAGAGAAAGGCAGGACCCTCAGCAGTCAGGTTCAGCCTGTCTCTGGGGATAAGAAGCGGGACGGAGGTGGCCCCTTCGGGAACATGTACAGAGGGGGCGGCAGGTGGACAGGGGGCAGCCACCCAGCAGAAATCGGAGAGGAACTCGGTTCAGACGTCACGAGAGGGGGTGGGAGTGAGATACGTGGCTGAAATCGGGCTTGTGGACGGCTGGATCGTGGACCAGCTGACCCCCAGCGCCCAAGTACCCAAACGCACAACCCTGGTTGGCCCACGGCCAGGCTGACTCTGGGGGAAAAGGCACCAGTGGGTCCTTCCCTAAAAGACCATTTGTTTTGAGAATCAGGGCTGCTATTGACATGGTCATGTTAGATGCTGACATTAAGGGCCCCCACTGTAATGGCGGCCCCCCTCTTGAACCTGGGAGGCTGCCCGTGTATCCACAGCACCGCAGCCTCGCTACTGCTACATCCTTAATTATTACGTTTGAAGTGACAAAGACCTCCAGCCTGCACATGCAACAAAAGGTCCAGATAAACAATGGAAAGAAAAAAAGGTCCAGAGGAAACAAAACTTCTCACTGATATCAGACAATATGGCTTCTGTAACAAGAACAAGGTGCAAAGGAAAAAAAAAACCCACCACCAACAGAAACACAAGAAAGCACTCTTGGGAGATTAAGTATATAATTCCTGAAAGAAAACTTTGGATAAAAGTGCTCGAATTCAGAACTGAGGAAATTCATAGAATAAATTCAAAGAACAGAATCTCTATTCTATTCATAAATTCACAGAACAGAAACGCATAGAATAAAAGCACGAGGAAACCTAAAATAGGAGAGAAAAACACAAGAGACAAAAAGGATCAACGTGGGATGTCCAGCATCTGACTGAGCGCCGTGCCCAGGAGAGTGGGCAAAGAGGATGCAGGAGAGAAGGGATTCCAGGGCGTGTCCCGGGACCAGAGGCAGAGCTGGTGAACGTGGGTGCAGGGCGGTCGGATGAAACAGAGTCTCCAAGGAGGCACGACACTGAGAAAGTGCAGAGCCCACGGAGAAAGAGGGGATTCAAGGAGATTGTGCAAGAAAGCAACACGCCGCCTACAAAGAACTGGGTTCCCGACAGCAGTGCGGTGCGGACGGCCCCAGAACGTTCACTTTCTGAGAGGAAACGGTTTATGACCCTGAACTGCATGGCCGGTAAAACTGCTGCTCAGTTATGAGGGCATAATAATGGCACGTGCAAACGCGCCAGGACTTGGAAATCCACTTCCCGCACACCCACTGCTAGCGGTGGTTTGGGGACCAGCTCTACCAAAAAGGACATAAACTGAAAGGCAGAGGGCTCAGGGCAGAAATCAAGTGGGAACCACAGATCCGAAGCCAGGGGCGGTGAGGTAGGAGGCCCAGAGCTTGGAAGATTGTGAGGACATGGTAACAGCACCCAGTGGAAGGAGAAAAAGGCAACCAGAGACCCCAGACTCCAGAGCACACAGGTTCAAGGGTGATTTCGGGGGCCTGACCCGCGAGTCCATAGGGTGACGATCCCAGCAGGAGGTACCACGGTGACTTGTGTTCCAGACAGACGCTGCGGCTGAGGAGCGTGAGCACTTACACAGCAGCCCGACCCTGCGCGCCCCGGCCAGCCGCAGGCTGTGAGTCACCGGAGAGTGTGTGGGACAGACGCTGCACGGCCCGAGCCCTCCTGGACGTGGACTTGGGCCCTCTGGGTGTCATGTTCCGGGGCCGTCGTCCTGGACATCCTCTCCTGTTTGAACAAGGGTGCACCCAGCCTTGAGTCTTCTCATGCTCGGGTCACCCTGGGAAGTGTGGTCACGCCCTCAGCTTAGCTCCTAGAAACGCCGGCCTCTGTCACCAACTTGCAAGAGAGTCCTGCAGCTGATGTCACGAAACCTAATGTGAATGGCCCGGTGAGACCAGCTGTGCGGAACCGCGGGGGGAGCTGGGACCAGAGGAAAGGTCAGATGTGGCCTTGACTCTATCTAAAAGTTTCACATTTCGTTCCTCATGGGGGGGCAGGAATTTTTGATTTTTAAAAATATTGCGTTAAAATATTAGTTACCTCCATGAGGCACTTCCTGACCACGGTAGGAAAGGGGTGGAAGTAACACGAAGAGCACGGCAGAAGCAAGAAACGGGGGAGCACGGCCGGCCGGCGCTTGGGAAGCAGCGAGGCCAAGGGGGGATGCAGTGCTGTCACCGTCGTACTGGCTGAAACGGTCACGTTTACAGACAGAGGCGCTCAGATGAGGTGAAGAAATAAAATACAGTTATACGCTCTTGCAACTTCCCTGGCGGTCAAGGGGTTAAGACTTCGCCTTCCAGCGCAGGGGGTGCTGGTTCCATCCCCAGTCCGGGAGCTAAGAGCCCACGAGCCTCGCAGCCGAAAAAGCAAAATGGAAGACAGAAGCAACATTGTAACAAATTCCATAAAGACCTTAAAAACGGTCCACATGAAAAAAAAAAGAAAATTAAAAAATATACAATTACATGCTCTTAAAAAAAGCCAACTCTGAAACAAAAACGATAAGGGGAAAAGGTTGAAAATACGGAGAGTCAAATGGAGCAGGCCGGTGTGAACAAGGGGGGACGTGTGCTCACAGCCATGTCAGAGAGGAGGGTTCCGGGGAGAAGCCCCCCAGCTGCAGACGGGCATCGCCCGCCACAAAGCAGCAGCGTCGGGTCGCAGAGACAGGCCGGGGAGGTGGAGGGGGCTGGACACAGAGCACGGAGGACCGCCGAGGTGCTGGGGCCATGGGGACAGTGCGAAGGGCAGACGGGGTCCTGGCTCGGGGGGGCAGAGGGACACACTCGGCTTTAAAGCCCGTGTCCTGGCCCAGCACCTGCTGGGCCACGGTTCCCAGGCAGCGTGGGCAGAGTCCTGGATTCCTCACTCTTCAAGGGGGTCTTTTGTGCACAGAGTGGTGAAGAGGGTGGAATCCCAGGGCCTGGCACTGAGGATGCCCCTGTGGGGAGCGGGGGCAAGTCCTCGATGGGGTCTGGGGCCGGTGGCCTCGTCCCCGAGCATCTGGGTGGAGGACGCCCTGGAGCCCCTCCCCCCGGGGTGATGGTGGGTGGAGGGAGGGAAGGTAGACAGCTCCCCGCTCTGCGCAGTCTCCCCTGAGAGCTGCCGTTTCAACAGGAGGGAAACGGGGCTGGAGGCCCAGGCCCCGGGATGCAGAGCTAATGACGGCAGAGCCAGGGTTCGGACGTGACCCCTTCCCAGGCGGGAGGAAGGGCCTGGAGCTGGGCCCGTCCTGTCCTTGGGGCCAGGTCGGGGCTCGGGGAGGCCACCGGCCTGGGACCTGGGCTCCACAGGGCAGTTCTGCGTGAGGGTCCAAAGCCATCCAGGGACAGAGGTGCCAGGGAGCCCAGCGAGGGGGTAGGGTCTCCACAGCTCAGCTGCCCTGAGGATCCAGAGTGGGCTGGGGTCACCCAGGTGCCCAGCAGAACCCTGGATGCTGGCCCAGCCCTGGGGCCGGGATTCACGATTCACTGGGCCCGGCGCTGCCTGGGCATCGGGTTCTCAGAACCGTGCCCCCCACCCTCCAGCCCCTGCCTCCTCCGGGAGACCTGAGTGTGCGCCCCCAGCTCTAAGGAAATGCAAACGCTCTAAGCTTCCGACCCCAAGCCCCAGCATCCAACAGGCTCGGTCAGAAGCCTGCAGCCGGAGCGCGGGTCAGTGTGCAGACGCCCCCAGCACTGCAGTGGAGTGTGGCAGGAGTGCCCCTGCCGGGCTGTGCTCCACCTTGCAAGAAAAGTAACAAAAAACTCCAGGCAAACAAAGGGATACATTCAAGTACACAAAACTGAATCTCGTTTGTAGACCTCAGACACCGGGTCCTGGGGGCAGGACACGACAAACACTGGCGGCCCCTTTCCCTGCGCTCGCCCATCCTCTGCCCCACTTCTGGGCACCAGTCCCGCCCCTGGGGTTTTACCACACTTGGCCTGGCCCAGACAGCGGCGCCCAGCCTCAGGGGCTAGGAACTCCCATGGATCCACCCTCGCGGGGAATGTGCTGATTACTGATAAACAGGGGAGGTCCTGGCAGCAATCACCTGGACCAAAGCCCTCTGTCTTGTGGCGCCCAGGACGGCGGGTCAGGACACACGCACAGGAGCAGCAGGGGAGCGCATCCCTGGGGACCGCGCCATGTGGGCCAGCTGGTGGTTCTGGCCCCTGGTGGCCGTCTGCACTGCGGACCAGTTCCGGAACACAGCGGAGAGGATCATGCAGGGCACGCCTGTCATTGACGGGTAAGCAGCCCCCCCGTGTGACGGCCCCGGGGGTCCGGGCGGGGGGCGCTAGGGTCGAGGCTCATGTGCCCTTGACCTGAGACAGGAGCTGCCCTGTCTCCAATGGGACTCAGTTTCTCCAACTGCACTATGGCCTTTGCCCTTTGCTGGACTCAGTTTTTTTGTGGGCTCTCTCAGGGCCCCAGAGACTTCAGTACATGAGGGCCTGTGGGGAACGCGGCAGGAAGGAGGTGAATAGTGAGGCCCCCAAGGCCTCAGCATCTCCCGGGACAGCCCACAGCCTGGACCCCTGGGGGCTGGATCCCAGCTCAGAGTGGGGCTGGGGCTGGGGGCCGTTGGGGCCTGGCCCAGGGTCCTGTGTCACAGGAAGTGCAGGGGAGGGTGGTGTCTGCTGTGGCCCTTGGGGGACCCTCTCGTCAAGCCCACCCCTCGCTCCATCCACCTGGGGTGACCCCATCAGGCCTGTGCGCCCGGCCTGACCTCACCGAGGCATCTCACGCTTCAGTGCCCCAGGCCAAGCTCCTGGGTGCCCACTCCCCCTGCCCCTCTTCCAGCCAAGACCCTGGTGACACCTTGTCACTCTCTCCCTGATGTCACAGCCAACCTGGCCACGCCTGCCCCCTTCACTTACCCTCCACCCCCGCCCCTGTGCCTCTGACTGCCCCCTCCTGCCCCTGGCCTGAGGTCAGGTCTCCGCACTGCAGCCAGAGGAAGTCTTGGAGACACAAGTACCAGCCCCTGCCCTTCCAGCTCCAACTCCCACAGAGCTCAGAGCAGTAGCCGGAGTCCTTCCAGCGGCCCCCAGGGCCCCTCGACGCTGCAGGCAGGCCTGGCACTGCCCTTGCCGCTCCCGCCCCCAACTCCTCGGGGCTCTCCCAGCCCTGGGAAGGACGCCACCTGTACACACACACTCCCGCCCCACCTGCTCTTTCCCACCGGGTGCTGGGAAAGTTGGGGTACCCACTTGCCCAGGCTTTATGGGACAAAAGCTCTGCAAGAAAAGCAGAGAAAACAGGTGTCTCATCACATAAGACTGGCAGGGAAATGAGGGGCAGCCCTAGATAAGGAAGCGGCCATCAGGGGTCAGAGTGCACCCTTCCCTCCCTCCCTCAGTCCTCCCCTGGTCCCTCCCCTCCCCCTCCTTCCTGGACCTCCCATCCCCCTGCCTGCCTCTGAGGGTCCTCACATGGCTGGGTCTCCTCACAGGCATAAGAAGTTTGCTGCAGAGGCCGCTGTCCTTTGCTCGCATCCGGGAGGCCCTGCTGTCTGGCAGGTCTGGGCTCAGGGACCGGGCATCCCAGGTCAGCAAGGGCAGGTAGAATATGCCAACAAAATGAATGTTCCTTCCTTCCGGGGGACTCAGGGTGGCTGGGCACACGGAGAGGGGCTCCGAGTTTAGGTGCTGGGAGCTGTCCAGATGTCCATGTGAGGGTAAGATGGCTCAAAGAGCCCAGACAGCCAGGAGTACTCAGGAAGCTGGGATTTGGGGAGCTGGGATTATCCAAAGTCTTAGAAGGCCAAGACTAGGCTGACAGAATCAAAACCAGTTAGTATTAGCTACTCCTGTGGGTAAGAGAGACCCAAATAAGTAGCTTCAACAACAGAGCAGTCCGGACGGAGTCCTGGCATGGCATTCCATAATGGTGTGGCCACCATTCCCACAGTTACCTCATGATTTAATATGGCTGCACCAGCTCCAGCCATCACATCTGTAAGCCGTAGCTGGCCTCAGTGTGTGTTTGGCTGTCGTTTCTAGCACTTCCCAGCACTCGGAATCCTCCCCTCTCATCTTTGGGTAGGGTGGCAGGGTCCTCTGTCACAGCTGAGGATGCTACCCAGGCCACACAGATAAGGAGGGCAGATCCATCAGCCTCCAGAACAGACTCCAAGATGTGGTGTTGACCTTAGCGCGGATACCTACAAAGGGAGGACAGGCTGAGGCGAGGAGGGAAGAGCAAAGCGGAGGCAGCTGGAGCGTGGGGCCGGATTTCCTAGAGGGGCAAAGGAGTGAAGTCCTGCTCAGCGCTGCCTTGGGGACAGTGACCAGGGCCAGCCCCCCCCAACTCTGCAGTGAGGCAGTGACCTCGCCTCCCTGGAGCTCATCCACCCCTCAGTCAGCAAAGGCGTCCTGACCACCAGCCCATGCCCAGCAGTCAAACCTCACACCGGGGGCCATGGCCACCTTGCTGTGGAAGAGCCCACCCCAGGGGGCCGGACGACCTAGGCCGTCACGGCGTTAACATTGTCAGTGAGCCTCACAAGGCAGCCCCGTGTGTGTGTGTGTGTGTGTGTGTGTTACAGATGAGGAAACAGACACCGGGGAGGGAGCCAGGGCTGGGGGTGGGAACTAGGTGTGGGCGAGGGTCCTGGGGAGAGTGGGCATGGCTGCTGGGCTGGGGAGGAGGGGTGGATGGGAGGGCCCGCAGTGGGAGCAAAGCCCCCTCCAGGCTGTCCTCACAGCCCCTTTGTCACCAGGCTAGGGATCCGCTGGTCGGCTCCCTGCACGTCCCGGGCGTGTGTGCCCGTTGGCTGGTAAAAGCCAGATGCCGACTGGTGGGCCAGGGCTGGGCCTGAGACTCTGAAATTCTAATCAGCTCCCAGGGGCCGAGGCCCCTGCCGGCACCTGGAGCTCATGGCTCCCAGCAGTCTCTCCCCTTGGGGCTGCTCCTGGATGCAGGGAGGAACGTGCCCCACGGGTCCTGCCCCGGAAGACCCCCAGCAGCTGTTGAGAGCCCTCCCTGTCCCCTGCCCCTCGTCCTGCCCGTCTAGTCCCCTCCTCTCCTCTCCCCGCACCTCACCTCCTCCTCCAATGCACTCACCGCCTACCAGCTCCTGGGAGAACTTCAGAGGGCCTGTCCTTTGGAAGCACAGAGGGATCTTCTTGGAAATGGTGCAGGACTGTCCCCAGGGACAGAGGCAGCAGAGGGCTTCTGGGGCCCCCAAATCCCGCACTGGTGCCCTGCTCCCATGGCTGCCCCCCAGGGTAGGCCACGCCCCACACTTCCCCACCCTCTCCCTGCAGCAGAAGCATTTCATCTTTTTTTTTTTTTTTTTGCCGTACGCGGGCCTCTCACCGTTGTGGCCTCTCCCGTTGCGGAGCACAGGCTCCGGACGCGCAGGCTCAGCGGCCATGGCTCACGGGCCCAGCCGCTCCGCGGCACGTGGGATCTTCCCGGACCGGGGCACGAACCCGCATCCCCTGCATCGGCAGGCGGACTCTCAAGCACTGCGCCACCGGGGCAGCCCGGGATTCCATCTTTCATCTGTGAATCCCCCCAGGCCTGCGCTCAGCAGCCCCACGCCAACAGCCTTGTTCGTGGAGATTGTCTCAACCCCAAGCTCCCCCTCCCTCCACGATTTTGAAGCCAAGCCGGCATCTGCCCTCCCTCTCCCCCCAGTGAAAGGCTCCGGGAGGGAAGACCTGTCCACTTAGGGCTCAGTTCAGTGGCCTGGTCTGGGGGTGCAGCCAGCTGAGAAGCTCACCTGTGCTCAGGTGTGCTCAGATGACAGCAGTCACCCTGCGACCTCCCTAGTCTTCAGCCCATGAGAAGAGGAGCTGGAGAAGGCACAGCCTGCCCGGGAGGCAGCTCGGGGGGCCCGGGTCCAAGGGGCCTCCTGACCTGCCCCTGACCCCTCCGCCTGGCCCCTCCAGGCACAATGACCTGCCCTGGCAACTGCTGAAACTGTTCAACAATCAGCTTCAGGACCCGAGGGCCAACCTGACCAGCCTGGCCCACACGCACACCAACATCCCCAAGCTGAGGGCTGGCTTTGTGGGTGCCCAGGTATGGTCGGGCCCGGAGCCTGAGGCGCTGGAGCCTATCGCCTCCTCTCTTGCTGCCCCTCCCTGGTGGCGGCGTACGGCCCCGGGCCCTTAGAGGGGGCTCCGATAGCCACTCAGGCTGCGGGGAGGGCTTCCGTGGCTAGAGGGAAGCCAGAGCTCGTGTGCCTGGGGCCCAGCTCCTGAGCTCCCAGCGCCTCCCCCCCGTGACCCCCCCAGTTCTGGTCTGCGTACACGCCCTGCGACACCCAGAACAAGGATGCCGTGAAGAGGACGCTGGAGCAGATCGACGTCATCCACCGCATGTGCCAGTTGTACCCCGAGACCTTCCTGTGTGTCACCGACAGCACAGGTGGGTGCCAGCGCCCACCAGCCCCGGTCCTGAGCAGGGGCTGCTGCACTGCTCTGCGGTTTGTTTCACGTGGAAGCCAGTCCCCACACCCGACACCCAGGCACACGTGTCGCCCGGTGCCCACTGCCCCTGGCCGGGCTCTCCTTGCAGGCATCCGGCGGGCCTTCCGGGAGGGAAAGGTGGCCAGTCTGGTTGGCGTGGAGGGCGGCCACTCCATCGACAGCAGCCTGGGCGTCCTGCGGGCGCTCTACCACCTGGGCATGCGGTACCTGACTCTCACCCACAGCTGCAACACGCCCTGGTGAGCAGCCCCGGGGGGCCGGCCGGGCGGGAGGGTCTCAGAGCAGGGACCGCCCCGGCACCTGTCTCTCCTCCTGAGGGTCCTGAGGTGGGTGGGCCCGGGCAACCACTCTGCCCCTCGGGCGCCTGCCCTCTGCTCTCCCAGGGCCGACAACTGGCTGGTGGACACGGGAGAGGACGAGGCCCGCAGCCAAGGCCTGTCACTCTTTGGGCAGGTGAGTGGGGGGGCGGGGCCTCGGTCACCCTCAGAGGACCCGGCATGTCACCTGTTTCCTCAACTGTGAGATGGGCCAGCAGGACGGGCCTTCCACTGGAACCCACTGGTCATTAGAGTGGCCTCCAGTCTTTCAGCCCCTGAAGGGCTTGTTGACACCTGGCCAGTGCCCTTCCCCACACCTGGACTTCCCAGGCGGCCGCCAGAAACCCCAGAAGGTCGTGTGAACCCAAGCGTGCACGGCACAGCCTGCCTGGTCCCAGGGTGCTGGCTGAGACCCTCCAGGCTGTGCGGGTCCCCTGAGCCCCGTCCCCCCTCAGAGTGTCGTGAAGGAGATGAACCGACTGGGTATCATCATCGACTTGGCCCACGCGTCCATGGCCACCATGAAGGCTGTGCTGCAGCTGTCCAAGGCCCCCGTGGTCTTCAGCCACTCCTCGGCCTACAGTGTGTGCCAGCACCGGCGCAACGTGCCCGACGACGTGCTCCAGCTGGTGGTGAGAGGCTGGGCCGGGGCCGTCCGCTCCTGGGCTGGCCCCCGCGGCCTGGCCGCCCTGCCCACGGTGCCGCCCTCTCTCCCAAGCAGAAGGAGACGGGCAGCCTGGTGATGGTGAACTTCTACAGTGACTACGTTTCCTGCAGAGCGGAGGCCAACTTGTCCCAAGTGGCAGGTGGGCGGGGCTGAGCGGCCGGGGCTCCAGGCCGGGGCCTCTCTCAGGGCCCTCACGTGCCGCCTCTCCGCAGATCACCTGGACCACATCAAGAAGGTGGCGGGGGCCGGAGCCGTGGGCTTGGGTGGGGACTACGATGGTGTGTCCAGGTGAGGCGACACCCCCTCCACGTGCTGTGAGGGGCGGGGTGGGGGCGCCCAGGCCCTGCCCCCCGGGATGCCGAGCCTGGCTTTCTCCACCCGCATCTCAGGCTTCCCTCGGGGCTTGAGGACGTGTCCAAGTATCCAGACCTGGCCGCCGAGCTGCTGAGGAGACAGTGGACCGAGGCAGAGGTCAAGGGCGTCCTGGCAGACAACCTGCTGAGGGTCTTCGAGGCGGTGGAGCAGGTGAGCGGCCCGCAATCCCCGCGCCGCCGACCACCTCCTGCCCTCAGGCAGGCAGCTGACCTGCATCTTTCCCCAGGCGCGCAGTCACACACAGGCTCCCGGCGAGGAGCCCATCCCCTTGGGCCAGCTGGAGGCCTCCTGCAGGACCAGCTACGGCTACTCAGGGGCCCCCAGCCTCCACCTCCAGCCGGGGGCCCTGCTGGCCTCCCTTGCACTCCTCGTCCTCTGCCTGTGTCGCCTCTGACACCCTGGGTGCTAGAACGGCAGCGACTTCCCGTGCGCTCAGACTGGCCTGTCCTGGGCAGGCACCTGCGCTCCCCTGGGCGGCACAAAACACAGGCACGGCGGGACCCTCAATAAAGTCGCCGATCCTTTGAGTCTTGTGTCATCAGCACCCTGGCCCTGGAGGGGGCTCCTGGCTGGACACCAGACACAGGAGTGCCTGAGTCCTGAAGGTCAGGGCCAGAGGGGTCAGGGTCTGAGAGGCTTTGCGTGGACGTTGCTGGAGGGTCTTTAAAATAACACACAGTCCAGGCTCCGGCTGCCACCTCCCCACGCACATCTGTACACAGGTGCGTGCACACACACAGGCATGCACACGTGTGCACACCTGCACCCCATATCCTCATACCGGTGCACACCCATGCTCTCACATATACACACACACACACACACACACGCTTGTGCCCACGGCCCACCCCTTGGGCCAGCCTCCCTTGGCAAACAGGAAAGCAAGGTCCGGAGCAGGGAGGAACCCAGCCCTGCAGGGTGTCCTCACACACCATGAACAAGGACCCTGCAGGGCAGGGCTCCGCCCAAGGGGGGCTCAGTAGCGTTCCCCCTGCCACCGGTCATCCGGTGCATGTGTCTTGAGATGAATAACTTGGTGACAGACCCTGGACAAGACCCCCAACGCATCCCTCCTGGCCCCTTTCCAGGCCAGAGCCCCTGAGGATGCCCCTCTGCGCCGTTACCCACTGGTGCCTGCCAGCCTGGGCCGTGGGAGCCAGCGAGGGCCTCTGGGCTGTGGCCCTGCCTCTCGCTCCCAGCAGGCACTCTCTCCAGGGATACCTAAAGCCACCAGCAGGGACACTGTGGGTATTTGCTGATCACTTAGGATCAGTTTAACGTTAAAGGAGAAGAAAGGGTTTCTGTCCTGAGTTGGCTGAACCCTGCCCAGCACGCCAGCCTGCCATGGCTGGCTGATTTATCAGGGCTGGAGGGCCCCCTGGTGGGCCGCAGGCGGGCACGCCTGAGTTTGCTAACTGGGAGGGATTTTCCCATAAGAAACGCTGTAATATTCGTCTGAAATAATCTTAACCACGTTAGAATCACACCCGAGGCCACACCTCACGTGTCATCCCCAGCATCTGGTTCTGGGGACCCTTCTGCTCACCCCTCATTCACCCTGGGAGACACAGGCCTGCAGGCCTTTCCTGGGGGGCCTGGTAAGGGGCTCCAGGGAGGCGGGTGCCACACCCGGGCCCACCCAGCAGCGTGGAGCCTGCTCAGGAGCCCCTGGAGGGCTGTCTCCCCAGGCAGGGCCCACATCAGCGGTTCTCCAACCAGGCAACAAGCGGCCCCAGGCCCTGTTCAAACCCAGACGTGCTCTGAGGGGACAAGGGGGGCCCAGAGCCACAGGTGGTCACTCTGACAGGCGGGCTGGGCACAAGGGGCATGGACCCCACTGTGGTTCCGACTCTACAACCCTGGCCACGGATCACACGCCCCAAAACCCTGGTCAAGACCATCCAGGCCGCGAAGCACCAGCGTGAAACACAAGGCAAATAATCTAACAGAGACGACACATCGAGGGGCCCAGCAAGGCCTGCGACAAACCCAGTCCTCTGGTGGGCAAGGGCGTCTCTCGGGGGTGGGGGCAGCCAGCAGTGCCGAAACTAGAACTTTGTGTGGGGAGCAGGGGCTGAGAACCTGAAAACGGGGTTTTCCCTGCCCAAGGAGTAACCCAGAGGGGGAGGCCTGACAAGTGCAAACCTGTGGTCCCCGTGCCCACGGGGCATGTGTGTGTGTGTATGTGTCGGTGTGTGTCCGGACATAGTTTCTGGTGCACACAGTGGGGTGCCCGGACGTAGTTCCCGTGAGCACAGAGGGGGGCCCACAGACGTGCTTCGTGTGAGCGGTGGGTTGTGGGGAAGGTGGCCGGACGTACTTTCTGGTGCACATAGGGTGGTGCACCAACATGGTTCCGGCGCGCACAGAGGGGGCGCGCTGACGTGGCTCACGTGTCCAGAGAGGGGCGCACCGACGTGGTTTCCAGTGCACACAGCGGGGTGACCAGATGTGGTTCCCGTGAGTACAGAGGGGCGCCCGGTGGTAGTTTCTGGGGGCACATAGGGGTGCGCACGGATGTAGTTTCTGGTGCACACAGCGGGGCACCGGGACTTGGTTTCTGGCGCACACATAGGTTGCCCGGAAGCGGTTTCTGGGGCACACGGGGTGGGGGGCGCCCGGACGTAGTTCCCACGAGCACACCGGTGCAGACCCACTGGCCTCGAGACCGTCCCGGTCACGTAGAGAAATGGGAGGGCCTGTGCCACGTTCGGGGCTGGAGGGACCACAGGGTAATAACGTGAGGGCTGTTTCCTGATCTGGTCGGTTCTACGGTAACTAGGTTGACGTGAGGGAAGCTCCCACAGGGAAGTATACAGAAGTTGTGTACTTGGCTCGCAGCTGTTACATGAGTTTAAAAGTATTTCAAGGTAAAGTCGTAGAGGGACTGTGGATCTGATTCGGCCTCACCGAGCAGGGCCTGGGGATCCCACTCCTCACAGCACCCCAGCTGCCCTCCTTCAGGAACCCGTCAGCCTCCTACTGGCGGGCTGGACTGCAAGCCGACCGTCCCCTTAAGGCCCCCACCCCACCCCAGGCCACTAAAGCAAAGATGGAGACAGTTCTCGGGCATCAACCTCTTTATTCACAACAGCATTTCAGGAAAAGGCAAACTTCGCCTGCTGCCCTTTGATGCAGTGTGGCCTCTGCCCCCAGCGGGCGTCTCCGTGGAGCTCTGCACCCCCTGGGGACCTTCTCTGAACCCCCGGCACGTGGGAGCCCCAAGGGATGATGGCCAGGGAGTAAGGCGAGGTCGGCATCACAGAAGAAAAACCAGGTGGCTCTTGAAGCCCATTCTCTCCGGCCTCACACCACAGTCCAGAGCCCCAGGCAGCCCACAGCACAACTTACTGTACAGAGCACCCAAGGGCTCCAAGTCCAGGAAGAATCCAACGCAGAGAGCCAGGGAAAGTTCTCCCACGTTTCTGTCCGTGACAGCCAGCGGCCAGCCAGAGGCCTCTGGTCAGCACCGACAAGCAGTGCTCTCCAGCTGACGCTGGGGAGGGGCTCATACCAAATGCTCCCGATCTACTTGCTCCTTCTTTTTGGCAAAAAAAAAAAAAAAAAATCCCTGGAAGCTTCAGGAAAACGAAGTAAACTTCAGTAATTGGAGGAAACAGAAAAGTGCAGCCTGTCTGAAGCTCCCCTCAGGCCAGCCCAGCACGGCGTCAGAAGCACTGCCACTGCTGGCCCCACTGAGGGCGGCTCTTCCATCAGCTGCTCCAGCTTCAAGGTCAACAGCGTGAGCCCACAAGGCAGCGAGAGCCAGATGGGGGAGGCACCCCATCATTTATAGTGACAGGAGCAAAGCATCCCACCCAGGAGGGGGAGGCGCCTGCTCCTTGGCTGGGAGGGGCCTCAGCGTAGACTCTGGCTCCCTAGAGAGTCCACAGGGCCCGAGCCCTCCAGAGGCGCAGGGGAGAGAGGATGCAGACCCCCGGGGGCCCGCTGGACTGGGAGCTAGGCGCCTTACACTGGGGAGCCCGAGCGGGGCCCGTGCAGCTGGCAGGACCAGGTTCTAAATGGAGTCGGGGGGCCTCCAGGGGTCCCTAGCAACAGCCTGCAGCCCTGACCCCCACTGGCTGACCACTTCCAGTGCATGTGCCATCACATGGAGTCTGAAAGCCCCCATATCGACGTGGCAGCCACCAGCCAGTCCCTGGGGGTTTCTCAGTGGTGGTGGACGGAGGGGAGCCTGCAGATCGCCCAGCTGGTGGCCCGGAGTCACAGAAATTACCCACAGAAGTCAGAAGTTTGTGCAAACTCGCCCAGCCGGACACAGACCCACACCCGTGCTCAGAGAAGAGGCAGAGTCCCAGGCCTGGCAGGTGAGAGGGGGAGAGCAGTGGGGAGGGGGCAGAGGCGGCCTTCCCAGCCCTTCCCCTATGAGGCCGGGAGGGAGCACGCTGCCGCTTGGCTCCGCTAATTCCTCAGGGCGGCCAACCTGCAAAGGACAACAGGATTCCCTGAGGCCCCGGCAATGGCTCCACCCCGGCTTTCCCAGGCCCTTTTCCAGGCCGGCGTAGTCCTGTCCCCCGCCTTCTAGGGGGAGCTATAGACGGTGAGCAGGGTCTGAACCAGGGGCGGGGACTGAGCTGCTCCTGGGCCTGCAGGCACCGAGGCCGGGGTTTCTGCGTCCCTCCCAAGCTCCCGCCCAGCACTCTGCCCGCCCAGCACAGGTGCCCCTGGCCCACCTCCGAGACAGCTGGTCCTCCTGGCTGCGCACGGAGCTCTCGCCCACGGCAGAGGCGCCCTCGGGCAGCTGGCTGAGCTGGTCCAGGACCTCTAGGCCATTCTCCTCGGCGATTTGCATGATGAGGCTGTCCACCTGCTCCTGTGGTGTGGTCAGCGTGGTGGCCGAGCTCATGGAGTCCTCCATCACCTGGGGGTTGTGTGCCGGGCGGTCAGGGCTTCCTGTGGCTCCCTCCCCCCGCCAGCCCCCTTGTGGCGCTCTCTCCAGCGCACTCCCTCTGGCGTGCTGGTCCTGGGGCACAGCTGCCTGCACGCGCACCCATCCCCGGCCCCAGGCCCCCCTCTCCCCTGCTGGACCTCTGCGGGCCGGTCTGGACTCCCCACGAGGAGCCAGGTTACCGGGAGGGGAAGGGGCCACACGCCTGGCCGTCACCCGCACACCCGGGCCCTGGGCCGACGTACCGACGTGTGCACGTCCAGGTTCTGCACCTGCTGCTCAAATCTGTCCATCACCGCAGAGACCTTCTGCAGGTCCATGGTGCTGAGGGCCCGGTCCAGGGCTTTGGTCACCTGCGCCATGTTCTTGGTCACCTGGCAGAGGCAGGAGTGAGGAGGCAGGCAGGGCCCTCAGGGCCCCCGCACCCCCGCCCCCGGCACGGCACGTCCCCAGATGGCGCCGTCAATGGAAGGACGGACACTGGAGAGAGCCTTTGGGGTGCGTCTGCCGCTCTAGCACCGCCCTTACCGTAGGGAGGGAATGCCGGCCTGACCGCTTGCGCCGGGCCACCCCCTCGACTCTGCCAGCAGGAGCCGGCCCCGGGCACGTGGCGCCCGGCCTAGCACTCACCCCCTTCATGGTCACGGCCGTCTGCACCTTGGAGGCCACGGCATCCACGCGGGACGCCATGCGGAGCCAGTTCACACCTTCGTTCTTCTTGCGAATGGCATTCTCGGCGTACACCCGCGCACACTCCACATTCTTCTGCTGAAGGGCCTGAAATGCAGGGGGAATGCCAGCTGGGGCCGGCCCCGGCCAGTCCTGGGGCGCCGTCTGCTGCTGTGGGGCAGCCCCTTCTCAGCCTCTCTGCAGGTTTTCTCATCAGAAATGTCTCGGGAGTGAGGGTGTCCAGGGGCAGGGCCCCCGACCAGCCCTCAGAGGAAGTCAGACGAGAGAGCCGGGCTCAGGAAAACACGGCCACCTTTCCAGGCCTCTCCACTCCCACCGACACACTCAGCTGCCCTCACACGACATAGCTCCGCCTGGAAGCAGCAGAGCTGGAAAAGCCAGCGCAGGCAATGCTGATTCCAAAGGAATCACGACTATGGCGGTGACGTGGCTTCAGACTGGGATGTCGGCTGCGTTCCCCTTCTGCCCTGGGAGCCTCAGTCTGGCTGAGGAGTCATCCAAACCCAGCACCCCAGGAGCTACTCTAGCCGCTAACCAGCTGTAAGAAAGCCCCCCACGGAGAGCACAGCAACCCCAGGAGCCTCCAGCCCTGCCCCGCCCCACAGAGGGGTTCGGCCTCTGCCCAGGCCCGAGGAGCACAGGACCCACAGGAGGAAGGGCCCGGCCCTGCGGCAGCGCCTGCACTCACCTTCTTCACCTTGGCCTGCTCCGCCTTGGAGTCCTTCTCCGCCTTCTTGGCCAGCTTCTCCAGCTGCTTTGCAGTGAACTGACGGACAGGAGGCTGGGTCACCACCCGGCCTACCCCCCATCCTGCTCCCCGCCCTCCTGGGCTGTAAGTTCGTTCCGAGGGTGGACATCACTGATCCCTCACGACTGCTGCCTCTGCTGGACAATCCGCTGCCCACTAGGACGTCGGTGCCCGTCCGTGCGCTTGTGCCCCCTCTACACAGCCCAGCTCCCAGCGGCCTCAGCCCCTCCTTCCACCAGCCTGAAGCACGACACACCGGCTCCCTGTTCCACGGGTCAGCAGCTGGGGGCACACTGAGAAACTGCCCACAGGCCTTGGCCAGCGTCACACAGATGCTGCCACCGTAAACCCCTCCCTCTTTGACCGCCTTGGTGTCCAGGCCTCAGGCTAATGTCTCCCCTGCTCCCGTGGTCCAGCCTCTGTGCAGATCAACGCTTCCCTAACCTCAGGCTCACGGGCACAGGGCGCTCTCTCCAAAGTCATCCCCGATTCCCGGTCATCAGACACAATTCTGAGGGGCCTTTAAATCAATGTCTGCAGCACCTGACTCGCTGACCTTTTTTTCTTCCTGCACGGTCCAGTGCAGTAGCTACTAGACACACGTAGCTACTTAAATTACCTAAAATTAAGTGAAAGTAAAAATTCAGTCCCGCAAGCCACATTCCAGGTGTCTGATGGGGCCGGTGTCAGGCGTCGCCATGTCGGGCTACCCTAGCCCGGCTCTGCGCCCAGAGCCCCACTCCTGCCCCACCCACACGGGGCCGCTCATGTCAGAGGCTCCGTGGCCTGCTCTGTCCTCTGCCTTCTGCGTCCAGGCTTGCCCAGCCCCCCGCTCACTGCCCTCCACACACAGCCTGAAGTACACACTGGGCCACCATCCGCCACCTCTAAACAAAGTCCACCACTCTGGCCAGGTGCCCTGGGACCCGCTGCTCAGCTGCAGCAGGGACCGCCTGGCATGACCTCGCACACCCCAGCCCTGGTCAGTGGCCCTCCACAGGCCTCAGGTGACCAGAAGCTGGCAGGGAGAAGACTCAGATGACCCAAGGGAACAGCAGCCTTCCAGAGGCCAGTTTCCTAACTCTGGTCCTGTCAACACTGTTCTCTCGGCCAACGTCACTCACCGACCTGGGAGGGTCCCCAGCCCTCGGGCCCCTCCCACAGCCCTGGGTGCCCCCATGCACTTGGGACGTTTTGTTGTGGAAAAAAGCTTTCTTGTCTGTCCACCCCGACCAGCTACGTTCCTCAGGGAAAAGTCCAGATTTTCCTGACCTGGGAATCTGGCCTGGAGGCCCCACAGCAGAGGCAGTGCAGCTGCTACAGTCGGGGGCCGATGCCCGGCACTCCTCCCGTCCTTCGGAACCCACCATGGATGGGCACCTAGGAGGGCCCTACGGGAACTGGGGCAGGGGCTTGCCGACACCACCCCGGGCAGGGGGACTGCTCAGCTGCCCGGAATGCTCTCCTGCACGTGTTTCTGAAGGACTTGAGGCAACCGTTTTAAACGCCTCGTGGAACATTAAGGGACGCACACACGCGCGCGCTCATGAATGAGGCCAAATGATCTGCTTCCGCTCAGCCCGAGACAAGCTAGCACACCACCTCCCTGACCCCTCGGTCATCAGTCTGGCTGAGCACGATCCTGAGTGTGACTCACACCATCTGTCCCCACTGACAACCAGCAGGCCGGGATGGGGTGAAGGGCCACTCAGTACATACCTTCAGCTGGAACAGGGTATCTGCAAAGAGAGGAGATGGTTTGAGGATTTTAAGAAATGTGAGAAGCAACGCTCCTAACCAGCTGGTGGGGGCACTACGACCCTCCTGGACGTGAAGAGCTGGAACAGAACTGGGGCCTTCAGGGAGGCCTGCTCACACCAGCTCTGCCCCTCCTTAGCCTCCCTGACTCTCCGATTCAGGAAAACACCAGGATAGTACCAGCTGACCTTAAGGGTTAGCGTGCGGGGGAATGTCATGGGTGCAGCGTGTGGCCCATGATGAAAACTCGAGATGGTTTGTAATCAGTGCAGCTTTCCAAAGGACCCTTGGGAGCCCTCCCCAATTTAACGAGGTTTAGTACTCGACAGTCTATTCTTTACGGATAAAACAGCACGGCGATGACTCTTACGCCATAAAAGAGCTGGCCCACAGAGACCGCTCTCCATGGGAGCTGCCATTTCTGAGCCATCGAATCAGGCTCAGGTGCCCCCCTACCCTCAATGAGGAACTGGAGACCTGTGTGTGTTACTGGCTAAGTCCCTCGGTACCTGAACTTGCTGCTCACTTGCCCAAACTCAAGAGCTCGGTAGATTCTCCTTCATCTTAAAACTATCTCAGTGTATATCCCATTCCTAAATTGGGGGAATGATTTCTGAAAGGGTGTACCACACTAGCCCGGAATGAAGAAACGAAGTCCTGCAACCAGAATCCAGGACCACAAAGGTATGTGAAGGCTCCCAGCTGCGAGCCCAGTGGAGCTCCGTGCAGCTCTCACCTGTCACTGCGGGCCCTAGTCAAGGCCAGAGCTGTCTGCATCTCTGGAGAAACAGGTGGCAGGCAGTGTGCTCACTGCCGGGAAAGCAAGGCTGGGCTGGGTGTGGCCCAGACTTGAGTGGGAAGCACAGACTCTGAAGGGCAAAACCTAACCCCGGAGAAAAGGGATACAGGCAAAACAATTCCCTGGAGAGCTGAAGCCGAGTGAGCTGTGAGGCAAAACCCAAGGTGCGCGCGCGTGGGGTGGGGGTATAGCTGTTCCTCTTCTCCCTGCGGCAATCTGCATAGGACTTCCTTCATGACAATAACGCCGCACAGCCTTTCTACCACACTAGCACTTACATATCCTGGCAAATGTCGGTATCTTCATTTTATCACTGATGCCTCCTGTTCTGGAGGAGAGCAGGGCAGAGGGCCCTGAGGGGGTGCTGCAGGCAGTGGAGGACCAGGGCTCCTGGGGCCTGTGCCTGCACGGACTCCTCAACCTGTTTTCCCATCTGCAGAATGGGCGCATACGGTTCCTATCTCAAGAGCTGTTGTGCCTGTACGTAGTGAGGGCTTTCTGCCAGAGCTCTTATTTCTCTTAGCGGTGTTCTGGGGGCAGTGGTGCAACTGTCTCCTTTTCGGGTGCCCTCTGACCCGGCATCCCAGGGCCCCCAAAGGCCGATGTCCCTCACCAGTACCGCAGGGGCAGGTGGGGCAGGGGCAGACGGTGGCTGAGGAGGGCCGGGGAAGGGGGTCGGGGATCAGGGAAGGGGATCGGAGTCCTGGGTCGAGGCCCCGGGGTCGAGGTCGGGGTCCTGGGTCCCGGGGTATGGTGTCGGGGATCGGGGTCCCGGGTGGAGACCCCGGGATCCGGTACCGGGGATCAGGGCCCAGGGTCCGGGATCGAGGCCAGGGGCACCCGCCTGAGCCCCGCCCACGGGAGAGGCGGCCCCGCCCCGCGCGGCCCCTGAGGGCGGCGGCCTCTCACCGTCCATGGCCGGTCCGGCAGCGGCAGCCCTGGCAGAGGCGGACGGACTGGATCTCCCGGCGGCGTCAACCGAACCGACCGGCGCGGGCTGGCGGGCTGGAGGGCAGGTACTGCCGGGTCGCTGCCGCTTCCGGCGGCCGGGAGCTCTCGCGAGAGGACGGTTCGGTATCGCGGGCGGTGGCGTTGCCGTGGCGACCGCGCGGGCCAGGGAGGCGGCGGCCGGGCCTTTTGTGAGTCAGTGGGCTGGGCTCCCACTGAGGTGCAGGGTCCGCGCCTGCGTCGCGGGGCAGTCACCTATGGGACTTTCCAAAAGCAAACACAAACTCCGGAGAGGTAAAGGGCCGCCGCCCCGCGGTCTCCACGGCGCGGCCCCGCCCCCACAAATCCTCCTGCGCCGGGTCCTCTCTGATGATCTTGCCTCGGGGACCTTTTCATCCGGGGAATATCCACGTGTAGGGAAATGGAGTGACCCAAGTCTTTCACGCTATCTTACTTCATTCCGGACCAAAGCAGGCAACTGAAGAAGGATGGAATCCTTTGCCCTAGACTCAGTAAAATATAGGTCTAATTAATTACCCATATATTTCAGGTGAGGAGCCAAAGTCGGGGCGCACCTGTTCAATCCCAGAGGCTACGGAAAGGCCGGTGGACAGGCCTTCACAAGAGTCTGAGAAGCCTCTAGACACCAAGCCTGCAGAGAGCTTCCATGAGAAGAAAGGGGCAGCCAAGCGGCAGTGGCCTTCATCTGAAGCGGAAGGTAGGACACACCCAGGAGGGTACAGAACCTGAGGTGCGTTTGGGGATGGGGCGCACAGGAGCCTGTGGTGGGATGCTAGTAGCAGGGGGCGTGCCCTAACGGTGGAGGGGGTTTTAGGACCTTTAATATCAGAGTTCTAGTTGGAAGATGTAATAAGTTTAGTCAAGGTTTAGGTGAGTTCCCACGTGGTAGATGCGGAACACACAGTCAAGAGGGCTAAGCAGTGCGCAGATCCCAAGCAGGGCTGCTGTCCTCCCGAGGGCTGGACGCCTTTGGCCCCAGTGTCGTTCCTTCGGCATTCCACAGACTGGGACAGAGCCTGGGAAGCTGCTCCCCTGCGGAGCACGGTCCCGTGGGAGCCCTCTGCCTGGCCACAGAGATCACGGAGGGGATAGGATGTTGGTGAAACAGCTGGGCAGAGTTACTCACCGTAACAGCCTTTGGGTGTGGGTCGGGGTTGAAGCCACAGAAGCAGCAGAATGTGAAGTCGTTCATCAGTTTTATCATGTCGGTCGTGGAAACGGAATTGTTAGGTAATTAAACCAAGGGAGGAACGATGGGGTTTGTGTCTCCAGCACAGAGGCCTCTCACAGGCCCATTGCTGTAACTGGGTAGGAACCAGTGAGGCTGCGGCGGCGGGAATTGCCGAGTGATAGGGTGTGAGGGCAAAGCAGGGAGCCATGGCCGTGGGCTTCGGTGACTGTGAGGACGCATGGCCGGTGGGTCAGACAAGGAAGGGCAGGATGGATGCCCGCCTGGCAGGGGAGAGGAGCTGGGCACAGACAGCTTCAGACCGAGCCCCCTGAGGGTCACCAAGGGCAGGAAACGTTTGAGATGAGGGCGTTTGCCTTGGGGGCAAGGCCTGGACTTCAGATCCCGACTTAAGAGCCCTTACTTGAGGGCTGAAGAGTGCAGGAAGGGCCAGAGTCCTGGGGGGACGTTTGGAAAACTGCTACTAGTCTGTCGGGAGGCTTTTGGCTGTCAGTCACAGAAAAGCCATCCAGACACAGCTTTAGTGCTGAGGGGCTCGGTACCCCCCAAACAGAGGCGAGGTCAGAGGTAGGGCCCTCGGCGTGGCAGCATCACGGGCTGTGTGTCTACACTCTGCCATCCTCTGTGTCCACGGTCCGCAGAGGGCTGGACGGCTCTTGGTGTCACACACGTCGGACTGCGTCTAGTTTGTGAGAGGCGTTACTTCTTGCTTCGTGTCAGCAAGGAGAATCTTCCCCCAGAAGCCTTGTGTGCCCGGTGTCTCCAGGATGGGCTGGACCTCTGCCAGCAAGGGAAGGTGTGGGCAGGGGACTCCACCAACAGTGTGTGTCATACTCTCACTTCGGGGGTGGAGCGAGGATGGAGTTTCAAGAAAGCGAGTGGAGACTGCAGTCACAAGGAATGTGCCGCCCTGTGTACGACGCCCGAAAGCATGATGCGAGTGAAAGAAGCCAGATATAGATTCCTATTCCATTTATATGAAAAGTCCTGCAAAGGCAAATCCATATGGAGGGAAGCCTGGGCTAAGGGTGGGCACAGGGATCGGTCACAAGAGGGCACAAGGGCCCTTTTGAGGGTGATGGAAGTAGTCTCAAAACTGAATCAATGGTTGCCCAACTTTGAAAGTTTACTGAATTCCATTTAATTGCATGCTTTAAACAGGTAAATTTTGTGGTATTTAAATTGTACTGAAGAAAGCTGTTAAGAAAGGAGAACTAGCTGGCAGTGTTGAATGCTGCAGCGAGGTGGTAAACTCAGAGAAGACTGTCGAATGAGACCAGCAGCTGGTCTTGCTGGCCTTGCAGCGAGAGGCACTGGGAGTCAGGAGTGAGGACAGGACCTGGTCTGCCAGGAGCAACACCTCAAGTAGGGCAGGAGCATCTTCTCTTCCACATTCTGGTTTTAAAGCTGAGGAATTCCCCTATTAGATTTGGGAAAGTGACAACTTTCGGAAGTCACGTTTCTTTAAGTCATCCTAATGCCATAAAAGCCTCAGAGAAATAGAAAGGTCAACAAGTCAAAAATTCTGTGTGTTATACAATTTAAAAAGTAGGTTTTACCACTGTTGGGTAGAAATCAGAAAATGATTGCTGGGCTGGGGCCGGGGCAGGCTAGCTGACTGGAACAGGGCCCGTGGGAGCTTTGTGGGGTGGAGGAAAGTTCTGCATCTCGTTTGCGTGATGACACGGGTGCGTACAGTTGTGGAAAACTCTCCCGCTGAAGAGTAAGGACCCTGCGTTTTGTCTAGTGTGAGTTATGCCGTGGACAGCATGGAATACGCATGAGCCCTTGTCTCTTAGAGCCGCACCCGAAGTATTTTAAGGGCAAATGGACGTGCTGGGTGGGGATTTGCTGCCACGGGAAGGGGTGCACCTGTCTCTGCAGGTGCTACAGCCCCTCTCAGCCCACGGGTCCTGTGGTGTGACCTGGGGGTCTACGTCCCATCTCCAAATCTCTGAAGGCCTGACACTCTCCTGTAACCAGTGGAGTGGTGGAAGTGACTTGTGGGCTGGGCGGCCTGGCCGGGCTCACGGGGACGCTGGCTGTGCTGGGAGCCACTGTGCTGGGAAGTGCTCGGCTGCTGGGCAGGCCACAGGGGAGCCGCAGCCCGCGGTCCTGATCTCGCAGCCCGTCCAGCCCAGGTGCCGGGCTTGTGACGAGCTTGTCGTGACTCCAGCCCCAGGCTTGGAGTCTCCCTAGCCGAGCCACTGCACAGCACGTAGCAGCCCTGCGAGTGGACATCCACGTGTCCAGCCCAGCTGAGCCTTCAGACAGCATCTGACTGCAGCCCCTGGGAAACCACAGGTGACAACTGCAGTAGAACCTTTCCTGAATTCCTGAGCCATAAAACGGTAAGAAAATGGTGGTTTCAAGCTGCTGCGGTCTGGGGTGAGCCACTACTCAGCCGTAGTAAGCAGCACACAGGGGCAGAGCTGGAGTGAGGTCAGCTCTGCCTGGGGTTTGCGAGGAGTTCGGCAGCTGGGCGATGAGTTGTATTGTCCTATTCCCACTGCTTCTGTCTGTGCTTCAAATTTCGCATTGCAGAACCCACGAACATACATTATACAGACCGAACACCACGAGCTGGCAGTCAGCCAATTCCAAAGCGCTGCGGATTCTTCTGAAAAAAGAACTGATTTTGCTACAAATAAATGACTTGTAAAAAAGGTGGTGTCTTGGGCTTCCCTGGTGGCGCAGTGGTTGAGAGTCCGCCTGCCGATGCAGGGGACACGGGTTCGTGCCCGGTCCGGGAGGATCCCACATGCCGCGGAGCGGCTGGGCCCGTGAGCCATGGCCGCTGAACCTGCGCGTCCGGAGCCTGTGCTCCGCAGCGGGAGAGGCCACAACACTGAGAGGCCCGCGTACCGCAAAAAACACAAAAGAAAGAAAAAAAAACCAAATACCATGGGCTGGGGGGCTTAAACAACAGACTTTGTTTCTCCTCGTTCTGGAGGCTGGGGAGGCCCTCAGTCTGGCTGTGCTCCTGTGAGAACCCCTCCCTGGCCCGCAGACAGCTGCCCGATTGCTGTGTCCTCACGTGGCCATGGCCTCATCTAAACCTGATTAATTCCCAAAGGCCCCACTTCTAAATACCAGCACACTGGGGACTAGGCCTTCAACATATGAATTCGGGGGATACAGCCTTTCAGTCACAGCAGAGAGGACTGTTAGAAGGAGCCTTGGGAGACCTATGAGCAGAAAGCCGTGTGTGTGTCTGGGCTGAGTCATTCTGGAGAAAATCCAATTGGGTATTAGGTGATAACAAAGAGTTGACGATAATATCCTGAGATGTGACAGTGCTGTTGTGGTTATGCTAAGAAGTATCCTCATCTGATAGAAGTACTGCATTTCTTGTTTGTTTGTGTGTTTGGTTTTTTATACAGCAGGTTCTTATTAGTCATCAGTTTTATACACATCAGTGTATACATGTCAGTCCCAATCGCCCGTTTCAGCACACCACCATCCCCACCCCCCCCCGCAGCTTTCCCCCCTTGGTGTCCATACATTGGTTCTCTACATCTGTGTCTCAACTTCTGCCCTGCAAACCGGTTCATCTGTACCATTTTTCTAGGTTCCACATACCTGCGTTAGTATACGATATTTGTTTTTCTCTTTCTGAAGAAGTACTGCATTTTTTTTTTTTTTTTTTGCGGTACACAGGCTTCTCACCGTTGTGGCCTCTCCTGTTGCGGAGCACAGGCTCCGGACGCGCAGGCTCAGCGGCCATGGCTCAAGGGACCAGCTGCTCCATGGCATGTGGGATCTTCTCGGACCAGGGCACAAACCCGCGTCCCCTGCATCAGCAGGTGGACTCTCAACAACTGCGCCACCAGGGAAGCCCGAAGTACTGCATTTTTTTTTTTTTTTTTAAAACATCTTTATTGGAGTATAATTGCTTTACAATGGTATGTTAGTTTCAGCTTCACAACAAAATGAATCAGTTACATATATACATATGTTCCCATATCTCTTCCCGCTTGCGTCTCCCTCCCTCCCACCCTCCCTATCCCACCCCTCCAGGCGGTCACAAAGCACCGAGCTGATCTCCCTGTGCTATGCGGCTGCTTCCCACTAGCTATCTACCTTACGTTTGGTAGTGTATATATGTCCATGCCTCTTTATCGCTTTGTCACCGTTTACCCTTCCCCCTCCCCATAGCCTCAAGTCCATTCTCTAGTAAGTGTGTGTCTTTATTCCTGTTTCACCCCTAGGTTTTTCATGACATTTTTTTTTCTTAAATTCCATATATATGTGTTAGCATACGGTATTTGTCTCTCTCTTTCTGACTTACTTCACTCTGTATGACAGACTCTAGGTCTATGCACCTCATTACAAATAGCTCAATTTCGTCTCTTTTTATGGCTGAGTAATATTCCATTGTGTATATGCGCCACATCTTCTTTATCCTTTCATTTTTAACTGTCAAAAACTATGCTGAAGAAAGCCAATCTCAAAAGGCCACATGCTGTACGAGTTTATTCATGTAACATTCTCCAAATGACGAAATGATACAGATAAGAACAGACTAGCGACTGCCAGGGTTAGGGATGGCGGGGGCCGGGGGTGTGACTTCAAAGTATAGCATGAACGTGATCGTTGTGATGCTGGAGCAGTCCTGTGTCTGGATCGTGGTGGTGGTGACATGTGATCACATGGCACAGAACACACACTGTGCCACACGGAGCCTTATTCTACTGCAGTTACTTATGGTGCTACCACTGAGGGAAAATGGACGGAGGTACGGGGATCTCTCTGGACTACTTTTGCAACTTTCTCTGCATTTATAATATTAAAGTAAAATGTTTTAAAATACATCAGGGACTTCCCTGGTGGCACCGTGGTTAAGAATCCGCCTGCCAATGCGGGGGACATGGGTTCGTGCCCCAGTCTGGGAGGATCCCACACGCCGCAGAGCAACTAAACCCGTGAGCCACAACTACTGAGCCTGCACTCTAGAGCCCGCGAGCCACAACTACTGAGCCTGCGAGCCACAACTACTGAGCCCGTGTGCCACAACTACTGAAGCCCACACTCCTAGAGCCTGTGCTCCACAACAAGAGAAGCCACTGCAATGAGAAGCCCACATAGTGCAACGAAGACTAGACCCCACTCCCCGCAACTAGACAAAGTCTGTGTGCAGCAAAGAAGACCCAATGCAGCCAAAAATAAATTTTTTAAAAAAGATGATTCTTTAAAAATAAATAAATAAATAAATAAATAAAAATACATCAGAAATTATAATAATTAAAATAACATGATTCCCATATAAGAATAGCAGGTCATTGAAATAGAAAACATGGACAAGAGTGTGTGTGTATGAACATTATGTATGTTTATATATAATCAGAGTACAATACACCTGGCACCAAAAGTAAGTGGGAAAAGGAAGGATTATATAATAAATTGTGCTAGAAAAACGGCGTAACGTTTTAAGAGAAAACGTAAGCTGGATTGTAACCTCCTGCTATATGCTCTGATAAATTCCAGATGGTTTAAGAGTGGATATAAAAAGTGATTACATGTACATCAACTATACTTAAATTTTTTAAAAAGGTAGACTTACTATCAGCTGATACAGGTGACTCAAAGGGTAGAGGGAAAGAACGGCTAGAACCATCTTCCAGATGACAGTGTGTGGTCATCTAAAAAAAAAATTTCCTTGCTGGAAAAAAAAGGTGGCTGCAAAAAATAAGACGTAAATTTTATTCTGATTCCTCAAAGCAAAGATATTACAGAGCAATGTTGAAGGATTTGCCTACATTAAAATGTAAAACATCTCCCTAAGCCCTCTATAAACAAATGTAAAACGAATGGTAAGCTCAAAAAGTATTTGCAACAAAAACGAGAGGCCAGAGAATAACACATGATAGACGGAGAGCCTGGACACACTGTTGGTGGAAGTCAGACTCCTTCCTGAAGGCAGTGTGGTAGCATGGAAGGCAGCATTCCAGAGCCCCATCACTGCCCTCTGAACAAGGCTGTAGGAGCCTCTCCCTTACATGTGGGCAGAGCCTGTGAGTAGGAATGGGCTGGGCTCCTGGGATCAGGGTAGTAACCCGTTGGTTTTGACTTAATCAAAATGGAGCTTCTCCTGAGCATGCCTGACCTCATCAGAGAAGCCTTTGAAAAAGGTGAAAGTGTCAGAGACGTGGCTGTGAAGAAGTCGGCTCCCATGATGTGAGAGCCGCCAGCCAGCAAGGAAAGGGGCTTCGTCCTTGGCACACAAAGAAAGGAACTCTGCCTACAACCTGAGTGGCCGTGGAAGGTCCCCAGGTCCAGATGAGGGCACGGCCGGGCCGACAGCTGGATTGTAGCTTAGACTCCAGACACGTGGAGCCAGAGGTGATGTGTGCGCTGTTTTAAGTTGGCCACTAAAATAAGGTAACTTATTAGGCAGTAATTGAAAAATAGAACACGTCCTGTGTATTAAGAACCCTAAAAGGATTCATGTTTCTTATTTTATTTTTACTTTTTATATTTATTTATTTAATTTTTGTTTTTATTTTTGGCTGTGTCAGGTCTTAGTTGCGACACGCGGGATCTTCGCGGTGGCACGCGGGCTTCTCTCTAGTTGTGGTGCACGGGTTCCAGGGTGCATGGGCTCTGTAGTTTGCAGCACGTGGGCTTAGTTGCCCCGTGGCATGTGGGATCTTAGTTCCCCGACCAGGGATCGAACCCGCGTCCCCTGCATTGGAAGGCGGATTCTTTTTTTTTTTTTTTGTCTTTTTTTTTTTAATTTTTTAAAAATTTATTTATTTAATTTTGGCTGTGTTGGGTCTTCGTTGCTGCGCACGGGCCATCTCCAGTTGCGGCGAGCGGGGGCTACTCTTCGCCGAGGTGCGCAGGCCTCTCACTGCGGTGGCTTCTCATGTTGTGGAGCACGGGCTCTAGTGGCGCTGGCTTCAGTAGTTGTGGCTCGTGGGCTCAGTAGTTGTGGCGCACGGGCTCAGCCGCTCTGCAGCATGTGGGATCTTCCCGGACCAGGGCTCGAACCCGTGTCCCCTGCACTGGCAGGCAGACCCCCAACCACTGCGCCACCAGGGAAGCCCAGAAGGCGGATTCTTTACCACTGGACCACCAGGGAAGTCCCAAAAGATTCATGTTTCTTTTTTTAAATAAATTAATTTATTTTATTTATTTATATTTGGCTGTGTCGGGTCTTTGTTGCTGCGTGTGGGCTTCCTCTAGTTGCAGCGAGAGGGGGCTACTCTTCATTGCGGTGCGCGGGCTTCTCATTGCGGTGGCTTCTCTTGTTGCGGAGCACCGGCTCTAGGCGTGCGGGCTTCAGTAGTTGCAGCACGCAGGCTCAGTAGTTGTGGCTTACGGGCTCTAGAGCACAGGCTCAGTAGTTGTGGTGCATGGGCTTAGTTGCTCAACGTTATGTAGGATCTTCCCAGACCAGGGATCGAACCCGTGTCCCTTGCACTGGCAGGCAGACCCCCAACCACTGCGCCACCAGGGAAGCCCAGAAGGCAGATTCTTTACCACTGGACCACCAGGGAAGTCCCCAAAGATTCATGTTTCTAAATGAAGAAGCTTTAAACCTCTGAGGAAGATAAAAGGAGTCTTGTTTTGGATTAGAAAGTCTCAGTAACATAAAGTTGTTAATTCTCCCTGATTCTAACAAATCAGTATGACCCCAAACAAAAGAGCACAGGTCGATTTGGGAGCCAGACCAAATTATCCCAAAGGTCACCTAAGAGGATAAAAATGTAAGAATGGCAGGAAACATCTGGAAAAGCAGAGGGATCGAGTCCTCTGACATGGAAGGGTGTCTCACAGTGGTGAACACGTAGCACAGCATGCGTGCATGGGGTCCCAGAGGAGTGCCATGTTGCAGACATGGGGGAAAGACGGATGTTCCCCGAGTGCTGGGGCAACTCAGTCGACAACTGAGAAAACAAACAGTTAAACATGGAAAGTAAAACTATGAAAGTATGAAATGGAAATGAGTAAATGTTTTTATAAGTTTGGAGCAGGGGATGCCTTTTCCAGTCTGACAAACTCTAAAGGCCATTAAGGAATGATGGATGAATCTGTTGCAGAAAGCAACAAAGGAAGCTAAAAGCCAGGGGCTACTTGTAGTATAAGTCACTAAGGGTGAATTTCCCAAATATAAAAAAGCTCACCAAAGAAAAAAAAAACAGTCAATGTAGAAAATGCAGAATGACATGCATTCACAGGAGGATACGTGCCACGGGCCCATGAACGAGTGACAACGAGATGAGATGCTCAGCCTCCCCATGGCGAGGGTGCCCAAGGCTCAGGGAAGCTGGCGGTGACCGGTGACCAGCGGGGGCGGAGTCAGCACTTCCACTGTCAGTGTAACCTGGGAAAAGGTTTAGAAAAGTGAGAAGCAGGAGAGTGTGGAGGGAAGTTCTGCTGATAGCCTCCTAGAGGAAAGATAAATTTATATAATCTTTTGGCTGCACAGGGTCTTTTTTAAAATAAATGTATTTATCTTGTTTATTTATTTTTCGCTGTGTTGGGTCCTCGTTGCTGCACGCAGCCTTCAGTAGTTGTGGCACAGGGGCTCAGTAGTTGCGGCACACAGGCTCTAGAGCACAGGCTCAGTAGTTGTGGCTCACGGGCTTAGTTGCTCCGCGGCATGTGGGATCTTCCCAGACCAGGACTCGAACCCGTGTCCCCTGCACTGGCAGGCGGATTCTTAACCACTGCGCCACCAGGGAAGTCCTGCACGGGGTCTTAGTTGAGGCACATGGGATCTTTGCTGTAGCATGTGAACACTTAGTTGCAGCATGTGGACTCTTAGTTGCAGCATGTGGGATCTAGTTCCCTGACCAGGGATTGAACCTGGGCCCCCTGCATCGGGAGCGTGGAGTCTTAGCCACTGGACCACCAGGCAAGTCCCAAAATTGATATAATCGTTATGGAAAACAGTTTGACAATATTTGCCAAAATTTTCCTAGTAACTTACCTGACAGATAAAGCTCCACAAGTGTATAAATACATAAATGCAGGAATGTTCATTGCAGCATTGTCCAAAGAAGAAAATTGGAAATGACCTAAATTATGTCCATCAAAGGGAGCTGGTTACGCACATGAAGGGCCTCCGACAGTGAACTGCAGGCTGCCGTGGAGGAGGGGCCGCACCTGTGTGGATGTGGGGCTCAGCCTACTGCGTGGTCACTGCAACACTCAGCCTTGCACAGCGTGATCCCAGCTGCACGTATGCGTGTGCGTATGAAGTGTCCGCAAGGAGAAGCGTCATTCCATGTGCAGTCTCTAACCAACATGTATTACTTTTATTTTTAAATTATTTTTTTAACTTTATTTTTTATACAGCAGGTTCTTATTAGTTATCTGTTTTATGCATATTAGTGTATATATGTCAATCCCAGTCTCCCAGTCCATCCCACCCCCATCACTTTCCCCCATTTAACCAACATGTATTATTTTTAAATTAAATATTCATAACCTTTTAAGTAGTCTTAACATATAAAAATGCTTGTGTAAATCAACATGAAAAAATGATCTCAATTTAAGTTAAATTCAAAAGGGACTTCCCTGGTGGCACAGTGGTTAAGAATCCGCCTGCCAACGCAGGGGACGCAGGTTCAAATCCTGGTCTGGGAAGATCCCACGTGCCACGGAGCAACTAAGCCCATGAGCCACAACTACTGAGCCTGTGTTCTACAGCCCGTGTGCCACCACTACTGAGCCCCTGTGCCACAACTACTGAAGCCTGCACGCCTAGAGCCCGTGCTCCGCAACAAGAGAAGCCACCGCAATGGGAAGCCCATGCACCGCAACGAAGAGTAGCCCCTGCTCACCACAACTAGAGAAAGCCCGCGTGCAGCAACAAAGACCCAACACGGCAAAAAATAAATTAAATAAATAAATTTAAAAAAATAAATTAAATCCAAAATACGATGAAATGCACATTTGGCTTAATGATAAAAACGAAAAGAAAGGATACTGTCAGTGCTCAGTGCAGGCCGTGGGCCATCGGCAGCGGGTTAGAACGACTGAAGCCATGCTTGCAGCGCTGAAGGTCGAGGTGGCTCTGGACCCGACTGCCTGGGACCCGGCGTCTCCCTCTCCCACCAGCCCTGGGCATGTGACTGAACCAACCCTCTGTGCCTCAGTTCCTCCGTCTGTAAAACGTAGGTCTTAAGAGGACCTACCTCAGAAACGTGCGGTGGTTATTCTAGGGCTCAGAGCAACGCCTAGCACGGGACGGGCACCTGCTCATCCCCCGTATAGCTGAGTTCCTGGGGTGTTCAGTGTTCTAATTCTGTGCAGTACACGTGTGTGCACACGGGCACACACAGGCCTGAACGGAGGGAGCAGGCCGGGAAGTGAGGCGGTGGAGGCAGTGAAGGGGCTTCTGCTTTTGTACTTTGTAACGTTTCACACGTCCCGTGTGTTCCTGGTAATCCTGACAAGTTTGAGAAAACGCTGTGGTGTCCGTTTCTAGAGTGCCCTGCCTGATAAAGCTCTGTGCAGAGAATCCTTTGCACACTGTGTGTCTGAACCTTCACCTCTGGGGCAGACCCTGCCTTTCCCAGGTCTCGCTCCTGCGTCTGTCACCCTGGCTGCCCGGCACCTCAGGCTTTCCACGGGGATGGTGCGGGTGTCTGTCCGTTCCCCTCCTGGAAGGAGGCCTCTAGGGTCACCACTGCGTGGCTGCGTTGCCGGTTGGTGTAAGCTTTGGAATGTTCACTCACGGTTTTGACTGCTTTCAACCTCACCCATTTCTTTTCCTGAGCCACGAACCTAATTCCTTTGCTCTGGCCCTAACACAGACATTGTCTGTTTTACAGAAGAGTTTTTCCACAGACTTATGAAATACCCGGATGTTTCCTTCCTTCTAGAGAAACCTGATGTAAATTCAGAAGAGAAGAAATTTGCCATCCCCCGGATTGTCATCACCACAGCCTCAAAAGAGACTCTGATCAGCTACGGTTCCACAGGAATGGAGGAGCAGAGGACCATTCGGGAAAGGGCTGAACCGGGCCCCTTCTACCGACACAGGAACCCCAGTACGGTAGACGCCTATAATTCACAGACCGAAGAATAAACAGGCACCCCAGTAGCTGCAGTCACTCCCTGTGCTCTGAGTCTCAGAGGTGATGGCAAAGGGCTGCAGGTGCCCCTTCAGTAAACAAGGCTCTCCCCAGCTTCTCCAAAGCCGCAGGCAGCTTGGCAGAGGGCAAGAGTGACTCTGGGGTCATCGGTGAAGAGATGACCCTGTCGGAGCTGTCTGGCTGTGCAGAGTGATGAACTGGTAGCAGGCAGCATCTCTTGCTGACTCTGGATGCGCATTAGAACCCTTCCTGTTCGCTTCTGAAGGAGCATGGTGTAAGCACTCAGCAGTTATAGTGGAGGAGGTGTCCCCCACCCTTGAACAAAAGGTCGGACTCTGAGGATGAAACCTTAAGGTGGTTAGGTCCCAGAACAGGGAAGTGCACAGTCACTTTGGAGGGTCCAAGGGCTCCTAGCTTGAGTATTAGGGATGCAAGGTATTATAGGATCCAGAAGAAGAATGTGGATGCAGGAGTGGTGGCAGCCATGGCACTTAGAACTGTGGAAGTGGCTTTGTCAGAGTGCCCTGGGAGAAGGTGAGTTGAACTGACAACTTCCCCTCTTTCTGGCTGTGTTTGAGGGCTCCTGGTGGGGAGGGGCTGTTCAGGGGACCCCCAGCCTCAGCTGTCCATCCTCACCGGCAGCCCTTGGGTCAGAGTCCATTCTCCTCCGAGGTGGCTGGAGAGAGTGCCCTGCCCGTCCGAGCGCAAACGTTTAGTCTGATGACAGTGTATGTCAGCTTCCTTCGTTCCTGGAACGATCAGCAGGCCGTACACATGGTCTGTCTATTGATGAGGGTCATATTCTTTAGTAGTAAACAGTACAAGTGACTTTCAATCCATAAGTTTTGGTATAACCCAAGAAAAAAGAAATCTCATCTTGACATTGTTTACTAACATATTATCAACATCCTTATTTGTATTTATTTAGTATGTTTATTTATGTATCCTGACTGCCATGACTAAATATTTATACAGAAAAATCAAGCCCATACAAAGGTGAATTTGAACCCATTGGGTCAGCATGCCTCGCCTTCTCTATAAAGTTTCTAGTAGCTGTTGCATTTCTATTATATGACCTAGAAACTGCCCTCCTCCTACCCCTGCCCTGAGCATCTCAAACAAATAATCCCCAAACTATACTTACCATGGCATTCATTCTAATCTCATTATTAGCCGTGAGCTTAGCTTATCAGAATTCAAAAACCACCAGAATGAACTGAATGTGGTAATTAGTTTAAATACTTTTGACTCATGATTATTTAATTTCATAATTATCAAACGCCCTGAACTTACATTCGCATCATTTTAGCATTTACAGTATAGTCCCCGTGACAGGAGAAGCTGCACCCCTCCTCCTACACGGGCCACTCACTGCCCTGCCTCGTTTTTCTCCTTAGCACGCCGTCTGCTTTACTTACCTTGTTTACCGCCTCCAGTTAGAATGTAAGGTCCGCCAGGGCAGAGCCTGACAGGGCCGAGCACGTACTGGGTGCTCAACACGGATGTGTTAGGTGACCCTTTGGTCCCACAGTCCCTCCGTCGCCGCGTCCTGTCAGTTCTTTACACAGCTCTCGGACGCGCCCTCTGCTCTCGGTCCCCACTGGCCCTGCCCGAGCCTCCTCCCTCCCTGGCTCCAGGTCAGCGCTCCAGCACAGCTCCCGCGGCCCCGCGGCCGCCACGGCCCCCGCAGCCACCCCCCAGGCCACTGCAGCCCCCCGGACTTCGGCCTCCTCCTCCGGCGGCCGTTACTCAGCGCCCCAGCGCGGTCACGTGCCCGCACTTAAAACTAAAGTAGGGCCTCCCTGGTGGCGCAGTGGTTGAGAGCCCGCCTGCCGATGCAGGGGACGCGGGTTCGTGCCCCGGTCCGGGAAGATCCCACATGCTGCGGAGCGGCTGGGCCCGTGAGCCATGGCCGCTGAGCCTGCGCGTCCGGAGCCTGTGCTCCGCAACGGGAGAGGCCACAACAGTGAGAGGCCCGCGTACCGCAAAACAAACAAACAAACAAAAAACTAAAGTAAAGCTAGAAGCTTGGTAGTTCGAGTGCATCGTAGGAGTTGAGGTCCTCGTGGGTGGGGTCGGGTCTTCGGGAGGTTTCCTTGGTAACCGTTGCTGAGGAGGGGACGCCCCGGAAGTAGGCCATGCGCTTGCTCCGAGGAATACCCGTCTGCGCCTGCGCACATGGGAAGTGGGGGTGGGTGGGGTGGGGCTGAGCTCGGCATGGGGGAGCCGGAGCCGGAGCCGGAACAGATCCGTCTGAAGTGTATCCGTAAGGAAGGCTTCTTCACGGTGCCTCCAGAGCACAGGGTGCGACGACGGGCTGCTCGGGGTAGATGTGTCCTCGCCGGCGGCAGGGCGGAGCCGAAACGCACTGGGGCCCTCAGTGTCGCGCTAAAGCGCCAGGTTTCCGGCGAGAGCGGGAACGACAGTCCCAGAGCTCCTCGCGACAGGCGCGGAAGCTGGCGGCGGCCGCCCGGGACTCCGGTCCCGGCCGGTCCGCAGACCCCGGGGCGTGTGACGCCCGCGCGAGGGAAGGGCCGGCTCTCTGGCCTCCGGCCGCCTAGGCCAGAGCGCGCTGCAGCGCGGGCGTTTCTTAGCTTTGTGCCGGGGACGGGCGCCTTGTGTCTGGAGACAGTAGCCATGGGAAGAGTTGGAGGCGTGTCTCCCACCGGGCTGTGGGTGCACCGTGCGCGGGGCCCCACCTGTGACCCGGCAGCTTCGTTCGTGCCTTGCTCCGTGTGGGGCTTCTGCGTGTGTAACTGTCACTTAGTCTTTTCGGGGACCCTTTGTAGAGGTGAGGAGGGTGAAGCTTAGGGGCGTTGGGTGGTTTCTCCAAGGTAGACGGCTCGTGCAGGGGCAGGTGTGAACCCTGGCGGCGGATTGTTTTAAACACTTGCTGGTGCTCCGAGAGGCCGCCTCAGTGCCCAGTAAGGATCCTAACATACTGCCTGAGTGAGCGCAGGACCCCCCCCCCCCCTTGAGCCGTCCGCCGCCGTCGTTCATCACCGAGACACGCAGCAGCTGCTCTCAGTGGGGAGTTAAGACATACCCGGACGAGGACAGTGCACAATAGTAGGTGCTGTGAGACGAAAGTGTCGGGATTTTTCAGAGAAAGAATGCTTTCAGCTGGGGGCCAGGAAGCAGTTTTGCAGGTAGCATTTCTGCTGGGCGGGTAAGTGTGAGTGCGTTTTGGACACGCAGAGACGAGGAGGGTTCTTGCCAGACCTGGGCAGCAGCAGGAGCAAAGTCCCGCGAAGCACAGAGCGCACAAGAAGCACCAGGGGGTCACGGGAGAGAGAGGACAACTAGGTTGAGCTGAAACCGTGGAAGGGCTTCAGTACAGGCCAGGTGACTCTGACTCCGTTCCCCAGGATGGCGGGCAAGATACATAGAGGCAGGGAGTCCAAAGAAGGGCTCTTAGAACTTGAACCTTGCCGCACGTGCTTCTCCAACCCAAGGGGAGGTGCTCATTGATTCTGCTACAACTGACGGTGTATTAGGGTACAGGCTCTCTGCTAGAATATGGAGACCCCAAAATACAGTGGCGTAAGTACAGGACTTTATTTCTGGCTCCCCTAACGCCTCACAGGTGGGCCAGGCACTCAGGTTGTCTCTTTGCTTCACCTGTGCCCCACCCAAATCCCAGCCTGCCTCAAGGGGCAGGAAAGCGTGAGCAGCAAGCAGCCTCCTTTGATCAAAAAGTTGCACTTGTCCCTTCTGCCCGCATCCCATTGGCCAGGATTTAGTCACATGGTCACACCCAGCTGCAAGGGAGGCTGGGAACTGTGGCCACCAGCTGGGTGGCTATGTGCCCCTGGGCAGTTTCATAACCCAAAGGAAGAAGTAACGTGTGGATGACTGAGACAGTTTTTGCCGCAGAAGTGTTTCCACTGTGCTTGGTAGATGCTTTGAGAAGTTCTTCAAGCTTTTTCCACGTCCAGAGCTTGCTTGTTTCTTTCTTTCTTTCTTTATGGCCTCTCCCTGCAGCTTGTGGGATTTCAGTTCCCCCAGTCAGGGATTGAATCCAGGCCCTCGGCACTGAGAGTGCGCAGTTCTATCCAGTGGACTGCCGGAGAAAACCCCAGAGCATAATTTAGAGCGGTGCTGTTCAGGGGACTTTCTGTGATGGTGGAAATGTTCTGTTTTCTGAATCGTCCAGGATGGTCACCACAGCTGCGTGGGGCCATCGAGCGCTTCACATGGCTTATGCAGCTGAAGAAATGGACTTTTACTTTCATTTTAGTTAATTTTAACCAAATGTGGCTGGCGGTTCCTCCTTTTGGGCAGCACACATCTGGACCATGGAATTGAAAGGGAGTGGTTAGACCGTCTTTGATATCACATTCAAAGAGGCCAGCATCATCACCCCATTTTCTCACCTGCAAACCCAGGTGTGTGGTGACCTTTCTGTTTGGTGAGCAGGACACGAGCTGGCTTTTTGGTACCAATTGCGTGTCCATATCCATCTCTGGTGCCATTAGCTGCCGGATCCCCTCACCGCCAGCACCTCTCTCTTTCAGCTGGGACGGTGCCGGAGCGTGAAGGAGTTTGAGAAGCTGAACCGCATTGGGGAAGGCACCTACGGCATTGTGTGTGAGTGGCCACGGTGGGAGGCCTGGGCGCCCAGGGACTGTCCCAGCAGTAGCTGTGGCAGGGCTGGAAGGAGGGGACAGGTGACCTCTAATCCCTGGTGTAATTGCCATAGATTTCACACCACTCCTGAATAAACACAAGCATCAGGTTGCTAATGTGTACCCGTGAGTAGAGGTAGCTGTTATAGCCAGAGCTGCATCCACAGTAGCTGGGACGTTGGTGTGCGTCAAACTGCTGCGGGTTTGGAAGATGCACAATTTAGCACAGTGCTTTGGGGAGCCAGCTTTGACAAAATAAGAGTTCCTTTTTCAAGATAAGCTACCTTATTTGCTGTTAGAACATAGTAACCGCAGAGCACAAAGCAGTGATCTGCATACCAGCTCTAAGAAGGAAAACCTACAGGGAGCTTCTCACAACCAGGGGCCCTGTACCAGCTCAAGCCAGAGGACTCCCCAGGGAGCACATCTCGCAGGGTCGGGTGCTGCTTGCGAGGAGTGTGGACGGGCTGCCACAGGGTACCCAGCAGTCAAGGGGGAAAAGAAGGGAGCCCCTGTGGGGCAGGAGGCCACACGGTGGGGTCGGGCTTGGAGCCTATCCTGGAGGAGTTTCCATTGCAGACAGGGCCCGGGATACCCAAACGGATGAGATTGTTGCCCTGAAGAAAGTGCGGATGGACAAGGAGAAGGATGGTGAGCACGGAGGGGCCGCCGGACCACTCTGAGCTCACGTGGGAGGGGGAGGAAGGTGTGAGTTGCCTGAGGCCCGCCCCCGAGTCGCGCCTGCTTTCCCAAGGGTGTCTGCATGATGGTCAGAGGAGGCTGATCTCTGGGGGCTGCAGCCTGGCCCCTGCCACACAGTCTAGGCCTCAGCCCCCCTAAGCCCTGTGCGGTTCATCCCCTTCACCCTCCCCTTGGGTGACTGCCTCATCTTCTGTCTCAGCTCAGCGTCACCCCTCCACAGGGCTTTCCCACCCAAGACTGAGCCGGCAGCACCTGTGTGCTCCACGCCGCCCTGCCGACAGCCCCGTGGCTGCCTGTGCAGGCAGGGCTGTGCTGGGCGCACTGGGGGCCACCTGCCATGCACAGGGGTCAGTACAGAGTGCTGCTTGCATTTGATGAAGGAGGGAAGAGTTAAAGGTGCTGGTTAGGATGGCCTTGCTTCTCCCTGAAGTAGCAGGCAGAGCCCTGACAGCGGCGGGCATGGGGGTCCCTGAGAGGGGATGTAGACAGGGGTTGGGGGCTCACTGAGTAGCTGGCTGTCAGGGGTCCCTGTGTGCAGGGGAGCGTCACAGAGGCTGTCAGGGGTCCCTGTCTGCAGGACTGGGCGTCACAGAGGCTGTCAGGGGTCCCTGTCTGCGGGGGGGGGGGTCACAGAGGCTGTCAGGGGTCCCTGTCTGCAGGACTGGGCGTCACAGAGGCTGTCAGGGGTCCCTGTCTGCACGGGGGGGTCACAGAGGCTGTCAGGGGTCCCTGTCTGCAGGGGGCGGTCCCAGAGGCTGTCAGGGGTCCCTGTCTGCAGGGGGCGGTCCCAGAGGCTGTCAGGGGGTCCTGACTGCAGGGGTGGGCTCGCTGAGGCCGCGCTGGGTTGCAGGGGTCCCCATCAGCAGCCTTCGAGAGATCACGCTTCTCCTTCGCCTCCGCCATCCGAACATCGTGGAGCTGAAGGAGGTGGTTGTGGGGAACCACCTGGAGAGGTGAGTGGGCCGCTTGCTGCCCCCGCATTGGGTCCTGCCCGCCCCTCCCTCTTGCCCTTCCTGCTGCCCCAGGAGGGTCCCTTGGCCCACTTGGGAGGAGGTGGGAGGTGGCCTGCGTTTCCCCCTCTTCTTTTCAGCATCTTCCTGGTGATGGGTTACTGTGAGCAGGACCTGGCCAGCCTTCTGGAGAACATGCCAACACCCTTCTCTGAGGCGCAGGTTTGAGGCTGCGGGCTCTGGTGGCGGGCTTCCCACGTCCTTGCTCGGCGCACTGTGGCAGACGCAGGCTGCCCTGACCCTGCATCCTGGCCCTCTACAGGTCAAGTGCATCGTGCTGCAGGTGCTCCGGGGCCTCCAGTACTTGCACCGGAACTTCATCATCCACAGGTGGGCGGGGTCCACGGGCCTGGAAGGGGGCGGGGCCTCAGGAAACATTTTTCCAGAGGAGTGCTGGTTTGTGACATGGGGGAAGTGTGACTGCCAGTACTGACCCAGTGCCAGTTGACGTTGCCCAGTATCCAGGAGAGGAGCAGGCACAGCCTCGATGCAGTAGACGTTCTGTGACTGCTCCTGGCGGATGGTCCAAGAGCAGATAATACCTGTTTTCTCCTCTGGGGGGCCGATGGTGTGAGCGAGTCAGGCTCTGAGAAGTGCTGCCTTGGAGAGAGCCTTACTGGAAGGCAGGCCAGGAAGGGCAGAGACTGGAGGGGCAGAGGGGAGGGTCTTGCAGGCCTGGGCAGGACCTTGCAGGCAGCAGTTCCGTGTGCCCTCGGTGGCTCGCATGGCCTGGGTGGGGATCAGACACAGCCCTGGAAGTCAGACCTGGGCTCAAGGCCGCCTCTGCCAGTTTCTCAGAAAGTTACTGAGAGCTCTCTCTGGTGTTCCCAGCTGCCAAATCGCCTTGCACTGCCTGCCCTCCTTATTTTTAAGAAGTGCAGGGACTTCATGGCGGTCCAGTGGTTTAGACTTTGCCTTCCAATGCAGGGGGTGCGGGTTCGATCGCTGGTCGGGGAGCTAAGATCCCACATGCCTCGCGGCCAGAAAATCCAAAGCATAAAAAAGAAGCAGTAGGGCTTCCCTGGTGGCGCAGTGGTTGGGGGTCCGCCTGCCGATGCAGGGGACGTGGGTTCGTGCCCCGGTGCGGGAAGATCCCACATGCTGCGGAGCGGCTGGGCCCATGAGCCATGGCCGCTGAGCCTGCGCGTCCGGAGCCTGTGCTCCGCAATGGGAGAGGCCACAGCAGTGAAAGGCCCGCGTACCGCAAAAAAAACCCTAAAAAAACCCAGAAGCAATATTGTAACAAATTCAGTGAAGACTTTAAAAATGGTCCACATAAAAAAAATTAAAAAGTGCAAACAGGGGCTTCCTTGGTGGCGCAGTGGTTGAGAGTCCGCCTGCCGATGCAGGGGACACGGGTTCGTGCCCCGGTCCGGGAAGATCCCACATGCAGTGGAGCGGCTGGGCCCCTGAGCCATGGCCGCTGAGCCTGCGCGTCCGGAGCCTGTGCTCCGCAACGGGAGAGGCCACAACAGTGAGAGGCCCGCGTACCGGAAAAAAAAAAAAAAAAGTGCAAACAGGAGGAGACGTATGGGGAAATGTTCTAAGCATCACTGCGACGGACAGGAGGAGACGTATGGGGAAATGTTCTAAGCGTCACTGCGACGGTGACAGCCTCTTTCCCCACGCAGTTTCCCGGGAAGCACTGGTGTTCTCTTTTTGTCACAGGGATCTGAAGGTCTCCAACTTGCTCATGACGGATAAGGGCTGCGTGAAGACAGGTGGGTGCAGGTGCTGGCTCTTTGGTGGGGGCCACCATGAGCGCCACCTCGACGGGGCGGCAGGCCGGTCCCGATAAGCACCCTGCACGCTACAAGCTGGTTGCAAACGTCAGTGGACAGTCTTCACTGGGTGACACTCTCCCTCCCGTCTGTCCAGCGGATTTCGGCCTGGCCCGGGCCTATGGCATCCCGCTGAAGCCAATGACCCCCAAGGTGGTCACCCTCTGGTGAGTCCCTGGGGACCATGGGAAGTGGGGGGTCACGCTGAAGCTGCTCAAGGACCTGGGAGGATTTTAGGCTGTGGGGCTGCACACACTCAGAGGCTGCGTGTGGATGGCTCCTGAGGCCGAGCAGGGCTGCCACCGGGAAGGACCTGCCCCGTCCAGACGGGGTGCTGCTCTGAGCTGCTCGCAAGGGGCGGTGTCTCCACCGACGGGAGGACAGAACAGTGCATGTCCTCTGTAATTATTTCTCACTCGACATTTTGAAGAACGGGGTTGTGCTTTAGGGCAGGATGCTTTCTGCCGTGTGTCACTCAGCCCCGACCTGTGTAGAACGGGCCAGCACAGGACACTGCAGCACGCGGGAGCCATCCAGTGACAGCAGCTGCTGCCTCGTGTGCTGTGTTTGTCGGGTTTAGTGGAAGGGACAGCCGAGCTGGGCTTCATGCTCCATCGTCCAGGCTGACTCTGGCTCTCAGGGCCGGTGGTGGCCGGTGGGTAGGCTGGTGCAGAGCCACGGTGCCTCGTGGAGGCCGGGCCAGAGGAGAGGAACTGCCAGACCCAAGGTGGGGGCTCCTGTTCGCAGGTACCGAGCCCCTGAACTGCTGCTGGGGACCACCACGCAGACCACCAGCATCGACATGTGGTGAGGGGTGGATGCACCCGGGGCCTTGGGCAGGGCGGGGTGGTCTTGTGGGAGCTGGCGGGGCAGGAGTGGGGCTGGGGTCTCGCCAGCCTCCCAACTCCCAGGAAGGTGGGCCTGCGCCTGGGGTCCCGAGAGGCAGTGTAAGACGGCTTCGGCGTTCACGGCCCCCATCACTGAGGACCCGCCCTTGTGGCCACTCAGAGAGGCCTGCTGGTGCCAGCTCACGTGGCCCGGGGGGAGAACCCAGTGGTCACCTGCCTTCCCGTCGTGGCCTCCTCCCAGCTCTGCCCCCGTCCTCTGACCCCAGCGCCCGGGGGCCGGGGCCGGGCGGAGTGGTGCTCTGCGGGGCCGGAGGAGCTGAGGCGAGGCCCCGTGCTCCCCTGCAGGGCCGTGGGCTGCATCCTGGCCGAGCTGCTGGCCCATAAGCCCCTTCTGCCCGGCGCTTCCGAGATCCACCAGGTGGACCTGATCGTACAGCTGCTGGGGACACCCAGTGAGAACATCTGGCCGGTGAGTGCCGGCCCTGCCCTCCCCTCTCCTGCCCCCTGCCGGCCGCCAGCCTGCAGCTGCCACTCCCCCTCCCCCACACAGGGCTTCTCCCAGCTGCCACTGGTGAGCCAGTACAGTCTGAGGAAGCAGCCCTACAACAACCTGAAGCACAAGTTCCCGTGGCTCTCGGAGGCCGGCCTGCGCCTGCTGAACCTTCTCTTCATGTACGACCCCAAGAAAAGGTGCTGACCCGGCCTGCGGGCGGGCAGGGGCGCCGTGACTGAGAGGGCCCCTCCCAGACATGCCTGTGAGGCCTGGGCCTCTGCCCGCCCAGGTCATGAAGCCCTTTCTGAGGCTCCTGTCGGTTTCTGGGCCCCTGGTCCCTACCTGCCACCCAGCTGTCTGCCGTGCGGGGCAGGTGTGAGGGAGATGGGCCAGGCCCCATGAACGGCAAGGCCTTCTCTCCAGGGCGACGGCCGGCGACTGCCTGGAGAGCTCCTACTTCAAGGAGAAGCCCCTGCGTGAGTCTCCCCCACCCCCTGGCCGGCGCTTGGCTGGGGGTCCCTGTCCGGGCCGGGGCCGCTGTTGGGCAGGTGGGCAGTGGGGCCCGAGCAGGCACGGGCTGCTCGTGCCGCAGGAACCGTGTGCAGGGCCAGGAGGGGAGCAGAGGGAGGCGTGGGGGGCCCTTCCCACCCGGCGCTGAGCAGCCCCCTCCCTGCAGCCTGCGAGCCGGAGCTCATGCCCACTTTCCCCCACCACCGCAACAAGCGTGCTGCCCCGGCCACATCCTCAGGCGCTGAGAGCCAGAGCCGGCGCTGCAAGCCCTGAGGGCGGGGGCCCCTGCGGCCCGGCCTGTCCCTCGGCCAGGACCGACCAGCTGCTCCAGCTGACTGCACCGCTTCCTGCACCTCTGCCCACCGCTGCCCCAGAACGGCAGCGTGTGGACATGGGGGATGCCGGTGGGTGCGTCCTGCAGGCCCAGACACCCTGCCGGGCGCCACCTGGTGGCTCTGTCATCTCATGGCTCTGCCATCTGGTGGCTGGGCTGGGGCCACCTGTTGCCAAGCCCTCAGACCCTCACTTCCCAGGAGGAAATTTGGCTGGGCCCATCTCAGGAGGTGTCTCTGGCTTGGGATGAGCAGACCCCACGTGGTCACTTTTGTCCCCACTTGATCCCCAGGGTCGGCCTAGGAAGGGAGAGGCTACAGTGACCCCCCCGCTGGGGCTGCAGGACTCAGAGTGGGAAGGAGGGGTGGGGTGTGGGGTGCCGCCAGCTTGGTGGACTAGAGTCTGGGCAGCTCTGAGCCCACCAGAGGGACAGCCCCTGGGTTGGGGGCTGTGCCCTGTGCCCACTCCCCACTGAGGCTCCTGGGGAGGGACATGGTTGGGCCTCGGAGAGATAAACGCTTTCCTCACAGACACAGCTGGATCCAGCGTCCTTTAATGTACTTTGAGGTTGTGATTCGCGTGACAGACAGGTGTGGGGGGAGGGGCCACACACAAGACTGGCTCCACCCCAGGCCCAGGTGGGCAGACCCACCCCCTCCAGCCCTGTGAGCGGGCTGGCGGCTGGCAGCTGGTGCATCTTTACCACGGGACCCAGGTGGGCTCTGGGGTGGGAGCCTTGGAGATCTCTCACCCTGCCTTCCGAAGCCGGACAGCAGGAAGATGTAGCAGGAAGATTGCTCAGAAGCCCCCACGCTCCGCCCGGAAGTGGGGTGACAGCCTCTCGGGCTCCGTGGCTCCCCGTCTCCCGCCTGCTGTTCTCTGGAACTCTTGGGCACTCACTCTGGCTGGAGACTAGATCATTTCTCTTCTGTCCTTGGGTCCAGCTTCCCCGCCCAGCTCTGACTGGAGCCCATGGGGCTGGTCTCAGGCCAGCACTCAGCTCATTCAGTGCTGGTCTGTGACACCCATGGGGGACCAGGTCCCCTCAGCCGGGTCAGCCATGCACCTGGCAGAGCCCCTAGAATGGTCTTAGCAAAGCTCCGGGGCTCATGAGGTCACCTGAGCCCCCAAGGACACTCCTCTGTGGAGCACCCCTTTGGGCACTTGCAGGGAGCAGGTCAGGAGCTGCGGCGCTGGGGCCAGTGGTGGGGCCGGGGAGGGGTGGGAGAGGAGGGAGAGGGTGCTCCCTGGGGGCGGGCCGGCAGCTTTCCGAGGAAGACGGCCCCCACCTCTCACGTAGCGGGGTCGAGTCTCCATGCCCCCCGACCTGCCGCTGTGCTCAGCACCCCTGGGGGGCAGGAGGGGCAGGGTGGCCAGTGGCCCGGGTCTGAGGAGGGATGAGGCCCAGAAAAGCACCACGGAACATGTCTCCAGAAAGCCCTGGGCCTAGGGCCAGGCGGGCCTAGGGGCATCGTAGAGCAAGGTGTCCACCTGGGCTCGCTGCAGCCACAGGCGCCGCTGGTGGTTTCCGTGCAGGGCGCGCAAAGGGTGGCCCGGGCGGCAGGTGGCCAGGGTGGCACAGTGGGAAGTGTGCAGCTGGCGACACGTGTCACAGCAGAGGGTGGGGAGGGCGCCAGGGCCCAGGCAGCTGTGTGTCTGGTAGCCGGGGGGCTCGGGGACTCGTGGGGGGCTGGCCTGCTCAGGGGCTCCAGGGGCTTGGGGGGCGGCCAGGTCTCCGGGCCGACTGAGCAGCTCTTGGCGCAGTGAGAGGAGGGAGAAGGCCTCGGCCTCGGGCTCCTCCTCCGAGGCCGGGCTGCTGGCCTCAGCCTCCCAGGCCCCGCCCCCCACGCCCCACAGTCTGGCGCTCTGCTCCCAGAACAGAGGCTGGCAGGCTAGCTCCGAGGGGGGTGAGTCGGGGCCTGGCGAGGGTCCCCCGTATAGGCTGGTCTCATCTGAGCCCTCATCCTCCTGCAGGTCCCGGTACAGGTCCAGCCGGGCCTGGCACCGGGCCGGGGAGCCACGGGGGGGAACAGGTGGCGGCTCTTCTTCGCGGGCTAGTCGCTGCTGCAGCCAGGCCACGCAGGAGGCCACATCCGCGCTGGCCCGCCGTGCCTGCAGCAGCTCCTCGGCTGGCAGCATGCTGGTGCCCAGCTGCGCCAGCACCTCGCCCAGGATCTCACACTCCAGCCGCAGGGCAAAGCAGCCCAGGGCCACCTGCACAAGCTGGCGGGCGGGGGGCAGGGCAGCCACCATAAGGCGGTGGTCGTCCCTGCGCACATAGCCCATCTTCTGGAAGCTCTGGATGAGGAGGTCCTCCGAGAGTGCGCCCTTCAGCACGTGCACGTAGCCCCCTGAGAAAGTCTGCAAGGGAGGGGGCCGGTCGGCGGCAGCCCACCCTCCCGCAGACCTGCCCCCGCCTCAGCTGCACTCCCTTGCTTTGGGGGCCACCATCCTCACCCCAGGGGGCGGCATGGCCCCAAGGCGGTCTGGGATGTGCTGACGCTCCCTCCAGAGGAGCTGTTTAAAAACATACATGCTGGGAGTTCCCTGGTGGTCTTGTGGTTAGGATTTGGCACTTTCACTGCTGGGGCCTGGGTTCAGTCCCCGGTCGGGGAACTGAGATCCCGCAGGCTGTGCGGCCAAAAACAAAAAAAACATAGATGCTCAGGGCCACCCCCAGAAACTCTGATCTCACTGGCTGAGGTAGGCCCCAGCATCACAATTGTTTAATCTAACACATTTCATCTGGGTCATAGAACAAACTAAATAAAGAGGCCCTGTTGAGAAATCTCGCTGCCCTCTGGGTCCCCTCCACCTCTTCTCACCTGTGGGGGTTTGCTACTTTAGTTAGTTTCCCGTGTACCTGCTGAGTGGTCATGCAAACAAAGAATACAAGTGCTTATTTGCTCTGAGCAGGTAGCCTCCTAAACGCCTCATTCTGAACTCTGCTTTTCCAGTTTCTGAGAGCTTTCCCTGACACGACAGAGGCCTAGCCATTCACTTCTCCAGCTGTGCAGCTTTCCACCACACGGATGGAACATCTGTAGTTCTTGGAGGCTCCAGGCTGCAAAGGAACTAGAAGCGTCCCTAGGATGGCGATAACGTGTCTCTCATGTGTCTACAGTTCCTTGATCCTGGGACCCTGTGAGTGTACCTTTGCTTACAGCTGATGAGAGTACCTCCACAGATGGGGCACTGCTAGTAAGACTGTTCTCAGGGCTGGGCTTTCACCCCTCACAATGGACCTTGCGCTAGACTGTCCTCGTGTTTGCTTCATGGAGGAAGGAATGGATTCCAAAAGATTAGGTAACTTGCCCCAAGCCACAGAGCCGGCAGAAGCAGACCCCATCCAGGTCTGCCCAGTGCTGAAGCCCGTGAGCGTGTCAAGATCAGGCCTGTCTGTTCTGCTCTTGGCCCCCCATGGGGCTGCATCCTGCCCTCGTCTGAACGGATGAATGAAAGTCCTAGAACCTCAGAACAGCAGGTGTCCCAGTGGAGCAGTGGGCTCCACGGCTCACCTCACTGAGAGAGGCTGCTGCTGCCATGGCAACCAGTGGAGGCGGACGCCCACGTGCCCAGTGACATCATTACCTTCCCACTCTTCTGAATTAGCTCAGAGCAGAAGGCAGCCTGCCCCCTCCTGCCAGCCTGCAGCTCACCTGGAGGGGCCCGGCCGGCCCTGGGCTCAGCTCTACCCAGGCTGTGGGGTGAGCTAGGTACTTGTTTAGCCCGGCTCCACTAGGACATGCAGGGGCACCCCCAGCCCCTGCCTACTTCATAGGGGATAACCATGTCATCTTCCACAAATGGAGCCACAAATCTCTCCTGGAGAGATTAGGGTGACCCTGGAATGCCCAGTCCTTCCTGTGTGTCTGTCCTAGGATTTCTATGGTAACTGGGGCCACAAGGCTACTTTGGGGAGGGCAGTGATGCAAGCTTTAAGGACCAGGATCCCCCTCGGAAGGCAGGTATCCAAATGGGTGACCTCCACGCACCCCATGTTCTCAGCCCCAGGAGTACAAAGGGGAACCTCGGCCAAGAGATGCTCCAACACGCCCAGGACCCTTCAGCACACTGAGCTCTCTGAAACCTATCAGCCTCTGAGGACACCTGAAATCCCTTAGGCCCGACGGTAGCCACCGTCCCGATGGTAGCCAACTCCCAGTAGCCTGGGCAGGGGCCCCCACTCGGCTCGGCGCCCTACCTTGATGGTGGTGAACTCTTTCCTCCAAGGCAGCAGATACAGGTGCACGGCGGCTAACTCCAGCAGCTCGAAGGCGCGGGCCAGGCCGCGTAGCGCAGGGGCCAGGTCGGCGCGGCCCCACAGGCCATCGGTGAGTAGTGCCAGCGCGTCATCCTGCAGCGCCCCATGCAGGTCGAAGTCTTCCACCAGGATGTGCCAGAGCACGGCGCGTAGCGATGGGTCCCCGCACACGCCCGCGCGGCCGTGCCTAAGTTCGCGCTCCAGGCACAGACGGTAGTCCTCGGACAGCGAGCTGCTGCCCATGCTGGCGGGCGGGAATAGGGTATCAGGACGCAGAGGTCCCTCCCTGCCCGCTGCGCGCCTCCAGAGCCCTCGCCTGCATCCACAGGTCCCCCACCAACTGTGCGCCCCTGGTATCTACAGCACCCCCTTCCCTGGAGACGTACGCCACCTGAGTTTCCCTTCCCGAGCAGAGACCCCTTTGCCCAGCAGATCGTGCTGTGGGCCCGGAGGACGACAGCCCTACCTGTCTCTCACCAGCAGTCCCCGAGCGCCCGCTGCTCTGTTCGGGCCTCTCCAGCAGCACCTCGCTTCCGTCGGGCCGGCTCCACCCCTCGGCCGTGACGTTAGGGGCGGGGTCTCTTCGGGCACCGCCCCCTCCGCCAACGCGGACAGGGCGGGGCCTGGTGAGGGCCCGGGAGCACGAACCGCCACGGACTGCGGAGCCAAGGACAGGGGGCACACCGCGGACGCTCCCACCGAGGCGGGCGCCGACCTCCTGAGCTGGACCCTCGGGAGCGCCAGGGTGCCGAGGAAGCAGGTACCGTGGCTCTTCGTGCGCCTGCCGGGAGCGGGGACCGGACGCGGGGCGGGGCAATCTCCTGGGGGCGGGGCTACCCCAACAGGGACAGGACCCTTCTCGTTGCCTAACGGGATTGACCAGATACGGGAGGGAGGGAGGCGTCGAGCCGCCCTCTGGCGGGGCCAGTGCTCCAGGTGGAAGCCGGCCGGGCGTTTCAGCGTCATTTAAAACTGCAACCTCAGGAGACTTTCCTGGCGGTCCAGTCGTTAGGACTCCGCGCTCCCACTGCTGGGGGCGCCGCACCCTCCTCCCCCCACCAAAAAAACCCAACAAATCAGCAACCCGGGCCTCTTTGAGGCGGCGTGAAGGCGCTTTTCTGCCTAGGTCAGAGTCGCTTCCAGGCACCGGATCCGACGTTCTGCTCTGTATCCAGCCCTGCTTCTCCGCTCCTGCTCTTGAGTGCTGTTTGCGTGGCCCCAGGTGTTTGCTGTTAACTGCTGTGTGCTATTCCAGGGAGCATGGCTCTGTCTCAGTGTGCCACTCGAACCTGAGCAGGTCTTTGCATCGTCCTCCCTTAGAGGAGTAGTCCCATAGAAGACCCGTTGAATGGAAGTGACGTTGCATGGCTTTCCAGGTTAAGTCATAAAACTGCCTTGCTGTCTTGAGACGCTCAATCTTGGGACCTAGCCACATACTGGGAGGAAAGCAGCTGCATGAAGGGGCCGAATGATGAAGGCTGAATAATGTCCAAACTCCATGGAACCCGGGAATGTGAACATATTTGGAAATAGGATCTTTGGAGCTATAATCAAGTTAAGACTAAGTCAGACTGGATTAGGGTGGACCCTAAGCCGTCAGAATGACGTCTTTGTAAGGAGCAAGGTTACGTACTTCGGGAGGAGGCACATGATGGATGCAGAGGCTTGCAGCGACAGGCAGAGACTGCAGGAGCCCCCGGAGCTGGACGAGGCAGGAAAGGGTTCTCGTCTAGCACTCTGCTGGGCCACGGCCCTGTGGACGCCTTGACTTCAGACTTCAGGACTTTGGGAGTAAATTTTTGTTGTTTTAAGCTCCCCAGTAGCTAGTTACAGGAAACGAATGCAGGCCTCCCACGCCACGGCTGTTCCCACAGCCGAGACCCTCGCTGATGGCAGACGTGTAGACCAATCTCCAGATGACTCCAACCCCTTGATCTTGGGTCACCCCAACTTGGAAGCTGACTTAGCTGATGCTGCAGGTGGGGCAGAGACAAGATGTCCCCACTGAACCCTGCCGAGGTGGGAGTTTCACAAGCAAAGCAAATGGCTGTCGCATGTTTAAGCCAGTGAGTGGGCTGGCTTGTTACACAGCAGGGGGGCGGATGCCACACTGCCTCAGCGCCAGCTGCGTAGGGGTCCTCCTGTGACCCTGGGCTATAGCCGGGCGGAGCAGATAGGTGGCAGGGTCAGTTAATACCTACCTTGGCCAGGACCGCAGCTCCCTGGACCACCGCCCAGCACACTGCGCGGCTGGGTCCAGTCTCCCAGGCAACACCCCTCTCCTCCTCATCCAGCTTTCTCATCTTCACCAGTTCAGCGCAAGGGAAGGTCTGTCTTGTAAGTGTTTTAATTTGCATTTCTTGATTTTAAAAATGACTTTAAACACCTCTTCTTATGCTGATGAGCTTTTTAAAGTTCTTCTGAAGACAGCCTGTTCACAGCCTTTGCTATTTTCCTGACGGGGGCTCCTGCCTTTTTCGTGTTGATCTGGAGGATTTCTGTGTGAAGAATCCATCACTCACCGTCTTACGAAAGGCTGTAGGCTGGGAGAGGCTGAAGGACTGGCCCAGAGCCAGCAGCAGGAAGGCCGTCTGATCAGCGCCTCCAGAGAGCTCCCCAAAGCCAGCAGGAGCGCCCACGGTCAGGCTTCGCTCCATCGTCCACCTGCTCTATGAAAGGGGGCTTAAAATCCCATCCTTGAGACCGCCAAGGCCTGGAGCAGGGGGTCATCCTCCCCAGGCTTCATGGCTGGCTGGGCCTCGTGTCCAGGACTGGGGGGCTTCCTTTGGAGAGGGCAGGGACTCAGGGACTGAGAGCTTTGAGGGCAGGGCAGGATGAGCAGGCGGGTGCCTGCCTGTCATTCCTGGGGTGCTGGTGGGCAGGGGACCCCTGCCCACAAAGGCTCCCGAAAGAGGCAGCTGCCCCCGGAACTCGGGTTGGCCTTCCCTTGGGGTCACGTCCCCGGCCCCCTCTGGCCTCCGGAGTCAACGTGCTGGGCTCGAAGAGAGCTCTGCCACCGGGAGCTGTGGCCTGGAGAAGGCGTTTCCCCTTCTGTGCCTCACTTTCCTCACGAGGTTCCCGCACAGCCTTGGGACACTGCGTGCACAGAACACACAGTCAGGTCCAGCTGGGCCTTCCCCAGGGACCCACACGCTGCTCCCACACCACTTTCTGCCATGGTGACAGATGCTGGCTGGGGCCGGGCCACCTGCATGTGTTCCCCACCTGGAGAGCAACGTGACTCCTGGGAACCCTTCGGGAGGAGTGGTCCGGGCTCAGATCCTGCCCAGTGATGACCTCTGACCCTGCCAACCTGCTAGGCCCCCCAGAGTGTGTCCAGTGCTAGAAGGAGCAGCCCCACGGATCCCACTCCTGGGCAGAGGTCTGGGAGGTGGGCTGGGCTTGGCGATGGCCCCAGGGGCCTCGGGGACCCTCTGGCTCTGGCTGGTTGGCTGGGAGTGGCTGTGCTGCCCAGGCCTCCGCCCGGCCAGTGGGACGGGGAGCAGGTGAGCCGCGCTGACGGAGACACCAGTGACCTCTTTATTTCCAGCTGGGTCAGTGGTTGCCCAGGGGCCTGTAACAGTCAGGGTGGGCAGGTGGTGGGGCTCCTGGCAGGCGCCGACCCTTGGGTTCACACCGACCCTGAAGTGGCTGAGTGGGGGTGGGGATTCGCCAGCGGTCTCAGGATGTCCGTGCCCATTGCCAAGGGTGGGAGTGTGGCTCAGAGCTCCCACACATGGGCAGGTGCCCTGGGGACACCTGGGTCTTCAGGACAGAGTGATCAGTGACCAATAAACAGCACAGTCTAAACCCACCTGGGCCCCAGGCCTCTTGTGGGGTGACAGGCTCTCTTCTCGACTCAGACAAGAACCTGGCTCAGGGAGCTCCGCGTGTCACGGGGGACGGGAAGGGAGAGAAGCAGACCTGCCCTCGGCCAGGCCCGTGGCCCCTGTCCTTGGGCTTGTGGGGCCTGCAGGGTGTCAGCGGACTGAGCCGTTGGAGTGTGCAGGCCCCAGGGGCGCCCGGTTTCCCTGCACGGGGCCTCTCACAGGTGGGGACAGGAAAGAGAAGGGCCTGGTTCCTGGGAGCTGACTCGGGTCAGCCCCATCCTATCCGGAGCAGAGGGGCCTCCTTGAGCCCTAGGGGCTGATGTCAGGCGGGGGCGAGAGCCCCACCTCGGCCAGCCCACCGCCCCATGCAGGTGCCTCTGGGCCAGTCCTTGGCCAGCCCGTCCTCTGCTACTTGCCCAGGGCCCGCCGGGGCAGCAGCTCCACGTAGCTCAGGGCGCTCTGCAGTGACGTCAGGCAGTAACCCTCCTCTCCGATCAGGTACCTGCACGGCGGTGGCACAAGCATCTGTCACTGGAAGGATGCAAGGAGACCCCGACGTTCTGGAAGGGGCACCTGCCCTTGCGGGGCAGAACCTGGATGCTGAGGGCCCACGGGCTGTCAGGGCGCTGGGCTGGGGGACGGCCCACTCCCCAGGCAGACGCTGCTCAGGGGATGGCCCCCTGGCTCCTCTGGGCAGTGTGCTGGGTGAGGGGCAGGGAGAGGGGCCGTGGGCCCCGTGCATGGGTGGGAGCACGAGCTCAGCCCCCACGCTGGCCCGAGGCTCCCACCTCTCGTGGATGAACTCCTCCAGGGCTGCACACTCCGACACCAGCTGGGGGAGGCCACTCCTCAGCGCCACAAAGGACAGGATGGGCAGCAGGTCGTCGGCGCCACTGTTGGGGAGACGCAGAGCCGGCCAGGAGGCTCCAGGGACCGGGGGCGCTGCTCAGTCCCCACAGCCCTGAAGCCTCCCAGCTAGGTCCCTGGAGCAGCTTTGGGCTTGCTGGATGCTGTCCCCGTGCCTCTCCTGCCCACCGGCCTCAGGGGGCTGGGGGTGGGCTTGGGTCAGCGTGACAAAAGACCACCTGGGATCGCTGAGGCCATCCTGAACAGGGACCCTGTGCCGCAGAGCCCAGGGCTGGACCAGGGAGGCCCCACAGTGAAGCTCTCCCGTGAGCTGGCCCGAGCCCGGGGACGGGAGGACGGAGAGGATAGCCCGTGTCCCAGGCAGCCTGCTCACTCCTGGGATCAGGGTCACTCACGTGCCACTCCAGGTACCCCAGACCCTACGCAAGAGGCACCTAAGTGAGGGAGGGAGGCCCTGAGGGATGCTCAAAACCCTGGCGAAGGGCCCACGGGCCAGTATTTTTGGCGAGGAGCACGGAAGCATACTGGTTTGAACCTGATGACCAACCAGGGACTCCTGCCCCCACCTCCCTGGGTGCCACACACCTGCAGGGACACACAGCGCCACCCCCCCCCCCCAGCTCCTTGGATGTCCTGAGGAGAGAGAGAGCGCTAGCGCGGGGTTGCAGCTGGGACTCGGAAATGCTTTCAGTTCTGGGGCCCTTTCACCTGCTGCAACTTTTTCGGAGACCAGGTGGTACAATAGTGATGGTGGCCGGTGAGAGCCAGGTGGGTCCCCCGGCCTGACCCCGCAGCCCACCCAGCTGGCTGCAAGGACAGGTGCTTTCAGGGCGACCCCGGTCTCTGGCACAGGGTGAGGGTCGCCAGCCCCAGGTGGGCGCCAGGGCCAGGGCAGGCTGCTGGCTACAGGCTGGTGCAGGTGAGATAAGGCAGAACCCAGGTGGGGAAGACCCCTGCCCACCTCAGGAGGCTGGGGCAGGGGCAGTGCAGGAACCCCAGGCTGGGGCTCAGCACAGGGGACGGGCTCTTCCCCAGGACAGGACCGGGGCGGCTTCCCCAAGCATGCACCTGAGGGGGGCACACGCCACCGGGTTAGCGAGGGGCCGGACCGCGTCGTCAGCAGGGCTGGAGCCCGGGGTCTTTGGTGGAAATGGGCCGCACTCTCCTCAAGGAGAAGCAGGGCCAGGCGCCGGGCGGGAACCCGAGGCGCCGGGGCCGGGGCCTCTGAAGGCAGCCCCTCCCGCCCAGTCCCCACCACAGGCCGTGGCCTCCTGGGACTCACATGGCGGCGATGCCCGGCTGGGGCGCAGCCTCGCGAGCCCGGGAGTAGTCCTCCGCGCAGGCACAGGTGACCCGCAGGGCCCGCACTGCGTCGCAGAAGCCAGGCTTCGGGTGAGGGGCTGGGGACCTCGTCCCGGTACGGCCCCGGGCGCCGCCCCACCCCCATCGCGTGCAGGGCTGGGCAGAGCCTGGACCACCACCACTCATGTCCCACGGGACACACACCCCCCGGACTGGAGAAGGGCCTGCCGCTGAGGGCTGAAGGCGCAGACTCCAGTCGCCCTCCGGGACCGGACTCGACTCTGTCTCATCTGACTCCCTTCTCCCTTCCCTCCAACCAAACCGTCCCCACTCACCAATGCACTCCAGCTTCTTCTGGGGGCAGCTCTCCAGGACCAGCAGCCCTAGCTCCTGGGCGGCAGCACAGTAGGGGTAGGCGCCGCCCGCCGTGGCCTCGGGGTCCCGGGGGAGGAGCTTGGTGGGGACGCCGACGGCCGCCGGGGGCGCGTTCCCGTACAGCTCCATGCTCCTGCTCAGGGCGGCCTCCCGCAGGCGGTGAACGCTCCTGGGGCAGAGAGGGGCCAGGCTCAGGGGCCCAGGGCCCCGCCCGGGAGGGGACAGGGGCGGCGCTGGGGAAAGCTGGCCACGCCCCGAGCCGTGGGAGGGTGCGCGTGGCACCGCCTGCACACGCGCAACACCTGAGGGGACCTGGGAGGAAGGCAGCTGAGGGACGCACACGCGGCGGGGCCGTACCTGTACACGGCCAGCAGCAGGGGCCACAGCGGGGAGAAGAAGGGCTCCTCGATGCAGGCCAAGCAGCGGTCTTTGGAGGCGGCCGTGTTCAGGCCTTCAAAAGCCAGGAGGGTCAGCGAGAGCAGCCTGTCTGCCGGGAGCAGAGCCGGTACAGAGGCACTGTGGGGACAGCTGGGACCTCTAGCCCCGCTGGCAGCCCCTGGAGGCCTCTCCCACCCGCAGCCAACCTGGGGTGCCCAGGCAGGGTCCCCACCTGCCTGCCCCTCCCTGCCGCCCCAGAGCCAGCTTGGGATGGGCAGAGCCACAGGTAGCTTCCCGGCTCAGCAGGAGGGGCTCTGCCTGGCCCTGCCTCCCCCCACTTCTGAACGCTACGGCCCAGGTCGGTGCAGGGAGTCAGGGCCCTCATCCCTAGGGGGTCACAGGGTCATATGCAGCTCCGCCAGGGGGCCAAGGAGACAAGCCTAGAAGGGAGGGCCTAAGACAGCTTCTTTCTGAAAAGGGTCTGTACCCCAAACTGGGGCACCCAGAGGAACGTCAGAAGCATATCTGAAGACAAGAAATCTGAGGTCCAGGGAGATGAAGGAACCCGCCCCCCACCAGGGAGGAAGGGGTGCTCACCCAGAGTCTCCCAGACAACACAGGCCCCTGACTGCTGGGCCTCTCGCTGGTTCTCAGGAAACCCTCACAGCCTTCCTCCTTGCAAGGGACGTGAAGTCCCCTGCCACCCTGGGCTCCTTACGGAACACACACTCGCTTCTCAAAATGGAAAAACCTAAGATGAGCCGCCACCAGGCCGCACAGACCTAGAGCCCTGGGTTTGGAAGGGTGGGGGTCGGACCTAATGGGGCAGCTAGGACCACCTGGCAGCCAGAGGCCCTGACGGCAGACCCTCCCCCAAACCCAAGACTGAAATGGACCCGGCTGTCCTCCCTATGTGGCCCCGTGAGGAGACAGCCAGGGATGGAGGGAGACCCTGGCCACTGCCAGCCCCAGCTGCTCTCTGGGGCAGGGTGTGTGCCTCTCTGCTGAACTGGACACGTGGCCCCAGGGGAGGGCTCTGCAGAGCAGGGCCGGCCTGGATGCCACCCACAGGAAGGCTCCGCTGGACCGGGCCCATCCCAGGCCTCTGACAAGCTTTCCGAGGACGTGGGCTTCGGACAGCGCAGTTCCCCCACCACCCACCCGGCCTGTGGCGCGGACCTCACCGATGGCGTCGTGTATGTCCTGCACGGTGCCCTTCAGCTGCTCCAGCAACGGCTCCTTCCTCACCCCTGGGGGCTGGGGCTCAGGCTGCCCCCCAGGGCCCCGGCCCCTCCTCTCAGAAGTAGCCAAGAACTGTTCCAGGTCCCCGAAGGAGCTGTCGTTGCCCGGCAGGTCGGATGAAGTGTCCGCCAGGGGTGAGGGAGGCCCCGTGGGGCTGCCGTCTGCCCCTCTGTCCAGGTTGCCGGGGTGGGGTGGGGGGATGGGGGCGCTGGCGGAGGCCCCGTCTGTGGGCCTTTGGGCTGGGCTGGGCTCGGGGGGGGAGGGCATGCAGTAGAGGCTCTGAGAGGGCCGGAGCCGCCGGCTTCCAGGAGCCAGCAGCCCGTCGGCGTCGGGGGGCAGGGAACGGCAGCCCAGGGCCGAGGCAGCGCCCCTGCTCACGATGGGGTACAGCGCCCGGTACACGGCGCACTGGAGCTTCTTCAGGAGCTGCGAGATGGGGTGGTCGGGGACGCTGTGAGTAGGGGGAGAGGCAGTGTGTGAAGGCAGCCCCGTCGGGCTGGGGCTGCAGTCCCCTCGCTGGGTGACCCGGGGGCTGAGAAGGCCCGCCAGCCCTGCGAGGCCCTTACCCGACCCCCACCCAACGGCCACGTGGCCCTGCCGTGAGGGATTTCAGAGAAGGGACGCATGGACTAGTCCTCGCGGCTGAATGTTGCTGGTAAGGCCTGTCCCGCCCCTCTGAGAAGCCAGGAGGCCCGTGAAAGGCCATCCGCGGACAGGAGACCCCGGGGTCACAGGCGGGGGCCTCCGAGAGAGCCAGCGTGGCCTGCTGCCCGTGCGGTCACCCCAGACTGCCTCGCTCCTCTCTCCTTAATCCTTTCCTCCGCCATCAGCCTGCAGCCGGGGGAAGGGCCGACGTCCGGTACCTGAGCAGGTGGGAGACCAGGCTGGTCACCAGGGACAGGTCCCCTGGGCTCCTCTTGAGCTTGGCCTTCCAGCGCTTTGGCCAGTCCTGCAGGACAGGAGACCTTGGGGGAGAGCCCGCGGGAAGGCCCTCCCCAAGCCAAGGCCGCGCCCAGGGGCCCAGGCCTCCCTGCGGACTCCCCGCCCCGCGCACTCACGTGGTCTTGCTCGTACTCGAGGATGGCGGCGTAGAGGGCCCGCTGCTCCCGGTCCTCGGGGGTCAGGGCAACCTGGCTGCAGAACCTCCTGGGAGAAAGGACAGGTCTGGGGGCCTCAGGGCTGGACAGGCGGGCGCGGGAGTCCCCACCTGGCCCCCCCAGGAGTCCCGGGACCGAAGGCGGAGACGCACCTGTTGGCGGCCTCCTGGAGTCGCAGCCGGCGCTCCTCCATCTTCCTCTGCAGCTGGGGCGGCAGAGTCAAGGCCCTTCTAACGCGGCGTGCACGAACCCCCCGGCGTCCCAGCGCCCTGCCGGACACGGGGCCCGTTGGGATGGGTGGGAGGAGGGGCTGGGCCAGAGGACAGGCCCGCTCAGGGAGGGAAGGCAAGTCCTAGTCGACCTGAGGGGTGGAGAGGAGTCTGTGGGTGCTGGGAGGGGCAGGGTGGCCTGTGCAAAGGCCGGGAGGCGAGAGGAAGCGGGGCTGGGCGGGAACCACCCACTGAGGACAAGTGTCTCTGAAACTGGAGGAACTCTGTTTCCACACCTGAACCCTGGCATCTTTACTTCCCTGTCCCCTCCCTCAGCTGAAGCCTCTGCACACTAAGGATGGACAGAAAGGATACTGTCTTCTCCCGGGCTTTAGCGATCACCAGGTTCTCCATCATCTGCCGCTGCAGGGACAGGGTCTAGGACGGGAAGGATGGAATAAGGCCTACTGCCCCCACCGGCCTCACTCCAGACCCTCCTGGACTCCGCTCACCAGGGATGTCTTCTGCATGGCCTGGCTGGGGTCCAGACGGGCCATCCGGGCCTCATAGGCAGCCTTCAGCTTCTGATTCTGCAGGGAGGCCTCCTCCAGGGGTGTCAGCTCCCTGGAATGGTGACAAGCTGCTGTCCAGGCTCCAGGAAGCCCAGGAACGCTCTGGTCACCTGAGGTCCCTTCCTGGCCCCGCCCTGAGACCGGAAGGTGAGGAGGTGGTGATGGGGGCAGGCAGGAATGTAAAGGAGGGAGGAGGTCTGGGGTGGGCGGGAGACACCTGCCTCCCTGAAACATGGCCCTACTGCCTGGATTCCAGACCTTTATGCACACCAGTCACATGTGTTTATTAACAGCATGAAACTCTGTGAAGGCACCACGTGAGCCAAACAGCTAGATTAGTTTGCAACCCATGAAAGAGGGGTAGGGGTGGGGGGTGTTTCACAGCTACTTGGTAACAGCCACCAACAGCCCCCTCACCATCAAAACTTATGGTCCCACGTCTTCCTGCTTTCATGGGTGGGAGGAGGTGAGCCGTGGGGACACAAGACTATACTGAGATGGAAGTCTGGCGCCTGGCCCTGCCCCAGAGCTGCACTTGGAGAGACAGGGTGTAACTGTGGCTCAAGGCCTGGCAGCAGCGGCAGGAAGAGCCCATCCTCTTGCTTATCCTGCTGGGATTCTGGCATCTGTGTCTCAGTGTCTTTCACCAGTTCTAGAAAATTGCTTTCATCTCCTCAAGTAACGCTCCTCTCGCATTTTCTTTCTCATCTTTCTTTGGAATTCCAATAACCCCTTAGACCTTCCATGTCTTTTTGTGTGTGTGAGCCATGCAGGGTATCTTTTAACCTTTTATCCAATTCTCTAATTCTGTCTTCAGCTGGGTCTACTCTGCTGTTTTAAACTTGTCCCCTTCTTTTTGTGTGCATGTGTGTATGTTTACAGGAGGATATAATTTGTTGTCGTTTCTGATTAGTGTTTAAAAATAATTTCAGTATTTTTGTTTCTACTTGGTTCTTATTTGACCCCTATCATAAATTCTATCTGACCCCTATTATAAGTCAGATTTTATAGCTTCTTGTTCCCTGCAGGTATTTTCAAACTCGCTTTTTATTTCTCTAAATACAGAAAGCGTGTCTGTATTATAATCTGTGTCTCATAGCTCTATCTGAAGACTTTGCAGGTCTGTTTCTGCTGCCTCTCATTTACAGTTTCTTGATTCTTTCTGTGCCTGGTTATCTTTGACTACGTACCACTCATTTTATGAGAGTTGAAGGTGCTTTGCTCCAGAGACAATTTGCATTTGTTTCTGCCACGCACCACGTATTTCCAGTCTGGGATCCCTTCTGACTAAATCCACCATGGTTAGCTCACTTTGCCTCTAAACCCAGGCTTAGCCCACCTTCTGTTCTGACCCATCTTACTTCTTAGAGCTTTGTGACTCTACAGCCTGAAGCTTCTGGAAGATCTCAGGCGGCAGAAATGGAGAGAGCTTCCCTCCCTCATCTGAGTACACTCGGCGGTGTCGGCTGGTAGGAGAGGGGACGGGGGCAACCACAGGCATGGCTGGCCTCAGGCATGTTTTCCCTGTAAGACATACGTAGCCAAGGGTCTGCACGGGGGCCTGACATTCCACAAAGGAGATGCAGACTTGGGACTTCCCTGGCGGCTCAGTGGTTAAGAATCCGCCTGCCAATGCAGGGGACACGGGTTTGAGCCCTGGTCCGGGAAGATCCCATGTGCTGTGGAGCAACTAAACCCATGTGCCACGACTACTGAGCCTGCGCTCTAAGGCCCGCGAGCCACAACTACTGAGCCTGTGTGCCTAGAGTCTGTGCTCCGCAACAAAGAGAAGCCACCGCAATGAGAAGTCCGCGCACTGCAACAAAGAGTAGCCCCCACCCACTGCAACTAGAGAAAGCGTGTGCACAGCAATGAAGACCCAACGTGGCCAAAAAATTAATTAATTAATTAAAAACAAAAGAGATGCAGACTTGGGGGGTGGGGATGTCCTAAGAAAGCTTTCTGCCGGACACCCACCAAGTTTGGCAGCTGTCGACTGGGCCCTCTCCAGACACTGCTCAGCCAGCTTCAGCATCTTCGAGGTGTCGGGGGTCCCAGGCTCCCCAGCTTCTGGGGAGCAAGCGACAAGAGGGGTGGTCACCATCACCTCTATCACTAGTCAGATTCTTGCTGGGACAGAAACAAAGGAGAGCCCACTTCCTCCTCATCTCTGACCATCTGCCCCGGGTTTACCTCCTGGCCCTGTGTGTGGCTGTCCTGTCCTCTCGCCTGGACCATCAGAGCCTTCTCTATAACTAACTGGGCCTTTTCTCCTCGCTGGCGGCTTCACTTTAGTTACAGCCCCTCCTCCAGGTGGGCCCTGCAGTCAGCACGGCTGTTTCACAGAAACAGTTTCAAAACCCATCTCCCGCCCCCTGGCTGTGTCCAAGCTCACCCCTGGTGCAGCTAGAGGACTTCTGTTCTGCACTCCCTCTGGGAAGCGCTCCTATCAGCAAACTCACGGTGTAGGAGCTGCCACCTGACACTCTCCCCTGGACCCCACCAGACCTGATCCACCCCCGCTCCCGTGACGGCCAGACCCTCACCACACCCTCGTTCAGCCACGTTGCTCCCATTGCAGTGGCCCTCACCCACTCAGTCCTGCCCTTCTCTGAGGGCTCCCTGACCTCGCAGGTCTCTCCTCTAGGACGCCCCCTCGCGGCTGCTCCCACCGTGCCCTCCTCCCAGTGCCCAGAGCTCTGCTGAGCTCCCTAGCTCCCCAGGGTGGAGACTCCCACCTCTCCCTGACTACTGTCGGGCTGCTGGACACCTCGAGCAGAATGTGCTCCTGACAGAGACCTCAATTCCTCCCTCATGTCTGCTCCTGCCACCTCCCGCACTGCCTCCTGTGCTCCCTGGCCCTCCCCCCCAACTCCGGGCAGCTCACTGTCCGCTTAGAATGTCTGGTGAGGCCCATCTTTAGAGGACATGCCCCAAGCCCTTCACTCCTTCCACCTCCAGGCAGTCCCACCACTGCTGTCCTCACTGTGGGAGCCTCCTGGAGGATCTGCTCCCATGCCGGCCGCTCCCCACAAAGCCTCCACGAGCTTCACCTCGTGCCAGAACAACCCCAGGCCCATCCCAAGGGCCGGCCGGCCCCAACTGCACCTTCCCCTCTCCAGCCTGCCGACCCTTCTTGTGTCCGGAACCCTCTCCCTCAGGGCCTTTGCAGCGCCCTCTGCTGGGATGCTGCCCCCAGCCCTCAACCATCGTGCAGCTCACTCGTCCCTGGACTGAGGTTCAGCGTCCAGTCTCTGGTCACGTCCCAGCCCATCTCCATCCCCTCAGTCACGGCAGCCGGCCCTTCCTGCTTCCTGCTGCGCTCGTGCTTACTGAGCGCTCAGCCGTCCACCTTCGACTAATGGCCCGGCAGGCAAGACACAGGACACCCCCAGGCCTGGGGCCCTGGGCCCCATCAAAGGCTGAGCTGCCCACGGTCTGCCCGGCCTGGGAGGAGCCGTACCTTTGGAGGCCTCCACTTCTTCTAGCAGCACCTGGGAGATGTAGTGGACGCTCCTCAGGTATTCCGTATATGCCTCCTGTGCCCAGGGAAGAGAAATGGCAGCGGTCAGGTCAGTAGAGGCGCATAGTTCCATCACGCCTGCTCGGTGCCCTTGTGGAAACACAGGAACAGTGGAGCCTGCTTATCTGTGAGATACACCTGCAGTGGCCGAGCCGCTTCACTGGTAACTGCTCTGCTGGGGCATGGAGAGCACCCCTCTTCTCTAGACTTGAAGCTGGCATCACTGCCTTTCTCTCCAGTACAGGAAGGAACGGAGGTTCTCTGTCAGTGGGCCAGGGTAAGGAGCCTTGGCAGGTGCTGCCATTTTCCACTCTATGCAACAAGTTCTCTGCCTGTGTAACTCAGGGGCCATTCACTCAGTGGCTTTAGAAAAATATTTCTTGGAAGGTGAATCAGGGAGTGTGTTGTAAATCTCAGAATGACTTTCTGACTCGGATTCTGGGAAATCCTTTCCCGAACCCCAGAGTAAGTATTCCCTGGGCACGCAGCAGTCTGACACTAGAATGTCAGTATTTTCAAAAGGGTGACCCTGCCATCCTGTTCAGGGCTCCCTGATAGAGCTCAGGGCGTTTGGAACCATAGCATGGTGCTTTGCTTTTTGTTTGTTTTGCTGCATCCCAGTTCTCAAATTACCCACCTTTAAGTCTACACCTCAGATAAGGATAAAATGGGTTCCGGGAAGGATTTCTGACTTGTGGGGGCATTTGCTGCCCTAGGATCCCGACTTGGGGAAGGCAGCGGATGGAAGACCGGAATGCCTTTCGGAGGCACCCGCGGCCTCCTCCCCTCCTTGGGCGGCCCGGTGTGACTCAGCCGGCTTTCCCATGCGGTCGCCACCCTTAGGATTAACACCAGTTCTTGGAGACAAGCCACACCCCTCCCCCGCCGGCATTTCCTTCCAAACAAGCGCTGAAGGCGACTGGAAAGCCGCAGCTAACCTCTTACGGATACCGTCCCCTTCGGAAATCTGACTAAAGCTACAGGGCCCGCCCCCAAACTAGACAAACGCACGGGATTGTCTGCCAGATACACTTTGGAGGGCTGCTTCACGGACCCTCCTGAGTCCCCTTCACAAATGAAAACACCTCTTCTCATATTCCCGACTTAACGAACAGACGGGAAAACTGAGGGCTGGAGCCCGCGGGAGCTGTCCAAGGTCACGGCCGAAGCCCGAGCCCGCGCCCCGGAGCCTTCGGAGAGGCCTGGAGGCGCCCACCCCGCAGCCCCGCCCTCGCCCACGCCCACCGGGCTGGCCGCGGGTCGGCTACCGCCCCCGCCTCGCCCCGCCCGCCTCACCCGGGGCCGGTTGCCGGTGTCCAGCTCGATGGCCCCGTTGGCCAGCTTCATGGCGCATTGAAGCGGTTTCACCGCGCCGTCCCCGACCGCAGCGGCCATGGCGCCGGCGGGGTAGGCCGTGGCGGCCGAGGGGCGGGGCGGGCGGCCCGGATACCGGAACGCGGCGTGCGCGGGCGCAGGTGCCGCCCGAGCCCCGGACCGCCGGAAAAGGCGGTACCGACGTGAGGCCACTTCCGGCAGCCCTGCCTCCCGACGCGCGGCGCGCTCCGCTCCTGGAGCCGAAGGGGCGGAGGTGGGGGGGACGGAACTCTCAAATAACCTCCTCCCGCAGTTGCCACGACAGTGTAAGTGCAACTACCGATGCCATCACTCCTTGTCGGTGACAGGTCAACCGCGTACGCCCCCGCCCCTTGCCCTCGTCGTGCCGTGCTGCCCTGCCCTCCTCACTCCGCCCCTCCCCTCCTCAGTCCGCTCCTCCCCTCATTGCCCCGCCCCTCCTCGCTACGCTTCTCCCATCCCCTCCTCCCTTTCCTCGCCACTCCCCTCCCGCTGTCAATCCGTCCAATCCCTGTTTCCTCACCCTCCTCGCCCCCATCACTCGCCCCGCCCCTCCCTCATCGCCCCGCCCCGCTGCCAGTGAGTCCTGCGGAGCCGAACGGCGGAGTCCAACTGAACGAGCGAGCACAGTCCAACCTAGCGGACGAGAGGCTCCGGGCAGAGCAACACCTAGCCCTGCCTCTTGGCCCGGCTAACCGAGCGGGGCCGAGCGGGGCCGAGCGGGGCCGAGCGAGGAGGAACGGGGCGGAGCGCCGGGCCGAGCAGGGCCGGGCGGGGCCGGGCGGAGCCGAGCGGGGCCGAACGGAATCGGACGGGGCGGAGCTCCGGGGCCGAGCTCAAGCCGCCGCCACAGCGATGAAGCGGGACCGGCTCGGGCGCTTCTTGTCGCCCGGGGTGTCCGGGCAGCGCGGAAGCTCCGGTGGCGGCAGCTGTGGCGGCGGCCGGCCCCGGGGCCGCCCGTCCCGCAGCGGTCCCGACGTGGCCGAGGCGGCGGCTTTGGTGGCTGCGCGGCTGGGCTGGGGCCCGACGCGGGCCTGCGCGGACGCGGGCGAGGACGGCGCCGACGAGGCAGGTGGGTCCTGCCGTCCGGGCTCGAGGGGCGGCGGGCGGGGGCCCCTCGTGACCGCCGAGTGCCCCCGCGACCCCCCCCGGCTCCCGGTGACTACCCAGCCCCCCATGAACACCCGTCTCTCCGCGACCACCCGGCCCCCGGGGAGCACCGGCCCGCCGTGACTCCCCGGCCCCCCGAGACCACCCGCTCGCCCCCGCCCCCCGCGACAACCTGGCCCAGGGTGCCTTGGCTCCTCAGAAAGCGGACTAGGCCTCCCCGCCTGGAGGGAGCGAGGCGGTCTCCGCGGCGGACGCCGCAGCTGCGCTGGGTGATGTTTCGCAAGACAGCTGTCCCTTCGGCGCCGACTCTGAGCTCACTGAGTAATTAGTGCTCAAGTCCTGCCGTCTGTCGGGCAGGCCTGGGTTTCAGTCGTGGTTTTGCCCTGTGCTCTTCGGATAATGGCTTCATCTGGTCTGGGCCTCAGCTTCCTCTTCGTTAAAACAGAACTAAGAGGGTTTAAGAGGGTTAAGTGTGGGAGTGCCGGGGCCCCCTCCTGGCAGGCGGTATGGGCGTTAATATGCACTTTGCCTTCGTGTAATGCCTTTGCCCCCTCGAGAAGGACTTCACGCTTCTCTCATGTAGTCCTCCCCCGGGGCAGAGAGGGAGGTGGCATCATCTGCACTTGCAGACCGGAGACCCCCGGAGAAGCAGAGCATGGACGTGCTCTTTCAGTTCTGGTCGCAGGAGGGTGATGTGAAGAGGAATGAAGTTTCCAGCTTAGTTTATGAAGTGCCATAGCTGTGGAGGCATTTATTTATTTACTCATACTTTCTTTTTTATTATTATTTTTTAGGGGGGGGGGATTTTTTGAGGTATAATTGGCACATAACATGATATTGGTTTCAGGTGTACTAGGTAACATCCATCACCACTTGTACTTAGAAGTTGTTTTCCCTTCTAAGTTCTCTAAGATGAGAACTTTTAGGATCTACTTTTAAGATCTCAGCAATTTTCAAATATACAACGCAGTATTGTGCTGAAGTATCTGTAGTTACCGTACTGTGTAGCACATGCCAGGACTTATAACTGGAAGTCGGTACCTTCTGACCACTTCATGCCTTTCACTCACCACCCCACTCCCCTTCTCTGGCAACCACTAATATGTTTTCTGTAACTGTTAGTTCAGGATTTTTTCTTTCTTTAGATTCTACGTATTAGTAAGATCATATGGTATTCATCTTCCTCCATCTGACTTACTTCACTTGGTGTAATGCCATTAAGGTCCATCCATGTTGTTGGAAATGGCAGAATTTTCTCACCTTTTCGTGGCTGAGTAAATGTTCCTTTGTGTATATGTACCACAGTTTCTTTAAACATTTACCCGTTGGTGGACACTTTGGTTGTTCCCATACCTTGGCAGTTATAAATAATGCTGCAGTGAGTACAGGGGTGCATATATCTTTTCAAGTTAGTGTTTTCGTTTCCTTAGGATAAACACCCAGCACTGGAATTGCTGGACCGTGTAGTAGTTCTGTTTTTAACTTTTTGAGGAACCTCTATACTGTTTCCATAGTGGCTGCACCAATTTACATTCCCATCAACAGTGCGCAAGGGTTCACTTTTCTCCACACCCTCACCGACACTTGTTATTACTTGACTTTTTGGTGATGGCCATTCTGACAGGTGGGAGCGATATCTCATTGTGGTTTTAATTTGCATTTCTCTGATGATTAGTGATGTTGCGCACCTTTCCACGCACCTGTTGGTTATCTATGCCTTCTTTGGGAAGAGGTCTCTTCAGATCCTCTGCTCATTTTTAAAATCAGATTATTTGTGCTCTTATTATAGTGTTGTATGAGTTCTTTACATATTTTGATTATTAACCCCTTATCAGATACATGATTGGCAAACTGTTTTTCCTATTCAGTAGGTTGCCTTTTCATTTTGTTGGTGGTTTCCTTTGCTGTGCAGAAGCTTTTTAGTTTGACGTAGGCCCATTTGTTTATTTTTGCTTTTGTTACCTTTGCTTTTGGTGTCAATCCAAAGAGTCATCTCCAAGACCCATGTCAAGGAGCTTACCTTTATGTTTTCTTCTATGAAGGAGTTTTATGCTTTCAGGTCTTTGAAACCTGTAATACATTTGAGTTTATCTTGAGTATGGTATAAGGTGGTGGTCTAGTTTCATTGTTTTGCATATGGCTGTCCAGTTTTCCGAACACCATTTTTTTTTTGAATTTTATTTTTTTATACAGCAGGTTCTTATTAGTTATCCATTTTATACATATTAGTGTGTATATGTCAATCCCAATCTCCCAGTCCCAGCACCATTTATTGAAGAGACTGTCCTTTCCCCATTGTATGTTCTTGGCTCATTTGTTGTAAACTAACTGGCTCTGTACACATGAATTTATTTCTGGGCTCTCTATTCTGTTTTATTAGCTTACATGTCTATTTTTATGTTAACACTGTACTGTTTTGATTACTGTAGCTTTGTAGTATAGTTTGAAGTCATGCCTCTGTGATCATGCCTCCATATAGTTTGAAATGTTGCCTCCAGCTTTGTTCTTGTTTCTCAGGATTGCTTTGGCTATTCATGGTTTGTTTTTTGTTTTTTTTTTGGTTCCATATAAATTTTAAGATTGTTGTATTTTTGTGAAAAATACCAGTGGGATTTTGATAGGGGTTGCTTTAAATTTGTAGATGGCTTTGGGGAGTGTAAACATTTTAGCAATATTAATTCTTCCAACCCACGAGCATGGACTGTCTTTATTTGTGTTTTCAGTTTCTTTCTTCAGTGTCTTATAGTTGTCAGTGTACAGGTCTTTCACCTCCTTGGTTAAATTTATTCCTAAGGATTTTATTCTTTTTGACACAATTATAAATCTGGTTGTTTTCTTAATTTTTAATAGTTTGTGAGTATTTAAAAGTCAGCCGATTTTTGTATACTGATTTTGTATTCTACAACCTCACTGACTTTGTTTATTCTAACAGTTTTTTTGGTGGGGTCTTACAGAGTTTTCTATATATAATATCATGTGCAAATAGAGGTTGTTTTACTTCTTTCTTTATGATTTGGGTGGTTTTTATTTTTCTCGTCTAATTGCTCTGGCCAGGACTTCCAGTACTATGTTGAATAAAAATGGTGAGAGTGGGCATCCTTGCTTTGTTCCTGGTCTTAGAGGAAAGCTTTTAGCTCTTCACCATTGAGTATGATGTTAGCTCTGGGCTTGTCATATATGGCTTTTATTATGTTGTGGTACTTTCTGTCTGTACACAATTTATTGAGGTTTTTATCGTGAATGGATGTTGAATTTTGTGAAACATTTCTTCTGCATTTATTGAGATGATTGTATGATTTTTATTTTTTACTTTGTTAATGTGTGTCACATGGATTGGTTTGGGGAGGTTGAGCCAGCCTTGCATCCCTGGAATAAATCCCAACTGATCATTGTGCATGATCTTTTATTTACTTATTTATTTATTTATTTTATTTATATATTTTTTGGTTGCATCGGGTCTTGGTTGTGGCACACGGGATCTTTCATTGCGATGTGCGGGCTTCTCTCTAGTTGTGGCATGCAGGCTCCAGAGTGCATGGACTCTGTAGTTGTGGCGCGTGGGCTTCAGAGCGTGTGGACTCTGTAGTTGTGGCGCTGGGCTCAGTAGTTGTGGTGTGCGGGCTTAGTTGCCCCATGGCACGTGGGATCTTAGTTCCCCAACCAGGGATCGAACCCGTGTGCCCTGCATTGGAAGGCGGATTCTTAACCACTGGACCACCAGGGAAGTCTCCACGATCTTTTAAATTAATTGTTGAATTCAGTTTGCTATTATTTTGTTGAAAATTTTTACATCTACGTTCATTAGATATATTGGCCTGTAATTTTCTTTTCTTGTTGTGTCTTTGTCTGATTTTAGTATCAGAGTAATACTGGCCTTGTTGGGCTTCCCTGGTGGCACAGCGGTTAAGAATCTGCCTGCCAAAGCAGGGGACACAGGTTTGAGCCCTGGTCCGGGAAGATCCCACAAGCTGCAGAGCAACTCAGCCCTTGTGCCACAACTACTGAGCCTGTGCTCTAGAGCCTGCAAGCCACAACTACTAAGGCCACGTGTCACAATTTCCGAAGCCCGTGTGCCTAGAGCCCGCGCACCGCAACGGAGAGCCGCCCCCGGCTCGCTGCAACTAGAGAATGCCGCGCACAGCAACGAAGACCCAACAGAGCCAAAAAAAAAACAAACAAAAAACTGGTCTTGTTTTGGAGGCATTTAGAATTCTTTGAAAGGTTTTCTAGCCCAGAAGGCCCTCCACTGGCCATTCTCCCCAAAGGCTGTGTATTCGCCTGGGAGACCGGAGCCAGAGGCCTGCCTTTGGCCCAGACCTGCGCCTGTGTTTAAGGGGCATGTCTGGGTAGGCCCCGCTCCAGGAGCTGGGAGGCTGGCGGAGTGTGGGCCTCACCTCCCCTGGGAGCTGTCTTGCATGCCTGACTTCATGTTTCCTGTGCTTGCCCAGGAACGGCCCGGGCCCTGGCCATGGGGCACTGTCGCCTCTGTCACGGGAAGTTCTCCTCCCGGAGTCTCCGCAGCATCTCTGGCAGGGCGCCTGGGGAGAGCTCAGAAAGACCGGCCCCTGGGGACCGTGTTTTTGTCCGGGACTTCCAGCGCCTCCTGGGGGTGGCCGTCCACCAGGACCCGGCTCTGTCCCAGTTTGTCTGCAAGAACTGCCACACCCAGTTCTACCAGTGCCACGGCCTCCTCACGTCTTTCCTGCAGAGAGTCAACGTCCCCCCCACGGGCCGCCGGAAGCCTTGTGCAAAGTAGGCGCCCTCCCTCGTTCGCTGGGGGCGTGCAGGAGACCCCACAAGCGGGCCGCATGGGCACAGGGTGGCCCGGGTGGGAGCCTCCGCAAGGGGAGCCCATCGTGGCGGGTGAGGCAGACGCTCATGAGCACCAGTGCGACGGGTGTGTGGGCGGGGGGCCCGGCGGGCGGCCTCGGAGGAGAGGGCTCAGACTGCACGCGGAGCGGCCGGGCCCACTCCTGCTCTCAGTGGGCGGCGCTGCTCCTTTGCAGGGTCGGTGTGCAGCCTCGGACGGGGGCGGAGGAGGGAGCGTGTGTGGGTGAGTGCACCCCCGGGGTGGGGCGCGGGGTGGGCGGGGTGGGAGGTGCGCGTGCTCACCGGCCATGGGCTGGCGTCTCTGCCTCTCCTCAGTGGACCTGATCGCTTCGAGCCCCCAGGGCCTGCGTGGCTTGGTGGGGTGGGTGCACAGACACGCGGCCGGCTGCGGGGCCCTGCCCAGCCTCCAGAGGACCCTGTCCTCCGAGTACTGTGGCATCGTCCGGGCCGTGTGGGGCTGTGACCGAGGGCACGACTACACCATGGACGCCGACTCCAGCTGCGGGGCCCTCTTGCTGGACGGCACCTTGGGCGTCAGGCGGACGTGGGACAAGGATTTGGCCCCAGGGCTCCCCCGGCATCGGGGGTCCAGCCCCAGCGGGGCTGCCCCTCAGAGCTCCCAGGGCAGAGCGATCGCCGCCGGGGCCGAGACCGAGACGCTGCCCAGCACGGACACAGCCCGGCCTCCTTCAGATGGCGACCCGGTGGGGCCTGGGCCGGGCCCCCCGCCTCAGCCAAGCCTCCCCCAAAGCGGGGCCCCAGGTAGGAGGCGCCTCTGGGCTGTCTGACCAGGATTCCTAGTCCTGGGCCAGGCAGAGCCCTCGACAGGAAGCGTGTGTTGGGGCGGTGGCTGCGGTGTCGTGCGTGGAGGGGCCAGGGTAATGCCGGGGGCCGCCTCACGGCCATCTGACAGCAGAGAGGCCGAGGACCCTGTTCCAGCGCTTTCTGTGACGGCACACTCGTCTGCCCTCCAGGCTTCCTCTAAGCCTGCATGGGCCCAGGGCACAGAGGGTGGAAGAGGACGGGGCCTCGTGGGGCCCGACGGCGGTTGGTGTCTGAGGCTGTCCTGAGCCAGCTGCAGGTCACTCCCTGGGCCTCAGCCAGCGCCCAGTGGGACCAGTGTGGACAGGCTGCTCTGGGCGGCCCCTCCTTCGGGGCCCGATCCCACGGCACTGTGGGTTGGGCGCAGCTGTTCGCAGAGGTCGTGTTCGGAGGGCCAGGCTGGCTTCCGACCGCGTCGCTCGGCCTCCATGTGGGCGCCTGTTGCCGTGTGGGCACCAGGCTGCCCCGTGTGCTGACCCTCAGCCACCGGACGGCTCAGAGTGAGGGCGACGCTGGTGTTGGAGGGGAGAGACTTGTGCTGCACGGTTCTTAGAACTGCTTGCGTTTCTAAACTGTGTGTCTGCAGTACTTGGATAACAGTGATTTTTTTAAATGTCCCAAAACATCCACAAAGTACAAGGCATCCCATCCCAAAGCGACTGGATCCGAACCCCTGGGGAGGGGCTCGGCTTGCTGGCGTTGCTACTGTTGGCTGGACATGGGGGTGGCCCGGCGCTGGGGCCACCCCCATGTGCGGGATGGGTTGGGAGGTGAGTGACTTGGAGGCAGGGGGACCCCAGGCTCCCCATCGTCCTTGAGGGGAGCACCCCTGGCTGTCTGGGGGTGACGGGTGACTGGAGTCTTGTTCTTTGTTTCTCAGGGCAGTTGGGTGAGAAGCAGGTTCCCTCTCCAACCTCGGATGATCGGGTAAAAGACGAGTTCAGTGACCTTTCTGAGGGGTGAGAGAAGAGCGGGTTTACATAGCCTAAAATTCCTCCTTGGAAACCAAGCGCCGCCATCCCAGGGCCGGCAGCCTGGGTCTCGGCCGGCCTCCCCGCTTTCTCTGTTGGGAGGAGGGGAGCGGCGGGGGGTGCTTCTAGGCTTCCGTTCCTGACTGGGGGCTCCTGGGTCCCCGGGGCACCGCAGACCTGATGGAGCTGCAGGGGGCCTGGCCAGGGTGGTATGGAAGTTACTCTGCTCAGATGGTCCTCTGGCTGGTCCTTTGCTGCTGCCGCTTGTCTGGCCCTCCAAGGCCTGAGTTTTGAGCCAACCCCAGACATTACTAGAACAGAAGCCAGCCTCTGGCCTCTATCATGATGTGTTGGTGACGTGGGGGTGGAGGCTTCCTACAGGAGGACAAACCTTCCTGGAAGGGGCACCTGTTTGCTCCTGGGGCCACCCCCTGGGCTCCAAGACCAAACCTTTCAGGATGGAGGCCGCACGCCAGCCAGCCTTCCCACCCTGCCCTGCGAGCTCTGGCTGGACTGCAGATGCACTCTTGTCCAAACAAGTAGGACAGCATGACTTTGGTGCCAGTGACGGATGACCCAGGTGCTGGAGGAACCCCACCGTGTGTGCCACAAACTCCCCCGGGGTCAGGAGGCCGTGGCTGTTCCGTAGCCACCAGCCAGCCTTGGGCCTTTCTCTGTGGGGAGTGTGGCAGCTGGGCTCTGTCCGCTGCCCAGCAGAGACTGTGTAGTGACTCACACTTCAGGGTAAAGGTTACAGACGTACAGATGTTTTTTTGGCCTTTGTGACCTTTGAGATGACTGACAGCTGATCTCTCATCCTGGCAGGTGCTCACAGTTATGGGGGTGAGGTGACATTCTAAAAGCCCACTTCCTGAGAAGCCCGCCTCTTGTGAGGGTCTTCACCCCCTGCCTCGGGCCCCAGTAGAGAGGCTCTTTGGGAGATCGGGGTCCTGGTGTCATGATGAGAAGTGTGGCTTACACGGGATCGTCAGCTTGTGACCCTGGCTGGCGTGCCCTTGCTGTTAGGAGATGGGATTGGAGACTTGGGAATTTTAGGCCTTTTGAGGAGAGCTAAGACGTGCAGTGTGGGGATCCACAGGGTGCCTTTAGACAGGAAGTTTCACTGGCTCCGTCACCGGCCCCAGAGCTTTGCTAAAGGTTCTCTCTTTTCTCCTAGAGACTTCCTGAGTGAAGACGAAAATGATAAGAAGCAGAATACCCAGTCCTCAGACGAGTCCTTTGAGCCCTACCCAGAAAAGAAGTAAGGGGGACAGTGGTGCTGTAAGCTCGCGGGATGTGGGAGGTGTCCAGTGGGTGACTGGAGACGTGCGTCTGCCCTGGGGGGCAGCGGGGACTGGACGGAAGCTCGCTGCCCCCGTCTGCCTCGCTCAGCACATGCTTTCTGCTTCTCTGATGGCCTGACCTCCCAAGCTCGGCACAGTGTGGCTTCTGGGTGACCCGGGAGGACCTGCCCAGTTCAGCGCAGGGACCTGGCCTGGCGTCACCCTGGGGGGCAGCAGCCAGCTGTGCGAGGAGCCCTGGGGATGTGACCCCGCCACCCACCCGCGTCTGCTGTCGGCCCCACTTTCCCGGCTCATCATCTGCTCTCGGGTCCGCCTCTGGCTCTGATTGCCACGCCACTTCCTCGTTGAGGCAGCCTGCCCCCTGCTCGGCTTTGTGTCCTCTCTCCATTAGAACACGGGGTCGTGGCAGAGAAGGCCGTTTTCACTTGTGTCACCCTGTGCCCAGGAACACCCCAAACACCTCCAGTTAGTAGATGCCCAGCCTGGGCCTCTGACGTGGAACAAAATCTCAGGAGCACCACACCATCAGCCGGGAAAGCACAAAACAAAACAGAGAAGCAAAAGCATGGCTTCCTTTTCTGCTTTAAGCTCCCGTGTGGGCAGTGTGGGTAGAGAGACAGGAGAGGAGGCGGCTCAGGAGATCCCAGTCAGCGTGTGGGGCTGGCTGAGTCACGAGCCCTTGAGCAGGCCTGAGTGGACACACGCTGCCTGGGGCCAAGGGGGGCGTCAGGCGGGCTAGGTTGGGGAGACCACACCTGCTTCCACGGTGCCGCCCGGGGCTGCGGCAGGAGCCCCCGCTCCCCACCCTGAACTCCACGAACCCACCTCTTACGTCCTGCTGCCCAGCAGGCCTGGGGCCACTGGTGTGGGGACGGGGACACCTGCCGTGTCCCTGGGTTTCCAGGAGGCCCCTGGGAGGGCACACAGACACATGCTGTAGGACAGGACACACAAGGTATGTGTTCAGAGGCCTGTGGGAGGTGGGACTGGGCGGCAGTGGGCTGGCGGAAGCTCTGGGCTCAGCCCTGACGGCCTCAGGTGCCTCAGGTGCCATGATGTGAGTGCCAGCTGACGTCCTAGGATGGGGCCTCTGAGCAGCCGTGGTCCATGTGACCTTGCAGCAGCCGTGCCTGTCGGGGTCCGCAGCCAGGCGGCAGGGGCCAGGGCTCCAGCAGGAAGCGGGAGAGAAGGAGCCTGAGCGGCGATGGGAAGGAAGGGCGCCGGCAGCCCCGAGTTGGGCGCTGTGAGCACGGTCCTCCTGCGTCTGCAGGGACCTCAACACCTCGTCCTTCACGGACTCACCTGAGACACCTGTGGGCTCTCTGAAGCCTCCTGCTCTCAAGAAACGTGTAATCCTCTGCAAGCACTGGTTACGGTTCAGCTCTGACTGGGTGCCCAAGCCACACAGCAGAGGAGGAGGGTGGAGGCCAGGACCGTGGCCAGGCCGGAAGAGCAGTTATTAGACAAAAGGAGAAGCAGCCTGTACAGCTGTTGAGAAGGTTCTTGTTAATGCACTGTTTAAAGAGGAGGACAGCTGTTTATGTTTTTTATTTATTTATTTATTTTTGCTGTGTTGGGTCTTCATTTCTGTGAGAGGGCTTTCTCTAGTTGTGGCAAGCGGGGACCACTCTTCGTCGCGGTGCGTGGGCCTCTCACTATTGCGGCCTCCCCTGCTGCGGAGCGCAGGCTCAGTAGTTGTGGCTCACGGGCCCAGCCGCTCCGTGGCACGCGGGATCCTCCCAAACCAGGGCTCGAACCCGTGTCCCCTGCATTAGCAGGCAGACTCTCAACCACTGCGCCTCCAGGGAAGCCCTGTTTATGTTTTCAATTGTGGTAAAATATACGTAAGAACATATACTGTTTCACCATTTTTAAAAGTGTACAACTCGGTGGCATTTAAGTGCTTTCACAGTGTTGTGCGACTGTCACCACTATTTCCAAATTTTTACTATCCCAAGTAGAAACTCTGTCCCCATGAAGCAACGACCTCCCCTCTCCTCCCCACAGGCCCTGGCAACTCCTAATCTAGGTATCCATTCTGGGGACTTCATACAAGTGCAATAACGTGTTATGTGTCCTTTTGCTACGGGCTTCTTCCACTTAGAATGATGTTTTTGAAATTCATCCATGTTGTGATGTGTCAGTTTGATTCCTTTCTATGACTTGAGTAATATTCTATTGTAAAGGGACTTCCCTGGCAGTCTCGTGGTTAAGACTGCACTCTTCCACTGCAGTGGGCATGGGTTTGATCCCTGGTTGGGGAACTAAGATCCTGCATGTGGCATGGTGTGGTCAAAAAAAAAAAAAAATTCTATCGTATGGATGGACCACGTTTTGTTGATCCATTCATCTGTCAATTTTGGTTGTTTATACTTTTTTTTGGCTATTGTGAATCATGGTATAAAGACTGTTGTAACAAGTATCTGAGACCCTGTTTTCAATTCTTTGGGTCATATGGTACTTTGAACTTTTTGGGGAACTGCCATACAGTTTTCTACAGCAGCTGCACATTCTACATTTCCTACTAACAGTGTACAGGGGTTCTGATTTCTACACATCCTCACCAATATCTGTTATTTTCTGGGTGTGTGTGTGTTTTAATAGTCATCCTAATGGGTGTGAAGTGGTATCTCGTCATTTTGATTGGCATTTCCCTAGTGATGAGTGATGTAGAGCATCTTTTCACATGCTTGTATCTTCTTTGGAGAAATGTCTATTCAAGTCCTTTGCCCACTTTTTAACTGAGTTGTTTGCTTTTTTGCCATTGAGTTGTATATATTCTCCCTTTTTTCACTCTCTTCATAGTGCCCTTTGGTGCACAAAAAATTATTTTGAAGTCCAATTTACCTGTTTTTACTTTTGTTGGCTGTGCTTTTGGTGTCATATTTAAGAGAAACCATTCCCAAATCTAAGGTCCTAGAGGATTTACCCCTAAGAATTTTAGTTTTAGATCTTTGATCCATTTGAGTTAATTTCTACGTAGGGTGTGAGGTAGGGATCCAGCTCCATTCTTTTGTATGTGGATATTCGGTTGTCCCAGCACCTTTTGTTGAAAAGACTGTCCTTTCCCCCATAAGTGGTCTTGGCACCTTTGTCAAATCAGTTGATTGTACTTGCAAGGGTTTATTTCTGGTCGCTCAATTATTCAGTTGGTCTGTATGTCTGTCTTTTTGCCAGTACCACACAGTTTTGATTATTGTAGCTTTGTAGTAAATTTTGGAATCAGGAAGTTTGAACTCTCCAGCTTTGTTGTCTTTCAAAATTGTGTGGTTATTCAGTGTACCTTGAAATTCTATGTGAAAATTTGTTTTTTGTTGTTGTTGTTGTTTTTGTAAAAAACACCATTGGGATTTTGATAGGGATTGAATGTATAGATTGCTTTGGGGGATAACTTCCATCTTTACAATCCATGGGTATGAGATATCTACTTATTTAGGTCTTTAACTTCTTTCAGCAGCATTTTGCAGTTTTCAGTGTACAAGTCTTTCACCTTGGTTAAGTTTATTCCTAAGTGTCTTATTCTTTTTGATGCTATTAAAAATGAATTGTTTTCTTAATTTCCTTTTTGGACTGTTCATTGTTAGTGTATAGAGATAGAACTGGTTTTTGTGTGTTGATTTTCTACCCTGCAATGTTGCTGAAATTATTTTTCTGTGTGGGTTCTTTAGGGTTTTCTACATATAAGATCATGACATCGTGAAGAGGTAATTTTCTTTCCTTTCTAATTTAGATGCCTTTTCTTTTTTTTTTTTTTTGCCTACTTGCTGTGGCTAGGACTTCCAGTATTCTGTTGAGAAGTGGTGAAAATGAGCATCTTTGTCTTGTTCTTGCTTGGTCATCACCGCCAACAGCACGTGAGGCCCACCACCCCCTCTCTCTCTGTTCCTGATCTCAGAGGAAAAGCTTCCAGTCTTTGACCACCGAGCATGGTGTCAGCTGTGGGCTTGTTGCTATGGCCCTAGAAGTTTCCTTCTATTCCTGACAGATTTCCTTAAACTCCTGGATCTAGAAAGAAAAGTGTGCATGTATCTTTAAGTCTCTGAAGGACACCACAGGGCGGGGGGAAGTTACTGTGTCTGGCCTGGTCCTCTGGGGCCTGCGAGACTGGCTGAAATGCATGACCCCATGTGTGGAGGACAAGGTCCCCGCTGCCCAGGGGCTGTGGAGTGGGGGACGGCAGTGGGCGCAGAGCTCTCTCCTGGCTGCCCTGAGTCTCCCAGCAGGTTCCAGAAGAGTGGATCCTGATCTTTTCTAGCTTAACGATAGTTTTGTTGAGGGACTGACCCCCGAGTCTCCCCTGCCCCACCTTTTTCCATGCTGTCTCCAAAATTATGGTGTTGATATTTCAGACAGGGAGTGAAAGTTGTCATGAAGGCCCACTCCTGTGTCCCGAGGGGGCAGTGCAGCGCCTCCACCTCCCCGAAGAGCTGTTCTAGCTTTGGCGGCCAAGGGTCAATTTGAGGGCCAGCCAGTCAGCACGGGGACTGAAGCAGGTTAGCCCTGGAGGCCTGAGGAGACCCACCTCCCGCAGTGCATATGCAAACAATCAGAAACATCACTGACTGGTGTCCTCTTTTCCCCCCAGGATCTCTGGTAAGAAGAGTGAAAGCAAAGAAGCCAAGAAGTCAGAAGAACCAAAAATTCGAAAGAAACCTGGGCCCAAGCCGGGCTGGAAGGGCAAGCCGCGCTGTGAGAGGTGAGGGGCCGGGGCCGCGCAGCCCGTCGGGGCCACGCAGCCCGTCGGGGCCGCAGCTCCACGTGTGCTCTGCATTGCAGGGAGGAGCTGCCCACCATCTACAAGTGTCCTCACCAGGGCTGCACGGCCGTGTACCGTGGGGCTGACGGCATGAAGGTGAGGGCCCCGGCCCGTGAGGATGGGGGGGAGGCTGGACAGGCCTGCAGTGCTGGGATCTGTTCCTCTGGGGAGAGGAGGGTGCTGAGCGGGGCCTGTGGGAGGGAGGCACGTGCTGTGACCAGGGGTGTCCGCCAGGCCGAGGCACTCAGGTCCCCAGTCCCTCCCACAGAAGCACGTCAAGGAGCACCACGAGGAGGTCCGGGAGAGGCCCTGCCCGCACCCCGGCTGCAACAAGGTGTTCATGATCGACCGCTACCTGCAGCGCCACGTCAAGCTCATCCACACAGGTGCGTCCCCCCCCCCACCCGCCCCCGTGGACAGGGCTGCCTCCTGGGAAACCGGCGCCGAAGAATCCTGGTGCCTCTCTGTGGGTTTACTGTCGTGTCTTTTTAAATCACTACTTTAAGAAGATGACGTGTGCTTTTTGGATTACAAGTGACCCGCATCCGTTGTAGAAACTGGGGGAGGAAGCACAGTGAAGACAGTGCCCTGCCCTGGTCATCACCACCACCAGCACGTGAGGCCCAGCGCCCCCTTCTCTCTCTGAACATGCGTTCATACCTTGGACTCTAACGTGCCTGGTGCGCGTCGTCGCTGCTTCTGCACAGAAGGCAGCTCTCCCAGACCGCACCCCCTTCTAGATAGATTTGTTCCATCTGTGTCTATGCCTAAGAGAGAGTTTTTCTTGTTCTGAACTTTGTAAAAATGAGTTACTTCACTCAGAGTTGACCGTTTAATTGTTGGCGCACATTTACTTGTTGGTTCCACAGCGAAACAAACAGTTTTCCTTGTGTGTTTTTGCTCCAAGTGTTCTTGTCTGTGTCTCTAACAAACACAGTGATTCTCTTGGGTTGGGTCAAGCTGTTCTCAGTCTGGATGCCAGTGGTCGTGACCACAAGCAGTTTTTGTTTTTAACACAAAAGAGGCTAGATGTGTGCTATGGGGACGGTTGCCCCTAGTGAGGGAGGAGCCTGCCTGGGAGGCTGGTTCAGGTACTGGTAGAGGAGCAGTGGGACGTGCAGTGACGTGGGGCGGGAAGCGTGTGGCAGCTGCCCCACTGGCACGGCCTGCAGTGGAACCACTGGCGTGGGGCGTGACGGTTCAAGTTCTGTTCAAGAGCGTTAAGATTGCCTTTGCAGTGGGTACCCCGCAGAGGGCCCAGCGTGGCGGTGGGTCTTAGAGTAGCAGCAGCTGTCATCAGTCATCTATGCAACCTTGCTGAGTTGGCTTCCTCTAAAAATTTGTGCTCAAGGAAATCGGCCTAAAGGGCAAGAAAACAGGCTCCGGGTGAAATGTACACAGTAGCTGGAGAGGAAGCTGCAGCCAGGTGACAAGTTCAGGCGGCCCGGAGGGCTCTGTGTCAGAGCTGTGGCACCTGTAAGGCACTTGGGCACCGAGGGGAGGGTGTCAGGGCCTGTGGTCACTGCCTCTCTGGTCCCCAGAGGTGCGGAACTATATCTGTGACGAGTGTGGGCAGACCTTCAAGCAGCGGAAGCACCTCCTGGTCCACCAGATGCGCCACTCAGGAGCCAAGCCCCTGCAGTAAGTGGGGTGGGGGGTTGGGGGGGGTTCCCCCACCAGCGGTGCCCTGGCTCACCTGCCCCCGGCCCCCAGGTGCGAAGTCTGCGGGTTCCAGTGCCGGCAGCGGGCATCCCTGAAGTACCACATGACCAAGCACAAGGCCGAGACGGAGCTGGACTTTGCCTGCGACCAGTGTGGCCGGCGGTTCGAGAAGGCTCACAACCTCAACGTGCACATGTCCATGGTGCACCCCCTGACGCAGACCCCGGACAAGGCCCCGGAGCCCCCGCCTGGGCCCGCAGCGGGGCAGGCCGTGAAGGCTGAGCCTACCTGAGGGCACGCCCGCCCCCGAGCTCAGTGGGCAGTGATGGGGGTTCAGGCCTGACGGCACAGCTCTGCACCCCGACGAGCCTCCACCCCGTGTGCTGGGTGGCAGGGGCTCAGCACACAGCTCACGGGGCCTTGTGGCTTCTGCTCTGGGACCGGCAGTTTCTTCTATAAACAGAGTGACTTGGGGCCAGAGGCAGACTTCAAAGAAATGATTCCTCTTCCCCACTAATGCAGTCGAGGTTTGTAACCCACTTTTCAGGGCAACGGAGAGCTCCACGTTAACGCTTGTAATAAATTATTTACCGAGGAGTTGGGCTATGCCCTGCACAGATCCTGTCAGAAGAGTCGGGGCTCCTGGTAGAGGTCAGGGTCCAGCATGGCCTGCTGCCTGCTGAGGAGGGCGGCACGCACTTCCGGGTCACAGTCCGCACTCGCACCCAGCAGCTGCAAGAAAGCCCGTGTGCTGGGCCCGTGCTGCTGCCCATGGCCCCCAAACAAACACCCAGGGCCCGGGGAGATGCCAAGTGCTGGACGCTGCATGTTCGTTTTCCCGAAGGCGTTCAGCACCCTCACAGTGAACAGTGATGGGGACTTAAAGACAGACAGCAAGGCGAGCATCTGGGCATTACCTCTGCCACGTCTGAGAAGCTCCTTTTCGGGCACCGAGGTATCGACTGCAGCAGGAAAAGACGAGCGTTTGTAATCAGGCTTACGGGGTCGCCCTGGAGAGAAGACAGAGCCGCGGTCAGGGTGCCCACAGCTGCACGCTGCGCCAGGAGGGGCTGCACAGGCCCCCAAGAGCTGGCCGCCCGGGTCCGTCTGGAGACAGGCCTGGCCCTGCACCTGCCTGGGCCTGGAGGTCCCCACTGTGGGCCAGAGTCCAAACCGCACCAGTCTCCCCAGCCACGAAGAGGCCCACGAGCTTCAGGTACATGTTAACAGCAACATGCAGGAAGGCGTCTTCCTGGAGGAGGGCGTCCTCGTCAAAGTAGGACAGGAGGCTGAAAGCAGAGACGGATGTCAGGTGACCCGGCCCTCACTGACCTCACTGAGGCCGGTGCAGGCAGCAGAGGAGCAGCCTTTCCCATCTCAAGGGAGCCCCGCCGCCCCTCCCCTGACCAGCAGGCCCCGGGGGTTACCTGTAGAAGGCGACCGGCAGCAGCCTGACCTGGTGGTCGGGGGCCAGGCGGAGGAGGGTGCGCCCCAGGCCGGCATCTGCAACACAGAGGGGCTCCGTCAGCAACGCAGGTGCCTCCCTGCAGGGTCAGGGTCTTCACGGGCGTCGTGTGCCTGGTGACGCAGGGGTGATGTCCTCATGCTGCAGAGTAGAGCTTGGGGGCCGGGGTCCCTGGGATCCTCGATACTCCACTAAATTATTTTGCTTAAATGAGTCTGCATACTTAACCAAGAACAGAAACTTGCAAAAATGAGTTTTCAAAGTGAGCCCCAAGGAGAGGCTCATGTTTAACCATCTGAAAGTTGCTTCTGAAGAGGACTAAAGAACGGGGCCGCAGTCTGACCCTGCCGCCCCCTGTGCTCCCGGCAGAGGGCTGGGAACCAGGACAGACACAGGTCGGCCAGTCGGTCTCCGGATTTCTCACCCGTCTCCGTCAACTGAAAGAGCGGCAGCCAGGAAATCCTCTTCCTCTGCAGACACCCCAGGACCTCGGCACAGACGTCCAGGGGCTTCAGGGAGCCAGCGGCCTGTTACCCACAGGAGGAGGAGGAGAAGGACCCTAAGCTGACAAGTGCGCAAGGAAGAGGTGTCCACCTGGGGCCTCTGGACATAAGACACCAAGAGGCAGGCCAGCGGCCTGGGGTTTTCTCTCCTGAGAAAGCCTTCGACACAAGGGTCCCAGGTGCACCCACCCCCACCACCACCATGAGACCCTAACTCAGGAGGTCTCGGGGGAGACGGGGAGACCCATGGTTTCGAGTGCCCCGGGGGGTCGTACCAGCTGCTCGCTGCCCTGCCCACGGCGGCAGAGGGTCTGACCTACCTGTGGGGTCAGATGTGAAGAGAGCAGGCCCATCAAGGAAAAAAAAAACAGGAAAACCAACAGCTGCAAATACAAACAGGTCCACTGACAACATAGAACTACCTGTGCTCCGTTCCCTTAAAGTAATTCTAAATGGGGAAAGAACACATTCCTCGTTAACGGAACAATTTACAGGCCTAGGTTATAAATCTCTCTTAAGTGGATCTCCAGAGAAAGAAAAGTTTCCAGTCACTCTTAAAGAGAAAATTTAATGGGTTATAAACTATTACTGCTTGGGGACCTGTCTCTGCTGATCCCCCAGGCCAGAGTGTGAGGAGGTGACAGTGGCCTGGAGGCTCTGGAGCCGCTAAAATCCCTCCAGCAAAAACCACCTGAAAACTCTTAAAAATAGACTCTCCCTGGCAGTTTCTTCCTTTAAATTATAATCACCAAAAACTCAGCTCAGCAACTGTTCTCAGGCAGGTGGGTACGGCCTGAGCTACTGCGGGACCCTGGCTTTCACAGAACCAGGGGTTCAGCTGGGGGAGACACGGGAGCACGCCACAGCTCTGGGTAGGGGGCCCTGGGGGGTCCCACAGCTCCCAGTGGGGCCACCAGCCTGCCATCCGAGCAGCCCTCTGTCCACCCTTGGTCTTTGCCAGCAGCTAACTGGGGTGCGGGTGCCTGGAGGCTATGAGAAGGAAGGTCCCGCTGGACAGCTGACAGCCAGCCCTGACCCCCCACCCCGGGGGTTGCGTTGATAAACAGGCCGAATAAAAGCCCTTGAGAATGAGATGTAAAGTACCCTTTTTATCAACAAGCCTGAGAACCTAAGTCTTACTAAACCTACAAACCCAGTAAGTCTTTGCTTCCAAATAAAGTTACCAGCACCCCAAACTCTTGTCTGTCCTTGAAAAGCACAGTGTGGTCGGAACCCTGAGAGCCAGTGAGGCTGCTGGGAAAGGACACGCAGGGAAAGGATCTCACTCTTACCTCCTCTCCTTGGCCGTCCAGCTGCCCCAGCTCCCGCCGGATGCTCTCCTTCCCGGCCCGTCGAATCATAAAGTGCAGGGCAGCCGCGCAGAGCCAGGCCGGGCCAGGTGTGGGGGGTGCCGCAAGGGGGGAGAGGACGCTGCCGCAGACGGAGGTGTGTGTCACCACAAGAGCCCCCCGCCCGTCACAGCGAGAACCCAAAGCGCACCCCCCCCCCCCCGGCCTCCCAACCGGTCTCCACAGGCTGGCCCTTGGCTGTCAACATGCCCCTCTGCCCCGGACACAGGAAGCGGTATGCCTGGAGGGGGCACCCGTTCCCAGCAGCCTCAGCTTTGCAAGGAGTCCTCCCCCCCGAGTCTGCACCCGCCTTCTACTCAGCCCCCACTCCGACTGCACTGTGATGTTCACGGTTCTCCAGAAGGTTAAAACTGGGCCGAAAGTTAAAAATGGAATATAATGCAGTGATTTAAGAAAGTTCTCCGCTCTTTGCAGAATTAGACTCAGTGGGCAGACTTGGTTTCTTCGTCTTCTGAGATTTCGAGCATCCCTGACCCTTTGTGGGGGGGACACAGGTGCCTCGGATAAAAACGGGTCACAAAGGAAGATGCAGGGAGGCTGGATGGGGCCAGCAATCCCTGCTGTGACCTCCGAGGACAGCACCACTCGGATGTGCGAGGAGACGGGCAGGTGGACCCCGGATGCCAGTCTGACGGGACCGTGTCCGCTCGGCTCTGCTTCCCCCTTCCACACGTGGGCCTCACAGAGCCTCCCCAGGGCCCCCTCCAGCTCCCGAGACACCATGCACGTAACCCAGAGTGGGTCCCGCTGCCCGCACTCACCTCCCGGCAAAGTGCCGGGCCTCCTGCAGCCTCCGCAGCTCTGCAGGCAGCGGGCTCTGAGAGCATCTCCTCCAGCGGCGGTGAAGCTCGGGCTCCAGGTGCGGCCACCACAGCTCATGGGAGAGAACGGGCACCGACAGGTCAGTCCCCCCCCCTCACCAAGAAGATCGGGAAGCCTCGGGTGATGCTGGCGATCTGCGTGGGCAACGTCTGCCCGCAGGCCGACACCCCCAGAGCCTGTCTCCCGCTCATCAAGTGCTTCATAACCGCAAGGACAGCGTCTCATTTAAGGTCCAAAGCAGCTCCGTGAGGCGTGCTCATCCTCATCCGCGGAGGATGCAGGATGTGGACAGAGGATGGCCCGGTCCTTGGACGGCCCTGCTGAGCTGCAGAGCCGTGAGCCAGAGGCCACAGCCGCCCAGGGAGCCAGCAAGGAATGCGCTGCGTCCTCCCTCCCGACAAAACTGAGAAGGGGTGAGAAAGCCCGCGTGGGAGCCCCACCCGTGGAACGTCACGAGAAGGCCGGGCCAGCAGGGGCTGGGGCGGCAGCCGGACCAGCAGAGCAGCAGTCCCCGCTCAGCTCCAGTCAGCACAGAGCAAGTAGGAGTGTGAACGGCTCCGGGCACAGAGACTCCCGAGGAGCCCCACCCCAACTCCTGTGGTCTGTCCCAACTGCTCCTGGTGCAGCTTCCCCTGAATCACGCTGCCAGGAAGCCCTGGGCGGACCCCGGCTGCGCCAGGTCCAGGAACGTCCCTGAAAAGATGGGGAGCCTACCAGAGCAGAGGTCAGAAGCAAGGGGCACTGGGTCTGGCAGGCAGTCAGGGTCAGGTCGGCTGCCAGGGAGGGGTCTCTGCTTCGTAAACAGGCGTTGAGGAGCCCCTGCGGGGAGACACGCCCGCACGCAGGGTTTGCACGCGGACCAGGGCCCCGGGAGCTGCCACGCACCAAGGGCCCAGCCCTGGGGTCTGAGTGAGCAGCGACGCTGGAGGGGCAGAGGGAAAGGAAATTACCCTGAAGAAGTGGGCCGTGATGTCGTGGGTCAGGGCGCCGTCGTGGGAGAAGTTTCTCTGCACAACAGTAGAGGCCAGTGAGGAAGCACGCGCAGGACAGGGCGGGCAGCTGCTGGGGGCTCCAGCACGTAAGGACACGCGGCAGGATGGTACCGCCACGGTCCACGGAGGGCTGGCTCCGTGTGGCTTCGCATCCACCCCCGTGCCCGCCAGCCGTGGTGCAAACCCCGTGGGCCCAGGCGGGCGGGCCAGGTGCCGTCCCTGCCGTGTCCTCCCTGGCTGCTTTCACAGGCCGTTCTCAAGGCTCGAAGGGAAACGGCCTTTAGAACGAACTTAAAGAAAATCTCATTTCTGCTGCTTCCCCAGTTACCTTTTAAAGTTCCACACAAATGAACAGAACCTCAGGTCAAGCTCTAGTCACGTGTGCATTTCTAGAAAGTGGGAACCCATCTTTGGTGTAGAAGCCGTTCCCCTGCAGTGGGCAGGGGAGCACTTATGCACGGCACCTCCCTGACCCTGACCACGTGCAGGTCACAGGGATGTCACCCTTTGGAGCCCCTGACAAGAGCTGGGGCACCATCTGGCTTCCGTGCCCCCAAAAGAAACCGACGGAGGGGAGGCAAGGCGGGCAGGATGGTCTGCACATGCAGGGCCCAAGCTGGTCACCCTGCGGAAGGTTCCGTGAAGGAGTCGTGCTCCGGAGGACGAGGCTGCCCGGTCGCTAGCCTCGCAGGCCGGTGCCGAGCCAGGTGAAGGGCTCACCCGCAGCTCCGAGCGCCACGTCCTACCCTCAGAGACCCGGCGTGGGCAGGCAGGACATGCACTGAGGCGTTGGCTCCACGTGACCACGGATGCGCTGGTGAGTTTTCCAGAGCCAGCCTGAGGTGCCCACGTAGCCCCTCAACCCCACAGCCCAGCTCACTTGCCCTGCGCCTACCAGCTCCGAGTTGACCAAGTGGAAGAAGTCATCGCAGTCGGGGGCGGCCAGCTGCTCCAAGCGGGGGCTGCCGACAAGCACGGAGGGGGGCAGGCCGAGGAGGATGCTGCGAGGAGGGAGGCATGGACGGTGACCCCGAGAGCTACGCTCGGAGCGCAGCCAACCCTCCCAGCCCGCTCGGAACTGGCCCTGGTCTGCGGCCTGTTGCCCTGCTGGGCCGACGGACACTCACTGTGTGTCCCCAGACCAGGTGTGATGTTACACGATGACCAAGGGCAGGGAGCAGCGTGTTAACCAACCAGTTCACGAGACCGGGAAGGACATCACGGCTCAGCCGTGATGCAGTGAGGACCCTGAGCGCACATTCCACACGAGGTCTTTGAACTGAGGGGTTTCTGAAGCCCAGGAGGAGAACTTTCACCCCCAGTTGCTTTCACACCTCTAGACCCTGCTCTCCAGGGGACCCGGGGAAGATGCCGTCCCAGGCTGGGGCGGGGGCCAGAGACGAGCAACTAGTGGGAAGAGACCCCAAAGTGAAGACAGACCCTGGGGCACCAGCCGTGTTACCGTTTGCACATGAGCAGCTCCTGCTGTCGCTGCAGGCGGCTGGCCACGTCCCACCCTCGAGCCAGGGCCTGGAGGCGTCTGCAGAAAACTCCAAAGAGGAAGTGGCCCCGGGGAGCAGCATGGCCGAGGCGCGCTGGGCCCTGCTCCAGGCCAGCAGCCATCTCCTGAAGAGAGCACGGCCAGAGGCAGAAACCCTGGGGCCTCTCAGTCCCAGCAGGGCCCCGAGGTGGGGCCAGCGGAGTGAGTGCAACTAGCCTTTTCACTTGGAAATGACTGAACAACTGCAGGATTTTGCAAAAATGAAGAAAGAACAGTGCAAAGAACACCCTTCCCCAGACTCCCCATGGCTGACACTTCACCCGTTTATCACCTGCTCCCCTGTGCAGGTGGGGGGTGTGCACAGCCTGAGGGTGAATCACACAAGTGAGGCGCGCACACAGCCTGCAGGCACACGTGTGTTGTCTCACCCCCCAGATGCAGAGCACCCGTCTCATCATCACCCCGTCATCTGTGACCCCAACCCCACGTCTCCCGCTGTGTCTGCCCTCACAGGTCACCTTCTTCCACGTTCAGTTATGACGGACGTGGAGGACAAAGGTCAAGATGAGGGCTTGGGGGACTCGGGTCCTTTCTCTGTGGGATGCTTTACTCATTTTTAAGTACATTTTCCCAGTGCTCCAGACCACATCCTCCATGATTTCTCTTTCATTCCCCACATGTTCTAAAGTCAGGCACTTTTTTAAGAGTGACAGCGGGAACACCGAATCCTATTATACAGAATTGCATGTACTCTTCCAAAGTTACAGACCCCCAGTGCACACTGTGGACGAGGATGCAGGATGGGGCCTTGCTCTGCACTCTGACCCCAGAGTTCACGCTCAAGAGATCTGGGGAGAGCAGGATGCTGACAGAAACACCCCTTTCACTTCAACGTGAGAAACACGGTTTCTGCACTCTCCTAAAAGTGCTCCTGCCTTGCTGCCAAGTGACCCGGGAGACGGGAGAGTCTCCCAGCCTCCGACATCTGCAAACTCCTGATCCTCGGCCAGGTGGAGGGTTATTTATGTCAATCCTCAGAGCCTGACCTCCCAACGCAGCACCAGGAGTTACAAAGCAGAGAACAGGAGTAGCAGCCACGCTGCTGCCAAAGTCAGTATCTTTACTTCCTGTTCTCAAATTTTAAACGTCCTAAAGCCTGGAGATGCTTCCCATATTACAGTTTTCGTTTCCGTGTTCCTGTGATGTTCACAGTGAGGTGAGTTCACAGAGCACGTGGCCTCTCTGGTCTAAGCCATTGTGTATGTGACTCAAGCTTTCGTTCTGGTCAGGTTCCTTAGGACTCACTGGATATTCATAATAAATATCTTAATAGCACGTGGCTTAAATGCAGTGGACACACTTGAGTTTTACATCTTCTAACTCACCTGCAATCTGGAAAAAATATCACGATTTCCTGTGCAGCCACCAAGAACCAAATCAGAATTCTCTGAGTGATCATAACTCCTTGAACTGAAATGAAAACACAGTGAAAGCCTCCTAAGTGTCTCCTAACTGTGCTGGGCTGCCTGCTTCTCCTCCTGCCTCCAGAGTGGCCTGTGGTCACAGGGCCAGGACGTACCCGGAGACAGCAGGACACTCACGGTGTGCCAACAACAGCAAAAAGCCAGCAACCAACTCAAGCAACACATCAAAACAATTACATGCCACGACCCAGTGGGATTTATCCCAAGAATGCAAGGTTGGCTCAACATGCAAGAATCAATTAATGCAATAAACATATGAGTAGAATAAAAACCAAAAACCACACAGATAAAGCATTAAATTAAATGCTATACCCTTTCATGATTTTAAAAAAAACAAAAAACAAAACAAAAAAAAAACTAGGAGTAAAAGGGACCTTCCTCAACCTGTCAAAGGGCATCTATGAAAAACCCTCAGTTCACACCGTTCTTAATGATGAAAACTGTCCTCCTAAGATCAGGACCAGGACAACTGTCCGCTCATACCACTTCCAGTCAACACTGCCCTGTCAAGTTCTGGCCAGGACAATTCAGCAAATAAATAAATCAGTACATATAAGGCATCCAGATTGGAAAAGAAAAAGTTAAACCATCTCTACTGGCAGATTTCAAGACCTTTCATATAGAAAATCCTAAAGAATTCACAATAAAAAACCATCAGAGCAAATAAGTGAAATTAAAGCAATGAGCCTATGGTACTAAAAAGAATAAAATACTTAATAAATTTAATCAGGGAGATGCAAGAGTTGTGTGCTAAAAACTATAAGATATTGTTGAAAATATTAAAGATGACCTTAATAAATGGAAAGCCACCCCATGTTCATGGATAGGAAGATGGCAATGCTACCCAAACTGATCTACAGATACAATGCCGTCATTATCAGAATCTCATCTCGTTTTGCAGAAAGTGATAAGTTGATCCTAAAATTCAGGTGGAAGTGCAAGGGACCCAGAATAGCCAAAAAAAATCCTGAAAAAGGACAAAGTTGGAGGATTTCACATTTTCCAATTTTTAAAATTTATTTATTTTTGGCCATGGCACATGGCTCGTTGGAACTTGTTACCCGACCAGGGGTTGAACCCAGGCCCTTAGCAGTGAAAGTGCAGAGTCCTAACCACTGGACCACCAAGAAATCCCCACATTTTCCAATTTTAAAACTTACTACAAAGCTATAGTAATCAGAATGGTGTGGTCCTGGCACAAGGATAGACATATAGGTAAGTAGAATACAATCAGGAGTCCAGGAGTGAACTCTCACATGTATGGCTAATGGACTTTCCACAGGAGTTCCAAGACCATTCAACAGGGAAAGGGCAGTCTCTTCAACAAAAGGGGACAACTGGATATCCACATACAGAAGAATGGGGCCAGATCCCTACCTCACACCATATAAAAAATTAATGCAGAATGGATCAAAGGCCTAAAAATAAGAGCTAAATCTAAAAATAGATGAAAAAGGCTTCTTCAAAATTTAAAACTTTTGTGCATCAAAGTACCCCTTCTAGGGAGTGAACCGATGACTCATGGAATGAAAGAAAATATCTGCAACTCATATATCTGGTAAGGACCAAGTATCTAGAGTATATAAAGAACTCTTATGACTCAATAAGCAAATAACCCAATTTTAAGTAGGCAAAGGATCTGATTAGACATTTGTCCAAAAAAGGTAACACAAATGGTCAACCAGCACGTGAAAAGATGCTCAACATCATAAGCCATCAGGGAAAAGCAAATCAAAACCATAATGAGATAACACGACGTACCACCTCGACACAGCAACCACGAGGACGATGAGAAAAACAGGCCACGTCAGAAGGCCACACCTGGCACAGCCCACTTGGTACCAGGAACGCCTGCCTTTCATGGCAGGCAGTCCACGCCAGTGCTGCCTGCACTGTGGGTGACAACACTGGCGCCCACCACTTGCTTGACCTTTTATTCTCATCACATTTGCTAATAACCCTGATACCAGGAGACAAAGCAGAAAGACCAGGTCACTGCCACTGGCAAATCTAGGCACAGAGAGAAAGCTGATTCCGGAAGCTTGCCTTTATCTCGAAAACCCAAACTTGCGATCAGGATATGTTCAACTGTGCTCTGTATAACACAAACTGGACTGAGAGAAATAAAAACGTTCTTAGAGCTACCAAAATCAAAAGACAGACTCTTCGGGGCACTAACATTCCTAACCTTTGGCAGAAGTCCATGAGCACGTCGACAAGCGTGGCACAGGCGACTTCCAGGTCTCCATCGCAGCCCCCGGTGGCAGAGGGCGCGGGGAGGAAGTGCTGGTAGATGGCCCACTGGTGGAAGTCCTGCCTGCAATGCAAATGCCAGGGTCTGTGCTGAGGGAGGCACGGGCCAGGGTCTGCTTCAGCCAGGGGTGACGGGGACTGCATGCAGGTCCACAGCTGCTGAGCTGGGGGTGGAGCGGGTGCCTGCACCGTCCCAGGCCCACCAGCAAAGCATCCACACATGGACCAGGCTCCGTGGTGCTGAAACCACAGCACAGACAGCCACCAACACTGCAGTCTGTTCCTGCAGGAATAACAGGACCCAAGCAGGACCTCCCCATGTGACCACGAGGGGCAGGGAGCGAGCCGCCAAAGCCTGTTTGGAACTGCAATCAGGAGACGGAAGGAGGCCCTGAACAGGACCCACACCATCAACACACAGTGACCTGAGGGTGAGTTAAGAAGGGGTCCTATGGAGCCGCAGGCCAGAAAACTAGTTCCTTCTTTCCCTCCTGGCAAGGAAGGAAGCGCACAGGAGGCAGGCCGCGCACAAACCTGAAAGGTGGAAGCGCCCACTGAGCTGGGAAAGGAAGCGGGTCATCCCTCCCATTGCCCATCACTGTCCTTCCTTATTCTACTTGTTCCGTCAGATTCTGACACCACGACACAGCACCCCCGTGTTCAGGGACGTCTCTGACCACTCCAAGTATGGTGGCTTGAGGACAGCCACCTCTGGCTTCTGCACCCCCTGACCCACCCCCAAACCCACGGCCCCTCAGCACCTGCTCGAGGCCAGGATAGCACACCTGACGTCTTGGCGGTCTCAGTCACCAGCCCCGGGACTCACATGGGTCTCAGACTCTGATTCGCTCACCCCTGGTGCCGCGCCTCAAAGCCAGCACTCGGCAAGGCGCTGCCCACCCTCCCCTCTGCTTCCCTGGCTGGCCGACACCAGCTGAGACCCTCCAGGGCTTCCCCACTGTGGCCCTCCCCAGGCGCAGCCTTCTCTGATCCTTGCCCGCCGGCACCAGCTCCCAAAGCCCCATCTGGTGTCTTCAGTGCCCTCTAATCCACCTTATTTATCACCCTGCCCGCCCCCAGGCTCACACAGGGCCCGGTTCTGCACAGTTCCTGTGAAGAACGGCTTAGGGGCGTTGGGGCAGAGTGCAAGTGGGAAGCCCTGTATGTGCCTCGTGTGCCCCATCTGTCTTGTTCACACTGCATCCCCAGCTTCTAGAACATTCTAGAAGTGTCTGGCAAACTGTCGGTCAATAAATGTTTCTCAAATAAAAGAATGAATAAAATTGTACTCATACACTTATGTTAAACTGAACATTACACTGAGGATACAATGACAAAACTTAGACTTAAGACAGTGTAGAAAACTGTATTAACACTTTAAAGGGTAGATCCTTTAAACACTTACCTTTCTGTATCTGAAAGAGAATCAACTTCAGGCTGAATTTCTAGTTCCAGCTGTAACCAGTCTCTGTAAGTCAACTGAGAGAGAAGGACCAAGTGACCACCACAGCAAGGACAGAGCACAGAAGCCACAGGTTGGGGCTGTGACGCTGCCCTATCTCATATTAGCTGGAGGTCTCCTGTGTGTCTGTCAGAAATATCGTCCTATGCCATCTCCCAGGGTTAGACTGGGAGGCTGGCACCAAGCCCAGATGAAGAATCAGTCATTTAACTCTGAACGTGAAGCTAACCAAAACTGTTCAAACTGGTATTTAAACTCAGTCCTCAACGCCGCTGCCTGGTCCTGGACAGCCCGCAGCATCTGCACAACAATCACTTTCTAGCTCACTGAGCTGTGCAAATGACCAAAAGATAAACTCGATGTGACAACATGCTTCCAACAGTCACAGCTCCACGCGTCAACACAGACTAACCTCAAAACCTCACACCGCTGACACAGAGAAGGAAGGTCTAGTACATGTTGGGAATTAGGAGCAAGAGAAATATAAACTAAATGCACAGAATGTAAAGTGTAGCCATGTCTAGACACCATGCTGTATCGGAATAATTTTTGTGCCAATAAATGACATCAGAATTCAAAAACAAAAAAACCTCCCACTGCGTGTAACAACGTGTCTCAGGGACACGCGTGCACCACACGCAGTGTGTGTAAACGCCGGGGCTGCGCGGCACCGGCAGGGACGTGTGCGTAGACAGTGATCGAGGCACGGCCGCTCCTGCCTCGTTGCTCCTGGCATCAGGCAGATGGTCAGACCTACTCTTGTAGGACTGGTTATTAACAACAAAAGAGGGGAAAAACATATACAAGAAAACGACACAACTTCTTCTCTAAAGACCAGAACAAGCAGGCAAACATCCAAGAAATAAATGAAAAGTTATGAAGCGGTGGCAGAAACAGTCACATGGGCACGTTGTCTGAGCGGCCAAGCTTCCGGTGACTGTGCTTGGAGACACCCGGCCCCAGCTCACGGCCTGGCAGGCATGTGTCAAATCTGACGATCCCAGGAGTGATTTCTGTCGGGTCAGGCCCGCCGCCCATGTCCTGCGCCCACGGAGCCCAGAGCGTGGAGGAGCAAAGCAGCGGAAGGGACAGTGGGACCTACATGGAGTCCCTCCTGCTTCAGCAGTTCCCGCAAGGTCCTCTGCTTCCACAGGCAGAGAGTGGCTCGCTGCCAGTCCACGGAGGGCAGGCACAGGGGCCGCCAGGGAGAGCTGGCCGGGTCTTCCCAAGAGGGAGGGTCTCGGGCCTCTGAGAACCATCTGAACACCATGAACTGGAACTGAAAAAAGACAGTGGCGTGTGTGCTGTGAGACTGAGGAAACACGCAGGGGCCTGGCTGCGCCCGGCTGGTAGCGAGGAGCCCCTGGTCTCAGTGGGCAGCCAGCCCTGACCACACATCTCTGAGCTGCCACGCCGTGCAGCCGCGCACGGCCGTCACGCGCGACCCGCGGGCACCGGCATTCTAAGAAGTGTGCTCCCTGGCTACAGGAGATGCTCCCTCAGTGATGCACTGAGCCGCACATCTTTGCCTTAGGAGGTCGCACCCCCACCCTCAGGCTGACAGAGCCACAGGCTGCTCGAGGGGACCTCGGGGAGCTTGGGACACAGGGCGAGGACTTCCTCTTCTGGGCCGCTCCTCCGGATCTCTATCCCACACTTTAAAATGTCGGCACCTGGACCCCAGGCTGCTCCTGACGCGGTGGAGCTCCCAGCAGCGCCCAGGAGCCCGACGCGGAGCCTGGAACTCTGAACCAGGCTCGAACCTCATGGGAGACGTGCCCTAAAGCTCTGCAGGCGCAGCAACACTGGTTCCCGCTGTGACGGCACCGCCGCCTTTGACGCTGAGGATTCTAACACGCGGCTTCCCAGGCCGTCTTCAGAGGAAGCGCAGGGTGCTTCTTTAAATGCTGACACACTTTCTATGAACGGCAATCTTCTAACTTGCCTACTTCATAAATAAGGAGGGACATCTGTAGCTGTCACCTGCCAGCCCCTCCTCTTAACTCAGATGGAAGGAAAAGGCAGTGTTCAACCCAAGCAGACGGCAGGGTGGCGCCAGGAGACAAGTCTGCTACGAACGAGGCCGGTGCCGGGATGGAGGCGACACAGGCTTCAGGCCAGAAACCCGTACAAGACTGGAACTTACAGGAGAGCAGAAAAAGGAACCCACAAGACTCACCTTTTTTATAAGGCCTGGAGACAAACAGCTGTACGAGATGTCACGTGACTGGGAAGAAAACTTACACAAAGAATAAGAAATTGCCGCTGTACAAAATCTGAAAATAGAAAACAGATTATAACACAGAAATGGGATCCACGCAAAACAACAGGTGGAAGAAGAGCGTGAACTGCACAACGTGAACTGAGGGCCTCCCAGCCCGACGGCCGCTCGGCGCTCAGCCTCAGGCCCAGCCAGGCCGGCTCCTCCGAGCCCTCGGGAAGAGCCCCCAGTCAGGCCGTCTGGCCTGAGCTCTTTCCACGTTGATGAGAGACTCAGAAAACACATGAACACGCAGGCTCTGCACGTAAGGGCTTGCTTTCCCAGCGTGTCCAGAGCCACGGTCAGAACCAAGGGAATGAAGTGAGGAGGTGCGAGGTGGGTGTTCCCCGTGTGATTGCGTAAGGCTCTCGTTCATCTGCATGATGGCAAATTATTCACTGTTCCCGCCTAAAAGAACCTCAGAGCCAGAGTGAAGCATGTCCGGTTTCCAACTCAGCCTCTGCCTGCCCATGGCGGGCTGTGACGTGTGAGAGGGAGAGGCTGCCGAGAACAGAGGTGACCATGAGGCCCAGAGAGTCAGGACTGTGGCGAGGAAGGGGCCCGACTCCCAGTGCGGACTTGTCAGTGGTGCTGCTGTGGATGGCGCGGACAGCTGGCGGGCACTGGTCCCAGGCCGCGTTCCTGTGCTCAGCTCTCCCTGTCTCTCCTAATGCCAGCTCAGTCCGTGAGCCGCGACCCTGGTCCCAACATCTCCCACCGGAGCCTCCGGCTTCCGTCCTGACCTCAGCAGCCACAGGAAGCCCTTCGGGCCTGAGTCACACGTGGACTCCCCAGGGCTCTGCCCATGGGATGGCCACTCTCACCCAACCCCCGCCCATCTCTCACAGCCGCCGACCCCAGGCTACGGGCTCCCTGCGACTCACCAGGTCCCGGGAGGGGGCCTAGCACGCAGTGTGCAGCGAGTGGATGAGCACGTAACTGGACGATGGGTCTCCAAACCCTCTGGATGGGACAGCTGTGTGTGTAGAAACCTCCCCCAGAGAAAGCTGTTCACCACAGGGACCCCGGAACCTAACCTGAGGGACAGGCCCAGCCAGCCGCCGGCCACCTGACCTGGAGAAGGGTACCTGCAGCCCACTGTGAGCATCTTGAAAAGCAGGTGGCAAAGTAGGGTGATCTCACTTTTCTAACTGAAGATACCAACACACACATAAATACACCCAAGACAAGGTTCTGGAAGGGTACAGACCGACACGGTAAAGACTGGTCATCTGTAGAGCACGTGTGTTTGTGCTAATTTTGTCTGATGAACGTGTGTTACTTTTGGCAAGAGGGACACTCACTTCAGACACAGGGCTGAGGACTCCTGGGTCCTACAGGGCAGGAGGATGTCGAAGAGCTCAGGGACGGGCAGGCCCCTGGCAGGGGTGGGAGGGCCCACATGCACCTCCGGGAGGGCAGACCTGGACTCGCCGAGGTGGACGGCCAGGGCAGCCAACCCCACCACATGTGAGGCACTCAGGCTCGGGCCCTAAAATAGGAAAGAAGAGTGGTTCAGGGACTTCCCTGGTAGTCCAGTGGCTAAAGACTCCGCGCTCCCAATGCAGGGGGCCAGGGTTCAATCCCTGGTCAGGGAACGAGATCCCACATGCCGCAAGTAAGAGCCCACATGCCGCAACTAAGAGCCCGCGTGCTTCAACCAAAGATCCCGCATGCCGCAACTAAAGATTCTGTGTGCTACAACTAAGAGCCCATGTGCCGCAACTAAAGAGCCTACATGCCGCAACTAAGAGCCCAGATGCCCCAATGAAGACCGGGCGCAGCCACATGCATACATACGTACATACGTAGATAAATACAGAAATATTTAAAAAGAAAAGAGGTTCAGCGTTGTGGGGGCTGGAGGAGGTGGCAGCCCTACCTGGTGATGGAGCAGTTGGCAGAGCCGGCTGAGCAGAGCCGGCAGGAGCCTGCGTCTGCACAGGGTCCTCACGAAGTGGGCGGCCCAGGGGCCCTGCCTGTGGGGACAGCCACAGAGAACAGTGGCAGCGGCCAGGCCTGGCCCTGCACTGCCCGCCTGGAGCCTGGTGGATGAGCAGTCAGGCACCAGAGACTGAAGAAAGAACCAGGCTGTTCCCCAACCAGGAGGGTCTCCTGTTGCGACGCTGACTGTCGCCACGCCCCTGCTGGATAAGTCAGCCCCCCCCCCAGGCCCTTCCCCAGCGCAGCATGAAGTCGGGGGGCAGGACCAGGGCCCCAGGCTCAGAGCTGGACCAGGAACGACGGCCACTCTCATCACGAGCACCCAGGCCGCCCCAGGACAGCTCCAAACCACCCGGTGAGACCGCCTAGCCTCTACCTGTCTGGTGGGGCAACGCTGGAGGCCGCCATGAGGTTCTGACAGAAAGACGTCAGCAGGAGGTCCACGACCTGAGAGAGGAGAGGTCTCAGGGCCGCAAACCCACATCACAGCGTTTCCACCCTGGACGTACAGGGCCACAGTGGAGCTGACGAGACTGGAAAACGAGCCCCCATCCGGAGAAGAGGCTGCAACGCCTCAGCACAGGAATCCCCAAACCCTGGGAGGGGCCCCCAGGGGTCATCACGGAGCTTCTCAGCAGAGAGCAGGGTCAGCAAACCTGCCCACAAAGGGCCACGAGCAGCCTCTGCCACAACTTCCTCCCAAACACAGAGTCTGTACGCAAACGGCAGCACCGGCCCGAAACCCTCAACTCACATGTGGTCTCCCTGGTGCCCCACACTCACCCTCTGCTCCCACGGCTGCAGCTTGGGGGCCCGGACGCTGAGCTGAACCGGGGCCCCCTCGAAGTCGCTGTCATCCTCGCCGAGGCCCAGGGCGGAGCGGAGCTGTTCAGAGATCACTGCCATCTGAGCCAACAACGCTGCAAGGCAGGGACCGGCGCCATGAGCAGGGGCGCCATCCACCACCTCAGGGGCCACACTCTCAACTGACCCTGGGGCCGCTCTCGTCCCCGCCCGGCCAGCAGCGGAACCACTTTTCTGCAGTGCAGGTGGCCAGGCTTCTCCGAGGGGCTGGCATAGCTCTTCACGTCACCACAGCCCCTGTGTCTATACCCCGCGCCCCTCGCCCCTCGCCCGCCAGCCACCTCTGCACACACTGACGCCCGCTGCGGCCGCCCGGCCCGGCCTCAGCAGCTCTGCCAGCACAGGGACTCACAGGCCTGGCTGGCTGACCATCTTGCGGCAGCGCTGGGGCCCCACACAGGCCTCGACCTCCCCAAGAACCACGTACTGCAGGAGCAGAGTTTGGAAGGGTCACGCTGACCATGAGGGGACATCCTGGGCCCTCAGGACAACCACGGTGGAGGCAGAGCTAACAGTGCAGAGCTGGGGCTGCCGACCCTCCACCACAGGTGAAAATCTGTGCGTAACTTCTGACCCGAAGCTTAACTCCTCACAGCCTTCCGTGTATTTTGCATGTCATGTGAATCTACGTGTATTTTATGCATTCACGACATACCTAATTTTCTCAACATTTCTAGGCAATGTGGTTTATCTGAAATTTTTGCAATTGTCATTTATCTCAAAAAATTTTCCAGTATATTTACCGAAAATAATCTGCATATACTGAGTGGACCCACACAGTTAAAAACTGTGTTGCGGACTTCCCTGGTGGTGCAGTGGTTAAGAATCCGCCTGCCAATGCAGGGGACACGGGTTCCAGCCCTGTCCAGGAAGATCCCACATGCCGCGGAGCAACTAAGCCCCCGTGCGCCACAACTACTGAGCCTGCGCTCTAGAGCCCGTGAGCCACAACTACTGAAGCCCGTGTGCCTAGAGCCCGTGCTCCGCAACAAGCAAAGTCACCGCGATGAGAAGCCCGTGCACCGCAACGAAGAGCAGCCCCCACTCGCCACAACTAGAGAAAGCCCACGGGCAGCAACGAAGACCCAGCGCAGCCAAAAATAAATTTAAAAAAACCGAACTGTGTTGTTCAAGGGTCAACTGTATTTCCTCCGTGAGACTCTCATAGGAATTAAATGAATTCATAATAAATAAACATCTACTGAAGTTACTAGGTGAAAGCATGCCTTATGTATTTTAGTTTCTGCATTTAGCATAGCAAAACTCTAAAAACACCGGAACCTAACATTTTACTTGTGGACCGCTATGGCCACTGAGCGCTTTGAACTGCTCACGCCTGTCCTCCAGGCCCCTCATAGGAAACAGTCCCAGAAGCAGAGGCCCAGTGCTGAAGAGCACAGCCACCCAGGCAGTAAAGGAAGGAGACAACGCAGCTTTCCTCCTCTATGTCTCCTGTCCCACCGAGACGCCAGGTAGCAGAATAACCATATTCTACCCAGACATTGGGACAGCCTGAGTGTCAGAAAGGAGGCACGCTCCACACCCACCAGGCCGTGGTCAGGTTCACTACCAGATGCTGAACTGCAGGGAAAATGCACTGACCACTGCCACTATGGGCAACAGAGCAGCCTCAAGCTCTGAGCATGTCAGGACTGGCCTGTGCACCCACGGGCACCCACTGCGGACGGCCCGACCCACAGCCCTGTCCTCACCGTCACGCTGGGTGGGATCTGTCACTGAGGCCCTGAGCTCTCGCAGGGCAGTTGTGAGCAGACCCAGCGGCTCCTCCTTACAGCTGGGCTCCACCTCCCTCTGCGAGGCTGCATCTGAGAGACAGGAGATAATTTTAACAATTAAACAGGTTAGATCAGATAGGAAGCACACGGAACTGACGCTGTCCCTGGCTTCTCCCTGCAGAGGGCACACAGAGGACTGGGGCCCTATGAGGAGGGAAGTGAAACGCTCTCCCTGGACGGCGGATGTTAATGTCCTATCAAAGTTAAAACATTCATAAGGAAGTTTAAGAAAAACCATGGTTCTATACACACTATCGCCACAAGTGTAAAAGGCAGGTATGTAATGAACAAAGACCAAATGCATGTGGAGGGAGGCTGGGCGGGGAGAGCAGAATTATGTACAGATGATGGTTTAGTCCCTGCTTCTCAAACTTTTAAGTAACATTGTGATATTGTTTTTTACAACAGGATGTTAAAATCAGTGTATTAGAGGTGATTACCAGTCCTCAACACACATTTAGTAGGTTTACTAAAAAATATTAGCCCTATGAGATACAGCATTAGGAAACATTCTAGAAGCCCCAAAAGCAGGACCACGGGGTTAGGAAAGGAGGGCAAGGCCTCACTCAACGGTGGACACAGCCCTACGGCCCCCTTGGCATCCTGTCTGCAAGATGTTTCGATACTGGTCCAAACAGGTGTGGGTCTCCCTGGCTGTCAGAAACTGTGGAAGATTGTGCAAGGAGGGTTCTGGCAGACAGAATTAGAAAACAGAGCTGCAGTTGCTCATGCAGCCTAACTGGCCCTGCAGGCGTCAGAGGGATTGACCAGCAAACAGCTGCACCATTTCAACACCGACAGACCAGGCCCTGTCCGGATGGCGCCTCGTTCCTGGGGCGATAGGGTGCGGACAGCCTGCCCAGCTGCTCCAAGCAATGATGCACGCTTTCACACACTGGCCCAGGTCCACATCACTGTCCCCTAGAAGCAGAAAGATCCCCAACCGTCCAAACGGCCAAAGAGCCATGGCAGACCCCCTACTAGGACACGGTGCAGAACAAGCACCACGGGCCTCGGGCCTGGCTGGTCACCTGACTTTAAAGCTCGAATTCAGGGCTTCCCTGGTGGTGCAGTGGTTGAGAGTCCGCCTGCCGATGCAGGGGACACGGGTTTGTGCCCTGGTCTGGGAAGATCCCACATGCCACGGAGCGGCTGGGCCCGTGAGCCATGGCCGCTGAGCCTGTGCGTCCGGAGCCTGTGCTCCGCAATGGGAGAGGCCACAACAGTGAGAGGCCTGCGTAACGCAAAAAAAAAAAAAAAAAAAAGCTCGAATTCAGACAGGCAAACAGAAGCCACATGACAGCCTCAGCGGGGCACACAAAGATGAGAAATGGTCAAGTGGATTTTGTACTGCATGTGTGTTCAGGGAATGACATCACAGGCAGCCCTCCTGGTGTCACAGCTGTCCCAGGGCTGGTGCTGGGCAGTCTCTGAAGCCACAGCTGTGACCAGACCCAGCATGACAGAAGCAGACCAGATGGACCAAGGTGCCACCGACACGTCTCATGGTCAGGGAAGTGGAGGTGAGATGTGGGCACCTCTGGGGACCAAGCGACCCACTGACCTTACCTTCTGGCTTCTTCTCTCCGACAGTGGAGCAGGCTTGGCGGTAGGTGGAGTATAAGGAGGGGGGAATTTTATCTGCTCTGGATCAGAAGAAAGCATTAAAATAGTCAACTATGACTCAAATTAATTCTCAAGCTTACAATCCCAAAGACTATCATAAAACAGAAATACGCAACAGAGTAAATCTAAACAAATTATACAACACCCCACAGCATGACCCTATGTTTAGGAAAAACATTGTCCATATGGACTTAAACGGTCCTGACTACTTCATATGTCCTATATAAACATCTCCCAACAGTGGGTTTTGTTGTGTAGTGAGATCATAAATGATTTTCACTTCTCTCATTCAAGTTTTGGTAATTCCCAAATTTTAAAGGTGAACTTATATTACTTTTAATGAAAAATGCTAACTAAGGAAAACATCCAATTAATGTCATTAAAAATACAAGTCCTGTGATGAGGACATGGGGCATCTACAGGGCACGGACACAGCTGGCACATTGTCATGGCACAGCAGTAAGTACAAGGACGAGAGCCACAGAGCATCCCCCCCCCGCCATCAGTGCTGCAAACCGTGACAACGAGATTCAAGTAGAAGAACAGAGACGTAGCTGTGGTCCAGAGTGAGAATCCACACCTCCACACCTCCACACCTCCACACCGGGACTGGAGGGAGGCAGGGAATCTGGCTGGAGACTAGGAACTGAGGGCACCACCCACTGCCCTGGGGACTGGAAAGCCTTCAGTTTAAAAAACAGAAACCAAAAAGAAGAAAAGAAAAAACAGAAACCAACGCAAATAAAAAGAAAGAACAAATTCAAGGAAACGGAGAAATTCACAGAAAAGAAACTGTCAGTCATCACTTTTATTAGTATCTTCAGAGAAGTAAGACAAAACACTGCAGCTGTGAAACAAGGATGGACTGCTAGGGGCTTCCCTGGTGGCGCAGTGGTTAAGAATCTGCCTGCCGATGCAGTGGACATGGGTTCGAGCCCTGGTCTGGGAAGGTCCCACGTGCCGTGGAGCAACTAAGCCCGTGCACCACAACTCCTGCGCTCCAGAGCCCACAAGCCACAACTACTGAGCCCAACTGCCATAACTACTGCAGCCCGCACGCCTAGAGCCCATGCTCTGCAACAAGAGAAGCCACCACAGTGAGAAGCCCGCACACCACAATGAAGAGTAGCCCCCGCTCACCAGCAGAGAAAGCCTGCGTGCAACAACAAAGACCCAACACAGCCTAAATAGATAAATTAATTAAATTAAAATTTTAAAAGAAGAATGGACTGCTGTACAAAGGAATATCTGATGACAGAAATGAAACACTCAGTAAAAGAACTTGCAGATAAACTTGAAGAAATCTCTCAGAAAGGAGAGGAAAAACAAAACAAAACAGATACGCAAAATAGGACAAAAGAGAAAAAAATCAGAAGACAATACAGGAGATCTAATATCTAAAACACAGCAGTTCTAAGAAGAAAAAGGACATAAAGAGGACACATCTGCAGAGAAATAAACCAAGTAGAAATAATCAGCGTCTGGGATTTGCTTCAAAATAATCCAGAATGCTGGGTGGGTAAGTGAGTTTGAAGGCTATAGATGAAACAAGATTGCCCATTTATTGATAACAAATCTGAGTGATAAGATTCTATTCTGCTTTTCTGTCTTAAATTTTTCATAAAAAAAAGGTTTTAAGTATCCAAGAAAATCCCTTAGTACTGAAGGATATGAATTTCCAGAGTAAAAAGCCCACCATGTGCCCAGCCCAGAAGTAAAATTAGACCCACAATGAAATACACTGCTATAAAATTTCAGAACACAGGGAACAAAGAAAAGGCACTACAGGCCTCCAGAAAGAAAAACACAGATTCCCATGCAAAGAGTCAGAAACTGTAAGTTCTAACATCTCAGTCGCAACAATGGAAGCTAGAAGTCAATGGAGTGACTCTTAACAATTTGAGGGAAAATAATTTCCAACTTAGATTTCTATACCCAAACTACCTATCAAATGTGAGGGCTAAATAAGGTGTCGAAAAATCTACCTCACACCCATCCTTTTGTAAGAAGCTTCAATAGGGTGTTTTCCACCAAGACAAAGGAGTAAACCAAGAAAGGGGATGATCTCGGGCATAGAAAGGAGAAGCCAGCACAAGCCAGAGCAAAGGACGTCAGTCTCCAGGTGACGCTGAAGGAAGATACAAGGGTGACAGCGGTCTTAGAGGCATAACAAGCTAGTGGGTCAGAGTGAAGCAGGTCAGAAGGCTCTAGAAGAGATTTCCCAAAGATACAACCGTTGGGATACTTGATTCTGAACAAGAGTACATTTAGACAACTGGTAGAGTTTCCAGTGAATCATGATATGTACAAGGAAAACTAAGATAAAACCAAGATAATTATAAACTCCAGAGAAAACAGAAAGTAACGATTCCTAATGATCAACTCTGAATACTGTTTAGATAGCCTTAAAAAACAGGGGTTTTTGTGGTTGTTTTTTTTTTTTTTTGCGGTATGCAGGCCTCTCACTGTTGTGGCCCCTCCTGCCGCGGAGCACAGGCCCTGGACGCAGCCAGGCGCATGGGCCCAGCCGCTCCGCGGCATGTGGGATCCTCCCGGACCGGGGCACGAACCCGTGTCCCTTGCATCGGCAGGCGGACTCTCAACCACCGCGCTACCAGGGAAGCCCTAAAAAGCAATTTTTCAAAACCAACACAGGAAGGGCAGCTATGTGTATTGGTAAAGGAAAGAAAACTAAAACAGAAAAATTAATACCAAAATAATAATGTTATATGAAGATTCGGAGCGAAATATCGAAAAATCAGTTGAGTTGAAAAGGCTTGCTTCCAGAAAGAAAGTGAAGTGGCAGGGATGGGTAGGGAGTGGCTATTTCTCTCTCTCTTTTTTAAAAAAATAAATTTTTTTATTTTATCTTATTTTTGGCTGCATTGGGTCTTTGTTGCTGCACACGGGCTTTCTCTAGTTGTGGTGAGTGGGGGCTACTCTTCGTTGTGGTGAGCAGGCTTCTCATTGCAGTGGCTTCTCTTGTTGGGAGCACGGGCTCTAGGTGCTCAGGCTCAGTAGTTGTGGCACACAGGCTCAGCAGTTGTGGCTCGTGGGCTCTAGAGCGCAGGCTCAGTAGTTGTGGCGCACGGGCTTAGTTGCTCTGCGGCATGTGGGATCGTCCCAGACCAGGGCTAGAACCCATGTCTCCTGCATTGGCAGGCAGATTCTTAACCACTGCTCCACCAGGGAAGCCCCTGGCTATTTCTCTTAATAAACTTCATAGAAGTATCTGACTCTTTAATCTAACTTTAAAAAAAAAATTTATTCAAGTATAGCTGAATTACAATGTGTGTTAATTTCTGCTGTACAGCAAAGTGACCCAGTAATACATATATATATATTCTTTTTCATATTCTTTTCCAATATGGTTTATCACAGGATACTGAATATAGTTCCCTGTGCTATAAGTGGGACCTTGTTGTTTATCAATTCCATATATAATGGTTTGCATCTGCTAATCCCAAACTCCCACTCCATTCCTCCCCGTCCACACCCCTGCACTCCCCAGCAACAAGTCTGTCCTCTATGTCTGTGAGTCTGTCACTGTTTCATTTGTGTCATAGTTTAGATTCCACACATAAGTGATATCATATGGTATTTGTCTTTCTCTGTCTGACTTACTTCGCTTAGTATGATTATCTCCAGGTCCATCCATGTTGCTGCCAGGACTCTTTAATCTATATCTATATTTAACTCTGACAAAACTCGTTTTTAGAGATTAGAAATAAATATGTCAAAAAATTAGGGACTTCCCTGGTGGCGCAGTGGTTGGGAATCCACCTACCAATGCACAGGACATGTGATCCCACATGCCGTGGATCAACTAAGCCCGTGAGCCACAACTACTGAGCCCATGTACCAAAACTACTGAAGCCCGCGCGCCTAGAGCCCATGCTCCTCAACAAGAGAAGCCACCGCAATAAGAAGCCCACGCACCGCAACAAAGAGTAGCCCCTGCTCTCCACAACTACAGATAGCCTGCGTGCAGCAACAAAGATCCAACGCAGCCAATAAAAAAAAAATTAAGAAGGCATACCATACAAATACCAAAAAAAAAAAGCCGGTTTTAATAGCAGACAAAACAGAAACTAAGGTAAAAAGCCTAACAGAGACATTACATAATAACAAAGGGAAAAACACCCAGCAAGAGAAGCCTGTATTTTAACAATTACAAACTTTCTTGCAACAAGACAAATCTGACAGAATTATAAGGAGAAACTGACAAAATCACAACCACCTCCACAATAAACTGATAAACCAAAGACACAGAAAACTATTCAGGATACAGAAAACTTGAGAATAAGCAAAATTTAACAGACAGACCCTACAGTCCCAAACTGAAGGACATGTGTTGTTTTCAAGGATGCGCGGAAGGTCTGCAAATTCCAAGCAAATTCTGAAAGGAAGTCTTGACTAGTAGAAAAAACTCCATATAAAGTGAATCATATTCTTTGTGAAACATGAAATTAACATTGGAATTCAACAATAAAAACTCATGGGCAAACACCTAAATGTTTAAAATTTTTTTAAATTTACTTAAAACTAACTTACAAATTATGAGAAAATCATAGCACAATGGCTGGGTATTTACTTAGAACCGACCGACAGCGCAAGAACTACACATTGAAACTTCTGGAAGGCGGCTAAAGTGATATCTGGAGGTACAATTTATTAAAATATGCCTGTTTTAAAACACAAGTTATAAAACAATAGATTAAACCACCACTTTAAGAAGTTATAAAAGGAACAACATAGTAAACCCAAAGAAAACAAAAGGTAAATAATAAAGTTAAAATCTAAAAACAAATAGAAGATTTTTTTTAAAACAGCAGGGAGGGGCTTCCCTGGTGGCACAGCAGTTGAGAATCCGCCTGCCAATGCAGGGGACATGGGTTCGAGCCCTGGTCCGGGAGGATCCCACATGCCGCAGAGCAGCTAAACCCATGCACCACAACTACTGAGCCTGCGCTCTAGAGCCCGCAAGCCACAATTACTGAGCCCGTATGCCACAACTACTGAAGCCCGCGCACCTAGAGCCCACGCTCCACAACAAGAGAAGCCACCACAATGAGAAGCCTGTGCACCGCAACGAAGAGTAGCCCTGGCTCGCCACAACCAGAGAAAAACCCACGTGCAGCAACGAAGACCCAACGCAGCCAAAAATAAATAAATTTATTTAAAAAAAAAAACAAAACAGCAGAGAGGGGGTTTCTCTGGTGGCGCAGTGGTTAAGAATCCGCCTGCCAATGCAGGGGACATGGGTTCAAGCCCTGGTCTGGGAGGATCCCACATGCCACAGAGCAGCTAAACCCATGCACCACAACTACTGAGCCTGAAGTCTAGAGCCCGCGAGCCACAACTACTGAGCCCACGTGCCACAACTACTGCAGCCCGTGTGCCTAGAGCCCGTGCTCCGCAGCAGGAGAGGCCACCTCAATGAGAAGCCCCAACTCGCCACAACTAGAGAAAAGCCCATGCACGGCAGCAAAGACCCAATGCAGCCAAAGATAAAAATAATAAAATAAATAAATTTATTAAAAAAACCCAAAACAGCAGGAAGGACACAATATTAAAAGCTGGTTATGTGATAAAATTAATAAAACAGACAAGTCTTTAAGTAATGAATGAGTCATAAAAAAAGGCAAAATTAACACTAGCATGAAAAAAATTTTAAGGGATGAAAAGTACAGATGAGGTAGACAAATTTTTAAATCACAGTAGAATATCATGAAAAATGATACATCAATAGATTTGCAAACTTAGATGAAATGGACAATTTTCTAGAAATATATATAAAAGCTAACTCGAGAATAAAAAACCTGACTAAACCAATAACCATTCAAGAAACTGAGTCAGCAGCCAAAAGTTTCGCCTCCACAAAAGACACCAGGAACAGATGATTTTGCAGCCAGATTTTACCAAACCTTAAGGGACACATGATCCCTGTGTGACAAACTATTTCAGGGGACAGGAAAGAGGGAAGGCTACCCGGTTTGTTCCATGAGGAACCAAATACCTTAATGGCAAAGCAGCCAAGGTGAGTGTAACAAAATGAGACACAGATGCCTGAACTCTAAATAAAGTATCAGTAAACCAAATTCAGCAGTTCATAAAACAAAAAACTGTTACCAATTAGGGGGTATTCCAGGAACGCAAAGACAGTGGAAAAACCTATCAATGTAATTATCACATAGCCGATGACAGGAGAACAGCACAATCATCTTAAGGGTTGCCAAAAAAAAAAAAGCATGAATTCCTGCTAAAAGTCCTTAGCGAATTCACAGAGGGAACTCTTTTAATATGGTAAGGAGGATATATATATATATATATATAAATGGGAAAACTCTAGAAGCAGTCCTGTTTCAGCCAGGAACAAGACGCGAGGCCAGCTTTCACTCCTACGATTGCTCATTATACTAAAATCCTACCCAATACAGTGACAAACACCGAGAGGCATAATAATCAGACAGGAGGAGGCAAACTTGATCTTGTGGACAGCGTGACTGCATAGAAAATCTCACCACCCGCTGGGAGTAAGTTCAACAGTTAACGGAAACAAGGGCACCTACACCTCAGCAACAGCTGATGAAGAAGCCAGAAAAGAACATGCAATTCACAACAAAAGCTAGGTACCGAGTAGCAAGGCTGACAACAATTTACAAGAGTTTTATAAAGAAAAAACACTAGTAAAAGACTTGAATAAACAAAGATGTACTGTGTTCCTGGAAGGAAAAACTCAGTACCATAATAAAGCCAAATGCCTCAAGTTAACCTATAGAATCAATGAAACTGCACTCAAAATTTTCAAGCTTTCATGGAGATACAGCCAAGGGTGTTCACTGAAGCACCGCTAACAGAACATAAACGTGAAGTAACCCAAGGGTCCAACTCCAGGGTGGTGAGTGCATCTATTTATTCCGTAGGCATGTGGCCTGCACCCGGGGGGGTGCGACGTGGCAGTCTGCAGACACAACAGAACTCCACACAGCATTAAACAAACCAGAGCACACGACCAGTGGGGGGAGTGAAAATGCAAGTCACAGAACAACACACACTGCTATCAAATCCACTTTGAAAACACACAAGAGCACACTGTGTGGTGTGTTTGTGTGTGGACATGATTTACAGTTATAAACATATAAAACAAAAGGATAAAAAATAGAGGAAAAATTTATGCACCAACTTCAGGATAATGATTTTCTTGGAGGAAAAGGGGAGGGGATCAGAGACCTGGGGTAAGATGTATCTGGACTATTTCAAGGAAAAAAGGAAAGACAGCAAAAATATTAATGCGAATGGGGCATAGGGGTGTTTTTTTTTACTGGTCTCTTTACTTTTGGAATATCTTATGCCAAAAATAAATAGAAGTAAGGATCCCAGAGAATGGCCTAATCATAAGATGAAAAAGCTTATTTTTACTTTCTAGGCCCTTTATCTTTTCAATCTTCTCACAGGACCCATCACTTCCCATAAGACACTGGGAAACAGGGTTGATCGTTTTCTGTTTCTACCACCTCTCTGCTCCTGGAGGTCCTCAGTGTGAGCCGGGGGATGGGACCCCTGTGCTACACGTGGTCTCCACTCTCCCCAAATCATCACAGTGGAAGGCTTTCACCTCTCCCTTTTCCCTCTTTCCTTAAATTCTCCTCCTTTCCCAATGATTATGTAGCAAAAACACTATTTTCTTTAATTCCCAGACTAATCATCCTAAAAGTTCATTGAAAAATGCTAAGTTGTGATATTCAGAATCAAAGAAATTTTCTTTTTAACATTTTAACCGACTAATTTTGAGCCAACTTTTTATAAGTAAAGCATACATGTGACAAAACACATTTCTCTACAGAAGAGCCACAGCTCCTTGCGCTGTTAGCCCCCAGACGAGCCGCGCTGCCACGCATACCTCCTCAGGGACTCTATAAGAGCGGCCCGGGAATCAGGGATCCTCGGGAGCTGAGAGGGAAGACAGGACTTGGGTGAGACGCCAACAGGGACCCCGCTCTCTGCCGACCCAGCCCCACGTTCACGGCGACGTGTACTGACCACTCGCGGTGTGAGCAGGGCGGGGAGAAAGTGGGACAGGTAGTAGGACCTCCGGAATATGCTGCAACAGAAAAGGCCAGGCTCAGGGGTGCCCCACCTCGACCAGAGGACCCTCAGTGAGGGCAATGACCGTCCAGGGCCGTCCCTGCAGGCCAGAGCGTGGGCCACGTGGTGTCACGTTTCAAGGCTATGACATTATATCACGTTTTCAAGTTTTCTTTCCCACTGTTTTGGGACATTTCACACAAAGGGAACTCTGTGCTGGTGACCTGCACCCTGAGAGTCTGGAGGATTCTAGATGCACGGCCCTGGAACCTGGGTTCATCCGCGGCCACGAGGTCGACCGTGGGAGCTGGAAGCTGTGAGCGTTTCTCAGAGGCAAAGCCTTAAGAAAGCTACCCCACAGCTACCCCGTACTGGTAGCAACCAGAATTCAACGTGTTTTGGCGTCACACCAAATTCAACAAAATTTTGCTATTCAACTCCCTGTGCTGGCTTCACACGGTCACCGTTGAAGCATGAACAAGAAAAGTCATCGTGGCCACAGGGAGGGCCTGTCTGGTCCCTCTGAACAGTCTGTGCTGCGGGGCACCTGGGCTTTCCGCAAGGGAGCTCATGTCACAGCAGGGGCTCAGCAGCACCTGCCCACCAGCCCTTCCAGCAGCGTGACCCCACCTGGCCTCCAGGACGGCGGCGGGAATCTTCCCCGTGTGTTCAAACACCATGATGGCCTTCTCAACATCCTGGGCCGCTTGGCAGCGGGGCTGGCTCCAAGTGGGGAGGACGGAAAAAAACAGAAGATTTAAAAGAAAAGGCAGGAGCAGAGCGGGGCCACGGTTCTGTGGTCAGGCGAGAGGCATGACAGAGCAAGCGGACATGCAGACAAATGCCCTGATACCAGCAAAACCACAAGGAGGGGTCAACTGCTGGCCCGGCCCCAGAGAGCTCAGCACCTCTGGGGAGCCACAGCCACCCCCAGGTTCCATGTGTCTGTGCACTCCACCCCGCTTCCTGCTGCCCTTCTGGGAGAGACAAGGATCCCAATGCAAGATTTTCAGGTGGGAAGGTGCCAAGACCTAATTTTTGAGATTTAAAAAAATTATGAAATGGCAACTTGTGAACAGCGATAAATCTTAAATAGAAAACTTAAAGTATTCGCCTAACAGTCCAACAGCAAGGGCTCTCCAGAGACTCGCAACTTTGAAGTCAGAGTGTCTTAGGAAAGCACACACACACCGCATATGGCCATCCGACATCTGGTCTACATAAATATAGTTCACACTTTTTTCTGTAATTCCTAGAAGAACATGACACCGCCCTTCCCCAACTGTTTTACAGACCACTTTGTCCGTGAAACCACGGGAAGGGGGACCTCCTGGAAGAAGCATCCCTGTAAAAGGTGACCCTCGCTGCTGCTCTGAAGAGTGTGGATACGACCGGACAAGCCCTGGAGCACAGCTCACCCTGGCTGCCGCACACGCACCGGGGCCCAGACAGAAAAGGCTCGGACACGCAGAGACGCTCAGCGACAAGCCCGGGACATTACCTCCGTGACGTCCCCAGCTGAAGACAAATCCTCATAGAGCCCCATGTTTTCTACAGAAACCTGCAAAGACACGGGCGCATGTGAGGACCCAGATAGGCACTGGCCTCCGTGGAGACAGAGGAGGGGCAGGCAGCAGGGGAGGCTGGGACTCGCCTTGAGGTCGGCCAGGCGCGTCCTGGCCAGCGCCACGTAGTCGGTGAGGAGGCTGCGGTACTTGCTGGGAACGAGTGGCGGGTGGAGGATGTGCACCTGCGGGCAGAGGGCGGAGCAGGTCCATCAGCCCGTCAGCTGTCCTGACTTTCTGGGGGAGACACTCGCACTGACGGCAACAAAGTTGCAGAATTAGCCAAAGACCCCAGGGCCACAGCTGGAGGTGGGGCAGACGGAGTCCTGGGTGAGGGTCTCGGCACGGGGCCAGGAGGGGCGGCAGGGACTGAGATGCACGGGGAGACCGGACTCCAGGCTGCATGAGTTACGTCACGTGTGTTCTTTGAAATGAAACACGCATTTCTTAACTAAAGAAAGAAGGTGAGATTCATCTTCCAAGTGCCCTACCCCTCAAAGTGGATGCTGGTCATAGTCATCTGATTACAAAAGAAAGCTCACTGCAAGGCGCTTTCTAATCATGAGACTAATGTACATGGTGACAAAGAACGTAAACTGGAGCGTGAAGTCTTCCACTCCCAGAAGGAGCGTCCACAGCCACTGGGGGCAGATTCTTCCAGATACATAAAAATATATCATTTTTAAAAACCAACCACGGGACCCAGGGCACTCGCCGGCTTCGGCGTCCGTGCTATGGGGCCCCTTTCTATGCAGGCACCAGGCCCCCTTTGTCACTCACCAGCTCCTAGGACCACATGCGGCTGGTTTCTGGGCATTTACTATAAGAAACATGCCTCCCCAGGAGTGCACCAACACCCCAGGATGGCGTTTGCATTCTGTGACTGCCACTTGCGGGGCTTCCCTGAGCCGAACGTGCCGCCGGCCTCTCACCTGCAGGTACCGGGGGGCCTCGAAGGGCACGAGGTCAGACAGGAACTTGAAGAGGAAGACCAGCGCCTTCTTGCTGGAGCCGTGGAAGCCCCTTGCGCTCCCGAAGGTGGCCTGTGGAGAGAATGGGCATGAGGTGGGGGCGACGGAAGGACTTGCCGTGTGGTGGCCGTGGCTACATCCCGGCCTCCAAAACGGCAGAAAAAGGGAAGCAGAGCCATTTCAGTTCATTTTTCTTTAGGACGGCATGGCTGTGGCCTAGTTAAACAGATGGACTGAAAATTTATTTTAAAAATTAAAAATATATTGCTGGAGAAAATGGTAAATATGGTGCCTTTCTATGAACATTAGAGACAGGATTTGTTAACCACCCCGCGAGAGTCCCTTCCTCACAGGTGAATTCATTCCACTCCAGCTCCAAGCCCGTCTGAGCGGATGAGATCCCTGCAGGGGTGGGCCCTCGGGCAAAGTGCCCAGGCCACAGCAGGACAGTGGACTCTTATAGAACCCAGGGCACCCAGGGGTGCCTGGGGGTGCCCAGGGCAGGGAGGCTCTGAAGAGGTGTCGGCCCTGAATTATGTCCCCATGAGCCTGCAGAGACCAGCACTCGCCTCATGCCAGCCACAAGAGGCCCACCTGCAACACCACGAGGCCCACGGAAGCTCCTCCTCCAAAGCACACCCTGTGGTTCTTCTTAACAATTGTGCTGTCAGACGACAGGCACAAAGTCATCAGAACGAGCACACAAGGCCGACACCACTGGACCTATGCTTGGAGCACCGAGTGGACTCTGGTAAGTCCCTCAGTGCCAGGACTGTGGACGCAGTCACTGAGTCCACGTGCGTCCAGCAGGAGCCCCTGGCCCGCTGTGTGGAGCTGGGGGAAGCACGGGGCCAGGAGGGAGCTTCATTCCGTGAAAGAAAGAGCCACGCCCACCATCTCTACGGCACACCAGGCACAGAGCCCGGTGGATGCAGAGAGAGGCGGGCTCTCCAAAGAGGCCACAGCTACACCACCCAAAGCTTCTGCAAAGAACAGGGCTCGTAAACCCAAATCCACACACGCCCAGCCGTCAAAGCTGATCCCAAAGATGCCCCCCAGGCCCAGCCAGGTTCAGCAGCCTGGGAAGAGGGGCAAACACGCGCAGGTGGAGGGAAACAGGGAAGAGAGGAGGGCGCTCCCCGACAGACGTGAAACCAATCACAGCGCAGCACACTGTGCAAAAAAAGGCAGCTGTGTTCGCTTTCACCCTTTCCTGCTGGATTTCACTCATTTTCTCGTGAGAGACGGCAGGAGGCTCAATGAGGCAGATGGGAATCTGAGCAGCCTCAGCAGAGCCGACCCCAGCGGGAGCGCAGGCGGCTCACCTGGAACCAGGCGGCATAGGACGGGAAGGCCGCTGGGCCCTCCAGCGCAGCCTGCCGTGCAACCAGGAACGCCAAGACCATGCTGTCCAGGTCACAGCTCTCGAACGCATGAGTCAGCAAACGCGACACCCAACCTAGGTGAGAACAGTGGCACGGCTGTGGACGGGGACTGGGGCGGGGGTGCGGGGGCAGGCAGGACAGTCCCCTCACCCAACACCGACCCCCAGGCCCTGGGTGGCGGCCCACACGCAGCCGAGCAGCGGGTACACGGGCAGGCCGACAGCAGAGGGCGGTCCAGAGGGCGCCGACTGGGTAGGCAGGAAGGGCTTCCATCCTCACTGAGCCAGACACAGCGATTCCGCCCGCAGGCTCGCCCCAACGCCGGTCCACGGATCACACGCACACGCACGCACGGAACACAACGGGGCTCCCATCCCCGCGCACCATCAACGAGCTGCTGTGCGTCTGGCAAGCAGATCACCAGTGTGGACACGCAGGACAGCACGTGCTGCCAGTTCACCTCCTGTGTCTCCAGAGCCTCTTGCAAGTGGCCCACCAGCTCCTCTGGGCTCAGGACCACGAAGAGCTGAAACCGAAGTGTCAAAGCTGGACCCCCACTCCCTCCCACTCCGCGTCGGACCCAGCCTGGACTCGAGACGCCTGCCCTCCTGACCCCCACAGCCAGCAGTGGCTGCAGGGAGTTCTCATCTGGGGACAAGGTGCTTTGCCCAAGTGAAAAGTTCGGTCTCTGCACCCGGACGGCGGTCCAGCCATGGACGGCCGTGGCTGTGGCATCTCCTGGGACCCACAGAGCCCGTGCAGCAGGTCTTGGACCCCACCCTGTGCACTTACCCTACGGTACAGGCCACTGAGCAGAGGCGGGGTCCTTGCAAAGCTCCACTCTCTCTGCATCTGAACGGCGTCGGAAACTTCATTCAGGAGGAAATACACATAATGTCACATCAGTAATCATCAAAAAGTTCAGTATCAATAAAGTACCTTGTTTTAATTTGCACTTTTCCAAATGTATGTGAACTTCACCATTTCCCCATTTTCCAGCCATTTTTTTATGTCATGAACTGTCTGTCTTTGGTAATCCTTGATCATATCTGCTATAAACATCCTCCAACCCATCAGTTACACTTTAATTTTGCTGCTTTTAAACTTTCACTAAGAATAAGCAGTCAGTGAGGACGTGTTGAAAGGACACAGTTGGAAAGCACTCATCAGCCAGGCCAGGCCCTCCGGGAGGGCAGCAGCCTCTGCCGGGGGCTTCCGTGCGCCCCTGGACACAGCACCACAGAGAAGGCACCATGAGGAGCCTCGCGGACCGCCCAGCCCTCACGGGACAGTGCGTCAGGCAGAAGATGACTCGGGTGTCGGACACCCTTCAGAAAGCCATGCACCCACAGAAAATGCTGACGTGAGCCGCAGAAACAGAACCTTGGAATTCACAGTACGAGCACTGTTTTAAAAACCTATCTAGAAAGACAGGAAGGGCTTCATATTAAAGATATTCTACTTTGGCAATAATGGATGACGCTTCTTTAATTCTAAATTTTCTTTACGGGAAAGTGTTGCTTTCAAATGAGAAGATATTTAATGACAAACGGACTGTCCTCCCAGCATTAACATCCGTGGCCCGAGCTTCTGTCAAGGGAGGCACCCAGGGCACCAGGACCCACCTTTCAGCACAGGCTTGTGGGTGAGGATCTGGGTCAGAGTGTGACAGAAGAACCTCTTTGGAGACTCGGTTGAAATTATACTTCCATACATGTGTCCACTGAACACACCGAACCTGCAGAAGCAGCAGAGGAGCTCAGGGGAGGAGACCCCTGCAGGTTTCCGCCACTCAACAGTGCCAGCACCTGACAGCGGCACCTCACGCACCAGGAGCGGCGCGCTGGCAAAGCAGCCAGGGACCTGCAGGCCCCCGACTCCAGACCCCCAGCTCAGGCTCACAGGCTCACAGGCTGGCCCTGCCCACGCCTCCCCAGCCAGGCTGCCGTGCCGCAGATGGAAATGGAATCCAGGGGAGCGTCGCTTCAACAGAACAGAATCAAAGGCAATGGAGCTGCTGTCACATGGAGAAGCTAGAAGGCCAGAGTGAGGTCACAGGAGGCTGGGCCTCGCAGGAGGTGACGGAGGCCACGGTGACGACAGCCAGTGGCTGGACCCAGGCCCAGCACAGTCGCAAAGCCTCAGTCTCCCCATCTGTGAAATGGGAACCAGAGGTGGCAGGGCCATGGTTCCCACTGAGCACCTGATCCTGCCCCGGCACATGGAGGCTCTCAACCCCACCCGGAGCCAAGGACGTCCTTCTCCCGACAGGAGAAGCAAGAAAAGGAGAGGGAGCAGGATGTCACTGACAGGTCAGGAGGGACAAAGGGAGACCGGGGCCGACAGCGGGCTGTCATGATCAGCCCCACCCGACCCCTCAGGGGAGAGAATCCGGGGCCCTAGCAGCCACGTGAACTGCCCATGTCACACGTGCAGTGCGGAGGCTCCAGGCAGGATGGCCACCCAGACTGGGAGGGGACATCTGACTCTAAGTGCTGGCAACTAAATAAAAATCGTGAAAAGTCGTGATCTGACTCTCGGGACAAGTCTGAGCACGGACTCAGCACATCGTGAAAACGAATAAAACATAGAACAGAGCAGTGTTTTATATGCTGATGAGTAAAGTACTCACCCAGCAGGTTTGAGGACGATTAAAGTAATCGTGGAGAAGAGGTAATCAGGAGCAAAATAATGGAAAAATGGAAAGAGTGACAAAGCCTGGAAATGCTGGGAAATCTCCTGGGTTCCCAGGACAGAGCCAAGGTCCAGGTGGCCTCACCCCATGTTACTCTGAAGCAAACCCGACACCCCAACGTTCGGTCCCCAAGTACCTGGATGCGCCTCCACAGAACCAAGGAGAGCAAGCGGAGGGTCCTGTGGGGGCAGGCATGACGGGCAAGGTCTCCCTGGCTGGGACCCCTCAGACCCCGTCCCCTCAGACCCGGAGGTGGCATGGTTCCCACAGGAAGGGCCTCATCTTCAGAGGACTTCTAGTGCTTTCCAGCTCCCGATGTCACCACAATGGCAAAGGATCACTGGGCCTTCGGGGGCGACCAGCATTCCTGGGACCACTCAGCCGGCAGGCCCACCCCCAGAACTTACCAGCAGCTCACTGCCTTGTGTGCTGCGGACCCCTCCTGTATCCCGGCCGCCAAAGCTTCGAGCGCGGCTGAGGCAGAAAAGAGACATCAGCACAGCATCACCGTCCATCATCAACAGCCCCGACCAACTGCTTCTGGGCAAGTCAGGTAACGGACACCTTGCCATCACAGGCCTCCTAGGCCCCCGAACCCCCCGACGCACAAGCCCTGCAAGATCCCAAGTGTCTCAGTGGTACCAGACTTAAGCCTTGAAAATCAAGCACAATATGTAGGCAAGAAAATGCTTCCCTAATGAACCATTCAACTGGTCACCTCTGCTGCTCTGGAGATCAAGTGTGAAGCCACCAAAACTGACAGCAGGAGAGAAACAAGCAAGTTCGTGAGTTTAGACCCAATCACAACCGTGAAAGAGGCCTCCCCGGAGCAGCACTGAGCTGCAAAGGCGGCGAACCACAGGAAGCCCTAAGCAGCAAGGGAGGCCATTTGCCACCCGGCCACAGAGCCACTCACAAGCCAGCATCCTCTCGAGAACAGCGACGGCCACCTGCGGGGACAGAACGCTGCAGTTACACAGGGGCACAAGCGAGCAAGCCGTCACCCCAAAGTAAAGCAAGACTCGACTTTACAAAGAGCTCATCTCCAGATTCCCCCTCAGGCACGGCCCAGGATCTGGGTCGTGGGGAGGGCTTTACCCTCAAGAGCTGTGGGGGAGAGACCACTGTCCAGGCCCGTGCCCGTGCCCTCACATCTGCACTCAGGGAGCGCCCTGTGGTGACAGCAAAGCGGACTTCCCCGTATAGAGCTGACAACTACAGCGTGGGCCCCTCGTGCTGCAGCCACTGCCCCACGAGGCCCGGTGTCCTCCTACCTGGGACATCCACTCCGGGTCCACGGTTCCTCTCACATCCGCGTTCTTCTGGAATCCCCTCGAAACAAGCATTTGCACAAAATCTGAAACCCACAAAACCAAAGCAATTACATACACTGTGGTCTCTGAACAGCTGTGAATCACACAGACCACCAGCTTCAGAGGGGCCGGCAGAGTGAGGACCTGCATGGAGCTGAGGGGACACTGGCTCCTGGCCCCAGGGAGCCCACTGACCACACCACCGAACCCAGCCAAGGACAGCCTCTTCCCCGAGCCACACTCTATGCGAAAAGGAAACACAATCCATCAAGTTTATAGGAAGGATTTTCTCACTGAAAACAAAAAAGTATCTACTAAGGGTTTTACGTGGCCTTCCTCTCAGCCAATCTCCTACACCAACCATACAAGGACGGTTCTAGGGATCGGAAGCATTACACTGTGGGAAATGAGGCAGGAAATGGACTCATAACTTCTGAAAAGGTTACGACCAATGGGACTGAAATTAAAAAGATTTTGTCAAATTTCAATTTAAACTTAATCTGGGACCAGATTACAGGATTCAGGAATTGGAAATAATTCACATCACCAGGAAAGTTTTAGGAAAAAGGAATGCACCTTTTGCAAAGGAAAACAGTCCACAAGCCAACTAACTGTAGGGAACCCCTCCCATCTAGGTTTCCGTTTACTTGTGGACTGCATTCCTTCGGTATGTGTGACGGCGGGCCTGCTGACTCGGAGAGAAAGGGAAGGTGACAGAACAGGGTGTGGCGCTGCCCAGGCGTCCACAGCAGGGCAGCCCTGCTCACCCACAGTCCCCACATTCAAATAAGGATTCCTGCCCAAGCTCCCACGTTGCTTCTCCCGGGCACCTTGTAAAACTACCGCCTAGAATTGAGCCGTGGAAAGCCAGTGGCCACCATACAAGCACTGGTGCCTTCTGCTGTGCTCTCTCCTGCTCCCTTGTGACCTGGACGGAGGACGGCCCATCCCCAGCTCCCTGGGATATGTAAATAACCAATCTGTGACCCTACGTCCTTTGCGCATTGTCTAGGAACTGCGTCTTCAGTCAAATCAGTCCTGGACTCTCGCTTCCCCTAAGTGGGAGCTGGGATGCCGGGGGAGCCACCTGCCTCTGCTAGCAGGTCACAAGGTGCACATCCTTAACACACCAGCTCCGGCCCAACCCACTGGGTCAACAAGCTGACATTTCCACAACTCAAGTTCAATGCAAACCCACAACGACAGGTATGGACTGCAATGCCTTCCTGTTGGAGTGTGTCGGCCGCTCTGCTTCCCACAGATCGTCATAGCAGAAAGCATTCCCACTGGTCTAAAGCAATTGTACCCAGGAACCCACCTCTGCCGTGAACTTACCAGCAAGCATAGCCCTGGCGACGTCGGCGTGCTGACAGGGTGCCTCTGTCTGCTCACACAGCAGGCGCAGGTCCCTGGAGAGCCAGGCCACCACGGCCTGAGAGTCGGCATGGCTGGGGGCACAAGCACACAGTTCACCTGACCCCATTATTCCACTTTCTTTCACACTCACTCCACTGACAGCGAGCTAGCGACTACCTCAGCCTTCCCGTCCCAAGCCACAACAGGGCCAGCAGATGTACAAGGGGCATCAGGAATGGCTGCCACTGATGTTAAAAATCATCCCTTTTGGGCTTCCCTGGTGGCACAATGGTTGAGAGTCCGCCTGCTGATGCGGGGGACGCGGGTTCGTGGCCCGGTCCGGGAAGATCCCACATGCCGCGGAGCGGCTGGGCCCCTGAGCAGCTGGGCCCCTGAGCCATGGCCGCTGAGCCTGCGCGTCCAGAGCCTGTGCTCTACAACGGGAGAGGCCACGGCAGTGAGAGGCCCACGTACCGCAAAAAAAAAAAACAAAAAAACATCACTTTTTTCAAATAGTTTATTTATTTGGAGTAGCTTACTATTCTTGGGAGAAAAAAGAAATTTCAGTAATAATAAATAGCGAGAGTAGCGATAATGGGCTCTAGACGTCAGCAGTGCAGCAGCCCTGCAGGACAGTCCTTGTCTGGGTGCAGAGCGGGGTGGGGGAGCCCTCACCTGTCACATTTGTATTTCCCTGGAGAATAAGGGTGATGAGCATCTTTTCACGTTCTTGGCTATTCGTAAATCTTCTTTAGAGAAATGTCTACTGAAATCCTTTGTCCATTTTTTAATTGGATTATTTTTCTTCTTGTTTTTAACAATTCTTTTATTCTAGATACTAGGTTCTTATCAGATATGTGATTTGCAAACAATTTCTATGCATTGTCTTTTCATTGTTTCGATAGGGCCGACACACTAAAGTTTTAAAACTTGATGAAGGCTAAATGACCTATTTTTTCTTTTGTTGCATGAGTTTTCGGTGTCATATCCAAGAAACCCCTGCCTGACCCAAGGTCATGTAGATTTACCCTCAGATCTTCTTCTAGGAGGTTTATGGTTTTAGCCCTCAGGTTTAGGTCTCTGATGCACTGAGTTAGTTGCCATCTGTAGTGTGAAGTAGAGTCCAACACCACTCTTTTGCATGTAGATGTCCAGTGGTTCCAGCACCATTGTTGAAAAGACCGTTTTTCCCCATTAAATGGTCTTAGCACCGTTGTCAAAAATGAACTGACCATAAATGTGTGAGTTTACATCTGGATCCTCAATCCTACTGTTTATCTATATGTCAATCCTTATGCCAGGACTGCACTTTCTTGATAATTACAGTCTTGTAGTAAGCTCTAAAAACCGGATGTGTGGGGAATTCCCCGGCATCCCAGTGGTTAGGACTCCACACTTCTACTGCAGGGAGCACAGGTTTGATCCCTGGTCGGGGAACTAAGATCCTGCATGCCTCACGGCATGGGCAAAAATAATTAACTAATTAATTAAAATAAAAACAGGATGTGTGGGGCTTCCATGGTGGCGCAGTGGTTGAGAGTCCGCCTGCCGATGCACGGGACACGGGTTCGAGCTCCGGTCCGGGAAGATCCCACATGCCGCGGAGCAACTAAGCCCGTGAGCCACTACTACTGAGCCTGCACTCTAGAGCCCACAGGCCACAACTACTGAGCCCAAGTGCCATAACTACTGCAGCCCGCACACCTAGAGCCCATGCTCTGCAACGAAAAGCCACCACAATGAGAAGCACGCACACAGCAACGAAGAGTAGCCCCGCTCACCACAACTAAAGAAAGGCCTCACGCAGCAACGAAGACCCAATGCAGCCAAAGATGAAAATAAATAAAGAAATTTATTAAAAACAAAAAAAAAGTCTATTGCTTAATTCCCAATATTATGGATTTCCCAAAACTTCTTGTTGATTCTATGCAGTTCTTTTGTGACTTGAGAACACGCCGTGTATGGTTTCAACCCTTGTAAACTTACTCCAGCCTGGCTTATGGCCTGAAGCGGGTGGCCTCCCCTGGCGCTGGGCACCGCCGGGTGGGGCGCTCCGCGGGCGCCAGCTGCGAATGCTGCTCTCTCTCGTCTCCGGTCGTTGCTGGTCTGAGCAGGTGATCCACCCGTTACTGAAAGTGGCGGACTGAAGGCTCCAATGACCACAGTTGAAAGTCCATCTCTCCCTCCAATTGTCAGATTTTGCTTCATGTATCTGGAGCCCTGACATCAGGCATGTAGGCTGGGAGATACGGTTTTCACGTAGTCAAACTGATCAATCTTCCACGACTTCTGGATGTGACCCACGTGTCATGCTGCCACCGGTTTCAATACAACATTTTCAACTGTGCTTGACAGTCCCCCAAACTAGACACTGTCTGTTTTCCCTGACCAGAGAATAAACACGTAAACCTCCAGCCTTCTGTCGACCACGGGAGGACTGACTGCCTGGCTGCCTAGAGCAGAGAAGGCAATCCACCTCCAGCTCCATATGCTCCTCATGTGTGTTCTCAGTCAGCTCATCCTGAGCCCCCCTCCCCTTCACCCCCTCACCCAGAGGCACCCGGCGCCATCGCACCGCCTGCTCACTTGCTAAGTCGTTCACCACCCGTCCCTCCGCCTCCTGCTTCTCCTCCCCTAGACTCTCCCAACCTTATGGGGTTATTGCTTTTATAAAACCCCCTTTCTGACTGTTGGTGGCATTTCAGGAGGTAAGAGTTGCACACATTCTATCAGCCGTATTTACCTGAATGTCTCTTTTTTAGCTTTTAAAAATATTTTATCGCACTGTACATCTTATACAAAGAAAACATTACCAAGTCTGTGCATGATGAAGACTTCAATTATAACAAATGTTCTCTTTAAATAATAAAGCAACTGCTTCTGTAGGTGATTTTTGGTTTTACATATAAATAAATCATACTAGATTAGAAAAAACTAAATCATGTAATATTAATTAAATTTCATGTTACATAAAATTTTAATTTTTAACTTAAATGTTCGATTTACTTTAATGGTAAATAATCACTGGTATACCTTTCCAGCAGCTCTTGGAGGCTTACAATGTTCTGAACATGAAGGCGCCACACAGCTTCAAGCAGCAAAGAATTCTGCAGAAAATGACAGGAACTGTGAGCCAGTCCTTCACGCACACACTTTCCTACAAGACGTTCAGCCTGTGTGCTTCAGCACGTGCTCTCCTGAAAACCAAACCTCTCAACACTCACATCCCCACCTTCACCCCGTCCCCCGCCACTGCAACCAGGTTCAGGCTCAGGCTTGCTCTCTGCCCAGCCTCTAGCTTAGTCCACCTCCAGGCCTTTCTCCACTATGGCCAACACAAGATTCCAAAATGTAACTGGCCAGGCCAATCTCTCCTCTTCTTTAGAACCCTTTCTGTGGCTCCTCCCAGCTTTCAGGACAAAGTTCAGACTCTCGTCTGTCCTCCCAGGGAGGCCCTCCAGGCTATAGCACTGATGTGCCCACCCCCTCGAACAAGGAGCCCCCGTCGGACTCGGCCCCAACACCCACAGTGCCCTCCTCTTCACCCAGGAACTCATGCCTCACACCCCACGCAACTTCCTTCCAGGAAGCCCTTCCTAACCACCCAATCAGCCATGGCCGCCCACTCTTCTCTGCTACCTGCAAACACCAGGGCCATTTAGCTAGTTACCAACGGGCGCAGGGGCCATACCAACGCCTGATAGTCAACTGAGCTCTACACTGTATGCTGGATAAAAGGGGGGAAAAAAACCATGAATGCACCATCATCTTGGTTTTCTTCTTTCCTTCTCCTATATACTTAACTGATCTCATTTAATAACTAAGCAATAGCTTGAAGTGTTCAAAAATCAGTAAATCAACTACACTCCAACATAAAATTCAAATTAAAAAAAATCTATAGGCCTACTGAATTCAAAATGTTTCAAAACAGAACAGATGAGGGAATTCCCTGGCAGTTCAGCAGTTAAGACTCCGCTTGCTCCCGATGCAGGGGGCCCGGGTTCAATCCCTGATAGGGGAAATAAGATCCCCAAAGCCACGCAGCACGGCCAAAAAAAAAAGAAGGATTTTAAATCACTTTAAATCACATTTTTCTAGTTTACTATGCTACCCTGGGAAATCGTTCATCATAATATACCTAAGAAAGCAAAGCATGATGTTTCTGTGCATAGTCTATTCTAATAAATATTACTAATGATGGGTGAATATTGACAAATATGGTGACTGATGGGCCTTCTTTCCCATCCACAGAGGCACCCCAGTCTCTGTAATTCATACGATGCTTGCTGGAATTCCTAACAAAACCCGGGGATTTTACTGGCTCCACCAAAGTCAACAGAACACTGCTTGAAAACCCTGGAGTCAGAGTTACAATCTCAACTTTACCTGTACTTTCCATAATTCCTGACAGAAGGAAAGACGGGAGAACATGCTTTGTGCTAATAAATTCTGTGCGATCTCAAACAAGGAAGACAGTTTCTTCTGAAAAGAGAGATTAAATCTTTTCTAAGAAACAGTATTAAATGTCCAACTTTCCCAAACAGCTGAATAGCAACTCGTGCTGTGTCTTACCCTCTGGTCCGGTGTCAGCAGCACCTTGGGAGGGGGCACCGCATCTGCCTCACAGACCCGCACGAGGCCAGAGGCCACCACCTGGCTGCACAGGACGGCCGCTGGAACACCCAGCTGCGCGGCTTGGTCGCGCAAAGCAGAGCCTTAAAGATGAGACAAAACACAGACACACACAACAAAATGTACAACTGAAGTAGATTGGTTAAATGCCTTCTCCGAAGCTCTAGCACCACAGAAAATTGCCTTTTGAAGGGGAGAAGAGATCTGGGGGGAAACATGAGGTATGAAAGTAAGACAACTTCAGTCTGATTGAAGAAGCTCACGAGAATCAGGGCAGCACCTGAAGCCCATGGTTGCAGACACACATCTGTGCGTTTTGTATGACAAAAACAAGGGAGCTTGGCAGATACATTCTGACCAAGAACTTTAGCAACTCTTTCCAAAGGAGCACAATAAATTGAGAACTTTTAACAAATTTCAGTTTTTTATAGTTACCACTCCCACAACCGTACGATGATGTTTGACTGGACACGGGTCTGGCTTCCTGATGCCAGCCACACACATGGCGGGCATCGCATGCCACAGATGTGCCGGTCCCTGGGCTGCCAGGTGGAAGCTGGGCCCGCAGGCAGCCACCTGCCCCGAGGACCAGCCCCTGGTCTGCACTCAAGGAAGAGAAATGCTGTGCAGCCTGGAAACAGGCGATGCCACCAGAAAACTGCGTCCTGCTTATCTGACCTCCAAAACTAATGTAAAGAAACCAGGCAACGGTACCACATGCCCATCGCCTTCACGGCTTTGCAGCACAGACCACTACGGAAGTGAGAACACGCGCAACAGCTGTAGAGGTTCCAAGTGACAGTACTAGATCTATCCACCACTGTGGTCAAGAAATAACTCACAGCAGAAATGTAGAAAATGCTCATTTCTAGCCATTCGTTTCCAATTTGTGCCCATGGGAAAGTTTATCCCTGTTTTTATTTACAAGTCTTTTATTTTTATACAAATACCAACACATATGGTAGCCACCACCTTCAGCAGGAGAAACTGAAAAATTCACGAGTTGCAAGTCTACTTATATTTCTGTGGTCAAGGTGAAGAGCTTCTTATCTAAGTTCTTATGCTCTGATCCAAAAGTCCACACAAGAGAGTGTGTGGATGAGCTGGCTCCCTGCACCGTGCACAGTCTGTGAAATCCACGTACAATTCCGACCGAGAGAAGCAGCACTGTGGCCTTCAGGGATCAGCTGCCGACGTAAGACTGGGGTGTAGGGTTCTCAGAGTAGCAATTGAAAACAAATGAGTGAATTAGTTAATACAGTCGTCCCTCAGTATTCCAGGGGGACTGCTTCCAGGGCCGCCCGTGGACACCAAAATCCGCAGGTGCTCAAGTTCCTTACACAAGATGGCGTACTGTTTGTATATAACCTACACACATCCTCAAGGACACTTTAAATCATCTCTAGATTACTTATAATACCTAAAGCAATGTAAATGCTGTGGAAGTAGTTGCTGGCACACAGCAAATTCAAGTTTTGCTTTTTGGAACTTTGTGGAATTCTTTTCCCCCCTGACTATTTCCATCCAAGGTTGGTTTAATCCACAGACGTGGGACCCATGGATACAGAGGGCCGACTGCATCTTTCTGAAATGACAGTCATTACATAATAAAAATGTGAAAGACCAGAAAATAACTTATTTTTGTTATTCCCACAGAACTCTCCCTGTCTCGTATTCTCAAAGTGGGGTGGGGGACCTAGAGACAGACAAGCAGACCTCGATTTATCGCACTTTGTAGAGATTGCCTCTTTTTACAAACTGAAGGTCTGTAAGCACCCAGCAAGTCTATCAGCACCATTTTTCCAACAGCACTTGCTCACTTGGTGTCTCTGTGTCACATTTTGGTAATTCTCACAATATCTCAAGCTTTTTCATTAATATCACATTTGTCATGTTATCTGTGATGCGTATCTCCGATGTTACCACTGTAACTGTTTTGGGGCATCACTAACTACACCCACAGATGATGGTGAACTTAACCCACAAACATCCTGTGTGCGCTGACTGCTCCACCTCTCGGCCGCTCCCCTGTCTCGCTCCGTCTCTCGGGCCTCCCTCTTCCCTGAGACACAATACTGAAATTAGGCCAATTAATAACCCTACAGTGGCCTCTAAGTGTTCCAGTGAAACGAAGAGTTGCAAATCTCTCAATTTAACTCAAAAGCTAGAAATGGGGCTCCCCTGGTGGCGCAGTGGTTGAGAGTCCGCCTGCTGATGCAGGGGACACGGGTTCGTGCCCCAGTCCGGGAAGATCCCACATGCCGTGGAGCGGCTGGGCCCGTGAGCCATGGCCGCTGAGCCTGCGCGTCCGGAGCCTGTGCTCTGCAACGGGAGAGGCCCGCATACCAAAAAAAAAAAAAAAAAAAAAAAGCTAGAAATGACTTAGCGAGGAAGGCATGTTGAAAGCTGAGACAGACCTAAAGCCCCTTGCACCAAACAGTTAGCCAAGCTGCGAAGCCAAAGGAGAAGTTCTTAAGGAAATTAAAAGTGCTACTTCAGTGAACACGTGAATGATAAGGAAGCCAAACAGGCTTATTGCTGATATGGAAAAAGTCTGAGTGGTCTGGACAGAAGATCACACCAGCCAGAACATTCCCTTCAGCCAAAGCCTGATCCAGGGCCAGGCCCTAACTCTCTTCAATTCTATGAGGGATGCGAGAGGGGAGGAAGCCACAGAAGCAAAGTCTGAAGCCAGGAGGAGTTGGTTCATGAGGTTGAAGGACAGAAGCCATCTCCACAGCACGGAAGTGCCAGGTGAAGCAGCAGGTGCTGATGGAGAAGCTGCAGCAAGTCCTCCAGAAGCTCTAGCTCAGAGCATCCATGAAGGTGACGACACTGAATCACAGATTTTCAATGGAGAGGAAACAGCCTTCTACTGGAAGAAGACGCCGTCCAGGACTTTCATAGCCAGGGAGGAGAAGTCAGTGCCTGGCTGCAAGGAAGAGGCTGACTCTCCTGTTAGGGGCTAATGCAGCTGGTGACTAAGTTGAAGCCAATTCTCATTTACCATCTGAAAAACCTTGGGCGCTTAAGAATTATGGTAAATCAACTGTGCCTGTGCTCTAAAAAAATGGAAAAACAAACCGGTATGACAGTACATCTGTTGACAACATGGTTTAGTGACTATTTTAAGCCCACCGTTGAGACCTACTTCTCAGAAAAAGAAGAGTCCTTTCAACTGCTCGTTGACAATGCACCTGGTCACCCGAGAGCTCTGTTGGAGATGGGCAATGAGATTCATGCTGTTTTCATGGCTGCTGACATAACACCCATCCTGCAGCCCATGGATCAAGGAAGAATTTCAACTTTCTACTCTTACCATTTAAATAATACACTTCGTAAGGCTATAGCTACCATAGACGGGGACTGCTCTGGTGAATCTGGGCAAAGTGAATTGATGGCCTTCTGGAAAGGATTCACCATTCTAGATATCATTAAGAACTTAAGAACATTTGTGATTCATGGGAAGGATATATCAAAATCAAAATGTTGACATTAACAGGAATTTGGAAGAAGTTGATTCCAGCCATCACGGATGACTTTGAGGGGTTCAAAAATTCAGTGAAGGAAGTAACTACAGATGTAGAGGACATAGTAAGAGAACTAGAATTAAAAGTGGAGGCTGAACACCATTTACAATAACCTAAGCAATGTAAGTGCCCATCAACAGGTGAATGGGTAAAGATGTGCTACATACACTCAATGGAATATGACTCAGTCATAAAAAAGAATGAAATAATGCCATTTGCAGCAACATGGATGCACCTAAAGATTATCAAAGTAAGTGAAGTAAGTCAGACAAATGCGGTATGATATCACTTACGTGTGGAATCTAAAAAATTGATACAAATGAACCATTTACAAAACAGAAACAGACTCACAGACATAGAAAACTTACGGTTACCAAAGGGGAAAGGGGGGCAGGGTGGGATAAATTAGGAGTTTGGGATTAAAATACACACACTACTATATATAAAACAGATAAACAGGGACTTCTCTGGCAGGCCGGTGGTTAAGATTTTGCCTTCCAATGCAGGGGATGCGGGTTCAATCACTGGTTGGGGAGATAAGATTCCACATGCCTTGGGGCCAAAAAACCAAAACATAATACAGAAAAAATACTGTAACAAATTCAAGAAAGACTTTAAAAATCATCCACGTCAGGGACTTCCCTGGTGGCACAATGGTTAAGAATCCACCTGCCAATGCAGGGGACATCGGTTCGAGCCCTGGTCCAGGAAGATCCCACATGCCACGGAGCAACTAAGCCCGTGCACCACAACTACTGAGCCTGCACTGTAGAGCCTGTGAGCCACAACTACTGAGCCTGCGTGCCACAACTACTGAAGCCCATGCGCCTAGAGCCCATGTTCTGCAACAAGAGAAGCCACCGCAATGAAAAGCCCGCACACCGCAACAAAGAGTAGCCCCGGCTCACCGCAACTAGAGCAAGCCCGCGTGCTGCAACGAAGACCCAATGCAGCCAAAAATAAATACATAAAAATAAATTTAATTTAAAAAAATGGTCCACATCAAAAAATCTTAAACAAAAACCAAAAAAACACAGATAAACAACAGGACCTACTGTATAGCACAGGGAACTATACTGGATGTCTTGTAATACCCTATAATGGAAAAGAATCTGAAAAAGTGTATCGAGAGAGAGGGAGAGAGGGCGTGCGCTATCTATATGTGTATAACTGAATCACTTTATTATACACCTGAAGCATTGTTAAGTCAACTATACTTCAATTTAAAAAATTACAAAAATTGAAAAAAAAAGTAGAGCCTGAAGAAGTGACTGAATTGCTGCAACCTCACGATAAAATCTGAAGGATGAGGAGTTGCGTCTCGTGTCTGAGCAAAGGATGTGGTTTCTTGAGATTGAACGTACCCCTTATGAAGATGCCAGGAAGACTGTTGAAATGACAACAAAGGATTTAGACTATTACACAAACTTAATTGATAAAGCAGCAGCAGGGTTTGAAAAGACTGACTCCAGTTTTGAAAGTTCTACTGTGGGTAAAATGCTATCAGCCGGCATTGCAGGCTACAGAGAGAGGATTTGTGAAAGGAAGACACAGCAGACTTCATTGCGGTAATGTTTTAAGAAAAGGCCACAGCCCCCCAGCCTTCAGCAACCTCCACTCTGGTCAGTCAGCAGCCATCAACACTGAGGGAAGACCCTCCACCAGCAAAAAGATTACGAATCTCTGAAGGCTTAGATGATGGTTAGCATTTTTAGCCATAAAGTAGTTTTTTTTGGGAAGGTTTTTTGTTTTTTATTTTATTTATTTATTTTTGGCTGCATTGGGTCTTTGCCGCTGTGCGCAGGCTTCCTCTAGTTGCAGAAAGCAGGGGTTACTCTTCATTGCGGTGCACGGGCCTCTCATTGTGGTGTCCTCTCCCGTTGCGGAGCACGGGCTCTAGAGCGCAGGCTCAGCAGTCATGGCGCACGGGCCTAGATGCTCCACGGCATGTGGGATCTTCCCAGACCAGGGCTCGAACCCATGTCCCCTGCATTGGCAGGCAGATTCCCAACCACTGCGCCACCAGGGAAGCCCCAATAAAGCAGTTTTTCGAATTTTAATAATAGAGCATTTTTTAATTAAGGTATGTACATTTTTTTAGACAATGCTGTTGTACACTTAGTAGACTACAGTATTTATTGTGTAAACATGAAGTTTATATGCATCAGGAAACCGAAACATTCGTGGGACTCGCTTTCCTGCAATATCCACTTTCTAGCAGTGGGATGAACCCAAACCACAGTCTCCCCAGGTTAGCCTGTATCTCTGGCTGCCTGCTGCACTTCCCTACCCAGCAGAGCCTGTTCTCACCACTTCCAGAAACGAGGGGCATGTTTCTGTCCCGTTTTTCCAAGGGTAACTTTGGTTCCTACTGCTTCTGAGTCCGATGCTGAGTCACTGTTTTTAAACAAGAGCCCCATAACAAACCTCCAGCAAGTCACAAAAGCTTGTGGCTGGTGACCACACATATACGCAGAAAACCATTACCTGGGGCAATCTACACATCTGCTTGTTGTAAGCAAATCAAAGTCACTTTACGTACAGCAAAAACTAACACAACATTGTAAAGCAACTATACTGCAATAAAATTGTTTTTAAAAAGCCACTTTACATAAAGCTCTTCCGTAACTCAATCTGTTGAGAAAATGAAGCTCTAACTTACCTATCAATGAACTGGAAAGGTCAATGTGGGCCCCAGGACCATCATAATCAATCAACCGGTTGAGACACAGCTGTTTACCGGGAGGACCTTCTACCTAGAAACCGAACACCAAGCACTCCATTTTAAAATTCAAGCCATGTCCTGAAAACACCCAGAGCGTCCACAGTGCTTGCCTACTGCGCTATTCCCAAATACTCCGAGGGAAAGAAGCATTTTAAAAGGTGAAACTTACTGAAGCCTTTGAGAACTACCAGATTCCTCTCCGGACTGTTTTACCTCCAAATAGATACGTGCTCCCGGTTACTTTTCTCACCTGGACAGCAAACTTAGTGCGTGCTTCTCCCAGATACTCACGAGGCTTGCCAGGTGTCTTTCATGAAGATGATGCTCGGCTGGGCTCAAAATCCCCAAACCCAAATGTGCTGGCAAAGGCGCAACCAACTTCCACTCACCTCCAGCACAAGGTCATCCAGGTTTAGGTGGCCCCTCAGGAGGCGCAGAGCCGACTCCCTGACCTTCTGCTCACCTTCGGGACCCAATTTCTGCCTCTTGACCCTTCCCGCTAGGGGAGAAAATCAGTTTCAAAAAATTACAGCACTCTTTAAAAACTCAAGCAAGGAGACACCGTGACACCCTGTACCCCTGGAGGTGACGCACCCGGGAATGTCACTTCCATGGGATTCCTGTCAAAACCACACAAGCTTAATCTAATCCTGAGACACATCCAACTGAGGGACACTCCTCCAAACATCCAGGTCGGGAAGACCCAGGAACTGTCACCCTCTGGAGGAGACCAAGTTGACGGGAGTAACTGCCACGCGGGAGACTGGTCAGAAAAAGGGCATTATGGGGAAAACTGGTGAAACCCGAGTAAAGTGTAGTATCGCTGGCAGGATGGTACCAACGCTCGTTTCCTGGGATTGATCTTTTCAAAGAGGTTACGCGTCGCTGGGGCTACGCGGAGCTGAACAGTTACTGTCATCCAGGCTACTGGGGGCGGGGCGCAGCGAATCTTAACTCCCTACCTTCTGGAAACACCCCTCTTGGCCACTCGTTGGACAGAGTGGACAGAGGGCTGCCAGGAGGGGACAGCTCGGGGTGGGCGTGGGGGAGGAGGAGGGCGGGGGGGGGTGAGGCGGGACGGGCGGGGATGAGGTGGGGACAGGCCGGGCACCGGGATGAGGGGGGGACGGGCGGGGGTCGGCGTGAGGCGGGGACAGGCCGGGAGTCGGGGGTGAGCGGGGGACGGGCCGGGGGTCAGGGTGGGGGGGGACGGTTGGGGGTCGAGGTCAGCGGGGGACGGGAGGGGGTCGAGGTGAGGGGGGACGGGCCGCGATCGGGCGCAGTGGGGGGGGACGGGGACGGGCCGAAGGAGGCTGGGGCAGGAAGGGGTCTTGGGGCCCCGCGCCCACCTACCCAGCAGCTCGACCCAGGCCCGCCTGCAGCCCCCGTGCCCCGGGTCCGAGGCAGCGCCCCGCGCCTGGGAGGCCGACATGTCGCGAACGAGCCACGGGCGACGTCTCTCGGCTTCTGGCCCGCGTTTCCTTCCCATTGGCCGCGGACAAGCGCGCGCGCCCATTGGCTGCCAGCTGCCCGGCCGCACCCTTCAGGGCGGAGCCTCGGTAGCCATCTTGGTGGCGCCGCACGGCGGCCATCTTGGTGGTGGCGGGAGCGCGGTATGGCTGACGCCTGGGCCAGGTAGGTAGCACTGACGTTGGAGGTTTGCGGTGCTGATTCAAACGGCGTCACGGGCGAGAAAACTGTGCCATCCCTTGTGCGTTAGTCCTGTCGAGATGACCCAGAGCTGGGCATGAAGAAGCAATCCGACAAACCCAAATCCAGGGAGACGCTAAAACCGCGCTGCCAGTTGGAAACCGTGTAGGACGAGTCTGCGCCCTCGTCTCCCGCGGAACCCGGGGCGGCGGTGTTACTGCGGAGCTGAGGCTTGCTCTGCCTTGACTTCAATTAAGTGTAAACGAGAGGCCGCCTGGTGGACAGCGCCGCTCACCCCGGCCGAGCACAGCCAGGGGGTCGCACCCACAGGGGTCACACACAGGAAGTCCTTTCCAGCCCCTCTCCCCTCTCTGGAGGATGAGGGGGAAGGAGGGCTGAAAATCCCAGGCTTGTAAGCATGGTTTGGCCTTTCTGGCCTTCAGCCCCTGTGCCGGAGCCAACCAGGAGCCCACCCAGTGTCCACCTGTTAGAGAAAAAGATGCTCCTAGCATTCTTCCCACTTAGGAATTTACAGGGGTTTCACGGGGTCTGTGCCACGATAGGCACAGAGACCGACATGCATTTCTGTTATCTCACAATCACTGTGCAGCCCCGTGTCTCAGTGTCCGGGTTTTCACACAACATGGTCCCATCGGCCGTGAAGACTTTGCGGGTGCAGGATGCCCTCAAAGAGCACCACTGCCACCTCCTGAACTGCGTGGCTGGAAACTCCAAGTTTTCAAGTTTGCATGCACACCATGACCACCCTGCATAACTGCTGCTGCCCAACCCAGGTTGGGGGCTGCTAAACTTGCGTAAACAAGGGTCCACTGGAGGTGGCCCTGCTAGACAGCACGTGGCCCTTGGGGATTGCAAAAAGCGGCCACGAGTCCTCCGTCCCTTCCGTTTGGGCTGGTAATGACACAGGAGTGACGTGACACAAACAGGAGTTTGAAAAGAGATGGTGCTGAGAGCCAGGTACCTCCAAGGAACACACGTGAGCGAGCCTGCTGAGGACCACCCACGTGGAGGAGAGGTGGCCGCCCAGCCAGCAGTCCAAATGCCCTGGCCAGCAGCCTGCCTGCTGCCAGACCTGGAAATTAGGCCATCACAGGCCGTCCAGCTGCTGACTACCCAGCAGTGAGGTAAACAAGGGGAAGAGGCTGGCTGAGACCAGAGCTGCCAGAGGCCACACGACTGCACACTAAGCAGCAGCTTAGGAGGGGAGGGGAGTACCCACGTGGCCTTGTAAGCGCTGTGAAGCCCTCGGCCTCCGCGCCAAGGGAGCAGGGCCCTGGCGGGTGCACATCACGAGCTATGCAGCTGGTTGAAGAGAGACTGTAGGGAGGCAAAGGCAGGGCACAGAGGCCAGGGGGATGGCCTCAGGCCATTATTGGGCAACGGACAGGGGGCGTGACCAGCGCGGGGGTCATGAGATGGAGAGAAGTGATGAGCTCGGTTCCTACTTCGAAGGTTGATCTGCCAGGTGAGGAAGAAGTGCAGAGTTTTCTAACCCGAGCCATTGGGAGGGCAGAGATACACATCATACAAACATACATCATATACACATACACATGCATCACACACATATATCATACATACACCATACATGCCTCATACATACACACATACAAACATACATCATATACACATGCATCTCACACACATATATACCATACATACACACACCATAATGCATCACACATACAAACATGCATCATACACACATATATACCATACACACATCATACACACACGCATCATACACATGCATCATATACATATGCATCGTACACACGTCATACACACACATATACACACATCATGCATACGTCAGATACACATGCACGTATCATTCACACATGTCATATGCACACATACATTGCACCCACATGCATCATACATACGTCATATGCATACATACACTGTACACACACATCATGTACATACATCCACATATCATATACCCATGCACACATCATATATACACGTGCATCATATACGTACACACACGCCTCACCTGAGAGGTGGAGACACTGGGAGGACGGTTTGAGAGGCAATAACAGGAGGGGCTCAGAGTTCAAACGTGAGTGTGTCAGATTCAAGATGCCAGACCCCTGGATGGGGCTGCCGGGGGAAGTAGGTCGTAGAAGCTTCAACACACACGTACGTACATACACCCACACACGCGTACACACGCCCCAGGCACACCAGAGCTATCCCTCCTGCCCATCATCGCAGTCCTCATCCTTCTGCTTCAAAGAACGATGAAAAGCAGCTATTTGAAGCACATCGAACATGCCATTGTCATGACCTGCGTGCCTCCTGTGCCGGGTGAGACCTTCTATCAGAAATTGGCCATAGCTCAGTGTTTCCAAAACATCGCTCGTGCATGTGCCTTCCCAGCGTCCACTGATAATCAGCATTATTTAGGGACTATTTTCCGTTACATTTAATCACTTCTTAAAAACCAAAATCTAATTTAAAAGAAAACTGTATGTGCCAATATAAATGGAAATCCATTATTCTCCTGTATCATAAACTAAATATGAAACAACTTAAAGAAATCTGTTTAAAATTTGCCTTTGTTTCACCTGAAATCACCTCGCGAATTTAACTTGCATCTAGGATGTGGAAAGCTTCAAAGACCATCGCTGAGGCTGGATTGGGACAACAGAAAACACCGCTCCCATCACCACCAAGCTAACAAGTGCTGAGTGATAGTAACAGCAGCCACCACTCCGGGTGAGGCCAAAGTGTGCAGAGACAAGGAAGGCTGTCAGCGGAGAGTGGGCAGCTGCACTGAGAAAACCCCTCAGCAGCATCCCTCATCCCCACCATAAGCACAGGGCAGGGCTGGAGGAGTCTCGTGTGGAAGGTGGCCACAGCACACTGAAACACAGATCCAGCTCAACTCCAGACCAGACTGACTCACCCCCCAACCCCACTAATGACCGAGCAGAGAAGGAGGCATGAACACTACCTCAGACTCTCCTGGCCCACACACAATGTTGGGCATGCAATCAAAAATTACGAGACAGACAAAAGAAGCAAGAGAAAAAAAATCAACCCATCCCTAAAAGGCAAGGTAGGTAACAGAACCAAACCCAGATGTGGCCCAGATGTTGGAACAGTCACACAGGGAATTTTAAGTAACTATGGTTCATATGCTAAAGTCTCTGGTGGAAAAGGTGGGCAACGTGCATGAAGGAATGAGGAGATTCAGCAGACACGTGAAAAGTATGAGAGAGAAAAACATGGTCACAGAGATAAAGAGTGCCTTCAATGGCTCATCAGTGGGCTCAACACAGGTGAGGAGAAATAAAAATTACTCTAACAGGAAAACAAAGAGGAACTTAAGAAAAAAAAAGAGCACCGGGCTTCCCTGGTGGCGCAGTGGTTGAGAGTCCGCCTGCCGATGCAGGGGACACGGGTTCGTGCCCCGGTCCGGGAGGATCCCACATGCCGCGGAGTGGCTAGGCCCATGAGCCATGGCTGCTGAGCCTGCGCGTCCGGAGCCTGCGCTCCGCAGTGGGAGAGGCCACAACAGTGAGAGGCCCACGTACCGCAAAAAAAAAAAAAAAAAAAAAGCACCTAAGAGCTGTGGGATACTACCAAATGGTATAACATACATGTCATAGGACTCCCGAAAAAAGAAGAAAGAGAAAACAATGCAGAAAAAATATTTGCGAGGTAATGGCCAAGAATGTTCCCAAAATAATGAGACAGCAAACACCAGATCTAAGAAGTTCAGAAGACACAAAACAGGATAAACATGGGATGAAACACACACACACACACACACACACGCACCCCATATTCAAACTGCTGAAACCAAAGAAATAGAGTCCTGAAGGCAGCTAGAAAACAAAGGTGCCTTAAATGCAGAATAACAAAGATAAGAATTACAGCAGATTCCTCTTGAGAAACTATGCAAACAGAAGACAACAAAGTGACATATATAAAGGGTTGGGGGGGGAAATCAACCCACATTTCTATACCTAGCAAAGACATCTTTTTAAAAATAAAAAGCAAAATAAAGACTTTTCAGACGTGAACAAGTTTATCACCAGACCTGCATTAGAATAAATATTCAAGAAAGCTCTCCAGTCAGAAGGAATGTATCAGACGCCTGGATCTACACACAGACGAATACATTGAAGGTAAATATAAATCACTCTAAAAGGTAATTGTCTGTTTCAAGCAAAAACAGTAGCACTGAATTGCAGGTTTATTGCGTATGTAAAAATAAAATGTATGCCAGTGCTAGCCCAGAGGATTGGACACAAGAACTGGAAGTGAACAGTTGTAAGGGTCATGGAACGTATCAATTGTGGCAGTGGTTATATGACTGTGTTTGTCAAAAATCATTAACATATACATTAAAAGGGGTGAATTTTACTGTCTGTACGTTATACTTCAATTAAAAATTTAACTCTCATGGGGGAATCACTGAAGATGGCAGAGCAGGAAGACCCTGAACTCACCTCCTCCCAAAGGCACTCCAAAATTACAACTATTTACAGAGCAGCTATTGATGAAAAAGACTGAGCCACTAGAAAACATCTTCCACGACTAAGACATAAAGAAGGAACTTCAACGAGATGGGTAGTCACGCGGGGTTGTGGGTTAGCCAAGACCCATATCCCCAGGTGGGCAACCCACAAAAGGGAGGATAATTACAACCGCAGAGGTTCTCCCTAAGGAGCGAGGGAGCCCCACATCGGGCTCCCCAGTCCAAGGGTCTATACCGGGAAGACAAAACCCCAGAGCATTTGGCTTTAAAGGCCAGCAGGGCTTATTCTGGGAGAGCCAGAGGGCAGTGGGAAAGAGAGGCTCCACTCTTAAAGAGCTCACACAAAACCTCGCACGCTCCAGGATCCAGGGCAGAAGCTGTAATTTGAAAGGAGCCTGGGTCAGACCCACTGGCTGAGCTTGGAGAGCCTCCCGCAGAGGCGGGAGGCACCTACAGCTCACCCGGAGGACACAGACCGCTGGCTGCGGTCACTGTGGGAGCTCATTCTACCATGTAGGCTCTGGTGCTGGTAGATGCCATTGTGGAATCCTCCTCTAGCTTATTAGCCTCAGGACCCAGCCCCACCTGGGCCCACCAGCCCGTAGGAATCAATACTGGCCAAGCAGCTATCTAGGCAGGGACGCGGCTCCATCCACCAGCAGACAGGCTGCCTTATGACCCCGAACCCACAGCCGCCCCTGGACACATCCCTGCCCACCAGAAAGCCCAGGACCTGGCCCCGCATACCAGTGCACGAGCACTGGACCTTATACCCCAAAGCCCTGCAGCTGGAGAGCCTGGGACCCAGCTCCACCCACCAGTGGGCGGGCACCAGCTCCGGAATCCCCTGGGCCCAGGCCCCGCCCACCAGTGAGCCTGCTCTAGACTCTGGACCAGCCTCACCCATCAGTAGGCAGACAGCGGCCCCAGGACAACTGTGGCCCCACAGTCGGCCTTGGTAGGATCGAGCCCAGCTCTGAGACACCTTAGGCCCCTCAACTAGCCACCTAGGACCCAGCCCCACTCTGCAGCAGGCACAAGCTTCGGGACATCCCCAGACCCCGCAGCCAGCTGTGTCAGGAACTGGCCCCATCTATCAGCAGCCCGACACCACCTCTGGGACCCCTGGGCCCTGCAGCCAGACCTCAGAGCCTGGCTCTGTCCGCCAGTGGGCCTGCACTAGCCCCAGGACCTGGCTTCACCCATCAGTGGGTGAAGCCCCGGGATCTCCTGGACCCTGCCCCCGCCCACCAGTGAGCCGGCACTAGACCCAGGTTCCGCACCCAGCCACCTCGTGACCCAGCCCCGCCAAACACTCATTGGTGAGATTTCCAAACATAAAATGGTCTTTATGAGAATTGATAGTTCTTTTCTAGTAAGCTATTCCATGCGGGTTGTATTTGACAATTTATAACACTGATCAGACAAGAGTAGGGAGATGTTTACGTCACAGAACAAGGTGATTTTAGGCAGTGTTCTCAGTGTGTCCAGACCAGCAGTAGCCTCAGCATCACCCAGGTTTTGTTAGACATGCAAATTTTCGGGCCACACCTCAGACCAAATGAGACAGAAAATAACCCGGGAAGGGTTCCAGACACCTAGGTCTCAACAAGACTTCCTGTGGATTCCGATGCATGCTAAAGTGTCAGAGCCATTGCTCTAGGAATGTAAAATAATTGTGACGATATGCAAACCTCAAGTGCAATGGTTAACATAAAATAAATTTTACCCGAATGGTCAGGGTCATCACTAAAAATGTGCTGTTGCTTTGTGAATGAGGAAAGGTCAGGTTCATTTCATTCACTGCTATACCCTATCAGTTAGAACACCGTCCAGCATTCAGAAATGCATTGATAAATACTAGTTGAGTTAAATAATTTTTTAAAAGAATCTGTTGTTCAACTTCACTCCAATAAGAGAAACGCAAATTAAGCCATTTTTCACGCATCAAAGATGCAAAAGTTTGATCACACCCTGCGTCAAGGGAGCTTAGGGAAATAAAGACCCTCAAACATTACTAGTGGGAGTGTATCGTGTGCAGCCTCTGTGAAGGGCGGTTTGATAATACTTATTAAAATGACAGATTTGTATATCCTTTGCCCCAGCAAGTCCATTTCTTAGAATTTATACTGCACAAGTATCAGCTGTGCTCTTACACTGTCCAAGATACTTGGGGCAGCAGTAATTAAGCCAACAAAATCTATGCCCTCACAAAGCACTGCGTACAAAGTTATCCATTCAAGACTGGAAAAAACCTATTCCCCCTGCCCCCCCCCCTCCCCCGGCGGGGATATGCAGCTGTACAGAGAAGGCAGAAGCTCTTCACATGCCGATACGAACCATTCCCCACCCCCCACCCCCACTGATGAGTAAATACGCAGAGCACAGGACAGGGTGTATGATGTGCTGACCTCGGGACATGTGTGTTTGAAACAAGCATATGACTAGAAGTTCTAGAAGGATAAACAAAAAGCCAGACACAGTGACTACCCCTGGGGCCAGTGTCTGGTGGAAGATTTTGCAGTTTATACCTTTTTGTACTTTTGAACATCGATCCATGTCAAATTAGCCAACAGCAATTTACACAGTTATTTCTACAATCTTACCAAGTTCAGGCCCCAGCAAGCATTTGAGGCTCACCCCCCCATCCAAGATCACATGTCAGCTCTGAGGTAAAGCTTGCTTCACTCCAGTCTGTGCAGCGGAAGACATGGTACGACAGAGAAGTTGATACAGCAGCTAGTGTGTGTGTACATTTGGAAAACGTTTGATTCCTTTTTAACTTCCCTGCATTACCTGTTCAAAACATTGTTGACCTAAAACAATGAAACGGCCAGTTATTTTACCAGCAAAATGGGTTTACTCAGGAATAGCAAAGAATTGCAATTCAGGACATGCAATCTACGGGGAACCCCAGGCAAGTCCAGAGGACAAAGGAGAGGAACTTCTTTTATAGAGGAGAGAAAGGCGTTTGGGGAGAGGATGTTGTAAACAAAGGGTCCATTGGAGGAAACTGGGACTTGGAAGTGTAGTGGCTTTTCATTGGCTGAGCTGTGGTGGTGTCTCATTGGCTGGGCTGTTGCGGGCAGGGAGAAATTCTTCCTTGCCCTGATGGGTAGGAAAGTAGTAAGCTTCTTCCTCTTGGGTCTGTAGTTGAGGTGGGGTCGTAGGGCGTGAATGTTCCCCCTGCTGGCCTCCTGACTCCATTTTAAATGAGGCTTCTGTTAATTTTCACAACATAAATACAACTGCAAATGACCGCCAGTGTCATCAATGGGGAGCAAACAGTGTTCTCGAGTATTTTCTCGGCTCCTGATCGGGAATCCGGGGTAAGCATGTAAGTACTCCTCGTTCCCTCCTTCACAGGACAGCCCTGTCTGCCTCCCCTCCACTTCCCATCATCTTGTGGGATTTCCTCTCATCACCTGGGCTTAGCTGAGCCCTGGGTCCCCGCCTCTTCTCCTGTCTCCACCTCTTCCTAATGCCAGCCTAGAAATCCTGCAGCCATGCCAGTCCTAGAGCCCTTTCCCCAGAGCTGTACTGGGCTCCCTTTTAGAGATCAAGCACAGCCTGGCCCTATCTGGCATCCCTGGGGATTCATGGGCTCTATCATTATCCCAAAATAATCCTAAAGCACAAAACCACAGCCTCTCGAGTTTCAGCTTTTCCTCCCGGACCCCTGAGCCCTGCCTCGCTGCAAGGATCGTGACAAAGACAGCATTCAGGGACCTCTGAGTCGTGGACACAAGGGCCTCGTTGCTCACAGCGTTCAGTGTGCAGGTCCCTCGGGAGAAGCCGACCTGTTTTTCAAGCTGGAGTGGAATTCAGTGCAGGCTGAGAGCCTCTGCCTTCCCCTCACAGCAGGTGAAGTGGTTCTACCTGTGTCTAGGGGAGTCCAAGGGCCTTTCATCTCAAATTGTCTTTGATGTTTAACCCAATCGCTCATACGCCTGACTCACTCTGACCTTTGTCTCAAAACCCTCAGCGTGCTCTCAGTGTGGTACCTTGGACCCTGGAGCCCTACACCCTCCCCTCCTGCAATCAGGTAACTATATTCCACAGGGCACCTGGGCTTCCAGTCCTAAATTATCTTTTTGGCTTCCGGGGGCCAAAAATTAGGATCCTTTAGTTTCTGTGTCCGCAAAGATGCTCAGAGGCATAATTCCTGGAGACCTGAATCTCTGGCCAGTGGCAGTCATGAGCCAACCACCCCTCTGATTGCACTGCCCTGGCATGGACATGATCTCTAATTCCCTCAAAGCATCAAACACAGAGCATGGGAAAACACCAACATAACCAGTGGCGTTATGTAGCCACCTGTAGCCCTTCCCCGACTGCAGAGACTGTGTTTCCTCGTGGCTGTTTCCCCCTGAGAGACTGGTGGATCCTTGGGAGGACCTGGGCAGGTTTTTCACTGGTCTTTCCCAGGCATAAGACATTAACGCCCAGTGCTCAGCAAATACGTGTGAATGAACAGCCTACCCTGTAAGATGAATCTTTGGGGAGTGTGTTTGCTAATGCGATAACTTGAGAGTGATTCTCCAACTGCAAGCACTGGTGGATCAGTCACATCACTAAATGTTTCGATTCTGCTTCCAAGCACAGCCTCCCTTCCCCGGGCCTTCCTCGTGTACTGGAAATGAAGGCTAAAGGATGTGGCTTCCGGAGTGGTCTATTGATGATCCCGTCGTGTAGAAATGACCTGGATCCAATGCTTTCCAGGTTGGGTCCATGACTGACCATCAATTTCTATCATGTTTCTCTGTTGAGACTCTGAACAGCTGGAAATAGCCTGTTTCATTTCTAAACTCCAAGGGGCAACTTCAAGTCATGGAAGAACTAATATCTCTTTGACGCTGATGTTCTGTGTTGCGTACTTGGCAGACAAAGACCTCCACATATTAACCCGAGAGCCACTTCCCACTGGGATAAACCCCATGCCTACTTTTGTGTGTGTGTGTGTGGCCCCGCCCACAGCATGCAGGATTTTAGTTTCCTGACCAGGGATTGAACCCGTGCCCCCTGCATTGGGAGTGCAGAGTCTTAACCACTGGACGGCCAGGGAAGTCCCTCCGTTCCCATTTTAACCAGGCATCGTCTGCTCTCCCTCAGTGTGTGGAGCCCAGACAGCTATCAATTTACCCACACCAGTTCCTCATGGCAGAGCCCTCAGTCTGATTTAAAATATTGGCTCGGCTTTTTAAAGTATGGCTGTGCCTGGGCTGTACTCCACCCCAGGAAGGAAGTGATTACCTTGACTCTGACTTGTGACCAATGGGTGGAACTTGTCACTATACCCAGAGCTTCTAGCAACCAGATCAGAGCCTGCTGCATCTGGTCACTCGAGTCATGGGCCCCTTTGATCAGTTTTGGTTTGGTGAATTCACTTCCTTTCCCTTTATTGACTTAGATGCCACTCTCGGGCTCCCAATCTAAGAGCTTGAAACCCCTCTCACTGCCACCACCACCTGCAGGCTGTTACTTCTCACCTTATGTCCATTTCTAGATCTCATCTAGGACATTTTTGGGAGATGTATGAATAAATGACCTGGCAGGGAAAAACGAAATGGTTTCTAGGCGCATCTAGGGGGCCGACGGATGCTTCTTCATTATTTGCTTGTGGCTAGAGGGGCAAACCTTCAGATACCAAGAGATATGGAAGTAGAACCTACCTAACTTAAATTTTTTTTTAGTAAAACCCCAGTGTTCTAAATCTTGCTGGCTGAAGTGCACAGGGATCCCTGAGAAAACAATTAATGCCAGATCAGAAAGGGTATCATACGTTACACAGGTGACCTCAGGGCCCCTGCATCAGGCAGGTGCGAGTCATCACTATGCCATCTACAAACTGACACTTGCCATCTACCTCTCCAAGGATTAAATCATGAGGTGCTTCAGCTGCTGAACTTCAACACCCCCTGAAAGGAGTTCGGGGTGGAAATCAGGAAAGAGGCCCTCTGGGCACTGGGAAAGACTGGCACAACAGTCCTTCAGATAGCCAGATATTTTCACAAGAAGATTTTATGAGCCCAATTCTTGCATCTCCTTGTATCTAGAAAAGCACTAAAATCATTAATGGTGACATCTGCTCCTCGTGACCTGCAGCAACTCTCTGCAAAAAAATGGGCTTGGGGCTTCCCTGGTGGCGCAGTGGTTGAGAGTCCGCCTGCCGATGCAGGGGACGCGGGTTCGTGCCCCGGTCCGGGAAGATGCCACATGCCGCGGAGCGGCTGGGCCCGTGAGCCATGGCCGCTGAGCCTGCGCGTCCGGAGCCTGTGCTCTGCAACGGGAGAGGCCACAACAGTGAGAGGCCCGCGTACCGCAAAAAAAAAAAAAAAAAAAAGGGGGCTTGACTGTACATACCCCTGTTCACCAAAATCATGCATATACTGACCTCCCCCGCTACCCCTTTGGAGCAGTTGCTCAGAGCTCTCTGAAATGCTGTCTCCCGGGCTATAGTCCTCATTTTGCCCCAAATAAAACTTAACTCACAACTCTCACGTTGTGCATTTCTTTTAGTCAAGAACTAGGTCCTTACCAAGGCCCGTGGTCATCAACTGAGATCCTAAAACCGTCTGGTCAGTAAGGGAAACCTGAGGCCCTTTGAAGAACAAGGAAGGTACTTCTGGCTACAACCCAAGCCGCTTCCAGTTAGAGTATACCACCTTCCGCTCTGGGGCCAGGGTGCCCCTCCTGAGATGCTCCCACCACCAGGAGTCAGAGGGGTAGCTCGGCCTACAGTAGGAGCAGTGACCCTAACTTCGGTGAGCTGGTAATGTTTCAAGTGGGAGTCTTTATCCCCACGGAATCTGAAAGCAAAAAGCACCCCTTGCGTGGGCCCATCAGGAACCGCCACGTGGGGGAGGACAGCCCTGCGTAGCGCACATCCCTGGCACTGTGTTGGAGTTAGGGCCTTTCCTAACCACTGTGTGGGAACTCCCCACTGTGGGTTTCTCGCCGTCGCTGATCTAAGACAGACCCGGAGGTTCTCCCTTCCGTCTACTGACAACCATGGATGGGGGTTTAGAGTGGGTAAACATTAGGCGGGAAGATTGACCTGAGTCCCAGGTGCCTGCGGTTCACTCCGGAGACTGCAAGCCCCAGCCTCCAACTTTCCATCTGCAAAGTGAGAGCGCTGCTGCGATTTTGGGCTGCATAAACGCCGAGGGCCAGGAAGGCCCTGAAAGTGTCCGGCTGCTGAACACCAAAACTTTTGATACAATTCATCTTTACCAAACTCCTTTTTGTTGGAAGATTAAAATTCCAGATGCGGTTATCTGACAGTAAGGAATTCCCAGGGAACTTTCAAGTTCCAAGTTCCACCTCAGACCTGAAAATATCGCCAGCATGGAGAAATTTCCAGGAATCTGCACGACATCAGCTCCCCAGGGGATCCAGGGTCGGACCCTTGCCTTTTTGCCTCTTACTTCCCAGGGCCGTTTGGCCGTGTTATTCTGACCCGGTACAGCCAGGGCTGAATAGGCCTCGCCTGAGGCTGTGAGCCGGTGCCGCCTCCCGCGCACGGCGAGAGGCCAGCCGGGTACGAAGCGCTGCTCCACCGCCGGTGAACTGCGCCTCTGCGCATGTTCCACGGAGACACCGGGGCTCTTAACGCTGCCGCGTGTCCCCGCTGGAATGGCGCGGCTGTTATGGAAACGGGCTGGGCGCGCAGGCGGCGATGATGGGGCGGCCATGGCCCGGGCCGGCAGCTCCAGCGGCAACGCGGCAGCGGGCGAGCGGGCCGGGGGCGCTGGGCGGCCAGAACCGTGGGAGCTGTCCCTGGAGGAGGTGCTGAAGGCGTACGAGCAGCCCATCAACGAGGAGCAGGCGTGGGCCGTGTGCTTCCAGTGCTGCCGCGGGCTGCGGGGCGCGCCGGGCGGCCGGCGGCGCATCCGGGACACAGCGGACATCCTCCTGCGCAGGGACGGCTCGGTCAGCGCGCAGCGGGAGCCCGGCGCGGCTGGTGAGGCCGGTGGCGGGGGGCGGTGTCCGCTCGCGGGGAGGGGCTGAGACCCTCCCTCCCTTTGCTGGACCTGGACCCGGACCCGGCGCCCCGCTTCTGGCGCCTTCCCTCTGTGGACCCGCCGACCTCTCCCATTTCCGCGCCCTCCCTCTGCCGCACTGGGGGCCCCTCCTCCGCCTTCTCTCTCTACGAGACTGGAAGGCCCTCCTTCCTCCTCTCCCCTTTCTGGATTGGGAGCCCCCAGCAACTCTCCGCTGGGACGCGGACCTCCGCCCTTGCCCCTGCTTTTCCTCTTTCCCTCTGCTAGACATGAAAGTCACTCTCTCGACCTGGGAACCTCACCCCCCCCTTTCCTGGATTCCCCCCACCTGAAACCCATCTTAACATCAGGGCCCGCTGCTGGCTGGAGAGGAGGGAGGGGGTTTTGGCTCCTTGCCTGAGGCCCTTCAGCAGGGAGACTGGACTCTGCCCCTCCTACCGCGGTTCTCCCCACCTGGGCTGCTTCCTTTTTCCTCTGGGGGTCTGCAACCCTCAGACCTTCCCACCCAGTGACTGGTGGTGTGGATCCTTGTTGGACTGGTAGGTACAGGACAGGCGCTTAGGCACGAAAGGAAACACGTTTTTCTCGGGCTCGTTTTCCGTGGGTATGAGGATTTAACAGAGAATGTGTGAAATTTGGGGAACAACTTGCTTAGTGTTCTGCTCTGAACCATGAACGGGAACCAACAATGAAGCCCTTGAAAGGTACTTGAAGTCTATGGAGAATGATGAGTTTAAGTGATTTGTAGCCTCTTTAAGAAAAAAGTTTTCTTCCTGGAGAAGCAGAGTGCTGGGACGGAGCATATGACGATATTACCCCCAAAAGTGATACCCTTGGGGAAGCACATAGGCCAGCTGTGTGTGCTGGAGGGGGTGGGCTTGCAGAAATCCATGGGCAAACTCATGGAGGTCTGGGAAGGACCAGGGCAAAGCTAGCCAGAAGCGACAGCTCCTTTGGTAACAGGGAGGGGTCCGCGGAACCTCTCCCACCCACTACGACCGACACTATTTCTCCACAAGCTCCTTCTCATCTCTGAACCCTGCTCCCACCTCCCTTAACACCTCAGCTGTGTGACACTTGAGAGTTGCTCTATTTTCCACAAAAACACTCACTTGACAGGAGAAAATAGTAAGAGCTGGACCCAAACAGTTCTGTTCCCATTTTACAGTCGGGTAAGCCGAGGCTCAGGCTTACCCATAGTCACGCAGGAAGCGGCAGGATTTGGATTCAGCCCTGGTGCTCTCAATGCCTGTGTCCACTGTCTTCAAAGGCTGGGCTGAGAGCACGATACAGGATGGCCTCTCGTCATCGGGGGGGCCCTGGAGTCTGCATACTCACCAAGAGCTTTTCTCGTAAAGCTGTATGTCCTCCTTAAAAGACCTTCCCTGTGGCCCTCCTCATCCCTGAAGGCACACAGTGTAACCCAGGGGGTGGCTTCTGGCACCGCAGAGCAGTACAGGACTATAATGGGCCTGCCTGGTCTGACCCTCTGATTTTAAAGATGGGGAAGCTGAGGCACAGAGTGGTAAGTGGTTTGCCACCAGTCAGGTGCAGAGCTGAGGGGTCCCTGCATCTCTGACTGTGGGGTCAGTACTCTCCACAGTGGACCACAAGGGCCATCCTCGGGTGCAGCGGTCATCTGGTTCTGTCCACTTCTCCAGCCCCGGCGATGTGTCAGCCCCTTCTTCCTGGTCCCTGCAGGCCCAGCGGCGCTTGTGCTGCCTTCATACAGGTCGACTGGAAGTCCAAGGCTGCGCTTCAAAGCTCACGTGTGGCCACTCTCCACTGACCTGTATGGGGACGTCCCAGCCCACGACACAGGGGCCCAATTTCATTTTCCCTTAGACAGGGTCTTTGGTTTCTGTCCATAAACACGTCTTGTAAAGGTGGATGAGGTTTGTGACTTGCTGCCTCTTTAAAGGTTAAGAAAAATAGATTACCCTGAACTTTCTCTTCTGTCCCTGTTGAGCTTTTGTGAATCAGCTGAAACTTTAGACCAGCTGTCTCCCTAAGGTAGCTAACCCAGCGTTTCTCTGGGACTTGAGTGATTACTGGATTCACTGAAAGATGCGTGTTTATCTCGTGCTGTAATCGCAGTTGAGAAGAAGGTTCCCATCCTCCCTCAGGAAGTTCTGGTAAATGTAGGCATTAAGTCAACGTTTAAAATAACTTTAAACAAAGCAACAACCAGGGACTTCCCTGGCGGTCCAGAGGTTGAGACTCTGTGCTTCCACTGCAGGGGGAGCAGGTTTGACCCCTGGTCAGGGAGCTAAGATCACACATTCTGCGTGGCCAAAAAGAAGAAAAAAGGAAAGACATCAACAACCAAACTAAACCTGACTTGCGGGGGGCCGGAGGTGTGGAGGAGTACTATTACTTTAGCATAGGAGTGGGAATACTTCCCACTTCCAGCTAAGCAGGGGAAGCTTACTTGAGTAAACTTCCTAGTCGGCAAGTCTGAAGACTTCTTCATAACTGCTTGGAAGCCCCCTTTTTCAAGTGGGAAAATGGAAAAACATGTTAACAGTGAAGTTATTTTTTTTTAATATTTTTTAAATTAATTAATTTACGGCTGCATTGGGTCTTCGTTGCTGCACGCGGGCTTTCATTGCGGTGGCTTCTTTCTTCGCGGAGCACGGGCTCCAGGTGCGCGGGTTTCAGTAGTTGTGGCTCGCGGGCTCAGTAGCTGTGGCTCGCGGGCTCTAGAGCGCAGGCTCCGTAGTTGTGGCACACGGGCTTAGCCGCTCCGCGGCATGTGGGATCTTCCCAGACCAGGGCTCGAACCCGTGTCCCCTGCCTTGGCAGGCGGATCCTTAACCACTGCGCCACCAGGGAAGCCCTAACAGTGAAGTTATTTTTAAGAGGCCATTATTAAAACCTCCTGATGGGGAAGGGTGTTTTGTTTTGTTTTTAAATTGAGGCAAGAAAGTCCATCAGGCATCTCTGCAGTGCGTGTGCTGACCATCCTCTGAGGCAAAGCCCGTTCATGCAGCGTGGCCAGTGGTCAGTGGTCCTGGGACACTTTCAGTGGCATTTGTCCGCCTGATGCCTCCAGGGCAGGCCCGCCAGGACACTGCCTGCTCCAAAGCAGCTCTCGGCTGTCACCTTGCCTGAGACCTCCCATCCTCCCAGCCGACATTTGCGGGGAAACAGCATACTTTTCTCCAGGCACCAGGCTCTCCACCGTGAAAACCCCCTTGGGCAGGTGGAGGGTGGGCGCAGGGTGTCGATGGGGTTCCTTTCACCTCCGGCCTTCTCCACTCTGCTTACGCTAATTTACACATTGCCCTGCTTTTCTGGGGTTTTTTCTTGTCAGTTTTGATGCTGGAATTTTTCACAGGCCCCTCTCTTCACGCTTGGGTGCTCATGCGACCTGTCCGCCAGGTCACACCTGCCCCTGCACCCCTCTTCCCACTCTGCCCTTTCCTGCCTGTAGTTCTGAGGCCACTGGCCCTTCCAGGCCCCCCCCCCACACCAAGCACCGGGCCCTGTCTCCAGGGTGAAGCTTCCCCCGTGCAGCCCACCGCTGCCTAGAGGCGAGGCCTTCCCAGTTCACCTCGCGTGCAGCCCTGAGTGCCAAACACCGAGACCACTTAGTTTGTCCTGTGTTGGACCTTGGCACCCCTGTGTCATGAGCTTCATGGGGCCCGGTTCTCTATCTACCTCTTTACCTCCAGCCCAGTAGGTGGAGAAGTAGCAGTGCTGGGGCCCCCACTTCTCCTGCATAAACTGGGCTGAGAGTGGCACATGCCCAGGGAGTGGGGAGGACTCATGAGGGAACATCAGTATGGAGCCCACATCACCCTGGGCCCAGGGATCTGTGCACACAGACACAGAGACACATGTGCTGCTGTTTCTGTGCTGCTGTCACTGTGTGTGTACGTGGGGCCGTCTGTGCTCACTGGAGATGCCCCTTCCCACGCCTCCTGGCCCAGCACGTCCCTTCCCAGGAGCTGAAGGGGGACCCCTGGTGTTCCAGGCAACCCTGCGTGTCCTGTGGGCTCCGGGCCCTCAAGGTGGACTTGCTGGGCCTCACTGGGAGATCGCCTCCTGAGTGACCAGGGACTGTCTTTATAGCTTGCCTATATCTTTTTTAAAAATTGTATTTATTTTTGGCTGCGTTGGGTCTTTGTTGCTCTGCGCGGGCTTTCTCTAGTTGCGGCGAGCGGGGGCTACTCTTCGTTGCGGCGCGCGGGCTTCTCATTGCGGTAGCTCCTCTTGTTGCGGAGCACGGGCTGTAGGCACGCAGGCTTCGTTAGTTGTGGCACGTGGGCTCAGTAGATGTGGCTCGTGGGCTTTAGAGTGCAGGCTCAGTAGTTGTAGCACAGGCTCAGTAGTTGTGGCGCACGGGCTTAGCTGCTCTGCAGCATGTGGGATCTTCCCAGACCAGGGCTCAAACCCATGTCCCCTGCATTGGCAGGCGGGTTCTTAACCACGGCACCACCAGGGAAGTCCCACCTGTGTCTTTTTAAGTGGCTCTCCACACAGATGGACATACAGGTGAGGGCTGAGTGTCCAGCAGTGAGAGGAGCGTAGGGGCTGGCTGGAAAGATGAAATCCTGCTTCCGAGGAGAGCATACTTCGCTGAATCTCCTCCTGGCAGCCAGAGTGTTTCTGGTTGAAACATTTTCTTTGAAGCAGGTCCTTCCCGTATGGCTTTCGTCTCCTGCTTCTTGACCCCCCACCAAAGCTGCCACGCACCCTTGCTGTCACGCAGGGGTCCTCCTGGGCCCTTTGCTCCTGTGGGGTCACACAGTCAAGATATGGTCCGGGGATGCAGCGGTTCCACCTTGCCATCCTGGGAGACGGGGAGCGAGGGAAGCACTGCTGTGAGCCCATCCTACAGACGAGAAAACCGAGGTTCAGGAAGCAAAGCAGCCATGCACTCACCCTCGGGGAGAGGTGGGGACGGCGCTGGCGAGTAGACTCAGCCTTAGCTTGCGCCCACCCCTGCCTGACCTTGGGAAGTTACTTAGGCCTCTGGGTGCCTCAGTTTCATTCTCTGTGCAGTGGGGCTTTGATAGCAACTGCCCCAGAGGCCATGTGGATGTTTGGGGAGCCTTGGGGCATACCTGGCCCCGGAGGCGCTGGCTTGTGGGCTGTGATCCCGGTCCCCTGTGCACCTCCCCAGACACAGCTAGGGAAGCAGCTCCTGCAGGTTCACGTGCTGGGCCCAGAGCAGGACTGCGGGAGTCAGGGGCCTGGGCGCTGCTCCACTGCACAGTTCTTGATGGGAAACATCCTCCGCTGCAGAGAACACCAAGCACCCCCTTCAGAAAATGGGGCCGAGGGCTGAAGGCACTGCATGGGGCAGGTGGGCGTGCGTGCGTGCGTGTGTGTGCAGGCGCGGGCAGGGTGTGACTGTGTGAGCTGGTGTGCTTGTAGATAGCATTGAGATTTAGTCTCACCTCTGAGCAAGGATTACCTCACAGGAAGGCAGTCCCTCGACAAGCTGTGTTCCCTGTTGGGACACCTGTGAGATGCCTATGCCTGGGGTCCCATGACAAATGACCCCACGGTACGCTCAGCCCACCCGGCCCTTTGCCAGTTCTGCCCCATGCTTCTAGGAGAGGCTTCAGGTCTTTGGGGTCCCTGGGGGACCCGTGTGCCCTGGAGGCTTCGCTCATGGGGTATGCAGCCCAGCCTCTCTGCCCCTGTAGGGCCCCACTCCTGCTACCCAGGTCTTCACGCAGAAGGAGTCCTTGGTCCCCGGGACAGCATCAACGGTTCAGTGCCAGGGCCACGCTGTGGGGGCCCACAAACGGAGCACTGGGCACTGGTTACTCTGGTCTCAGGACGTGGCCATCTAAGCAGATACGCCAGTGAGTGTCAGATGCTAGGGTTTCGCTGTGATCCTGTTAGACTCCTGGGAGGGAGTTTGGCCTCCGGGTACGGCCCAGTCAAGGAGGAGGTGGCTTGGAGTTGGCACCCCTGTAACTGGGCAGATGGGCCTGTCCTGAGCCCAGGGCGCCTGAGCACAGGGTGCCCACCACTGTGTCAGCTCCGCCCAGAAGCCCCAGCTCCACCTTTTGTTAGCTGTGTGGTCTTGGTAAATCTCTGTATCTCTCTGAGCTCCAGTTTCCTCCTCTGTAAAGAGGGAGGCGTGGCGCCAGCCTCCACGAGGAGTCTGTGCCGGCTGCAGCCACGGTAAGTCATCTGCTAGCTCTGCAGCAAAGCGCTGGGCACGGAACCACCGTGGGGCCCCCCAGTCCTTGCGATTTAAAATACAACTGGGCTGGTGAACACTCACCTTCCAGACCGTGCTGGGTTGTGATGGGCGCTGAGGGTTGGCTGCCCCCTGCCCCCTTGAAATCAGGGAAACTCGGGGCCCTGGCACCTCCGGGAAGCACCTTTGTCAAGTGTGATCCCTCGCACCTTCCATGGCCGCCGTTCACAGCTACAGGCTTTTACTGACCATCCAACACCTGTATACGGCCAGCTGCTCGCTGGGAGTTAATGCTCACTGTTGCATTAACTCCACTGATGCTGGGCTGCAGTGTCTGCCATTATTTAATGGACCAGCCCGACACAAACGCCCTTTGTCTTTGGCGATCTTCCTGCCTTTTGATGGCGTTTTGAAAATATTTGCAGAGTCAGCAGGTTCGCTTAGCAGAGAATTTCACGGTTTGGGTTTTTTTTTTTTTTTTTTTTTTTGCGGTATGCGGGCCTCTCTGTTGTGGCCTCTCCCGTTGCGGAGCACAGGCTCCAGACGCGCAGGCTCAGCGGCCATGGCTCACTGGGCTCACATGGGCCCAGCTGCTCCGCGGCATGTGGGATCTTCCCGGACCGGGGCACGAACCCGTGTCCCCTGCATCGGCAGGCGGACTCTCAACCACTGCGCCACCAGGGAAGCCCAACGGTTTGTGTTTTTTTTCCACCTCAATTTAAGGCAGCTAAACTTCATAGCCTAACACAGTTCTGCGTGCCTTATTCAAGGAAGGTGGTGGAAGGAGGTGGGTTTTCTGTGTCTCGTCCAGCCTGGCCTCTTGGGAGGCCCGTGGGTGGCTCAGGGAGTGACTGGAGCATAGATTCTGGGGTCCCCCAGCCTGGCCACAGCTGGCACCACCACTTACTAGCTGTGACAACTTGGGGCAAACGAGCTCACTCCCTTGGGCCTCTGTTTCCTCATCTGTGAAATGGGTACGAGAACCATCTACCTCCTGGGCTGTATACCGGTTACACAACTGAGTACTTGTAAACATGCCAACTCAGTGCCATGTTTAACGATAAACCTAATAAAATACTTAGAGCCCAGTTCAGCACCTGGGTTTCATCCCAGGGACTCTGAGTCTCTGGCAGAGACAGTCTGCGGAGAAATCCCCAGAGGTGGTGGCCAGACGCCAGCTGACCCAGCGCAGCTGTCGGGAACTCTGGAGCAAGGCCTGCCCTTTCCACTGCGTCTGGGTTTCTCATCTAGCTCTGATTTGGGGGTGTGCGGCTTCCGACCGTGAGGGCTTTCCCTGGGCCTGGCTGACCCGAGCTGGCCCCTGGCTACTTCCTCTCTCCCCTTTCACTTGTGCCCCCAGCCTTGCTTCCCGAGGGGGCAGGATGGACTCCGTGGCCCTGTTGGCTGCCCCCTCTGAGTGGTCGCTGTGCAGGGCGAGTAGGGGCTGTCTTTGCCAGCCGCCCCTCCGCCCCTGGGGCAGGGCTGCACGGCTCGCCTGGTGTCCAGCCGGGAGCTGGGCCTTGTTGGTGTCCGTCCAGTGACCGACGGCTCAGCTTTCTGGTTTCTGATGGAGACCTTGGGCGATGCACTGTGTGCTCCTGGTGGGGGGCCAGTGGGGGGTGGGGGCCGGCCCCGTGTGTCGGGTCCCAGGGCCACTGACGCTGGTCCCGACTGCCTCTTCTCTCCCCTTGCAGAGTCCACAGCGATGGTGTCACCGGCCAGCTCGGAAGCCCAGGTACTTTAAAAACAAACTCTACACGTTACAAGTTAGGTGTCTTGTATAACGCACTTAAAGTTATACAGTTGTTCCCGTGAGGCAGGACGCAGATAAATGCTCAGTGGCTTAGTGGAAGGGCTTGATAGGGAGATTGAGCCCAGAGGGCAGGCGGTGATGGGGGAGCCCGCCAGGGTGGTGTGGACGCGGTGGGCCCGAGGTTCAGGGGGAGTGATGTACCTCCCTCCCTCTCCCCTGCGACCCCCGGGCTCCTGGAGGGGCCTCACACTGACCCGAGGGAGGAGGGGGGGCAAAGGTGATGTGGTCTCCGGGGCCCCCTGGTCACAGAGTGTTGGACAGGAATTGGGTCCGGGGGACAAACAGGAAAAGCAGCCCACAACCAATGTCCCGGAGCCCCCATCCAACCCAGAACGCAAACCTCACCGGCAGGACCTCTTCCTGTGTCTCCCGTCCCATCTGCCCGCCCGCAGGTAATTGAATTTGATGTTTATCATCCTCCTGCCTTATGAAAACCAGTTTTGTGCAAATACATATTTATATATTAAACACAGTGTTAGAGCAAGGGTGTGGGCACAGGCCAAACGAGGCTGTGTGGTTTGCTGTGTAGAATTCAGAAACAATAATAAAACCATCCCCAAGTTTTCTGACATTTTCTCATCGCCCCATGCTGGCCATCCTTAATAATGTCAGTGATAAGATACCCCTCTGGCTGGGGTGGATGCCCTGCTGTTTACACAGCATGGCTTTCCCGTGGGATTGCCGTGAACTCTGTGCTATACAGTTTTCTGGAATTTGAGGGGGAAAAGCCCAGCCACGCGTTTCCAAGAACCGATTTCACTGCTTGCCGGCTCCTGCTGCCGGGGCTGCCCTGCTGCCCGCAGGCCTCGAGTAGACTTGTGTTCACGACCTCCCGCTCCAAAGGAGGCCTCTTGTTAGCAGTTTTGAAACTATTTACAAGGAACTCTGTATGTAGGGGTCCAGTCTGCACCGTTCTGCCTGGAGCCTCATCAATCAGCCTGAGAGCCCCACCCGAGGAAGTGGGGCAGGGCAGTCCCCCGTGCGGTTTGCCTAGATTCTCACACTGGCCCTTCGGTTACTCGGGCCGGTCCCTGGGGCTGGCCCACTGGGCCTGCGGGTGCCTGGTTCCCACGCTGCCCGGGCAGGCGGGGTTCAGGGTTCTGAGGCTCTTGGCTGGCTGCCCAGGTTTTTCCTTATGGGGAAGCCGGTGGTCTTTGCCTCTGAGAAGCTTTTAAGGAGCAGCTATCAGATAAGAGACTGCAGTGGAGTTAACCCTTTCACTGATGTGATGCCCGCACGGGCCTGCGACCAGGACCACCGGGGGAGGCTGGGTGGGCGGCAGGCTGTGCTGCGCTGGAGCAGGGGAGCTTTGCTGCCTGCCCCACCCCATGGGGCACAGTGGCCTCCTTTGGAGAGACTGAGTCAGGGCCACCCCTGTGGTTGGCGGGGGCTGTGAGGTCCCCCCGGGGGGGTGGGAGTGGAGTTCACTCCCCCCTACCATCTCCTTCCTGGCCCCCACCTCTGAGCCAAGAAAGGACCGCTGGAAATTTGTGTAAAGTGGGGCCCTCGTCCACCCAGCGGTCCTGAGGGGCATCCAGGCGCTTTCTGGAGATCCCACTGCCGCAGGGACTGCACCAGCCACGGCCTGGCCCTTCGGTCACCTGTCAGATGTGGCCGGCCTTCGGCCTTTGGGCCTCTGACTCATGGTTCTAGGGTGCGACTTGGAGCTAGGTCTGACCCTCGCCTCCTGAGGCAGAGATAAGACATCTCCAGGCTGGGAGTGTTGTTGACTTTTGCTGGAACTTTTCTCCCACTGGGCCCTTGCTCTTCCCACGCGTCCAGTGTCCTGAGCCAGGCTTACACCCCTAGGCCCCCTCCAGGCTCAGGGTGTCTTCGGAGGCGTTTCTGCAGGACAGGGAAGGCCTGTTCTCGTGCCCTGTCCCCTGCACAGCACTGACACTCGCGCCTGTCCTTCAGCTCTGCTCCAGCCCACTCCCTTGGGGCCCAGGGGGGTAGGATCTCAGGAAAGAAGAGGAGAGGCCAGAAGGGCCCCAGAGGCCAGGTGGCCCGCACGTGCCTGGTGAGGGTGCAGCTCTGTCCGTGGCACAAGGTCTGGGCACCGGCTGCAGGCCAACCCGACCCCCAGGCCAGCGCGGCCATCCTGTGCCATTCTGTGTCTCTGCCCCACCTGTGAAACCAGAGGTTACCTCAAGGCTTGTGGCAAGGTTGAGTGGCAAAGAGCTGTTGTCATCTTGGCATGTGCGTATCTTCTGCATCATTGTCCTCAAGGGAAACCACGAAAGCAGTTTCAAACACAAAAACAAAGTGCGGTGCACACTGGATGCAGCTTCCTTAGTATTTTTTTTTTTAAGGATTTATTTATTTATTTTTGGCTGCGTTGGGTCTTCGTTGCTGCGCGCGGGCTTCCTCTAGTTGCGGCGAGCGGGAGCTACTCTTCGTTGCAGTGCACATGATTCTCACTGTGGTGGCTTCTCGTTGTGGAGCACGGGCTCTAGGCGCACGGACTTCAGTAGTTGTGGCATGCGGGCTCAGTAGTTGTGGCTCGCGGGCTTAGCTGCTCCGCGGCATGTGGGATCTTCCCGGACCAGGGCTCGAACCCGTGTCCCCTGCGTCGGCAGGCGGATTCTGAACCACTGCGCCACCAGGGAAGTCCAGCTTCCTCATTCTTATTTCTTAGGCTCAGCTGCGCCACTGGCTGGCGTGGAACTGCTTTCCCCTTGGTGCCTCCCTGTCGAGCAGACCCGCGTCCCAGGGCCACTGTGGGGTGCACACGGCACTGGGACAGATGACTGTCTTCCACAGAACCTGGCTTCCTAGATGTTAATGGCAGTCTGTGAAAACAGGGTTGCCCACCAAGTAAAATTGAAAGCAGAGTGGAGAGGTCTCTCTACCGCAGGACTCATGTTTCTAATATGCTAATCCACTTTTTAAAAAACTTATTATGGGGCTTCCCTGCTGGCACAGTGGTTAAGAGTCCGCCTGCCAATGCAGGGGACACAGGTTCATGCCCTGGTCTGGGAAGATCCCACATGCCGTGGAGCAGCTAAAGCTCGCGAGCCACAACTACTGAGCCCACGTGCCACAACTACTGAGTCCATGTGCCACAACTACTGAAGCCCACGTGCCTAGAGCCCTTGCTCCGCAACAAGAGAAGCTGGCACAGTGAGAAGCCCGCGCAACATGACTAAGAGTAGCCCCCACTCGCCGCAACTAGAGAAAGCCTGCGCGCAGCAATAAGGACCCAACGCAGCCAAAAATTAATTGATTAATTAATTAAAAAAACTTATTATGGAGAAAGAATTTCAAGCATATACAAAGCCAGCAGAATAGCATGGTGGGCCCCCCGCAGCTAAGGACACACCTGTTCCCTGCGGGCCCCGCCCTTTCCCTCCCCACCTGCCCCCTGGTGACCCCACCCTGCTCCCCGTCCTCAGGTACAATTACTTTTTAGGTTTTTCTTTTTCAGGTTAAATTTACATACACTGAAATTTACATGCAGCTTAAAATACTGAAGGGAGGGGATCTTGCTTTTTGTGAGTTCCAGTGTCAAACTTTATCGAATAAGCTAGTCTTTCTCTTCTGATTTAAAATATACTGTTACAGCATATGAAAAGCTAATGTTTCACTAGGTTGCCTCTCTGTCTTTTTTTAAACAAAGCCGTTGGGGTAACTCACATTTGGTGAGTTCTGACCAACGTGTATACCATGTAAGCGACACTGTACTCAAGAACACAGACCTTTTCCAACGTTCCTATGCTGCTGCAACCTCCACCCCCCATGCCGGCTGGGAGCCGTGGGCCTGCCCTTGGGGACTGTAGATTTGTGTGCGGAGCCCAGCAGCCTGGAGTTCTGGCTCTGGGCTGTGCACGGGGGTCAGGGCTCCACACGGCTGCCCAGCTCACGACTAGCGTGGATACACGTTTTTCCTCTCTCTTGGTTCAATTCCCCAGAGAGGAGCTGCAGTCCCGTGGCAAAAGCGTGTTGGATTACAAGAACTTGCCACACGGTTTTCCACAGTGGCTGTGCTGCACGGGGAGCACCCTGTTCCCCGTTTGGGTGACCCTGGGCGCATCCCCAGGGAGGACAGCTGCTGTTCCATTTCACCATTAGAAGCCGCGCGGTGGTGACTTTCTCCTGCGGCAGCTGGGACCCCGGCCCGCCGCCGGCCCCCTCCCGGCACCCCTCCAGTTCGTGTGTGCCCTCCCTGCCTGTTTGTGACCGCGGGCCCCTGTCCCGCAGGTGGTTCAGTCGCTGGGCTTCGCCATCTACCGCGCGCTGGACTGGGGGCTGGCGGAGCACGTGGAGCGCGAGCTCAGCCCGCAGCTGGAGCGGCTCATCGACCTCATGGCCAACAGCGACTGCGACGACGACGGCGGTGGCGGGGCAGCCGACGAGGGCTACGGGGCCCCCGAGGAGGAGGAGGAGGCCGAGGGCGGCCCCCGCGCCGTGCGCACGTTCACACAGGCCATGCGCCTGTGCGCCGCGCGCCTGACCGAGCCCCGGGGCGCTCAGACCCACTACCAGGCCGTGTGCCGCGCACTCTTCGTGGAGACGCTGGAGCTGCGCGCCTTCCTCGCCAGGGTCCGGGAGGCCAAGGAGGTGAGTGGAGACTGGGCGACGCCCAGGCCGTAGGGACCAAGGACATGGGGGCGCCTGGCAGGGGCTGAGGGCGAGGCAGACGGGGCACGTGGGGGCGGGTGGAGCAAGGGGTGGGGCCGTGAAGGCGCCTCCACCCGCAGAGGCGGGGCCAGGAGGGCGGGGCCCGGCTGTCCCTCCCCAGTCCCTGCCTCCTTCCCTGTGTCCCTCTGTCCGTCCACAGGGGGTGGAAATCCTCGGCTCGCAGCTCGCTCTGTGTGGGAGTGCCCTGAACGCTTTGTAGGTTTTAGCTTAACCCGCACACCTCCTGCGTACCCGGTTTTGCACAGGAGGGAACTGAGGCTCAGAAACTTATATAAGTGGCACCTTTGCCCCGTGACCTCACTCCTGTTGCCTCTAAGTTAGTTATTAACTTCTCGGATCCCCATGTTTGCATCTGCAAAAGGGGCTGTGCCTCCTGCCTCCGGCTCACCTGCCCAGGTGATGGTTCCTTCCGAAAATAGGGTGCAGAGGGCGGCCCAGGACCCATGCAGAGGTGCCAGCGTGCTGGAGCTTTGGGGAGGTGGGCAGTTCAGTGAGAGGACACTCGCCCAGGTGTTTGCCCCGCTGGTGACAGTCTGCTGTTCCCCTCCGCCTCCCTCCGCGGTTATCACCCTTTTTCCGGATGAGCAGTTGGAAAGCCTCTGAGAGGCTGTGTCCTTGCCCCACGCCACAGCTAGTACAGAGCAGAGGGGGCCTGACCCGGCTCCCAGCTGGCCTTCTCCCGGGGCTGCTCTGCTTCTTCGTGGTCTCAAAGTCACAGGAGGTGACAGTCTCCGCCCCAGCTCTCCCAGCCTCTCCCTTGGCAGGAACTGAGGTGTTTCCTTGAAACGGGGGTCACAGCCCACAGGGACCCCTGCCTTCCACCAGCATTTCACAGATGAGAAAAAGCAGAGATTTTTGGAGAGGTCGGGAGGTATTTTTGGAATTAACTGCTGCTGGTCCCTGATTCCACCCTGGCCCTTGTGGGCACGTGTCTCTCGTTTCCTCTGACCAGGAAGCGTTCCTGCGCAGCTCCTCTGGCTCTGAGCTCGAGCAGGCTCTCAGGGTTGTTTTGATCGATGGGCCTGGGACCCAGCGCAGGACAATTCAGATGCTCCTTGAGCCACTTGGCCCTCATCTACAGCCCAATCCTAGCCCAAGGGGGGGTGGCCCCTCTGCACAGCCTGTGCCTCCGAAGCCCCATCCCCCTTCTTCCCTCCCCACGCTTCCCCGGCATCTCAGAGATGTCCTTCCAGTGCTCTCATTGTGGATGGTCCTAATGGTTTTCTGTCACCTGTCCTGTTGCTGAGGTCAATTCCTTACCCAAGCAATAAAAGCTCTTTGTTTTAGGAGCAAACAGCTCTAGACTTCAAGCAGTTGACCCAAGAGAAGTCTGGGAAATTGGAGGAGGTGGTGAGAGGGAGGCTGTTGGTGGGGCGCAGCTGGGCTGGCATTTAGGGCAGAAACAGCCTACTCAGGGGGCAGGTAGAGATACTCCAGGAACGACAGGAGACCCACCTTCCTGCCCTTTGCAGAGACCGCCAGGTCACACGCAGGTCTATTTTTAGAATCACACACCTTGTGCTTCTCAGAGACTTGGCAGAGTTTTCTAGAGCGTCCAAAGCAGTTTGGCAAGTGGCTTGGGGTGAAAGCCAGGGTAACCGGTTCTGTCTGATTTGGGGGATGGGGAGGGCGAGGCTGTGCGCCAGAGGCAGCTGCTTCTCCAGGGAGGAAGATTGGAGGAAGAACGGCAGCTGCTGCGAAGATCAGGGCAGCGAACCTAGCAGCTTCTTCCCAGATTCTCAGCACAGAACAGCTGCCCCACGATCCCCGGCATCCTTCTGGGGCCTCACCGTGACGGCAGCATTTTCCCCAGGCCGTGAAGTCCATCCCTGTGACTGTTTGCCTTGGCCTGCTGAGTAACTCACCCTCTCGGCTGTCCACCCACCCATCCAACTACCCATTTATTGATTCATTTATTCATTCAACCAATGTTTAAGACCTAGCACATGTCTCACACAGTGCTAGGAGCCAGAAACACTAAGATAAAAAAATAAAAGCAAAAACAGAAAACGTGGTTCTGGCCTCATGGAGCCAACCATTCAGACAACAATCAAAGCAGCAGATAGATGTATAACTGCAGATGGGATCCTGTGCAGAGAAGCGGCCGAGGGTGTCCCATGAGGGTGGGTGTGCGTGGGGCCCGGGGGCCCTGTGAGCTGAGGTCTGAAGCCCTCAGTGAGGGGGATCAGTGAGGGAAGGGGGCAGATTCTACTGCAGCCAGGAGGTAGTGTGTGGGTGCTACGTGGAGGTTGTGCTTTCTCCCCCGCCCTTGCCTGGGAGATGCGGCCACAGATAGCCAGTGGGACTCCAGTGTTCCCGTGGGGCTCCAAGGCTGATGGCCTGGTTCCCCCAGATATCTTTCTGAGCCCCAAAGCCTTGTCCAAAATGCCCACTTGTCCCTTTTGTAGCTGGTGGACCAGTAGCCCATGTGGGAGACAGGCCAGCAGGGCCCACATCCCCACAGCTGCTCTTCTCCCCTTTCTCCTGGACTTACAGATGCTGCAGAAGCTTCGGGAGGATGAGCCGCAGTCAGAAAAGCCCCTGATGGAGCTCGACAGCCTGGGGCGCACGGACTGGGTAAGACGTGGCCCCCGCTGGCCCGGGGCACAGCCCGGGAGCCCTGCCCGGGGCTAAGGGCCATTTTCATCTTCTCGGGGCCCCAGGCCCGACTCTGGGTCCAGCTCATGCGGGAGCTGCGCCACGGAGTGAAGCTGAAGAAGGTGCAGGAGCAGGAGTTCAACTCCCTGCCCACAGAGTTCCAGCTCACCCCCTTTGAGATGCTGATGCAGGACATCCGCGCCAGGAACTACAAGCTGCGCAAGGTCATGGTGCGCCCCTCGAGGTCATGGTGGGCCCCTCAAGGTCATGGTGGGCCCCTCAAGGTCATGGTGGGCCTCTCTAGGCCATGGTGTGCCCCTCAAGGTCATGGTGGGCCCCTCAAGGTCATGGTGGGCCTCTCTAGGTCATGGTGGGCCCTTCAAGGTCATGGTGGGCCTCTGAAGGTCATGGTGGGCCCCTCAAGGTCATGGTGGGCCCTTCAAGGTCATGGTGGGCCTCTGAAGGTCATGGTGGGCCTCTCTAGGTCATGGTGGGCCTCTCAAGGTCATGGTAGGCCGTGTTGAAGGGGGTCCACGTTCAGCCCCCCTCTGCTCGCTGGAGCCCCTGCTTGGTGTGCTGGCCACTGAACTGGGGCAGACGTGGCCCGGAGTCACGTGGTGCATGGTCCTTTCAGGGACACAGTGTGACAAGGGCAGGGAGAAGGGGACCAGGGGCAGGAGCTGAGGCTGCAGGATTGTCGCATTTAACGCTCACATAGCCCCTGCTGTGTGCCAGCATCGCTGAGAATCTTAAACGTGCGAGTTAATTTCATCGTCATGACAACCCTTTGAGCTGGTGCCGCTAACCCCCATTTCCACATGAAGAATCTGAGATGCAGGGAAAGCCTGTGGTCAGGCCTTGAAGGCCACGGCCTCACAGCCACTGAGAGGGAGGCTGGAGTGAGGTCCAGGCGCTGCCCATGGCTGCATGAGCCCCTCTCAAGGCCACAGCCCTGGCAGGTGGGCCCTTAGCCTTGCTGCCCTCACCCCACACACAGGTCAACGGGGACATCCCTCCCAGGGTGAAGAAGGATGCCCACGAACTTATCCTGGACTTCATCCGCTCCCGGCCTCCGCTGAAGCAGGTACCGGCTCCCTTGGGGCGTTTGGAAGGTTGGTTCTGGGGCGCTCACTGCCCCAGGAGCACACAGGGCCTCCATGTCCGACCTTGTGATGCCGTGGGCTCCGGATTCCTCATGCAGGGTTCCTCCCCAGCTTGGGAGTCGGCCCCCACCTGGCGCTGCCACACCCCCTGCAGGTCTCAGAGAGAAGGCTTCGCCCCTTACCCCAGAAACAGAGAACGCTGCATGAGAAGATCCTGGAGGAGATCAAGCAGGAACGCAGGCTGCGCCCCGTGGAGGACAGGCACTGGGATGGGCGGGGTGAGCGGGGTGAGCACGGGACACCCCCTCCTCTGCCCCTTGCCTCCCCTCCACCCCCCAACCCGTCCTGTCCTGTCCTGCCTTACCTGCTGCCTGCCCCAGGGTTCGGCTCTCTGCCCTGCATCCTCAACGCCTGCTCTGGGGACGTCAAGTCCACTTCCTGCATCAACCTGTCCATCACGGATGCCGGGAGCAGTGCCCAGCGCCAGCGGCCCCGGGTCCTGCTCAAGGCGCCCACATTGGCTGAGATGGAGGAGATGAACATATCCGAGGTCAGAGCCCACGGGTTCCTGAAGAGAGACTGAGGAGGAGGGGGGGAGGGGGAGGAGGAGGGGAGGAGGGAGGGGGCAAGGACACAGCCAGCGTCCATCCGGTGTCCAGCTCTATGGGGCGCGCCCTGCTTTGAAGCCGGTGTCCTGCTGTGGGGCTGGGTCTGCCCTGGGGGCAAGCATGGCCGGGCTCAGGACCCTTTCCCATCTTGGCGGCTCAGAAGGGTCACTGGGACGGTGGCCTTGAACCACTGTGGCCTCTGCACAGAAAGGTCTAAAGCAGAGTGCTCCGTCCTCCTGGGGCTGGGAAGCTGGGCAGCCCCCCTCAGAGGTGAAAAGCCAGCATGTCCCAGCGGGGCTCTGCATCCTGGCTGCTGCCCTCTGAGCCCAGAGACCAGGGTGGTGGCCACGTCCACGGGCCCCACCTGCCCCCCAGACCTGCCCTCCCAGGACTTTCCAGGAGCCGCAGACCAGGGTGTGGTTTTTGAGGCACCCGCCTCCCCCTGGCCTGGGCAGTGTGTAGCGGAGGCCCCTGTGCCCGACACCTTGGTCCAAGGACCGGCAGGAGGCGCTGGCAGGCAGAGAGGTCAGGGAGGTGCCGGCTGCCGTGTTCGCAGGAGGAAGAGTCGCCGTGTGGGGAGGTGACACTGAGGCGAGACCGCTCTTTCTCGGAGCACGACCTGGCCCAGCTCCGGAGCGAGGTGACCTCTGGCCTACAGCCCCCTGGAGGCCTGGAACGGGCTCGGCCGCGTGCGGACAGCGTGCAGTCCTGGACGCCCAGCGCCCAGGAGCCAGGTGGGTGCTGCCCTCCCTTCCCTGGGCACCCTCCTGCGGGCGCCCTTTGCCCCTGCCCGGTCCCAGCGGCTTCAGAGGGTACAGGGAGCTCACACCTGCAGGAAGGGTATTTATCACCCCAGGCAGCCATCCCCCACCTTTCAAAACTTTATTAAATTAGTAATACACACTCATTGTAAAACTTTAAAAAAAAGTTCCCGTCATTCTATTACCTAGGGATAATTGCCGTTGACATATTGGTGTATAGAAAGAAAGCTGGATGGATGGACGATTGACAGATCCTTCTAGTGTTTCTGTCAATGGAGACGTGCCCACAGAGTAGCACACACCACTCTGGAGCCTGACCAGTGCCCTGGGTTTTGTCACGAGCCCCGCCCTTTCCCCGTCGGTCAGCACGCAGGACGGTACGGTTCTGCTGGCCACGCAGGGTTAGTTGGTCCCCTCCGTGGTGAAGGCTGGGCCCCACCAAGTGCCCCGGGTCACAGGGTTGCCACCCTGCCCAGTGCCTCCCACCAGGCATGGCCAGGCCCCCTTCTCTCCCCTCAGGGTCACCTTGAGCCCCTGTGTTGCTTTCTGGCCCCTCTCGGGATGGTCTCATGTGGTGGCTATGACTCACTCCTGGTGTGAAGAGGTCCAGGCCAGGCATTCCGTACCTCACTGTCCCCCCGTGGTGGAGGTGGACCCCCTCTTCCCCCTCCGACCCTCTCTGCCCCTCTGGGTCTCCAGGCAAAGGGTGGTGAGGGGCGCTGACCAAGGCTGCCACGGCCCCATCATGGGGCTCAGATACGGGCCCCTCTGGCCTGCCGCACTGCATAGGCCCTCGATGTGGGTGATGTGTCCTCTACTAGACCCCTCACCCCCAGGAAACCACCGCACCATCACCTCCTGCTGCCTGGAGGGCCATCTCCCCCTTCCCTGGGCACAGCTGTCCAACGCCAGAACACCTGCAGGTTGTCCTGACAGCCCCCGGCTCTTCTACCAGGTTCTGTCAGCGTCCAGTCCCGGCATGACCCCAGCTCCCCGCCACGCAGTGACCTGGGCTCAGTCGAGGACAGGCCTGGGGCCTCCGAGTGGCTGGTGAGTGACGGAGGCGCGGTGGTCCAAGGTGGCTGTGTTGGGCTGGTGTGCCAGCTGGGCTCAGGAGGGGTGAGGGCTCCCCTCAGTGGTGTGCGGGCTCCGCGCTCCAGCCACCCAACCTGGGCAGGTTGGGCTTTGCTGCCGCCCCCTGGACCTTCTGGGTACTGCGGCCCCCGGGGCCGGAGAGGGGCCTTGCTAAGGGGACAGCCCAGTTCCACCTCTGGGGGCTCAGGACAGGTGAGAAGCCCATCGCCCTGTGCCTGGAAGGCAGCCTGGTGACACTGGAGAGCACTTTCTCAGGTCTTGACTCTGTGCCGCTCCCTCTCGGCGCCTCCGTTTCATTGGCTGTGAATTTTGTCTGACTTTTCATTGTGAAGAGCTAACAGTGGCTGACGTTTTGCGGTCCCCACTTGGACCTGAACCCTGGTGCATGATTTTATCAAATGCGATGAGAACAGTGAGGTGCCTGGGGGGCCACAGGGCACCTTGCTGATGCTTTGAGAGACGGAGTTCTGTGCTAAGAACACAGGACTGTTTCCCTGGGGGCTAGGACAGGGTGTACTCGTCATGGCGGCCCAAAGGGCCGGGCGCTTATGACGAGGTGGACAGGTGCAACCACCTGACTGGCAGACCCGGAGTCGCAGTGGATGGTTGGCGCTGGGAGGGAGGTGGGAGCGGGGGAGGGTTCCAGGAGGAAGGGCAGTGGGCATTGGGACTCTGGCTGGCTCTGACTGGCCTGGTGTTGGCAGGTGGGGAGCAAGGCTGGAGGCAGATGCTTCAGGTCTGGGAGCACTGCGGACGAAGGTGGGATGGGCTGAAGGGTTACATGTGCAACGAGGCCATCGACGGGCTGGGGGCTGGCCGGTGGGGTGGGCGGGGCCAGGTCAGAGAAGCCTTGCCTGTAGCCATGCACAGAGAAGTCCCAGGGAGCGGTACGGCTCCCTGGCGTGGCCGAGCTGAGGAGCGGGACGTATTATGGAGCTGCTGGGCTTGGTGGACCGAGGCCAGGGAGGTGCCAGGGTCCTCCGGGAAGAGGGGAACTTAAGGAGACGCCCTGAGAGCCTGAGACCGGCCCCTCGGGCCTCCTGCCATAGGAGTTCAGCCACCCCGTGGAGAGCCTGGCTCTGACGGTGGAGGAGGTGATGGACGTGCGCCGTGTGCTGGTGAAGGCCGAGATGGAGAAGTTCCTGCAGAATAAGGAGCTCTTCAGCAGTCTGAAGAAGGGGAAGGTGAGGGGCCCGGGGTTGGGGCAGGCGAGGGCAGGACCGGGCCTGGCGAGTTCTGGACAAAACTGGGCTCTAACCAGGCCTTTCCATACAGATTTGCTGCTGCTGCCGGACCAAGTTCCCACTGTTCTCCTGGCCGTCCACCTGTCTCTTTTGCAAGAGGTGAGTGAGCCTTCTGAATGCACCTTGGCTGTGAATTAACATGGGAAGGAGGGGTAAGAAGCCTCTAGGCTTCTGTCCAGTAGAGCTTCCTGCGATTCTGAGGACGATCTGTCAGGCACTGTGAGTTGTGCAAGGAAGGGACAGAATTTTTTATCTAATCGTAACGGCTGAGCAGCCCCCACTTTCAGCCAAGGTGGGGTAACAGGAAGCAGGACAGGCATCTTCCGCATGAAACAGCCAAAAAGAAAGAAAAAAACCCCTCAAAGACATGAAACACTGGTTCTCAAGACATTGGGTATCAAGCAACCAACGGGAAGCAGACAGGGTGAGCTCTATCCTAGGACGGCCTCAACTCTGGACTCGGAGCCTATTCAGCTCCTGGGGTGGAGGAGCTAAAGCTGAGAACGAGGGCACCCGGGCAGCTAGTGTTCTCCCCTCTGGAGAGAGTCCTCCAGGAAGCAGATCTCAAGAGACCTGCAGAAGGTCCCCCTTGAGTGTTCAGAGTTCTGATCAGCACATACACGCAAGGAAATTACTGAGGGTTTGGAAGGAATCATCTTGAAGCACAGATTGGCAAACTCCAGCCCATGAGCTAAATCTGGCCCACTGCCTATTTTATAAATAAAGTTTTATTGGAACACAGCCACACCCATCTGTTTATTATTCATTTAGTCACACCTAAAATGTTGACTATCTGAGCTTTTACAGAAAAAGTTGACTGACCCTGTCCTAAGGGTTTAAAGGAACAGTACCAGGAATAGTGTCTATTCCCACCAGCCATGGTGGAAAGTTGTGATTCATGGCTGCTGAGTGGAATACACAGGAAGGTCTTGCCTCACTAGCGGGAATAAGTGCCCCTAGACTGAGCACTGCTCCAGAACTAACAAATCACAAAAGCAAGACCAGAAAGGACCAAACTATTCCTAAGTATCCTGACAGCTTCCCAGAGCAAAACTCAAGAATAGGAATAAAAATATATCCAGCAGCCAGCAAGATGAAACGCCTGGCGTCCAATCAGACATTCCCAGGCATGTCAAGAAGCAGGGGAACATGACCCATGACCCACATCACCCAGAACTGACACACATTTTAGGGTTAGCAGATAAGGACATTGGAAGGTTTTTTGTTTTTGTTTTCTTGGCCACACCGCACAGCATGCGGGATCTGAGTTCCCCGACCAGAGATTGAACCCCGCGCCCCCTGCAGTGGAAGTGCGGAGTCTTAACCACTGGACCACCAGGGAAGTCCTGTGGACATTAAAAGTTTTGAACTGCATTTCATATGCTGCCAAAGTTAAAGACATGGAAAAGGTAAAGGAGAGACAAATCGAACCTCTAGACATGAAAGCTGGAATGTTTGGGATGAAAATTACACTGGATGATTTATAGCAGGTTAGACATTCAGAGGAATGTGCAGAAGAAAAGATTAGTTAACTTGAAGACCTAGCAATAGAAACTATCCAAAACAAAATTACCCAAAACAAAAACACTGAGAGAAAAAATAATTTGAAAATGAAAAATGTGTTGGCAAGCTGTGGGATAACATTAAGAAGCCTAATATAGGTGTAATTAAAGTTCCCAAAGATGTGGGGGCAGAAAAAGTATTTGAAGAAATAACAGCTAAAAAGGTGTTCCAAATTTGATGAAAAATATAAACCTACAAGAAACTCAGTGAACCCCAAGCACAAGAAATATGAATAAAATCACACCAAGACACATAATAATTAAATTGATCAAAACCGGTGATAAAGAGAAATTCCTAAAGTCAGTCAGCAAATAAAGACATGTTATGTACAGAGAAAGAGAAAGATGACTGCAGGTTCCTCATCAAAACATTGCAGGCAAGATGTCAGTGGAACAACATCTTTAAGGTACTGAAAGAAGAAGAAAAAAAAAACGGTCAATCTAGAATTCTGTACCCAGCAAGAGGCAAAAGTAAAGATTTCCAGAAATACAGAAGCCAAAAAAATTCTTCACCAGCAGACCCACACTGGAACAAATGTTAAATGAGGTCTGCCACGTAGATGGAAAGTGACACCAGATGGAGACCTGAATGTACACAAAGCAATAAGAGCACTAGGAACAGCAACTCCTAACATATAAGATTATCTTCTTGTACCTCTTTAAAAGGTAAACCAATACCCAGCACCCAACAAGGTAAAATTCAGTGTCCATCATCCAATCAAAGATTACCAGGCATGCAAATAATTAATAAAAATGTATTTTGGGGGTTATCACATATCTGTAAGTAAAAAAATATAACAGTAGCATTAAGACCAGAGATGGAGGACTGTAAGTATGCTGGTATAAGTTTTTATATGAGATGGTAAAATATTACTTGAAGGAAGACTGTGATAAGTGAAAGACTATCCTATGAGCCCAAAAGCAACCACTGGAATGGCTTGTATGTCAACAAAGAAGATAAAATGGAATCATAAAAAACACTCAATACAGAAAGCATAAACAGGAAAAGGGAACAAAGAACAAATAGGACAAAAAGAAAACAAATCACAAGATGATAGACTTAAACTCAATTATATCAACAATTACATTAAACGTAAATGGTGTAAACAATCCAATTAAAAGGCAGAGTTTCTCGGATTGAATAAAGAAAGCGAGACAATCTGCTGTCTACAAGACATGTAATTTATTTTTAATTTAATTTTATTTTTTGGCTACGCTGCACAGCTTGCAGGATCTTAGTTCCCCGACCAGGGATCAAACCCAAGCCCCCTGCAAACCCAAGCATGGAGTCCTAACCACTGGACCGCCATGGAATTCCCAAGACATGTACATTAAATAAAAGTCACAAACTGGTTGGAGGGAGGTGGGTGGAGAAAGATACACCACACCAACATTAGTCTAAAGAAAGCTTGACTTGATATATTAATATGATGCAAAGTAGACTATGGAGTAAAGAGTATTATCAGAGTTAAAGGAGTTCATTTCATAACACTAAAAGGAGGAAATAATCCTGAACATTTTCCACACCTAGCAAGAGATTCAATATACATGGAACAAAACATTGACAGACTGCAAGGAAAAATAGCTAAATCCATGCTTATAGTTAGAGATACGAAACCCTAAGGGTCTAGGAGGTTTGCATGACACTACCACCAACTTGATCTAAGCGGCATTTAGAGAAACTAGACCGAACAGTGCGATGTATGTTCTTATCAAGTGCACGGAACGTGCACCAGAATTGACTATTCTGGGTCAAAACAAGTCTCAAAAATGCGGAAGGATTCATATCATACAAAGTATGTTTCCTGACCACAGTAAAATAAAATCAAACTAATACAGAGGTTTGTTGACGGCGAATTAATTATGGGACATCCATGCAAGAGTGCATGGTCCCTTGTTTTAAAAAATGAATTTGGACAATTTGTACTGATGTGGAGAAGAGCCCTGGTGTATCTTTATACGATAGTACACATGATACCCCATTTCATTTACTGTATTTTTACTTTAAATGTATGTTTTTGTTAATTTATGCTTAGATGTGGAGAATGGAAACTGCTGATAGGAGGGATCGTCTCTAGGATGGGCTTTACAGGAGAGGACTCGTGTCTAAACTAAAATTCTCTCTAGTGTTTGAATTTTTACAACAAGAAGGCATTTACTTTTGAAATCACGTATGGGAAATAAACACTGTTAATCACTGCTTAAAGATGGGCATCTCACTTGAGGGCCCTCTGGCTCTGACAGTGCTTGTGGAGAGAGGGGTCAGGTACCCTCCACTCCAGAGCAGATGCTCCCCAGCAAGAGCGAGGAGGGGCAGAAGTATTTTGGGTGCAGAGCTGAGTAAAAAGAAAAGCAAGATTTGGGAGTAAAATGAAAGTAAAGCACTGACGTGGCCAGGGGTCAAGCGGGAGGCAGTGACAGCCTGGCCTCGCCTGTGTGCCGGGCGGGCGCTGGATCCCTCACAGCTGACACTGCAAACCCTCTTCTTTTCTCTCCAGAGCTGTCTGCAGTTCCTGCAGCATAAAGGTGAGGACCACCTGGGGTCAGAGCGAGGGCCCACATCTCAGGTGTCCTGCGGCCCGACCGGGCCTGTCCGGGGGTGGGCAGAGGCTCTGCTGTCTCCTGTCGGGTGATCCCTGCTCACTACTCACCTCTTCAGCTCCTTCCTCCAGAGCGATCCACTTCTACACTTCCCAAAACTGCAGTTTTTAAAGACCCTTGTAAATGGTCCCTTTTTTTAAAAATTAAATATTCTGTGTTAGTAGGCCAGTGCCAGGAGACCCGTCTCTTTCTCTAAAAGTCCTCCTTCTGACACCCCAAATTCCTTGAGTGTTTTTGGAAAGCCTCATTTTATAGCAGCTTGGGGTGTCTGCATACACGCAGGTGTGCACAGAGGTAAAGGATAATATTTGGAAGGATGTCACCCCTTTACACCTCGTCCCAGAAACAATCATCTGTTTGAGGGATTTTTACCACCACTATTTTCAAGCCCTTACTTTTCACGCTGCCACTTGGCTGTAGAGAGACCACCTCGTCAGTGTTAAGTGCTGATTACATACAGGCCGCAATGCTCCATCTTGTGTGTTGGCAGCTGCTCGGGGGGACCAGGGTGCCTGGAGTGTCTCTCTGTGTTGCAGATGAAGATGCCGTCTAAGAAGTTTGCACACATTCCCGTGTACACGCTGGGCTTCGAGAGTCCTCAGAGGGTGTCAACCGCCAAAGTCACGCTGGCACAGAGAAGAGACGCCTTCCAGTGCGTGCCTGCCCTTGGTGACGTCCCTGTGGTGGGCAGGCGTCACAGTCACCTGGAAGCTGGGTGGGGGCCTGTGTGCTGGGGTGGGGTGGGGCTGAGAGGTCAGAGCCCAGGACCCAAATTCCTCCCAAGGAAGAGCTGCTGCGGGATGGACTTTGCTCTGCCTGATGTGGGCGCGGGGGGATGTGGAGACTCGGGAGGACCCCTGACGGCCCCGTCCTGCCCCAGACCCCTGCAGGGGCCCCACTGGCGGAGCGTGGAGGAGGAGTTCCCGCACATCTACACCCACGGCTGCGTCCTGAAGGACGTCTGCAGCGACTGCACCGGCTTCGTGGCAGACGTGGTGCGCTCCAGCCGCAGGAGTGTGGACGCCCTCAACACCACGCCCCGCCGCGCCCGCCAGACCCAGTCCCTCTACGTCCCGAACACCTGGACACTCGACCTCAAGTGATGGTCGTGGGCCCCTGGCTGCGGCCCCCTGGCCGCCCGGTCCGAGGCTTTTCGGGGTGCCCGGGTGGCCGTGCTTCTGGGGAGGAGCCAGGCTAGTCCTGGACCAGGCGGAGAAGCCCCCGTCCTGGGGCACGGCGGCCCCCGGCCCTCGTGATGTGCATGTACATATATACATATACAGATACGTTTATATAATATATACACACAGCATATATATTTATATTCATGCTTCCTGGCCCCAGAGTTCATTTGGGGTCAGACTCACTCCAGGACCCTCCCTGGGGGAGGCTGTTTCCTCTCAGGATTCCTTGAGCAGAGCGGGGGTGGGGTGGGGGTGGGGCGGATGGGAACAGGTCTTCTCACTCAGATGCAGAGGGGGCACGTGGGCATACAGCAGAGGGGCTCTGGGGAAGAAGGTCCTACCCGCACGTTTTCTTTTCCGGCAGCTTCCCCTCCCTGGGTGGACGTCCAGGCCGGGACAGGGGTCCTTGGTCCCCAGGGGGCTTGGAGCACCCCCCTCGCACCTGTGCTCTCCTAGCAGGGCCGTGGGCTGCGGAGGCACCTGGGAAACCTCTGAGTGGGCTAGGATTCCCCTGTTGGGCATCCCAGCCCTCCATGTGGAAGGTCTAAGGCCAAGCTCACTCCCGGCCCCCACCTGACATCCGTACCCTGGCCATCTGCCACGCAGCCAGTATCGCTGGCCTCCCGCACTCAGAGGTGCGGGGATGGTGCTGGCCTGGGGGCCCTGGCGGTGCTGGCGGTCCTGGTACGGGAAGGAGCTCTGTAAATTGTACACAAGGCCACTGCTGGCCGAATAAATGTGGTCTCACAGTCTCCTGGCCGGGGTGTGCACTGAGAGCTCTGCAGTTGCAGGGGTGGGCCTGTGCTCCAAGGGCGGACACTGGGCTCTGAGGGGCCACCTGCCGCCTGGTGCCGTCATGACACGAGCGTGCTCAGGCCCACTCCATGATCTGGCCATCTTGGTCCTACAGCCGACAAGGGCTGTGTGTGTCTGTGTGACAGCCGCACAGCCTGCTGCCTGTCACCTCCCAGCCTGGGGACCCTTTGGCCTCATCCGCCACATCTCTACTCCTGTTCTCCAGGCAAAGGGTTCCCTCAGGGCCGGCAGGTTTGGGGGAAACGTGTGGATGAGCACCCAGGTGCTCTGCCCACAAGGACGGGGGCTTCTGTTGTCACCCCCATCTTACAGATGAGGAAACTGAGGCTCAAAGAGGTGAGGGAATTTGGCCACAGATGCACAGCTTGCCCAGGATCTTCAGCCAGGCCTATCGGATGCCAGGCTCTAAGGCCTGGCACACAGATATGGGCCCAGAGGAGGCCCCAAGGGACAGAACTTGTAACAGACGGGCCTACCGGTGAGATGCTTTCTTCAGCTAGGGTCCAGGACCCTCAATAACAATTAGAGCAGCCAGGAGAAACAGCCCGTTCCCAGCACTTGTTCTGAGTACTTCATGGGCAGGCAGTATTGTTATCCCCATTTTAAAATGAGAAAACTGGCACAGAGAGGGTAAAGAATTGTCCCCGGTCACACAACCAGCAAGGAGAAAGCACTTCCAAGGGCAGATAACCCTGCAGGTGCGGAAACAGGGCAGGTGACACTAGCAGGGCCATGCTCCCAATAGGGGGAGACCCAGGTTCCAATCCTCACAGGAACACCTTGAAATGAAAGCCCATCGGAAAACAGAATAAACCCCATTCTGGGGCAGCTGGGCTAAGCCAGGAGGGCCCGCATGGCCCCAGGGTGAGGTCAGGAGGGAGGGTCCTGCTGTCCCGGCTGCTGGGGCGCACCTCCCGCCGACCCCAGGCGCAGAAAGCTGCAGTGCTGGCCCAGGGAGCCCAGCCCTGCCTCCACTCGCCTAATTTAGATCCTGACGGATGGAGGTCGCCCGCTCTAGAACTGTTTACAACCAAGCTTCTCGCTGAGGAACGGGCCTTCGGGAGCCCAGGGAAAGGCACCCCTCACAACCCCCCGGCTGCCAACTTAACAGACGGCAGGGCAGGAGGCAGCTCCTGGTGACACTCCCCTCGTCTCCACCCACAGGTGAGGCGATAAGCCTGCATAAGCTGGTCACACCTTGGAACAGCAGTGACACAGAATCTATTTAACAACTAGCCTGATCCCTGAACAATCAGAGTTTTTAGGAGGATGGTGCCCTGGAGATCCTGTATGTGCTGAGCGTGAGGCTTAGTGGCTGGATTGTGTGTGTGTGTGTGTGTGTGTGAGGCAGCAGCCACGTGCCAGCCAGCGTGAAGCAGTTCAAGATCCCGGTGACCAGTATGGCTGCCAGGCCAGCAGTGCGAGCACTGGCACACACACCTGCTTCCCTTCTGGGGCTGTGCCAGCAGCCTTCCTCATCTCAGCTCTGGAACCACAGACACAAAGGCAGACCCACATTCTACCTGGGCCATTTCCTTACTCTCTGAGTCCCAGTTTCTTTACCTATAAAGGTGAGGACGTCTACCTTCCACGGCCAGGTAAGAACTCAGGACAGGGCTTGGTGCCACAGTGAGGGTCGTCCGCGACCCTCCTCCGTCTGGGTGGGAGGGCCCCTTCCCCACACCAGACCACCCTGCCCTAGCAGGGGTTCTCAATCTGCCTGTACACTCTAAACTCCTGAAGACCTTTTTTTAAAAATGTCAATGCTAGACCCCACATTGGAATTTCTAGGGATGAGTCCTCGACCTTCACTGTAAAAATCCCCCCAGGAGATGACGACACACGGTAAGGGTGGCGAGCCTCCACCTTAGACCACGGATTCCCACACCTAGATGTACAGGAAAATCACCTGGGACGCACTAATGACGACAAAAAGCAAACGCCCAGGGCGTACCCTAAGGGTCGGTTTCAGCCTGCCGTGGGAGGGGGGTCGAGATCCGCAGCTTTGGGAAGCTCCTCGGCTTGGACGCGCCTACTTTTAATGAGGACAGAACTGCCTCGCCGGCAGCCCCTGGAGGCGGCCTGCAGCGGCTGGGCGCACCCCTCCGCGACCCGCCCCCAGCTGCCGCCCCGCCCCGCCCCCGCCCCGCCCCCGCCCCCGCCCCGCCGGCCCGCACTCGCTACTGGAGGCTCGGAGCCCCGCGCCGTCCAAGCGTGTCTCGCTGGCGCGCCTCCAGAAAACCCGAAGACACCGCCCAAATCGCGCGAGAACTCGCCCGGAAGTGCCTGCGCCTTCTTTGATGCCACCGCAGACAGAGAGGAAGTTCCGGAAGGCCGCAGCGCGCAGACGCGACACGCCAGACTCGCGCCACCGCGCCTTAAGTGCGCAGGCGCGCTGTCCGCTCTCTTTTCCGCTCTTCCTTCTGCCAGTCTCTAGACGTCAGCGGCTGTTGGGTCCTATGTCGCGCCGGGCCCTCCGGAGGCTGAGGGGGGAACAGCGCGGCCAGGAGCCCCTTGGGCCCGGCGCCCTGCAGTTTGTCCTCCACGATGACGATGATGTGGAAGAAGAAGGCCCAAAGCGGGGGCCCGGTGGCCGGCGCCCCCGGGGCCCAGGGAAGGAGGGCGTCCGAGTCAACAACCGGTTCGAGTTGGTGAGGCGTCGGGCTGCCCGGGGTGGGGGCCCGGGGTGAGGGCCCGGGGTGGGGGCGGCATGCGAGGAGGGTCCGTGACGTCACGGGGCGGGGCGACTGGGGTCTGGGCTGCAGTGGGGGGCGGGGCGAAAGGAGTGGGCGGTGGCCTGAGGCCGGGGGCGTGGCTACGTTGGCTTTGGGCTGCGGTGGGGGGCGGGGCCATACGTCCGGGGGCGGGGTAAGTGGGGTCCTGGCTGCAGCTGGGTGGGCGGGGCCTGCCGTCTGTGGGCGGGGCCGCAGCTCAGTGGGCGAGGCTTCGCTCCCAGGGTCTGGGGTCGCCAACCCTCATTTCAGGGTTAAGTGTCTCCCTCGCGGTGCCGTCGCAGGGCCTTCGCAAACGATCTCGGTTGCTCCTCACAACCCAGGACTCGGTGCCTCGCTCTTGCCCATCGCTGCGTCCCCGTAGCAGGTGTCTGGCACAGAGAAATAACGCCAACCCCCCCCCACACCCCCGTCTCCGTAGTGCTGGCCTCAGTCTGTAATTTTGCACGTGCTCGTTCTCGCTCCCTTGACCGCCCCGAGCGGCAGGTAGCGTGTCTGCTTTGCGCACCGTGTGTCCCCAGCACCGTGCGCCCGGCGCACACTAGGGCGCGACCGCGGTTGCCGAGTGATTGGAGGAGTACCAGTAGGTGTGAAGATCGTGGAGAACACCAGCCGCCGTCTGTAAGGTCTGTTAGTCTGGCAACCGCTCCCAACTTCACAGGAAGTTGGCAGGTTAGGGGCCCATCCTAAGACTGGGGCGTGTGGGCTGCCAGTCTGGTAGTTTGGTTTAGAGATTGTCCACGTTCCTCCAAGGTAAGAGGCAGCCTCACCCTGTAGTTTCTGCTGGAAGCGGGACCAAGTCCGTCTTCAAATTCTCCAGACTATCCCGCCACCTCTTCAGAGCCTCCCCGCTCCCTTGTTTCTTGCCATTTCTTTGTTTTTAATTTTTTATTATGGAAAATTTCAAACACATGCAAAAATAGAGCAGTACAAGTAACCTTCACGGGCCCCCACCCAGCTTCCACGGCTCTCCACACATGGGCGGTTTTTCCCCAGTGCTCCTATCACATCATTTATCCCTAGGTTTTCCAGTCTTTTTTTTTTTTTTTTTTCCGGTACGCAGGCCTCTCACTGTTGTGGCCTCTCCCGTTGCGGAGCACAGGCTCCGGACGCGCAGGCTCAGCTGCCATGGCTCACGGGCCCAGCCGCACCGCGGCATGTGGGATCTTCCCAGACGGGGGCACGAACCCGCGTCCCCCACATCGGCAGGCGGACTCTCAACCACTGCGCCACCAGGGAAGCCCTCCAGTCATTTTTTGACTTCTTTCAAAACCCTCAAGGCTTCTTTCCATCCCACTTGTTAACAGGCTGAAATGGGTTTGTGCTGAAGTTGGCTGTTTTCCCTGACCGTCTGTCAAGTGTACTTTCTCCTTATTCTGACATCCTCCAGGTTTAGTCTTCTTTTTTTCTCAGTCTTAAACAATGGTAACTCATTTGGAAAACGTTCACACGTTCCAGGCCCTGCTGCGATGTCATGTGTCTTATGGTCTGGGAAGGTCATGTTGTCCCCATTGTACAAATGAGGTAGTAAGTGACACCCACAGTGAAATCCAGGTTCTGGGCTCTTTTTTTTTTTTTAATAAATTTATTTACATATTTATTTTTGGCTGCGTTGGGTCTTTGTAGCTGTGTGCGGTCTTTCTCTGGTTGCAGCGAGCGGGGGCTACTTTTCATTGCAGTGCATGGGCTTCTCATCGTGGTGGCTTCTCTCATTGCGGAGCATGGGCTCTAGGCACGTGGGCTTCAGTAGTTGTGGCACACAAGCTCAGTAGCTGTGGCTCACGGGCTCTAGAGCACAGGCTCAGTAGTTGTGGTGCACGGGCTTAGTTGCTCTGCGGCACGTGGGATCTTCCCAGACCAGAGCTCAAACCCGTGTCCCCTGCATTGGCAGGCGGGTTCTTAACCACTGCGCCGCTGAGGAAGTCCCTAAAATTGTACTCTTAACCGTGCCCAGGTGTTTGTCTCTGAAGCAAAGTTAGCGTTCCTTCTGAAGAAGAAAGGAGGATAGATGGACAGTGGGCCAGGGTGAGGGGATAGATGAAAAAAAAAAAAAAAGCAGGTGCTTCTGTGTGTGAATAGAGAGAAAAGGTGCTTTTCTGGACTCCCTGTGGTATCGGTCAGGTCAGAGGGACCCAACAGCTGCCCCTGCTGAGTGCTGTGCTGTGCGTATCCTCTTCTGCTCTCTGGCAGGACCCTGGTGTTGCACAGACCTCCATCGTAGTCTGTGGATTCAAACGCCATCTTTACATCATCTCCTTTAGCTGTCTCGCAGACGTCTCAGGCTCAGTGTGTCCAGACTTTAACTGCCCTCTCTGCCTCCTCCAGCCTTCCCTGTCTGTCGAGGGCAGCTCCACTCTTCCTCTTGCCAAGGCCAGCAGCCTGGAATATACCCCTGACCTTTTTCTCTCACACACCACATGCAAACCCTGGTGAAGTCGTGGGCGGCTGCAGGTGTAGCACCTGCGGTGTGGCCGTTGCCTCTGCCTGGATACTTCTGACCCGGTCCCGCTCGTCCTCTTGGCCTCTGCAGCCTGTCTGGGTGCAGCAGCCACAAGGATCCTGTTAGGCCCACATCTACTCTCAGCCCTCCTTTCTCACAGCCCCCCAGGGCCCGGATCGCCCGCCTCATGTCTCCCTGATCTTGCCCGCTCTGCTCCAGCCACAGGCCTGGAACGCAGGTCTCCCCACTGTCCCCTCTACCCGGAACACCCCATGTTCCTGTGTTGCTTCCCCCGCTCAGGCTTCGCTCAGATGTCACCTTCTGAGTCTTGCTTACCCTCCCCACCGATTTAAAGTTACAGCCCCTCTCCCCGTTCTTCTGATCTTTCTCCTTTTTCTCTGGAAGTTATCACAGAACAAACCCTACAAGTTACCGACGTGTTCTTTTTATCTCGTGCTGCTTGGCCCCCACTGCCGGAGAGTATCAGCTGTGTGAGAACAGAGACTTTGTTGTTCCCTCGCGTATCCCCACCCCCGGAACAGTGTCTGTTCTCGTAGGTGTGCGGAGAGGTCGCGGCATGAGTCAGTGTTTCCTCTGAGGACAGAGTGTGAGTGAGCGTCTGCACACGGGCTTTGCATCCCGGCTCCGCCTCTTCTTACCTGTGAGAACTTGGACAGGGTTCCTAGCATACACGTCGGCTCCCCTGTTTCCTGGGGATGATGTTACTTACCTCATGGGGTTGTCACGAAGAGTCAGCGAACTAACGTGTACAACCCTTAGCCCATGCCAGGCGCACAGTACTCAGCAAATGTTGATATTACATCGTGTTGACAGCCAAGAACTTCAATAGAAACGTGTGACCCTAAGTGGATTAGAGGCATTTCTAGGGGCTGGTACACCCCTCTCCCCCTGGGGAGTGGGAAGACACCCTTCTGTGACTTAATGGCTGGGACTGTCCTCTTTGCTGGCTCTTGGGTGAGTTTCCTTGGCCTTAGATTAGAAATCATCTTTCCTACCTCATCCAGACTGGTTTTTGAAAATCGGTTTTATTGAAATATAATTTATATGTAATAAATGCACCTGTTTTAAGGGTATAGTTTGAGTTTTGCAGCATAACGTACTGTGCAACTGTTAAAAATGGTGTTGTAAAATAGAATTTATTAGTGTTTTGGGGTCAGGGACCACTTTGACAATCTGATAGAAAACCACATAAGCTTTTAAAAACTATCAGGATTGGGCTTCCCTGGTGGCGCAGTGGTTGAGAGTCCGCCTGCCGATGCAGGGGACACGGGTTCATGCCCCGGTCCGGGAAGATCCCACATGCCGCGGAGCGGCTGGGCCCGTGAGCCATGGCCGCTGAGTCTGCGCGTTCAGAGCCTGTGCTCTGCAACGGGAGAGGCCATAACAGTGAGAGGCCCGCATACTGCAAAAAAAAAAAAAGAAAAGAAAAGAAAAACTATCAGGATTTATTCTATATCATTGAAAAGTTTTAGCGAGGAAGATTGTTCTTTTCTGAAGATTACATGTTTATGTCTCTCTGTTTTCATGTACAATATAGTGGCCAGTCTCTGAAATAAATCTAGATTGGAAGAAATCTAAATTGTGTAATTAAATAAAAGCAAACTTGTTCCGAAGTAAAAGCGTCATTGATGAGGTTGCTCTTGTTTGACTGGAATAAGAACTGGACGTTGTTTGGTGACCGTCGACTCGCGGACATGGGTCATCTTCATGTTTGATGCCCGGTTCTGCTGGCAGCAGCAGCCAGACCCTGGGTTCACATTCACAAACGCATTTGGTAACAGGTGGTATTGGAACCCCTGTAGATTTTTTCACTGCTCAAGGGCACATTTGGTCGTGGATTACAATAATGTTCTAAGATTCTTCAGGTTAGCTTCACGTCACATCACTTCTTTTGTCCTCAAGTCTGTGAGAAAAGCTTTAGCAGAGGGGGCTTCATCTGTGCCAGTTTCTACCTACTGAAAGGTGGTAGAAAGATGAGGCTTTGTCATCCCCGACTGCACGCCAGAGAAGAACTTCCTCAGTAATGTAAAGTTTTAATGTTTTCCCTCTTTTAATAGGAAAAATAACTTTTTTTTTCCAGTAGCACTCTTAGGGGCCCTAAAACGAAAGATGTTTTTTGTTTTGTTTTGTCTTTTTCGGCCGCACCGTGTGACTTGTGGGATCTTAGTTCCCCGACCAGAGATCAAACCCGGTCCCAGCAGTGAAAGTGCCGCGTCATAACCACTGGGCCGCCAGGGAAGTCCCCGAAAGGCTTATTTTTACAGAGCCAAAAACAATCTCTCAGTAAACCAAGCAGTGGATGAATGGAAACAAAAGTAAGACTTCAGCTTCTAGCCGTGGCAGAATAACTGGTACTCGAGCCGCCTTCTTGCCCTGAATAACTATCAAACTAGCAAAATGCATGAGTGAACTGTTTGCAGACATTAGACCACAAGCACTGCAGGTCCGAGGTCCCCTAGCCCCCTGTGCCGGCTTTCTGACTGGAGACACTCTCCAGAGATGAGCACAGGGAGGCTGGCCCAGCAGATCGTGGAGCTCATGCTGAGCCAGGGAGCAGGTCAGATGTGGGGTCTGTAGAAGTGGCTGGAGTTAAGGGGGAGGGTGCTGGAGAGAAGGAGTTCCGGAAGCCTGCTCGGAGTCTTGGGCTCGATACTAAGGTGTACGGGGCCAAAATGATAAATAAATAAATTTATTTTAAAAAATTATAAAAAAATCGTAATACAGTACCCCTGTGCACCCACCAGTATGGCCAAAATGAGAGCAGCTCAAGGCTGCTGGGGCCAGCAGCCTTGGCGGGGGATGAAATTGTCCGACCGTTGGAAACAGGCCTGGCAATTCAGCATAAACCTGACGCCTCACACCCCAGCAACCACTTGTGAACACTTACCCAGAAGACTTCACAAATCTTCACAGCAGCTTAATCCACAGTAACCCCAAAACGGAAACAAAAGACTCCCAGTGGATAAACTTTATGTGGTAGAATCCATGCAAAGGAATACGGGTCACCAGGAACCAGGAGCTAACGCCTAATACAAGAGCGGGACAAGCCTCAGAAGCCGTGCACTCAGAAGACACTGACCGTGCGGGCACGGCGTCCTGGGACAGGCAAAGTCACAGTGGTGAAAACCCTAGGGTTCGCCAGCATCTGCAGGAGGCTTAGCTGGGGGTGGAATGAGGCCTGTATTTCTGGCATAACAGGAGAGTTTTGTCTCTTGATAAGAGTATAGGTTACACAGCTCTGCCAAAACTTGCCCTGTACATTCATTTCAAGAGATGTCAGTTGTACCACGGTTTGGTTTTGTTTTTTAAAGAAAAAGCTTCCTACCCCCCAACAGAGATCCAGCCCCTCCCCCGTCCTCACCGAAGGGTTCATGGTGCCTTGTCCTGGGGATTCCAGAGAGCACACAGGCAGCAGACACGACCCTCTGGAAATAGGGACCCGTTGGGACCTCAAAACTGATGACCATGGCAGCTCCTGGATTGCAAGTCAGATCGACGTCAGGACGCTGGACAGCTTGGGTAGCAGCGTGGGTGGCAGCGAATCGTGCTTCTTCCCAGAGCTCTTGCCAAAGCTCTGCAGGGTCCTGCGTGCAAGAGTCAGAGTTTTGCTGTCCGTTGAAGTTGACCTTGGCGTGGAGCTCCTTATAAACTGGAATTTCTGGAAACACCTCAAGCTTCCACAGGGGGCTCAAAAATGAGAATTTTTTTTTTTTAAGGATGTGAGCATGACTTAATAAAAGTAAAGCAGTCCCGGGCTTCCCTGGGAGGCGTCACCAGTGCTGAATGCTGGACAAAGCGTGGGGCTGTTCCTCCGGGACCCCTGCTGTGGAGAAGAACCGTCCGCGGGGCCCTCACTGCAGCTCCTCCCTTCGCACCGAGGTCCACGGCGGGGCCTGGCCTCACGGTGCTGTCCCCATCGCGGTCTGCGTGGTGCTGTCGTTACAGAAAAAGATCTGTGAATTTGCTAGACAAGCAGGCGTCACACAGCCCTGAGCTTCATCCTTGCCGCGTGGGAACCTCCGCTGGTGAAGATGCGAAACCAGGGAGCACAGACGTGCATGCGTCCCTTCCCTTGAGACTAAGGTCAGAGCCCCGGGCCCCGCGGGGACAGGCAGTGGCCAGTCGCTGAGGACTTCGCCCCAGTTTTTTGTTTGTTTGTTTGTTTTGCGGTATGCGGGCCTCTCACTGTTGTGGCCTCTCCTGTTGCGGAGCACAGGCTCCGGACGCGCAGGCTCAGCGGCCATGGCTCACGGGCCCAGCCGCTCCGCGGCATGTGGGATCTTCCCGGACCGGGGCACGAACCCGTGTCCCCTGCATTGGCAGGCGGACTCGCAACCACTGCGCCACTAGGGAAGCCCCCCAGTTTTGTTTGGAAATCATCTCAGGGTTCTGGGGTTTAGAGTGGATTTTATTTTTATTTTTTTAGCTTTATATTTTTCGGATGTTCTGAATCTTTTGTGTAGTTTTTAAAATTTATTTTTGGACCTCGGTGAACCAGGTTGCATCCCTCTGATCTGGCCCGTGAAGCGTGGTGTTGGTACTGCGTGTCGCCTCCTTTGTTTGCTGATTCATTTACTAGCAGAAGGGCCAGAACTTGTCCCGTGACTTGTCCCTGCCCCGTCTCCTCCAGAGCGAGGGTGTGAGTCTCCTGGGACCTTCCTTTCTGCATCGTGTTCCTGAGGCCTGCGTGTGCACACGAGCGTGGTTCATCCCTGTTCACCACTGTCTAAGGCTCCCCTGATGGATGCGTTACCATTCTTGTTACTGAGTACCTCCTGGGCCTTGTCTTCCCCCAGGCACTGGTCCTGTCTGCTGGTGTAGAACAGCTGGCCGGAGTCCAGGTGGGAGGAGGGAAGAGTGAGGCATTAGCTGAGCGTGTGTGTTTACTCTGGGGTGGTGCTTGGTAGGGGGAGAAGTTGTCCCGTGTGGGATTCCTCATCATGTCACCCTGAGGACAGATCCCGTAGCCACACAGCGCCCCAGCGTTCTCTGGGACCATGACTGAAGTGGCCCTGGCCCCGCGCTGCTGAGAGGGGAGCGTCGTGGCCACTGGGCTACTGGACATCTGTGGTCCTCCCTCTACAACCTCAGCGACCTGGAAGGTGCCCGCCCACCTTTCCCTGCAACACGCGTGCATCTGAGAGTCACCTTTTCATTTGTGACTAGGACGCACCCGTAATGCCCTTGCTCGCCCGTCTGTGTTTCCAGATAAACATCGAGGACCTCGAGGAGGTGCCCGGGGTGAACGGGGACAGGACCGACTGTCTGCTCATTGACGCCGCAGCATCGGGGAACAAAAGGAGGGCCCAGCGTGGACACTCAGAGTCCAAGAAGGATGGCGACGTGACGGACGCGGCGGTTCCCCCAGAGCAGGTGCAGCTCCCCCTACACACCCCGTTGGCATTCTCTGAGGGCCATTTTGTGAATTGCCCGGCTGCCCCCAGACTTCCTTGGGAGCCCTTATCAGATTGGCTTGGAGTCCTCAAGACTGGTGGCGGCTGGCGAGGGGCCACAGTCCGGGTCCCCTAGACACGTCTCCCTGGCACGAGGCCTGCCCCCTCTGTTTTGGGAGAGTGCCCTTCTGCCCAGGTCGGGTGTGTTCTTTGCGACTGTGTGTCTGCAGCTCGGGCCGGGTGGACCAGGGCCCTTGGTGGGTGCCCTTGAAGAGACACATAGGCCAGGTCAGGGTTGGGTGTGGCACCTGAGCAGCACGGTGAGGAAGGGGGTCCCTGTAGGAGGCTCTTTGTCACTCACCCAGCAAGTGCTCACTGCGAGCCAGTCTGTGCCCCCCAGGGACCTCTGGTGCAGCTGGGCCCTCGACTGGCCTTGGGGTGCCGGGGGGCTTCCTCGAGGACCTTCACACTGATGGAAGGTGGTGGCCGGGGGAAGGCACGAGCGGTCTTGAGGTGGGGGGACTGCAGGTGTGGCGGCCTGCGGTGCGGAGCCCTGGGCTCCAGGCCGGCTGAGTGTGGCAGAGAGTGGTTGACACGGTGACGGGTGAGAGCGGAGGGCAGGTGGGCGGAGGGTCCAGACCCCGTGAGTGGTCAGGGAGACCTCAGAAAGGTGGGGGCCAGCCAGAGTCAGGGAGACCAGTGGGAGGTGTCAGCTGCTGGAGAGAAGTGGATGTGTTCATAGGACATTCAGAAGGTGGACGGCAGGGCGGTGGGCCCGTTGCTCTGTCTTCCTGCAGCTGGCTGTCCCTCTGCAGCTGGCTGCTCTAGTTCTTGGATTTAAGATGTCATTGTGTCTTTCCATTGACCGAAATGAGCTTCTTTTGTCAGTCTAATACAAGTGGCAAACTCCGCAAGAAGAAAAGGAAACAGAAAAATAAGAAAAACGCTGCAGGAGAAAGCTCGGTATGTGTGGCTGGTGGATTTGCTCTCTGTGTTCTTTTCGGAATGTTTCTTGAGGTGGTGTTGAAAACATTTCGTTTTTTCTTGATATTTTATTTGACTAATTCAGAGGTCAGGGGAAATTACCAAATTTGTTCCCTTCGATCCTTGAGGGTTAGAGCCCATCTCCGTGCTTTCCATTTTCTAGCAAACGTCTGAAATGATGCTCTTCCGTTGGCAGAGTCCCTTCCTGGTCTGTGATTCTGACTGTTCCTCTTACGAAGCATCTCTTCTTTTTTCTAAATGTACGTGCAGTACAGGGTGTTCAGATTGGACTGTCTTTCAGGAAGGAAACACAATATAATACTTGTTCTTTGTAAGAGTAACTCTTGCTATTGATGGTTACTTATAAAGTCAGCAAGTCAGTGTGGTAGTGAACATGTCATTTGGGGACTTGCAGGAGAATGGGCTGGAGGACATCGACCGCATCCTGGAGAGGATTGAGGATGCCAGCGGCTCCAGCCGCCCAGGCCCGCCCCCACTGAGTGCCAAGAAGCATGTCCTGTACGTGGAGCACAGGTGTGGCTTCGCCGAGTGAGGAGCGCTCGTCTTCGGGGACAGAGGGGAGGGGACGGGGCAGCCCTGACCTTCCAGGACCTTTCTCTAGCTCTGCGTGTCTGGGAACGTTCTTTCTTGAGCTGCATTAAAGCTGCCATTCGGGGGTGAATTTTCCACCCCCTGTTCCTGTAGGTGCTTAATGAAACCCTGTCCCTACCGCAGACTGTTGCCAGCATTCAAAATCAGCCACCTTCCTTCCTAAGGCAGTGAAGACCCCTCGATCTCGTGCCCGGGCTCACGCTGCTCTGACTCGGCCTGGCGAGTGGTGGCCGGTCTCGGCCACGGGCCGTGTGGTTGCAGAGAAATCAGGCCTGCTGGAGAGCCGCTCTCCATGCTGGGTCCTTATGTGACTTTCTGACATTCTCAGGAGCGTTGTTAACACACTCAATTTCATTTTTCTCTGTAAAATTTTCAATTCTCTAGACACTTGAATCCAGACACGGAACTGAAAAGGTATTTTGGTGCCCGAGCCGTCCTGGGGGAGCAGAGGTAAGACCAACACTGCTGTGTTCTCAGCTGAGGGAAGGGAAGGGAGGGTGTTTACAGCCACAGTGAGAAAGGAAGCCCACGGGACCCGAAGGGGAGTCGAGGAGAAGTCGCGTGGCCTTGTCTGTGGGTGTCGGGCTCCATCACGCACCGCCTGCTCTCCCCCGCGAGTCCTAGTTTTACAAAGATTCTGAAGTTTGAGCTTCTGGCCTTGAAATCTTAGCCAGATTCATTTTTGCTTTTCGGTTGAGAGCAATACCGATGTGGGGTTTGGGTTTTGCGATAAGTTTGACCTTCGTGAACGTGAGTTCTGGTGGCTGGTGCCGTGCAGTCAGCGCCGCGGGAGCATCCGGGGCATGGGGATCCCAGACCTCCCGTGGGAAGGGGGCTCTTCTGCCTGGGCTGCTCCCTCGCAGGGCCCAGCCCCGACTGTGGGAGCTTTCCCTCGGCAGAGGCTTATGAAAAAGAGCTGCTTATTCAAGCAGTTCCGAGCCGTCGCCCTTGCCTCCCACAGATGACCCTTCAAGGCTGTTTGCTGCGCGTCCTGGGCCCCGTGCACATGTCTTGCTTCCTGGGGCCGTAGGGTTCTTCTATCTCTCACACGCCTGGTTTGCAGGCTGGGTCCTGAGCACCATTTACCCTGCACTACTGTGCCAGCAGCAGCAGCGCCAGCAGCATGGGGGGAGCAGGCGCCCCGGGCACAGGTGTCGGGGTGCACTTGGCTGCAGTGCCTGCTGGCACTTGGCGCGAGGGTGCCCGGGAGGGGTGTCACCCGCTGCCCCCCGTCTGCGTGCTGCTTCCTCCTCGGATCCTTGGCAGGTGTAGGAGGCTTTCAAGTCTGTCATGATGTGAAGACGAAGAACAGTCTCCGTGTGTTTGTGTTTTTGGTCTTTTTTGAATTGGGGTGTAGTTGTTTTACACTGTTGTATAGTCTCCACGTTTCTGACTTCTGTTGTTGTTTTGTTTTGGCCGTGCCGGGTGGCATGAGGGATCTTGGTTCCCCAGCCAGGGGTTGAACCCATGCCCCCTGCGGTGGAAGTGCAGTGTCTTAACCGCTGGGCCGCCAGGGAAGCCCCTGACTTCTATTCGTTTGATTTTGAGGGAGGTTGAGGAATTTTTTCATGTCATTCGCTCACACTTTCCTTGTATTTCTCATTGCATTTGCGGTATAATTTGCTTTTATTTTTGGTGTAAAGTTACTCAGGACAGAAGGGTCTCTGACTTTGTCTTCTTTTTTGGAATATTAATGAAAAACACTTGAACTCAAAATGTTCCCCTTTTTTACCTGTATTGCCCTGGGCTGGACCTCCCACCCCAACCCGCCCTCGCTTCCTTTGCGTCTGCCTGGTCTGTCTATACATGTTCGCCTGGTCTTACTTCTGTGCGTATTACACTTATTACTAGTAGTTAGTTCATCGTAACTGCACTTACTGTTTTTCGCAGTGTTACTATAGTTGTTATTTATCACGTTTCCTTCCTTAAACAATGAAGTCCTGTGCATGGGCTACCTTGAGAAGCCGTGGTCCCTCCTCGTCCCCTCGGGATCTCCAGGTGCCGTGTGTGCTGCTCTCTGCCGGGTCCTCCCATCTGGACCTCCTCTGCCGCTGGTGTCTGCTCCCCCGTTGGTGCCCCACCTCCCAGTGGCAGCCTCTTCTGCATGGACGGCTCACTGCAGGGCTGGACCATCCCTGGGATTCCAGACAGGACAGTTCTGAGCATCCAGTTAATTCTCCTTTTTTTCACAATTACCAATTACCCAGAATCATCCCACATTTTAGTTTCCTTCAGATTTTGACCATGGTTTTCTTGAAGAGTTGTTTTTTCTCCTGCAGTTTTTTACTTTTATTTCATGCCATTCCTAACACAATCCAGATTTTTACTCAATTTTTTTCTTAATGAAATAGTTCATACTATCAAAAAAGATATACAGTGTAATATACATGGGTCCACTTGGCCACTACTCAGCTCAAGAAATAAAGCATCAGTGATAGAGCAGAAAGCCCTTGGTGTGACCACGGCTGTGGGGAGGGGCTCGCACCTGCAGCAGAGACCCCCGAATGAGAGAGCCGCGGCACCGAGCCTGGGGGAGGGAGCTGGGCCGGCCCCGCTGCCCGCTCGTGCTCCTGTGTCTGGCTGGCTTTCTTCCACAAGTGTGTGGGTGTTTGCTGCTGATGCCCCATCTCCGTTGCTTGTCGGGGTGGGGCCTCCTGAGAGGGCAGATGAGAAGGGCCCTCTGCCCCGCGCAGCCGCGTTGTCCATGGGAAGGCAGCTCATTTGTGTCCGCGGGTCACCGCCGGCTCGCTCTCACCTTGTCGTCTTCATGTTAGGTTCTCACCTTCTGTTTCTTTTCTCCCTTTCCTAACGTTTTGCTGGACTACGGGTTTCCTGTTTTTCTTCCCTCTTCCGTGGTGGTTTGGTTGATCGGATCGCAGTCTGCCGTCTCGTCCGGCAGGGTGACGGCCGTTGTCAAGGCGGTTTGCGTTCTGTCCTTGTCCTGCCCTTGCCCGCAAGGGTCCGGCAGCACGGAGGTAAAGCCGTACCGTTTCTCCTCAGGCCGCGGCAGAGACAGCGCGTGTACCCCAAGTGTACGTGGCTGACCACCCCTAGGAGCGCCTGGCCCCGGTACACCAAACCAGGTGAGGGCGCGGGGCTGCAGGGCCACGCCTCTGCGTGTGCAGAGCCAGCGTGCGTGTGTGCGGCCGAGGGCCCTGCGTGGGGCTGGGGGGAGCCCCCTGTCTGGGCACAGACCCCACCCGCCGTGTGTTTTTCTGGCCATGTGCAATCCGCGTTGCTCCACCTTCTTCCTTTGTGCTGTGGCTCCTACGCCATAGGAAGCAATCAAGTTCGTTTGTGAACGGTGATATTTTATATGTTGTTGCAAACTGGAGAGTGATTTAATAATTAATAATTTAAAGAAAATTAACATTCGTTTAATAATTTAAGTTAGTAATTTAAAGAAAACCAGCAGCAGTGCAGAAAGGTTTGGGTGCAGGGTCATGCCCTGCCGGGGGGGCTTGGCTGTGTGGCATCCAGGATCAGGGGGCCCCGGGGCCTGGGATGCCCTGCGAGACCCCCTGTGCTCAGCGAGGACACGGGAAGCCATGGCCCTAGTGGGCATCTCACCCTCCTTCTCCTTCACTCCCATGTTCCCAGCAGCGGCCCCTGAGCACAGGCAGAGAGAGGGGCTCATTGCCATGGGGTCCTGTAGGGCTGCCCTCGATTGGGCCTTTAGGAGGGTGTCGCCAGGGGCGTCCGGGACCCTGACCGGTCTCCTGAAGGTGACGAAGGGAGATGAAGTTGTCAGGCTCCTGAGAAGACCCTGGACCTCGTCCACCCAGAGTCAGCGCAAGAAGCAGAGAGAGGACGTCGTGGCTTAGCAGTCCCTGTCGTCTCGAGGCCTGGCAGTGGCCCCTGCGCCCTGTCCCACGCCCGCCTGCATCATGGCTCTAAGCAGACAGTGTCTGGGGCTGACCGGATTGGGGGGGGCGGGCTGTGCGTGTCCCCTCCCTGTTGTCCTGGGGTGCCGCTGCTCCGCCCACGCTCCTGGGGGGAGGCACGTCTCCGCAGGAAGGGTGTGGAGGCGCGTGTTGCTGGTGCGGCCCAAGCTGCGGGCAGCCCGCCCTGGGCATCCTGACGCAGGCACCCCACCACCCCAGGTCTGTCGATGCGGCTGCTAGAGTCTAGGAAAGGCCGCTCAGCCTTCGCCTTTGAGCACAGTGAAGAGTACCAGCAGACGCAGCACAGGTTCCTGGCCGCCGTGGAGTCCATGGAGCCCAACAACATGGTGGTGCGCGGGCACCCTGTGGGGTCGTGGAGGCGCGGCGCGAGCCGAGCTGCCGGAGGTGGGGCCGGGGCCTTCCTGGGCCTCGTCCCATCAGCTTCCTCCTGCCTCACAGGTCCTGCTGCAGACCAGCCCCTATCACGTGGACTCGCTCCTGCAACTCAGCGACGCCTGCCGCTTCCAGGAGGACCAGGAGATGGCGCGGGACCTCGTGGGTAAGGCCTAGCGGGCGGCCCCACCTCAGCTGTTGGGGATGTGGTGGGTTTGCCAGGATGTTCTTTAAGTAACAGCTTTATTGAGATAAAATTCATCTGCCGTGAAATTCGCCCCTTTAGAGCCTACAGTTCCTTGGTTTTTAGTATATGCAGACTCGTACAGCCTCATCCGTGTTGCTTCTGGGTCACTTCCACCATGTGCGAAAGAAACCCGCCTCCCCTAGCCCCTGGCAACCGCCGGTCCGCCCTCTGTCTCCGGACTTTCCTGTAAATGGAATCACGACACACGTCTCCATCTGGCTTCTGTCATTTACCGTGATGTTCTCAGTGTTCACCTGTGTGAGCCGTGTGTCAGGACGTCATTCCTTTTGTGAGGATGTATGGTCCACGTCTCGTGGCCTGTTTCCACCCTCGGCTCCTGAAGATCAGCCCCTGGGGGTGCGTGGGCTTCAGGGGAGGCATGTGGTTCCTCCGGCCGGAGCGGGCGTGGCCAGGTCACACCTCTGTGATTGACGTGATCCCCGTGGGCACGTCCTCGCCCGTCACCTTCCAACTCCTAGTCTCGTGGCCACCTCCCTTCTGGAGCTTTCCTCAGGAGCCACAGAGGACGGGTTTGCAGCCACCGCGCAGAGGCTGACAGCCGCCCCGTGTCTGTCGCCTGCAGAGCGCGCGCTGTACAGCATGGAGTGTGCCTTCCACCCCTTGTTCAGCCTCACCAGCGGGACCTGCCGGCTGGACTACCGCAGGCCCGAGAACAGGTGAGCCGGCCACCCAGCGTTCATAGGCGCACACCATCTTCCCTCGCGAGTGTGTCGTAGGCGTCACAGGTGACGTGGGTGCTAGGGTGGGCGCACGGGGGGCAGGTGCCACGGGACTGTCCACGAGGGGTCCCGCTGGGGTCCCAGGGCTTCGTGCTGTGTTTAAAGCTTAAATGCAGGAGGGCTGGACCTGAGGGTGGACGGATCAGGCTGGCCTGGGGTTTAAATTTGTCCACGTTAGGAGGGAGCCTCGCCAGCCACCTCACCGCCATGGGACCTGTAGTCGTGTTTCCCTGCGTGTTTGGACTCAGTCCGCAGCCCACGCGTTTGGGATCCTCGGGAACGCCTTGCGGGCAGCAGCGTGAACGCAACCCCACCGTGTTCCTGTCACGCACGCCCGTGGGACCCTCTTCCTGCAGACTCTCTTGCCCCGAAGCCCCCGTTCTCAGCAGCGCAGGCCTGAGCGGATGCCGCGGCCTCACTGCTGACCTCAGCCTCTAGCCTCTCACCCACCGCCTGCTCCTCAGGGCCTTGCGGGCCTGGGCACGCTCTCCACTCCGGGCGCCCCCACCCCCCCACCCCCCGTGGTCTCCGGCCGTCCTGGGTCGTGTCCCTTGTAGGATGTGTTCTCCGGCTTGGGGGCTGTCGTGGGCCCCAGGGCACAGTGACCCCCACTGCACAGATTGTCTGCAGGGCGTGTGGGGTCCGAATTCTCTCTCTTGCTTCTAGTTGTGTGAGCTTTGTCTCTCCAATGAAATTCTTAGTTCTTTGCGATGCTATAAAATACTAGCACTCCCAGGCATTAACAGGGCAGGAGCCGCTGATCAAAGCGGCGGCCCACCAGGGTAGATCTAGACGGTCGACACGGCAGCAGATTCTAACTCTCTTCCCTTAAAGGATAGTTTTTTTAAAAAATGCCCAAGAAGATGCAGATCTCCACGAACAAATAGGCTTGGTTTTTTGTCCGTGCACACACATGTGACCGCAAACAACAAGCAGAGTCACCTTCTCTGCAGACAGGACCCTGGCGAACGTTCACGCTGATTAGGCCACACGGGAAATGCCGGCGAAGCCTGCGGGCAGAGGGTGGACGCAGTGCCGGACGAGGCGCCAGGCGACGTGCTCTGCTGCCTGCCGTGCTCTCATTCACGAGGAACTGTCTTGGGTCTAGGAGCTTCTACCTGGCCCTCTACAAGCAGATGAGCTTCCTGGAGAAGCGGGGCTGCCCACGCACGGCGCTGGAGTACTGCAAGCTCATCCTCAGGTAGGGCTGCCGCCCGCTCCCCTCCCTCCCGGGCCACGGCCTGTGGGCGTCCGCGCCGGCCCACTGTGGGTTTTGTCTCCCTCTGCTCGCCGTGCTGCCTCCGGAAGCCTTGAGCCGGACGAGGACCCCCTGTGCATGCTGCTGCTGCTCGACCACCTGGCCTTAAGGGCACGGAGCTACGAGTACCTGATCCGCCTCTTCCAGGAGTGGGAGGTGGGTGTGAGCACACACCAGGCCGGGCAGGGACGCCAGGGGAGGGGCCGGGGCTCCAGGCGGGGCTGGGACTCCACGGGGAGGGTCCAGGGCTCCAGGTGGAGCAGGGACGCCAGGGGAGGGTCCAGGGCTCCAGGCAGAGCAGGGACGCCAGGGGAGGGTCGGGGGCTCCAGGCAGGGCTGGGACTCCACGGGGAGGGTCCGGTGCTCCAGGTGGAGCAGGGACGCCAGGGGAGGGTCCGGGGCTCCAGGCGGGGCTGGGACTCCACGGAGAGGGTCCGGGGCTCCAGGCGGAGCAGGGACGCCAGGGGAGGGTCCGGGGCTCCAGGCAGGGCTGGGACGCCAGGGGAGGGTCCTGGGCAGACCCCAGGGGGCCTGCCTTGCCGCCTGCTTGCACGTGAGCGCAAGCGTGCAGAGGGAGCCGTGAGGTGGGGGAGGCCATCGCGGCTCGACCCCTGGACGCGTTGGTGCGCGTGAGGTCTGAGACGGGCAGGAGGCAGGCCATCGGCTGTCTCGTTCATAACCTGCATTTCGCATCCTGGTGGTGCTGTTTTAGATACGCGGGTTATAGATGATGTAGGAATGTGCATTTCACCGGTTTTCTTCTTAATCTGGCTGCTGTAAGATGAAGGCTGGCGCTGTGCTCCCGTTGGGTGGCACCGTCTCGGGGACACGTCTAGCGGGGGGCGGGGCAAGGAGGTGACAGCCTTTTATTTATTCTGTGCTTGAATTTCTTCACAGCACGTGTTGGTGTGTAGTTGAAAGACAGCTACGTAAATTATTTTGAATTCTGGATCATGTGGCCTGGTTGGGCGAGGATTCCCCAGTGCGGGGTCTAGTTCACACAGGTTCCTGGAGTTCACAGAAATGCAGCTGCTGGGCGCCGCCCACGGTGGGGCTGCAGCAGGACGTCTGGGGGGCGGGTGGGGGGGGTTTGGGCGGAGGTTACAGAAGTCTCCAGAGACCGTGCTGTCACGTGACAGAGCATCGTGTCGTGTGCATCTGCGATGTAGGCGTGGGGAGGGAGGCGAGAGCAGACGTGGAGGTGGGCCGGCGCCACCCCCCAGAGGACCCCGGCCCCTGCCTGACGCTGAGCCGTTGGAAGGTGGGCGTCCACTCTTCCCGCCCACCTGGCCTGGGTCTGACCGCACACCCCCAGGTCCTTTTATTTGCCTTCTGTGCACGGAGAAGGGGCACAGCTCACCCAGGGACATCCAGGCGCCCGTGAGCTCTGCCTTTCTCGTCTGCACCACCTTGAAACGCCCAAACCCCTTGTAGGCTCATCGGAACCTGTCCCAGCTCCCAAATTTCGCCTTCTCTGTGCCGCTGGCGTATTTCCTGCTGAGTCAGCAGGCAGACCTCCCCGACCAGGAGCTGAGCTCTGCGAGGGAGAAGGCCTCTCTCTTGATCCAGCAGGCGCTCATCATGTTCCCTGGAGGTGGGTGTGTCCCCGCAGCCCCCCGCGGGCACGGATGGGTCCCAGCGCTTGTCCCAAGCTCTTGGGAAGATGCATGTTCCAGCGGGGCCTTCAGGCGCTAACTTTGCTGTCAGAGCACCTGGAGGTTTTAGGGTGTCCTTAGATATTAACAGTTCAAGTAAAACTTACCACCTGAAGTAGACGCATTTTCTCTGGTGGTGGGCTGGGTGTGAGAGGAAACGGGGCCAGGAGGGGCCAAGTCAGCAAAGTGGGTGTCTGTCCTCGTCCTCGAGTCCCAGTTCTCACTGGGGTGAGGAGCTCAGAGTTAGGTTCGTCCTGGGTCCTTTCGGGTGACCTGCTGGTTAACATGGGCCCCTAAAGTTGTGGGTGTGTGGACGGGAAGAGGGCTCACGGCCCCTGTGCTGGGCGACATTCTCAAAGGGTCTGTGACCTGAGAGAGGAGCCCACTGCCCTCTCAGGCCCTGGTGGGGCTGGGGTCAGGACCGCGTGCAGCTCCGCAGGGGCTGGGCCGTGCAGCTTGGGCCCTCGGGCTCCATCCCTGGCGGTGAGCCTCCCTGTGGGCAGCCGGGGTGACGCCTGGTCGCTCGGGGCTCCCGGCAGACAGCGTCCTCAGCCAGCCCCTCCCTATCATCTCAGCTGGGCTCCATCCACACAGGGGCTGCGTGGCCGGCTCTGAGCCGTGTTGGCCCTTCCCGACGAGGCCCCTGACGGGGTGTTAAGGCCCTGCACGGGGGGCTGTGGCCGCCAGCAGGGCCTGCTCGCCAACCCAGAGTCTACCTCCATCATCCAGGAAGCTCCCTGTCAGGCCCGTGGCTTTTAGTGGAGCCCATCCCTGGGAGAGCGTTGGGGCAGGGGTTCTCTATGATGAGAGCATCCAGTGCACGTGCTCAGGGCTCCTGCGTGAGTCCCCTCGGGTGCAGGTGGGGCCGCAGGGCAGCGGGACGGACAGCCCTCCGTGGCGGCAGGGGCCCCTGGGCTGGTGTGGGAGAGCGGCCTCCCCTGCCCCTCAGCCCTGGCCTTGCGGGCGTGACGGTCCTGCTTCCCCCGCAGTGCTCATGCCTCTGCTCGAGTACTGCAGCGTGCGCCCCGACGCCACTGTGGCCGCACACCGCTTCTTCGGACCTGACGCCGAGATAAGGTACAGACTGGTGGGCGCCCTGGGCAGGGGGCGGGCCTGGGTGGCGGGACTGTCCTCCCTGCAGGGGCTCTGGGGCCCTGGCCATGTGGGCATCAGCCTGGCCTGTTGGACACAGCGGGGGCACTGGGGCTGTAACGTCCTTGCAGCCGTGAGTGTGGTTCAGACGCCTGTACTGGCACCTGCTGCCTTTTAAAATTTCTCGTAAAACGTGAAGAAACATGTGGGACTTGGGAGCCAGCCACCTCAAGCCCGGTCAGGAGACCGGGGCGGGCTCTCCGGTGTCTGTGCGCACGGGTGTTTGCGTTCTCCTCGTGTTTAGATTTTGATCGAGGAACTTGTTCTTAGTAAGGACGCTGCACAGAAGCAAATGCCTGTGTGCCCTGCCTCGGGGTCCCTTTCCCTTGTCGGCAGCCCCCTCTGGGCAGCCTCTTTCCCCTCCAGGTCGCCAGCACGCCCTGGATGCCCACAGGCACCGGCGGGCGCGTGGAGCCTGGGCCCGTGGGGGTCTCACAGGCCCCACTGCCCACAGCCAGCCCCCTGCCCTGAGCCAGCTGGTAAGCCTGTACCTCGGGAGGTCCCACTTCCTCTGGAAGGAGCCGGCCACCATGAGCTGGCTGGAGGAGAACGTGCACGAGGTTCTGCAGGCGGTGGACGCCGGGGACCCTGCCGTGGAGGCGTGTGAGAACAGGTGAGCCTGGGGCCGGAGTGTGGGCACTGCTCTCAGGACCAGGCCCATCTTGCGGGCGGCGCAGGGCTGTGGCCGCCTCCACCACTGCCCCTCGTCTCCCTGGGCCCTAGGCGCAAGGTGCTGTACCAGCGTGCACCCAGAAACATCCACCGCCACGTGGTCCTGTCGGAGATCAAGGAAGCCATTGCCGCCCTACCTCCGGTAAGGGAGCAGGCTGGACTCGGGCTTCTTCCTGCCGGCAGCTCTGCCCCCGGGTTGGGGTCACGGGCAGAGGCCCTTCCCCTCACAGACACTCGCGTTCTGAGAGGCAGAGCTGAGCCTGCAGCTTTCCGTGACCTTATGGGGCTCAGAGCGGTGACCTGGTGACTCGGAGCCCCGAGGCCGGTAGCTGGCAACCTGGGAGTGAGGCCCTGACATTTTGCAGGGCGGTCACAGCACGTGTGAGCGGAGGTCCTGTGGTTCCCACACCCGCGCCGGTCCCTGGGCTCATCCCAGTCCTCTGAGCGGGCCGGATGAGCGTCCTGCTGGAGGAGGGGCCCTTCTCCCCCTCGCCCAGGCTTTTAGTACGGGGAACGCAGCCTCGCAAACAAGGGCCGTTCCATCAGACCGTCCCCACTCCCAGCAGAAAGGCCTCGTGCAGAGTGGAATCGGCTGAAAGTCGCCCCTCTGCCCTCTGCCTTTCTGAAGGATGTGAGCACGCAGTCTGTGCTGGGCTATGACCCTTTGCCTCCCTTGGACACCATCTACTCCTACGTCAGACCGGAGAGGTACTTCCTGCCCTGCTCCTTTGCCCACACGGCTCCGAGGTCAGTGCTGGGGCTCGGGGGGGTCTTGCTGCCTCAGAGTCCAGCCCTCAGAGAATACGGTGATCTGGGGTCACGGATCAGCTGTTGCAGGCCATGCGTTTTCACTTATTTGTCCAGCTAAGGCCGTTCCTCTGTCAGGTTCGGGAGCAAGTGGTGGAGATAGGGCAGGAAGCAGTTGTGGAATCCGGCCACACATGTAAAATCAGAACGGCAGTAAGAACCTGCGAGGAGACAGCGGGTGAGCCTGACATGCGAAAGGCGGCTGGTGTCCGGCAGGAGCCTCAGCCTGTGCGGAGGCCCCGCCAGGGACGAGTGTCTGGCAGTCAGGCCGGGACGCAGAAGGCCCCGAGGCCCAGCCAGGAGAGCAGGGGCGGGCACCGCGGTGCCGAGTCTGCAGGCTGCCTTCAGAATCGGCTCATACGAATGCTTTCTTCCCCCTTTCCTTCCGGCCTTTAAAGCTTTACGTTAAGTAATTGCTTTACTTCACGTAGAGCCCGTGGTCACAGAGTCACCGACCTGGGAGAGTCACAGACAGACTTTCTCGTTTCCAGGCTTCAGGCGGACGTACTTTGTAGAATGAAGTCCTTTTTATTCTCTGCTGAATTATAAAAGTTAAGAGTGCACATTCACGGGGAAATATAGTCTCCAGTTAAATTCTCAACAGGTTAAGATGAAAATTATTAATGATCAGTGTCTGTGGCTTCAACACCAAGCTGACGTGCTGGGCGTGGTCACACTGAGGATGGCTGGGTGCTGTGCTGGCTCCAGGCGCCCGGAAAGTCCAGGAGGGCCCCCCCCCGACGCATGCCCTAGAATCTTCTCTCCACTCCTCAACTCTGAGCGAAGGACACTTTGAAACAGCTTTTCTCAAGAGCGAGTGGGGCTTGGCTGCAGCGGCCCCACTCTCCACTCAACTGGCCACGTTCCGAAGGCCAGCCCCATGCTGGACCCCCTGCACCTCGGGCCTGAGCCATCCCCCTGCCGCCCCCGCCCCCTCTCTCCCCAGCCGCCGCGGGGGCCGCCCACGTGGCCCCGCCAGGGCCTTTCTGACCGTCCTGACTCCCCTTCCAGGCTCAGCCCCGTCAGCCATGGAAACACCATTGCCCTCTTCTTCCGCTCCTTGTTGCCGAACTACACCGTGGAGGTACGTGGAGCCCAGCACGTGGGGGCCGCCAGCCTGAGACCGGGTGTCGGGTCCCGGGGCGGGGGGCTGGGCGGGGGCTCGTCCTGGCAGGCGCGGCTCAGACGAGTCTCTTTGCCGCAGGGGGAGCGGCCAGAGGACGGAGGGGCCGGGGGTCCACACCTTGACCAGGGCTTGAACAGGCTGATGCTGGCCTTGCGGGACATGATGGCCAACTTCCACTTCCACGACTTGGAGGTGCCGCGCGAGGACCACCTCGAGGGCGACGAGTGGGACTGAGGCACGGGCGGGGCCCCAGCGCTGTGCAGTTATGTTCCTGATTGTGTGCTGGTCGGATCGGCCAGGTCCCCGACCTAGAAGTGCTGCTGTGTTGTCCACCTGCCTCTGCTGTTCTATAAACGCGAACGGGTTGCGCTCTGCCCGGCGTGAGCTCTTCCTTCCCGGCGCTGCGGTCGGCGCCCCCAGATCCTCACACCCCCCAAGGCTCCCCCGGAGCGTGCCCTGCGGCCACTCACGGCAGAGCCCCAACCCTGGGCAGGACCTCCCCGCCGCTGCGCTGCTGGCCCGGGGCATCGCAGAGCCAGAATCCATGCTCGCTTCAGTGAGCGCCGTCGGTGGGGAGGCCGAGAGGTGTGTTTTGGAAAGAACGCTCGTCTTGGCAGCTCTGGGGGGTGTACGTGGCAGAGACTGGGGGGCACTTGATCCACGGGTGAACGGACCGCAGGCTGGGGAGGGTGAAGGGGTGGGACCTGGTGCTCTTGAGTGACAGCTCAGAACCACACGGGCTGCCTGTGACGAAGGATCCTGTTTGGTTCTGGAATGACCCAGGCCACCAAGGTTGTGAGCCCCACGTGCTACCCTGTACACTGGGCACCCTCCCAGCCCTGACCTCCACCCACAGAGGCTGCCAGTGTGCTCCAGGGTGCGTTTGGGGCCCCAGGCCGGTCAGTGTGGCAGGAAGTGTGACCCAGCCATCTCCAACATGCACCCAAGTCCTGGTCCGTCGGCCCATCTTCCAGGAAGTCTGTGGCATCCTGATCGTGATGTGGGGTCACCTACTGCAGAGGCCTGTGAGGTCATCCTTCCAGCTGTTCCCGAGTCGGGGGCGCCTCTGTGCCTTGAACACCCATGGCAAGGACAGGGCCCTGCAGACGTGGTTACCCCTCCCACCATCCACAGCCAGCTCGGAGACCGAGCCTGCCCTAGAACCACATGGTCCCCACCAGGGTGGCCTGTGATGAACTTCAGCAAGTAAGACAGTCTGCTGGGGGTCTTCTGGGAAGGGGATTGATCTCTGAAAATGACAGGCAAGCAAGGAGATCTTGGCGCCCTACCTCTTCCAACCTTAAATACATTTAGGTGAGGCTGTGATGTGTGGTGCTATGGCAGCCATCTTGCAACCAGGAATCCAACTTTAAAATGAAGAGCCAGTGTCCTGGGGATAGTGAAGCAAAGGCTGGGCCCAGGAGGTGATGAAACTGCTCACCCCCCAGGCCTGGTGCCCACCCAGTGCTCTGTCGTGCTGCTCCGTCTAATGGGGGTGAGAAGACAGCCAAGGCCCTCACATCTAGGCACCTGCTGTAAAGGCTCAGCTGACCACTCAGACCTTGTGCTGCTCGTGCATTGCTGATGGGTTGTGCTCTTTCCCATCAAGTCACACCCCACCTCAGGTCTTCAGCATGGGCACCAAAGGGTGGGCACAAAAGCCCCTCCTTTCCCTGCGTTAAAGGAAACTAGACAACCCTGGAACCCAGACCCTGTGACCCAGCTCTGGGCTAGGTCTTCCTGAGATCTCTACGTGGTGAGGGGAGGGGGCAGGGGCGCTGGCTGCACTCCCCATGGCTGCTGTCAGGGGACCCCCATCGGGGGACCCCCATGAAGGCAGGCCTACCCGGTGTGGCTGTGGCTAGACAGGGGCGCCCCTGGGCTCTGCAGGCAGAAGCTCCTCAGGCTCCAGCTCCCACGAGCTCCCTCACATGGTGAGCCTTCGTGTGCTGCGGGCCTGACCCTGTTCTGGTGCTGGGGACCCAGCACTGAGACAGTTCCTGCTCTCACAGCCTCATGAGTGGTCGGCACGTGGTCTCATGTGGTATGTCCTCTGAGGAGGTGGCCGTCCCCCCCCACCTGTCTCTGGCCAGTCCTCGCTTGCTTTCTTCCGGGGGCACTGGAGGTCGAGTGGGTAGGACTGGCTGCAGGGTTAGCTGTGGTTTCACGTGGCCGTTTCCCAGGACTGTGACCAATCGCAGCTCAGCTGTACCTGCTGTCCCCCTCCCTCGGGGTGAGAACCAGACAGGGAGTCTCGAGGCCTCCCCAGGAAGAGGGCTGTGGTCTCATGGCAAAGGCCGCCCAGTTCTCCTGGCCTTTGAAGTCTCAGGCTGGGGGCGCTGGGTCTGGGGAGGCGCAGCAATCTCAAAGGCCTCATTTATGGAGCCGTGATGACATGTAAGCTAGAGGCAGGATACTGCTCGCCCGGCGGCCAGGGAGTCCTGGGACTCACGTGACAGAGACACCAGGGTTCAGGGCAGCGATGCCAGCACTGCCCCCACCGTGGCTCTGCCTCATGGTCCTGCCCTGGGACCCTTTGCTCCCTTTGGGGTTCTCCACCAGGACGTGGGGCGCCCTGGTTCCTGTGGAGCCCAGGCGAGGCCCTTCCACCCTCCTCTATGTGGCGGGTGGGGGACTCGTGCACGGCCAGAAACAGGCAAACGGGTCCACCAGGGTGTAAAACGGTTTGGCGGAATCTACCGAAGCTGAAGGTGTGCCTCTGACCATGCGGTCCCACCCGTGTGTTACCCAGCAGCAGTGTCTGTGACAGACGGGGGCCACCCAAACGCCCACGCGACCTGCGCGTTAACGACCGCTGCGTGCGTCCGCGAGGGTGCCTCAGTGCTGAGTGAGGAAGGGTCCGGAGTCCACGCGTATCAGGTTCCAAAACAGGCAAAGTTAACCGATAGTCGGGGCCGGGAGGACACCCCGGAGGGTCTGGTGCAGTCGGTGTTTGATTGATTGGGTGCTGCATTCCCGGCTGTATTTGGATGCGGTGTGCACCAACCTGCATGTTTATGATTCGTGTACTCTCATGTACGACGCGCTTCAATAAATAGCACCAACAGAGGCAAAGGGGCAAAGGGCCGTGTGAGTCGTCAAGGGCAGGGAAGGGAGCTGACGCTGGTGAGCAGGTGCGCCCTCCCCCGTCTGCTGAGGGGCACAGGACGGACCCAAACAGGAACATCACAGCCCAGCGCCTTCAAAGCACCAGACCCTCGGCCGGCCTCTGACTTCCCCCACCCGTGAGGGGCCGGCCCTGCGGTCCATGCCCACCCCGCCCTCAGAGGAGGCTTTGTCGTCAGCACCGGGCACTCTTTAGTGACAGAGTGCTGGCTCGGCTGCGGTGACCTTTTGCAGAGGCAGTGGGGGCCGTCGGGGGAGGTCTGGCAGCTCTGTCCCCGCCCCTGCCCCGGGAGGAGCTGGAGCGCAGGAAGCGGCTGGGGGTCCTTGGGGCAGGACCGCCTTCAGTCCGCGTTTAACGTGGGGCAGGCTGGTGTGTGTGCATGCGTGTGTGTGTGTGTGTGTGTGTGTGTGTGTGTGCATGTGCGTGTGTGTGTTCCTGAGGCAGGATCCGACGGCTTCAGGGAGGAGGTGGTGGTCTTGCATCGGGCCTGGAAGAGGGCTGGAAGTCTCCGAGGCAGGTCCGGAGCGGGACCCCCGCGCCCGCGACACCTGGAGGGGAGGTGGGCTGAGCACCGCGCGGCTGGCCAGACTGCAGTGGTCTGAGCGCCAAGCTGCCGGGACAGGCCCGGATGGAGCTGCGCCATCTAGCGGCAGACCTCACGCTGCAGCCCGGGCACACGCCCGTCGCGGTGCCGCCCTCAGGGGGAGGGCCTCTGCGGAAGACTTTAAAGGTCCTGAGGAAGGCAGGCGGTCTCGTAGGACCGAAGGTAGCAAGAGGGCTAGAAATGTCCGGATCTGGGCGACCGCGCCTCCAGGGAAGAGGGGAGGTGGACTGAGGACCAGGACAGAGACACTGAGCCCGCAAGGCTGGCAACTGGGAGCTTGGGGTCCTGGCTGGGAAGTGACGACTGGTGGAGAGGCCCGGGGCCGTGCCTGGGCCGACATTTGTCCAGCCCCGGAGGACGGAGTGTGAGGGGCCTCCCGGTGGAGCCATGAGCTGGGCGGGACCCTGAGAGCAAGGACCCCTTCCTGCTCCCTGGCAGGACGATGCCTGTGCTCGGCCCCCAGAGGCAGCTGCTGAGTCCCCTCAACTCCACGTCCCCAGCCACCCCCCGCCTCGGGCTGGCCACCAACCAGACGGGGCCCCAGTGCCTGGAGGTGTCCGTTCCCGAAGGTCTGTTCCTCAGCTTGGGGCTGGTGAGTCTCGTGGAGAACATGCTGGTGGTGGCCGCCATCATGAAGAACCGCAACCTGCACTCGCCCATGTACTACTTCATCTGCTGCCTGGCCGCGTCCGACCTGCTTGTGAGCATCAGCAACGTGCTGGAGACGGCCGTCATGCTGCTGCTGGAGGCCGGCGCCCTGGCCCCTCGGGCCGCCGTGGTGCAGCAGCTGGACGACGTCATTGATGTGCTCATCTGCAGCTCCATGGTGTCCAGCCTCTGCTTCCTGGGCGCCATCGCCGTGGACCGCTACATCTCCATCTTCTACGCCCTGCGGTACCACAGCCTCGTGACATTGCCCAGGGCGTGGCGGGCCATCGCGGCCATCTGGGTGGCCAGCATCCTCGCCAGCACCCTCTTCATCGCCTACTACAACCACGCGGCCGTCCTGCTCTGTCTCGTGAGCTTCTTCGTAGCCATGCTGGTGCTCATGGCGGTGCTGTACGTCCACATGCTGGCCCGGGCGTGCCAGCATGCCCGGGGCATTGCCCGGCTCCACAAGAGGCAGCGCTCCACCCAGCAGGGCTTCGGCCTCAAGGGCGCAGCCACCCTCACCATCCTGCTGGGCACCTTCTTCCTCTGCTGGGGCCCCTTCTTCCTCCACCTCTTGCTCATCGTCCTCTGCCCTCAACACCCCACCTGTGTCTGTATCTTCAAGAACGTCAACCTCTTCCTCACCCTCATCCTCTGCAACGCCATTGTGGACCCTCTCATCTATGCCTTCCGCAGCCAGGAGCTCCGGAAGACGCTCCAAGAGGTGCTGCAGGGCTCCTGGTGAGCTGCTGGGCAGAGGGAGGAGGTGCTGTCGTGTGGCCCAAGCCCTGGGTGGCCGGGGCGGTCCCTTGGCGGAGAGGACGGGCTAGGCCATCGCTGAAGGTGTGGCTGCACAGACCTTCTGGGGCCCGGGAGGGGAATGGCCCGAAGCTCCAGGAGGAGCTGTGGGGGATGGGTGAGGCTGGGAGGCGGCGGGGCACGGCCCCCCCGTCCACTGGGATGTGCAGGGTGGTGGCAGAAGCTGTCGGCAGCGCTGCTCCAAGGACTTTGTGACCAGCAAGGAGGAAGGCGTGGAGCCACCGTGGAGGGTGGGGCTTCTCTCTTCCAAGGCTCAGTGGTGACCGAGAGCCAGGGCTCAGCCCATCTGTCGACACCGCACGCCCCCGGCGGACAGTGCCGGCCAACACCTGCTCTGGGTGAAGCGGGGGCCATCGGCCTGAACTGGGGACCAGTACCCAGGCTCCTGGGCCAGGAAGCAGCCTGGTAATAAATTCTATGCTTGGTGCAGCCTCCTTGCCATCTGTCTTGCCTCCTTCCAGAAGCTGCTTGAAGCTTGAGGTGGAGGAGTGGGGGCGGGGCTGAGGGGGGAAGGAAGGAAGGAAGTCCCAGGAACCAGCCAGCAACCGTGGCTGGGCTGCCCAGGTGAGGAAACCACAGCCCCACCTGGGGGAGAGCGCGGGAACCTGACCACACCCACCCGATCCTGTGCCTTTGCTTTCTCTGGGGTGCAAACCCCCGCCCAGAGCAACTGGAGTAAGGGCAGCAGCTCCCCTGCCCCCAGCCACCACCATGGTGACAAGACCCCAGCACTGTCCAGGCGCCCTCAACTGCAGCAGAAGCAGGACCACAGTGACCCATGTGTGACCCTGGCCAGAACGTGGCCCTCTCTTGGCCCAGTCCTGCAGCCCCTCGTTCGTATCCCTGCCTCATCCAGCGGCAGGGTGGCCTGGAGGCTGGGGTCTGCTCTCTTCCAAGTGCTGCCCTTCTGGGAGGAGGGTCAGGGCTCCACCAGCCCTGGAGGGTGTGAGGCAAGGCCCCCCAGAAGGCCGTGAGGCTGTCCAGGGGCTACAGGGGTGTCCAAGCCCCAGGGGAGTGGGCCTCTGCGGCGGACCGTGCTGACTGATGCTGGGAGCCCTTGGGTCCTCCCTCTGCTGCAGCCCTGGGCTGAGTTCCCACCTGCTTCCTCCACAGACACAGCATACATTCGACCCCCTTCCTGGTACAGGCTCAGTGGAGGAACAGTGATGGTATCAGCCAACTCCAAGGCAGGTCTAGTAATGCCTGCAGCCCCTGCCACCCCCTGGCCAGCCACCCGAGCCCTGTCCCGGCCAGTTCCTGCCCGCCCACCACTGGCAGCTCCAGCCCTGACTGCTGACCTCGGGGCTGGGAGCTGGTTCCCAGCAGGGCCGGCTTTTGCTGGGAGACAGGATGATGAGTCAGCCTCGAGCCGGGCACCAGAGCCCTCTGGGGATGGAGGGGGAGCTGGCCTGGCCCGATGCCACCCTGCAGGGCGGCAGGGCTGGTGATGGGTCCTGGTCAATGGGATGCAAAGCTTCTTCCTTTGCTCAACAGGGAGGCGCAGCCAGCTCCAGGGAAGAGCCAAATGCTCCCCAGGACCCCCTGAACGGGGACAGGGAGGGGCCCCAGGCGGCTGGAAGCCAACCACAGAAAGCCACATCATGGACGTGTTGTGAGGGAGGGCGTCTCTCGAGAACAAAAGGCCCATTTCTAGACTTGCCAAACTGGGGAAGCTGCAAGAGGAGAAAGAGAGGGGCGCGCACACAGCTACACCACACAAGCAGTGTGACCGCACACACAGGAACAGGTCCGCACGCTGTGGCTGAGACCCTTCCTGAGGATTTTGTTACTGAAATATCAGGAGGACTTGATGATAGGCGGTTTCACTCTAACGTCTGACCCCAGCAGACTGCTAGGCCAGTGGGTCGTCCAGCCTCTGAACTGCGTGTCCACTTCACCGCCTCCCTTCTCTCCCTTATGCGCACACCATCTCCCTACGTAGCTCCCCCAGCCCACCGAATTTCCTTAGCCTCACTTGGACCAAGACTCCAGGGGTACAGGTGACATCAGGGAGAGTGAGTCAGACAGAAACCACTGCCCTCCCCCCACCCCACCCCCAGTCAGTTCTGTGCCTGGCTTGTTTGTGTCTTTCTGACAATTCCTGACACCGATGTTCACTGAGCAGCAGCTACATGCCAGGTGCTGTGCCTGGCAGGGGTACAGAGCAGCCCCACCTGCTAGGTCCGTTTGGAATCTCATGGCAGCCCCCTGGGGAAGAAGAGGCAGGTGGCATCCCCCAGTGCAGAGAAGAACAGTGAAACTCAGAGCTGCCATAGCAACCCACCGCCCCCCTCCTGCACTCACAGCCCTTCTGACTCAGACGTTTGGGAGCCCTGCCCCATGATTTCTTTCTTCTGGAGAGAAGTCGGTGCCCGCTGCAGCCTTTTCCTGGCTACCCCACCATTAAGGGACCCGGCAAAGCTCAGAGTACCTGGTCCGCCCCTTCGCGACACAAGACAGGGAGCTGGGAGGCGTCCATGTTGGCCTTTCGGGGTGGGAAATGGGGTTGGTCCCTACACAGGTGTGGACAAGAAAGACCCTCCTCGCAAAGCCGAGGGGGGAGGCTGCCGCTGGGGTGGGATAGAGGCGGCAGCCGGGGCGGAGGCCGAGGGCCAAGGGGGCTTCTATTGTCCTCCCTGGAGCTCGCCAGCCCCTCCTTTCGGGTGCGCGGTCCCCAGACCCCTGGGGCGGCGGGAGGAGGCGCTGCAGCGCGCGGTGGAGCGGGGATGCGCGGTGCTGATGCTGCAGCCCTGCCGCATTCTGCGGCGGCGTCCCCGGATTGGCCGCGCGCGATGACGCCAGGGCGGGCGCGGCGGGCGGGGCCCAGCCTATAAGAGCGGGCGGCGGGGGCGGCAGATCCTCCGCAGCCAGCCCCGGCCCCAGCGCGTCCGCCTGCGTCCCGCAGCCGCCCGCCACACGCACCGAGCATGAGGGAGATCGTGCACATCCAGGCCGGCCAGTGCGGCAACCAGATCGGGGCCAAGGTGAGGCCGTGCGCCGCCCCCCTGCGCCGGGCTCCGCACCCGGCGCGCATCCCGCGTCCCCCGCCCCCTCCTCGAGCCGGTCCCCGGGGGGAGGGAATCAGGGAGGCGGTACGCGCAGAGCCGCACCCCGAGCCTCACTCGCCACTGCGAAGCCTAGAAGAAAAGGATGGGCTTGCCCTCGCTGCGGGCTGCCGGGACGCCGGGTCGTCCCCTCTGCCATTTCCACCCCCGCCTTTCCGCTGCCCCTACCGGGCTTACCTCGGGCCTGCGGGAGCACAGCGCAGGTCAGCCGCTAAACTCCATCCACCCGCCGCTGCAGGTGCGGGGAGGCGGGGGGGCGCTGGCTGGGCGTGGCCCTCTTCTCTGGGGTCACAATGCAGCCTCAGGCGAGATGGGTGGGGTGGGCAGGTTTGGGTGGGGCTCGCCCCGAAGCCATAATGATCCCCCCCCCCGGCACGCCAGTAACTTGGTACCCTCCAAGAGTCCAGAGCCGCCCCATGCCCCCACCTAGCTTTGACCACCCTCAGCTTCCTTTTGGAAGCTGGCCGCACCCTTTTCCTTTGTTGGGGGAAGAATTGGGCCCGGACTCGGGATGACCTTGGTTGAGGACTGGACTCTCCCTCAGCGTAGCCCTGCCTGGGCAACCCCTGGCCCCTCGCCACAGGGTTGGATCAAACCCACGTAGGGACCGCGAGTCTCGGGGTCGGACGTGGGAACAAAGCCGGGGTGGGCGGGTGGGGTCGAGAGCTACTTCACCACTAGGCCCCTCCCCTCCATTGTTAGCCCACCTCACAGATGTTGGAACTGAGGCGGGAAGGGGATGGCGTCATCCCCAGCCGAACCCAGGAGGCAGGTGTCCCATCCCTAAGTCCAGAGAAGCTGTCCCTTGCCCAAGGTCACATAGCAAGTGGAGACAGAGCCTCTCCACCCTCCGGCTCTCAGTCTCTGCAAATGCTCAGCGCAGGGCTCAGGCTGGGTGGGTGCGGCCTGCTGCCCCCTGTGCTTTCCTCAGAACAATATAGGGGGGGGGGGGGGGCGGGTGGCTTTGTCAGCACCAAGGCCAGGGACCCAGAGAGGGCTGGTGTCGAGCTGGTTCCCTAAGGAGGCAGTGGGAGGAGACAGGTCCTGGAGGGGAAGGGGCCAGGAAAGGCTTCCTCTGGAGGCTGTTGCCATGGAAACCGGGCAAGAACAAAAAGCTAATTACAACAGGGCTGGGGCAGCCACGTGGCTGACATGTAAATTGCAACTTGGGCTCTAGGGTGGAGGCGCCTCACATGGGGGGGAGGGCGTAGTGGGGAGACACCCTAATCACCGAGGAGACAGCTGTGCCTGCCTGAGGAAGGGGCTGGGGGAGGGGAGGCCTGGGGGACCAAGGCCTCAAATTAAATCAGGGCTCTGGGGGCTGTCACTGACAGCTGCCCTGGACGGGCAGAAGGGGCCATGGGCTCATTAATGTGGTCACAGGGGCCAGGCCTGCCCTGAGCATCTGCTCCTCCGAGAGTCAGGGGTCACTGAAGGGAAGCAGGGCAGCCTGAGTCCCACCATGAGCCTGGGGGAGTGGTGATCCTGTCACGGGGCTTCCTTCTATGGCTGGACCGGCACTGATCAGGCAAACGCAGGTTCATGCCCAGCTGCAGCCCCCATGGGTGGAGGGCAGGGCAGAGGCAGCGGCCCGAGTGCTGGACAGTGGCCTCCGCAGAGATTTTTTTCCTGCTTCAAGTGCAGTGGCCCTTGGGTTTGCTCATTACTTTTTATTCATTTTGGCTTAATTTCCTTAACTCTTGTTTGTTTTTAAAACTAATATCTGATCCTTTTTAACAATGCAAAAGAGAGAGTGGTGGATTTGGGGGGGAGGGGGATCGTTTCTTCCTTTTCAACCGCTGCCCTTTGCAGTGACCAATGGAAGCAGTCTAGTGGTTTCCTTCCGGCCTCCCAGCCCTGGAAAATCTCCAGAACCAAACTGAACGCGCTCACAGCGTGTGTGGGGATTTGCCTGCCCCGGCACCCAGCACCTGCCCTGTGGACAGGCATGCGTTCCTTGGCCATTTTTGTTTCCAGCTTCCGTACTGGTTGTGACCTCCTGGTGGAGGGAGAGCAAACTTTTCTCGCCCATCACCAGCAAGCAGTAGCTGACTGGGGTGGGCAAGAGGGGCTGCTTCCCCTGCTTGGGGGCGGGCCGCCCGCTCGGGAGAGGGCCTGGCTGCGGGTGGGGATGGGAGTGGAAGTTATGGAGGGAGGTCAGGGCGATCGGGGCCAGGAGAGAGCAGGGCTCTCCTGAGAGGTGACATGACGGCATTTATGACTCGTGACGATGACCAATACGTGTTGGGCGCTGCACTTCTCGAGGCTGCGGTGGGATTGGGTGTCGCCCTTCCCCAAGGATAAAAAAAACGCCTGGGATGGACAGAGCAGGAGTTTGAATCTAGGCCTGTGTGGACACATCAGGATGGGCAGGGAGACCCCAGCTCCCACAGTGGGGCGAAGAGTCTGAGGACCCCACCCTCCGCCCCTAGGGGGCAGGGCCGTCCCGGAGCCTTTGTCTGCGCCCAGCCTCTCGGCCGCTGGGCGGGGTCTCGGAAGGGCGGGGCCTGGCCCTGACAACCAATGGGAAGAGGAATTTCCTGGTTTCCGCACCCCACCCCCACCCCGCCCCTCCCAGTTGGGTCCAGCTTAAACCCACCCCCCCCCCCCAGTCGGCCAGCCCTCCCTCCCGGGAGCCACTGCACCCCTCTTGCCTTGGGCTCCTGCGCGCGCCCCGCCACCTCCCCCGCCCACGAGCGTAGGCGCCGCAAAGGTCAGTACCACGGACAGCGCCGCGGCGCACGCCCCCAGCTCGAGACAAAACCGTGGGGTCTGAAATAGGAGCCCTGGCCTGGACCCTGGGGTCCGCGCGCCACCTGGCAGTTTTCTCATCTGTAGTGATGATCATAATTATTCTTTAATTTATAAAATAGTATTTTGTTATTTATTAAATGTTATATGATCTGTATATATAATATATTCTAAGTTTTATTATTTTAAATCACAATTCGTATTTGTTTTAACTACAAAAGCAATTATTAACGTATTCTCCTTCTAAAAAGTTGAAACATTGCAGATAAGGCTAAAGTGCCCATGTAAGCACCTCGCCCCTCTCCGTCCCTCTCTTCAGGCAGGACAAGTTATTTTCCACTATTCTAGTCCATCTTCTGTGCATAAGCACCTATGTATAAAAAATATAGCATCTGCTGTGAGATTCTTGCTTTTACTCTGTATGTCATTGCAATGTGCCTTTCCCCTAAGGGTGTGCCTTGGAGATCTGCTCATACCAGTGGTGATCTCTTATTGCAACACAATATTCCAAAGTATATTGATTTTTTTTCAAGTATCTTTTATTTTATTTATCAGTGAATATGACTTTACAAATTTAACTAATATCTAAGGCCTTTTAATTTTGTGAGGCCAACATTTGCTGACTGCTTTTATGTGTCAGGCCTTGAGTTGACCACTTGAAGTGGGTATCATATTATGTCCACTTTACAGATGAGAAAACGGAGGTCCTGAGAGGTGGAGTCACTGGCACACACTGGCCAGTGCTGGGGTCTGCACTCACTCTGGTCTGCTGCCTCCTGGAAGCCTATGCATGTCATAGAGCGGTCCAGAGAACTTTCCATAGATGTGTTGGTGGCTCGGTGGCTGAGTCACTCTCTCCCCCTCCCACACTTGCCATCTCAAGCTCATCCCTTCTCTACAGGGGCTGTGGGTATCTCTGAAGCCAGAGGTCTGGGGTGTCCCAGGGCTGTGGGAACCAAGGCCCCCGGCTCACACTGTCCTGAGGAGGGCATGGGGAACCCAGCAGTGGGAGGAAGCTCTGATCAGGCCCCGAATGCCTCAGTGACACCTCTAATTACAGCGGTAATGCACACTTAATGCAGAAAAAAAGAAGAAAACTTACCAATGACAAAAACACACAAAGGAGGAAGAAGTCCAGCTCCCACCCTTGCTGAGAGCTGACCTCTGATAACAGTCTCTCTGGGTGAAATGCTAAGATCCTTCTGTACATTTTATAATAATGACAGTTCATACTTCTCAGGTTTAAAAATGTTTTTATTTTTAACGAATCTTTTTTTTTTTTTGAGAAGTTAACATGTGCACGTGACAAAAATTCCAAAAGAACCAAACGGTGTGCAGTGCCAAAGCCTCTCCCCCAGCCCCGGACCACTCTCAGGCACGGCTGCCTCCCCCAGCCCCGGACCGCTCTCAGGCACGGCTGCCTCCCCCAGCCCCGGACCGCTCTCAGACACGGCTGCCGGCAGCAGATTTTTGAATGTCTGTCAGAGACATCTATATATAGATACGCATGTGAAAACTGATTTCTAACTGCTTTTCTCACTGAGCAGTCTTTTCCCGAGCACATGACCCATGTGTAGAGGCCCTTTGCTTCTTGGGGCCTTCACACCCGTTCTTCTGAGTCACCCCAACCCTGAGGGGCAAAGGGGAGGAGCACTGGTAAGTCACACGGTGTGTGACCACAATCTCCGGCCTGCATGGGCAGCTGTGCTCTGAGACAGCCTGGAAGTGCCCCTGGGGCGAGCACAGAGCACTGCGCAGCCTTCCCTTCACCCAGGGCGGGTGTCTTTGCCTGCTAATAATCCCACGTGGCACTCACCATTCACAGGCCCTGTGCAGAGTAACTTGCTTTATTCTCACAACAACCTGGCTTCATCATCAGGCCCACTGAACAGGTGAGACCACTGAGGCACAGAGAACCTCCAGGACCTGCCCAAGGTCACGCAGCTGGGAAGGGGTGGTCCTGCCCTGCCCCAGTCCTGAGAGAAGCGCGGTAGGTTCCTGAGCAGGGCGAGCAGGGCAGGAGACCGTGGGGAGAGTGAGCCCTTGAAGCTGGGGCTGTGCCGTCTCAGCTTGGACAGGCTGGGTAACCCCAGGCAAGCGACTCCCCACTCAGGCGGCTGGGGCTGCTGGCGTGCTGGGCGCTGCCAGGCCCTGTCACTGGGCATCTTTGCCCCGACAGCGAGGGGCGCGTGTGCCCTGGCCCGTCTCCAGCACTTACCTTCTCTGTGCTTCAGCTTTCTCATCTGCGAGGAGGGAATGAAAAACGAGGCACCCCGAGAGCGTGTCTGTTACTCATGGAGAAGTAGCCTCCCCAAGGCCCCTGGCCACCAAGGGCAGAGCTGGGTCTGGGGACCCGGGTCTGTGTCAGCTGAGCCCTGAACCACGCTGAAGGCTCTGGTCTCCATGGACGTGCATATTTATTACGACAATTTTCTTACAGATGACACAGCTAGGGGTTCTTTTTCAAAGTCACTCAAAGGGACTAGTGCAGGCTTTGGGTCCAAGCCCCTAATTTCGTACCAGGGCTTCAAGGCTACGGGAGGGAAGGGGCCTGGTGGGGGTCACAACCACCTACTGACCCCTCCGTTCCCCCTGCAGTTCTGGGAGGTCATCAGCGACGAGCACGGGATAGACCCCAGTGGCAATTATGTAGGGGACTCGGACCTGCAGCTGGAGCGCATCAGCGTCTACTACAACGAGGCCTCTTGTGAGCCCCCATCCTGGACCAAGGGGTGGGGTGGGGGGACCTTGACTGCTGGGTCCCAGCATCTCTGCCTTCCTTTCAGTTGGCTGGCAGGTGCAACCAGAGACTCACAGAATAAAGACAGGGGATCCTAATAACCCTAGCGAGATTCAAATGTGTTTAATGGCCATGAGACACACGCACAGTCCGGTGGAATGGCCAGGGCTGGGCAGGGTCCCAAAGGCCCCTTCAGGAGGCCCATGGGAGGGTCCAGAGCAGGGGTTACCTGGAGAGGTCGGGCAGGGGCTACTCAGCAACTGGTGCGAAATGGTGTCTTTAGTGAACTGGCAAAATATTAACCTGCCCACGTAGACGTGGGATTTGGTCCTGGCTGTCCGGATGTCAACCATGACTCCCTTTTCACACGTGGCTCCTGCCTCTCTGACCCCAGAGTCTGAGCTCTTAGGGTGAGAGCATGAGGCTGGCAGTCTGGGGCAGGACTTAGAGGGAAGGAGGGGCGCCTAGCTTCTGTGACCCATGTAACCCACCCCTCTGCCCTCAGCTCACAAGTATGTGCCTCGGGCCATCCTGGTGGACCTGGAGCCTGGAACCATGGACAGCGTCCGGTCTGGGGCCTTTGGGCACCTCTTCAGGCCTGACAACTTCATCTTCGGTAAGTTTCCCCTGCCCCAGCCTCTCCTGGTGGACCCCACTGCCGGCAAACCCAGATCAACAGAAACAAGGGCAGAGTCACCCCTGCCTGTGACCCTGCAGAGCAGACCTGATCTCCCCAATCTGCAGCTTGGGACAGAGTCCCAGAGAAAGGGTTCTGTGCAAGGAACAGAAACCACTTGTGATTTCAAGCAGAACGATGTGTGCGACAGAGGCTTGAGCTCACAGGATCCTTAGAGAGATGGGGGCGGGGGCGGGGTAGGGGGCAGCAGCAGTGCCTCCAGAGGATACCGGCTCACGAGCACGCGACGTTGCTGTGGTCAGGTCAGCTGTCCTCACACCCTTGAGTCTGGTGGCAGGGCCCTGGGTGCTCACACGGTGACAGGAGGAAGGCCACAGCCCACTTCCACCCCCTAGCGCTCAGCACCCCAACTCATGGGCATGAGCCTCCTCCCGACCCCGGGCTGTGAGGGGTGCTGGGGCTGCAGTTTACCCTTCCAGCACAGCCGGCCAGAGGGTGGGTGGCCTGGAGGGGAGGGATGATCGACTCCCCACACGGTGTGGCTGGGAGGGCTTGAGAAGGTGCGGGCAGCCCCGCTTCATGGAGGGTAAACAGGCACAGGGCTGCGTCCGCGGCTGCCATCAGGCAGGCACTGGAGGTCTGACCCCGTCCGTGTCCCCCTGCCCCCGTCCCAGGTCAGAGTGGGGCCGGCAACAACTGGGCCAAGGGCCACTACACGGAGGGTGCCGAGCTGGTGGACTCGGTCCTGGACGTGGTGCGGAAGGAGTGTGAGAATTGCGACTGCCTGCAGGGCTTCCAGCTGACCCACTCGCTGGGGGGCGGCACGGGCTCGGGCATGGGCACCCTGCTCATCAGCAAGGTCCGCGAGGAGTACCCCGACCGCATCATGAACACCTTCAGCGTGGTGCCCTCGCCCAAGGTGTCGGACACGGTGGTCGAGCCCTACAACGCCACGCTGTCCATCCACCAGCTGGTGGAGAACACGGACGAGACCTACTGCATCGACAACGAGGCGCTGTACGACATCTGCTTCCGCACTCTCAAGCTGGCCACGCCCACCTACGGGGACCTCAACCACCTGGTGTCGGCCACCATGAGCGGGGTCACCACCTCCCTGCGCTTCCCGGGCCAGCTCAACGCCGACCTGCGCAAGCTGGCCGTGAACATGGTGCCCTTCCCGCGCCTGCACTTCTTCATGCCCGGCTTCGCCCCGCTCACCGCCCGCGGCAGCCAGCAGTACCGCGCGCTGACGGTGCCCGAGCTCACCCAGCAGATGTTTGACGCCAAGAACATGATGGCGGCCTGCGACCCCCGCCACGGGCGCTACCTGACCGTGGCCACTGTCTTCCGGGGCCGCATGTCCATGAAGGAGGTGGACGAGCAGATGCTGGCCATCCAGAGCAAGAACAGCAGCTACTTTGTCGAGTGGATCCCCAACAACGTGAAGGTGGCCGTGTGCGACATCCCGCCCCGCGGGCTCAAGATGTCCTCCACCTTCATCGGCAACAGCACAGCCATACAGGAGCTGTTCAAGCGCATCTCGGAGCAGTTCACGGCCATGTTCCGCCGCAAGGCCTTCCTGCACTGGTACACGGGCGAGGGCATGGACGAGATGGAGTTCACCGAGGCCGAGAGCAACATGAACGACCTGGTGTCCGAGTACCAGCAGTACCAGGACGCCACGGCCGAGGAGGAGGGGGAGATGTATGAAGATGATGACGAGGAATCCGAGGCGCAGGGCCCCAAGTGAAGCGGCTGAGGGGTGGGACGCGGCCGCGGCCAGGACCGACAGGTCTGTCCCCTGAGCCATGTAGCCACTGACACACCCCTGCCCTTTCTCCCACCAGGCCCCGTCATGTCACCCTAGGGCTCCCAAGTGTGTGTCCTTTAGTACTTACAGCATCCCCGCCCCGTGTGAGTCTTCTCCGCTGTCTTCCGCCATAGGTCAAATCCATTTTGCGTGGCCCGTTTGTCTCTCTGCTTTATCATCAGCTCCAGGCCTGATGTTTTATGGTTTGGTTCGTTTTTTTTACTGGTTTGTGTTTATATCTTGGGGGGATACTTAATAAATTTATTGCTGTCGGATACCCGTGTCTGGTGCTGGAGAGTTCTTCTTATTCTGGAAAGTTGGGGCCAGAGGGGTTAGGAGGGGCAGACAGGGAGGCCCGGTGGCGGGGGCAGGACAGAGCATCATCGTCTCCCAGTGGGGGCTGACGTGGGCCTGTGCTTGGAACCTGCAGCTGTCCCAAGGTGCAGCCCCTGGCAGGGGAGCTCCTGGCGGTGGTGCTGGAGAAGGTGGCCATGGCTGCAGGAGGCCCAGGCGTGCTCTCAGGCGACCCGGCACAAGCCCCAGTCCCCTCCAGGGTGACTCGTGCCGCAGAGTTTTCCTCTGGCTTATCCGGGCGCTAGACGTTAGAGGCAGGCAGCCGAGACCCAAAGGGGAGTCAGGAAGGGGGGACCTTGAGGACTCCCCCGGAAAATGTAGTGTGCTGGAGGGTGGGGGCTTGAGCCCTGGGGAAGGGCGGGTCTGGTCAGCGAGTTGTGGGCACAGCACCCCGCGCAGCCGGGTCGGAAGCGAAGTTCTGGCCCACGCGCCCCCTGGCGGTCGTTTCCTGTGGCCGCAGGGCGCCCAGGGTCCCGCTGGAAGGGGAAACCTGGCCGCCCCCTCCTCGTATAGGGAGAGAAGTGGAATCCCAGAGGCGCTGCCTGCCCGGGGCCCAGGTGAGCCCGTGCAGAGCTGGACGGGCCCAGACCCTCTGCCCTCGGCCTCCCCACACCCCACCCCTCGAAGCCAGGGTCTCATCAAGGCCAGCTCCCCCGGGACACCCCTGCATCCCACCCTTCTGTGTGGATACCCGGGCAGAGAGAGGCCGAAGGGGCTGATCTGGACCAGGGAATGGAAGTCCCGAGAGGGCCGGCATCCAGGGCTCTGGCAGGAGCGGATGCTTCCAGGCACCTGCTCCGGGCCAGTCTAGCTCTAAGCCCGTCGTGCGGCTGACCCTGAAGAGCTGTGCTCGCCCACCTCACATGCAAGGCGGCCAGGTTACAGTGAGTGTGACTGTTTGTGTGTGAGGGTCTGAGCCCTGCGCTGGGTCCTCCTCTCTGGGTGGTGGAGGCCCCGACTCCACGTCCACGGCAGCCTCACAGGGCTGCGGCCTCCATGCACTGTGGGGGAGGGGTGTCCACGGTCTTCCCGGGCTCTCTCCTGAGGGGTGGAAAGCTGTGCCTTGTCTAACCCTTACAGTGAGGCCACCAGGTTTCCAGGCAAGAAACAAGGCTCAGAGACGTGAGGTCTGCCCGTTGGCAGGTGGCACAGCGGGGGTCCAGCCCAGGCTGTGTCTCTCTCCACTTTGCTTCAAGCGGCCACAGACCCACCTCCCTCCTGAGCACCTGCACCTGTGAGAACTTCGTCCTGGCTCGGGCCACTTAGATGAAGCTGGCCTCCTTGGGCCGCCCTGCCTTCTCTGCCTAGACTGCAGCCCCGCTCTAGCACTCACGATGGCCTAGGACGCCTCTGTTGCTCCCCGGGGTTCCTCTCCTGAGGGAGGGGCTTGGCGCCTCCTTCCTCCAGCCCTCCCTCCTCTCCTCCTGCCGGGTCCCTCCGCCCCATCCCTTGAGCCTCTGGCTCCCTTTCTTTTTTTTTTTTGCGGTTTGCAGGCCTCTCACTGTCGTGGCCTCTCCCTTTGCAGAGCACGGGCTCCGGATGCGCAGGCTCAGCGGCCATGGCTCACGGGCCCAGCCGCTCTGTGGCATGTGGGATCTTCCCAGACCGGGGCACGAACCCGTGTCCCCTGCATCGGCAGGCGGACTCTCAACCACTGCGCCAACAGGGAAGCCCCGGCTCCCTTTCTTATGAGGGGCCATTTAGTTCTCTCCTGTTTTCCTCAGTCCTAGCCTCACTCCTTGCAGACATTGTGGAGCAGAGGCAAGCCAGCCCTGGGCTCTGCGTGAAGTCCTGACCCACGGCGTCCCTGAGCGAGGTGAATGGCTGTGCTTTATGTCAGCGCATTTCAGAGCGGTTCGCTGTGCACCTGAAAACAGGAACACACATGGAAAGTGGCTGGAACAGCACATGGCCCATAACAAAAGCCCTAAGCGTTAGCTCTTACATGCCTGTTATTATTGGTGAGGCGAGATTATTTGCAGGGATGCCTGCACAGGAGGGGGCAGGAGAAGCCCGCTCAGGGGTTACTCAGTCTCACCTGAACCTCCCCGAAGGGCTCTGATGGGCCCAGTGCCATCCAGTGTTGACACCACTGTTGGATGGCCTTTGGGGCCGCCTACCTCACGGGCTGTTTTGCCTTCAGCCTGGGTGATGGGCCAGGGGCATCCAGACCTGGGCACACTCCCGGCCCTGGCCCTGCACCCTCAGCCTGGCATGCAGGGCTGCTCAGGGGCCAGGAGATGGCCTCACCCCCAGGGACAGGGCTGCCAGAGCAAATACAGGACGCCCAGTTACACTGGAATTTCAGATGAAGAACAAATAACATTCCACTTGGGGACATGTTTATACTAAGCAATTATTCCTCAGTTACAAAATCTGGAAATCTGAGACTGGGGTCCCCGGCAGCCCCACAGCTGGGCCTGTTCTGGGGGCCAGGCAGTCCTGAGCTCTTCATCCACTAGGTCACACGTCCCGGCACACTTGTGAGGCGGATGTTTCAGGGGAAGAGGCCGAGGCCTGGAGACAGGCAAAGCTGCCCAAGACCCCAGCCTCCAGGGACAGGGACACAATTTGCACGGAGGATGCCGGAGCCGAGTCATCATGGATCCCACCACCCCTGGGGGACAACGACAGCTTGAGAAGGGGGGCAGTGAGTGTGGAATGGAGATGACCGTCAACTCTGCCCCTCTCCATGTGGCAGGGCACTTCCCCTCTCTAGGGCACCTTCCCCAGCTGCGAAGAACACGTCCACTCATATTTTAGGAGTCGGAACTCCGTATAGATTCAATTGAAAGAAAAGACTTAGGCTCTTAAAATTCTTTGAAAGCGACTTGCTTAGAGAATAATAAATGAGTGGGTGCACATACGAGTGCAATACGGCTCCGCATGCCGAGGCCACCACGCGCAGGGGCTGCTGCCAGCACAGGCGTGGGGTGTGGGGCCCTCCCCAGGAGAGGATGGGCCAGGGCACCGGGGCTGTGCAGGAAGGGTGGAGCGAGGCAGAACTGGAGGGAATGAAGTCACCGTGGGCTGGTGTGACGACACCCACCGCAGACCAGGACTGCGAAGCTGAGCAGGATCCCGTTTCCTGGGGAACTGCAGAGTTCAAGTATTAATACGCGTGGGACACTGGTGTGGGTGCTTCCGTATGCTTTTCTATCTTCTTCTCTGAGGGTTTCAGAGGAGGACTGTATTCTCATCCAGCAGGAACCATTTATAAGGTCAGCTGAGAGTCTCCCCGGGATTCCTCCACTTTCCAGCACCTGTCATACACCTAACATTCCTTCCAGCAGCCCTGGGGAATACAACGGCATGATTGTCAGAGGAAAACCAGAGAACAAAGATGAACGTGGTGGTGCTAACACTAGAATCGAGCCAGCATGTCCCAGATCAGTGGCTGCCTGGGGACAGAGGTGGGGACAGGGTGGGGGGGTGGCAAGGGGGCAGGAGGAAGCCTTTCAGGAAGAGGAAGGATAGGGTTACCATCTTAGTCAGCGTCATAGTTTCTCAGGTGTATGCAATTGTCAAAACTGATCAGATGGTGCACTTGAACATGAAGCTTGTCGTATGTCAATCACACCTGCATAAAGCTGTTAAGAAAAGAGAAACTTCCAACAGCTGTCATCTCACCGCAAATCAAAGGCAGTGTGTTTACAAGGACCCGCAGCCCCTCGCCTCTCCCGTTCCCCTCCTCGCCCTTCGCCGTTCACCAGACTCTGGCCACAGGAGCCTGCTCTCTGTTGCGCTGGCACACAGCCTCTTGTGGCGCCTGGGGGCCCTCGCAGGTGCAGCTCCTGAGCGCTGTTTCCCAGCTGTCCTGCGGTTCTCTCCTTCTTACCCTGTGGGTCTGGAGCACGACGTCCTCCTCCCAGACCTTGCTTGCCACCTTGTCATCCTGTGTATTTTCTTCCTGTGCTTCACATCTCTTACTGATTTGCATCTTTGCTTATTGTCTGTCCGGCTCCTTGAGTTCTGGGGCCGTGTCTGTCTTCTCCCCGCTCTGTCCCAGGGGGAGTGGGCCCCTTGCCAGGTGGAACATTCTTCCTCTCAGGGCCAGTCTCACTCAGGACTGGCCCTTCCTCAGTCCCTGTAAGTAAGTACCTATGTGTCTAGGTACTGTTCTAGGCCCCAAAGAGTGAAGAAAGCAAAAAAAAAAAAAAAAAAAAACCTTGTCTACAGCCTTTATTTAGTGTCTGGTGCGGGGCAGGGGGTGGAGGTGGGGTGGAGACAAAAATCAAGTGAAAATGTACAAGACAGAGGACATCAGGCAGTGACACGAGTCATGGAGAGAAACCCAGCAGGCGCCCCTGGAGAGCAGCAATTATACTGGTTCCCACAGACACAGACTTCTCCAGCTCCCGCCCCCATCTCCACTGAGCAGCCCCTAGTCTCACTGTGCCTCAGTTTCATCCTCTGTGAAATGGGGTAGAATTGCAGTGCTTCCCTCTCTCACCAGTTGTGAACATGGGTGGAAGGAAGTACAACCATCTGCTGCTTGCAGTGATTCCCTCTTCCTTTTTTCCCCCTCAACCACTGGGGTTTCAAAGAAAATTAGGGGACTTCCCTGGTGGCGCAGTGGTTAAGAATCCACCTGCCAATGCAGGGGACATGGGATCGAGCCCTGGTCTGGGAAGATCCCACATGCCATGGAGCAACTAAGCCCATGTGCCGCAACTACTGAGCCTGCGCTCTAGAGCCCGCGAGCCACAACTACTGAGCCCACGTGCCACAACTACTGAAGCCCGCATGCCTAGAGCCCGTGCTCCACAGAAAGAGAAGCCACCGCAATGAGAAGCCCATGCACTGCAACGAAGAGTAGCCCCCGCTCGCTGCAACTAGAGAAAAGACCGCGCGCAGCAACGAAGACCCAACGCAGCCAAAAATAAATAAATTACCAAAAAAAAAAAAAAAGAAAATTAAATACCAACGTTTAAAAGAGTGTTTGGTTTTGACTTAAACCAGGACTTTTGTGATTACGGAAAATCTAGGCAATGCTGTCCCCTGCCTATACCATTGTCGACGAAAAATCAATCAGTTGATCTAAGGAAGAAATGGAAAATTTTATTCGAGCCAAATTTGAGGATTATAACCCAGGAACACCATCTCAGTAAAGCTTCAAGGACTGTTCTGCCATTAGAAGTCAAGTCACAGTTATACAGGTTTTTTGAGACAGAGGGCTGGACATCAAATGACATATTATTGACAGTTTAAACAATCTAGATCTAAGCTCATCCTGGCCCCTTACAAGATCAGGAAGGAACCTTATCTTTTTTTAAAAATAGATTTTAGGGCTTCCCTGGTGGCGCAGCAGTTGAGAATCTGCCTGCCAATGCAGGGGACACGGGTTTGATCCCTGGTTTGGGAGGATCCCACATGCCGCGGAGCAACTAGGCCAGTGAGCCACAACTACTGAGCCCGCGCGTCTGGAGCCTGTGCTCCGCAACAAGAGAGGCCGCGATAGTGAGAGGCCCACACACTGCGATGAAGAGTGGTCCCCGCTTGCCACAACTAGAGATGAGCCCTTGCACAGAAACGAAGACCCAACACAGCAAAAATTAATTAATTAATTAATAAACTCCTACCCCCAACATCTTTAAAAAAAAAAAAAGATTTTAAAATATTTATTTATTTATTTAGGCTGTGCCGGGTCTTTGTTGTGGCATGAGGACTCTTAGTTGAGGCATGTGGGATCTAGTTCCCTGACCACGGATGGAACGGGAGCCCCCTGCACTGGGAGCACAGAGTCTTACCCACTGGACCACCACGGAAATCCCGGAACCCTATCTTTTAAGCAGCTGTCGTGGATGCCAAGAGAATGCTGCTCTCTGTGGTTGGGCAGGCGTTTCTGCCGATGGGGAGGTTTGATCGATGCATAAATGCAGATACAGATGCACAGCGGGCCGAGAGCAGGCCAAAGGGCAGAGAAATTTTTTATGTTTAAAATTTTCTTGTCTTGCCATAAAACATGAATTTTATTTCACACCACCTTGAAGAGCTGGGATGAAGTGTCGCCCATTTCCTGGAGCGGGAGGTGGAGGCCTCCGGGCCGGGGGCGGGACGCGCAGACTCCGCCTGTGCTGTGAGCCTCCGGGCCGCAGGAGGCAGCAGCGGGCGGGGCGGATACAGTGTATCGAGGGCGGCGGTGGATACGATGTAACGAGGCCGGCCGGCCGCACACAATGTAGCGAGGGCTGCGGCGGTCAGGTGAGCGGCGGAGCGGGCGCGGGCGGGGGTCTGTGTGGAGGAGACGGGGACGCTCGGGCCGCCGCGGCCCGGAGCTCGGAGAGCCCCCTCTCCCGACGCGGACCCCGCGGCGCAGGGGGCGAGGGACCCGCCCGAGGCCCCGGCCCGGGCGCAGAGCAGGATTCAGACCCGCGGGTCCTCACCTGGGGCCAGAGGGGTTTGGAGACCTCAGCCGCGCCACCCACCCGAGCAGGGTTCAGCGGGGAAGGCGTCCCCCGGCAGATGACACTGTCACTGCTTCCGGCTGTCGACACTCTGTAGGATCCGTGAGGCCCGAGGGGTCGCCGTGGCTGTGCCGCCCTGCGCTGGGGCTGGACCACTCTGAGCCTCAGTTTCCTCATCTATGAAACGGGCGGGCGTGGTGGAGGAGACCTGCCCCTGTGCGGAGCCAGTTAGCGAGGGTCCCCAGAGTGTCTGTTGTTGTTGTTGTTGTGGGTGAAGGTGGGGGAGGCCCGTTTGGGGGCGGCGTCTCCCAGACGCCGGGGTGGCTGCCGCTAAGCTTCTGCCGCAGACAGTCCTTCAAGGGACAGTAACTGTGCCCCTGCGGGGTCCTGGCAGGCCTCCTTCCAGGTGTGAGCAGTTAGGACGTACCTTCGGCCCTGCCCCCTCCGGGGAGAAGTCCAGGGGCCTCTGGTGGCAGCCGGGGTGATAACAGGTCCTCTTGGTGGCCGTGCCTCTCCGAGAACAGGAGAGGCTGTTTCGGGCACATCTGAGCTTCAGCCCCATGTTCCTCGGGGCCCTGAGACGTCTTGGGCTTTGTTCTGAGCTTTCCTTTCATTGCAAAGACGTGGAGTCCGCAGCCCCCGTGAGAGGAGGTCTCTGGAAGAGGGTAGACAGTGCAGTAGCGGGTTTCCTGCATGCCTCTCAGTGCCCACCTTCCTGCGTGCTCCTCTCTGAGGCCAAGCCTGAATTCCGGGTGCAGAGCTCTCTGGGGGGTGAACCTGGTGGGGTGGTGAGGGTTGCTGTCACTTTCCTCAAAGTCAGCTGCCGCGCACTACATCTGCTAGGCCCCTGTGTCGGGACATCATCTCTCTGCCCTCAGCAGCTCCCCTCCCACACCCGCAAATACGATTCTCCAGCTTGGCCGGAGAGAAACTGGGGCTGAGAGAAGTCAGGTGACCCCACTCATTCACTCACCTGCAGCCTCTCTGCCAGGCTTGAGACTGGCACTGCCCATAAGGGGGTTAATGAGAGATGCTTTTTCCAGGAGAGCCTGTAGCCCAAGGAGCGCTGCTGGGAAGAGTGGAGGTGTTCCTGCCTTTGAGCTCCTCCGGCCATATTTTATTTGATTTATTTATTTTTCTAGGTAGGGCCTGAGAACCTGTGCTTTTTATTTATTTGTTTTTTAAATTGAAGTACAGTTGATTTACAACGTTCTTTTAGTTTCTGGTGTACAGCAAGGTGATTCAGTTGAATATATAGATACAGATAGATATATTCTTCATATTCTTTTCCATTATGGTTTATTACAGGATGTGGAATCTAGTTCCCTGTGCTATACTGTAGGACCTTGTTGTTTATCCATTCTATATATAATAGTTTGCATCTGCTAACCCCAAACGCCCGATCCAACCCCCTACTCCTTCCCCCTTGGCAACCACAAGTCTGTTCTCTATGTGAGTCTGTTTCTGTTTCATAGATAAGTTCATTTGTGTCATATTTTAGATTCCACATATAAGTGATATCATATGGTATTTGTCTTTCTCTTTCTGACTTATTTCACTTAGTATGATAATCTCTAGGTCCATCCATGTTGCTACAAATGGCATTATTTCATTCTTTTTTTTTTGAGATTTAAAAGTGATTTCTTCATTTCCAGTTCTTACTGATTTCATTTCTCACATACACTCTTTAAGAAATAAAGGACGAAGTAGGAAATTAAAGTACATTAATAAAGACACAGCAGTGTTTACAACACACACCCATGTCATCACATCCTCTTGTTAAGTGCTGTATGTTTCCCATGCTCAGGCCTCACTGGACAAATTCCGTTTGAGTCTAAAACAGTAAACTATCACCCTGTGGTCCAATAGATGGGTGAAAAAAAATACTTTTGCAGTTCCCTGGGAACAGGACAGGGTTATACACTGGTTGAGCCACAGCATCCAGGCTGCACAGGTAAAGAGAGAAAGGGTGGGGTTGGGTGGGATGCCAGAAACCAGAGAGGTGAGGTGAAGGGAGTACAGGAAATACCTCCTGAGGGAGGGAGTCTCCACTTTCAGACTTTTTAATTGGAGTAAAATTGCTTTACAATGTTGTGCTAGTTTCTGCTGTACAATGATGTGAATCGGCTATATGTATACCTATATCCCCTCCCTCTCGGACCTCCGTTCCACCTCCCCCCCGCATCCCACCCATCTGGGTCACCACAGAGCATCGAACTGAGCTCCCTGTGCTGTACTGCAGATTCCCACTAGCTATCTGTTTTACACACGGTAGTGTGTTTATGTCAAACCTAATCTCCCAATTCATCCTACCGTTCCCTTCTCCTCCCCGTGTCCACACATCCATTCTGTATGTCTGCATCTCTATTCCTGCCCTGCAACTAGGTTCATCTGTGCCATTTTTCTAGATTCCACATACATGCGTTAATATACGATATTTGTTTTTCTCTTTCTGGCTTACTTCGCTCTGTATGACAGACTCTAGGTCCATCCACGTCTCTACAAATGACCCAATTTCACTCCTTTTTATGGCTGAGTAATATTCCATTACATATATGTACCACATCTTCTTTATCCATTCGTCTGTCAGTGGGCATTTAGGTTGTTTCCGTGTGTTGGCTACCGTGCATAGTGCCGCTGTGAACATAGGGATGCATGTATCTTTTTTGTGTGTGTGTGTGGTACGCGGGCCTCCCACCGGCGTGACCTCTCCCTTTGCGGAGCACAGGCTCCGGACGCGCAGGCCCAGAGGCCGTGGCTCATGGGCCCAGCCGCTCCGCGGCACGCGCGATCCCCCCAGACCGGGGCATGAACCCGCGCCCCCCGCATCGGCAGGCGGACTCCCAACCACTGCGCCACCAGGGAAGCCCGCCTCTGGCCATCTTTGAAAACGCTGGGAGGTTTCTGGGGCGAGACCCCGGGCGTGGCTCCTGATCCTCCAGTCTCTTGGGGGTGGGCTGATCAGCAAGTGATGTCACAGACAGTTTGCTCTGCAGCGGCTGCGGGTTACAGGCTTAACTGTCACGCACAAGTGCTTAATCCTCACCCCCCTCCCACCCCGCCCCAGGAGGCAGGCATGCTCCCTTATTTATGGGCAAGAAAATGCTCTTCGCTGGGGAAGGCAGCATTACATCAGGCCTGTCTGATTCTTAATAGTAACAGCGATAACGATAAGTTGCAGCTGGTGTTTATTTCTGGCCAAGGTAGTCAGAACTTTGTATTGACTAATTTAATCTTTAACTCTACACAGTGGGTACTGTTATCATCCCCACTTGAAACATGAGAACTCAAAAGCACAGAAAGCCTCAGGCATTTGCCCAAGGTCACACAGCTGGAGCTGACAGCTGGGATTTGAATAGGGCCAATTTGTCTGCTGACCACAGGGCTGTTAGGGTGATCAGTCAGGATCTGTGTTGGCTGCAAGAGACAGAACTCCTCCCAGTAACAGTAGTTTAAACAGAAGTTTCTTTCTGTCTCACGTGAATGAAGCCTGGCGGTGAGCAGCTCAGGGCTTCCTCATCACTCCGGAAGAAGGGGTTAGTGAATGTGGATCTCACTTGTTTGTGACAACTGGGTCTCCCCTGCTCTGGGGGCTTCCTAGGGCACTGTGGCCCAAGCTTGCCATCTTGGGTGGTGACCACCCTGTGTGAGCTGCCCAGAGACATCAGGTCATAAGGGAGACTGTGACTTGGGCCCATGGCGTCTGTGTCCTGCCCTGTTTTGACCTAGGGGCAGCTAGTCAATGGGTGCCACGTTCTACCAGGCTGGAACTTCCCCACATCCCACCACAGAGACCAGAGAGGCAGGCGAGGTCCCGGGGCTGTGTGAGAGTCCCTGCCCAGGTGCAGGGCAGCAGTGGGCAGGGTGGGGTGGCCCTGGGCCATGCACTCTGGCTCAGTTCTCCTTTCATGGGGTGGAGGGCAGATAGGAGTCAGAGGATTGCCTTGTATAATAACAAATTATTTCAGACGGTAACCAGGTATAAGGAAAGCATAACCAACACCCATGCCCTTACTACAAAGTTTTAACAAACATCTGTCCAACCTTCTGTGAACTCATTTGGCCCTGAAGCAGAGAGAGGCTAAGGGATGTGGACCCGCTAGTTAAGTGGGGGGCCCTGGGAGGCAAACCCCACCGAAGTCCCTTCCTCTGTCTCAGGAGCACCAGCCCCGCGTGTTCGCGGCTTGCTGAGCTCTGCGCAGGGGAGAGCAGTGCCAGGCTGTGGACCAGGCACTTCCTGCCTGTTTCCTTGGGTCCTGAGGTGTGGGGCTGGGCGTGGGCTCTGGCCACATGGGGCATCAGTGCAGCGCCAGCCTGGGCCACACGGTGACTACACAGCGTTCGTGGGCCCTCCCCTTGGGGCACCGGGAGGTGGGTCCTGCCAAGGCCACACTGCAGGTGGCAGAGCAGGCCTGAGCCCTGGCATCAGCACTGACCCTTCTGCTGGGTGGGGGGTGGGGGGCGGGGAGGGCGGGTTCTGCGTGCTCTGACTGGAAAGGAGCACCTTGGGCCCAGGGCCAGAAGGGAGGAACTGAGTCCCGGCAGGTGTGATCCTGGGAGCCGCACAGCTTTGGCGCCTCGGTGGACAGGGAGGGCGTGGCTCTACCAGGGCAAGTGCGGCAGGCGGGATCAAAGGGGCCCGTGCTGGAGGTCTGACTGGGCACGCCCTTCTGGCCCTGCCTGCGCCATCAGCGGCTCGGACATCACTGCTCTTTGTGAGGGGGCTCCAGCAGTGGGCGCCGGGGTGAGGGGGCTCGGCTGGTTTGGGGAGGGTCTGAAGGGGGTGGCTGTGGTGTGGGGATGTTTGGCCCGGACCCTGCTGGGGAAGGGAGAGGGGCCAGGCCTCCCCTGCAAAGCTCCAGGCACTCAGAAAGGGGAGGGGACCGCAGCGAGCCCGGGAGCCGGACGCCCACCTCTGCCCCGCCCGGCCTGCCCGCCCACAGGTGGGGTGCTATGGAATATGACGAGAAGCTCGCCCGGTTCCGGCAGGTCCACCTCAATCCTTTCAACAAGCAGCTCGGGCCCTGGCAGCATGAACAGGGGCCTGGCAAGGAGGCCCTGCAGGTCGCTTCTGAAGGTGGGTGCTGGGGGCTGCTGTGCGGGTGGTCTGACCCCGTCACACCGGCCCCCCCTCTACAGGGTTCCTCCCGTGGACACGCGGGGACCCCCCTCTTCTCTGCAGCACAACCCGCTTTCCACCTGTTGCATCCCCTGGGGAATGAACACTCCCCAGGGCAGGGATGTGTGCCTGTCTTGTCACTGCTGTGTCCCAGGGCCCAGCGCACAGCACGTGCTCACTTGGAGAACGCTTGGGGCGTGAACTCAGCGCCAAGATCTGGAGGGTGAGAGGTCAGCAGGATGTGAGCCCCGAGACTGTGGATGGAGCCAACGGGGTGCCGGGGGCCCCGGGGGTGTGTGTGTGCAGAGGTGGCCGGTGTCCACACGGGGTTTCACGTGTTCTGGTGTGTAGTGCTTCGGCGGCCCTTCTCGAGCCCGCAGATGTACTCACGAGGCGTGGGCCTTAGAAATCGGCATGTTTCTGTAGTATTTACTGTTTTTGCACGGCACTCTCCCGTCTGCACAAGGATTCGGTTTCCTTTGCAAGTGCAAACAGGGCCGATGCCAGGGCAGGGCCCTGCTTCCCTCGTCTCCCATGGGCTCCACGGCTTCCTCCTGGGGTGGCAGGCTGACTCGTCTCTCTGCCGCCCTTCCCAGAGGCCCTGCCCGAGCTGCCCCCGGGAGAGCCAGAGTTCCGCTGTCCTGAGCGCGTGATGGACCTAGGCCTGTCCGAGGACCACTTCGCCCGCCCTGTGGTAAGGTTCAGGGTCTGCGGGCGGGGAGGGGGACAAGGTGAGCCCCCAAAGCGCGAGGAGCCGGCCATGTCCACCTCAGCAGGGGCTCCTGGGCCTGGAATCTGAGGCCCACGTGACACCTGGCTCCCACCCCCAAAACGTGTTTGCGGTCCTGTGGGGATGGGCTGGACCTGGGGTTGGGAGCCTGGGCTGCTGTTCTGAGCGCCGTTCCCTCCCCTCCCGGGTCCTGTGAAGCAAATGTGAGAGTTAATTCCACCTGGGGTCCCAGGGAATCCTATAGTCATGCTGTAGGGTGAGGGAGAGGACGGGAGAGGGGAAGCCCCCTGCCCACACCCCCTGCCCACTCAGCTAGGCAGGGCCACTCTTGTCTGTGCTATATTTTGTTCCATGGAAATCTTGCTGTTTCTTTTGTTTGTTTGTTTTCTAATAAAAGGGCTATAATAATTTTTTTTAAAGTTTGAAAATCTTCCCGTTTTATGCAAACTATCTCCAACTTTTGAGAGAAACGTTATAGTAACATTCAAATATGATTCTTAAAAAATTCACCTGGAGACCCCAGTTCTCGTCTGCTGTTCATTTTTGTTGTTCATGTGGCCTTTAAGCTTTGCGCTTTGCTGCTGCAGATACCTATTACATTTATGTGCTTTGCATCTTTATTAGAACATTTCTGAGCCCCTCCTATGGGCCACACACTGGTTTCCAAGAGAGGTGTCCCCTCCTCTTTGCCCGGAGGCTCAGTGTACTGCGGGGAGGAGCACGGCTCCTGAGGGCAGTGACACTGCTTTCCTGGGGCAGGATCAGCCCCAGCTCTGAGCCCCGGCCTGTCTCCCTGCCCCTGAGTCTAGGGGCTTTGTTGGGCCCCGCCCCCGGTCCACCTGTGAGGTGCTGGGGCCAGGGGCGGGTAGGTGCCCGGGGTGTCTGTGAGCTTGGTGACCGAACCAGAGGCCACTTCCTCTCCTTGTCGACAGACGAGTGTCATTTCCCGGCTTTCCTCCAAGAGGAAGTTCTGTAGAAGTAAGCGAAATAGCATAGCCAGAAAAGCGATTGGATTTCTAAAAGAGGGAAGTTGTGTTTCGAAAAACATCCTGAATTAGGTCTCCAGAGGCCCGTGGGTGGACAGGTCCAGAGAGGGGCAGGTGGTGTGGTGCGGCTCCTGCCTCTGCTGCCCGGGTTCCCGGGCCTTGAGCAGGTCCTCGGCCACCTGGGCCACCTGGGTGAGCAGGACCAGGGAGGTCTTCTCTGGGCCCAACTGCCTATGAGGCTGGGCCTGGCCAAAAAGGAGAGCACGCAGGGGGCATCTGACCGTCACTGTCCCCAAACCCGCCACCTCCCGCCTCCACCCGAGCAGGGCCTGTTCCTGGCCTCTGACATCCAGCAGCTGCGGCAGGCCATCCAGGAGTGCAAGCAGGTGATCCTGGAGCTGCCGGAGCACTCGGAGAAGCAGAAGGACGCCGTGGTCAGGCTCATCCACCTCCGGCTGAAGCTCCAGGAGCTGAAGGTGGGTGCCGGCCGCCCCCCTCCAGGCAGCTGGAGCTGGGCTGGGGCACGCACGTCCGGAGGCCGGGCCGCCTCTGGGGCAGCGCGGCTGAGGTTCCACCCTCCGCACCCGACTGGCTGAAGCTACCCAGGCAGGCGGGAGAGAGATGGGCCGTCACCCCAGGTGCAGCCTGTGTCTCTACTAGTCTGATGGTAATCACAGTCCTGGGTCATGTGTCCACCCACTGGAGCAAGTGGGTCAGTTAATCCCACCTTGAACCACGTGACCCAGAGCAGGGGGTGGTTTGCCGAAGGTGACAACAGAAGGGCTCATGGATCCTGGAAGCCAAACACCACAGGGGTCCATCATGTAGTCCTTGAGTCTGTGCCCTGTTTGACTGGGGCCCCACCGCATCCCTGCACTGGTTCCTGAGTCCCTGGGAATATAGAAAGTGGAGTGTTCTTTAGAATATAGGTAAGGCTATGGCACGAGCTAAGACACCCCCAAATACAGTGGCTTAAAGGAATTGGTTGTGTAGTTTTACTCATGTGGAAATGTTGTAGGTGGCCCAGGGCCCATCCGGCAGCTGTTGGTATCGGAGACCTCAGGTCCTCCTTTTTCGGTGCTCTGCCAGTCCCTGGCAAGTCCACGACAGCCCCCCACTGCCTCTGGGTCTGCACCCAGCCAGCAAAAACAGTGTGGGAAGGGCAGCGAAGGCCCTTTCACCCCTGCTCACGTGCCACCTAGGTACAAAGGTAGTCTGTAATCTGGGTGGTCCCGGCCTGACCAATCACTGTGTTCTATTGTAAGGGAAGGGCTGTGGCACTGGGGTAAATTTCACAACCTCTGCTACACGTGGTTACCTGGGAGACGCAGTCAAGGGGCTCGTGTGACGGGAAAAGAGCTGCTGCCTGGCTCACCTGTGACCCCTCCCTGGCCCCCTCCCCAGGACCCCAGTGAGGATGAGCCCAACATCCGAGTCCTTCTCGAGCACCGATTCTACAAGGAGAAGAGCAAGAGTGTGAAGCAAACCTGTGACAAGTGTCACACCGTCATCTGGGGGCTCATTCAGACCTGGTACACCTGCACAGGTGGGCCGAGACCAGACTGCTCCTGCTGGCCTGCCACTCCAGGCCCCAGGGGAGGGGGAATTCTCTGCTGTGTTTTCGGTATTTGCTGAGCCCTGCAGCGTGGGGGGGATGGGAGGTAGAGCAAAGGATGAAAGACCCAAATACCTGCCTTCACCAGGCTCACATCCACTAGCCGTGCGTGGCTATTCGAATTTCAGTTAATTAAGGTAATAACTAGTTGCTCAGTGGTACCATGCACATTCCAAGTACACAATAGCCACATGAGGCTGGTGGCCACCCATTGGACAGTGCAGACAGGACGTTTCCATCGTTGCAGAAAATTCCATTGGAGGTGCTGTTCTGGATGAAAAATCAAATAAATAAATGAAATGGTATGTTAGACATATAGTGAAAAAGAATAAGGGAAGGGACTAGTATGTGTTGGGGAGGGGGATGGGTGCTACGTTAGGGTGAAATGAAAAGGCATCATGTGACATTTAATAGAAAACTTGGAGGTTGGGGGCAAACCCGGAGTATATCTAGGAAGGAACATTTCTTCAGGGGAGCTGTCTGTGCAAAGGCCCTGTGGTCAGTGTGTGTCCAGTGTCTTCGAGGAGGAGCAGAGAGCAGTGTGGCTGAAGCACTGTGTCAGGGAGGAGGCATGGTAGAGGTGGGCTCAGAGGTGGCTAGAGCCTTTTGCATAAGTGCACTGGGGCCACGGGTGAGTGCAGGACATACTTAGGTTTTAACTCCGGCTGCTGAGCTGAGCATGGCCTGAAGGAGGGAAAGTGATGGACTGTGACCAGGGTGGGGCATTCGGATGAGAAGGGGCCAAGTGCAGCCCTAGCTGAAGGACTGGGATGACGTCTCAGTGGGTGGAAAGATGGAGGCACTGAAACCTGAGCTGGGAAGACTGGGGTGGGATTGGTAAGGAAGAGCTGGATTCCACTCAGACAGCTTGGGTTTGAGCCCTTTAGGCACCCAGATGGGAATGGCAGCTAGGCCCCTGGCCCTTTGAGTATGGAGTTGGGGGGAAAGGTCTGCACGTACCTTCAGGGCAAGCCTCGGGTGGGGACTGAAGGGACCTTTGACCTTTGGGAACCTGCAGTGGTGCCTGGAGAGGCTCTTGCGTTGGTCTGGGAATCGGAGTACAGGCCCCTGGGGGTCCCGGCAGCTGAAGGTCAGCCTGGGCCGCAGGGTGACCACCCTTCTAAGAGGCACGTTGTCGGGCCCCCAACCAGGGTGTTATTACCGCTGTCACAGCAAGTGTTTGAACCTCATCTCCAAGCCCTGCGTGCGGTCCAAAGTCAGCCACCAGGCCGAGTATGAGCTGAACATCTGCCCCGAGGCAGGGCTGGACAGCCAGGATTACCGCTGTGCTGAGTGCCGGGCACCCATCTCTCTGCGTGAGTACCCCCGGGAGAGCAGGGCACAGGGCGGAGGGGAGCTGCCTGGGCCAGGAGCCCTGCCGACAGCTGTATGAGAAACTTGGGTGCGTGCGATGGCTAAGGGTAGCGTGACTCCGGGGCACGAGTCCTGCTCCTTTCCTGGGGGAGCGACAAGGGGCTGCTCTGGGTGCCTTTTCACTTCCCACCCGGGCAGAGTGAGGTTGCCACGTGTGTCCCCTAGGAGTCCCTGCGGGGTTGGGCTGCACTCAGCCTCCTATGTGTGGCCCCATTGTCACAGAAAACCCACCTCGATGGGGAAATCCCGCAGCAGTCGCTCACAGGCTGTGTATCGGGCCTTCTTCCCAGAAACATACTGCCTCTGGCAGTCGCCTGGAGGGAGTCCTACTATTGTCCCATTTTACTGGTGAGAAACAGGGAAGCAGGGTGGCCTAGAAGACGATGAGTCGGGTGTGGAAGGTGGAACCCTTGGCCCCGCGTGGGCGCAGCTGGGGGAGGGACCTCGCAGGTCTCCCAGACTTTGTAATGCTTTCCCTCTCCACAGGGGGTGTGCCCAGCGAGGCCCGGCAGTGCGACTACACCGGCCAGTACTACTGCAGCCACTGCCACTGGAACGACCTGGCCGTCATCCCAGCGCGTGTGGTGCACAACTGGGACTTCGAGCCGCGCAAGGTGGGTGGGGAGCGCAGCGAGGTGGAGCGAGGGGCATGGCCCTGGGGTACAGCCCCCGCTGGCTGGGGATTGGGTGGGGAGGGGGCGTGGCCTGGGGGCGTGGCGCCGGAAAGTGTCCCCCCCCCCCCTCCAGGTGTCCCGCGGCAGCATGCGCTACCTGGCGCTGATGGTGTCGAGGCCCGTGCTCCGGCTCCGGGAGATCAACCCTCTGCTGTTCAACTATGTGGAGGAGCTGGTGGAGATCCGGGTGAGGCTGGGGAGGGGGCGGGCGTGGGGCGACCCTGCCCCCCCGGGGTGTGGTGGATCGGAGAGATGCCGCCTGCTTAGCTGGGCCCCGCCCCTGTCCTTTAAGTTAAAGTCGCTAAAGCAACTGTCCAGCCACAATATGAAACACAACACAAGGATCAGAGGCAATCTGAATTTTTCTGGTAGCCACATTAGAAAAATAAGCAGCAGGTGAAGTTCATTTCAGTGATGCGGTTTATCTAACCCAACCTATCGGGGTACATTACGGAGATACGCTGCACTGTTTCTCTTTCTCGCACTAGTCTTTGCGTCCCAGTGTGTATTCTCCACTTAACCACGTCTGTGTGCTCAGGTGCTGGACGCACCTGAGAGTGGTGGGGGCCACTCTCTTTGCCATTCAGCAGGAGGCCGGGGTGGGGCACGGGCAGGTGAGGGTGCCTCAGGCTAGTGCTGAGAGGGGTGGGGCTTGAAGGGGAGCGGGCTGAGGCACGGCAGGCTGAGCTGCCGAGATCCCGGGCTGAGGAGGGGTTAGACTGGTCAGTCTCCATCGATGGAGGCAAGCTCAGATGCGCTCGAGGTGTGTGTGCACGTGTGGAGCTGGGCTCGGGGGAGAGACTGCGGACGAAGGAACCTCAGGGTCCTGCCTGGCCGAGAAGCTGTGGCTTGAACTTGAGCTTGGCTGGAGCGCTCAGATCCGGGGCTGTGCTGGGGAACGGGAAGGTACCTCCCGTCCCCTACTGACCCAGAGCGTAAGGTGACATGACTTCCTACAGAGCCAGAGCAGGGCCAGCCCCTCCCCCACAGACACACCAGGCACAGCCCATGCCCCCACCAGGGATGCCCACCGGCCCCTCTCGTCCACAGAAGCTGCGCCAGGATATCTTGCTCATGAAGCCGTATTTCATCACCTGCAGGGAGGCCATGGCGGCACGCCTGCTCCTGCAGGTCAGCCCGCCTGCCCCGGGGGTGGGGGGAGGGGATCTGTCGGGGAGGGTGGGGGGGAACAGACCAGGGCCGTGGGGGGATGGCTTGATGCCTTGCGTGTGTTGTGCTGTTAGCAGAAGGTCTCCACACTGTCCCCGGGAACACTAGGTCTGCCGTAAACAAACAGGCAGTGTACCCACAAAAACCTGCTGTGATTCCATCCCCGTGAGGGGCGCTGAGAGGAGCGGGTCTCATCCTGCAGCCTTCATGGGAGTCTCCATGGAGTGGACCAGGCACGGGCCAGCCCAGGAAGGGCTGACCGCGAAACACTTTTCAAGGCTCATCTGTTTATTTGTTCTACAAATACTCACTGGGTGCCTGCTGCAGGCAGACAGTGTCTGGGTCCTGGGGGGCAGGGAGCAGAGCAGTGCCCTTCGGGTTGGGCAGAAAAGAAAAGTAGGAAGCAGCGTGGCGGGGGGTGGCGAGGTGTGTGGATGAGATACAGTGGGGAAGGGGGCCCAGCTGCAGGCGAGCCGGCGGGGGGGGGTGGGCAGCGCGAGGGCGCTGGCCCGCCACCGGGGTCACGCTGGCTGGGCCCGCAGCTCCAGCACCGGCAGCACTTCGTGGAGAGCGACGAGATGTACTCCGTGCAGGACCTGCTGGACGCGCGCACGGGCCGCCTGGGCTGCTCGCTGGCGGACACCCACACGCTGTTCGCCAAGCACATCAAGCTGGACTGCGAGGTGGGCCCCCCCGCGGGCCAGGTGGGGAGGGCGGGAGGGGGGCTCTGGTGGACGTGCCCCCCACCCTGGGAGCGGGCACTGACCATCCCGCCTCGCCGCCAGCGGTGCCAGGCCAAGGGCTTTGTGTGTGAGCTCTGCAGAGAGGGTGACGTGCTCTTCCCCTTCGACAGCCACACGTCGGTGTGCGCCGACTGCTCCGCCGTCTTCCACAGGTCGGTGCTTGAGACCCTGACCCCCGACCTCTACGCTGACCCCCACCCCCTCCGATAGACACGGGGAGAGGGAGGGAGGGAGACACTGGGGCTTGATCTTCGCCGCCGGGTTTCAGATCTCTTTGCCTTGATCCTGAGATGTGGACTTAGACCCTGATGGTGAGACTCAGCTGAGTTCCGCTGGGAAGAAGCCCCCGTGGGCTGGGGAGGGGTGCGCAGCCCAGACCCCGCGAGTGCACACGTATCCGGCTGGCTTCCCTCCTCCACCGGGACTGAGGTTTAGCTGAGGCCAGGGCTTCCTAAACTTCTTAGCTCTTGTGATTTTTTTTCAAACGTTCCCTAGGCCACAAGAAATACCTAACATTTTTGTGTATTAAGTACTTAGGTTCAAACAACTTAAGCATTTATGTCCTAAAGACTCGTGGATGTTTGGAAGAATGATACACAGAAATCGGAAGAAAGATGTGTGAATTCGTTAAGCACAGTTACCAATAGGCGCGCGCCTGCTGGGCCCACACAGCTTCTCACACTGGGCTCAGGTGGGACCCCGCCACCCCTGTTTCAGTCCACACTGGTTTTTTCCTGGCACTTGGAGTTCCTCAGAGCCACCGCCGACCTCATAGGTCTGCAGAGCTGGGATTGCGGTTGCAGTGACTATAGCAGGAGCTGTTGTTAAAACCGTGAGCTCCCTCGAGCTAGCAGTTTGCATGGTGTCTGTCCTGTCAAATACCGCTACGCCCCCTTCAAACATTTAAACTGCCGTGGGGACCGTGTGCACCTCCGCAGAGCCCTGAGTGGAGGCTCTGCACGGCAGTGGGGACAGGTCGGGGGTCACTGAGCTCTGAGCAGAACCCTCCCTGTCACAGGGCCACAGGTAGTAGGTGTGGAGCCGTTAGGAAGGGCCCGCACACAGGGACAGGACAGCAGGCCTGGCAGGCACGCCTGGGTGCAGCCCTCTGCACTGACCCTTTGGGAGAAGCTCTGCTTCAGTTTCCCCGTCCATCTGGGGGGATACTGGGACCTGACTTAAGGAGCTTGTGAAGAGTCGGTGGCAGATGTCTACATGCAAGGAGCCATGCCCCCTCCCGGGCTGACCCTGTCTCCCTGCCCCCAGGGACTGCTACTACGACAATTCCACCACGTGCCCTAGGTGTGCCCGCCTTACCCTGCGGAAGCAGTCACTCTTCCAGGAGCCTGGTCCAGACGTGGACGCCTAGAGCAACGGAACCCCTCGTGGGCCTGTCTGGGGCCCGCCCTGCCAGTTGTTGCCGAAGTCAAGGTGTTTCTTGTGCTCTGGAGACCCTAGGCTACAGCCCCTGGACCTCTCCCCAGCACCTCGGGGACGATGGTAAGCTCTGGGGGATGACTGGCCTCGTGGGGCATCACAAGGACCATCACCCCCTAGCGCTTACCGGGACTTGGGGCAGCCATGCCTGGCTGTTTTCCGGCTGCTGTGTGGGCCAGGATGTGCACCCCCTCCCCGAACTGCAGAGCTTTAAGGGGAGGGGAGTGGGGGAGGGACTCTTCTCATCTCCCCTTGGCCAAGAGCCCCCCACGCCCTTGGGACCAAGGCTGCTGGGCCTGGGCCACCCTGGAAATCCTGGAGGGCTTCCGGGGAGTGGCCGACAAGACTGAGGATGCCAGCTGCACACACTCAGCCTTGGCCTGAGTTTTATCTGCGGTGGATGGTTTGGGTTCTACGTGGAGGCTCCCTCCCCCAGCCCCTTGTCTCTCTGGGGACCTCTGGTTGTCCCTGGCTGGGGCTGTTCATAACTATCTCCCAAGGGCCCTGCCCCTGCCTCCCACCAGGGTTCTCTCTCTGGGTCCTCCTCTGGCGGGCCAGTCCAAGGGTTACTGGCTTTTTCTACACAACGTGGAAGGAAGGGGCCACCTAGCTGTCACCGCTGGGTGGACTGGCCGCCGCTCCTGCCTTGGCCCAGCCCAGCTTACCCTGGTGTTCCAAGCTGGGGGGCTGGGGGTCCCACCCAGAGAGGCTGCCCTGCTTCCAGGTGTGGAGCAGGGACTGTGCCCCCGGGGGAGGTCTGGGTTAGGTGAGAGGGCTGGTGACAGTAGGCCTGGGACCCAGTGTGCCGAGGAGCTGCGTCCTGCCACCACGGTGCCTGCCTGCAGAGACCTCGGAGACTCCGACCAGGGGCCTTCTGTTTGGGGGCCTGAGGTCAGGCGCCAGAAATCTTTGCTCCAGCAGAGGAAGCCCGGGATGCAGGACTGACCCCCAGCTATCCAGTGGGGGAGCTGCGTTTGCGGGGACCCTTGGGAGACCCTGCCGTCCAGGGGAAGGCCCGTGGGAGGAGGACGTCTCAGGACACGGCTGCGCGGTTCTGCCCTCCTCCCCGCCCTGGAGTGTGCTGACTATTGACACACAGGTGGGCGGTGGGCAGGGGGTACAGCCACCGGGGCGTCCATCACCTTTGGGAAGCCCGAGCAGAGGCTCGGCCAGCAGAAAGGAAAGGCCAGCCTAGTTAGCTGGTGGGCCGACGTGGGCGGTGGGTAAAGACAGCACCACCCCCTCCTCACCCCTCTGCACCCCAGGGAAGCCCTGTCCGGTGGCTTTAGGCGATCCCCTCCTTCTGTGCTGAGCACAGTGGGAGGCTGGCCCCCATCGGGACCCCTTTCTTCTCGGGGTTGAGCGGGGGTTAAAGGCTAAATGCCCTCTTCCTACACCCCAGATCTGCACACGTCTCACCGCAGCATCGCATTTCTGTCATAAGGATATTGGCTGTCCCCGAATTTACCGTGTCATCAGCACACTATTCCAGTTACTATCACTGTGTCCATAAGAAACGTTAGTAGCTGCCATTTGTTGGGCAAAGTTGGCTCTTTTTTTTTTTTTTTTTTAAACTACCCCCATTACCTCTGCCCCATCTCCCGCTTCTGGATGACAAATTCTTTAAACAGAATCATGTGTGGGTCTTTCTGAGTCCAGCTCGTGGTAGCAAGAACCCACCAAGGAACCAGTTAGCATGGGCAGGCCCTCCCAGGAGAGCTGTGTAATGGGCTGCAGCCCCTGTCTCACTAAATCTGTGTTCTCCAGACCGTGGTGTGTGTGCTGAACTGGGGACAGGGCAGGGTTTGCTTGACATATGAATCAAACACAGGTTTAGCCACAGCCCACAGCCCTCCCCATCCAACGGGGTCATCTGTAATCTGGGCATCGTGCCTAGGCCTCAGTGTGCTGACCCCTCTAAGAGACACTAAAACACATCCCTGGTGGGGCTGTTTGGGTGCCAGGAAGCGCCGGGCACAGCCTGGCACACGGAGAATGCTCAGTGAGTAGAAGCTATGCCTTCTCTGCATAACCCTCCCGGTGGAAAGACTGTCTCGTTAACGCACTGTAAGTAGTGCAGGCCCCAGCTCCTGGGAGCCTCTCGCGTCTTCGCAAGCTGGACCCTCTGACAGGGCCCTTGGACTTCAGGAGAACCCTGCACGCCCTCCCAAATTACATTCAAACCTCTGTGTATGTACATTGCTCTAGAGATATGAGCCCTGGTTTTGACCAGGATCTCAAAGAAAACATCAGGAATGTGCTTGAGAAGGTGCCTTTATCCAGCTACATCCAGACAGGCTGGTAGACAGCAGCCCTACGGCCGAGGAGACCTGAGAGCTCGATGGGGGCACAGGCAGAGGGTGGGGGAAAAGGCGTGTGAGGGGTCCGTGGGCCTGGTGCTGGCACCCCCAGCTTCAAACAGGTAAGGCTGCACGTGGGCATCACAAGACACAGCCTCCACCCACCCCCTTCAGGTATGAAAGAGTACTTCCTTTTAACCTTTTAATTTTGACAAATTTAGGTTTACAGAAGTGTTGCAGAAACACTCCCAGGTACCCATCTCCTGGATTCCATAAATGTTAACATCTTGCCCCATTTGCTTCATCCTTTCTCCACACTCTTGTGAACCATGTGGCAGTTAAGTTGCCCCTTTGCCTCTAAGTAACTCGTGTGTTACTCCCAAACAAGGACGTTGCCTTCCACGGCTGCAGTGCGGTCATAACATCAGGAAGTTGACATTGATTTGGGACCATGAAACCTACAACAAACCGTATTCAGATTTTGCCATTCAGTTGCCATGTCGTTTTAGCTTCTAATCTGGAAGGGTTCATGACACTGACATTGAAAAGCACAGGCTAGGGACGTCCCTGGTGGCGCAGTGGTTAAGGATCTGCCTGCCAATGCAGGGGACATGGGTTTGAGCCCTGGTCCGGGAAGCTCCCACATGCTGCGGAGCAACGAAGCCCACGCGCCACAACTACTGAGCATGTGCTCTAGAGCCCGCGAGCCACAAGTACTGAGCCTGCGAGCCACAACTGCTGCTACTGTGGCAGCACAACAACTGAAGCCTGTGTGCCTAGAGCCCCTGCTCTGCAACAAGAGAAGCCACCGCAATGAGAAGCCCGCGTGCCGCAAGGAAGAGGAGCCCCCGCTCACCACAACTAGAGAAAGCCCACGTGCAGCGACGAAGACCCAACGCGGCCAAATAAATTAATTAAAAAAAAAAAAAAGGAAAAGCACAGGCTAATTATTCTGAAGACTTTCCTTCAGTGTGGGTTTTTCTGATTGAATTTGGGCTTTGCACTTTTGGTGGGATTTTCACAGAAGTGATGCTGTGTCTGTAGTGTGTCATCTGTCCTACTCCTGGAGATGCTTTGGTCCCCCTGTCTCCTGTGTCCTTTTGACATGTTCCTGGCATTCTTTAGGCATTTGCTTCCTTTCCAGCGTAGCAAGGTATTCCAGGCTTATTCTGTAATTTCCCCAGTCCCAGCCCTGGAACCAGTCATGTTTCTGAGGAGCCCCAGAACCTTCTGGTGGAGCATGGCACTCAGGAAACAAGATGTGGTTGTTGGTTACGCTCATGGCTGGGGTAGGAAATAGTACTGCATGTCCATTTCCTTATTGGTCTATAAACATATTAAAAACCATGAGTTTACACTGATACTTCCAATTTCAAAACAACACAAGAGTCATTCTTTCCCTTTTTCATATTTGCAATTCCCTTGCTTGACAGTGAGACACCCGGCTCCATTATCCATAATATACTTACTTGCTCAATCCTAGAGTACACACAAAGCACCTTCGGCATTGCTCACCTATGCTGGTGAAAAACAAGGCTACTAACAAGCGTTTAATATTTGTTTAGATTCTTTTTTGTCTCTAGTCTGAGGGCATATAGTCAAAATAAGGTGTTTAAAATTTACTTGGGTGTTTCTCCCCCTTCGTTGTGGATACGCAATTCATGCGCAACACAGTTCCGTTCATATACTCCACTGTTTTATTTCCCTACCCTTGTTTACTTTTGTTTGTGCAATATGTTAACATGGTTCCCCAATCAGAACTTCCCAAAAGGTACAAAAGTTACATTTCCCCCCCACCCCCATAACCAATCTCTTTAGTCTCCGGTTTCTCCTTCCTGCGTTTCTTTTCGTACAGGAGTAAGATACGTGTGTATTTTATTTTCCCTTCTTTCTTCCACAAAAGGTAGCACACTCTACTCTTGCACGTTGCTTTTTTTCAATTAATAATATATCCTGGAAACCACTCCACATCAGCTGAGTTCTTCCTTATTCTACTATTATGGTAGCTATCATCATTTACAACTGTCTTACATTCCACCGTGTGGAGGTGCCATTTTACATGTGACTATTTCACTCGAGACTCTTCAGGCTGTTCCGTAGCTCTTGCAGTTACAAACAAGGCTGCAACAAATAATCCGTGCACGTACATTTTCTTTTGTTGTCAGTGTATCTTTAGGGTATAATCCTAAAAGTGGGATTGCTAAATCAAAAGAAATATATTTTTCACTAGTGTTCAATGCCCCTCGGTAAGGGATGTGCAGACCTGCACTCTCAGCAGCAATGAATGAGGGGGCCAGTAACGCCACAGCCACACCAAGAGAACTTTTTGATCCTTGCCGATCTGAATGATGAGAAATGGTATCTGTATAGCTTTCATTTGCATTTCTCTTGAGGTCAAGCTTATGTTTCAGGATCTAGTTTACTTATTTATGAATTCTATGTTTTGCCCACTTTTCTATTGGATTTTTGGTATTCTCAATCTTTAACAGTCCTTCACTTATGAGGGATATTAGCCCATTATCTGTAAGAAATTTTCTTCCAGTGTGTCATCTAACTTTGACCTTGTATTTTATCCTCATAGAAAAGTTTTGTTACCTTTTCATATGGTTAAACTGATTAATCTTAAATTTCCTCTAGATTTTGAGTCCTAGAAAATCTTCCCAACACCCAAGTCAAAGACATTCATCCGTGTGTTTTGTAGTACTTCCATGGTTTCAGTTTTTCCATTTAGATCCCTCATCTGTTTGTTTATTCTTGTGTATGCTGTGAGTTATGAATTAACTATCTTTTGCCAAATTTTAACCAGCTGTCCTGCACTATTAAAAAAAAAAGCCTATCTGTATCTATTTCTGGACTTTCTATTGTATTCTACAGGTCTGAATACCTCCCTGATTCAATCAGAGAGGTTTTATAGTGTACTTTAATGTCTACCGGGGATAGTCTCCTTGTAGTTTGTTTTAAATAACTTTTCCTGGATTTTCTTTCATTCAATCTTCTTAAAGCACATATTTAGGTAAAATTTTAATGCCAAAATTGACGCTCTTACGTGTCAAAATGAAAATACCAGAAGCAGGGTTTCCAGGGATGTTAAACACCTGAAAGCAGAGGCTTGGCTGGGCCTCGCCCAGGAGGTCACCCCGTCGCGTCTGGTCACACACCGAGTCGCCTAGGAGAGCTGCTTTGAGCGCCACTCCTTCTCACTGTACAGGTCCCTATAGCAGCTTATTGCATCGTTGATTGCTCTCGAAACTTTCAGGTTCCACGCATCATCAGGGCCGTTACTGGTAAGGACCTGCAAGCCAGCCTCGAAATGTGAGAAGGCTGCTGACAGCTCCCGTGTGGTTAGTTGGCGCAGGGCAGGTGCAGCCTCTTCACCCTCCTCCTCCTCTCCTGCCGGTTCCTGCTCCAGCTGCACCAGCTCCTCATTTGAGAGACCCTCCTCGTGGGACTGCAGCAGCTGGTCCACGTCAGCTTCTCCCACCTCTCCGAGGGCCACACTCTTGGCAAGGGTCACAATATTTTGTTGAACCTGGGCAATGTTGTCTGTTTGGGAAACACTCTGGAACTGAACACACTCGGGCCAAATCTTCTTCCACACACTGTTCATTGTTGCTGGCCTGAGCTCCTCCCAAGCTATTGCAATGTTGTCCACGGCATCCATGATGCTGTACTTTCTCCAAAACTCCCTGATCTCAGCTGTATCGTCCCCATCTGTTGCTTCTAGGATGTGCTCAAAAGTCCTTCTCAGGTAATGAGCTTTGAAGGTAGAGGCCACACCTTGACCCATGGGCTGGATGGAGTCAGCCGTATTGTCATGAAGATATTCCACTCTTACATTATCAGACAGATCGCTCAAATTTACTGGGTGGCATGGTGCATTGTCTAAGATGAGCAGTGCTTTGTTGGTGAGATTATTTTGGGCACAGTATTTTTCAATGGCAGGGCAAAAAAAGTATGTGAACCACTCATGAAAGATGCTCCTGGTTGCCCAGGCCTTTTTACTGGAACGCCAAATCACAGGCAAATTGGGCTTGGAGTACCCCTCCAGAGCCTTGGGGTTTTCTGAGTGGTACACCAATAAGGGCTTCAACTTAAAGTCCCCAGCTGCATTGCCGCCAAGCAGCAGCATCAAGCGATCTTTGGATGATTTAAACCCGGGCTCAGCTTTCTCTTCTACCGAAATAAACGTTCTTTCAGGCATTCTTTTCCAATAAAGCCCTGTCTCATCTACATTAAACACTTGCTGGGGGGTGTACTCACCTTCTTGGATGATGCTTTTCAGGATTTCTGGATATACATCCTCCTTACCAGGAGCCGCGCTGCTCATCTTGAAGTGGGGCAAACAGTGGCGTTCCTTGAATCTCACAAACCACCCTTTACTTGCACTGAACTTTGCTGTTTGAGAGCTCTCCCCTTGTTCACGCTGTAGGTCATCAAACAAACTCTTAGCCTTCTCCTGAATAACGGTAACGCTCAGGGGCACGTTTCGCTGGCTCTGGTCTTCAAGCCACACATGCAACAACCGCTCCATCGTCTCCATGACTGCACTTCGGTGGCGAGTCAAACGGGAGGCTCTCAACGGAGTAGCTATTTGTGAACTCGCTTTGATTTTTTCTTTGTTATCTCGGATTGTCGCCACTGTAGAGACAGCAAGGCCTAAGGCCTTTGCGACCTGGCTGAGCTTTTCACCCACTTCAAACCGTCTTAACACTTCTAATTTCACGTCGAGGGTAATTGCTTTCCGTTCCCTTTTGGCACTCGGGATGGCCGTCGCATTTCGGGGCCTTTTCCCAGGCATCTTTGCCTCCGGAATGTACTAAAAGAACAGCAGTCCCAGGTGCGAGAAAGCCTGTGGTTATTCTATGCCCCCTTGCATAACTTGGGGAAGAGAAAGTGGGGCTTCGAGGAGGCGCAGGCTGCCGTCCCGGGGGACGTGGAAGGGTCAGCACAGGCCGGCCCACGACACTGCCCAGTTTCAGGCCGGTTCATTCTGGGCTCCAGGGCGCCCAGCGTGGCCCTCTGGCGTCGATCAGAGCGTCCACTTCCCTGGACAGCACGCGTGGGTTTCCGTGACGCAGAAACAACTCGGTGAGCGGCAGTAGGCTGCACAGCACACGCAGCCCCAGTGCTGTGCTTCCTCCCGGAACCGGTTCCCAGCGCGGCGCCGGGACCACCAGGAGCCCCCGGGCTGGGCCTTGCGGGCCGGCGATCGCTCTTGTGAGCCGCTTCCCATGGAGGACCCCGGAAATACCTGTCCTTGGAGACGCCGGATTTAAAATAAATCTAAAGGCGCTGGATGTCCCCTCAGCACCTCGCTCGCGTCGGTCACCGCGGGCCAGGGCGGCGCGCAGGTTGAGATCCGCGTCAGGCCGTAGAGTAGACACCTAAGGAGAGGTCCCCGCGCCGTCGTCTTGGCCTCACCGCGCATGCGTCAGGCACCCGGAGGTCGGCTGGGGGTGTGGCGCCCTATGACCTATTCGCCGCTGCACTGGATGTTGCAGTGGCTGGTGGCGGCGGCCGGCAGCAGGGCGGTGGCCGTGCCGCTCGCCGTGCTGTGGCGATGCGGCGGTGGCCCACGAAGCGGCAGGACGGCTGGGGCAGGCGTGAGGGCCCTCGGAACCGCCCAGCAGGTGAGCGGTTCTGGGCGGCAGGGGCGGTGGCTGCGCTCGACGCCGCGATGACGCCATCCAGCTGCGCCGGCCGGCGCGGGGACCGGGTGTGGGAACCGGGACACCGAGTAGCGGGGGTGTGGCGGCGGCTACCACATCCCCCGGCCAGCGCGGGGGAGCGGGGCGCGGGAACCGGGTGCGGGAACCCGGGCACCGAGAGGCGGAGGCGCGGCGGCGGCGACCACACCCCCGGCCGGCTGGCCCCGGGGCTCCAGCCCATCCCCGCGGCTGAGCAGGCTGACGCTCGCCCGAACCGGTCTCCGTCTGTCCTCCGAGCCCCCGCCCTTTTCTTCGAAAGTTCCCGCTGCCTCTCAGCGCCCTGCCCACTGCCCGCGCGTCCTCATTCCGCTCTCCCAAGAGCCGCGTGCAGCGAATTGCCTTCAGGCCTCGCTCCGCTGCGAACCTACCGTGTCTCCTCGGGCGCCCGCTCCGACCGCGAGGTGGTTTCCTCCTGGGCTCAGCGGTGATATGACTTCTGCACTATCTCGCAGGGTTGCTCTCCGTTATGATGACGGACGTGAAAGAGTTTTGTCAAGTGTTATGTGGTTTTTATTCGAACAGCATTCGTCCAGTCCAGTTCTGCCACTCTAATCATAACTAACATTTTTTGAGGGCTTCCGTGCTAAGGGCTTTACGGAGACTGTCTCCTTTAAGTCTTATACCCGTCCTTTAGGTAGGAGCTGTTCTAACTCTATTTTATAGGCGAGGAAACGTAAGGCCACAACTGGTCAGCATCTTCGCTTTTAGATACTCCTGTATTGTACGCCTTCCCGTGGGTTAGATACTCTGAAATACACCATATTTTAAGGTTTGTTTTTGTACATCCCAGGGAGCAGTGATCACATTGAATTCTTTTCTGAGAGACTAATGTGGAGCCTCCGGATTTTGATCGGAGAAAGTTATCTTGGTTTTCAGACAGTATTGAAAGCCAGAGAAGGGTTTCATGGGTTCATTTTCTGTCCTGTCTTAAGGAGTGAACTTTTCCCTCTCATCTCTGTTCATTTCGGAGCTGGTGCACGTCAGTTTCAGGTTGTTTCCGCAATATCAGTGAAAGCAGAGCCTTTCACCTGTGGCCACGTGGCACTCAGCATTGCAGGGGGCTGTTCCAGTTGTTAACCGGGTGCAAGGCAGTAATTGACGGGGTGCAGCACAGGTGTGTCATGAATTCCGTGGACCTCAGTGGCTTTAGTTATGAAGGGAGGAAGTTGCATGATCTTTGGGTTCCTCCCCAGACTGAGCTGTTCTGTTCATCTGTGGAGTCTGCTAGCCAGGGCATGTCACAGGGAACAGGACAGGCAAGGGCTTTGCCCCATGAGCTGCTCTCCTTTGAGGGCTTGGTGACTTGTAGGCTGAGGGGGGCATGTGAAGGCTGGAGATGAAGTAGCAGACTGCTTTATAGTTAAAAGATGTGCCCTTTCAACTATAGTCAGCACTCCTCAAGGGGAAGCTTATGTTCTGGAAGTTTCTATGAGTTATTTTTTCATTCAGTGAGCTTCCTACATGGTTCCTGCCACACAACACAACAAATGTGTCGGTAGCATGTTAGGCGGTTATATGAGGTATGAAGGAAGAGGAAGCAGAACAAAGGAAGTAGGGAACGAAGAGAAGGGGTGGAGGAGGGTAAATGTCACGTTATCTTAGGCGGGGTAAGCGACTTCTGAAGGAAGTGAGGATTGAGCTGCGGGCAGATTCACAGGCGCCTGGTGGGGCTGTACCTGTGTGCCAGGGTCACCTGATTTGTGATCTTACAAAGAAAGGACCGTGGTACTTTGCTTGTTAAAGGGAGACTTGCTGTGCACAGCTTCACGTGTTGGCTTTGCATATCCAAACACCAGGAATGGGTGGTAGACCCCTGTCTTTGAGAGCTGCATCTGACCTAATGTGGTCCCCTAACCAAATCAGAAAAAGACTAAATTATAAATTAAAATAAAGGAATTGGATATTTTCTCAAGTTTTGGAGGCCTGAAGATCATACTTTGTCCTTCTAGGGCTGGAGGCCGCCTGACAGCGAGACTGGGCGCCAGAATCCTCGTCACACACCTCCAGCTCCCAGTGACCTTACCTCAGGCGCTCACCAGCCTCTCTGAACTTCTGCGTTCCCACCCCGCAGGGGGATGGCAGCACCTGCTTCCTCAGGGTGGGCACTGAAGAGCGGAGGAGGTGACCGAAGCGCCTGGCACCCAACCAGGGCCCAGGACCACCACCTTCTCTGCGCCTTTGCCTAGACTTCCCCTCACAGTGACAGCCTTTGTGACATCAGGTTCTGGTCCCCTTGTGCGCGGTGACTTGCGACGGGGGGGAGGTGGCATTCATGGCGCAGAGGCTCCAGGAGCCTCATCACTGTTAACCGCCATGTCTCCTTCCTGAGCCTCCCTGTTTGGAGTTTTCCCTGATTTTAGTATCTTTCTCATAGCTTTACCTTACTTTTTAGTGCTCTGTGGCCTTTGATAGGGATGTGTGAATAAGGTGGCTTACGAGCAAATTAATAATCACTAGGGAATGAGTTTGCTTTGGGGAATAGCCTGCCTCACCATGAAAGATGGCACGACTGGAATAACGCAAGTGTCGTCACCTGTGGATCCAGTTTCACTGTAACAAAATATTGGGAACAATCCAAATCTTTGGTTAGGTTGGGGTTTTTTTGGATACAGTTAGTAGTAGGTTAGTGAGTGTGCTTAGAGCTTGTTTTTTAGTATGGTGGCTTTTATTGTGCTCGTTTTTGCTGTAATGGCTTTTGACCTGTGATAGTGAAAAACCGAAATTGTCTCTAGTTCTGTCCTGAATTGATGTTAAGTATTGTTATCAGCTTATGGTAAAAAGTGTTGTTTTCCTCTTTGGGAACTATAGAAAATACAACGTCTAGGAAAAACATTTGCTTTCCTGACAAAAATACTAACCTGTGGCTGATCAAAGATAAATCATAATACTCTGCTTTTTAAATTTCATATGATTTTAATGTTAGAATAATGTTTGTTTTTGAGGCTGTAAAAATTTCAGTGACTAAAATTGCCTCAGGCAGGAAGTGATTAGTTTTGTTTTGTTTTGTTTTTTGACAGCTGTAGCTATAAAAGTTCTTCATGGGGCTTCTCTGGTGGTGCAGTGGTTAAGAATCCGCCTGCCAGTGCAGGGGACATGGGTTCGAGCCCTGGTCTGGGAAGATCCCACATGCCGCGGAGGAAGTAACTCCGTGCGCCACAACTACTGAGCCTGTGCTCTAGAGCCCCGTGCTCCACAACAAGAGAAGCCACCGCAATGAGGAGCCCGTGCACAGCAACAAAGAGTAGCCCCACTCGCTGCAACTAGAGAAAGCCCGAGTGCAGCAACGAAGACCCAACGCAGCCAAAAATAAAAAATAAATACATTAAAAAAAAAGTCTTCGTGTACCTCTGCATTGCATTTAGTTTCTTCTTCTCCTGTTTGAATCATATTTTTAATGAGATAAAGCAGATAAAGGACTTAGGTTTACACCCCAGCCCAAATCCTGGTCCCTTTGCGCCTGTAACTGCCGCTGTGAGAAGATGCCCCATCGGATTGCAGGGGAAGCTAATTCTCTTTCCCGTTTCAGTGCCTCCTGGGAATCCGCTTTCAGCAGTTGGCTCTGTGGAAGAGACAGACGTCAGTTTCCCAGTGGCTGTGTTCAAAACCACCCAAAGGTACCTGTCTTTCTCTTACCATCGTTGGCAGCATAAGGTCACAGGAACCGAGGCGAGTGTGGCTTCCTTGGTGTCCTGCATCATGGGGAGTGGGGACAGGGTGCATGATGGCTCAGGAGGCCTGGACCTCTCGTTTTCTGGCTTCCACATTCAGTCACACTTAGCTCTCCCCATTTGTGGGTTACCTGCCCCACGTCTTTACAGTTTTGATCTATCGGTGTAGGTGGTGAAAGAGAAAGTCTTTCAGTAGGAAGTTGCTGCTGGGTGAATCTTTGGCGATGCACGGGAACAAACCTTTGTTTCTGCACATCTGAGGGCCAAGCTGAGTCTCACGTTTGGAAAGCAGAACAGAGATCTCGTGTAGACTGCAGTTAGTTTGGGGCACGTGTGCCCCCGGGGGCGGGCTGTGGGCTGTGCTCAACGCTTCTCGGGAGACCCTGTGTGCAGTGCATAGCAGAAGGCAGTTAGGACGTGGCGGCGCATGCTGGTCTCACCAAGCTGAAGTCAGGAAGAAAACCCGCTTCTCCCTTACTCGTCCTCTCCTGGGTTGACAGTATGGCTGCTTTTGTGAGTGTGGTGTGTGCTCTTAAAGTACCAGAACCTCATCATTTTGTCCCAGTGGGTTTGAGAAGTTCTTTAAGAGGAGTAGAAGAAACACAGACTTAGAAAACCAACAGCTCCAAAACAAAAACAAAAACGAAAACAAAATGGTAAAAGGGACACTTGACAAATCAGATTGTCAAAATTGTACATTTGAGAATTTTTTAATTCTTTAATTAAGTTAAGTAATTAATTTATTTTTGGACACACGTGCAGCATGTGGGATCCTAGTTCCCCGACCACGGATTGAACCCTTGCCCCCTGCAGTGGAAGCACAGCGTCCTAACCACTGGACCGCCGGGGAAGTCCCCACTGGAGGATTTTTTTTTTTTATTATTATTTTTTTAAAGCGTTCATTGATTTTGAGTTAGTCTGGGGAGGTGAGCGGCCGGTGGCCCGTGCGTGGGTGGGCCTGGTATTTCCTTCCCTTCACTCGTTTGTGGACGTGGCCTCCCTCCCTCCCTTTGTCTTCGGGGCTCAGCACCTCCATAGCTTGTGTGGATCTGAAGCCTCGACAAATCTGTTTGTGAAGTTACAGCGTAGTTTGGTGATGTGGGTGGGTGAAGTGAATATTCAGCGGGTGTGTTTCTCCTGGGAAATGTCTCCTGTTTGGGTAGCCAGGAGCAAGAAGTGGAGCGGGGCCCATGAAAGCTCGTTGGGAGGAGTGCTTACATGATTCGCTACAAACGTAAGACTTCTTTGAAGGCTCGGGTTTTGTCCTTAATGTTTATGCACATCTTCCCTCTATCCTATAATATGTCTGGCTGTTCCTGGGATCATTCTGGCCTTCGGGCTTCCATGGCTTTGCGTTGGGCTTGCTGCAGTGGGGCCATGTACGTCGTGGGGCAGCTCGGGCTTTTATCCTGGAACTTGTGTGAATGTTGTGCTCAGGCCCTGCGTCTGCTGTTGTTGGCTGGCTGTGGATGGATTGCCTAGTGGAGAAAGTGATTTTTGTCTCAAGCCTCTGTGTGCCCACCTTTTCTTTACTCAGGGGAATGCTTTTTTTTTTTTTAATATTTATTTGGCTCTTAGTTGCAGCACGCAGGATCGTCATCGCCGTGTGCTGGATCTTTCTTAGTTATGACACTCGGGCTCCTTAGTTGCGGCACGCGAGCTCTTAGTTGTGGCATGTGGGATCTAGTTCCATGACCAGGGATCGAACCCGGGACCCCTGCATTGGGAGCGCGGAGTCTTAGCCACTGGACCACCAGGGAAGTCCCAGCAATCTTCATTTTAAAACAGCATTGTTTTTTTTCCTGGTTACAGATGTAATACATGCTTGCTGCAAAAAAATTTGGGGAAATAAAAAGTATAAAGAAAGAAATCACCATCTGCTAACTCAGGCTGGCCTTTTTTTTTGATCCTCCTGGCCAGTCTGAAAGCAGAGCTGCTCACTCTTTCACACCCTCTGTCTGACTGTCCTGTTGCACACTCCGGCAGTGGTGCACCGCGCTGGGGGAAGTGTGAGGGATCAGCTGGGCAGGGGTCCCACGGGGCAGGGAGGATGCGCCATGTCTTCGCCTCCATGAACCTGAGAGCTGGCGGGGCCTGGCTGGCTGGGGCTCCGCGTGCTGGCGGAGAAGCCAGGGCGGGCAGTCACCTGGAGTCCTGTTTGCCGTGGTTTCAGCTGTGTCACAGGCGTCGGGTGGTGGTGAGGTTCCACACTCAGGCTCGTGTCCTAGGTGTGCAATCCTCAGTTTTCCCGTTGTTTCCAGGAGGAGGTGTGGTGTTTCCAGTGGTTATGGTGGTGTTGACAGCAGGCCATGTCTGAAGCTCCCCAGAGGGCTTGTGCCTTCTGGGCAGCGGGCTGTTTAGGCGACAGCAGCTAGCAGGCCTTGGCGCTGCACTTTCATTCTCGTCGGCACTGTTTTCTTCTGGTGCCTGCTGTCCGACCAGGGATTGAACCTGGAAAGCCCAGAATCCTAACCATTAGGCCACCAGGGAACTTCCCTCCTTCAGGATTTTTTTTTTTTTTTTTCTCTTTTGCGGTACGCGGGCCTCTCACTGCTGTGGTCTCTCCCGCTGTGGAGCACAGGCTCCGGACGCGCAGGCTCAGCGGCCATGGCTCACGGGCCCAGCCGTTCCACGGCATGTGGGATCTTCCCGAACCGGGGCACGAACCCGTGTCCCCTGCATCGGCAGGCGGACTCTCAACCACTGCGCCACCAGGGAAGCCCTCCTTTGGGATTTTTAAAGCCAGTTTGGAGGCTTAGTGCTCAGATGTGCCACATTTTAATCCCTCTTCTTGCATTGGTTCCTGTTTATTAAAAGAATCCCAGGCTAAAATTGTCCATGTTAGTAGGAAACAAAACCAAGACCTGTCCTGCGGAGTGTGAGCTGCCCTCGGAGAGAGGCGCAGCCCGTGTGTGTGAGGCTCGTCTGAGGAAGAGGCCCAGGGTTGCTATGCCGTGCCCTGCCTGGGACCTCAGCTCTTCTGACTGCTCGTCTCTTTTCTAGGTGGACCGGCTGGAAGTCGTGAACAAACAGTTTGTGGGTGTTATTACTGCCCCTGGGACATCGTCTGAGGTGAGGGCTGGGTTCAAGGCCGGTGTCCTAGACGTAGGTTTTGGTTTTAGCGTAAGGTGTAGTTTTCTGGGAATTCCCTCGTGGTCCAGTGGCTAGGACTCTGAGCTCTCACTGCTAAGGGCGCAGGTTCAATCCCTGGTCAGGGAACTAAGATCCCGCAAGCCTCGTGGCCAAAAAGAAGGTATAGTTTTCTGTTGTTTTAGAGAAATGCCTTCCCTGGTTTCACTTTCCAGCACCCACTTGTGCTCGTTTGTTTTGGTGACACGACAGGAACAGTCTTCTGAGTAGCGCAGGACCCTCATAAAGCTATAACAGTGCTTCAGTTTTGCCGAGTAACACGTGCCAGCTGCCAGCTGAGATCTGGAAGGGGGAAGAATAAAATGACGGAGGAAGGCGACGTCAGCTGTCGATGGGCATTTATACTTCGACCTCAGACCTAAGCCTGTGGTTTGGGGCCAGGACAGGTGGCCTGTCAGAGCTGCTCCGGGCTTTGCTGGGAGAGGCGCTGGGGAGGGGTGGCGGCTGTGGGGGGCACCCCCTACAGCGCCTGGTGCCTTGGTCTCTGTAGAAGTTTGTGTGGTTCAACATCGGCAGCGTGCACACCTTCGAGCGCAACCTGGAGACCATCCACTGGGAACTGGGCATCGAGCTCCCGGAGCAGACGGCCGTGGTCTACACCACCGAGAGCGATGGGTGAGTGGGTGCAGCTGGGCCCGGTACTGGCCACGCAGCACTTCCTGCTGTACCCGCTCAGGCGTGTTACAGGCGTTCTCCGATAGTCACAGTGTCTGTGGTGGAAGATAAATTTGTTGGCTCTGTTTTTATTGAGGAAAGAATTGATCGGGGAAATGTTTAGCTAGGCAGCCTGAGGACTGTGCAGTGGGCCGGGAAGGGTTCAGCTGCGGGGAGGCTGTGCTGGGTCTGGAGGGGTTCTGAGGGAGGGGCCGCAGCTGCCCTGCCCGCCCCACAGGTGAAATCGAGCAGGTAGGTGTGCGTGGATGGGGGAAGCTGCATATACAGGTTGGCACATTAAAAAACAAACTGTTGGGGCTTCCCTGGTGGCGCAGTGGTTGAGAGTCCGCCTGCTCATGCAGGGGACACGGGTTCGTGCCCCGGTCCGGGAAGATCCCACATGCCGCGGAGGCGCTGGGCCCGTGAGCCATGGCCGCTGAGCCTGCGCGTCCGGAGCCTGTGCTCCGCAACGGGAGAGGCCACAACAGTGAGGGGCCCGCGTACCGCAAAAAACACACAAAAAAAACTGTTCCCTTTTGTGTAGCAAAACCAAGTTCTGGAGCCGTCCGCTGTTCATGGCCTGGAGGCAGTGTTTCTGGCTTGTCTCTCAAGGGAATGTGACAGATGGTTTTCTTGGACTTTCTAGGTCTTTCTTGCGAAGCCTGGTGCCCACCTTTCTCCTGATCGGAATCCTCCTCTACGTCGCAAGGAGGGGCCCGATGGGGGCTGGGCATGGCAGGAGAGGAGGGGGCCTCTTTACCGTTGGCGAGACCACAGCCAAGATCATGAAGAACAACGTCGGCGTGCGCTTTGCAGACGTGGCTGGTTGCGAAGAAGCCAAGTTGGAGATGATGGAGTTTGTGAATTTCCTGAAGAATCCCAAGCAGTATCAGGACCTCGGGGCCAAAATTCCAAACGTACTGATTTGAGAAAACATGATGCTCTGAGCTTCGCCCTGGTTCATTGTGGACAGAGCTGGGACGGTGTAGCTTTTGGTAATGATACTGTGTCTTATTAATCACAGTGGAGAGTGGAAATCGCATTTGCAGAGTAGTAAAGTGAACATCCTCTTATCTGATCAGCTGTTTTAAACTATAAAACTGGAATCATAGGGACAGTGCACGCCCACCTGGAGTGTGTTTATTTCACCTTCAAGCGCAAACATACGTCTTTGTTGGTGTGGTGTCTCGTTTAGAGCACAGGCCTTCCTTTGAGTTTGGCCCCAGTGATCAAATTCTCTGTTAAATATCTTGCACAAAGCAATTAACGTCTATAGTTTTGTTTCTTTAAAATGAACTGAGAACGTAGAAGCAATCTGAGTGCAGGATCCTATATTTTTATGACTTTTTCTTACTCTTTCAGTTTTCTATCCATTCAGTTTGACAGCATTTTTCTTTAACAGTTTGCCTTTATTACTTTATTATCTAAAGTCTTCAACTTTGTTTTTGAAAAAACAGCTTTCTTTACCATTACTTATTATCAAAGTATATAATTAAAATAAGCACATGGAATTCCCTGGCGGTCTAGTGGTTAGGACTTGGGGCTTACCTTGCCATGGCCCGGGTTCAGTCCCTGGTTGGGAAACTAAGATTCTGCAAGCAGTGTAGTGTGGCCAAAAAAACCCAACAAACTGTCAAGTACAACTCTCGTAAATGGGTCTGGGATCAGATGCAGCTGCCTCTCGGGAAGCCCACGAGCAAGTAGTGGGACAGGTGTGCGGTGTGGATGCAGGTTGGGGTGCTGTGCGGAGGAAGTGGAGCTACGGTGATTCTGGCCACTCCTCTACCTGTGGGTGCCCCTGGGCATCGACCTTTTGAGGGCCTGGCTGAAGCTGTGAGTCCTTTTCCCAGAAAGGTTTGCGTCTCACACGGAATAGATTCACAGACCCCTCGAGGCGTCCCTGGGCCCTGGACCAGGCTCCGAGCTCTCGGGTGGGTGGTGCTCACCTCACTGACCTTCCTGGTGGCCCCGTGCTTCCCCCAGCGTGCCCTGAACAACAGGAGAGCATGACTGACCGCTGGGGCTTTGTGGGCAGGAGGTTTGTACTTCTGTCTGACCACCTGGTGAGAGCTGGCTGGAAAGCCGGGTGTGGGGGGCACAGAAGGTGCCCTGCCTTGAGGAGACCCTCTGCGAATCCGCATCCACGTTCACGGGGACGTGGGGCCCTGACGCCTTGTGGTTTTGAGTTTTGGGCTCCCTCCTCCCTCCATTTACGTATTTTAGTTTTGTCCTTAAAGACTTAAAAAAACAACCTTAGAGTCTCCTTTGAAATAAGTAGATATTAACCCACACCCTCGACTAGAAATGGAGCAATAAGAGCCCCGTTTAAATCTCTCCTCGTTTTTCACGTGTAATGGTAACCCCGAAAGGAGCACTGAGGTGTGTTTCTGGGGCGTGAATTATGAATTTCAACCTTAAGTAAGCGTAGAAAAAGGCAGGTTGTCGATCAGGAAGCACAGGTGCCAGTGACCACACACAGGTGCCGCCTTCACAGCTGCCGGTGGACGAGCTGGACAGAATCACGTGACCAGGTCTGGGGAGTGGGCTCTTGTTCGTCCTGGTGTGAGTTGGTGTGTTTCGTAGGGCAGTTTGGCAAAGACCGTTAAACATCAGACCGCGAGATCCAACGAGCCCTGCCCTGGGAGCGTTGCCTGAAGAGATAACCTGCTCGGCTGGACTGGGGGTGTGGGGGGCTTTCCCACGTCTGCAGCGTTTGAACATTTCATGGTGAACGTGCGTTCACTTTACAAGCAGGAAGTATCACACCGGAAGCAAACCTTAGCCGACCCGCATGGAGCAGGCCTAGAAAACGCCTGTTCAGTAGAATGTGACTGTCTCCTCGGCTCCGTCTGTACCCTTTCAGAACGAGGCATTGCCTTTCTGTTTCAGGGAGCCATGCTCACTGGTCCTCCTGGTACCGGCAAAACGCTTCTCGCCAAGGCGACTGCAGGGGAGGCCAGCGTGCCCTTCATCACCGTGAACGGGTCCGAGTTCCTGGGAATGTTTGTCGGCGTCGGTCCAGCTCGGGTAGGTGGATGCGCCCTTGTCCTTGCCCTGGGCTTCGTGTGGGACCCTGGCAACAGGCGCAGAGCACAGATGTGCAGGGGGACCCGGGCGGGCAGGCAGAGCAGCTGAGATGAGAATCGAGTGCCAGAGGCGAGGGCTTAGCTTGGTGAGCTCTTTAGTCCTGTGTTGGTACCAGTGGCAAAGCAGACCCTGCGTGGACTCCTGTTTCACGTCCGTGACGTGTATGCAATGGCCTGAATAAATGCTCCCTGTGTCTTGTTCGTTGAGGAGATTGACGCGATGGGCAGGAATTGCGGCCGTGGGCACTTTGGGGGCCAGAGCGAGCAGGAGAACCCCTGAACCAGCTGCTCGTGGAGCTAGACGGTGAGCGGCTGCACGACCGTCCCCCAGGCCTTCCTCTGTGCGGGACCTTCCCGGGCGAGAACCCCTGCTTGCTGTGTTTTGAGGAAGGCTGTTTTCGGCACACACAGTGGAGGGAGCTGCCCTCAGAGCTCAGCGCAGGACGGGACCGACACCCAGGCTCCTTCCACGTTGGCCTCTGACCCGGGCCGCCTCCTGGCCCAGAACCCCTCTCCGCTCTCCCCCCTGGGGACCACTGCTCGGGGAGGTCCCAGCTCCGCGTGACAGCCCGGCAGCCCTGCCGAAGCTTCGCGGGAAGTGTCTAGGCGTTCTTACTAGTTTCCAGATTTGGAGAAGCTTTTGTCGGACCTTTGGCAGGTCTTGTCGTCGCTTTGGCTTTGGGGCTGTGTTGGGGTCCCCGACATGACCCAGGGTTTGGTGATTCGCCGGGAGGACTCCATGTTTAGTTGGATTCAGGACCACGGTTGAGTGGGGAGCAGGTGCCTGGTGGCCAGGGAAGCTGGTCACAGCCTCTGGAGCCCTGGAGTCACAGGATGCAGCTACTTCCGTGGCAGCGGGCTGGGTGACACTCGGGAGTGGGGTTTCCCCTGGGGGCTGGTCACGTGGCAGCCTCTGCCCAGTACGTGCTACGATCCCAGCCTCCCAGGAGGAAGGCAGGTGCTTCGCAGAAACCACACGTCTGCACGCACAGTTGAGGCACAGGGAGCCCCTCTTATCAGGGAGCGGTCCTGAATCCCAGGTCCCAGAGGTGGCCGAGGGCCCCCGTGAGCAGGCCTTTCTGCAGATGAGTGCTGGGTGAGCTCAGGCCCCCACCGCCCGCCTGCCTTCCAGTCAGGCTCCCTGAGCCCAGCCAGCCGTCCGGGGCCTGGGTGGAGGGAGGTCTCCGCAGCGGTCCAGGGCCCCGATGGTGGAGGCTCTGCCTGGCCCCTGCAGCTCGCCGCATGGTGTCAGAGGCCGTGATAGACCAGTAATGAATTAGGATGGGCGTCCGTGGCCTGAGGAACGTCTGGTTACCCACCAGTGCACGTGCGCCTCAGTCAGCATTGGGGGCCGCGGGGACCAGAGCCACCGGTTGCCTCCGGAGACAGGTCAGAGCTAGCCCTGGGCGTGAGTGTCCGCTCCACACTGAGCGGCCTGTGCAGTGGGCTGCGGGCCCGCAGGAGAAGCAGGCCCAGCGTGGGGCTTCCGGGGTGGGTGGCAGGGGTCCTGGGAAGACGGGGCCAGCTGCGCAGGGGAGGAGCCCTGGGAAGAGGAGAGTCTCCTGCTGCCTGGGCCCCCTCCTTGGGCTCACCTGCTTCTCATGTCCAGGGTTCAGCTCTACCACGAGCGTCATGGTGCTGGCGGGCACCCACCGCCCCGACATCCTTGACCTGGCCCTGACGCGGCCCGGCCGGTTTGACCGTCAGATTTGCATTGGTGAGTGTGCTGGTTGCCTGGGTGCTGAGGCTTGGCTTTTCCTTCCTTTGGGTTAAAAGTTGGGTTAGATCTTTAGCTGTGTATTTGGAGAAGATTTTGATCGGGGTCCTAAAGCCGTTAATACAGCGTTGTGAAAACGGTGGAGGTGCGTGGGTGCCCCCCACTTTGGGAAGAACAGGTGTACTTGGGGCTGGGGGAAGGTCGCTGCAGTCCATGCAGGTGGGAGCGAGGTGACAGACTCGGATCCTTCGGCTTTTACTTTCTGTGCGCCGTTGGCGAGAGCAGCATTCACCCTGGCCCTTTCCACTGGTGAGGAGATCCTGGGAGTTTAGGACTTGAGTGCTGCGTGGACACCCGGCTGCCAGGGCAGCCAGAGTTTTGCTTGTGGTTGGGTCCCTGTCCTGGGATGGATTTGCGTGGGCCAGAGGCTCCACGGTCAGGAAGTTCTTTGACGTGTTGAAGAGCTGAACGTACGTGACCTGTGGGTCGTTTCTGCCGCGGGGAGCTCCCTGGCCCGGGTCGGACAGTGAAGTGTGCAGCACAGACACGCAGGGGAGGGCCCTTGCAGTGAAGTGGCTGCAGGTGGCCCCGCCCTGGCCCTCAGTGCCTCTCTCTCTGTTAGGCCCCCCTGACATCAAAGGCAGGTCGTCCATCTTCAGGGTCCACCTGCGTCCACTCAAGTTGGACGAGAGCCTCAGTGAGGACGCCCTGGCGAGGAAGCTTGCGGCCCTCACTCCAGGCTTCACAGGTGGGCCGTGCGGGTCTGGACATGTCGGTGGGTGGTATCTGGTTGTGCCACTTGGTCCTGGCATGTGCTACCCTTGTCCTTAGAGCTTTTGAGTCTGACGGACATATCGGAGGCCTCAGAGATGATTAACCCCAAGGCTGGCTTGTGCCTGTTTGAACTCCTGCCACCCCGGGAACATAGTGCAGTGACGTCTTGTCCCCTTGGCATGCTGCCCATTGAAGGGGTCATGGTTCAGCACTTCCCAAATTGGATGACAGACCTGAGTCTCCACGTCCAAGAAATTGAATAAACTCCAAGTAGGGATAAACCCAGAGACGTCCACACTGAGATACAGTGTAATTCATGTTGGTCAGAGATAACGAGAGACTGTTGAAGCCAACCAGACAGAAGGGACACCTAGTGGGGACGGGTCTTCAGTAAGGTTAACAGCCGATTCTTCTTGGAGACCATGAGGCCAGAAGGCCGTGGATCTGGCAAGACGGTTCTTCAATAGGGAAGGAGAAATAAAGGCATTCCTAGATTGTTTTTTTAAAGTTGAGGGAACTTACTGTATTTAAACCTGCCCTCCAGGAAATGCTGGAGTCCTTTGGGCTGAAATGAAAGGGCGCTGGCCAGTGACTCGAAGCTGTGTGGGGAAATAGCCCTGGGAGAGGCAACTGCATAGGTAAACGTAAAGGCCAGCATCCTGTGTGTTTTTGGTTTGCAGCTCCTCTGTGTTCCCTTTATGATTTAAAGGGCAGGTGCTTAAACCCATAAAGACACGTCTGTGTTAATGGGCACACGACGTAAAAAAAAAAAGTAACCTGTGAAGGTGGGAGGGGCTGTGTAGGAACAGAACCTTTGTACGTTGTTAAAGCTGGAAAGGGAAAAACTGATTCTAACCTCCCCGTGGAGCTTCCAGGGGACTGAAGAGCCAGCACAGTCTGTGCAGAGCAGAGAAGGAAGACACACTTCCCTAATGCAGAACTTACTACAAAGCTCCAGCAAACAGAAGGGGGCTGCTGGCGCAAGGGTGGGCGTCGACCAGTAGAGTAGAACTGGGAGCCTAGATGTGCGCTTGTGCATCTCGGTCAGTTGTTGTTTTTTAAAATTTATTTTATTCATTTATTTTTGGCTGCGTTGGGTCTTCATTGCGTGCGGGCTTTCTCTAGTTGTGGCGAGCGGGGGCTACTACTTTTTTTTTTTTCTTTTGCGATACGCCGGCCTCTCACTGTTGTGGCCTCTCCCGTTGCGGAGCACAGGCTCCGGACGCGCAGGCTCAGCGTCCATGGCTCACGGGCCCAGCCGCTCCGCGGCATGTGGGATTTTCCCAGACCGGGGCACGAACTCGTGTCCCCTGCATCGGCAGGCGGACTCTCAACCACTGTGCCACCAGGGAAGTCCTTGGTCAGTTGTTTTTGTCAAGGGTGTGAAGACCATTTGATGGGGAAAGAACAGTTTGTTCAATCAAATGCGCTGGGACGACGGTGTCCACAAGCAAAAGGACGAAACTAGACCTTAGACCACATGCAGCGGTCAAGTCAAAATGGATAAGAGACCTAAACTGTGGAGCTAGAACTATAAAGGTCTTAAAAGAAAATCTTCGTGACCTTGGATTTGGCAATGGTTTCTTAAAGCACAAGCAACAAGTGAGAAAACAAATTAGAGTTTTTCAAAATTAAAATCTTTTGTGCGTCAAGGGACATTATTGAGGTGGTGAGAAGACAGCCCACAGAATGGAAGAAACTATTTGGAGATTATGCATCTCGTAGGGGTTTATAATCCAAAATATTTAAAGAACCCGATTTAAACATGGGAAAAGGATTTGAACATTTTTCCAAAGAAGGTCTGCAGGTGGCCAGAAAGCATATGAGCAGGTGCTCAGTGATGGTAGGAAAATGCACATCAAAACCACAGTGTGGTGCCGCCTCACGCCCACCAGGATGGCCGTAAGAGGCAGATGCATGAGTCGCCAGGGCTGTAGGGAGGCGGCCATGCTCACACGGTGCTGGTGGGGATGTAAGATAGTGTGGCCACGGGGATCCACCTGGCAGTTCTTCCAGAAGTGAAGGACAGTTACCGTATGACCCCAGTTCCACTCCTCGGTATCTAAGAGAATTGAAAACATTTGTTCACACAAAGGCTTTACACAGATGTTCACAGCAGCATAATTCATAATAGCCGAGAGGTACAGGCCACTCGTGTCCAGCGGTGCATGACCGGATAGGTGTGTGTAGAGTGGGTACAGAGGGCCAGCTGTACTGGCCATGTTATATCAGGGACTTGAGCGTCCGTGGAGTTTGCTATCTCCTGTGGAGGCCTCGGGGCGGCTGTGCATGTGATGGAACCTCTTTCAGCTGTGAAAAGGGATGAAATAACCAATACACGCTACGATAGCAGATGAACGTGAAAACACTGTGTCGAGTGAAAGAAGCACACAAAAGACCACCTATCATGTGATTCCATTTATGTGAAACGTCCAGAAGAAGCAAATCCATAGAGATAGAAAGTAGGCTAGTGGTTGGCTGGGCATGTGTACAGGAATTAGCCACATACGTCACATCGGTGATGGAAACGTCTGAAATGAGATCAGCGCAATGGTTGCACATCTTGATAAACTTACCAAAAGTGTTTGAAATGTACACTTAAAACGGATAAATTTTATGTTAAATAACTCATACCTCAGTAAATTGTTCAACCAAAATACTGGCTGAAAGCAACGGTGACTGACAGAGCAGGTCCCGTTTTCCTTCCAGTCCTTGACCTAGTTTAGCTCTGGTCCCTCTGCTGGAGATTTTCCTCTAACAGTCCGCCCTGGGGCACTGATGGGACTGTTTCTCCTTTTCCGGGTCAGGTGCTGATATTTCTAATGTTTGCAACGAAGCGGCCCTGATCGCCACCCGCCACCTGAGTCCTTTTGTCCAGGAGAAGCGCTTGGAGCAGGCGGTTGAGAGGGTCGTCGGAGGCGAGCCGGGCAGTGCTGGGGGGCGGTTTCCAGCTTTGACCCACAGCGGGCCCACCCTGGGGCCCAGCTTCACTTCAGTGAGCTGCAGTCGTGGACAGTTTTCCAGACCAAAATCTGGGACTTGGGATCTGCCAGCAGCTTTCGTGCTCTTACTAGAGCAACATTTAGAATTTCAAAGAGATGTAACCTCCAGGGCGCTGCGTCAGACCCAGGTTCGGGTGCTGCCCGTGGCCGAGAGGCAGGTTTTTTGCGTGCTTCCTTGGGAAGCTTCAGCGTGGGGTAGAGGTCTCCCGAGTGCCCTCCCGGGAACGGAGGTCCGGGAGGTGTCCGTGTGGCCAGCAGCTGTCCTTCATGATCCCGCCCCACAGCTGTGAGAACCAGCCCGTCTCCAGACAGCAGGTTGGCAGGGCTGCTTTGTCTTTGCTTCATGTTTTATTGAAGTGTGGTGTGCACAGACAAGTGTCAGTGACCCAAGGCAGTCGCCACAGCTGCTCGACGCTGTCCTGGCGGCGCCGCTGAGCTGACCAGCCCTGAAGCTGAGCTCACGCGAGTCGTGGTGCCTTCTCTGTGCCCTGTTCCCTGCCTGCAATTGGGTGTAGGCGGCATAGAGAGCGCTCCTGGTCTCCCTGCGTCCGGCTTCACTGCCAGTTAGGCCACGGAGAGTAGCTAACCCCCTTGGCTACAAACGGGCCCCCAAAGGCACCTGCCGCTTGCACGGTGGGGCAGAAGGCAGTGTAGCATCTGGTGTGGAGGGACAGGTACCCAGCAGGCCTGAGCGGTGTGCGTGGAGCGGGCAGGCTGCGGGCCTGTCCTGGGCGGACGGAGGCCCTGAGCAGCCCCCAACACACCCGCGGTGCAGAATGGGGCCTTGGCACCCACCTCTCAGCTGTCCGTTTGTCCTCTGCCTCTTGCCGTGAACTTGACTTGCAGGTCTCGAGAAGAAGACGCAGGTCCTACAGCCCAGCGAGAAGACGACGGTGGCCTACCGTGAGGCTGGCCACGCGGTGGTGGGCTGGTTCCTGGAGCACGCAGACCCCCTGCTCAAGGTTGGCCCATCCCCCTGCGCATCTGCGGTGTGGTTCAGGGCCCACTCCCCTCCCGGGGGTGCTGTGTGGGCACGGTGCATTCCAGGTGGTGGCCCTCTTCACTCTTTGAGGATGTAATCGTCTAGAATTTGTTACACGATTCCCTGAGGGGTGGGTGGGCAGAGAGGGGGGGGTGCTGGTTCCAGGAGGGGTCTGGATGCTGGCCACCTGACACTTGGAGGTTCCACGTTAAACTCACCTCACTCTAAACTTTCCCCTGACGGCACGGCTCCTCCACAGCTTCCTGGGACGGCGGGACAGAGGGGGTTTCTGTGTTCATCCTTGGGGTGACCTGTCAGCGCTGGAGCCCAGGGTTTCCTCTCCTCCTCCGGGATACCCGGGGACCCTGGGGGTGACAGGGCACGCCTGCCGTATCTGGCAGGTGTCCATCATCCCCCGGGGCAAGGGGCTCGGGTATGCCCAGTGCCTGCCCAGGGAGCAGTACCTGTACACGCGGGAGCAGCTCTTCGACCGCATGTGCGCCATGCTGGGTGGCTGGGTGGCCGAGCAGCTGTTCTTCGGGCAGATCACCACGGGGGCCCAGGACAACCTGAGGAAGGTCACCCAGAGTGCCTACGCCCAGGTAAGGCAGTGTCCGCGGGGGCTGGGAAGGGGGCTCAGGGCACCGTCTGCCAGGCTCACGCCCGCCCCTCGCCTGCCCCAGATTGTGCAGTTCGAGATGAGCGAGAAGCTGGGCCAGGTGTCCTTCGACCTCCCCTGGCCTGGCAAGGCACTGGTGGAGAAGCCGTACAGCGAGGACACGGCCCAGCTCATCGACCAGGAGGCTCGGCGGCTGGTCAGCTCTGCGCACACGCACACCCTGGACCTGTTGACGCGCTCCCGGGAGCGGGTGGACGAGGCGAGTGGGGCCGGCCCGTCCCCAGGGTCGGGGCGGGGGCTCTGCGGGGCGCCGAGCGGACGGCCTGACATGGCCCGGTGTGCAGGTGGGCAGGCGGCTGCTGGGGAAGGAGGTGCTGGAGCGTGCCGCCATGGTGGAGCTGCTTGGGCCCCGACCCTTGGCGGAGAAGACCGCCTACGAGGAGCTCGTGGAGGGCACCGGTGGCCTGGAGGACACGTCCCTTCCCCAGGGGCTGAAGGGCTGGTGCTGGGGGCCGGAGGAGGGCGGCACGGAGTGCCCCCTGCAGGAGAGCCCAGCCTAGCGCCCCTGCCTGGAGAGCAGCCTCTGGAATCTCCAGAGAGCAAATTAAAACGCGTGATAATCACAAATGGGTGTTTTCAGGTCAGGGTCCTCTGAGCCCACGGGGATTCCAGCTCCCAGAACGTGCCCTTCCACCGAGGCGGGGGCTGGGACCCTGTTCCCGAGTCAGAGGGGAGGGCAGTGGCCGAAACGCACCTGCCCCCTGGGGGCCTGCGTGTAGGACCCCCCTGGGCCTCCCCCGAGGTGGGTGGTGGGCTCATCTGCCGGGGAGAGCTGCCCAGCGCGGGGACATCGGTGCTGGTCACCTCACCTGCCCTGGGGAGAGACGGGGCGGGGGCTTTTGGCCCAGTTCAGAAATCCTCCAGGTCTGGTGAGGTTCGGAATTGAGGAAAGGAGGACACTAGCCAGGCGCCCAGCACGCAGCTGTCAGGGTGCTGGAAGGCCAGTCAGTCCTTACGGAGGGGCCTCGCCACTTCCACACGCGGGTGTCTGTGGGGGCTGAGCCTGAGGGCTGCCCCAGCGGAGCCACCCCTGTTCTCAGGGTCGGGGCCTTGCCAACCCTGCGTTTCCGGGAAGCTGTGTTCCTCGTGGCCCGTGTTGTTAGGGTCCAGGAGAGGGGGCTCTGGGTTGCTCCACGTGGTAGGACAGCCACCGGGGGCCGTAGCTAAGCTCTAGGGCTGAGCCTTCCATTCCCCGGTTGGTCCTGGAGCGAGACCAGGGCCCAGCCCCGGGGAGTCGGGGTTAGTGGAAATGGCCCCGCGGGTCCCCAGAACACGGCCAGCGCGTCAGAGTCGTCAGAATTGTGACAGTAGCAGCAGCTGCTGCCTTGCGGTGGGTGATGCGGGCTGACTGCGGGAGCAGGGGCACCGCCCCACGTGCCCGCCGCTGCTGTCCCAGCCATGGCCACACGCTGGGCCTCAGGGATGAAATTTGCCAAATCGTTTGCTATGTTTGCCTCAAAAATAGAGTTTCCAGCTTGGGACAAACACTTTCAACTTCGTTGCTTGTGAAATGTGTATTGCTGAATTTCTGAGATCTCCGGGGTTCGCCCTGTGACGCAGCCTTGAACACTCAGCCTCCGTGTGTTGAGCTGCTTCGCGTCCTGCAGGGGCCTGTCCTGGGGCTTCTTCTGGTGGAGGTGGGGTGCTCTCCTTGACCCCAGGAAGGACTCACGTTGTCCTGAGCCTGGGGGTCTGTTCCTTGGGAGACTGGGTGCAGCCCCTCCCCGGGTCCAGGGCACGCCCCTGGGGACAGCGCCCCTGCCTGCGTGCCCCGTGCCTGCACCCCCTCCAGTCTCCTCAGCCCCCCCTTCACCTCGCACCCTGTCTGGGCCATCGCCCCACCTGGGCCGATGCCTGGCCAAGGATCTCGGGTTAGGGAGGCTCAGCCCCGCAGGAGGAACCGCCCGGCACGGGGCACGCGGCCTGCGTCTCATGGTGGTTAAAACGGTCAGGGTTTAGGCTTCATCCTTGGTCTTCTGCTCACAGCCGGACCCTGCCTGGCGGCTGCCTCCCCAGGAACCTGCCCCAGGCTGGGAAGAGCCTCTCGGGAGTACCTTTGCCTCTTCCAGCCTGGGCTTGTGGAGGCAGGGTCTTCGCTTCTTTAATGCCTCGAGAGCCAGGGCGCTTGGCCCTGAGATGTGACCCAAATAAGAGCCCAGGGCATGTCACAGTGGAACCCCCAGTGGCTTTAGCTGGGGGAGGGCCAGAGCGTGGAGCTCCTGGAGGCCCCTGGAGCAGCCACCCCCGGCCCGCACGCCTGAGCTCCCACGTCAGCTGGAAAGGAAGAGACTGGTCGGCGAGACTTAGGACAGGGTGCCGTTTTAATCCTGCTGTTTGGAAATGAGATCGGCAGAAGCCATAGCGAGAAGGATGGGAACTCGGCCCGGGGGAAGACTGGGGGGCGGGGGGCACGGCTGCCCTCACGGGATCCCTTTTAAGTGAAATTCTTGGTTGTGTCTGGAAGACACCTCCCTGTTGCTGCCCCGCACGTGCCCCTCCTGGCGCACAGGGCGACCCTTCTCCTGGCGGGACGTGCTGTAGCCACGCCCCGTGGGCCCAGCATGTGCCCAGGCCTGTTTTCCTTCCCCAGAAACGTTTCAGTGGAGAAGGGGTCAGGGCAGGTGGCCTTGGGGACTAAAAGCAAGCTTACACGTTTATTGTAAAACTGTTCTTGGACTCGCTGTCTGACTGGAAGCCGGTTCCGTCCCTTAGTATGTAAGCAGCGTCCGGAGCAGCCGAGTCTGGCACCCCGGAATTGGGGGCCAGGCGCTGTGCCCAGGTCCCTTCACGTCCCCACGCCCCTCGGGCTGCTGCACGCGTGTGCGTGCGTGTGTCTGGTGGGCCGCGGGGACTGTCATTGCAAGGACCGGGGGAGGGCGAACCTCGCCTGCCCCTGCCCTGCCCGGCGGTCTGAGGCAGTCGTGACATATTTGGTGTTCCGAGCTCAGGAGGTGGGTCTGGCTCTCAGGCAGGGCTCACGACAAGCAGGGTGTTAGGGTCTGGGGGCTCTGGTGCTGACACTTACTGGGCGGCAGGAGGGGCGCAGGGTTGGAATCAAGGCGGTTAGGGCAGCAGGGTGTCCCGCGGGCTGGAGCTTGGCACTGCCGTTCAAGACTGGAGCCCCGAGACCCCCGGGGGGTTGCAGAGCGCCTCTCACGGGCAGATCCCTGCTCACCGCACCCCTAGCCGGGAGTCTGGTGACAGACAAGAATACCATTCCTACAGACAGAAGTCTCGTCTCATCCCTGGGCCTGGTCCCTGATCCAGCGACCAGGAAGAGCTGGACGTAAGGCCACTGGGCTGTGCTTATGCAGAGGCGCCACGTGGGGCGGGCAGCGTCCACGGGGCCACGGCCGCCCGGACCTGCCCCGCCTCGGCCCCGGGCCAGCCGGCCTAGTCCTCCTTGGGCCTCTCCACGGTGAGAAACGTGTCCACAACGGCAGGCTGCCGCTCGGGGTCACCAAAGGGCTGCTTCTCACGGTTCTGCTCGGCCCTGGTGCGTGTCCAGGAGGGGGAGCGCAGACAGCCGGCCCTGGGCAGCGGGTGTAGGCCTGGTGGGAACACAGGCTGGGGTCAGTGTGGCTTGGGGTCCCAGGTCACTCCTTCAGCTACTGGGCTGGGCCCGTGTGTGCCTCCAGCACGGCGTCGGACCACACGTTGGGGTCCCCTGGGCACCGGCAATGTGTACACGTGGGTCTGGGTGCGGCCCGGCCAGGGGCTTTCCTGTTGTCCCCAGGCGGGTCCCCGTGCGGCTGAGGCGCCTGCCCTTGGGGGTGAGCCTGGCCCGGAGCAGGTGCCACTCCCCCCCCCACCCCCACCCCGCCTGCATGGGCAGTGAGCCGGGAGGGGGGAGGGTCCCTGGGCCCCCATACCCCTGGCAGCTCCCGTGCCGTTTCTGCGGCCTGCGGGCTCCAGCCGCTTCCCGGGAACTGAGCTGAGGAGGGGCTAGGACTGGTGAACACCACCCCCTTCGTGCTCTGCCTACTTGGGATTAAACCCAAGTAGTGAATTCTGCTTTCAGTGGGACTGTGGCTGTGGCCTTACGTTCGCATTTGAAAAGTGAAATTAAGGAGGGGTAGAGAAATCCCTGAGAGCTGGCAGATAGGTGTGTGAAGTGCAGAAATGGTGAGTGAAATGGTGCCGTGTCGACAAACACTTAAACACGCGTCAGAAAGGAAATCATTTTCCAAAATGGGTCTCCAGGGAGCGGTGCTGGGTGGCCTGAGGCCCCAGGACGTCCCGCAACCCCCTCCAGACCCCGGCAGCAGCCCCACCTGCGGGCGAGTCGCTGGCCAGGTTCTCGTCATCCGAGTCGGCGAAGACCTCGGCCAGCTCCTGGTCGGACATGTCAGTCAGCTCGGTGAGGTCCAGGAGGTCGAAGTGTACCTCCAGGGACGAGACGCTGCTCAGGGGCTCTGGGGGCAGAGGGGTGCGTCAGCGGGGCCAGGTGAAGGCCAGTGCGGTGGGAACGAGGTGGGGCTGACCCATCCCCGGCACCTGCTCCCTGGGGCGCACCCGAGGCCCAGGGACCCGCCCCTGGTCCCAGGGAGCACGCTGGGACAGGTGGGCTGTACTTACGCCGCCTCTCCGTGACCTGCAAGAGACCCGGTGCCGGTACTGGGACGCCCACCTCCTCCTCGGCCACAGGTGAATGGTTGCTGGTCCCCGTCCCAGGAACGGGGGTGCCCAGGGCAGCCCTTGGCACCTCGACCTCCTTAACTACCCCTGCAACAGAGAGAGCGTTACCCGGGAGGGGACTGCGGTCTCCCACCGCCACCCCCAGGACGCAGGCTGGGAGGACTTGAGAACCTGGCCCATCGAGCCCTCCCTTGAGGCTGTGGGCAGTGATCGCAGTGGCCAGGGGTGACCTTGGGTGAGGAAGCCAGACAAGGGGCAGAGGGCTTCTCTGAGGATGCTGCCCTTCCCTGTAACCCTGATTTCCAGACCCTTTGCCCTGATTACTTGAGCAGGAATGACCACGGGTCTCGCGGGGACACTTGCTGGTCCTGTCGGAGACCCCAAGACACCAATACTGTCACCTGTCTCCACTTTCTGGTCCAACCTACGGGCGGGTGGGCGGTTCTGCATTTGCTTGCCCTTTGGCGCCCTTTAATCCAGAATGGCCCCGGCTCACGTGTCTGTCCCGTGTTGTGTTTGAATCCACATAACACGTTCTCAGATGAAACGAGGACAGTGGCCACAGCAACCCCTCCCCACCGACCACACCTCCGGACTGGGAATGTTACTCCAGGGTGTTTCCTATGCAATTCTTGTTTTTATGTAATGGCTCATTTCATGTAACTTTTTGTCGGGTGAGAGGCGAGGCCCCGTGGGGATCTGCTTGGTGGAGACTGTGCCACCCAGGGGCGGGCCCTCCACCCCACGGAGTGCTTGCTGTCACCAGGGCAGACTGCTCCATCCACACCTCCTACCAGCTCCTCCCGAGTGTTCCAGGGCCCTCTGCCCCACACAGCCAGGGGTCCCAGTCATCTGGCCGGCACATGCCCTGAGGCAACGGGACCCCTGGCTCCCTGGCGTCCCCACTGCTGCTCTCTCCTGAGCCCCCCCCCCCGCGACAGAGACCCCACCTGCCCCCAGCTGACCCCCAGCTGAACCGGTGCTCAGTAAAGAGTGAGGAATGCCCTCCCGCTCCCTCATCAGTGTGGCCGCCCATCCCAGGGGTCCAGCGCCGAAGCCACAGGAGCAGCTGCCAACGGGGGGCCCAGCAGGGGGGCCCAGTGCCAACAGCTGCCAGTGAGGGCTAGGCCTGTGTGGCCAGCAGCCTGGCGGGCCGCGTGGGTCTGGAGGGTCCCTGGCTGGGTGGGATTTGCAGCTGCAGAGCTGGCTGGGTCGCCCCTGGCTTCTAGGAGGGAACCGCTCCCTGGGAGGCGTGGCTGAGGGGAGGTGGGCCTGCCAACTGGCGGGGCCAGCCTGGCTCTGCCCTGTGCTGTGTCATCACTCAGGGCCCAGGGCTGGCCCGCTGGACTGGGGCTGGGGATCTGGTTTCCACCTTGCTGCCGCATTTGGAACGTGGTGTCTGAGCATCCTTGGAGGGTAGGGTTACACCCCCTGGTGTCCCGGCCCGCCCAGCCCAGCAAGGACACCTTCCCGACCAGAGGGCACCGGAGCTGGGGGTGGGCGGGGAACCTCTCCCGAACATCAGAACCCCTGCTGAGGGTCGAAGGCCCAGGAAGCCCTTGGGGACCTTTGCTCTCTGCAGGAGTGTTCTGCTTCCTCAAGGCGGGGCGGCACAGCGGCCTGGGTCCCCCTCCCCAAGGGCGCACGCGTGCCTGGAGTGTCCTGCTCTGCTTCCACACGTGTCCCATCGTGGTGGGTGCCTGGCTGGCTGGGGGCCGCAGCTAGGTGCTGCCATTTCTCTGGAGCCTCCCAGTGGGGCAGGTGGCTCTGGGTTAATAACAAGAATGACAGTGGCTCATGGTTTTCTGTGCCAGGCAGAGTGCCAGCAATATGTTTTCCAGCTGGTGTCACAACCAGCCACGAGGAAGGGACAGTGAGTCTTGGCCAGTAACACCGAGGGGTTCAGCTTGTCGAGCGGGAGCTCTCGGCCACCACCTGCCGGCCAGCAGAGGGAGGGGAGACCCTGACCTTGCGCCCACAGGGAAGCTAGGCCCTGACCGGGTGGAAGGGGACTTAGCATAAAAGGTGGGGCAGAGGCGGGAGTCTCTGCTCATAATGGCCCTCTCTCACCTTATCTAGAAAAGAAAGCGCTATTCACCTGTGCGTCCGGCAGATTCCTGAGCCGGACTCGGATGGACAAAATAGGGGATTCCTGCCCTCTTCTGGTGGGGCAGGGCTGGGGAGCCCTGGGGGCTGTGGTCCCGCTTTGGGGACAGGTCTGAAGGAGGGTGGGAGCTGGGTGATAGCTGGGGAGACAGCACCATCAAAGGCCCTGAGGGGTGCGTGGCTGCCTCTGAGGCATGGCCGGGGTGGGTGAGGGCAGGGGGACACCGGTGGGGAGACACCTCTGGCTGCTCTCTGAGCTGGGAGGGTTCCGAGCTGAGTGGGACAGCCTCTACCTGCATGTTTGTGGGATGGGATGCAGTCCAGGTGGGAAGGAGGCAGTCCACAGGTGCTGAGGTGGGGGCAGGGCAAGGAAGCAGGACCTCCTTCCCCATCCGGCCTTGGGTCAGGGGGCTGGGTATGCAGATATGCCTCATTATAGATCCTAGGATCCAGGGGTCCCAGACAGCCCAGGACAGACCTCCAGCCCCTACAGGCACAGTGGCCTTTTGTACTCATTGTAAGAAGCACATTTTATCAAATTTCAGCATCCCTGAAACAGCAAACCATCTAGTCGATGGTGTCACAGAGCCAATGGAAAATGGTAACGGTGAACTTTTAAAGTCACCTTATGTCTACTTTCTTATTCTTTTCGTCTCCCTTTGGCAGTGGTCTGGTCTTTATTTTGTAAATCCTGGTGTCCTGGCCTGTGTCAAAGCTGTGTGGGAGAGGAAGAAAAAGCAGAAGATGCAACTTTTGGCATCAAGGACACTGATCTTTTCGCTGGAAGGATGTGAAGGGAGCAGGACCTTTGCTTGGTCCTTGTGCACAGTAGGTGCACCACAAATGCTGGTTGAATGAACGAGCCCGAGACCCCACCCCAGAGTCACTAAGCGGCTGTGCTAGGAATCACCTGGGTCTGTCTGATACCCTCTCGATAAGCCCTTGTAGGAAGAAGGGAGAAGTTCTTCACGAGTGAGACCCCCTGCTCTTCCTGGGGTGTGAAGCAGAGGAGTGACCGATCACACAGGCAGGCACAAGGGCAGGGGTCCTTGGCAGCCGGGCCAAGCCGTAGGCTGGGTGGGTTCAGCAGACCCCAGGGTTGCCCAGGCCAGGGCAAAGGTGAGCGGTGTTTCTGATGCCCCAGGGTCAGCAGTGGGCTAGCAGCCTGGCAGAGCCCCCAGTGAGGGAGTGAAGCCCCTGGCCCCTGCAGGGGGCCTGCTGCCCTGCCCTGCGGAAGCAGCACCCGCGTGGGGAGACTGGAACTGGGGGCCCAAGGCCTGGTATGAACGCATATGATAGTGTTACCCTGTGCTACGCTGCTGACCTATTTTCCAGCACATTCGTGCCAAGAACTTGGCCCAAATCTCAAGTTCCCTGCTGTGTGCCCAGGGTTTTGCCCCAAGCATGGAGGAGGTGCTCTGCACACACCCAACGCGAATGAGTGAAATAATGAAGTGAATGAATGAATAGCATAAAAACCAGCATGGCTGCAGGGAGGGAGGGATGGGCATCGTCCCCCGTTTCCCCAGCCCCTGTCCCTGGAGTCAGTGCTCCTCCTTGGAGCATTTTGAGGATGCCGGGTGGGCCCCATCTAGGCTCAGCCCCCGCAGGGCAGGGCCCAGGCCTCTCTCTCCCAGTCGGACAGACTTGGAGGTAGGTGGGCTAGAGACTTGGTCTCCCAAAGGCACCTTCGAGAAGTGCACCCCGTCCTCTCCCCTCCATGTCTGTGCACTTTGATATTAAGAAATTACTGTTAATTCGTTTAGGTGCAAAAATGCTGTTTTAATTATAAAAACCTTATCTTTTAGAGGTAATTTCAGAGATACTTAAGGATGAAACAATATGTCTAGATTGGCTACAAATTACTACTGAAGGAAGGTGGGTGCGGGCGGGGGTGGGGGGGGGGACTTTACCATACTGTTGTCTCTACTTGTGTGCGTGCCCCTCTCTCCAGAGTAAGTTCCAAAAAGTCAGCGAACTCAGAAAATGACAGTCACAGCTACCCACGCGTGACTCCCCCATGTGGGCAGGACGTGGCTACGGGGTAAGAAGCGTGTGAAGCCCACCTCCCGCTGCTGTGGCCCAGCCCCACCACGGTGCCTGCGCAGAGGAGGTTCCTGGAGCACTGAATGAGTTAGGTCTCTGGGGCTCCAGTAAGTGACGTTCAGAAACTGAAGGGTCGTTAAGCTCCCCTCCCTCAGGCCTGCCCTCTGCTCCCTCTCTCTGCAGGCAAGGCGGGGCCTCCACTGAGAGAAGGGGACACGGAGCTCAGAGGGGCCTGGCTGCTTTGCTGGCATCCCCAGCCCTTGCTCTCCAAACCTGCCCCATGAAATCCTCGCAAAGGCGCTACCCGGAAGCCCCGGGGTCCTCGTACTGCCAATGGGAAGAAAAAGCTGAACCTCTCCCACAAACAACAAAACAAAGAAAACCCACACCCACTAGCCCCTGAGTGTCTCTGGTGGTGCTCGGAGGGAGCGTGACATGGGCCCCTAGACAGCCGTCTGGAATGCACCTACCCAACTCAGCCTGCAGACAGAGCAGTAGGTGGACCCATTTTGGTCTCTGGAGCAGGCCACTGGTGTGGCTAGGGGACCCCCAGCGGACCCCTATGTGGCCAGGGAGTGGCTCCCTGGTATGGGACCTCCAGGGGACCCCGGGTGCATCTGGGGCCTGGCCGGGTGGGTGGAGGAGACCGGCAGTTTGCATCCAAGTTCCGAGGCCGATGGCACAGGAAACCCCTCCTGAAAGGTTCCTGGGAGGTTCCTAGGAACCTGTCCTAGGAAAGGTTTCCCTCCCACCAGGCCAGGGCCAGAGTAGGGCCAGACTCCTAGGGGAGAGGCCCCCGGTACATCTCTACCGTCCCGACAAATGGCAGGGGCCGTGAGGAGGGGTCACTCCGTGCACACCAGCCCTCCCAGATGTGTAAGCTCCTGGGCCTCGCTCCGGCAGCCAGCAACCCCTGCCGGCGTGGGAGCCCCCGCAGGCGGAGCCAGGTGCACCCCCCCCCCCCCCCCGCTCTGAGCCCCTATCTCAGCCTGGTGCCCCGAGGATCCCGGCCGCGGCCTCTCCGCCCTACCCCCAGGGAGGCTCGGCTGGGCCGAACAAAGCAGACGCGCCGCTAGGAGGGCAGCATCCCCCCCACGCCTCGCTGACCTGGATCCCGACTCTGGCCCTGGCACGCCCCATCTTCCAGATCCCCGGCTCCGCTGGGAGGGGGCTCAGGACCAAGCTCTGGGCCAACCACTCAGGAGCGCGCCAGACACCGCTGCCCGGGTCGGGAGCGCGGAGGACGAGGGGGCGGGGACGCGGTCCGTGCGCCCCCCGCCCAGCGCTGGGGCCGTTCCGGGCGGTGCCCCCGCTCGTCTTCCCGGGCGCGGCGCACTAGGCTCCCCCCGCTTCGGCCCGGCGCAGGGGGACTCGGAGCTGCCGGTGGGTCTTCACGGCCCCGGGGCGTGGCCGATGTGTGGGCCCAGGGGGAAGGGGCTGCGGGCCGCTGCGGGGAAGGCGCAGCTCGTGGGCTCCCGGGGGCTGGGGCCGCACTCACCTCCCGGGCTGGCGCCCTCCGGGGGCTCCATGCGGCCGGCAGGGCCTGGGAGGGGCGCACGCGGCGGCGTCGTCACCCGGCCCGGGCGCCCCTGCAGCTGCGGCGGCGACTCGGCCCCGGCTCCCGGCGCAGCGCATTGGGGCAGCAGCCGGGGGGCCGCGGCGGCGGGGAGGAGCCCGCGGGGCGGGGCGCGCAGCTGCTCCGGGGCCCTGTTACCCCACCCCCCCACCCCGTTCTCCTTCCCTGGCCCCGCAGCACAGGTGCGGCCCCGCCCCGCCCCGCGCGCGCCCCCTGCCGGCCCCTGCCCCTGAGGACCCCTCCCACGTAGAGGCTACCCCCTCCTGCAGAGCCACCCCGACCTGGCCGCGTCCCCCAACGCTGGCCCGGCCTCTGCGGCCCCTGCGCGCGCCCTCATTCAGCAGCCGCGCCTACTTCCGTCCGTTCACCCCCGCAAATTTGTGGGGCGCCAACTACGTGCCGGCGCTCTGCGGGGTATGGAGGGGCGGGCCTAACACCCTAGGGCCCTTAAGCCAAGAATTGCAGATTGTGATAAATGCTATGGAGAGACAGGGCGAGGGGGCGGGGTGGGGGGCGGCGAGAGCGTCTAAGGGCTAGGCTGGGGGCAGGGGCGGGGGTGGGGGGGGGAAGGGAGGTCAGGAGAAGGAGGCGGGCAGAGAGGGGGCCCCCGGAAGGAAGGCAGGCAGGGTCTGGGCGTGCTGAGAGCACCAAACTGTTCGATGGAGCCCCACTTCCAGACACTGGACCCTGCACGAGGCCCTGGAATGCGGCTTTGTGCCAGACCCTTGGTGCATTAATTCTCCCGGGGAATCCTTAGAAGACGGGATCCTGATTTTCCAGGTGAAGCTGAACACAGGGTAGGCAGCCGACCAGGGTGCCACAGCCGGGCGCTGGAAGCCAGAAGATCCAAATGCAAGCCCATGGTCTGCACAAAGACTAAACAAACCAAAGAAAACCGTCAGGGAGACAGTTTGTTCCCAGCTGGGCGTGGAAAAATCCGCAGAGGAGGGAGGTGAGTATGAACTTGGTGTTTGCAGGAAAGCATCCTCCTAAAGGCAGGTTGTCCATACAGCTTCAGCCAACAAAGGGCCTCACCACCTAGTCCAGCTCCAGTCACACGGAGCCCATGGCCTTTGAAACTGTCAGTCAGTGAGGCAGGCTAATAGTTCCCATTTTTCTTTAGTTTACAAAACGAACAAAAACAAAAACTGCTAAAATGATCTCATGATCCACGAGGACAAGCCGCTGCAGTTTGCACTCCGTGCCACTCCAAGAGGCAGCTCAGCCCCCTGGGGACAAAGCTGAGCTACAGGGTGGGTGGTGGGGACATAAGGAGGTCAGGACAGTAGGTGGGCACTGCCTGCTCAGACTCAGCTGAGGTGGAAGTTTGTATTGTCTCCAAATGGTCAGAGCAGTATTTCTGATTCCCTGTGTCTTCCAGAACCTTCTGCTCCCGTCAAGACATTCCCTGTCTGTGCCCCTTCTGCTTGAACCTGGGCAAGCTTGTGGCTGCTCTGGCCAATGGACTGTGGCAGGTTGCTGCCATGTGACTTCCAAGGCTGGGTCTTAAGTAGGATTCACCTCTTTCCGAAGGCTCCCCTGCAACCCGGCCACTCTGTGTGAGAAAGCCCAGGCCATTTGAGGGTCCACTTGAGTGTTTTCTGGCCCACAATAGCCAATGAACGAGAGATAAGGTCTCAGCCAGTAGCCAGGCATCAGAGCCTGCCTTTGAGCCACCCCCAGGGGGTAATACGTGGAACCAAGGTGGGCTGTCCCCACCGAGTCCCAGCCAAGTTGCAGATTCATGGGCAAAACAGATGTCACTGTATTTCATTTGGGGGCAAGCTGTCACACAGCCATAGTAACTGTAACAGTATTGGTGTTCATTAATTATCCCCATTTGACATATGAATAAATGGATACAGACGGAGTCTTGTCAAGGGCATCCTAGCTGGTAAACAGCAGGTGATCTGACTCCAGAGGCCAGTGCTTATTTTTAACTTTTCATTGAAAACATTTTCATGGGGGGCTTCCCTGGTGGCGCAGTGGTTGAGAGTCCGCCTGCTGATTCAGGGGACACGGGTTCGTGCCCCGGTCCGGGAGGATCCCACATGCCGCAGAGCGGCTGGGCCCGTGAGCCATGGCCGCCGAGCCTGCGCGTCCAGAGCCTGTGCTGCGCAACGGGAGAGGCCACAGCAGTGAGAGGTCCGCGTACAGCAAAAAAAAAAAAAACCCCAAAAAAGCATTTTCATGTAAATCAACTATACTTCAATTAAAAAATAAAATTAAATAAAAAAGGAAAAAATCCATTTTCAAACAGAAGTAGAGAGAATAGCACAGTTAACATACATGAACCGTCATCCAGATTCAGCGATTACCAACTCGTGGCTGATCCTGATTTTTCTGTACTTTCAATGTCTCCCTCCCTTGCTGGGTTGTTTTGAAGCAAATCCTATATATATTATGTCATTTCATTTGTAAATACTTCACTGTTTATCTCTAAAAGAGAGTCTAGTCTTCTTAAGCACTGTGTTATCCTAACATCCAGGCCTCCATCGAGTTGCTGCTGTGGTCTGAGGCAGTTTACCTGGATGAGCAGGTACGTGGGTGTTAGGAAGAGCCAGGTATTAGACATAGGTCAGTGAGTTTGTATGTATTAACATTTGGTCTTTGATTTTACAGGAGACTCAGATGCCATTTATCTGGATTTCCGAGATGCACAGCTTGATGCTGAATAAAAGTATCTCAAGCCATCCATGTGAAGAAAAAGCTCTTTTCTAAAAATCTGAACTCAAATATGAAAAGCACAGGTCGCTGTGGGTCTTATTGGGAGCCCAGAGAGCTGGCAGCAAGGCCTCCCTGAACTATGCATCTCTGCAGTGCACACTGATAAACCATGCTGTGCTGTTGATTTGTGACAGATGAATATCCTGTCTCATTATCCTGAGCTAACCCTCCTATTTTTGCCCTTTTTGTTGAAAGGAATTATTGTTAATGCATTTATTTAATTCGGGACTCCCAGTCAGACTTCTAAAGCAAAAAGCCAGTCAGCGTGAGGCACCTAGCGTATTGGGTCTGCAAAGTAAGTGTTAAATAATTATCATTACTCCATTGTGCTACCCAGCTGTGCTGTCTCACCTGCCAAAACCCCTCCGGGAGGACCCCACCTTAGGGGAGAAGACCCTTATCAGGCCAGAGATTTCTGACACAGAGGCTCAGGCTCTTGTCTGCCCAGGCACAGTGACACCACCAGACCTCACAAAGGCCTCAGGGCTGCTATAAATAAATCACGGCTCTGTGCAATACAGTCCCTCAAAAGGGCTGTTCCTTTCCAGGACCGATCAGGGCTTGGGTGGGCAAACAGGAAGCCCCCCAGGCTCGTCGCTGTGGCTCTCACATGCATGCCCCTGTGTGGGTGCCTGAGCCTAAGCAAGCCCAGCTACGGAGGCACCTTTGTCTCCCACCTGAGCCTTGTTTCATCATTCACACCCTGCTCCCAAGGAAGCTCTCCAGGGAGAGAAGATTCTTCTCCATCCCCAACCTGATGGAAAAACATGACCTCTTGCAAAACCACTATTTAAGAAGATGCTAAAGTTGAGAGTGTAGAAAAAAGACAACAAATGGTGTGTAAGGACAGCACTTTGCATGTAGGTAATTGGGTGGTAGGAGGGATCGCAAATTCGCTTTGGAAATCTTAAAGTGGTTAGCAGTTTTCAGAGCAAGAGCTTAGGAAAGGAACCCGATGACTTTTTTTTTTTTTTTCTGCAGTGCGTGTCTGGAAACCTCTGGCAAAGTTTTCTAGTTTTTCCTCATCACAAGGACAAGACCTCTTCAGACAGACCAGTTAGTTTTTCCGAAGGGGAGACTTGCTGATTTCAAAACTTTGGACCCAGCTGGAACACGTTCTCTTCCCTACTTTTGTTTCTTCTGAGGGTTTGTGGAAACACAGCTATCTTCCAGCCTCAGGTGGGAGGAATCTTCAAAGATGGGCGGGGGTGGGGGTGGGCCCAGGGGCAGAGCCTCAGCCTGAATTTGAATCTAATTTGGAAAACGTAGCGGTGCATATCTTTCCGGCACCTCCCGTCACTCACTAACTGAAATTATGCACGGTAGGACCCGTACGCACGTACAGTAAGTAAGAAGTGGATGGAAACAGTTCCTCTCACCTCCATGGAGCTTAAGTTCTAGTGGGGAAGACCCGCAATAAACAAGACACGTCCCGCAACGAACGCGTTCACGGGCGTCGTGGAAATCTAGCTTGTGCATGACGCCCAGCTGCGGCCCAAACCCAGTGACTCAGCCCAGCGCGTTGCTAGGGACGCGCTCCCGCCGTTGCCAGGCCGTGACCCCTCGGGCGGACTCTCGCGAGGGTCCTCGAGACTTCGCGCGGAACCTAGCAGCGGTTGCCTGGAGACCGCGCAGCCCAGGCTGGGCTGGCGCGTTGGTCGGCGGGTCGCGGCCGCCGGGACTCCGGAGCCATGGTGAGGAGGGGTGGAGGTCTGGTAGGGTCCGCGCCGGGTACCTGGGGCTCGGGGGCCAGCCCTGCGTGCAGGAAGACCCCGGGACGGGAGGCCTGGAGCTCTGGGGTCCCGGAACTGAGGGCTTGGCGCTCTCGTGGGGTCCTCGCAGGGAGGGCCCAGGGTGCTGCGGGCCCAGGGTGCTGCGGACCCTGGATCCCGGACCCCACACGCACCTGGAGCTGAGAGACCTGGGCTCTCCAGGATCCTGTGCTCACAGGGGTGGGTGGTCAGAGAGCACCCGCCTCCCCCGCCCCCGAGACCCAGGGCCCGGTGTGCACAGCGTCCAGAGCAGAGAACTTGGGTCGAGGGGCTTTCCTACCTGGAATGCAAGGCTCATTGATGAGATCCTTGGGACCTAGGGTCTCACCTGGCAGGGGCCTGGGAGACACGGGTCCTCCATTCTCTGGGGTCGAGAGCCCGGGGCATACCAGGGTGGTCAGAGGACCCTGTACACCGGAGGGTCCTGACAGCATGTCCAGTGCCCGTGGAGTCCTTCGGGGCAGAGCTTCAGGGTAGAGGAACTGCTGTTTCCTTGGAGAGCCCGCGAGGAGTGAGGCCGGTACTGAGCAGAGCACGGCGACAGCTTGCTGCCTCTGGGGCTCTCCATCCCGGCCCCTCTCTGCGGTAGGGCTCACAGCTGCGCCACCCCACCTCCGCCATGATGTAGGGGCTGTCGGTAACTCAGTTTCCAGGCAGATGTGGCCATCAGCTGTGGGAGGCAGGGAGGATGCCTGTGTGTGCAGGAGCCCCAGGGGCTCTACCAGGCGGCGGCCGCTGGCTGACTGTCCCTGATGCTGGGTGGTGACAAACCTTCAGGCTCTTCTGATGGGGTGGACTTATTGGAGTAGAGGGATTGGAAAGAGGGCATTGTATTAGGAGTGAAGATTTCTGTGGATGGGTCTTTTGAAAGTCAACTGGAAAAGGACCACCAGAATACATCTACTTTTACTAGCTTGTGAGACTATAGGGTGATTTTCCTTTTTTTCTTTACGTGTTGTAAGATTTCCACAAAAACTTTTTTTTTTTTTTTTGCGGTACACGGGCCTCTCACTGTTGTGGCCCCTCCTGTTGCGGAGCGCAGGCTCCGGACGCGCAGGCTCAGCGGCCATGGCTCACGGGCCCAGCCGCTCCGCGGCATGTGGGATCCTCCCGGACCGGGGCACGAACCCGTGTCCCCTGCATCGGCAGGCGGACTCTCAACCACTGCGCCACCAGGGAAGCCCCCCACAAAAACTTTTTTTGTAGTAAAAATGTTACTGAGTCACGTAGATGCGCGTACACACAAGCATGGGCCACAGAAACTTGGGAGAAGTAAAGGCAGAAGGATAAGGAAATTGGCCATCTGCTGAGCGGCCCTCGGGAAGGGAGTGAGGGTGGAAGGTCTCGTCTGGCACCTTGCTGAAGTTGTTAAAAGCAGCCTCGCCCCATTGACAGAGCCCACAGTGAGCGCCACAGTCTGCTCCGGCTCCTCCACCAGGGTTCTCTGAGGTTTTGTGTTTTGAGGGGAGGAGCCCTCATCTTGCCAGCTTTGATTGTTGCTGTGGGCACTTCTCCCTCCACTCACTGAACAGCTTATTGCAGGTTTCTTCATGGTGCTTGCCAAGCATTATAGCCAGTGTGGTAACATTGGACAGTGTGGTACTGGGGAATCTTCCTTTTTGAGTCCGAGTAGATTTTGCATCCACACCAAGGGGGTCTCTGCTATATACTAAGGAACAAGTTTCCCTCCCTCCCTTTGTCAGGGAAAACAATATTCTCTTCTGAGAAGGCAGATTTCTCCTTGCTGCTCCAAAGGTATCAGCAGAATGTGCCTGTGGTTAACGGTGGGGAACCTTAGGGCAGAGTGATGTGGTCTGGGTGGAAGCAGGAGACAGTGGGCAGTCAGATGGATGCCCCAGAACAGGAATTCCTCTCCCAAGCGGCCCCAGGAGGGAATCAGCCAGCCAGAAGGTGAACTCTAACCCAACCATCTATTCTTCAACCAAAGGCGCCCAAAAAGAAAGGGAAGAAAGGGAAAGCCAAAGGTACCCCGATTGTTGATGGTCTCGCGCCGGAGGACATGAGCAAGGAACAGGTGAGCGGGCTGGCCTGAGCCGCGGACCAGCGCTGAGTTGCGGTGGGATGGGTTTGCTACTCCGCGCTTCTCCTAGGAGCCTCTTTCAGACCGCTGCCCCCGCTTCCGCGTGCACCTCCCCTCTGCCTGGCTCCTGCTGCCCTGCCCACACGTGGATACGCCCCTCCCACGCCTGCACGCCCAAGCACAGCACGTGTTGTAAAACAACGCGGTACAGGCACATGGGTGAACTCTTTTATAGGGTAGTAGGAATTTGGAAGGAAATGTCTTTCTGATATAAAAGCTGTTTTAAGTTTTCTGGGTTTTCTTTCATTCTTATCTTTTGTAGGCACCTGATGCTTACAGAGCTATTATCATAGTACATACACCTATAGCATTCTCATTTGTTTTATTTACCATTAAACATTGTGAATTATTTTCGGCCACTTGTTCATTTTGCTGAACTTAAGGGCTAGAGAATTATATAATTACAATTTCAATTACAAGGCTCCTGAAACCTGTAACGTGTGCAAACTGTGAGAGCATGTGTGGTCTGGGAGCGTCTGACATGCACTCCTGTGAGCGTTAGTGACCCTTACTTACTTTTGATGGTTTTAAGATAAGGAAATGAAAGGTGACTGAAACAGGCATAAGACCTGAAGCTGGAGAGCTGGGCCGAGGCCCTTGAACAGCGGTGGAGAGCCTTTGTGTCACAGGCTGTGTCCGCAGAGGGTGGTGGGTCAGGTTGCGCTTTGGAAAGGTCCCCAGGCTGCCGCGTGAACGGCTTACCCACTGCGCTGCCCCAGCCGTCAGGCTGTTTCTTGGCTCCCCATTTTCTCCTGTCCGGTGGGGACCGAACTGTGACATGGCAGTGGCCAGTCTGCAGAGCAGAGCCTTGCTGTCCGGTGTTCCAGGCGTGGACACCTGGGAAGCTTCCAGGGCCCAGGCAGGAGTGAGAGACTCAGGGCAGCTGTGGCCAGTTCGCTGCATGTTAACCTGTGGGCCCTGGGCTCCAGAGCTGTTTGTTTGCTGATTTTTGAAGAGAAGCTTGAAATCTAGATAGTTATAAGAAATCTAGATATCGAGTGATGGAACGTCCAGCGTGAGCCGGTCAGAGACGGGAGGAGCCTGGCTTAGATCCTTTGTCTGATTGACACAGTAGACCCCACTGTAGACCTCCCTCCTGGGGAGCCCAGCCCCGTCCCGGCCTGGTGGCCCTTTTTTCTTTTTTTTCCTTTAACCTATTTGCAGATTTGCATTTGGCTCCGGACCAAACCATCTTGACTGTTTCGGGTTTACTGGTTTTGTATACTTTTTGCTTAACGTGTATCTTTAAAGGTGAAAGGTTTTTTACATTGTTTTGTGAACATATTTACATCATTCTCATATCTTTGTGTTGTTGGGCCATATAACCTTCTAACTGATATACTCTAATTTCTCAACCATTCTCCTATTTATTTATTTATTTATTGGCCGTGCTGTGTGGCTAGTGGGATCTTAGTTCCCCGACCAGGGATTGAACCCGGGCCCCGGCAGTGAGAGCGCGAAGTCCTTATCACGGGACCGCCAGGGAATTCCCAACCATTCTCCTACTTAAAAGCATCTTAGATCATTTCCTTTTTAATTCTTTTGCTGTTGTAATAATGGTGTAGCTAATATCTTTAAGCGGAAAGCTCCTGTGTTCTTCTGAGAAATTTCTTTAGTGTAAATCCCCAGGAAGGAATAAAAGCATATAATCATTTTATGACTCTTGGCCAAATACAAGAGATTTCTGCTGTTTGCTGAACGTTCCCTGTCCCCGAGCCTTCCCAGCCCCCTACTTTAACTTCTCACTTTTAGCTCTGATTTACTCTGAGGTGAGAGCAGCCCCTCCCTCTTTCTTCCTGGCCTTTCTCCGTGCACCCTCCCCTGGCGGCTGGTGGCCCACCCCGGCCGCCTCACTGGCCCTGTTCTGCCTGCCAGGTGGTGGAACACATTGGCCGCATCCGGGAGGAGCTGGACCGTGAGCGGGTCGAGCGCAACTACTTCCAGCTGGAGCGGGACAGGATCTACACTTTCTGGGAGATCACGCGGAGGCAGCTGGAGGAGAAGAAGGCTGAGCTGAGGAACAAAGACCGGGAGATGGAGGAGGCCGAGGAGAGGCACCAGGTGGAGATCAAGGTGCGTGGGGCTGGCCTGTCCCCATAGGAGCTGCCACATGGGCAGAGGAGCCGGACCGGGGGCCAGGGGTGTTGTCTCGCCTTGCTTTTGGGAGTCACAGCCCTTTGTGTCCTTGACGTGGGGAACTGAGGGTATTTTTTATGTGTGTGCAGGTGGGCATGTGTGTGTAGGTGAGCCTCTGTGTGCAGGTGGCATGTGTATACAGGTGGGCAGGTGTGTGCAGGTGGGCAGGTGTGTGTAGGTGAGCCTGTGCAGGTGAGCAGGTGTGTGCCAGTGGGCATGTGTGTGCACGTGAGCAGGTGTGTGCAGGTGGGCATGTGTGTGCAGGTGAGCACCTGTGTGCAGGTAGGCATGTATGTGTAGGTGGGCAGGTGTGTGCAGGTGGGCATGTGTGTACAGGTGAGCCTCTGTGTGCAGGTGGGCAGGTGTGTGCAGGTGAGCCTCTGTGTGCAGGTGGGCATGTGTATGCAGGTGGGCAGGTGTGTGCAGGTGAGCCTGTGCAGGTGTGTGCAGGTGAGCCTGTGCAGGTGGGCATGTGTGTGTAGGTGGGCATGTGTGTGCAGGTGAGCTTGTGTGTACAGGTGAGCCTGTGTGGGTGAGCCTGTGCAGGTGGGCATGTGTGTGCAGGTGAGCATGTGCGTGCAGGTGAGCCTGTGCAGGTGAGGTGTGTGCAGGTGGGCATGTGCATGCAGGTGAGCGGGCAGAGTAGGTGAGCGGTGGTACTTCCCCTGCCTGCAGGTCTATAAGCAGAAGGTGAAGCACTTGCTGTACGAGCATCAGAACAGCTTGATGGAGATGAAGGCGGAGGGCACCGTGGTCATGAAGCTGGCGCAGGAGGAGCGCCGTGCGCAGGAGGGTGCCCTGTGCAGGGACATGCGGGCGCTGCAGGTGGAGCTGAAGGAACAGGAGCTGGCTGGCGAGCTGGTGGTGAAGAACCTGAGGCTGGTAGGTGCTGGCGTGCCGTGAGCACCTCGGGATGCACTCCAACTGGGAATTCATATTTCTGTATATTAAATCCTGCATTTTGGCAATTAAACAACAGTAGCAGCAGCATGCAGCCAAACAAGCCCTGTTTGGGGTCCAGACACAGAATTTTGTCTCAGGCTTGAGCAACAGGTTGGCTTCCCAGGAGGGAAATCCAGCTCAGGGTCCCTCTCCGCATACTGCTGACCTCTGACCCCAGAGACGCACGCGCGGCCCCTGAAGTGAGCAGCCCTCCAGCCCTTCGGCAGCCACAGCAGCTTGTCCCGTGAGCTGTGCTCAAGTGCCTCGCTGACCTTTGAGACTCTTTGGTCGTTTCTGAGGGAGGCGGCGGGGTTCCAGGTGGAGGTTGGAACTCCTTCTTAAGCGCCGGGCGCGGTTCTGATCTGTGGGGACACAGAGGATGGGGCTGACAAAATGCCTGCCCACACACGGCTGATGGTCTAGAATGGAGAGGCTGCCCCTGAGACAGAAGACAAAATAAACTGTCAAACCTGTGTCTCAGGTCTGCGGGCATTAGTGCTACAGGAAGGTGCTGGGAACCAGGGTGGTTGCATTTTTCTATGCGTTCTGGGAATTCATTGAGAAGGTGATATCCGGGCAAGGGTGGGGGGAAGGCAGGGCTGGGGGAGACCAGGCCCTGAGAAGGGCTGGCGATGGACCAGTGCCACGGCCCCCAGGAGTGAGGAAAGAGGGGTCTGGGGGATAGGACTGAGTCAGGGGCCTCTGGAGGGCGTGGGCAAAGGGAGGATGTGTCCAACTTTGGTTTTCAAAGGTTGTTCCTGGCTGTGGGTTGAAAGACTTTGTCAGTGCACTTGCCTCTGTGTATGTCTGGAGGCGGCCCAGCCTCAACTGAATCTGGAAATAAATCAGTAACACTGCAGACTTTGCCGTGAAGCTTGAGGGAGCTGAAGTCTTGGACGCTTGAGGGCGGTCTGGTCTTTCTGACAGAAGCACAGAGTGAGCTGCCTTCCAACAAGTACAGCGGTGCGGGCTCTCTGCTTACGCGAGGCCTTGGGCGTGGAGTAGGTACACGGTCAGAGTGCCGCTCTGAGTGAAAACACTGCTCTAGAGTCTAATTTAAACTTTTTATTCAGAATTTATAACTGTCTATTAAAATAATTTGTAACGGTGTTCTAAGCCAAAGCAGGTTAGCCGACAGCGGGGAGCCGGCAGCTCTGTGTGGGTCTGGCCCCTGCTGTCCAGCCTCTGGGCAGGGTGGGAAGGGCTGGGCACGGCCAGCGGCCGGGATGTCTGTCAACATTCTCTGCAGCTCCGAGGTGACCTGTGCTGAGGGAAGTCCATTATCAAATGTGGAATTTACCAAACCTTGTTATTCCGGGCTGGGTCCATGAGCTCGGAGGTGGGGGGCCCAGCAGAAGCAGCACAGGTTTACTGAGCCGGGCTTTCCTTGCCAGTGAGGCGAGGGGCCGGGCTGAGGGGCCGGCGTCTGTCCCGTCCCGTCTGACCTCCAGTGACCGGCCACTTCCACCTCTGCAGAAACACACTGAGGAGATCACCAAGATACGCAAGGACTTTGAGCGGCAGGTGCGAGGTCAGCGTCTCCCGCGCTCCGTGTAAGACGGCCCCAGAGCCCCTCCCGTCAGGAAGGGACTGCCCAACAGCGCTTGCTAACCGGGCACATAAACCAGTTAAAACAGCTCAGACGTGCAAAGCGAGGCTGGTGGGCTCTTCAGGATCCCAGAACACCCTATTCCATGAGAGGTGGGAGGCTGTGAGGACCACCCAGTACCCGCCCACACCCTCAGGCACGAAGCGGCACCTAGAAGCAGGCGGTAGTTATCCAGCCTCGTGGGCAGCGTCCAGGTCTCCCGGCCTGCGGAGGCTCCAGCCTCGGAAGTCTGTTTGGTTTACTGATAGAGCCCGTAGTCTGGCTGGCTGGCCGTGGTTAGAGCCCATTGGGACTGGGTGACACTCGGCTGTTGGGATCCCTGAGGCAGGGATTGATTAGCAATGCCTGTGACGGGCAAGGAGGGCAGGCTGGTGTGTGCGCTGGTGCCACAGAGCAGGAGCAACTCCCCGCCCCGTCCTGCTGTCCGCTTGTTGGTGAGGCCTTCGTCCTGGTGGGTGTTCTTGGCCCTGGGCACAGCTGCCATCTCTTCTCGTAGCCACAGGGCCAGCATTCTGCTCAGCTGCTGTGTGTGCTGCTGCCTTTCAGAAATCGAGGCCAAGTACGATAAGAAGGTCAGGATGCTTAGGGATGAGCTTGACCTGCGCAGGAAGACAGAGATCCACGAGGTGGAGGAGAGGAAGAACGGCCAGATCAGCATGCTTATGCAGCGCCACGAGGAGGCCTTCACGGACATCAGGAACTATTACAGCGAAATCACCCTCAACAACCTGGCTCTCATCAACTCCCTCAAGGTGCTGCTGGAGTGCCCAGCCCCCTTGGGCCGACACTCCTGCTTGTAGAAGCATTTGACCCTGCCCTTCAGCTGCCCTTGATCGAAGCTCACAAGTTGTGTTGCCTGCTACAGCCGTGGCTGCGGTCCGGCTGTTGCCCTAACCCTCATGTGGCAGGGAAGTGATACACCTGTATGCACTGGGCTATGTCAAAGGTCAGGTGGAAGCACAGGGGCGTCATCGTCACCCAAGTGCTGGCAGCCGTGGAGGATGTCCTCTGGGGGTCATGAGCAAAGTGTAATCTCTCAATTTGCACGGAGGCTGAAGTACTAGAAAATTCAGAGTAAGTTAAAACTGTGAAAAAATACTGTGTGTTTACACAGAAAACAGACGTACGTCCTCACGGTGCTGGCAGGACCATTCTCTGCGGGCAGGGGAGCCCCTGGTCCTGCCTGCCGACCCCCCACCCCTCGCGCCCACAGGAGCAGATGGAGGCCATGCGGAAGAAAGAGAGGCACCTGGAGAAGGAGATGATGGAGGTGTCCGCGCAGAACAGGCTCCTGGCAGACCCCCTGCAGAAGGCTCGGGACGAGATGAGCGAGATGCAGAAGCAGCTCGGGGGCTACAAGAGGGACAAGCAGATCCTGCTGGTGGGTTTCTGCCTGATTCCTGGCCCTCCCTGGCACCTCCTCCTGGGTGTGGAAGGGCAGGAAGGGCAGGGAGGCGTCTCCTGAGGACCAGAGCGGAGCCTGGCCCTCGGGGCAGGAAGGGCAGGGGTGCTAAGCCCCTCCTTCCTGGGCCTGGTGGCCCTGGGGCACGTGAGGCTGGCACCTGTTCTGGGAGATGGGTGGCCCCGGCGGGCTGCCCCGGTGGCTCAGCCCCTCAGGCCTGGGAGCTGGTTCCCTCTGACGCTCACCTGGCCTGGCTGTTGCTCGGGAGCTGCATTGTGTGGGTGCCTGAGTCGGGAGTGCTCTCTCCTCCATCCCCATTTTCTCTCCAGTGCACGAAAGCCCGTCTGAAAGTCACCGAGGAGGAGCTGAAGAGCCTGCAGTGGGAGCACGAGGTTCTGGAGCAGCGCTTCATCCAGGCAAGCTCCCGGGACGCCTGGGTGCCGGGCTGGGCGCCCGGCTCTGGCAGCTGGAGGTCCCGTGGCCCTCCTCGTTCTGCGCGGCTCTCGGTGGGCGGCCAGCCCGGGTCTCAGAGGGCCGTCAGTGGTAGGGAGTGGGTGGTGCCCACGGCTGTCCCCTGGGGCTCTCCTCTGAAGCGTGGAGGTGGCCTGGCCCCTTGAAGGAAGGACTTTCTTCATCTGTGTGTGTGTTTCTAAGTCCGAAATCTTTATGTGTGCGTTGTAAGCAAGCCTGTGGGTGCAAACATGAGGGCCTTGGGGCCGTGCGCTGGTCCTCACAAGTGGTCAGAGCTTCCTGACTCTCCTCCCACACTCTTGTGTGTCCCGGCGTAGGGACACCGCTTCCCAGAAGTGAGGGCGTCTGGAGCGCCCATGTTCTCGTCTCAGCCTGTGTGCCGTCTCTCCGATCGGGTCACATTTGAAATCTCTGTTTCAGTCCTTTGCTGTTACAAGCATCCTTTTAAGTTAGTCTTTGTGCAACTGTGTATCCCTTTCAGGGAAGTCGATTCCTAGCAGGGGAACTGCTGGGCGAGAAGGTTCACGTTCAGGGTGCAGATAGCCTGCCGGGAGGGATGTTCAGAGTTGTGGCCCCACCCACAGTGCCCAAGGGGCCACTTCCGCCGGCACCAGGTCTTCGCTGATGTGATTGGGTGGCAGGCAGGTGTCTCACTGCACGTGCTTTTCTGCAGAGATGGCCCTCCCTGCCTGCAGGTCCCGGGGTCTGGCCCCGGGCCTGGCCGAGGGCAGAGCCGCCCCCTCTGTGTGAGCCGTTAGCACAGCTACGGCCGCAGACTGACAGTGGAAAGGACATCCCGTAAGCGGTCAGAGCAAGAGTCATCCTCAAGGAGCCTCCGAGGGTCCCGGAGGCTGAGGGCAGCTGAGGGGAGTGTCCGTAGGCAACCAGGGAGACGCGGCTCCCCGCTGCAAGGTGGCGTGAGTGGGGAGGGGACTCTACCACCTTCTCTTCTGTCTGCATGTCGTCTGCGGCAGGGGAGGCAGGCAGCGCCCCTAAGAAACCAGACTCGTCACGTTTTAAAGAGCAGAGGACGGGGACTGGATCGAAGCACATCTTGAGAATACGATCCTGTAGTTAGAAAGACACGGTCCTACAGGGTTTCAGCACAGCCCTCTCCTCTTCCTAGCAGTGATGTGTTTTTACGGCAGTGCAGAGCATTCTGGAAGGAGTCCCAGCAAATGCTCAGATGGTGGCCTCTGGGAAGTGGGGTTGAGGAGCGTTTACTTTTTCCTTTTTACACCCCTGCTCAGTCTTGATTGTTTAATGGTGCACAGTTAAAAGTTAAAGGAGATGAAAAGGACACTGTCCTTGGTGGACAGGTGGGTGGCTCCAGTGCTCGCTCTAGACCTGTGTTCCAGGGTCTGGGGCTGGCAGAGGGAGTGGACCTCCAAGGGGCCCCCACCCCAACACTGCTGGGTCTGAGGCCCTGGACCTCACGGGGAGGATCAGGTCCCGAGCCTGCTGCCCAGACCCAGGGCAGGGGGTCTGTGCAGCTCGTACTAGGGTCCCTGTGGCTTGCTGAGACACCTTCCCAGAGGTGTTTCCTCCTGCCGCCCATGATGTGGACAGCCGCACACCTCTAATTCGGTCACAGAGTGGGGTTCAGGCAGCGTAGAAGATTCAGACCCACCTGCCCGTGGCCGGGCGCTGGTGAAGGTGCTGTGCCGTGGCCTCGGGGCAGAGCCGGGAGGGCCTTCTTGCCAGTGAGAAGCCCGGGCCCATCCCGCAGGTGCAGCAGGAGCGGGACGGGCTGTACCGGAAGTTCACCGCAGCCATCCTGGAGGTGCAGCAGAAGGTGGGCCTCAAGAACCTCGTCTTGGAGCGCAAGGTACAGGCCCTGGCCACCGCGGTGGAGAAGAAGGAGGTGCAGTTCAACGAGGTGCTGGCGGCCTCCAACCTGGACCCTGCGGCCCTGACCCTCGTGTCCCGCAAGCTGGAGGTCGGTCCCAGGGGCCCCGGGGAGGGGCTTCCGGCGGCCTGGGCTCCGGTCGGGGCTCCTGTCTTGTGCTCCAGCCTCCGTCCCTCAGTGGAGAGTCTCAGTTCACCTCGGGGAGGGGCTGTTGTGGTTTGCTGGCCCGAGCGCCCAGGCCTGTGTGAGCCATCGGGCTCCCCAGGTTCCCGGGCTCTGCCCTGGTGTCTCTGAGGCCTTCCCCGGCCCCTCCTTCGCCTCCCGGCACCTTCGAGCCCGAGTCCACTGCCCACTCCAGCTTAGCCTCTCAGCCAAGGCCACGGCCGCCGTCCGCCTGGGACACTGAGATGTGCTGGCTGAGGCCGTGGCAGGGGGAATGCAGGGCCGTGGGTGGCCTTTGTGACGGCTGCTGGGAAGGCTTCCCAGAGGGAGTCACGTCTGAACGGAGGCTGGAGCGTCTGTTCACTCGAGAGTCTGCAGTCGTGTGTGGCTTTCCTCTGGGCTGGGACTGTCCTGGGCATGGGGCACAGCAGTAAAAAGACAGACGAGGCCTTGGTGCCCACAAGCCAGCAGGGTGAGCTGAGGACTCAGGACGGCAGTTGCCGCTGGCTCAGCAGGCAGAAGCCCTGATGCCCCTGGCGGTGACCTTACCTGGAACTGGCCTTGTCCCTCTGCTCCCTGACCTGGGTGGGACGTGCCACAGAAGAGAACGGGTGATGACGGACAAGGGGTCTTTGGTGCTGCTAGGGAAGCGTGGCCTGGCTCTGGGATCCTGGCCAGTTGGGTGACCTGTAGCGGCCAGGCCTGAGGTGGCCCCAGGTATGGTTTCCTTGGGGGTCTAGGAGACGGACACAGACCACAGCTGGCCTCCGTGACTCCACGGAAGGTCCTTCCATGCTGGAGGGCCCTGTCTGCCCCTACTCTTCATTCACACAGAGGTTACAGGCCTCAGATGGCAACAGGAGGGCAGGAGAGGGTGGGCAGGGCTGACAGGATGACTCATCACCAGTGGGGGAGGGGGCTGGGGTCCGAGGTGATGTCATGCCCAAGGTTCTGGCTGAGACCAGGTGTTTGCTCACAGGGGAGCGATGGCCCTGGCTCAGTGGGTGGCAGTGCCTGGAGGACCCAAGTTACCCAGGCTCGGCTCTCGGGGCTGGGGTAGTGCAGCCTCATGGTGGGGCCTCGTCTGGGCTGGCATCACCATGTCCTGAGTCTGGGGGCTCGTCTCTGTTCTTGTCCCTCTTGTGTGTGGATCACAAAGGGGAGGAGGGCTTTCCTGCTCTCCTCTTGGGAAGGACAGCCGGTCTTGCAGCTGGGCCAGCGACCCAGTGCTGCCAGCGACCAGGGTGAGGGGATAAAAACTTGGCCGTCCATGGCAGTCACCATGGCTGTGCCTGGGGGCCAGGGCAGGGCAGGTGGGGAATCGAGGGGGTTTTCCCTGGGATGGCGTTGGCAGCCGGGGTGGCCCCAGAAGCAGGCCAGGCTGCCCCTTCTCACCCTCTGGGCAGCTTCCTTACGGGGACGCAGATCTGTCTCCATTGGAGACCTTTCCACACCAGCCGCTCCCCGTGTGGACGTCCTGACACCTTCCTTTCCTCAGGACGTTCTGGAATCGAAGAACAGCACCATCAAGGACTTGCAGTACGAGCTGGCCCGGGTCTGCAAGGTGCGAGGAGACCCCCACCCCTCCCCCATGTTCTGCCAGCTGCCCGGGGCTCCACACCCCTCCCTCAGGCCCCTTCCTCACCCAGGACCCCACCTGATCTTTACCTTTGGGTGCTGACACAGTCTGAGGCCGTCTGCGCCTGCTCAGGGTCACTTGGCCTGCAGGTGGCCTGGAGTACATCCGCATGGCTCCGACGCTGTCCTGGTGTCCCTGATGGGGCCTGCCCAGTGCATGCGTGGCGTCCTGTCCAGCAGGCTGTCCCTGTGTCCCTGTCCGGCCCTTGCTCTGGTGCCACGGCGCTACCCTGGCCTCTGGGGCGGTTTGGGGCGGGGGGGGTCTCTGCTCCCTCAGAGTCACAACCACGTCTTCCAAGGCCTTTCTGAGTCTGGTGAAAGCCACACAGAGGCCTCCTGCAGCTGGGGAGTGCAGTGCCCTGACCCTGGTGCCGTCTGTGCCTGCACCCAGCGTCCCCAGCTCTGTGGCTGAGCCCGCAGCTCTGTCAGTGCTTGGCCCGTGGGGACGCAGACACAGTGCTGCCTGCAGACGCGCTTCCCGAGGGCGAGCACCCCGCGCGCGTGACTCAGATGTGAGCCCTGGGCTGTGGAGCCCCAGCGTGAAGGCAGTGCCCGTCATGGGCACTGGGCTCCATGGTGACCAAGTCCCCTGGGCCTTCCCTGCCCACAGGGCCCTCCCCAGGTGCTCTGGGAACCCCTGATACTTATATGCATTCTTGGGGGAATTTCCGTAACCCACATCTGACTGTGGGGAGGGCTGAACCCCAGAGGTGGGTGAGGGCCAGGGCCCAGCCCCTGAGTCGTGCTGGAGCCCGGCCCTGGCTCACCCTTTGCTCTCAGCTCCCAGTACCTTGTCTTGCCGATGCCGGGGACAAGGAGCCCCTTTGAGCTTTTGCTCTGCGTCAGGCCAGGCTCTGAGCACGTAGCATGCATCAGCTCTTCAAACGCTTGCAACCGTCTGGCGAAATGTGCCCTTTTAAAAACATCTGCTTTTAAAGGATGGGGGCACAGAAACCCTGTCTGTGTTGGCCCTGCCAGCGCTGTTGCCCAGATTTCGGCATTTCTGGGATGGGGGAAGGGAATAGATGCCAGTAGACAAGGCAGGGGGGTCATCCCTGAGAAGGCAGGGATGCTGAGCCTGAGGGAGAAATGCTTGCAAGGGACTAGGAACTGAAACCACAGTCCTGCTCTGAGTGCACACCCTCTTCAGTCTCCCCAGCCGGGAAACAGGGATGGTGGGGGCATCTTCCATTGTGGGTTACCCGAGGTCCCGCACATGAAGTGGTTGGGTAGTGCCCGATAAAAGTCCTCAGACTCGGGCCAGAGTTGTTCTCGACAGAAGGAAAGCCTCTGGTTGTCTTCCAGCTGAGCCAGGAGGTGTCTGTGCATGGCCATCACCACCGGCTCATCTGGACCCACTCTTGTGCGGGGGTGGAAACTCAGCTACATAAGACCCCTGGGCAAGTCACTTGGCTTAAAAGGATGGCCCCTTCCGTGGGGCCTTTGATTGGTTTGGTCTTGAGGACTCCAAACACTGGGGTTTGTCCTCCTTATAATAATCATAATCATACTCCTGGTGCATTATGTTTTCCCAAAAGCTTTAAATGCATGTTTGCAGCCACTAACCACCAAGCAAATGATCTCCTTAAGACTGGAATATTGAAAAAGACGTGGGGAATGACGGACTTAAAAAATGTGAACCCAAAGTCTTGACCTGTGAATCCCAGAGATTCGGGAAAACAAAAAGAAAAACCCAAACAGAATCAGCAAAAGCTGTGAGCGGCACTAATGCCTTAAAATTTTGATATCTCTCAGGCTAAGAGTTTGATCAAAAGGGGGGACTGTTAAAAAGAAACAACAGGTCCTAAACGGAGTCACTTATGTGAACCCTACCAAGACTTAATACCTAATTGAAGTTTTAGTCTCTCCCTAGAGTGGAAATTTAAACCCATCAGCAGTGGGAGGTGATCTGCCTAAGACCCCCTGCCTCCCCTAAGGGAAGGTGCCCACCCTTTTAACTTCCTTGTCCCACCCTCCCGTGCCCATGAAAGCCTCCATTTTGTATAGCTCCTCGGAGCACGCTTCCGCTTACTAGATTGGATGCTGCCATGAGTAAAGCCAATTAGATTCTCAAATTTAAATAAGCGTGTGAGGGTCTGGGTCTGGTGTAGTGAGCACCTGGTAAAGGCTAGCTCTCCAAGGGGCTGGGTGGGCCTGAGCGAGGGTCAGCCCCGGCTACCCCTCCCCTGAGGCCTCTGTGTCCCCACAGGCCCACAATGACTTGCTGCGTACCTATGAGGCGAAGCTCCTGGCCTTTGGGGTCCCCCTGGACAACGTAGGCTTCAAGCCCCTGGAGACGGCCGTGATCGGGCAGACGCTGGGCCAGGGCCCTGCAGGACTCGTGGGCACCCCAACGTAGCCCCTGCCCGGGGCCACTGCCTGGATGACACCCACCTCACGCACCGAGGACGGCAGGTATTCGTTTTGTAGACGTGCGTCGTCAGCAAATGAAGGTTTTCACAAGTGCTGCGTGTCCTGTTGCGTGGCTGTGTGGAGAGGCGCCCCCAGGGCCCACGATGCCGTCCGGCCCCTTCCCCGAGCCCACCAGCTCTGTGCGCACACCCGCCCCCATCCCACCTGGGGCTGGGCAGCTCCAGCCGAGCGTGCCTAGTGACCGCAGCCGCCTCGCAGATGCCAGCAGCAACTTTATTGAAGCCCGAGTGACAGCTGCCACTGGGGAATCGGGGCCAGAACGTCCCCGGGAAGTGTGACCCTGGTGCCCGTGAGCAACAAGCCTGCCCTGCTGGTCGGGGGCGGCTCAGCCTGCCGTGGTGACGGGTCCGGGCTCGCAGGCCGGCTGCCGGTCAGCCGCTAGCTCCCTCGGTACGTGGTATAAGACCACGGGCTCAGCAGCAGCGGCACGTGGAACTTGTGGGTCTCGTTTGTGATGGTGAAAACGACCTGCGGGCAGAGGGGACACCGGGGGAGCCAGGGGCCAGCATGGAGCGCACTCAGCCTGGCCTCAGTGCTGCCATGGACTCAGCAGCCCAGACGGCTGACCTGGGGATGCAGTTGGGGGGCAGGAGCCCCAGGGCCAGCTGGGGGGTGGTGGGTGTGGCTGGGTCCTCCCCAGAGAAAGCACTCGATCTGAGGGGCCCTGGGCCTGCAGGTTCCCAAGGGGTCCCGCCCGAACAGGTCAACTGAAGAGGGACAGTGAGCTGGACGGGGCTTGGGTGAACCTCTGTCCGCAGGGGCTGAGTCAGCCTGACCCCGGAGCAGGTCAGGGACGGGTGTGACGTGGTCAAGCCCGGCACCCCTTTCTTCTGGGAGCCCAAAGCAGGTGCGAGGTAGTGGAGGCGCAGGGCCGGCCTGCGGGTCACGGTGAGTCATGGGCCTCCACCCGTCTGGCCCTCACCTCCACGTACGGGTAGAAGCTCTCCTGGCCCCTCTTCTGCCAGTAGCCCTCAGTGTCGAAGGACAGCTTGTAGGTGCCCGCCTTCATCTGGCCTGGCAGCAGGAGCCCAGGGCAGCGGCCGTCAGGGTCCGTGTAGCTGGGGAGAGAAAGGGGGGGTCCCTGCAGAGGGGGCTGAGGAGCTCCCGGCCTGGGTCCCCCGGGGCTGCGTGCCCACCGGCCTCCGATGTCCCCGCAGCCTGACTGGGACTCGGGTGAGCGGGCCTGGGCGGCTATGGAGCAGGACAGCGTCCAGGACCTGGGGCTCTGGAGCAGCCCAGGGACACTGCGCACTGTTTGAGCAATCACAGAGAAGCAGAAGGGAGAAAGTTCCCACAGTCTACCCCGTGAGCAATAATCGCTTTATATCTGGCATGTATACCTTTCAGATTTTCTCTATGTGTAAATATGCTCATTTGCAAACTTTAAGAACGGGTTGTACTAGTCACACTGTTTTATAACGTGTACTTTTTGTTTAATATACTGCGTGTGGCTTTCTGGTTCAGTGACTGTACCCAAATCGCCATCCGCGTGGTGGCCTGTTTGCAGCGGCACCAGTGGAGGCTCTGAGGGCCTCTGCTCCCTCGGAGCCCCCGGCACCTGCAGCCGTGCTCGCAAGCATCTGCGCTGTGATCAGAAAGGGTGGCATTTACCAGCGCAGTTTAGGGGGTGTGGTTGGGAGTGGATCTGTACGCCCCCCGCCCTGGACTCCATGTGTTCCTCCAAGCGCAGATGGGGCCTGGACCCCCGGCTTTTCTGAAGGCTCCATACCCTCAGGCCTGGAACCTTTGGGGTCCAGCCAACCAGCCCACACCAGCGGGAGGGTCGGGGGAAACTGCTCACAGCTGACCCATGACACCTGCCAGTCTGGGCTGGGCGTCCCCCAGCAGAGCCTGGGCCTGGGGCAGGGGTAGCGCTGCCAGGCAGCGGACACCTCCTGCTGCCCCAGCCGTCCCCCCTCGCCCCCCAGTCTAGGAAAGGGGTGCCTGTGGTGTCTGCACACAGGGTGCAGTGAGAATATAGAGAACGTCCAGTGCCCGCCTGCTGCCCCGCACAGGCCACCCGTCAGTCAGTGACAACCAGGCCCTTCAGGTCCCACCTCAGGCCTCGGCCGGCCCAGCCTGCAGGAAGAGACACACCCCTCTTCCCCCTGCAGCGGGCACTTGGGCTGTGAGCTGTCCCAGCACGTTCTGTGGCCCTGACCAGGACTACGCAGCCTGTTGAAAGCGCGGCCCCGAGAGTCTGCAGGGGGACTGTCCGGCTGCGGCGAGCCCTGCTCCCTGCCCTCCAGGCCCGCACCCCTTGCCCTGGCGTGGGGCGGGGAGGTGATCTGGACTCAAATCCTGCCCCAGACCGCCCTCCTACCTTTTCCTCAGCTCGGTCCACTGCTGGCCATGGTCCTCGAGCCTGGACAGACGGAGGCAGAGGCCCTCAGCCGGAAGCCCTGAGGCAGTGTCCAGTACGTGGGTGGTCAGCGGGCTGCTGCCCGGCTCCATACCTCTGCCCTGGGCCACGAGAGGGACAGGGAAGCTGCCTTGTGTCCACACCTGCAGCGGAGTCGGTGTAAACAGCCCCGGGGGACAAAGTCCCAAACTGCCCCTGGGCCCTGGGTGAGGAGCTGCGGGTGGAATTGCCGAGCAGCCCGCGCAGGCTGCGGTGACACACTGCCATGCAGGTCGCTGACCTGTCCCCCTCCTCCCCCAGCAGCCCCCTCCCCCCAGCACTGACGGGGTCTCCACACCCAGGGGCCTCTCCCTCAGTCATTGCCGGCTGTGGGTGGCCACACGGGGTTCTTCTCCCGGAACTCAGCTCTGTCCCCTTAGCCCCAGGTGGAGGAGAGTTCAGGGGCTCCGAGTTCGGGCCTGTCCCCCTACCTCCGGGGAGCCCAGGTGTCGCTGGAGTGTCCGCAGCCGCAGGGCGACCCCGGAGCTCATGCCGGGCCGGACTGGGGTTGGCGAGGTGGCGACACCACGCTGCCACCCCCAGAACCTCCCCGGGCCCCTCCCTGGCCCCGGGGGCCACGTGTCTGACCAAACTCGGGGCGGAACCACAGGGAGGGGTGAGGCCGGTCTGGTTCGCAGCGGCTTCACCTCGGTGCCCACCTGGAGGGGCCCAGGGGGCTTCACGGGGGGGGGGAGCGGAGGGGTAGGCGATCGGGGTGCACAACCTTTGGGACCGTGGAGGCTCCTCCCGGCCCAGAAGTGGAGCGGCCCTGGGGGGCGGGGCGGGGGCGGGGCGAGGGGCGGGGCTCGGGGACGTTGGGGTTGAGTGCTTGGCGGGACCGGATGGGGAGGGGCGCGGGGAGGGGGTGGGGCTCTGGCGGGGCGGGTAGGTCCAGCCAAGGTCCACTTCGGCCGCTGGGCGACGCAGGGCGAGCCTGACGACCCCCGGGAGCCCCTGAACCGGTGTAGCTTGTTTTCTTCCCTGGGAAGGTCGGAATTTGATGGTAGCCCCGACAGGCCACGTGGTGGTGCCTCAGGCGGGACGGATGGCCCGTGTGGTCGCACTGCCCGCCCCTCCTCCTACCCGCTCTGGCCCTCGACCCCCAAGGAGCAGGGGCCCGGCACACTGACAGGGTAGGGTCTGGGCTATGCAGAAGTGAGGAAACAAGAGACAAGGCTGAGCCGACGGGCACGAGTCCGTCATTGTTTCGCAATAGTCCGTGATGTGCACACGGAACCGACTGTTTATAATGTATAAGTAAAGATAAGGGCGTTCTGTGCTTAAATCTGGGTGACGTTGCCCGGCGGGCTGGATTGCTCTCGATGTGGAGTCATTTTTCTTGTGGCTAAAGAGCCTTTTCTAATTATTTGGATAGTGAGTGGGGCCAGTTTGTACGTTAAGGATCACACCCCTCTGAGGTGGGGAAGGGGACCTTTCTAGCGACACTTGGGTGTTGGTTACAGTGCTTTGCAGGCAATCAGGAAATGTCTGTCTGAGATTTAAATGCATGTGACGTTTGGCAGGGCTCACGTTTTTAGGAGGTGGCCCCAAAGAGACACACACCTGTTTTGGTAAACGCCCATGGGGACGGGACCAGAAACAACCAGACTGTCCCCACGGGGGACAGTTAAATAGATGAACTCTGCCACACACAGCAACTGTGCAGCCCAGTGAAAAGAGTGAGGCCCATTTGTGTGTCAGGTGGATGGTCCGGGGCGGGAGGCGTGTGCCGCTTCGTGGTTTTACATCCCCGGTAGCTTTCAGCCCGTTGCAAGGGCAAGCTCACTTACCACCATCACAAGCTCGGGGTGCAGCTATTAGGGCCCCCTTTTTACAGAGGAGGAAACTGAGGCACAGAGAGGCCAAGTACTGGAATATTTTCTAGTGTGGTACACGAAAGACTGACGATACCAGGTCCACCTCTGGGACAAGCAGTGTCGACAAGCGTTGATTATTTTCATTCTGTAGCCTTTCTTTGGACACTTGAAGTCTCAAATGTCAAGCTGACAAAAACAACAATCAAACCTTTTTTGGAGGGTGCCCTTTTACCCCCTCCGTCCTTCTCTGCCCCGAGAGAAAACCTATTCTGGGAGAGCGCGGGGCAGGGCAGGGCGTCGTCACAGCTCCTTCTGGGGCCTTGCTAGGGCCCGCTCCCCAGCCTGCAGGCTTCACCTGGAACCTTCCCTGTGCCTCTGGGAGGGCAGTGGGTTGATTAAGAGTAGGCATGGGGGTCCAGCCTAATAGGCCCAGTGCCAGCCATGCCGTGCTCGCCGCGTGACCCCGAGCTGTGACCCTGCTGCCAGGAGGGGGAACAAAGTGCACGTCTACCTGCTGGGCCTCTTGTAAAAAGAGACCAGACACAGGCCTTGAGCTCCTCCCTCCTCCCCACTCCTTTCTGACCAGGTGAGTGTGATGCTGGAGTTGGAGCATTCCACCCCCCCACCCCCCCTGCCCCGCCCCCTCCCCGGCCCCGGGCGGACAGACAGAGGCCCTAAGGAAGACACACGCTGAGGAGGAAAGAAGCTGCATCCCTGGAGTTGCCGCTGGACCGCCTGGCAGGTGGGTGGGGCCTTTCGCGTCTGGATTGTGTTAAGTGCAGTGATTTTAAAGCACTCGCGTTGATTTTTCCAGGTGGGTAGCCCAAAGCGTTTCTGCTTCAGGGAGTTGAGATCATGCAGGTAAAACGTATAACTACACACAGGGTGCTCAGTACCTTGGAACTGACCGTTCTTCCCGGGTGGCCGAGACGCTGAGCAGCAACGAGGGTCACCCGTCCTCCTGTCCTAGGGAGAAGGCAGCCGGTCGGGCCGCCGTCTGGGTCTGTGCTGGCGCTGGGAGGTCCCCGCCCTACCCTGAGCCCCTGGAGAGGCCCACGTGGGACCAGCCTCTGGGGCCCCGCTGAGGCACTGCAGCTGCGCTATGACACCAAGGGTGCCCGAGCCCCTGCCCCTACTCCACGCCCCACCCCGGGAGTCCTTCCAGGCCGCTGTGTCAGAACTCAGCGGAAGGGCCATGAGGGCAGCTGGGACCTTCCTCCACTGAGGAAATATTGAGCATCGCCAGGTACACTGAGGCGACACAGGTGACGAGGGGAAGGCCATTTCACATGGTGCTATGAGCTGAGAAGGCCACACGATGGGCGGTGCCAGAGGGTGACAGGCGCTGGAGGTCAGGGGGCCTGCCGGCAGGCTGAGGAAGGCGAAGCCAGGGGTGGGGGTCACAGGAGGGGCGCATTTGGCCCCCGGTAGCATTTCAGCTCCCCAAGGACCTGGGTTATTGTCTGTTTCGTCAAGGCTGTTCCTGTGCCTGGGATAGGACCTGGCCAGAGGTAGGTGCTCCATCGGTATCCCTTGAATGAATGGGCAGCAGGAGTGTGCAGATACGCACGGGCAGAGACGTCAGGCTGCAGAGCGGGAGTTAAGTAGACGAAGAGGGCAGGCATGAAAGAAGAGAGCGCGGGAGAGAGAGAGGCACGGTTTCCAGGCCCTGCTTCCCAGCCCTCGTCGGGCTCTCCTCCACCCCGAGCCTGTGCACTCTGTTTCTTTACGGGAAGCTGCCTCTGTCCTTCACTCACCCATGTGTCCTGCGCTGCACGTCTCCGAAGCAGCTCCGAGTCTGTTCCCACCACAACCCCTGTGCCCGAAGCCTCCTTAGTCTTAAGCCGGGGCATCAGAGAGCTCTGGCCAGAGATGAGGCCCCTTCCCTGCCCCGGGACAACCGCACCTTGTCTGTGTCGTGGACTCTGCTTTCTGCACCCGTGTGCCCGTTCGGGTCACTGCCTGGTCCAGGATTGGCTGCCCTCGCCCTGGGACAGGGAGCATTTGTGGGTCAGTGAGTCCCAGGGGGTTCTAATGCTCCGCCAGGCTGAGGACCCCTGGCCTGCATCATGACACTGCTGCTCAGCAGCGACACATGGGCCACCGTAGAACATAGTTCACGAGGCATCCGCTGGCCTCAGCTGGACTTCGAGGTCGGGCTGAGGATGGGAGGGTTGGTGCTGCTGGTGCCTGTGATTGCGGCTGCGACCACAAGCCTTCAGCTTGGGGGTTGCCGGCACACAGGCACGTGGTGGTCAGCGCGGGGACCACAGGTGCCGCCAGAGAGCAGATGCACCAAATGTGGGGGGCCTTCCCTCCACTAAGTGACTAGCTTCCCCGGGTGCTGTCTTGTCAGGCACACCTCAGGGCTCATCTTGGCTCACCACTCAGCAGAGAAGCAGACGTTGATAAATTCATACCACCCCCTTCCAAAACTGACCCAGGAGGAGACTTCCCCTGGATTGAGATCTGATCAACATATTCCTAGTCCCAGCACCAAACTGGGGGGTCCTGGGACCCCTTCAGTTATGTGGTCACCGCTTCCGGGGTCAGGATGCCAGGAATGTTTTCCGGTTTCACCAGGGGATGTGGTCTAATTTTGTGGCAGGCAGAGCCACTTCGTTTTGCCAGTTAGAGGAGGGGGCTTGTGGGTACAGTTCTGATTTCCTCCAGGGATCCCTCAGGGCTCACTGCGCCCGGGGCTCACCGTCAGCCTGTGTGCGCCAGGAGGACCCCGCCTGCAGCAGCCGCCTCTTCTGACTGGTTGGTCCATGTGCCAGTTGGTCTGGGGTCTGTTCTCATGGGTTGAGTGTCTGTTCTGAGTGGCTGGTGTCTTCTTCTTTATTTAACTGATATATTTTTTTATTGACATATAGTTGATTTACAATGTTGTGTTAATTTCTGCTGCACAGCAAAGTGATTCAGTTATACACATGTATACATTCTTTTTTAAAAATAATCTTTTCCATTACGCTTTACCGTAGGGTATTGAATGTAGTTCTCTGTGCTGTACGGTAGGACCACGTTGTTTATCCATTCTGTATACAGAAGCTCACATCTGCTCACCCCAACCTCCCACTCCATCCCTCCCCCAGCCCTTCCCCCTGGCAAACACCAGTCTGTTCTCTATGTCCGTGAGTCTGTTTCTGTTTCATAGAAAGGTTCATTTGTGTCATGTATACATTCCACATATAAATGATTCCATGCAGTATTTGTGTTTCTCTGTATGACTTACTTCACTGAGTATGATAGTGTCCAGGTCCATCCATGTTGCCGCAGATGGCCTTATTTAATTCTTTTTTATGGCTGAGCAGTACTCCATTGTATATACGTACCACATCTTCTTTATTCCTTCATCTGTTGGTGGACATTTAGGTTGCTTCCATGTGTTGGCTATTGTGAATAGTACTGCTATGAACATAGGGGTGCATGTATCTTTTTGAATTATAGTTTTGTCTGGACATATGCCCAGGAGTGGGATTGCTGGATCATGTGGTAGTTCTATTTTAGTTTTCTGAGGAACCTCCATACTGTTCTCCGTAGGGGCTGCACCAATTTACATTCCCACCAACAGTGTAGGAGGGTTCCCTTCTCTCCACACCCTCTCCAGCATTTATTATTTGTAGAGTTTTTAAGGACGGCCATTCTGACCGGTGTGAGGTGGTACCTCGTTGCAATTTTGATATACATTTCTCTAATAATTAGCGATGTTGAGCATCTTTTCATGTATTCTTCTTCTTCCTTTTCTTTTTAAAAAATATTTATTTATTTATTTGGTGGCACGCGGGATCCTCGTTGCCACGTGCGGGATCTTTGTTAGAGCATGCAGGATCTTATGCTGTGGTATGCAAGATCTAGTTCCCTGACCAGGGATCAAACCCGGACCCCATGCATTGGGAGCTCAGCGTCTTAACCAGTGGACCACCAGGGAAGTCCCCTGTATGTCTTCTTTGGAGGAATGTCTGTTTAGGTCTTCTGCCCATTTTTTGATTGGGTTGTTTTGTTTTTTTGTTGCTGAGTTGTATGAGCTGTTTGTATATTTTGGAAGTTGAGCCCTTGTAGGTCTCATCGTTTGCAAATATTTTCTCCCATTGTGTAGGTTGTCTTTTCGTTTTGTTTATGGTTTCCTTCGCTGTGCAAAAGCTTGTAAGTTTGATTAGGTCCTATTTGGGTTTTTTGTCTGTATGTTTGTTTCTATTGCCCTGGGAGACTGACCTAAGAAAACATTGGTATGATTTATGTCAGAGAATGTTTTCCCTACGTTCTCTTCTAGGAGTTTTATGGCGTCATGTCTTATGTTTACGTCTTTACCGCTGGTGCCTGTTCTGATCGGGTTGTGTCTGTGCCTCACCAGCTGGGACAAATGTAGATTTGATTGCATCACTGGGTGGCCCCCTCCTGACCCCTGACCTGTCACTCCAGCCCAGCAGTGGGCACACCGATGGTTCCCCTGTGCTGGTTGATGGTGAACGTGTTGTGATGTGGCACTGAGGGGCTTGCCTGAGGATGTAGGCAGTGGCCATGTTGTTCGTATCCTTATCGCCATCTGCAGAGGTTCCTGTGGGGACAAAGGGGAGAAGAGTTGATGGTGTCAACAGCTAACAACCAGCACGACCAAACAAATTAATATAAAATCTAAAATTAAGGACTTCCCTGGTGGTGCAGTACTTAAGAATCCACCTGCCAGTGCAGGGGACACGGGTTCGAGCCCTGGTCCGGGAAGATCCCACACGCCGTGGAGCAACTAAGCCCATGCACTACAACTACTGAGCCTGTGCTCTACGGCCCGCGAGCTACAACTACTGAGCCCACGGGCCACAACTACTGAAGCTTGTGCACCTAGAGCCCGTGCACCGCAACAAAGAGCGGCCCCCGCTCGCTGCAGCTAGAGAAAGGCTGCGCACGGCAACAAAGACCCAAGGCAGCCAAAAATAAATAAATAAATAGTAAATAAATGTATTTAAAAAGACTCTAAAATTAAATATCTTCGCTTTTTAGTCTACTCACTATGAAGATAACAAAACTGCATCAGGTGATGTAAGTGGCAGCTCAAACACTTCACCAAAGTCTTATAATTATTCCCAAATGATTTGTTTACTTTCTCAGAAATCTTCACGTCATCCTTTGATGTGACTGTCACTATAGGAACCCTGTGCACCATTAACTTCAGGGGCTGAGAAACTGTTAGGTGGCTGAGGGGAGGGCTGTCTTCTATATCCCATCTTTCCATCTGTCGCACTGCTCTCGGGTCCCTTCTGTCCTCCCTTTTCCCCTACCGTTGTCAGGGGAGTCCTGTCTGGACCCTGGCCACGCTGCGGGAGCTGGGGCTGAGCACACAAACCAGAGGGAGAGAAGTGGTGAGGCTGGGCCGACGGGTTCGGGGCAGTGTGTCCTGGTTGCTAGAACCAAGCCTCTGGTGTCTGGTCCACGGAGAGGACCCCAAATGGCTTTGCGCGTCAGGAGGGCGATCCGAGCACAGCCTGTGCTGCCTGGTGAGTGGCGTGGAGGCCCAGGAGGAAGCGTTAGTGGCTGCTGGTCGCAGGCCAGGAGGGGACAGAGCACATCCTCTCACAGCTCCCTTTGCTACGAAATGCCCAGTACCTCCCGTGAACCTCAGCGTCCATCCCCAGGTGTCGGTCGGAAACGATGGGTATATGGACACGGCAGTGCTGCCTGTGGTGCCTCGTGAGACCAACAGAAGCTTCCGGACAAGCAGCTGCTGGGGCGCCGCCAAGTCTGTGAGTAGGCTGGCGCCTGGGGAGGGAGAGCTGGAGGGAGTCCTGCTGGCCCCGGAATCAGGAGCAGTCAGTCAGGTTGCTGCTTTCAGGGGCACGAATTGGGAGCATGAAGGGAATGGGGCCAGAGCAGCCGCGGGGGAGGGTCTGTGAGCAGCAGGGACACGGCAGGGGTGCGGCCGCCAGCAGGCGACCCCGGACAACAGCAGCCCCACGATCCCCGAAGGGCCCCCATGCTTTGTGGCCCTTGTCGACCCATCTCTGTGGGATTCTGCCTGTGGCCCCCCGAGCCCCCCAGCCCCATTGCTGTGGAGCAGGGTCTCTGCTGCTTGAAACCACAAAAACCTTTGCAGTCCTGGAGCTGTCCCCCGCTCATGTCAGGGGGAACCTTCAGGGCAGTAAGAGTTTCTTTGATATTCGTACTTTAGTTTCCCAGAGTTTTCATATTTCCCCTGATTTTGCTGCCGTGTGTCCCTGAAACCCTCTGTTGTCTCATGGGGTGGGCTTCCTCCGTCACAGACCCCTCAAAGGCCTCCCGCCGGGTGAACGTGGGCTTGTCACTCGGCTGCACAGTCTCCACGGGGCCCCTTGTCCCACCCTTGCTGTCCCCAAGCTGGGTCTAGAGAAGGCCCGTCCCAGCAAGAACCCACTTTCTGGCTTTATCTCTCGTCCCAACGACCGGGGAGTCTTCCAGCCTCGGAAAGATCACTCAGGGTTTCCTGCTTCAGTGCTCACGGCAGAGAGCTTGCGTCCTCACAGGAAGCACTGCAGCTGCACGTGACCCGTGACCACGCTCCCAGGGACGGACCAGGAGGGGTGATGGATGAGCTCCTGCACCACTTGCCTGAAGGCACTTTGCCCCCCAGCCCCTTCCTTCTCCCCACTCAGGGGTGGAGTGTGGGCCTGGCCACGAACTCGCTTTGACTGTGGGTGAGGGCGTCCTGGAGTGAGAGCAGGGAGGGGGACCTGGGTCCCCAGTGAGGCCACCCAGCGAAGTGAGGCTTCATCTGGGCCTTAGTTGGGCTCGGAGGGTATGGCCGAGGGTCTGCTGGACGGGACACCACATGTAGAGGGCCCTCAGCCTCATATGGATGGCAGCAGTGACTGTGCTGAGAACTTCCTGTACCAACCCAACAGCAGGGGAAGTGGAGGCTCCAGGGCTTCATGGTAACTAAGTGCAGAGCAGGGACTTGACCGAGCTGACCTGGTGGCTTGGGTCCTGCAAGCTTACCACTGGAGTGACAGGACCTGCTTGTTCTCTCTGCTCAACCCTTCTTGCCACCTTCTCCTCCACCCCACACCCTTATTTTTGCTGCAAGAGTCATGCCTCTCTCTTTATTATGTATCTTTGCAGCTAATATTTGTGGTAGAAGATGTCTACTGTGCCATCAGAAGCCGGCATCTCATGGAATCCCCAGCCTCTTCCACGACCGTAGAGCTGGTTCCTGACACCCAGCTCTGCCCACCTCCACCTCTGCAACTCTCATGTGTGGTACCTGCAATATAACAGGTGCTCAAAAAATGTTTCATGGCCTTCCCTGGTGGCGCAGTGGTTGAGAGTCCACCTGCCGATGCAGGGGACACGGGTTCGTGCCCCGGTCTGGGAGGATCCCACATGCCGCGGAGCGGCTGGGCCCGTGAGCTATGGCCGCTGAGCCTGCGCGTCCGGAGCCTGTGCTCCGCAATGGGAGAGGCCACAGCAGTGAGAGGCCCGCGTACTGCAAAAAAAAAAAAAAAAAGTTTCATGAATAACTTCAGAACTCAGCGGTTGTCTGACATATTTAGAAAAGGAGTGGCCGCCCCTATTGCCAGCACCCCTGAAACCCCGCAGGAGACACAACCTAGTGTGGTCCCTTCTCTCGCCTGGGGGAGCGTCACACCAGCCGCCCTGTCTCCCTGCCTGTAACAAACACACCATAAGGAGGCTCGCTGGCCCCTGGGCCAGTGATGCTGTAAAAACCTGGCCTTGTCCTTGTGAGATTTGGTGTGAAGACAACACAGAAACAGAACCAGCAAAGAAGGATCCTGGTCAGGAGTAAATCCCTCTCCACAGTGACCCTGTGAGACCCCAGCGCTCCCTCTGCTAAGCCTGCTCCGGCTGTTTGGGAAGGGGCCCTTGTGACTCTCCGGGCAGCGGGTGGGAGGGATAACCCAGTCTCTCTTCTGCCTCCTGAGACCAAGGTGGGCATCGGGGAAACATCCACACCTCCGACGGGGGTCCAGAGCGGGTGTCCCGAAGGACAGGACCTAGCCATCCAGTGAGGCCAGGTCTTGTCCACACCGCACTGACCTGCTGGAGGGTCTTGGGTTTCCTGGCCTCCAGCATTCCCACCGCCAACCCCAGCCTGCAGCGTCTCGGGAGCCCCTCGCTGGCAGCCCCCCCGGGGGCAGAAAGCCGCACAATCACGGAGAAGGACGATAAGCACGCAGGACAGGTGAGACCAGCAGTGAGTGTCCCATGTCCCCTCTGCTCCCCAGGGAGCACCCCAGCCCGGGCCAGCCATGGCCTTTGTCCTCTTCGGCAGTGTCTTTGCAGTTAATAGTCCCAGACACCTTCCTCTGGAGGGGAAGATGCAGTGACCGCGGGAGGGGTGAGGGCGGGGTGTGCTTTAGCCCTAAACCCGGGAAGCTGCAGAACTTCCTTGAGCCCCGAATGCACCACATGGGTAACCCTGCAGCAAGCCAGGCCAAGATCTCGACAGATTCTCTCTGGAAACACTTTTCATGTCCAACAAGAGAAGGTCTGTTAAACCCCCGTCCGACCCCGGGACGCGGGGCACGTTGTAACCATGGAAACTGAAGGGAAGGCGTTTGAGAGGCTTCTTCCTCGGTGTCTCCCCCAGCGGCCCCTGAAGGTACTGCACCCGGAGGAGAAGCGCTCGCTCTTGTCTCCTCACTTTGGGCCAGGCGGTGCCCACCCCTCACAGCCCCTGCTGCCCGCCTGCTTCTGAGTTGCATGGAAACCTACCGGTCACGAGGCCAAAGCGGGCTCGTCTTGGTGAGCAAAAACAGAGGCCGGTGACAAGGTAAGATGGGGGCTCAAAAGATTTCGTAGAAGAAAAACGTGCACGTGTGTTCCTGTGTGTGTGCACATGTGTCTGTGTGTGGTGACCAGATGCTGTATTAATTGGTGTTGCCTATACAATTATGAGTGGCTTTTATTTTCTGTATTTTCTAAATTTCTTTTTTTTCTAAGCACCTGCATATTACGAGAAAAAGAAAAAAACAGCAAAGCTGCTGACATCAAGCACGAGAGCTTGCAAAATAAGATCTTAAAGTACATATTTCAGAATGTTACAGGAGTTTTCTCTGGGTGATAGATGAACGGCCTCCTACTTTTGAAAACGAACTTAAGGGAACCTCTTTGGTAAGTTTTCAGGGGCCTGAGCTTTGAGGACAGCGTCTGTGGGTGACACCCTCCCCACACGCAGCTCTGCCTCAGGTACTGGCTGGGCTAGTGGCCGACCAGGCGGAGTCTGGCAGCCAAAGACCAGTTCACCCTCTTGTGCTCCGCGCTCACCTGCTCAGCTAGGGTCCCGGTAGAGCAGCAGGCCGGTGGGGCTGGCACAGCCATGGGGCCACTGCGGTCAGAGCGGCACATGTGATGGAGGCTGCTGGTGTCCTGTGTGGCCATCCAGGGCACCCGCAGTGTCAGGTGGAGGCCCTGCAGGCGTCCCGAGCCGAGCCCAGCGCGTGTCAGGCGGCGCACATTCCTCCGAGCCCCCCTTCAGCACGCAGCTGCCCGTGGCGGGAGGGTGTATAAGCCGCCAGCCCCCTTGCTAGAGGTGAGCCGAGACTGGGTGAGAGGCCGGAGTGCCTGTTTGCGCCTGAACTGTGGGGTCGCACACCATCGCCGCCACCACACAGGTCATCCATCTTCTGTGCAGGCCGCGGATGATGGGGGCCAGGGACTCGGGGCGTCTTGGGGGCTGGCGGCCTCACCAGGAATGGGGTTTATTGCCAGAGGGGAGGGGAGGGGAGGGGGCAGGCCTTGAACTGCTCAGCCTTGCAGGGGATTCGAGGGCCACCTCTGGTGGGAGGTGCAGGTGAGAAGCCCCTGGAAGTTTCTGGGGCCCCTCCCCCACAGTATTTCAGTCGAAGCCCCTCTGCCGGCATCACCCCCAACTCCGTCCCTCCCGTGGCCGCTGCTGAGAGCCGCAGAAGATGGAAAGGTTATGGTGCTTCTCTTCCCATAGGGAAACAAAGCCACAGACACACAGATTCCCTTATAAAAGCATGAAAGAAGGGAGCCAGTAATAGTGGCTGTTTGTTATTGACATCCACGTGGTTCACGTAGAGATGCTTCCCAAGCCTGCACGGGGAGGGGGACTAAGGGCCGTTGTTCGCAGTCATGGGGTCTGGGCTCCCCGCTTCGGCCTTCCTGAACCCATTGTGGTGGGAACAGGACTGGGCCAAGTTAGGGCTCCCTCAGGGGCAGGGAGCTTGTTCAGAGAGGAGAGGATGGGGCCTCCTTTCTGTACCAGAACTGAGTTCTGGGTCTAAGCACAGCGTGGCCTCCTGGAGCTGTCAGTACCGTCACCTACCCAGCGGGAGAGGCTTCGTGCCACCTCGTCCTCACGTGCAGCCTGTGCACCTGCGCTGCTGGCTCCACGGGAGCCCTGAGCTCCCGGGGCCTCGGGGCCGTTAGCTGTGAGCCCACACTGTGCGGGCCTGCTCTGCCCACAGTGTGCCCCATTCTCCACCAACTTCTCTTAGAAAAAGTGAGTTGAGGGATAAAATATTCAACAGTTAAGAATTTCAAGGTGGTGACACCGTTGCACTGAAGCACACAGGCCCAGGTACACGGCACGTGCGTTAGAGAAGCTGCGGTGTGGGCTTCGAGGACACTGTGTGCAGGGGGGCAGGAGAGGTTCCGAGACTCACGGGTGGTCCGGTTCCTGCAGGCGCGGCTCCAGACTCCGTTCTCAGCAGGTGTGGGCGAGGGCCGCCTTTCCCAGGTGACTGTGTGTAGAGGGGCTCTGGGGCTGCCCAGGCTCAGCGGAAAGGGCAGCGGTGGGAAGGGAGGTTGCCCGCACTTAGCATCCTGACCTCTCACCTCCTCGTCAGGGCAGCTAAGTCTGCAGGTGAAGCAGCTGTGTCTGACCAGTGCCTGAGTGGCCCCTTCTTTTTCCAGCTCTAAAGACCTGGAAGACGTGGGCAGGGAGAGAATAACAAAGGGCGGGGCTTGCCCTCTCAGCCAGCCTCTGTGCCAGATTCTGCCTGTGCTTATCGATCAAACCAAAAGGCTGGCACTCCCATCCCATTTTATAGATTAGAAAAGAGGCACAGAGAGGTTGAGCACCTTGCCATAGGTCACACAGCTGGTGAGGGCAGAGCTGAGAATTGACCCACTATGGTTGGATCTGGAGTCCACATGCTGTGCTGACCCTGAGGCGACAGCAAAGAGAGAGCGAGGGAGACCAGATACCCCAGATTGAGCCAGGCACACAGGCATGCACCCACACATGCACGAGGCCTTCACCTTTGAGGCTACAGAAGTCAGAGGAAACCAGAGAGGAATGAGGAGAGGCCAAGGGAGAATGCCCTTCCAGGGGTTCAGTTCCTACGGAGACCGGGGCTGCGAGTAGGCGTTCTCTGTGGCCCTCTTGGACCCCACTGCTTTCAGTGATAAGGGGGGAATGAGGTACACAGTCTGGGCTTCAGATTTGTGTGGAGACAAAATTTATTAAAACAGGAGTCCAAAAACCATGAAGGGGATTGGTATGAACATCTCCAGGGCAAGTAAGACACCCTCTGCTGTTTATCTACCTTCTCTCTTATCATGAAAGCAGAGGATCTACGTAACCAGTTATTTCTGTGCTCATCACACTCTTAGGGAATGTAAGGGGTCATAGACTTCCTTTGAAGCTCCCTCAGAGCCGAGGTATGTGGTGGCTACATTTATCCTCCCGTGGCTAAGGTGTGGTTTATTGGTAATGACTCCCTCACCCTCCCTGCAAACATAGGGCTTCTCCCCTGTGTGTGTCCTCTGGTGTCTGATGAGACTTGACTTCTGACTGAAATCTCGCCCACACTCCCCGCAAACATAGGGCTTCTCCCCTGTGTGTGTCTTCTGGTGTCTGATGAGATTTGACTTTAGACTGAAGTCTCGCCCACACTCCCCGCAAACATAGGGCTTCTCCCCTGTGTGTGTCCTCTGGTGTCTGATGAGATTTGACTTTTGACTGAAGTCTCGCCCACACTCCCCGCAAACATAGGGCTTCTCCCCTGTGTGTGTCCTCTGGTGTGTGATGAGACCTGACTTTAGACTGAAGTCTCGCCCACACTCCCCGCAAACATAGGGCTTCTCCCCTGTGTGTGTCCTCTGGTGCTTGGTGAGACTAGACCTATCCTTGGAGCCTTGCCCAGAGCTTCTGTACTTGACTTTTACAACTCTTGATACTCCTGCCCCTATGAGTAATTTGCCTGTGGCCTCTGGGTTCACTTTCTGGCCTGTGCTGGGCCCTGCCTCCATCATTCTCTCATGTGCCCTAGAGCTCCCCATTTGTCCTTTGGGAGAGGAGGAAAAGGCCTTTGAAATCCTCCCCAGCCTTATCCTTTTCAGCAAAGGTTTGGACCTTTCCTTGACCTCTTGACATTCAGGTTTGTTACTCCAGCTGTGTGGATCAGAATATTGCTGCTGCCGATTTTGATAGCCTGGGCAGGGATCCTCTGGCTGGACGCGGTCTCTTGCAGATGTTCTCGGGAGGACCTGAGACGGGTGACTGCATTCCACGTGTTGGCTGAGGATTTTCTGACTGGAGAAGGCCAGAGAGCAGGAGCCACATGGATGGATCTTGGGCTTTGGGTCTGCTGAAAGAGGAAGCTTCTGGTCAGGTAGATGGTTTATCTCCGGTAAGGCCTGAACCACTAATCATCTCAGTGTTGACAGCACAAGCTCTGTCTCCCAGCAAGTGTGCCTTTACAGTCTACTTTTCCCTTCCATTTTTACTCACTCTGTCTTCTTCAGAAATCCAGAAAGCCCGTATCAAGGGCCTCTTCTACCTGTGGCCCTGACTAGGGACCTTCAAGTAGCATCAGAGGCAGTGTCACTCCTTATAAGAGGTGGAACTGCAGTGACCTTTGCCCACATAGGTGTATCTGAAAAGTCCTATGACTTTGTGACAGAGGGGCCACAGGTATTCTATCCTGTTGGGAGAGAACACTCTTGATGATAGGTGGAATCGCCCCGAGTGACTTCCTACGAGGGGAAGGAGTTTATTAAGTTAGGGGCACTCATCCTGGAGATCTCCAGATGTGGAAGGCAGGGTAGGGTAGTGGTTAGGGCACCTGTGAGGAAAGCTGGATTTGAGGCTCCTCATTCACAGAGACGTATTAGTTGAGCAGCCATTGTGTCTGAATCTCTGTGAGGAAGTGGGATTCAGATTGGACAAGACCGAGTGGTCCAGGTCCCACTGACTAACGGACTCTGGCTCCTGATGCCCCAATTAGGTCACGAATTGCTTCTCTCTCAGTTTTCCATAAAGTGGAAAATGAAAGTACGTCCTTCCTCAGAAAGCCAACGAGTATTCACACCTCATTGATTTCAGTCAGGCTTAGTCCGTTTAAAATGCAGTAGGAAGTTCTGTTTAAAAATACACCCCAGCTGCTGCCCTTCTTCAGCCAGTCTGCTCTCCCCTCTCACCTGGTGATGAACTGACCTCTGAGCGGATTCCCCACTGCTATCTCTTTCCAAAAAATGAGCCAAAGCATCATCTTAGAGCAGAGAACATGCCCCCTGCAGCTGAAAACCGCACGGTTGTTTCACGTCACCCAGGGGGACCCCCATGTCTGTGCGTGGAGCACAGGCCCTGAGGCCTCCGTGTTCTGTCCAGCCTGCTTCCTCTCGCTCTGTGCTTCCTTCTTTGACCACCTGCATGGCCTCTCTTTCCTGCCCTGGTGCTGCGGCACTGGCCGTTCCCCTGCCTGGAACACTTTGCCCACAAATGCTGTCTCGGGAGAGCACCACACCCCACCCCTCCGCTCACAGTGATCCAAGGCACTTTTTCTGGGCTACTTTTCCTCAAAGCACTAATTGCTGTCTGGTATGAGGCACGTGCTGCTCTAGGGCAGTGATTCTGACCGTCCTGTTCAATCTCTATTTCCAGTTCGTGGAGCCCTGCCTGGCACAGTGTATGAACTCATGTGACAACGAACCGAAATGGTGACTGAATGCAAATCAACGTGTACACATATCATCTAGAAATATGGAGGAGATGAAGAAGAAATGGCTAAAGGTGAGAGAGCTGGTAGGTGCTCGAAAACTTGTTTTTTTCCTCTAAGCCTTTCAGCCCTATATGATGTTATATATTTTTTGCATGAGGGATTAAAAAAACTAGAAGAAAAAAATTTTAATATAAAAAGTTTCCCTAAGAGTCAAAGGCTTATGGATCAATTTCTGAAGCATCTTAATTGAAACTTTGCTGACTCCAGACTGGAGTTTACCCTGATGGAAAGCCGGACCGTGAAAGCTCCCCAGGAGTGCTTCTTGCTTTGCGTTGGAAGAGCGGTGGCACCCACCTCTGCCCGCCGCCACGAGCTGGCTCTTCCACCCGCTGCCCCACGGGATGCCGAGCTCCTGGCTGTACTCGTCCCCGTACCAGACCAGCAGTTCACAGCCCGGCCTGACCACCCGGCAGGTTCGGTAGAAGATCTGCCTGTGATACTGGAAGGCCACCAGGTTCTGCTCTTCCTCATCCCGGGCACAGTTCACATACCTGGGGTTGGGGCAGAGAAAGGGACAGAAAGCGCAGGCGATGGGTTCCCTCCACCCGTCAGACCCGAGCCAGCTCCTTGCCATCGCGGCCTGGTGCTGCCCCAGCTGCCGCTGCTGCTGCGCGGGAACCTGCTGCTCACGCCTTCGAGCTTTTCCTGTGAATTCCTATCTCCAGATGCTGTTGCCCATCCAGGCCAGATTGCTTTTCTCTCCTTACCTACTTATCTGTTTTCCAAAGCCCAATTCCAGACCTGTCTCCACGTGGATTGGCCGTAAAACTGGTGACCTCTAAACTCTCAATGAAGTTCTGTTTTTATTCCACAGAACTTGGTGCTTCTAGTTTAGCACACATCCCTCAGCACTCAGCCCCAGCCTATGTTCTCTCGAGAGGTCTGTCTCCAGTCTCCCCACGTGCATCCAGGGCCCCCATTCACTTGCCTCCCCCAGGTTCCTGTAGAAACTTGGAGAGCTCTCTGACTTAGCTCGAAACACAGAACAATAGTAGTTTATTCATTTTCTGCCTCCCCTGATGAAAGGAGGGGACCTTAGAGAAAGGGGCTGCTCACAACCATCCTGCAGTCCGTTTGTCTCCTGGCTTCAGAACCCAGTTCTCACTGGAAGCAAGGCTGGGAAGGTGGCTGCCCTCACAGACTAAAGGTACCTCCCGGTAGGTTATGGTGGTGCTGTGCACTTCTTGAAAAATAGGAAAATTATGATTAAATGTTCCTAAAATCAATTGCTTAATGTCTGTCTGCAGTGTGTCCTCCGTAAGGACATGGGTGATGTGATCTGTTTAAGTAATGGACTCCGTTTTCTAAACTGGAGCATAATAGTAAGTGCTTGATAAGTGTTAATTAGGTAAATAAGTGTCCCTGGTGAATCTAGACTCCTCAAGTTGTTTTCAGGTACCCCAGTTTTCTTGAGCACAGAGACGTATTTTGAGGACACATACTATATTTTTATTTCCTTTTTTCTGACGTCTCTTGAAATGAAAGAGCATTGTGTGGAGAAAAAAGAGGGACAGAAGATGTAAAAACCATTGAGGGGGGCAGTCTGAGAAGGAAAGGGACATGGGCTTGAGAGAGATGAGTGTCCTCTCTGGAACCTGGAAACCTACTGGACTTACCTCATCCAGTTGGCCCAGGACGTGTCCTTTCCATCCACATACTCGTAGCAGTTTCTCCCTTTGGTGATCTGAGTGTCAGAAAAAGAAGCTAAAGGCTTTTATTTTTTTTTTTGGTGGGAGGTGATAGAAGAATTATTTCACTCTGCTGTCATCAGTGCTCTTCAGCCTGCACGGATGCAACTGCCAATCGTGACCACGCAATGAGCTCCTTAATCACCATCCTCATGTCTGAGTCTATTTGTCCGCTCAGGCCAAGGGCCCCGCACGGGAGGAGCCGCTTCCTTGTGCCTGTACCACCATGCTCCCACCTGGCCTCTGATCTTTAAGCAGAAGTTCCGTGTTCATGCAAAGTGCACTCAGTACACAGAGCTAACCGTGTTGTCCCCATCCACGTCCTAGCATGTTGAAGGTGAGGCCCCCCTACCCATCCACAGAAGGGATGTGGAGGCCAGAGGACAGGGGAAGAGGTGGGTGTTTCTCACCAGCCAGGAGTATCCACTGTTGGCGGCCTCTTCATCTTCTGTGATCTGACCCTCATAGGGGCCAAAGTGCAGACCCAACGGCAGATCGGATGCCTCGTTCCATACTCCAAGCCCAGCCTCAGGGATGCCTGATGGTCTGATACTTAATCCAGGGGGCAGAGTGAGGGCTGAGCGGTTGGGATGCCCCTTCTCCACTGCACTGTCCTTTACAAATGTAGGGGCCCCGTGAGCAGCACAGCTGTCAATGAAGAAGTTCTGACACTTCTCACAATCTGGAGGCGAGAGCGACAGGGATTAGGGAAGATACAGTGCGTGTTCCTGGTTGTAAAGACTTTCAGAAAGAACTGGGGCGCTCATGTCATTTGGCCTCAATCCTGTTCCCCAAGTCACTAGACAAAGGGGATGATTTGGGGACCAAATGCTAAGGTGAGATTATTGTAGCAAGACATAACAGCCTTCTCTGTAATGGGCCAGTGGGGTCACTCACAGAGGTAGTCGTCATCCTGGGGCTCGCTGACCTCTTGGTACACGTGGCCCTTTCTTTCTCGTAGGCTATACATCTTCACTTCAATCTGCTTTGCTCTGCGTTCTAAGTTGGAGAAGAGTAGGTAAGCAAGGTTGGTGGGGTCTAGAGTGTTGGTCCCTGTTTTATCAGAAAATGTGAAATCCCCTCCCATCAAATCATCGCCTGTCCTTCTGTATACTTTGTTTTTCCCCCGTTTAGCTACTGGTTCAGACAGACCGAGGCTCCACACTGACTACAGACGCCCAGTTCAATGTTAGCTTCCTGTTCTTCCCATTATTAGGTTTAACTTCCCAACCTTTCTACTTAGAAAATGGTTCATTGACACATTTACTCATTCAGAAAATATTGGTTAAGGCACATTACGTGTTAGGCATTGAGCAGAGGCCTTAACTAAGAAAGCATGGTCACTATTATCACAGATGGATTTTTGAACAACGTGTGTGTGTCCGTACTTTTATATTTAATTTGATGTTTTCAAACACTGTACGAGTTATGTATCCTTATGTTTACTTTAGAGATTAGCAATCAGGACCACAGAAGACATGTAAGATTTTCCCAAGGCCCCAGTGCTAACTTCAGGTCTCAGATCAGTCCAGCCTAAACCCACGCCTACCCCAAGTCCACCCCACACACCTAGGCCATACTAATCAGCGTTTCTAGAAGAATTAGAGGGACTAAAGCCCCCAGGTTATTTTCTCTCACCCAGCTTTTGTCTAGTGTGCCATGCAGAGGTGCTTGCTGCTCCGGGAGGGGGCGCTGGGCTCTGGGCCTGCGCAGGGCCACTTGCCTTCTGCAGTTGCGCTGCTCCTGGCAATTTCTTCAAACTAGATTCATTACTTAATGGCACCGGGGGCACTGCCTTCAACGGGAGAGTCACATAGTGAAAGACAACATGCATTTCTTTAGTTCTTTAGGGCTTATGAAGTGTTTTCACATGCATGACTTTAGTTAATACTCCAACAACCCTTGGAAATACCCGGGGCGGGTGGAGTCTGAACACTAGAGCGTAAATAAAGGGCCTAAGTGGGTAGTGAATCAAGACTAGAACCCATATCTTAAGGTTCCTTCCCTTCAACTTTCTCTCTAATTTCTCCGTAAAAGTGAGAGCGAGTCAGGGAGAATAATTGGGAAGAATCAACAAAGTCTGGGAAAGAAGCGGGGGGTAAGGGCTTATAGAAAAAAAGAGGGGGTCTTCTATTAATTAGTGGACCTCTGATGGACGAGGAAATGTGGAAAAGTACAGAGGGGACAAAACACTTCTGGAAAATGAGGTGACAGAGCAGTGAGATTGGGAAGAGAACAAAGAAATGGTATGGCAGAAACTTATCTAGACAATAAAGAAAATGATGCTGAACGTTGCAGGTTGCCATATCCTAGAGAGAATGTTTGGAATCAGAGTAGCTGGTTCCCATCGATTCTGCTTGAATAAGGCTGTACGACTAGCTAGTTCTCCTCAGTTTCCTGAACCATAAATTGGTATACATGCTAATTCTTAACGTTACAGTGGACATGAAATTTAATAACGTTCACCAAATTGTTTTGTGAGCTACTGATATGTAGTACAGTGTGAATGTGAGAGTCCAGCCCTGCTATCAATTCACCCCCTCAACTGTCTCCCTATTTGAAATCTAGCTCACAGATACTATCTCCAGCACTCCTTGACCCTCTTACGTCTAGGTGAATGTTTAAATGTGGAGTCACTCATTCAGAAAACCTCCAGGGGGCCCTCAGGGGCCTTGAGCTGGGCCTGGGACTTCTGAGAAGAAACGGGTATGGAGCAGGCTCTCAAAGCTTGCAACGCAGGGGCAGGCTAAGCAAATGATTCCAAACATGACAGTTGCCTAATTAGAGCCCGGAGGAAGGAGCTGTTACTTTCTCCTGCAAGAATGAGCATTTGAAATCAGTTCCAGAGGGATGAGTTTCTGTTGAAACGCGGGTAACCTATATGAAGTCCTAAAGTTATATTCTTACTTTTCGTTTTCAATGATCAAACTTGAAGCTAGTCAGGGCTGGGAGATGCTTCCTCTTATTAGAGTAGCAGGCTCTGAGGTTGGGGGTCCATCTCCTTCTTCGTCTCGGACAATCCACTCTACAAATTGCCTACAGATCTGTAAGCTTCCCTTAGTCAGATGGTCTTAGCATGTCACTCACTTTGGCGTAGCAGAAAAGAACTGAGGTTGAAATCACCCGTCAGATGAATGATATAAAGATGTATGTATGAATAAGACAGTGTAAATTTTATAAAACTATGGAAGTTCTACTCAGCTTGTAAGTGTTTCAGAGAAGGAGCTTTGGATGAGATTGCACTACCAGTGATACTGTGATCTCAGGCATATACTCAAACATTTCTTTACCTCAGTTTCTTGATCTATTCAATATAAATGGGGATAGTTACACTACCTATAGGTACTACAGGATTGTTTTAAGGTTTAAAGTGAGTTTATTCATGTAAAATGCTTAAAATAGAGTCTGAAATATTATGAAAATAACGTGAAAATAGAACAACCTACTACTGTTGCTATTCTTATTAACTATAAAAATGATGATGATATCAGACATTGTGCTAAAGAATCATGAAAGGAAGCAGCAGTTTCTAGGATACTCTGTGTATTCTCCTATTCTTACCTGTGATTGGATCCATGAGGAAGGTTTTCTTGTCAACAGGATTTGGGAAATACTTACCTTCTGGTGTTTACTGTGCTCCACTCTGAAGGCCACCCAAGATGGTTTAACTAAAAGATGATGAGAAATCAGTGTTTTGGTTGGTAAATGTTTCCAAACTCTGGGCATCTGAATTAAGGACACAGAATTCTGAACCAGAGAGCGACAAATGCAAGGATTACCAAAGGGGGAATGGAAAATGATTTCTGTATCATCAATGCCTATGCTTCCACTGGGAGCATCACAGTTTTCTTAAAATTAAAAAAAAAATAGACATAAACCTCATCTGTGCTTCATCCTATGTTCATAAAGTATCTAATAAATTTACTTCATGACAAAAATACTCAACAAAGTAGGAATAGAAGGAAGTTACCTCAATATAATAAAGGTCATATATGAAGAGTCCACCTCTAACATCATACTGATTGGTAGAAAAAGTGATCTTTTCTAAGATCAAGAAAAAAAGGAAAGGATGCCCACTCTCACCACTTGTATTCAACATAGTACTAGAAGTCCTAGCCAGGGAATTAGATAAGAAAAGGAATCAAAAGGCTTGCAATTTGGAAAGAAAGAAGTAAAATTAGGTTTGTTCACAGATGACATGATTTTATGTGTAGAAAATCTCTAATATTCCACAGAAAACGGTTAGAACTAAAAAAAGAATTTAGCAAAGTTGCAGGATACAGAATCAACACTCAAAAATCTTCCTATGCACTCGGGACTTCCCTGGTGGCGCAGTGGTTAAGAATCCACCTGCCAATGCAAGGGACACGGGTTCGAGCCCTGGTCCGGGAAGATCCCACATGCCGTGGAGCAACTAAGCTCGTGTGCCACAACTACTGCGCCCGCATGCTGAAACTACCAAAGCCCGCGCGCCTAGAGCCCGTGTTCCACAACAAGAGAAGCCACTGCAACGAGGAGCCCACGCACTGCAAAGAAGAGAGCCCCCTCTCGCCGCAATTAGAGAAACCCCGCACGCAGCAACGAAGACCCAACGCAGCCAAAAAAAAAAAAAAAAAAGAGAAAACTATTGAGAATTATACTGGAAAACCTATATATCCACCTCCATTCAGTCTTATGTCACCATTCTGCCACAACCACTGTGGGTCTTTTAATTTCTATTTCAAAATTCAAAAACAAAATAAAAACAAACAAAAAACTAACCAAGACACAATGAAGCCACCTGCCAGCCCTTACTCCTTTGGTGATGAATTTGGTACTTCTTATTCACATTCAAATTTTTATACATTTACGGCCTTTTAATGTACCTATAAACAATATATATATATATATTTTCCAACAAAAGCTCTCATATTTATTACTGAGCCAAAGCACTAATGCAGAAACACTGACACAAGGAGAAAAATCATTTTTTCCCAATAAAACAAATGGATGCATTTGTCCAGATAGTAGTGATGCTTTCAGAGTGATACGGTAAGATGCAAGTGACCTTCCACAGCATAAATACGTGTGCCACCTCATGGGTGGCTCCCTATAGACCCAGCTTGGTTCTTCTCCAGTGTCTTCTCCTGGAGCTGTACCTGGTTTTATTACCAGTTTTCATTTGAGTCCACTGGGGAATGGGACGATTCTCCTTTGGTTTCTGGCCCAGGAATCGCTTGATCATGAAAGTCTTGTGAGAAGACATGGTGAGGAGCAGAGTCAACCGCACGTCGGATGGCAGAGAAGGGGAGGCTAATTATTTTACATATTTAAAAACTTTATATGGATAGTCTCTTACTGTATAATATTCTGTTTTGCATCTTGCTTGTTGGGTGAAAAATTATGGTTTTTTTTTTTTTTTTTTTTTTTTTTGCTAATGCCTGAGACGCAGCTGAGACCCAAACCCAGGTTGTTTTCAGGAAGACACCTCTAAATCTTCCTGGCCCCTCACCTTGCTGCCTTGGAGTCCATTCTTCATCAGAATCCTCAGGGTCACCCACCTGGGCTTTGATGGCCTGCCTGCGGTGACACATGAAAGCTGGCCGAGGGGCTCTGAGACCTGGAAAGGAGCAAAATCTTGGTTCCAAAAGGGAAGAGCTGGAAGGAGGAACAAAGCCCAGAGGCGATGGGAAGTGCCACAGAGCCAGTGTGACTTGGTAGGATGGGCTGGGAGAGTCTGGAAGGGGTGAGCTCTGCGCTGCCAGGGCCAGGCCCGCACTGAATACAGAAGGACACGTTTCCTGCAGGTTGGTCTCCACACGGAAGGCAACTGGGAGCAGACGAAGCCATCTCAGAGAGAGCCAAGCTAGCGCTGAGACCGAAGACGTGGTGCGCGCTTCCCAGGCTCCCAGGCGCCCAGCATTCCCTGTTACCTAGAGTAACCAGCGCTTCATAGTTCTTTTTCACATTCCTATATCGGACTTTTTCCCATTCTCCCACCTCTGTCCATTCTTCCTTGGAGAAGTATATGGAAATGTCTTTGAAAGCGTCTTTGGCCTAGAGAGAACAACCGATTTCATCAGTGACTTACTAATGTAAGTCAGAACTTAGAGCTGGGCCCCTCCCCCACCCCGTGCAGGGTGTGCCGGAGGCCGCTGGGTGGTCTCTGTGAGACAAGGATGAAGGTTTTCCTTCCTGACCGTGTCCTGCCTAACTGAGCAGACGCTGAGCATTTTCCTAGCTCTCCCTGGACACACGGCAGTTGACGATGCTCTAGTGTCCTGTCCCCCCCGCCCCGCCCCGCCATCCTAGACAGGACCGGGCACCCCCATCCTGCGTGCCTTCACAGAGAAGGTCGCCCAGCAGTGCAGGCCAGGAGTCTGAGCCCTCCAGGGACCAGCCCCTTGTCCCTCCTGTAGAGCCGGCTTCGAGCCAGGCTCTGCCTCCTCCACCGCTCACCGTGGGCTTCCACGCTGTTCTCCCAGCATCTCCCTCAGTGCTGTCCTCCGGCCGCCTGTCGGTGCTCATGGGCCTGGGACCGCCTCAAGGCCAAGGTGCCTGTGGAAGGAGAAGGTGCTGAGGTAGCCCCGGCCCCTGCCCAGAGCTAGGTCTGTGTTCCTCGGCTGGGGTGTCCCGAGCAGGAAGGTGTGGGGACCCGGCAAGGATTAGAGGATGCGGAGGGTACTGATGGGGTGGACGGATCCTCGCCAGCCACGACAGTCCAGCCTAAGGTGAACTAGATTCGGTTTCTTTGGCCCCCCTGCAACTCGGGCCCTCTGAGGAAAGGCACTGGGAGGGCTGTGTCTGCGGGTGCCTGAGGGAGTCCTGAGGAGACCTGGAAGCCCCGGACTGCTGGGCTGGGGTCAGCTTGACAAGCAGGGCTCTCTTCCAGCGAGGGACAGGGACTATTTCTCCAAGGAGGGCTTTGGGGATCTCCACCTGGGGACTCCGGAAAAATCTGGGCAAAACGTGCGTTCTATGTCTAAGGGACAGATCGCTCAGCCTGAGGAGATTTGGGCCGCTCCGGCTAAGGGAATTGGGGTTCCTCAGACCCGAGGGGATTCAGGGTCCCTTAGGCTGATGGTATCTGGCGTCTTTTGGCTGAAGGGATGTAGAAGGCGCAGGTTGAGAGAACTTGGGACCTTTGAGCCTGAGGAAATCGGGGGTCTCTCCTTAAGGGGCTTTAGGTTCTCCCACATTGAGGGTAGCTGTGGTCTTTGAGGATGAAGGGGTTAAGAGTTCCCGGGCTGAGGGTAGTCAGTGCCTCTGAGGGTAGGGAAATTTGGCCTCTCTGCAGGTGCTATTTTTAGGGCGCCTAACCTCTAGGGGTTACTCCGGGTATTTGGGGGGTCTAAGCATCAGGGGATTTGGTGTTTCTGTGGGTGAAGGGACTTTGGGTCCCTGAAGCTGAGGAGATGTGAGGTCCCTCAGGTTAGGACCCGGGGTCCCTCCAAGCTGACGGGATTTGGAGCCCCTCAGGGTGAGGGGATCTGGGGCCTCCCAGCCTGGAATTTGAAGGCCTCGGGCTGAGGGTTTATAAGGGTTTCGCAGTTCCCGTCAGTCTCCCCGCTGTCCCCTCGCAGGGCCCACCCCGGCCCGGCGCGCGCTCCGGCTTCTGCAGCTTCGCGAACTCCTGAGGTGAGGCGAAGCGAAGGGCGCGGAGCCGGCTTGTAAAGCCCCGTCAGGTGCAAGCCACCAATCGGTGCTGCGACAGAAGCGGTCCCGCCAATAGGCGGCCGGGAGGGTGCGGAGCGCGCAGAAGGTCCCGCCCCGCCGCTCGGGGATTGGCTGCTCTGGGTCCCGCGCGTGTCTGAAAGGAAGCCTCCAGCGCGCAGGAGCAGCTTCGCGGTTTTCCCTGACTGGTTTTTCCGCCCGCCGTCAGGCAGCCCGTCTCAATCCTGGAGCCTCAAGCGGGCGGTGGGTCTTTAGGGTGGCCGTGGCCGTCCAGTGCCCTGAACAAGGGTCTTTGCTCCACCGGACTGTAGTCGTGCTCCCGAACTTTCTCCTGGGCCCACCTGTTCCCTTCCTTGTAAAACCCAGTTTTGGCAAGAACTGTTTGGGATGAGTAGTGCTTTATTCAGGGGAAAACTAGGTAATTAACTAAAATCTGATGAGACACAAAATAAACAACATACGTTCAAAGATTTAAACGCAACAAATGGAATAATAAGTATATTAGAAAAAACACTGGGAGAATTTTAAATCTCAAAGTAGAAGTGGCACTTAGGAGTAATCTGTATGTTTAAGCAATGTAGGTCTAAAAAGCCTTCGGAAATGAGATATAAATAAAACCAAAACGCCCTGCAAGTGTTTTCCATTAAAGTGAGGCATCAGATTCGAGGACAATGGATCTGCAGAGGGGGCTTCACAAGATAAAATGGGGAGAGTGTTTCTGCCCCTTACCTAGCTTTGGTCACAGAAACGTAACATGATTTCCATGTGTTGGAAGCAAGACAACTGACTGTAGAATTATTGTCAAGGTGGGACCACGAGTGCTGGTTGGGGGTCTGGATGGAGAGATGTTACCAGAAAACTGGGTTTGCCTCTTGGTGGGTGTCGAGCCAAAAGACACAACCCAGCCAAAGATTGGGAGAAGGAGGGATTTATTACTCGCAGCAAGTAAGGAGAACACCAGGGATCTTGTCAAAACAGTGTCTCCCCAAACCCCCAAACTGGGGAAGTTTTAAGCTATGGGTACATGCGTGTTCATGGAGGGCCTTGGGCAGTAGGCAGAGTCCAAGCTTTAGATGATTGAAGTCTTGAGGGTCAGAAGCGGTCACCATCGGCCACCCTTAGGTTACATTTTATCTGGCGTTGATAGATGATGTAGATACAGATATCTATTCTTTTTCAGATTCTTTCCCCTTATAGGTTATTACAAAATATTGAGTGTAGTTCCCTGTGCTATCCAGTAGGTCCTCGTTGATTATCTATTTTATAAATAGCAGTGTGTATGTGTTAATCCCAAACTCTTAATTTATCCCTCCCCCTGCCTTTCCCCTTTGGTAACAATAAGTTATAAGATTTTATATTCCTCAGAAATGGGGGAGCTGAAAGAGAGGTATCATTTTCAATGGAAAAGCATTCAAAAGAAGATTGAAGCTTCAGTCAAGATTATTAGATGTACAGCCTTGGAAAAAAATCACTTAATTTCTGTAAAGTTGAGCTGACAAATAAGACAATAACCCTCCACTGAACTTGCTTATAATCAAGCGATGGAAATATCCAATGGAAGTGTTAGAAACATCTTATTTTACCCGAGCCTTATACACTGCTCTACGTTCATTACAGTTTGGCTCACACATCTGTTCACTGAAGTTACAATGTTCTCAAATTCTGTTACTGATCCTCCAGAGTGGGCCCCGACAAGGGTCCCCCTGCCCAGTGTCATTGGAGCCAACAGAACGAGACTGAGTTTGGTTCAGAAGCAAAGGAAAACTTTATATTTTGATCAGAGAATGGACAGGTGAGAGCGTGCGTTCCCCCGCGGGCTGTGGGCGGGGCTGCTGTGTAGGGATCCCGGCAGCCTCAGCGGGAGGGAGGGGGCGGAGCTCTCGAGGGCCGGGTTGGCTGGAGCTCAGGCTCTGTATCGTGGAGTCTGCACGGGGCCCCGTGAGCTGAGGTGTCGACCCAGCCATTCTGCACTAGGAAATCGGGTCTGAAGTGCCGGCTGTGGGACCTCTGCATGCGGAACCCTAGGAGCACGTGAAATTAGACAAAGCACAGAGGAATAAATGTTAGACTTTATTTTATTGCCCAGATTCTATTTTTATCTCCCAGGAATTTTTCATGGGCTTTGCCGGTGACAAACCCCTCCTCTGCCTTTTGTCCCATTCCTCATTCTTGGGGCGCTGTGGGTGCAGACCCCTCTTCTGTAACTACTTTGTGCTGAGTTGGGAGTCCTCATACGCGGGGGGAGGGGCAGAACTTCTCCCCAGCAGCCTCCAGGTGACGTTGATTGTCCCCAGGCCCCCTGCCTCAGTGCTCGTCCGCCTGAGCGCCGGCATTGGAAGTGTTATAGATTCTAATGACTTTTAAGGGTCCAGGAAAGAGATGCGCAGAGACGCTGGGGGGGGGGGGGCCGGTTTTACCCCGCCCCACATTTGTTCGGCCGCCTTAGGCTGACGGTTTCTGCCAGCCTAGATGCTCTGACCGGTAGTCTGCGCTTTCTTCAATTAGGCCCCTGAATTAACGTGCAAACAGCACCAGGTGTCAGAGTCCTGCCCGCTCAACTCCCAGACAGTCCAGGACCGGTGGTGATCCAGGACCATGACGGCCACTGAGTCAACGGCCTTTTGAAGTAGCCAGGAGTCCAGCTGGTCTCATTGGCCGCCGTCACCGCGGTGTCTGTAGGCTTTTCTCTGGTGACAGCGTGATATACGGTTCCCCCGCCAAGCTTATTAGCTCCCCTCTGGGTGCCGTAAGTCCTGCAAGCAGTAGTCTGCTCTTTTGGGACACACTCTTGTTGTTTTCTGAGAGAAGCTCAAGGTCAAGTGATGGTCACACGAGTCGTCATGGTGCCCCGTTGCCCCCGGTTGTCTCTCTGGATGTTGGAGTTGGAGGCCCTCCTTACTCGAGGTCGGTGTGCCCACGGAGCGACCCCTGCAACTTCAGGGCATGGTTGGTGGTTAGGATCACCACGTGGGGTCCTTTTCCCTTAGGAGGGAGCTGGATTTGCGGGCTGCTGATTTCCAAGTTTTTAGATACTGCCAGTATCCTGGCTGGATGGGGCGGTGGGCCAAGCCCTTGGTGACCGTAGTTTATCCTACCTGGAGGGCATTCTTGCGTTGGTCCATTTCAAGTGGTCCCAGTTTTTGCGCTAACACTCCAAGGGCGATTCACATTCTATGGGGATGTAAAGTTCAAAGGGTTTAGCTAAATTAGGGAGTTCCAGGGCAAGGGTCTGAATTGACTGCTCTTTCCATTCTTGAAAGGCCGCTTCTGGATTCTATTCGAAAGGATCATCATCTTTTCCTTTCAGTGTTTCATATAGAGGCCCAGCTATTAGACTGTAGTTAGGGATCCAGATGCAGCAATCCCCGGCCTCCCCAGGAACCCCTAAGTTGTCTTCAAGTTTTAGAAGGGGTCAGACTGTAAATGGCTTCTTCCCTTTCCTGGGATGGGCTTCTCCGACCTTCTGTGAGAATGAAGCCCAGGCAGGTCACCGCAGTCTGTGAGATTTGAGCCTTTTTGTTCGACACGTTCTATCCTTTATTGGCTAGGTAGTTCAGAGGCCTCCTTAGTAGGGCTGGCGATCAGAATGTCATCTGCATATTGAAGGAGGGTTCCCTTTTGCAGAGGTAGAACTTTTAGGTGTTTAGCTAACGTTTCCCCAAAGATGGTGTGGGAATTTTTGAACCCTTGGGGCAGGACGGCCCAGCAGTATTGTTTTTGTCGTATGTTGAGTCCTGCCACTCACAAGCCAAGATTTCTTGTGACTCTGGGACTAATGGAATACAGAAGAAGGCATCATTGAAGTCTAATACAGAATACCATGTCCTGGTGGATGGTAGAATGACCAGCAGGGTGTAGGAATCAGGAACTACTGGATGTATATCCTTGGTGGCTTCACTGACTGTCCTGACATCCTTTAACAGGTCCCCAGCAGCCCACGGGGCTCTCGTGGTCAGGCCCCTCCCAGGATACAGAGCTCCCCTGGACAGGTACCCCGGCAGGGCTGGGCTCACAGGAACCGTGCACATAGCCCTCATTGCAGAGCACCCCCAGATCACCTGTCGCTCAGAGCTGACACAGAGCACCTCAGAGCAGGACTTGAACTAACAAACAGCAGCTCCGACAGGTCTGTGACCCTGGGCATCACTCTGTGCGGGCTCCCTCTGCCTGGTCTTCCAGAGACTTTCACTGCAGCTGGGGCACCAGGCCCTGTCTCCACCCACCACCCCTCCTCTCCCTGACTCCTGGGTTCCTCTCATTAGGAGAGGGTCTCCTTGAAGTTGTCTCCCACTCACGGGCCAGATAAAATGATTAGAAAACAAGCCAGAGCTGCAGCCCCTTGTCTATCCTGACTCAGGAACCCACACCTGTTCCTTGGACCTGGCCGGTTCAGCAAGGTCCATTTGCTGCAACTGTGAGCCCCTGAGGGGTGAGGATTGGCTGACCTGGGCAGCCTGACCGTGCGGGCCAGCCCTCCCCAGGTGTGCCTGGGTTGAGGTCAATATAAACACCGCTCCAGGCAGCAAGAGCCCCTGCAGCTGTGCCTGACGCCATATTCTCTGCCCCGTCAGCAGTGTCAGGGCTGGGCTGGTGGGTGGGAGTGAGGGGCCACGGCTTTGTGGGTGGCCCGGTGTGAGTGGGGCTCTGCTGGACTTTCTGCAGGAGTTGCTAAGCTGCCACCTGCTAAAGAAGAGGATGTGTCACCCGTAACTGCCACTGGAATTTCTCCCCGGGCAGAGGTGAGGAAGGAAAAAAGCAGTGGGGGCCTGGACAGGAGGGGTATCTCAGGCAGGGAAATGGAAAGCTTCCAGAAGAGAGACCGGGGCCAGGACCATCCTGGCTGGCCTGCAGGCACCAAGTCGGCAGGCATGCTGTCGCTGGGGTGGCTCCACGGCCCTTCCTGTAGGCTTTCAAGTCCTTGTACATGTTCAGGTGTTTTACCTGGGAAGGGTGGGAACAGTTCAGCAGCAGCTGGTCTGGGGCTCAGCTCACGTTTACTCACAGACGCCTCGGCACGGTCCCCCAGCTTTGCAATGAGGACGCTCCTTGCGGGGTGGGGGGCTGCTGGCTGCATGGGAGATGATTCCCCACCTCTGACCAACTTCAGAATTGTTTACCACTGGAGCAAGTACCCTGATAGTGTTTTCATCTGTATAACTGGTGGGTTCTGTTTTTTTTTTTCTTTTTTGGTTCAAGGTAGCTTTTATTCCTCTTTTTTGTATTTATAGATATAAGCCTGGAAATAATTCATTCATATAAATACATGTATATGAAGGGAATAACTTTTTTTCTGTTTTTTAAAATTTTATTTATTTTAATTTTTGAATTTTATTTTATTTTTTATACAGCACGTTCTTATTGGTTATTTATTTTATACATATAAATGCATACATGTCAATCCCAATCTCCCAACTCCTCCCACCACCGACCCCCACGGCTTTATCCTCTCGGTGTCCATACGTTTGTTCTCTACATCTGTGTCTCTATTTCTGCCCTGCAAACCGGTTCATCTGTACCATTTTCCTAGGTTCCACATATATGCATTAATATACAATATTTGTTTTTCTCTTTCTGACTTACTTCACTCTGTATGACAGTCTCTAGATCCATCGACGTCTCTACAAATGACCCAATTTCATTCCTCTTTATGGCTGAGTAATATTCCATTTTATATATGTACCACATCTTTATCCATTCATCTGTCTGTGGGCATTTAGGTTGCTTCCAGTACCTGGCTATTGTAAATAGTGCTGCAGTGAACATTGTGGTGAATGTGTCTTTTTGATTTATGGTTTTCTCTGGGTATATGCCCAGTAGTGAGATTGCTGGATCATATGGTAATTCTATTTTTAGTTTTTTAAGGAACCTCCATACTGTTTTCCGTAGTGACTGTATCAATTTACATTCCCACCAACAGTGCAGGAGTGTTCCCTTTTCTCCACACCCTCTCCAGCATTTGTTGTTTGTAGATTTTCTGATGATGCCCATTCTAACTGGTGTGAGGTGATACCTCATTGTAGTTTTGATTCGCATTTCTCTAATAATTAGTGATGTTGAGCAGCTTTTCATGTGCATCTTGGCCATCTCTATGTCTTCTTGGAAGAAATGTCTATTTAGATCTTCTGCCCATTTTTGTTTTGGGTTGTTTGTTTTTTTAATATTGAGCTGCATGGGCTGTTTATATATATTGGAGGTTAATCCTTTGTCCATTGATTCATTTGCAAATATTTTCTCCCATTCTGAGGGTTGTCTTTTCATCTTGTTTGTAGTTTCCATTGCTTTGCAAAAGATTTTACTTTTCATTAGGCCCCATTTGTTTAGTTTTCTTTTTTATGGCATTACTCTAGGAGGTGGATCAAAAAAGATCTTGCTGTACATGGACCACTTCTTCTTTGTGCATTCGTCTCTTGATGGACATTTTCGTTGCTTCCAAGTGTTGCCTATGGTAAATATTGCTGGAGTGCAGTATTGCCAGCCTGTGACCTTTGATTCGCATTTTCTCAGGTGATAGGCCCAACAGTGGGTATGATTCATTGACTGGTAGCTCAGTGTTTACCTTTTCAAAGTACCTGCATTGTGTTTTCGTTAGTGGATCTTGCCACGTCCCAATTAACACCGAAGGTACGCATTTTTCACAACCCATTCAGCATTTTTTGTTTTTAGAATGTTTGCTCATGGCCATTGTGACAGGTGTGAGCTGATAGGTTTTTGTAATTTGGATTTGCATGTCTTTAATAATTGCTAATATTCAGTATTTCCCCACACCTTTCTCTTTTATTTAGGAAAAAAAGTGTGAGTACAATATACCTCTTGAAATTGTCTTCTTGGAAGGTTGCCCTCTTTTGAATTTTGTGGTCGACTTTCGACCCCAGTAGTTTTTTGGACAGCAGGTGTCATTTATAGGCCTGCAATGATTGTGACTATTTAGTGACCATTAGCCCTGGGTTTAAAGCTGGTATTGTGGGAAAGGGCCACAAGGCGGCAGCATTTCTCCCTTCCCAAATCTGTGTACTAGGGCGGCACAGCCTTTCTGGAAGTCCTGTTACTAGGCTGTAAATTAGAATGGAATGTGCCAGGAAAAGGCCCCTGAAGTTTATGTCTCATTACTTCTTGTTCGTTGTTTTAATTGTTTTAATCGGGGTAGTGATTAGAATACAGTTTGTCCTAGGTGTACACAATCTGGTTCATTCGTACATCATGTATATCTATTCATGTACAGATCCTTTTCCCATGTAAAGGATTACAGAGTGTTCTGTACACCTCCCTTGCTATGTGCTCGGGCTTTTTGATATATGTACTTAATCTGTATTTATATGGGTATGGTAAACCTAATCTTAATTTATCCATTGCCACCACCTTTCCTTTTAGATAAGCATAGTTTGTTTTCTAAGTCTGTGTGTGTCTTTCTCTGTGGAAATATGTCCATTTTTGTCAGTTGTTAGGTAACATCTGTAAGTGATATCATAGGATATATGTCTTTTGCTTTCCAACATACCTCATGTTCTGTGATTATCTCTAGGCTCACCTATGGTGCCTCAAAGAGCAGTGTTTCATTGTTTTCCATGGCTAATATTCCATTGTGTACATGGACCGCTTCTTTATCCTTTCATCTGTTGATGGACATTTAGGTTGCTTGCACGTCTTGGCTATTGTGAGTAAGGCTGCAGTGCAGCTTTTGCAGCCTCTGTCTTCCGGATTCTGGTCTTCTCAGGTGAGAGGCCCAGCGGTGGGCCTGCTGCATCGAATGGTAGCTCAACTTTTACGTTTAAACGTAGCTCCTTTGTGTTCTATTGGCTGTTACCACTTTACATCTCACCAGCAGCTAGAGGGCACACAGTTCTCTAAAACCGCTTCAGAATTTATTATTTGTAGACTTTTTGTTGATGGTCAGTCGACTGTGTGAGTTGAAACCTTTTTGTAGATTAGACTTGCATGAGTGTAATAATTCCTGAGTTTCAGCTTTTATTCATTTTCCTTTTTTTTAAAAGACAGTGAGTAAAACTTACGTCTTCATATTATCTTCTTGAAAAATTTGCCTGTTTTGAATTTTGTTGGCCATTCCCTACCTCAGCACAACTTTTTAGGGCAGGTGTCCTTTACAGACCTGAGTCCTTGTGAATGTTAAGTGACCATTAGCTGTGGGTTTAAAGCCGCTGTTGCGGGAAACGGCCACAAGGTGGCAGCATTTCTACATTTCCAGCTCTGGGTTTTTGGGCAACAGAGCCTTCCTGGAAATCGTGTTAATAGGCTGCAAATTAGAGTGGAATGTGCCAGCCCAAACCCCCAAGAGCTTATATCTCCTTACTTGTTGTTTGTTTCTTTAATTTAATTTTTATTAGGTATCAGAGCAAATTTGATAAAAATGTTGTTTCTCCTAGGTGTACAGAATCTGGTTCATCATATCAATGTATCTGTCTATTCATCTTTGGGTCCTTTCCCGTGTAGGTTATTACAGAGTGTTGAGTAGACCTCTCTTGGTATTCCATACGTATTTAGTGATTATATATTTCATATGTCTTAGTACATGTCTGTTAACCCCCATATCGTAATTCATTCATTCCTTACACCTTTCCAATTGGTTAAACGTAATTTTATTTTCTTAGTCCATGCATTTCCTTCTCTTGGAAATAAGTTCATGGGTATCAATTTTTAGGTAACACCTAGAAGTGATGTCATAGGATATCTGTCTTTCAGTTTCTTTCTTACTTCAAGTTGGGTGATTATCTCTAGGTCTTTATATGGTGGTGCAAACGGCACTGTTTCATTGTTTTCCATGGCTAATATTCCATTGTGTACATGGACCACTTCCTCTTTGTGCATTTTTCTGTTCATGGACATTTTGGTTTCTTCCGAGTCTTGGCTATGTTAAATGTTCCTGTAGTGCAGTTTTGACAGCCTGTGTCTTTTACATTCGGGTCTGCTCAGGTGATAGGCGCATCAAAGGACCTACCAGATCACATGGTAGCTCAATTTTTACCTTTAAACGCACCTCCATTATTTTCTCACTACTGACTCTTACCAGTTTACATCCCCCCAGCAGCTAGAGGGTACACAGTTCTCTCAAACCACATCAGCATTTATTCTTTGTAGACTTTTTGCTGTTGGTCAGTCGACCGGTGTGAGTTGAAAGCTTTTTGTAGATTACATTTGCATGAGTCTAGTAATTCCTGAGGTTGAGCTTCTATCCATTTTCCTTTTTTTTAACAAGAGAGTAAGTCAAACTTACCGCTTCATACTACCTTCTTGAAAATTTTGCCTTTTTTGAATTTTTTTGGCCATCCCTCACGTCAGTACATTTTTTGAGGGCAGGTGTCCTTTACAGCCCTGAGTCCTTGTGAATGTTAAGTGGCCATTAGCTGTGGGTTTAAAGACGCTCTTGCGGGAAACGGCCACAAGGCGGCAGCATTTCTACATTTCCAACTCTGGGTTTTTGGGCAACAGAGCCTTCCTGGAAATCGTGTTAGTAGGCTGCAAATTAGAGTGGAATGTGCCAGGGCACACCCCCAAGAGCTTATATCTCCTTACCTCTTGTTTGTTTTTGAAATTTAATTTTTATTTATTATCAGAGCAAATTTGATAAAAATGTTGTGTTTGTTCTAGGTGTACAGAATCTGGTTCATCATATCTATGTATCTATCTATTCATCTTTGGTTCCTTTCCCGTGTAAGTTATTACAGAGTGATGAGCTCAATTTTTAAATTTAAACGCACTGCCATTCTCTTCTCACTACTGGCTGTTACCAGATTACATCCCAGCAGCAGCTAGAGGGTACACAGTTCTCCAAAACCCTTTCAGCATTCATGTTTTGTAGACTATTTTGCTGATTATCATTCCAACGGTGGTAAGGTGAACGTTTTTGTAGATTGCATTTGCATGGCTTTATTAGTTCCTGGTATTGAGCATTATTCCATGCATTTTTTTAAACAAAAAGAGAAAAGACAAAATGTGTGCAAAATATGCATCTTGACATCGTCCTTTTGAAATGTTGACGTCTTTTTTTTTTTTTTTTTTTGCGGTACGCGGGCCTCTCACTGCTGTGACCTCTCCCGTTGCGGAGCACAGGCTCCGGATGCGCAGGCTCAGCGGCCATGGCTCACGGGCCCAGCCGCTCCACGGCATGTGGGATCTTCCCGGACTGGGGCACGAACCCGTATCCCCTGCATTGGCAGGCGGACTCTCAACCACTGCACTACCAGGGAAGCCCTGTTGACGTCTTTTGAAATTTCTGGTCGATTACGACCCCAGGACATTTTTTGAGGCCCGGTGTCCTTTACAGTGCTGCACATATTTTGAATATTAAGTGAACATTACCTCTTGGTTTAAAGCTGCTGTTGTGTGAAACAGCCACAAGGCGGCAGCATTTCTCCTTTACCAAATCTGGTTACCAGGGCAACAGAGCCGTAATGGAAGTCCTGTTCTAGGTTGAAAATTAGAATGGGATGTGCCAGGAAAAATTCCTTTAAGTTTATGTCTCATTATTTCCTGTTCATATTTTTAATTTAATTTTTATTTTTTATCGCAGCAAATTTGATTACAATGGTTTTTTTTTTTTTGTTCTAGGTGTGCAAGATGTGGTTCTTTCACACATATACATATATCTATTCTTCTTCGGAACCTTTTCCCAGGTAGGTTATGACACAATGTTGAGTGGTCTTCTCTTGGTATTCCGTAGGTATTTGGTGATTATATATTTCACATGTGTTTCTATATCTATGTTAACCCCAATATCGTAATGTATCCAATCCTCACACCTTTCGATTTGGGGAACCATAAGTTTGTTCAATGAATCTGTGATTGCCTTTCTCTGTGGAAATATCTTCATTGTTATCAATTTTCAGGTAACACCTATAAGTGATATACGTTAGGTGTCTTTCACTTTCTCACTTACTACAAGTTGCATGGTTACCTCTAGACTCATCTATGGTGCTGCAAATGGCATTGTTTCATTTTTTTCCCGAGCTAATATTCCATCTCTACATGTAACAGTTCCTCTTTGTCCACTCATCTGTTGATGGACTTTTGGTTGCTTCCATGTCTTGGCTATTGTAATACTGCTGCAGTGCAGATTTGCCTGCCTGTGTCTTTCCAATTATGTCTTCTTATGTTATAGGCCCAGGAGTGGGCCTGCTGGATCATATAGTAGCTCAATGTTTACCTTTTAAAGGCGCCTCCACCCTGTTCCCATTAGTGACTCTTACCAGGTTACGTCCCACTTCAAATTAAGGGTATGCATTTCTCCACAACCTCTTCAGCATTGATCGTTTGTAGTTTCTTTCCTGATGGTTATTCTGAATGGTGTGAGCTGATACCTCTGTGTGGTTGGATTTGCATGTGTCTCATAATCCTTTGAAATTGAGCTTTCAGGCATGTCCTTTTATTTTTCAAACGGTTATTACAGCTTAATTCTTCAAATGGTTTTCTTGAAATATGTGCCACATTTTGAAATACTTTGGCCTTTACCTCCCGCAAGACATGATGAAGGCAGGTTTCCTTTACAGCCCTGCAGGACTTGTTCATATGAAGTGACAATTAGCATAAGTTTTAAAGCTGCTTTTTCAGGTAATGGCCAGAGGGTGGAGCATTTCATAATTCTATGAAACGTAACTGAACACACAATATATATTTTTTCTTTTAAATTTCCATTGTTACTTTTTTAAAGTACAATTATAATTGAAGTTCTTTGTAACAAGTGAAATTTAAAAAATTAAAGGAAAAGATAATATTTTACCACTTGCCATCCTTTCCCATTTACTGAAACGACCAGCATAATGTGTAGATTTCTCATTTTATCCAGGTGTTCTATACATCTGGAATATCATGCTTCTCACTATAGAAAAACAGATGTAGCTCTCACACTTTTTATAGGCTACATAACAGTCCATAGAACAGAAGTACCAACTATTTCAGACTTAGCTTTTTGAGGGACACTCAGGTTACTTTCTGTTTTATTTTGTTCTTTTTTTGGGGGGGGTAGGAGTTTATTATTTATTTATTTTTGTTGGGTTGGGTCTGAGTTTCCGTGTGAGGGCTTTCTCTAGTTGTGGCAAGTGTGCGGGCCTCTCACTATTGCGGCCTCTCTTCTTGCAGAGCACAGGCTCCAGATGCGAGGGCTCACTGGTTGTGGCTTATGGGCCTAGTTGCTCCATGGCATGTGGGATCCTCCCAGACCAGGGCTCGAACCTGTGTCCCCTGCATTAGCAGGCAGATTCTAACCACCGCACCACCAGCGAAGCCCCCTATTTTGTTGTTCTGCTAGTTTGTTTTAACCCAAGAAAATATTTTTTTAAATACAAAAAAACAAAATTAAGCTAGGGGTAAGGATTAGGGTTTAGGGTTAGGATACGGGTTAGGATTATTGTACGGCTTAGAGTATGGTTTAGGGTTAGGGTTATGGTACGCGTTAGTGTTAGGGTACAGTTTAGGGTATGGCTATGGTTTAGTGTTAGGGTACGGGTTAAGGTATGGGTTAGTGTTAGGGTATGGGTTAGGATTAGGGTACGGTTTACGTTCAGGGTTATGGTTAGGTTTAGTGTATGGGTTAGTGTTAGGTACGGGTTAGGGTAAGGGTTAGGGTTAGGTTTAGTGTTAAGGAAGGGGTACAGTTTAGGGTACAGTATAGGGAACAGCAAAGGGTTAGGGTTAGGGTACGTGTTAGGGTACAGTTTAGTGTTAGTGTATGGGTTAGGATTAAGGTATGGTTTAGGGTTACGGTTAGGGAACGGGTATGGTTTGGGGTACAGTTTAGGGTATGACCACGGGTTAGGAGTAGGGTAAGTGTTAGGGTACGGTTTAGTGTTAGTGTACAGGTTAGGATTATGGTACGGGATAGTGTAAGGGTTAGGGTTAGGGTTAGGGAATGGGTACGGATTAGGTTACAGGTTAGGGTATGACAACGGGTTAGGGTTAGGGTACGTGTTAGTGTATGGGTTAGGATTAGGGTACGGGTTAGGTTATGGGTTAGTGTTAGGGGATGGGTTAGGATTAGGGTACGGGTTATGGTACGGTTTAGGGAAAGGGTTAGGATACGGGGTAGGGTTAGGATAAAGTTTAGTGTATGGCTATGTGTTACTGTTAGGGTACATGTTAGCGTACGGGTTAGTGTTCGTGTACAGCTTAGGGTAAGGGTTAGGGTTAGGGAACGGGTATGGTCTCAGGTACAGGTTAGGGTACGGTAGCGGGATAGGGTTAGGGTACGTGTTAGGATGAGACTTCTTTGTAGTGCAGATTTGAATTTCCTGCTTGCTTGCTTGGCCAAAAAGGGCGTATGTGTTTTATCCTGAATATATTCAGGAAAAAACGCATACGCCCTTTTTGGCCAAGTGCATCGTTGCCGAAGATCTGCCGCTTTTCATATGCTTTAAATGCAATTCCAATCTACCTCCTGAAATCTGTTTCCTGCAATTGTGCCTTGCTTTCAAGTCCTCTTCGCAGCCTTACCTCAATATATTTTTGGACGATAGCTGTCCTTTATAACTCTGCAGGTTTGTGAATTGCAGTGCCCCTGAGCTCCTTTTTTCAACTCGCTTTCTGTGAGCTGGCCGCAAATCAACAGGATTGCTTCAGGCCCTATTCTGGTTCCGGCACGGCACACTGAGTCTTTGGTTAATTCTACATCCTGGTGGGAAATTAGAGTGAAGTGTGCCCGTCCAAACACCTACAGCTAGTCTCTCATTGGTTCTCCCTATTCCCGTTCATCCTCCGCAGAAATTGCAGAGTGTGCCAAACAGGAGGTTACAAGCACTGACTCTCAAGTGGGGAGATTGTTAGTAGAGCGTCTGGAATGGCGAACCCGAGTACCAGAGGACGAATAATGAGATGCGTTTTAGAAACCTTGCCCGATCACACTGTGGACCATCCTCTGGGTTTCCCACGCATGTTTTAGCTGTAGGAAGAATCCCTTAAACCTGGAGAGTTGGGACCCATGGAATGGGTAACATGCAGGATTACTTCAAAGGGTCTGCATTTGCTCACCGAACCTCACCAATTCTCTCAGCCCCAAGTGTCCAGCCTTATGTCTCACCCAGCTGTGGGTGTAGATGTGGTAAATCCAGGTTTCATCACAAGCCTGAACAAATTATTTAAGAATTTCTCTCTCTTTCACTGTCTTTCTGTTTTGTTTTTGAAGTTTATTTTTATAATGGGGTTGAGCTGATTTTCACTGCTGTGTTTATGCGTCTGTACACACACTTGATTCTCTTACGGAGAATTATAAATACATAGATTTTAAGATTCTTACTAGTCAGATATATTCCTCTGCGGTGAATAGGGGGTGTTGAGTCCATTTCGTTGAGCAAGGGGTAGGTCTTGTCTATTACATATTTGGCTTATGGAACGGTATCTGTGCTAATTTCAATCTCTGGATTTATGCAGCACCCCAACTCACCTTTCCCCTTAAGCAAGCAGAAGTTTGTTTTCTAAATGTGAGACTCTGTTCTGTTTTGTAATTCAGTTCATGTGTAGCCAAGTTTACATTCCCTCTATAAGTGATATCTTATGACTAGTTTCTTTTTCTGTGTGACTTATTTCACTCAGAATCATCGTACCTAAATCCACTCATTATGCTGCTATGGGCCTGATGACATTGATTTCATTGCGGAGTGATATTCCATTGTATGTAAGTACCACAACTTCTTTATCCATTTTTCTCTTTCTGGGATATTTAAGTTGTTCCGTTGTCGAGGTTCTTGTAAACACAGCAGCCCTAAACTTTGGGGTGGCTGTGTCTTGTTGATTTTAATTTTCCTAAGCTATAGGGCCATAAGTGGAAGCAACCTAGGCTCTGTAGCTTTGTGTTTTAGATGTTTCAGGAAACACCATACACTTCTCCAGAGTGGCTGTTGGCCATTTACATCCCGCCCATCAGCATAACAAGGCTCCCTGTTCTCCATGGCCTGTCCTGCCTTTCTGGATTTTACACTTTTTTCAGATGGCCCATTTGACCGGTGGGAAGTGAGACTTCATTGTAGTGTGGATTTCCATTGCATGCTTCCTTGGTTGGCAAAAAAGGCCGTATGCGTTTTTTCCTGGATATATTCAGGAAAAAACGCATATGCATTTTTTGGCCAAGTGCATCATTGTCGAAGTTCTGCCGCTTTTCATATGCTTTAAATGCAGTTTCCATCTACCTCCTGAAATCTGTTTCCTGCAATTGTGCCTTGCTTTCAAGTCCTCTTCGCAGCCTTACCTCAATATATTTTTGGACGATAGCTGTCCTTTATAACTCTGCAGGTTTGTGAATTGCAGTGCCCCTGAGCTCCTTTTTTCAACTCGCTTTCTGTGAGCTGGCCGCAAAACGGCAGGATTGCTTCAGGCCCTAATCTGGTTCTAGCGTGGCACGCTGAGTCTTTGGTTAATTCTTCTTCTTGGTGGGAAATTAGAGTGAAATGTGCCCGTCCAAACAACTACAGCTAGTCTCTCATTGGTTCTCCCTATTCCCGTTCATCCTCCGCAGAAATTGCAGAGTGTGCCAAACAGGAGGTTACAAGCACTGACTCTCAAGTGGGGAGATTGTTAGTAAAGCGTCTGGAATGGCGAACCCGAGTACCAGAGGACGAATAATGAGATGCGTTTTAGAAACCTTGCCCGATCACACTGTGGACCATCCTCTGGGTTTCCCACGCATGTTTTAGCTGTAGGAAGAATCCCTTAAACCTGGAGAGTTGGGACCCATGGAATGGGTAACATGCAGGATTACTTCAAAGGGTCTGCATTTGCTCACCGAACCTCACCAATTCTCTCAGCCCCAAGTGTCCAGCCTTATGTCTCACCCAGCTGTGGGTGTAGATGTGGTAAATCCAGGTTTCATCACAAGCCTGAACAAATTATTTAAGAATTTCTCTCTCTTTCACTGTCTTTCTGTTTTGTTTTTGAAGTTTATTTTTATAATGGGGTTGAGCTGATTTTCACTGCTGTGTTTATGCGTCTGTACACACACTTGATTCTCTTACGGAGACATATAAATACATAGATTTTAAGATTCTTACTAGTCAGATATATTCCTCTGCGGTGAATAGGGGGTGTTGAGTCCATTTCGTTGAGCAAGGGGTAGGTCTTGTCTATTACATATTTGGCTTATGGAACGGTATCTGTGCTAATTTCAATCTCTGGATTTATGCAGCACCCCAACTCACCTTTCCCCTTAAGCAAGCAGAAGTTTGTTTTCTAAATGTGAGACTCTGTTCTGTTTTGTAATTCAGTTCATGTGTAGCCAAGTTTACATTCCCTCTATAAGTGATATCTTATGATAAGTTTCTTTATCTGTGTGACTTATTTCCTTAGAATCATCATACCTAAATCCACTCATTATGCTCCTACGGGCCTGATGATATTGATTTCATTGCTGAGTGATATTCCATTGTACATAAGTACCACAACTTCTTTATCCATTTTCCTCTTTCTGGGATATTTAAATTGTACCGTAGTCGAGGTTCTTGTAAACACAGCAGCCCTAAACTTTGGGGTGGCTGTGTCTTGTTGATTTTAATTTTCCTAAGCTATAGGGCCATAAGTGGAAGCAACCTAGGCTCTGTAGCTTTGTGTTTTAGATGTTTCAGGAAACACCATACACTTCTCCAGAGTGGCTGTTGGCCATTTACATCCCGCCCATCAGCATAACAAGGCTCCCTGTTCTCCATGGCCTGTCCTGCCTTTCTGGTTTTTACACTTTTTTCAGATGGCCCTTTTGACCGGTGGGAAGTGAGACTTCATTGTAGTGCAGATCTCCGTTGCAGGCTTGCTTATTTGGACAAAAAGAGCGTATGCGTTTTTTCCTGCATGTATTCAGGAAAAAAACGCATACGCCCTTTTTGGCCAAGTGCATCATTGTCGAAGTTCTGCCGCTTTTCATATGCTTTAAATGCAGTTTCCATCTACCTCCTGAAATCTGTTTCCTGCAATTGTGCCATGCTTTCAAGTCCTCTTCGCAGCCTTACCTCAATATATTTTTGGACGATAGCTGTCATTTATAACTCTGCAGGTTTATGAATTACAGTGCCCCTGAGGTCCTTTCTTCAACTCGCTTTTTTGTGAGCTGGCCGCAGAACTGCAGGATTGCTTCAGGCCCTAATCTTGTTTCATCACGGCACGCTGAGCCTTTTGTTAATTCCTCTTCCTGGTGGGAAATTAGAGTGAAATGTGACCGTCCAAACACCTACAGCTAGTCTCTCATTGGTTCTCCCTATTCCCGTTCAACCTCCGCAGAAATTGCTAACTGTGCCAAACAGGAGTTTTAAGGCACTGACTCTCCACGTGGGGAGATTTTTAGTAAAGCGTCTGGAATGGCGAACCCGTGTACCAAGGGACAAAAAATGAGATGGGTTTTAGAAACGTTGCCCGATCACATGGTGTACAATCCTCTGGGTTTCCCATGCATGTTTTAGCTGTAGGAAGAATCCCTTAAACCAGGAGAGTTGGGACCCATGGAATGGGTAGCATACAGTATTACTTCAAAGGGTCTGCATTTGCTCACCGAACCTCACCAATCCTCTCAGCCCCAAATGTCCTGCCTTATGTCTCACCCAGCTGTGGGTGTAGATGTGGTAAATCCAAGTTTCATCACAAGCCCTGAACGAATTATTTAAGAACTTTCTCTCCTTCACTGTCTTTGTTTTTGAAATTTATTTTAATAATGGGGTTTAGTTGATTTTCACGGCTGTGTATACTGCTCTACACACACTTGATTCTCTTACGGAGACATATAAATAATATATGTTTTAATATTCTTATTGTCAGATATATTCCTCTGCGGTGAATCGGCGGTGTTGAGTCTAATTCGTTGAGCAAGGAATATATCTTGTCTATTACATATTTGGCTTATGGAATAGTATCTGTGCTAATTTCAATCTCTGGTTTTACGCAGCACCCCAACTCACCATTCCCCTTAAGAAAGCATAAGTTTGTTTTCTAAATGTGAGACTCTGTTCTGTTTTGTAATTCAGTTCATGTGTAGCCAAGTTTACATTCCCTCTATAAGTGATATCTTATGATAAGTTTCTTTTTCTGTGTGACTTATTTCCTTTGAATCATCGTACCTAAATCCATTCATTATGCTTTTACGGGCCTGACGACATTGATTTCATTGTTGAGTGATATTCCATTGTACGTAAGTACGAAAACTTCTTTATCCATTTCTCTCTTTCAAGGATATATAATTTGTACCGTAGTCGAGGCTCTTGTAAACAGAGCAGCCCTAAACTTTGCGGTGGTTGTTTCTTGTTATTTTAATTTTCCTGAGCTATAGTGCTATAAGTGGGTTTAGGGTTAGGGTTAAGGTAAGGGTTAGGGAACGGGTATGGTTTAGGATGCGACAATGGTTTAGGGTGAGCGAAAGTGTTAGGGTACAGGTCAGTGTTAGTGTACCGTTTAGGATTAGGGTAAGTGTTAGGGTAATGCTTCGGGTTAGGGTTACGGTTAGGGAACGAGGACGGTTTAGGGTACAGGTTAGGGTACGACAACGGTTTAGGGATAGCGTACATGTAAGGGTAAGGTTTAGTGTTAGCGTACAGGTTAGGATTAGGGGACGGGTTAGGGTAAGGCTTCAGGTAAGGGTTAGGGTTAGGGGAGAGGGAAAGTTGAGGGTACAGGTTAGGGTGCGACAGTGGTTTAGGGTGAGCGTACGTGTTAGGGTACGGGTTAGTGTTAGCGTACGGGTTAGAATTAGGTGACGGGTTAGGGTAAGGCTTCGGGTAAGGGTTAGGGTTAGGGTTAGGGTTAAGGGACAGGGACGGTTTAGGGTACAGGTTAGGCTACGACAACGGTTTAGGGTGAGCATACGTGTGAGGGCACGGGTTAGTGTTAGCGTACGGGTTAGGATTAGGGGACGGGTTAGGGTAAGGCTTCGGGTAAGGGTTAGGGTTAGGGGACGATTTAGGATACAGGTTAGGGTATGACAATGGTATAGGGTGAGCGTACGTGTGAGGGCACAGGTTAGTGTTAGCGTACGGGTTAGGATTAGGGGACGAGTTAGGGTAAGGCTTAGGGTAAGGGTTAGGGTTAGGGTTAGGGGACGGGGACGGTTTAGGGGACAGGTTAGGGTACGACAACGGTTTACGGTGAGCGTACGTGTGAGGGCGTGGGTTAGTGTCAGCGTACGGGTTAGGATTAGGGGACGGGTTAGGGTAAGGCTTCGGGTAAGATTTAGGTTTAGGGTTAGGGTTAGGGGACGGGGACGGTTTAAGGGACAGGTTAGGGTACGACAACGGTTTAGGGTGAGCGTACGTGTGAGGGCACGGGTTAGTGTTAGCGTAAGGGTTAGGATTAGGGGACGGGTGAGGGTAAGGCTTCGGGGAAGGGTTAGGGTTCGGGCTAGGGTTAGGGTTAGGGGACGGGGACGGTTTAGGGTCCAGGTGAGGGTACGACAACGCTTTCGGGGGAGCATACGTGTGAGGGCGCGGGTTAGTGTCAGCGTACGGGTTAGGATTAGGGGATGGGTGAGGGTCAGGCTTCGGGGAAGGGTTAGGGTTAGGGTTCGGGCTAGGGTTAGGGTTAGGGGACGGGGACGGTTTAGGGTCCAGGTGAGGGTACGACAATGCTTTAGGGGGAGCGTACGTGTGAGGGCGTGGGTTAGTGTCAGCGTACGGGTTAGGATTAGGGGACGGGTGAGGGTAAGACTTCGGGTAAGGGTTAGGGTTAGGGTTCGGGCTAGGGTTAGGGGACGGGGACGGGGACGGTTTAGGGTCCAGGTGAGGGTACGACAACGCTTTCGGGGGAGCGTACGTGTGAGGGCGCGGGTTAGTGTCAGCGTACGGGTTAGGATTAGGGGACGGGTGAGGGTCAGGCTTCGGGGAAGGGTTAGGGTTCGGGCTAGGGTTAGGGTTAAGGGACGGGGACGGTTTAGGGTCCAGGTGAGGGTATGACAACGCTTTAGGGGGATCGTACGTGTGAGGGCGCGGGTTAGTGTCAGCGTACGGGTTAGGATTAGGGGACGGGTGAGGGTCAGGCCTCGGGGAAGGGTTAGGGTTAGGGTTCGGGCTAGGGTTAGGTTTAGGGGACGGGGACGGTTTAGGGTCCAGGTGAGGGTACGACAACGCTTTAGGGGGAGCGTCCGTGTGAAGGCACGGGTTAGGGTTAGCGTACGGGTTAGGATTACGGGACGGGTGAGGGTAAGGCTTCGGGGAAGGGTTAGGGTTAGGGTTCGGGCTAGGGTTAGGGTTAGGGGACGGGGACGGTTTAGAGTCCAGGTGAGGGTACGACAACGGTTTAGGGGTAGCGTGCGTGTGAGGGCACGGGTTAGGGTTAGCGTACGGGTTAGGATTAGGGGACGGGTGAGGGTCAGGCTTCGGTGGAGGGTTAGGTTTAGGGTTCGGGCTAGGGTTAGGGTTAGGGGACGGGGACAGTTTAGGGTCCAGGTGAGGGTAAGACAACGCTTTAGGGGGAGCGTACGTGTGAGGGCGCGGGTTAGAGTCAGCGTACGGGTTAGGATTAGGGGACGGGTGAGGGTAAGACTTCGGGGAAGGGTTAGGGTTAGGGTTCGGGCTAGGGTTAGGGTTAGCGGACGGGGACGGTTTAGGATCCAGGTGAGGGTATGACAACGCTTTAGGGGGATCGTACGTGTGAGGGGGTGGGTTAGTGTCAGCGTATGGGTTAGGATTAGGGGACGGGTGAGGGTCAGGCCTCGGGGAAGGGTTAGGGTTAGGGTTTGGGCTAGGGTTAGGGTTAGGGGACGGGAACAGTTTAGGGTCCAGGTGAGGGTACGACAATGGTTTAGGGGTAGCGTGCGTGTGAGGGCACGGTTTAGGGTTAGCGTACATGTTAGGATTAGGGGACGGGTGAGGGTAAGGCTTCGGTGAAGGGTTAGGGTTAGGGTTCGGGCTAGGGTTAGGGTTAGGGGACGGGGACGGTTTAGGGTCCAGGTGTGGGTACGACAACGCTTTAGGGGGAGCGTGCGAGTGAGAGCACGGGTTAGTGTTGGCGTACGGTTTAGGATTAGGGGACGGGTGACGGTAAGGCTTTGGGGAAGGGTTAGGGTTAGGGTTCGGGCTAGGGTTAGGGTTAGGTGATGGGGAAGGTTTAGGGTCCAGGTGAGGGTATGACAACGGTTTAGGGGGAACGTGCGTGTGAGGGCACGGGTTAGGGTTAGCGTACGGGTTAGGATTAGGGGACAGGTGAGGGTAAGGCTTCGGGGAAGGGTTAGGGTTAGGGTTCGGGCTAGGGTTAGAGTTAGGGGACGGGGACGGTTTAGGGTCCAGGTGAGGGTACAACAACGGTTTAGGGGGAGTGTGCGTGTGAGGGCACGGGTTAGTGTCAGCGTACGGGTTAGGATTAGGGGACGGGTGAGGGTAAGGCTTCGGGGAAGGGTTAGGGTTAGGGTTCGGGCTAGGGTTAGGGTTAGGGGACGGGGACGGTTTAGGGTGCAGGTGTGGGTACGACAACGATTTAGGGGGAGCGTGCGAGTGAGAGCACGGGTTAGTGTTGGCGTACGGTTTAGGATTAGGGGACGGGTGACGGTAAGGCTTTGGGGAAGGGTTAGGGTTAGGGTTCGGGCTAGGGTTAGGGTTAGGTGATGGGGAAGGTTTAGGGTCCAGGTGAGGGTACGACAACGCTTTAGGGGGAGCGTGCGTGTGAGGGCACGGGTTAGGGTTAGCGTACGGGTTAGGATTAGGGGACGGGTGAGGGTCAGGCTTCGGGGAAGGGTTAGGGTTAGGGTTCGGGCTAGGGTTAGGGTTAGGGGACGGGGACGGTTTAGGGTCCAGGTGAGGGTACGACAATGGTTTAGGGGGAGCGTGTGTGTGAGGGCACGGGTTAGAGTTGGCGTACGGTTTAGGATTAGGGTAAGGGTGAGGGTCAGGCTTCGGGGAATGTTTAGGGTTAGGGTTCGGGCTAGGGTTAGGCTTAGGGGACGGGGAAGGTTTAGGGTCCAGGTGAGGGTACGACAACGGTTTAGGGGGAGCGTGCGTGTGAGGGCACGGTTTAGGGTTAACGTACGGGTTAGGATTAGGGGACGGGGGAGGGTAAGGTTTCGGGGAAGGGTTAGGGTTAGTGTTCGGGCTAGGGTTAGGGTTAGGGGACGGGGACGGTTTAGGGTCCAGGTGAGGGTACGACAATGGTTTAGGGGGAGCGTGCGTGTGAGGGCACGGGTTAGGGTTAGCGTACGGGTTAGGATTAGGGGACAGGTGGTGGTAAGGCTTCGGGGAAGGGTTAGGGCTAGGGTTCGGGCTAGGGTTAGGGGACTGGGACGGTTTAGGGTCCAGGTGAGGGTACGACAACGATTTAGGGGGAGCGTGCGTGTGAGGGCATGGGTTAGTGTTGGCGTACGGGTTAGGTTTAGGGGACGGGTGACGGTAAGGCCTCGGGGAACGGTTAGGGTTAGGGTTTGGGCTAGGGATAGGGTTAGGGGATGGGGAAGGTTTAGGGTCCAGGGGAGGGTACGACAACGGTTTAGGGGGAACGTGCGTGTGAGGGCACGGGTTAGGGTTAGCGTAAAGTTTAGGATTAGGGGACGGGTGAGGGTAAGGCTTTGGGGAAGGGTTAGGGTTAGGGTTCTGGCTAGGGTTAGGCTTAGGGGACGGGGACGGTTTAGGGTCCAGGTGAGTGTATGACAACGGTTTAGGGGGAGCGTGCGTGTGCGGGCACGGGTTACGGTTAGCTTACGGGTTAGGATTAGGGGACGGGTGAGGGTAAGGCTTAGGGGAAGGGTTAGGGTTAGGGTACGTGCTAGGGTTAGGGTTAGGGGACGGGGACGGTTTAGGGTCCAGGTGAGGGTGCTACAACGGTTTGGGGGAGCGTGCATGTTTGGGCACGGGTTAGGGTTAGCGTACGGGTTAGGATTGGGGACGGGTGAGTGTAAGTCTTCGGGGAAGGGTTAGGGTTAGCGTTCGGGCTACGGTTAGGGTTAGGGGACGGGCACAGTTTAGGGTCCAGGTGAGGGTACGACAACGGTTTAGGGGGAGCGTGCGTTTGAGGGCACGGGTTAGGGTTAGCGTACGGGTTAAGATTAGGGGACGCGTGAGGGTAAGGCTTCGGGGAAGGGTTAGGGTTAGGTTTCGGGCTACGGTTAGGTTTAGGGGACGGGGACGGTTTAGGGTCCAGGTGAGGGTTCGACAACGGTTTAGGGGGAGCGTGCGTGTGAGGGCACGGGTTAGGGTTAGCGTACGGGTTAGGATTAGGGGATGGGTGAGGGTAAGACTTCGGGGAACGGTTAGGGTTAGGGTGCGGGCTAGGGTTAGGGTTAGGGGACGGGGACGGTTTAGGGTCCAGGTGAGGGTACGACAACGGTTTATGGGGAGCGTGCGTGTGAGGGCACGGGTTAGTGTTAGCGTACGGGTTAGGATTAGGGGACGGGTGAGGGTCAGGCTTCTTGGAAGTGTTAGGGTTAGGGTTCGGGCTAGGGTTAGGTTTAGGGGACGGGGACGGTTTAGGGTCCAGATGAGGGTACGACAACGCTTTAGGGGGAGCGTGCGTGTGAGGGCACGGGTTAGTGTTAGCATACGATTTAGGATTAGGGGACTGGTGAGGGTCAGGCTACGGGGAAGGGTTAGGGTTAGGGTTCGGGCTAGGGTTAGGGTTAGGGGACGGGGACGGTTTAGGGTCCAGGTGAGGGTACGACAACGGTTTAGGGGGAGAGTGCGTGTGAGGGCACGGGTTAGGGTTAGCGTACGGGTTAGGATTAGGGGACGGGTGAGGGTCAGGCTTCGGGGATTGGTTAGGTTTAGGGTTCGGTATAGGGTTAGGGTTAGGGGACGGGGAGGGTTTAGGGTCCAGGTGAGGGTACGACAATCGTTTAGGGGGAGCGTTGGTGTGACGGCGTGGGTTAGTGTCAGCATACGGGTTAGGATTAGGGGACGGGTGAGGGTCAGGCTTCGGGGAAGGGTTAGGTTTAGGGTTCGGGCTAGGGTTAGGGTTAGGGGTTGGGGACGGTTAGGGTCCAGGTGAGGGTACGAAAACGCTTTAGGGGGAGCGTACGTGTGAGGGCGCGGGTTAGTGTCAGTGTACGGGTTAGGATTAGGGGACGGGTGAGGGTCAGGCTTCGGGGAAGGGTTAGGGTTAGGGTTCAGGCTAGGGTTAGGGTTAGGGGACGGGGACGGTTTCGGGTCCAGGTGAGGGTACGACAACGCTTTAGGGGGAGCGTACGTGTGAATGCGCGGGTTAGTGTCAGCGTACGGGTTAGGATTAGGGGACGGGTTAGGGTCAGGCTTCCGGGAAGCGTTAGGGTTAGGGTTCGGGCTAGGGTTAGGGTTAGGGGACGGGGACAGTTTAGGGTTCAGGTGAGGGTACGACAACGCTTTAGGGGGAGCGTGCGTGTGAGGACGCGGGTTAGTGTCAGCGTACGGGTTAGCATTAGGGGACGGGTGAGGGTCAGGCTTCAGGGAAGGGTTAGGGTTAGGGTTCGGGCTAGGGTTAGGATTAGGGGACAGGAACGGTTTAGGGTCCAGGTGAGGGTACGACAACGCGTTAGGGGGAGCGTACGTGTGAGGGTGCGGGTTATTGTCAGCGTACGGGTTAGGATTAGGGGACGGGTGAGGGTCAGGCTTCGGGGAAGGTTTAGGGTTAGGGTTCGGGCTAGGGTTAGGGTTAGGGGACGGGGACGGTTTAGGGTCCAGGTGAGGGTACGACAACGCTTTAGGGGGAGCGTACGTGTGAGGGCGCGGGTTAGTGTCAGTACGGGTTAGGATTAGGGGACGGGTGAGGGTCAGGCTTCGGGGAGGGGTTAGGGTTAGGGTTCGGGCTAGGGTTAGGGATAGGGGACGGGGACGGTTTACGGTCCAGGTTAGGGTACGACAATGCTTTAGGGGGAGCGTACGTGTGAGGGTGCGGGTTAGCGTCAGCGTATGGGTTAGTATTAGGGGACGGGTGAGGGTGAGGCTTCGGGGAAGGGTTAGGGTTAGGGTTCGGGCTAGGGTTAGGGTTAGGGGATGGGGACGGTTTAGGGTCCAGATGAGGGTACGACAACGGTTTAGGGGGAGCGTGCGTGTGAGGGCATGGGTTAGGGTTAGCGTACGGGTTAGGATTAGGGGACGGGTGAGTGTAAGGCTTCGGGGAAGGGTTAGGTTTAGGGTTCGGGCTAGGGTTAGGGTTAGTGGACGGGGACGGTTTAGGGTCCAGGTGAGGGTACGACAACGGTTTAGGGGGAGCGTGCGTGTGAGGGCACGGGTTAGTGTTAGCGTACGGGTTAGGATTAGGGGACGGGTGAGGGTCAGGCTTCGGGGAAGGGTTAGGGTTAGGGTTCGGGCTAGGGTTAGGGTTAGGGGACGGGGACGGTTTAGGGTCCAGGTGAGGGTACGACAACGCTTTAGGGGGAGCGTACGTGTGAGGGCGCGGGTTAGTGTCAGTACGGGTTAGGATTAGGGGACGGGTGAGGGTCAGGCTTCGGGGAGGGGTTAGGGTTAGGGTTCGGGCTAGGGTTAGGGATAGGGGACGGGGACGGTTTAGGGTCCAGGTGAGGGTACGAGAACGCTTTATGGGGAGCGTACGTGTGAGGGCACGGGTTAGTGTCAGCGTACGGGTTAGGATTAGGGGACGGGTGAGTGTCAGGCTTCGGGGAAGGGTTAGGGTTAGGGTTCGGGCTAGGGTTAGGGTTAGGGGACGGGGATGGTTTAGGGTCCAGGTGAGGGTACGACAATGCTTTAGGGGGAGCCTACGTGTGAGGGCGTGGTTTAGCGTCAGCGTACGGGTTAGGATTAGGGGACGGATGAGGGTCAGGCTTCGGGGAAGGGTTAGGGTTAGGGTTCGGGCTAGGTTTAGGGTTAGGGGACGGGGACGGTTTAGGGTCCAGGTGAGGGTACGACAACGCTTTAGGGGGAGCGTACGTGTGAGGGCGCGGGTTAGCGTCAGCGTACGGTTTAGGATTAGGGGACGGGTGAGGGTCAGGCCTCGGGGACGGGTTAGGGTAAGGGTTCTGGCTAGGGTTAGGATTAGGGGACGGGGACGGTTTAGGGTTCAGGTGAGGGTACGACAACGCTTTAGGGGGAGCGTACGTGTGAGGGCGCGGGTTTGTGTCAGCGTACGGTTTAGGATTAGGGGTCGGGTGAGGGTAAGGCCTAGGGGAAGGGTTAGGGTTAGGGTTCGGGCTAGGGTTAGGATTAGGGGACGGGGACGGTTTAGGGTCCAGTTGAGGGTATGACAATTTTTTAGGGGGAGCGTGCGTGTGAGGGCACGGGTTAGATTTGGCGTACGGTTTAGTATTAGGGGACGGGTGAGGGTCAGGTTTCGGGGAATGGTTAAGATTAGGGTTCGGGCTAGGGTTAGGGTTAGGGGACGGGGACGGTTTAGGGTCCAGGTTAGGGTACGACAATGCTTTAGGGGGAGCGTACGTGTGAGGGTGCGGGTTAGCGTCAGCGTATGGGTTAGTATTAGGGGACGGGTGAGGGTCAGGTTTCCGGGAAGGGTTAGGGTTAGGGTTCGGGCTAGGGTTAGGGTTAGGGGATGAGGACGGTTTAGTGTCCAGGTGAGGGTACGACGGTTTAGGGGGAGCGTGCGTGTGAGGGCACGGGTTAGGGTTAGCGTACGGGTTAGGATTAGGGGACGGGTGAGTGTAAGGCTTCGGGGAAGGGTTAGGTTTAGGGTTCGGGCTAGGGTTAGGGTTAGGGGACGGGGACTGTTTAGGGTCCAGGTGAGGGTACGACAACGGTTTAGGGGGAGCGTGCGTGCGAGGGCACGGGTTAGTGTTAGCGTACGGGTTAGGATTAGGGGACGGGTGAGGGTCAGGCTTCGGGGAAGGGTTAGGGTCAGGGTTCGGGCTAGGGTTAGGGGTAGGGACGGGGACGGTTTAGGGTCGATGTGAGGGTACGACAACGCTTTAGGGGGAGCGTGC